>NC_091083.1:28372500-29622500 GCF_032405125.1 Capricornis sumatraensis
ATAGAGAGAGGGAGACTTGGCTGCCTCGGGATCTGTGTGTGTGTGTGTGTGTGTGTGTGTGTGTGTGTGTGTGTGTATGTATATATGTGAATATATATATAGAGAGAGACTTGGCTGCCTCGGGATCTGTGTGTGTGTGTGTGTGTGTGTGTATAGAGAGAGAGACTTGGCTGCCTCGGGATCTCTGTGTGTGTGTGTGTGTGTGTGTGTGTGTGTGTGTGTGTGTGTGTATATATGTGTATATATATAGAGAGGGAGACTTGGCTGCCTCGGGATCTGTGTGTGTGTGTGTGTGTGTGTGTGTGTATGTATATATGTGTATATATATAGAGAGAGAGACTGGCTGCCTCGGGATCTGTGTGTGTGTGTGTGTGTGTGTGTGTGTGTGTGTATGTATATATGTGTATATATATAGAGAGAGAGACTTGGCTGCCTCGGGATCTTTGTGTGTGTGTGTGTGTGTGTGTGTATGTGTATATATATATAGAGAGAGACTTGGCTGCCTCGGGATCTGTGTGTGTGTGTGTGTGTGTGTGTGTGTGTATAGAGAGAGAGATACTTGGCTGCCTCGGGATCTTTGTGTGTGTGTGTGTGTGTGTATAGAGAGAGAGACTTGCTGCCTCGGGATCTGTGTGTGTGTGTGTGTGTGTGTGTGTGTGTGTGTGTATGTGTATATATATAGAGAGAGAGACTTGGCTGCCTCGGGATCTTTGTGTGTGTGTGTATATATATATATGTATATATAGAGAAAGAGAGAGAAAGAGAGATACTTGGTGCCTTGGGACCTTTGATTGGAGGTATGCAGCCTCTCTCTAGTCGTGGTGTGTAGTCTAGCTGGGGCATGGGGGCTTCGTTTCTAGATCTTGGTTCCCAGAACAGGATCAAGCCCAGGTCCCCTGCCCTGGAAGGCGGACTCTTAGCCGCTGGCCCACCAGGGAATTCCCTACAATATTTACCTTTTACACATGGCTTGCTCCACAATTATGACTCTGTAAGTGATAGTCACTCAGTCGTGTCCGACTCTGTGACCTCATGGACTATACAGTTCATGGAATTCTCCAGGCCAGAATACTCGAGTGGATAGCCTTTCCCTTTTCCAGGGGAGCTTCCCAACCCAGGGGTCGAACCCAGGTCTCCCACATTGCAGGCGGATTCTTTACCAGCTGAGCCACAAAGGAAGCCCCATGACTCTGTAAAGTACAATCTAAATTAGAATTTCTCTTAAAATTGCTATAGCAGTTTTTCAGTCCCTCATTAAGACTCTCCAGAGGGTCTCCCATAGCTGCCTAGTGTAGAGGATAGATCAGTTAAAAGACTTAATGGAGTCTTGCCTTGGCTTTAAATATCACGTCTGAAACACATAAGAAAATATCTGATTGATGTCATCCGCCTCAGATACCTCAGCAAAGATTTGGTCTTTACCTAAATCAGAGTAAAATCTGAGAGTAAAGTTATTCCAGAAAAAAGGAGCATCCAGACTTTCCATGGAGAATAATTTTTCTGCTGTAATTCTCTTCTTTGCAAGACAATGCTTGCCATCTTGCTTTGTCCCCTACTTGAAAAGCTATTCCCTAGGAAGAGGCGTGGCAACGTGAGTCTTCTCAGGATGTGAAACGTTTCAGACATCACGGGGCATACTAGCGTTTTTCAAGGAACACATGTGGCCTGGTCCTCAAATTGCTACTGTGTCTGAAACAAAATGTCAGCTGGTGTCAGATCTGAATTGTTAAGGTCTAGATAACAGGGTCATTTTATGGAACCACTATGCGGGTTAGAACACAGGGCGAGACCCGTGGTTTACTGTTGTACCTCCCAGTCCTGGCATGGTGCCAGGCACAAAATAGGGGCTGGTCTCTTGAATGAATGAAGCCATTTCTGCAGGTCCTTGCAGACTACATTTCAGTGCATTACACTTCTTTTTATTTCCACTTTTTTTTTTCTTATAACTGATTTTTTTTTTAAGCTTTTGGCCATACTTTGCAGCATGTGGGATATTATTCCCCAACCAGGGATAGAACCCATGCCTCCTGCAGTGCAAGCATGGAGACTTAACTACTGTACTGCCAGGGAAGTCCCTGCACTTCTCTTTTTAAATCAGAGGACTCTGAAATTCAGTCTCTTAAGGATATGCCACGATATTAACTGCCCTGGAATCTTTCGCTTATTTTAAATACCAATGTCTTCCCCATTTCAGATACCAATTTACATTCTGCCAGCTCCACTGAAAGTTTAATATGTTCCCCTCCTGTGGCCCATCTCTTCTGTCTTGAAAAATTACCCAATTAACTGAGTAGGAACCCTAATTGGCCAGTCTCTTTAGATCTGTGGTAGTTACTTTTTAAGATGATCAAATCAAAGCGTTCTAATTGAGAAAATGTAAGAAATATAGAAAATCTTGATGAAGAGGACATCACCCATGAACTTAACCACCCAAAGACAACCTCTCTGGACATTCATCAAATAGGTAGACTTAACCATGAACCTGGGGAAACCAAGGTTCAGGCCCCTATAAATCAATAATTTACTTTCATAGTGAATTTTCTGTTTCTAACTTTGTAGTCTTATTCTTAAGGAGTCAAAAATGTCATAAGCTTCAGGCCCCACAAAACTTGGGTCCATCCCTGCCATTAGGTGATTAATTGGTTTTTTAAAAATCTGGTTCCTTTCTGTTTCATAATACAACTTTTTTCCATTGCCATTTTCATTTAGAATTCCTTTTAATAACAGTGTAGTGTTACAGTGAGTGGATGTGTAGTAGATGAATTGATTTATTAAGTGAATCCTGAATCCTCTAATGTTGGAATCCACTCCCCCGCCGCCACCCCACCGTTATTCTTATAAACGATGCTTTATTGAGCATCCTGGGAAATACATCTTTGTGCATAATGTGTAGAAGTGGCTCAAACCATATGTATATTTGGGGGGCTCTTGATGCATACTGACAAATAGCTCTTTGGGGAAGTAGCATCAACTTACTTTTCCAGCAGTGGTATGTGAGAAAACCCGCTTTCTCATCTCCTGTCAGCGACATTTATTGTATTGTGAAAACCTTTGCTGGGACTTCCCTGATGGCCCAGGGGTTGAATATCCACCTTGCGATGCAGGGGACACAGGTTTGAAACCTGGTCGGAGAACTAAGATCCCACATGCCTCAGGGCAACTAAGCCTGTGTGCTACAACTGCTGAGCCCAACCGCAGCAGCTGGAGAGGCTGCCTGCAGCGAAGAGAGATCCCACTTGATGCAGCTAAGACCCAAAGTAGCCAAACTAAAGTTTTTGCCAATTTCATGAGGCTGTCTTTACTTTAATAATCATATTTTTTCTTATTAAACTGAAAACTGTTGGTTTTCCATCAGAAAGTACTCTTAACAGCTCTTTTTATTTCTAAGGCATTAGCCATTAGCCATTGTTACAGTGCGCATATTGATTTGCCTAGTCTTACATTGAATTTGGAGAAACTGAGGAATTTAGGTCATTTGGAATTGTCACCATCATCTGGCTATAAAAAATGTCATTTAGGGGACATTGTAGGAGGCATTCCAGATGGCAGGCACACATCAGAGTAAGTTGGCCACATTACAGGGAGAATTCAATTCATTTCAACTAAAAGATGTCTGAGCAGCTAGTATACACCTAATATTTTACTATATATTACCCTCTGATGAATACAGCTAATTGTAATGCAGAATTAAAAGCCATGCTTGCAATTTCAGTAAGACGTATTTGAGAAAAATTCTTAAATAGTTAATGGAAAAGTGCTGGAGGAGTGTTTGCGAAAGTGACTCAGAGGTAGAGTGTGTGCCAAGCAAAGAAGTGGCAAGAAAGTCCTCCAAGCGGATGGCCCAGTGTGGAGAGTGGGCGTGCTTGATAAAGTCACGGAGCAGCAGGCTGTCCAACACAACTGTGATGCCCTAGGAATGGGGCATGATCTGGGGTTAATGGGTGAGAAGAGGAGGTTGAGATCTCTTTTAGTTGGTTTGGGGTGCTGTGACAAGTTACCCAAGACAGAGTATCTTAAACAACAATGTATTTTCCACTGTTGCAGAGACTTGGAAGTTCAAGGTCAGTGTCTGGGGAGGACCCACTTCCTGGTTTGCAGATTGCTATAATCTCACTGTATCCCCACAAACCAGAGAGCAGAGAGAGAAAAGAAGCTCTCCCATGTCTCTTCTTCTAAGCGTGCTATTCCCATGACGGAGTGTGGGGCGTGGCACCCTCAGGACCTAATCACCTCCCAGGGGCGCCACCTCCACATACCATCACAGTAAGAATTAAGGTTTTAACATGCGTTTTAGAGGAACACAAATATCCAGTTCATAGTGAGGTCACACAGTGCAAACCCTTACATCCTATTTGAAGATAAAGAACATTTCAGAAGCTATCCCAAACTCTGGAATGGATTCTGAGATTCAGAAGATTATAGCAGTGTGTGACACCACATGACCTGCCAAGTGCATTTTGGTTTTTACAACATGTCACCAAAAGCTGTTGGTGACAAATGGAGTTTCCCTTTGTAGAGCCGTTGAGATGGAAGAACCCTTGAGGCTTCTCAGAAGGTCCACAGTTACTGTGGGGTTCCTTTCAGCACTCCTGCTTTTAGGGCTCTGGGCCTTCCTCCACTCCCCCTAGCACGTGGATTATTTCTAACCACGTGTCATCATTTACTTTGGTTGATTTCAAAATAGGAATCTTTTTTCTAAGCTGCCCCCATCATGCTTCCACATCTTCCAGCAGATGGTCAGGCTAAAAGTGTGAGGACAGCTAAGATGGTCCTAAGAGGACAGTTGGAGGAGATGGATGTAGCTTAATGCAAAATTTCAGAGGCTGTGTGCTTCCAGGGAGAGATCGTGGCTTCTGTATAAGTTAGCTAAGCCATTTTACTACCTGTAACTTGAGGCGAGCTACCTGGACCTTCCGAACTTCCTTTTCCCTTTCTGTGAAATGGGGGCATCACACCAATCTCAGAGATGCTGATTCCGTGAAATTACACGGGTACTGTTTCTGACAGAGCAGACATCCTATAAATAAATGTATTTCCCCGGTCCTCTTTCCTCCTTCATAAAAAGGGAACTTCTCTTCCAAAGTCCTTCAGACTTCCTCTAAATCTGGAGCAGCCAGCCCTCACTCAGAGCGAGGGCAGAATGCCAGGGTGTGCTGAATCCCACCACTATGCCAACAAAACGCCACCATAGATTAAGAGAGTTCCTTCTGAGTTTAAGCGTTTCTAAATACCTTTCCTGAGCTGAGAAGGCAGGCTGAACCAAGTGTAAAAAGACTGCTCTCCTCTGTTCATAAAGGCATCTTTTCCATCTCCTCTGGATTTTCATGATCTGTAACTGGACTTGTGTACCCAGCTGGCAGCCGCGCTAGCCAGACCCTGAGGTAACCATAGTTCAGGCCCAATTTTTTTTTTCTCTTTTCCCTCAGAGCAGCCTGCAAATTCTATTTCAAGCACACACACGTACAGAATGCAGATGTGGGAATGAAAACCAGGCTCTTCTGAGGGGAATAAGGCTGTGATATCTGACTGTCGGGAGGCCACAAGTGGTCCTTGAACAGGAGCCCCGCCCAAGCATGGTTGAGGCCCAGACCTCAAACGTGGTTCTGGCCTTCGGATATGACATTAGCAATCACATGGAGAGTCACCGCATCTCCTGTTTGGGGCAGAGACGTTGCACAATCTATGGTCAGACAGGCTTGAAAGGGTTTTTCTGTACTCTGCAAAATGTGTAGCAGTGTGAAAGTTCTGGAAAACTAACTCCTTGAAGACGGTGAAGATCAAAACAGTGATGGAGAAGAGAAAGGGAGCTGCTTATGCTTGTGTGAAAGGACTCCTCTGATCAAGGAGATGTACACTTCAGACTGTGGTTCTCATGTGTGTCCAAATCAGGAACGAGATTCCTACCTCATGCAGCCAAAGCTCTTACAGCCCGAACAGATCCCCAAATCAACATTTCCTTTTGGGTGACCAATATTAATAAACCATTCATTCATTCAACAAACACGTATTAAGAACCTACTACATCACAAGTTATATCACAAGTCTTAAGGATACTGAGGCAAACAACAACGACAAAAACCATCTTAAAAAGAATCCCTGGGACTTCCCAGGTGGTTCAGTGGTTAGGGCTCTGTGCTTCAATGCGGGGAGCCCAGGTTCAATCTCTGGTTAGGGAACTAACATCTCACATGCTGCCCAGCTTGACCAAAAAAACCCCCCAAAACCTGTTTTTAAAATGCAAAAAAAAAAAAAAAAAAAATCCCTGGTGGTCCAGTGGTTGGGACTCTGCACTTTCATTGCCGAGGATGCAGATTCAATCCCTGGTCATGGAGCTAAGATCTTGTAAGTTGTGCAGAATGGCCAATAAGTAAACAAACAAATAAAAAGGAGACCAGAGGAATTATTTAAAAAAAAAAAAAAAAAACCCTAGTCTCATGAAGCTTCTATTTTATTAAAAAAAAAAAAAAAAAGAATTTCTGGACTTCCCTGCTAGTACAGTGGAGAAGAATCCACCTGCCAATGCCAGGTACACGGGTTCCATTCCTGGTCTGGGAAGATCCCGCATGTCACGGAGCAACTAAGCTCGTGTGCCTCAGTTACTGAAGCTCGTGTGCTTAGAGTCCATGCTTCACAACTAGAGAAGCCACTGTAATGAGAAGCCTGCCTACCTCAACTAGAGAGCAGCCCCCACTCGCCTCAGCCAGAGAAACCTCAGGCACAGCAATGAAGACCCAGCACAGCCGAAAATTAACAACAAAAAAATCCCCAGCCCCATGAAGCTTCCATTTTGACAATAAACACTAGTAATTGTGAATATATGGATTAAATAGTGAGAAACTCTCAGGAACAGAAATGAAGCAGGAGTTGCAGGTATGGAATATGAGGCAGAAAGGGTGCTGAAATTTTGGAGAAGGTGGTGAGGGAAGGCATGGCTGGGAAGCTGACTTGAATGAAAGACCTGATTGATGGTTTGGATAAATATAGACCTAGATAGAAAATATTTCTCCCGGATTTTTGAGACCATTTCCCCATTGTCTTTGGTTTCTGGGCTGCTGTTGAGAAAGCGAATGCCCTTCTGACTCCTGTTTCTTCCTTTGTGACTTTGCTTCCCGCCCCCTGGGAACTTGTAGGAACCTCTGTTTTTCCCCTGCCATCTGGAATGTCTCAGTGCCAAGCCTGATTGCCTTTAGCATTTCACGAACCTTTTTTTTTTTGGCCATGCCTTGCAGCATTCAGGATCTTAGTTCCTTGATCAGGAATTGAACCCATGCCCCTCTTTATCAGAAGCTCCGAGTCTTAACCACAGGACCACCGGGGAAGTCCCTCCCTCATGAACCTGTTCAGTCTCCAACCTCATGTCTTCAGTTTGGAGAGACAAAAAAAATTCTTATAATATCTTTGAAAAACTGCTCTGTATTTTTGACCTCCTTACCCAAGTCCCCATTATTAGGAATTGAGCGGCTCTGAGGTAATTCTGTCTTTTTCTTTCATTGGTTCTCACCCTTTTCCCATCCCTTAGTCTTTTTTTGGTGCTCTTTTTGAGATTTCGTCAACTTTTTCTTCTCCACTGAATTTGTCATTTCTGTTCTCATGGTTCCCAGCGCTCACTCTTGCTCTCCAAAGGTTCCCCCTTTCTCAGACTGTCTCGTCGCTTCTGCGTTTCTGTTTGCTGTTTGCTTCTAACATGAAAGAGGCTTTATGAAATGTCTGGTAATCCCTGCTGGTCTGTTCATGCATAAGCAAAGCATGGTTGTACTCCCTGGAAGCTCTTGTATGTGGCCTGGGCTGCTTCGTGATGGGATGACCAGACAGAATCAGAATCTTACCCTCAAAACTCTGTTGGTCTCCCCTCAGAGGACAGTCAGCTTTCCTCCAGGGCTTCCTCCAGTTACCTGACAGAGATCTCAGCCCTTTGCCAGAATTCTGGCAGAGGGGACCTCACACACCGTCCCTTGTCTGGTGAGCCAGAATCCAGTCCACTGGCTCCTCTTTCAGTTTCTGCTGTGGATTTGTGGAGTTGCTTGGCTGAATGGGATGGAAAGGTGATGGGGAAACTTGTTGCTGTTGTAGTATAGTCGCTAAGTTGTGTCCAACTCTTTGAAACCTCTTAGACTATAGCCCGCCAGACTCTTCTGTCCACGGAATTTCCCAGGCAAGAATACTGGAGTGGGTTGCCATTTCCTTCTCCAGGGGATCTTCCTGACTCAGGGATCAAACCCGCGTCTCCTGCATTAGCAGGAGGATTCTTTCTCGCTGAGCCACCAGGAAAGCCGCCCAGGGAAAGTATGCTAAACCATTAAAAAATTTCAGTCAGCCCTCATGCTTTCCAAGCACTCTGCATTCCAACCTTCAGGAGGATCTGGTGCCTCATTTCCTGAGCTTCTCCAAGCGCTGCAATTAAGCAGAGTTCTGTGCCTGAAGATCTAGGTGTCAGCTTTGCATGGTCTGCTATTGTTTCCTCTCTCACCCCCTTAATTCTTTGATTTATGCTTTTTTAATTCTTCATGTCATCTGAATGGAATGTCAGAAGGAGATAGAAATAAATCAGTTGCATGAGCTATTGTATTTAACCACAAGTCATAGTCTATTTTCTTTTGAGTCTCTCCTGCCAGCGACTTACTCCAGTGGTACTGGTAGAGGGCCTCAGTAGATTCTCACAGGAAGTGGGATTCAAATTCAACATCGGGATCTTCCATCCCCCGCCTCAAGTCACCTGTCTCTGAATAACAAGTGACCCTAAGCGTAGTGACGGAAAACAACCACAATTATGTATTTGCTCGTGATTCTGCCATTTGGCAGGCTTTCCAGGGAGAGTCTTGTTTCTGTTCCACATCGGCTGGCACAGCTCTCCTGAGGCCCAGGGTTCCCCCTCAAGCTGGCACTCCCACATAACTGGCCGGTGGTCCTGGCTGGAGAATGATTAGTCAGGGCTTCCAGTTTTTTCTTCATGTGGCCTCCCAGCGTGGCTCAGTTAGACTCCACAGAAGTTTGGTTCTGTGAGGATGCAGACAAGACCATGCTCAACAAGAAAACAAGCTCTCACATGCAAACATGTGTCGAGCCTCCATTTTGCATCACCCTTGCTGGCGTCTCATTGGCCAAAGCGAGTCACGTGGCCAAACCTAGCCTCCAGGAGGAGGGGACTACGCTCCACAGGGGCATGATGGCTGGGAGGCATGGTTCGCAGGAGCCACATGCCCCCTGGAACTCTGAGATGCTGTCATCCTGTGCTTGTGTTGGTGTAGCTGACTTTTTTCCATTTTCTTTCTGACACATTAGGACACCAGACTCATGTAGATGTTTTCTTTTGGTAGAAACATTCAATATGTAGTAGAACCCCAGAAAAATTGTAGCATTTCCACTTCAAGCACGTTGCTGGATGGACTATAAAGACTTGAACTGGGGACTCCCCTGGTGGTCTAGTGGTTAAGACTTCACCTTTCGATGCAGGGGGTGTGGGTTTGATCCGTGGTCCAGAAGCTAAGATCCCACATGCCTGGAGGACAAAAAACCAACACATAAAACAGAAGTAATATAGTAACAAATTCAATAAAGACTTTAAAATAGGTCCACTTCAAAACAAATCTTAAAAGAAGGACTTTATGTCACTGGCCTGTTGCTATCATGATTGTGTCCCTCGTTAAAGACTTGGGGGAAGAAATTCACCCAATGGGGTCAGATTCCTAAGTACACCTTTCAAGGGAATTAAATATTGTGTTTTGCTTTAGGCTACCAAGGGTTAGCTTCTTGTCCTTTGGTTTTTAAAATAGTTAAAAATGAGCTTCTGTAACACCTGCCTTGACTCTAAAGAATAAGGTATTTACATCATAACCAGAGAGTGTGTTTCTTGAAAATACCAAGATCACGTCTCTTGTGACGTGCTTTTTTGCAAGCGCATCTGGCACATTCCTGCCTGCGGTAGGATGGAAGTGGCTTAGCTTGTGCTGTGTGTCGTGTGAGTCTTGAGCTGCGACTGATAACTGTGTCCATCTTGTGTGCAGGGGTTCTTTATCTCCAGTATGGAGATGAAACCAAGCAGCTCAGGATGCCGAACGAAATTACAAGTGCAGACACAATCCGTGCTCTCTTCGTAAGTGCCTTTCCACAGCAGCTCACCATGAAAATGCTGGAGTCGCCCAGTGTCGCCATTTACATCAAAGATGAAAGCAGAAATGTCTATTACGAACTGAATGATGTCAGGTAAGCGGTGACGTCACATGTGTCCACCATCTTACATTGACAGTTGCTACCAAGTCCCCATCTCTCCATGTCCCAGTGAAGACAGCACGGCTGTTGTCTTAATGAGCAGGTGTACCTTATCCAGGTGTGAATCCACTATCTGGTTTTCTAGAATTCATTGACAAAGTTTGGTTTACAGAGGTGAACACAGACTTCTCCCACCCAGATCTTTGCAGATTACATCTGAAAAGAATGGAAAAACTGAGCCAGTCCGCTGTTTATCGTTAAGAGTTAGGGAAGCGGTGGCCCAGGAAGATCATATGAGGAAAGGGTTATGCCTACAGGTGGAACTTAACCAACTCCTTTTCAAGGGCTCTTGTTCTCATAGACGGAGGCTGTGGACATTTTAGGTAATGATCCCACTGGGCCATAAATTACATGAAAGAGTTAGAATAAACACAGTGGATGCAATGCTATCGTCCACAAGAAAGGAGGCCAAGAAGCATTCTCCTTTTCTTGTTTTTAAATAGTTGGCCTTTGCTAAAGGATCCCACTTTCCATGTGGGCTTTCTCCAAGGGCTCCTAGTACAACAGTGAAAAGTGAAAGTTTAGTCTGTCAGTCATGTCCAGCTCTTTGTGACCTCCATGGAGTCTGGACCACCAGGTTCCTCTGTCCATGGAATTTTCGAGGCAAGAATACTGGAATGAGTAGCCATTCTCTTCTCCAGGGGATCTTCCCAAAGCCAGAGATTGAACCTGGGTCTTTCGCATTGCAGGCAGATTCTTTACCACCTGAGCCACCAGAGAAGTCCACTCCTAATATAAGATGTTCTTTAAAAGGAGGCTAAAGGGATTCCTACTGTGGCCAGTGGCACAGAAAGGGAAGCACTTTATCAATGCCGATAATGTTATGTCATGAAAAGGGACCATCTGAGCCCTTCTTGCCAAATAAGCCTGAGAAACAGGACTGAAATCAACCCAAATGAGTTGTCGCAAGTATAGCCGTTAAACATTTTAGGGCTGAGAAAAAGATTGAGTGATTCATCCAGCCCTTTCATTTGATGGGACCAGAAACTCAGATGCTTAAGAGTTAAGACTTATTCAAGATCATGCAGCCAATTAATGTCTAAGCCCAGCCCCAAACCTGACTGTCCACATTCTTGATCAGAAATTGTTTATTTCCTCAGAATGTTCTCCTCTCAACTCATCTGGGCCCCGAGTTGGTTTCTCTGGGTCCCTTCCTTGTGGGGATAGCAGACTGTCCTGTTTCTTCATCATGGAATTAATAAGAACTACTTTTTAAAAATATGCCTCTAGTGCATAATAAATTTCTAAGAGTGATCAGAAATGACGCATTTAGGGTTGTACAAAGGTATATGAGTAATTTAGAGCTTTCAACGTTTGACACATGCCCCTAAGGTATAGGTGTTATGTCTGTTGCCCAACCTTTCTGTTTTTTAAAACATGTTTAAATATTCATGGGTATCAGGAAATTCATGTTTGTTTTTTGACATAAATTATTAATCAAGCTGCCATCACAAAAATATCCTTAATGTACAAAGCATGAACTTAACCATGAAGTAATCACGCAATATTTAGAGAGTATGTTTGCAGTGTATACTCCAATATACTGAAGTTCCAATACTTTGGCCACCTGATGGGAAGAACTGATCATTGGAAAAGACCCGGATGCTAGGAAAGATTGAAGGCGGGAGGAGAAGGGGATGACACAGGGTGGGATGGTTGGATGGCATCACTGACTCAATGGACATGAGTTTGAGTAAGCGCTGGGAGTTGATGGTGGACAGGGAAGCCTGGTGCGCTGCAGTCCATGGGGTTGCAAAGAGTTGGACACAACTGAGTGAATGAACTGAACTGATACTTGCAATAAGATAATCTCATGTAGTTTTTTTTTTAACATGGATGTGCTGCTTTAAAACCGTCTTCTTGAATTTTTGCAGTTCGAGAAATTGAGGGGAAGGGTAATAATAAGTACACATGAAACTACACAAAGCCACTTTTGATTGTGGAGTTCAAGGCTGATGAAATTATTGTAAACAGTTGGACCCCCCTGTCTTGCAGCTCATGCAAGAATTTTTATAGTACGAGTCATGATTTCCTAGACATGAGTTTCTTTCCCAAGCCTCAAAGTATGACTACTAAGACTTTCTGTGCACATTCTTTGGGGGTATTGTGATGTAGTCACAAAAAGAGAAACGGGAGGGAAGACAAAGAGGAAAAAGTCCCCCAAAACTTTCAAACTGAAATGGTCCTTCTTGATGCAAATTCAGTTGATAAAACAAAGCAGCACTTGAAAGAAGTGATTGCTTTAAATGTTAATAATTTCAGTTTGTTTCTATCTGCAAAAGTGATGTTCTCATTGATTCTTAGGCTGCAGTACTGATAACCTGATTTTTTAAAAATCTCATTGAAAATGTGTAAGGGGAACGTCATTGGTTTATAAATTTGTCCATAATTTTACTTTTCAGAGTTTTGATTTACATATGAAAATGGATCTAAAAATATTTAAGTGGATCTAAAAATAAATGTCTTTATTTGGTGATGAATATACTATTTAGGCAAGATGATAACATGTATGTCCTTTCAAAGAATTATTATTCTTTGCTTTTTTTGCATAAAATCCCTCCAGTATATTTTATTTAAATTGTAGAATAAATTTTCACTATCAGCATTAAATAGAACCTTGCCTGCCCCCTCTCCCAGCAAGGGGAAAAAAAAAAAAAATGTAGCATGTACATTTTACCTGAAGACACTGGCTTTAATATTCTAAACCCAGAGACAAATTTCATTCACTGCCAGTATTTTTGAAGTGAGGGAATATTTGTTAAACATTTGGAGCTTTCATCATGGTGTTGAGTTGTCCATATTTTCCTTGGGGAAATGCTACCGAGAGTTTAGGTTGAAACTCTGTGTTGTAAACGTTGCCATGGCAAACGCAAGCTGGGCCTTTTCTGTTGGTTCATCTTGGATGAACATGTTTCTAAATTAGTCCTAAACCAACCTCCTGTGTTTTAAATACCTTCAGAACCACATGAAGTTTTTTTTGTTGTTTTTTTTTTCTCATGGCTTAAGTAAGGTTTTCAGTTTCTTCACATCGTCACTTGGGACTTTGACCCCCCCATGCACCTGATGAGTTCCTGCAGTGAATCCCCACACCCTTTCCCTCTGCGAACTCTTCCCTTCCTAGTCACTCAATCTTTTCTAGTAACAAGGACCACACGCCTCCCCTTAAGCAGACTTCTAAGGAGTTGCTTGAAATGTGGAGCGACGGTACAAGCTGGGGCTAGTCACCGCTTCAAAGCAAACACTGACAAATATTTGATGGAAGGAAGCAAGACTAGTCCAAGGATCCTCCAGTTCATTGAAAACAAAAACACAAGCCAATCATCCCAGTGATTGTGATCGGCCCACAATACGTGCGGCTGCACCTGGAGGAAAGGAATGTGTCTTCCTGCACCAGATTCCCTGAGCTCACCATGCCAGCGCTGGCAGGCATCGCAGTGTAGACAGGGCTGAACGTGCCGTGGGGGGGCCTCTTCTGCTGATGAAAACTGAAGATGGAGGGCGAAGGACGTCGTAGATATTCATAAGCTCTTAAATAATTTCAAGGTAGGCTGTCAGCGAGATGTGGTTCTGTCCTTTGCTGCAGTCTGATTGACTCTAGAGTTTCTAAATGTTGGATTCCAAGGGAGAGACAAACCAGGGGAAGAATTTATCTACT
Organism: Capricornis sumatraensis; assembly: GCF_032405125.1. Taxonomy (NCBI): domain Eukaryota; kingdom Metazoa; phylum Chordata; class Mammalia; order Artiodactyla; family Bovidae; genus Capricornis; species Capricornis sumatraensis. Next base: position 28,386,422 of record NC_091083.1, read on the forward strand.
GCTTTTTCTGGAATTCAACTTGTATGTAGAACAGTATTTTTTTTTAAGTCCATTATGGAAGGGAAAAAAATCATAAAGATGCCAGTTTTGATCTTTGTGGTACTTTTTTTCTGGACTGCAAATACCTTTTCTTTCCCTGGATATAGGTGTTCGGAGGAAAAAAGCATTTTTCGTTTGCATCCATTCATGAGATAAGCAGAAAACCAGGTGTCTGGGCAAAGTAAACAATTAAATATTTAAATATTAACCAAATCCCTTTGAACAGATTGTAAATATGGGAACTTTATTGTTTCATGAAGTGTTAGCTTTCCTTGCTCAGAATCTTGAAAGAAGGTTTATGCTACCCGATATTTATGGGTGGAGAGCTGTGGCGAAAGAGTAATACTTTCCTGAGGAATGGGGGAAAAAGGAAAGAAAAGCTGAAGTCATTTTTCTCCTTTGCCTTATTTATCTTTGCCTATTTTTATGGTAAAAGAACTTTTTGTCTGGTTGATTGCACACAACGGCTGGATTGTCTGTAGATATCTTTTACCCGATTCTTATGAGTAGATGAGAAGGAAATGGCCACAAGAAGGCTCCTTTCATCTGCCATAGTTATTGATGTTTTTGATTCCAGGAACATTCAGGACAGATCCCTTCTCAAAGTGTACAACAAGGATCCTGCCCACGCATTCAACCACACACCGAAAACTGTGAACGGAGAGATGAGGGTGAGTGTTCCTATTCTATTTTTACTTTAATTCTATGGGTCGAACCATCATCCCGCCTCTGGCATGTGGTCCTGGTGTGATCACACTGAAACACCAGGTACGCGGGGTTCTTAACTGTTCTTCTTGTCTAATGACATTGTTTGTTGGTAGAGAAGTCAGATTCCCTCATTATTTGGAGTAAGAGGGTTCAGACAGGGCTTGACACATCCTAATTCATCTCTAAGCATGGAATTTAGTTAGGTCCTCACTCCAAAGGGGTCCTGAAGATCTGTATGTGAAAGGGTTCTTGGTCTCTAATAAACTAACTTACTCGGAGGATCTCTTGCTATTTTTTTTCCTCCATTTAAAGCAAAACTGACATACAAATGACAGCAAAACCTGTGCACAACAGCATGTGGAATCTATTAATATCTTTCTATCAGCTATTCCAAGTCCCAGCATTCTAATTATTGAATAAATTCTTCACTTTCTAATTCAGGACTGTTTGCTGTTGCAACAGCAAATAGTGTTAAATATTATCAAATGTCACCTGCATGGTGTTGAGGGCAAAGTACAAAAGTCTGCATGTTTTGTGAGCTAAAATTCTCTAGATTTAGAGCATTGTAGAAGATTATTCAGAACACACAGGCATGTTTTGAAGAATAAAGCACAGGGAAGCTGAAAAGGCAGATTGTAAAATCGCACGAATGCAAGTCCATTTGAATGAGAGTGCATTTCTAACAGTAATGCTAGTGGTACCTTCCTCTGCAGTAAAACTGAGCAGCAAAAAAAGATTCGCTTTCCAGATGCACCTCCACCTCCCCACCCCATCCTCCACCCCCAAATTTAGAACATGCCTTGACATTTTCTGTCATCCTTTCTGACGATTAGCACTGGATGCTGGAGTTTAACTAGAAAAAAAAGTAAATGATTAGGATTTATTGCCAAAGAAACCCAGGCACTGCCTGTCCTAGAATTGCAGGAGGTTTCTTGAAGGACTCTGACATCCTGACAGTGAGCATTAGTTTGCGTTTAGCTGCTGTACCAAATTATTACATATTCACTAGCTTAATACGACCCAGATTTACTGTCTGACAATTCTAGAAGTCAGAAGTCCAATATAACTTCAGTGAACTAATAAAATAAAAGGATCATTGGCGTTCCTTTCCAGAAACCCCTATTTTTCCCAGCTCTTGGAGGCCACCCCCATTCCTTGGCTTGCAGCCTTCTTCCTCCGTCTTTAAACCCATGCAAGTACCGTCTTTCTGACCTGGCTTCCCTCGTCACACCTCCAACCCTCCCTCTTCCTCTGTTAAGGACACTTGTGATTACATTGGGTCCAGTTCTCCAGAATAATCTCCTTATGTTAGTGTCAGCTGATCGGGCACCTTCATCCCCTTTCCCGTGTAGTCACAGGTTCTGGAGGCTTGGATGGAGATGTCTTTGTTCTGCCGGCCACATGGGGTTTGTGAGTTGAGGACCAAGAGGTCAGGAGGTGCAATAGAAAGTGCTGGGAGAATTTCCACGTGGTTCTGGACTGCAAGCTGAGTGATGACATTGTAGGATCAGAGCCTACACACTTTTTGAGGAAGAGGCCTCTTGCGTTCTCCACGGCTGCTTTTTTTATGTCAGAAATGACATGTGATTTGAAGGGGAGGCTGAGCTGCTACTGCAGAAAAGCTTGCATTTGGAAGCTTATTTTTAGTCAGTTACACTTTCCATGTAAACCAGCTCCACGTGAAGACAGATGGAGCCATGCTCATCACGAAGTATGTGCCAAATACGATGCTTCTCTTTGCTTTTCATGACCTCATTCATCTCTTGGTAAAGCAACATTCTTAAGAGTCTTTGCTCCTTGGAGATCCTTATTTTTTGATATGTCTAGCCTTCAGTCTAGAGTTTCATGGTGTTCAGAGTTGTGTTTTTGTTTCACGGAGCCCACACAGGGGCCCTAGAATTGCCTCTGAAAATCTTGTTTATGGCTGGGGAGGACACCTGTTTTTAACTCTTAAGCAGATGTGGAACCTCCATAAGGACCAGCAGTAAAGCAGGGAGAAAATCAAATATTAACCATCTGGATAGAGCCTACTAGGATTCAGAACTTCGACTCTGGGTTTCAGTAGTGTTGCTCTGTTTTTACTTTTAGAGGAGACCCTTGTGGTCACTTTCCAAGTTGCCCACAGCCTACTTTAGACAGTGCTGTTCTCTGGGAGAGAGTCAAACTGTTCTCCCTGGAGGAGAATAAACAAATGTTCACCATCCAACCCACAGAAAAAGCATTCAAGTTTCAATGAAGACAACTAAGAAATGAGACAGAGAACGTAGTTTTAAAACCAACTCGCCAAAGAAGGGGTGGACACAGTTCAACAAGCTAGTTCTCATCCAGTGGGCTCTCAAAAAAGTTCTGTACAGAAAAATTTTCAGTTTTCTCTTTTGTGTCAAAATGGATTTTAAAAATGTATAGTCTCATGGAATAATTATCTGATCAGCAAATATAACAACATTCTTTTGTTTGTCAATGTTATAATTTGGTGAATCATAAACTGGTATTAATGAAAAGCCATTTTTAAATATTAAGACTTTAAAAAATTCTTATATTTCTGGAATAAACCACACTTGATCACACACACACACACAACAAAACCCAACTTGGTGTCATGTCTGCAGTTTGCGACTTGGCCCCTTTTCATGAATTCCAGGAGCTAAAAGACCTGGAATCCCTTCAGCCTCACCTTTTGGCTCTGGGGGCTGGAATTCTCTCTCCTTCCTGATGAAGGTGGATGCCATCAAAGGGAAGGAAGCTTTGTGGAGCCCTGCCAGGAGCACAGCTGCATAAGCCCACTGCTCATGGTAAAGATGAGAAATAGAGAACAGAATAAGGATCAACGGCTCTAGACTAAACCAAGGGGAGGAATTTGTGGATAACTGCTCACCTGAGTTGGTTAAACACAGTCCTGTACCTGAGGTTGTTGGTCCATCGCCAGTCTCCCAAGGCAACCTGAGCCGGTCGTCCCAGCTACCCGCTTGTTACCAATATGCCTGTGTGACTTGGAAAACATTGGTGGGACCAAGGTCATGGACCTCAGAGCATATGTGGAATAGATGCTTAGTGGGAAAGACATGTGCTATATTTTTCATTGAGCATCTAGCTGAGCATGTTTAAAATTGATTTATCTTTTTAATTTGAGGTATAGTTGACATACAATATTGTGTTAATTTCAGGTGTACAGCAAAGTGATTCAGTTATTCTTTCAGATTATATTCCATTGGAGGCCATCATAAGATATTAAATATAGGGCTTCCCTGGTGGCTCAGCCAGTAAAGAGCCTGCCTGCAATGTGGGAGACCTGGATTTAATCCCTGGGTCAGGAAGATCCCCTGGAGGAGGAAATGGCAACCCACTTCAGTATTCTTGTCTGGAAAAATCCTATGGATAGAGGAGTCTGATGGGCCATAGTCCATGGGTCACAAAGAGTTGGATATAACTGAGCAACTAACAACAAAAAACTCATTATATTAAAAAAAAAGATTTTGAATATAGTTCTCTGTGCTATACAGCATAAATCCTTATTGAATGTCTACTTTATGTATAACCATTTTTATCTATTAATCCCATACTCCTAATTTGTCCCTCCCTCTCTCTCCCCTTTGGTAATCATATGTTTTTTGTTTTTCCTATATCTGTGAGCCTGTTTCTGTTCTGTATATAGACTCATTTGTGCTGTTTTTAGATTCCATATATCAGTGGTATCGTATACTATTTGTCTTTCTCTTGACTTCCCTAAGTATAACATTCTGTAGGTCCATCCATGTTGCTACAAATGAGAATATTTCATACTTTTTATGGATGAGGAGTATTTCATGGTGTGTGTGTGTGTGTGTGTATATATTTATGTGTATATATACACACGTACATACATGCTTATATATGCTGTGTGCTGAGTCACTTCAGTCGTGTCCTACTCTTTGAGACCCTATGGACCAGAGCCTGCCAGGCTCCTCGGTCCTTGGGATTCTCCAGGCAACAGTACTGGAGTGGATTGCTATGCCCTCCTCCAGGGGATCTTCCCGGCCCAGGGATCCAATCCACATCTCTTACTTTCCCTGCTTTGGCAGGTGGGTTTACCACTAGTGCCACCTGAGAAGCTCTTCGTCTTCTTAAGGCAGTCGTGTATTAATGGGCACTTAGGTTGCAAACACCCTCTTCCAACAACACAAGAGATGACTCTACACATGGACATCACCAGACGGTCAACACCGAAATCAGATTTATTATATTCTTTGCAGCTGAAGATGGAGAAGCTCTACACAGTCAGCAAAAACAAGACCAGGAGCTGACTGTGGCTCAGATCATGAACTCCTTATTGCCAAATTCATACATAAATTGAAGAAAGTAGGGAAAACCACTAGACCATTCAGGTATGACCTAAATCAAATCCCTTATGATTATACAGTGGAAGTGACAAATAGATTCAAGGGATTAGATCTGATAGCCAGAGTGCATGAAGAACTATGGACAGAGGTTTATGACATTGTACAGGAGGTAGTGATCAAGACCTTCCCCAAGAAAAATAAATGCAAAAAGGCAAAATGGTTGTCTGACGAGGCCTTACAAATAGCTGAGAAAAGAAGAGAAGCTTAAGGTAAAGGAGAAAAGGAAAGATATACCCATTTGAATGCAGAGTTCCAAAGAATAGCAAGGAGAGATAAGAAAGACTTCCTCAGTGATTAATGAAAAGAAAAAGAGGAAAACAATGGAATGGGAAAGACTAGTGATCTCTTCAAGAAAATTAGAGATACCAAGGGAACATTTCATGGAAAGATGAGTGCAATAAAGGGCAGAAATGGTATGGACCTAACAGAAGCAGAAGATATTAAGAAGAGGTGGCAAGAATATACAGACTAGCTATACAAAAAAGGTCTTCATGACCCAGATAACCACGATGGTGTGATCACTCACCTAGAGCCAGACATCCTGGAATGCGAAGTCAGGTGGGCCGTAGGAAGCATCACTACAAACAAAGCTAGTGTAGGTGATGGAATTCCAGTTGAGCTATGCCAAATCCTAAAAGATGATGCTGTGAAAGTGCTGCACTCAATATGCCAGCAAATATGGAAAACTCAGCAGTGGCCACAGGACTGGAAAAGATCAGTTTTTGTTCCAATCCCAAAGAAGGGCAGTGCGAAGAATGCTCAAACTACCACACAACTGCAGTCATCTCACACACTAGAAAAGTAATGCTCAAAATTCTCAAAGCCAGGCTTCAACAGTACGTGAACCATGAACTTCCTGATGTTCAAGCTGGATTTAGAAAAGGTAGAGGAACCAAAGATCAAATTGCCAACATCCGCAGGATCATCGAAAAGGCAAGAGAGTTCCAGAAAAACATCTATTTCTGCTTTTTTGACTATGCCAAAGCCTTTGACTGTGTGGATCACATTAAAATGTGAAAATTTTGAAAAAAATAGGAATACCAGACCACCTGACCTGCCTCCTGAGAAATATGTATGCAGGTCAAGAAACAACAGTCAGAACTGGACTTGGAACAACAGACTGGTTCCAAATTGGGAAAGGAGTACGTCAAGGCTGTAGATCGTCACCCTGCTTATTTAACTTCTATGCAGAGTACCTCATGAGAAACGCTGGGCTGGATGAAGCACAAGCTGGAATCAAGATTGGCGGGAGAAATATCAATAACCTCAGATACACAGATGACACCACCCTTATGGCAGAAAGTGAAGAACTAAAGGGCCTTTTGATGAAAGTGAAAGAGGAGAGTGAAAAAGTTGGCTTAAAACACAACATTCAGAAAATGAAGATCATGGCATCTGGTCCCATCACTTCATGGCAAATAGATGGAGAAACAATGGAAACGGTGAGAGGCTTTATTTTTTGGGTCTCCAAAGTCACTGCAGACAGTGACTGCTACCATGAAACTAAAAAATGCTTGCTCCTTGAAAGAAAAGCTATGACCAACTTAGATAGCATATTAAAAAGCAGAGACATTACTGTGCCGACAAACGTCTGTCTAGTCAAGGCTATGATTTTTTCAGTAGTCATGTATGAATGTGAGAGTTGGACTACAAAGAAAGCTGAGCGCCGAAGAATTGATGCTTTTGAACTGTGGTGTCGGAGAAGACTGTCGAGAGTCCCTTGGACTGCAAGGAGATCCAACCAGTCCATCCTAAAGGAAATCAGTCCTGAATATTCATCGGAAGGACTGATGCTGAAGCTGAAATTCCAATACTTTGGCCACCTAATGTGAAGAACCGACTCATTGGAAAAGACCCTGATGCTGGGAAAGATTGAAGGTGGGAGGAGAAGGGTACGACAGAGAATGAGATGGTTGGATGGCATCACCGATTCAATGGACATGAGTTTGAGTAGGCTCTGGGAGTTGGTGATGGACAGGGAAGCCTGGCATGCTACAATCCATGGGGTCGTGAAGATTCGGACACAACAGCGACTGAACTGAACTGAACTAGGTTGCTTCCATATCTTGGCTATTGTAAATAGTGCTGCTGTGAACAATGGGATGTGTGTATCTTTTCCATTTAGAGTTTTCTTTTCTTCCAGAACTGAGCATTTTTGAAGCAATCTATCCAGGGAGACTTGTGGTTCTCTGCTAGAACTGAGCATCTCCTGATTCTTTACTCGTGGGCACAAATCACCCTGATCTAAATGAATTGCCTGGCTTTTGTTTCATCACATTAGATAGGAGCTTTGATAATTCAATTCCCAAGGGGCTGAGCTCATCACATGGAATGGGCCCTTTTGCTAAAATTATATATGTACTCACAAGTTTGTAATTCACACATGTGCGACTAAGAAGATGATGAGCTATTCCATTCTGCAGCTCTCAAAGGGTACCAGGGACTTTGCATTCACTGAACTTAGTGGGGGTTTTTTTTGTTTTTTTTTTTGTTTTTTTTTTTTGCAGTTTTCAGGCTTTTCCACTTTCTTCTTATTTATGTATTTTATTGGCTGTATTGGGTCTTAGTTGCAGCGTATGGGATCTAGTTCCCTGACCAGGGCTCTAACCCCGGCCCCCTGAATTGGGTGTGAGGAGTCCTAGGCACTGGACTACAGGGAAGTCCCTTTTTCACCTTCATGTGTGCTTTGAGATTACTTCTTGAGGTTCTTTGCTGCGATCAGTCAGTTCTCTGCTTTCTCTATGTCCTGAATTTTTACTCGCAATGTTAGACAGTTTCCACATTTGCATAGAGAACATATTCCCCAGTATTGGCTCTGCATCTTAAATAACTTTCGAATGCCCAAATCAGTCACTGCCCCCCAGACCTCTTCTGTCTAAGCCCTGCATTTGACAGTGATGGGCAGTCTCCTTAGAAACCTTGGTTTCCGTTACACTGCCGTCTCTGAATCCCTTGCATACATGCAGACACACCCCAGCCTTCTTCACTAACTCTTCTTTTTTCTCTCGCCCTCTACATGGTCTGCAGGGCCTTTAGCCAGGCTTTACGTGTGTGTGTGTGTGTGTGTGTGTGTGTGTGTGTGTGTATTAATTTGCTCTTTTTCTTTCATCTGTACCTTTCCACTTGTCTTTTTTGTGTTACTACTCATTTAACCATTAGGTCAGTGTAGACAACCTTGAAACTCTGTCCCTAGCTCCGCCATTTCTCTAAAGCGCAAGTCCAGTGTTCAGCTTCCGAGCAGTTGTCTCCGTGTGAATATTCTTCCAATGTTTCTAGTGTATCCTGTCGAAGAAGCAAAAAATAAATCCTGATCTTTCTTTCCACCACAAACTTTTTCCGCTTGTTTTCCTGTGTTTGTGAATGAAGGCGTGACTGCTGATGGTGTGTCTATGAGTGCGGTGCCTGTGTGTTTAAATGAGACGGAGAGAAATGATTTTAAAAGTTGAGTTATCAGTGCGTCTTCAGTGACCTAACTCCTGTTTTTCAAATCATCCCACCAGTCCTCAGAACCCATCCATCTCACTCTGCAGGGCCTCTTACACACCCCCCTGCTGCCCTGGCCTGCACCATGACTCTCACAGTAGCTTACGTTTTTGTGCCTTTGACGAAGCATGTTCATGGGTAATTTCAATTAAATCCTCAAGACACCATTTTGAGGCAGGTATTGGTACAAGCCCTTGTATTTATAGCTCAGAAAACAGTTTCTTAAGTCTGTTGAAGACGTCTGCCCCAGGCCACACAGCGAGAGAGTGCAGAGCTGAGATCTGAATCCGGGCAGCTTGGCTGTAGACTCCAGGCTCTTAGCAGGGCTGTTCTGATGCTATAGTGACAGCATGCCTTATTTTTCTCTCAGTTGGTAATGCAACAGCTTTTAACCAGTCTCCCCAACTCTTATTCCAACCTAGCAGCAATTTCCCAAGTCATCTCCCGACCTCCCATTATGCGAAAGACTAGCACAGGCTGGGATTTCCTTGGCAGTCTGGTGGCTATGACTCCATGCTTCCATCGCAGGGGTCACAGTTTTGATCCCTGGTCAGGGAACTAAGATCCTACAAGCAACATGGCACAGCCCCCAAAAAAGGGAATAACACAGGCTGATCATCGTATCGCCTCCATCCCAACACCCAAGCTGAGCCACCTCAGTGCCTGCTCCGAGCCTCTGAAATGCGCTCTCCCTCCCTCCATGATGTCTTGCAAAACCCATCCAGCCACCATACTACAGGACAATAGCTCAGTTCTGTTGACAAGTATGGTAAAGGGTGGGCAGAGACCCTGTTCCATTTCTTAGGCCTCTTCCGTCCACTAACAACCCAAAAGCCGTGTGTGCAGCATGTTTGGATCCTGACGGGGACAAACCAAATGTACAAGACATCTTTGAAACTGTTTGGGAAGTTTGAACATGTGTTAGGAATCAGATGATATTAACGGATAACCGGTAATTCTGTTGGGTATAATAATGACTCGGTGGTTATGTTTTTAAAAATGAGACCCACCGAAGTATTTTACAGGCTAAAATGGTACAGCTGCTGGGGTTTGCTTTAAAATGCTCTGGCAAAACAAACCCCAGAAGTGGAAACTGATGAAACAAAATTGGTAAAATGTTGAAAAATGTCAGAGCTGGATGCTGTGAGTTCATTATATTATTTTCTCTACTTATGTTTATGGTTGGTGGAAATATCCATAATAAAATGTTTAAAAAAAACCCTCTCTTTTAGAGGACAAATAAAAGACTGCCTACTCTGTGAAGACTTCTCTGTCAGATTTAATCTTTCCTTTTAGGGGGGCATGTTGTACATTCTCCTGGTGCTTTAATCATTTAGATGCTTGTGCATCCCATCCCATAAGAGTAAGTTCTTCAGAGGCACACGCCCGTTCATGTTCCTCTTGTATGCCTCAGAAAGCCAGTCTTCCTGTCTCATCTGTGGCAAGTGTAAACGCTTGTTAAGCCGATCTGTTGAGTACTATAATGATGGTGCTCCAAACGGTGTATTATTCATCTTCTGTCATTAATGAGAACCCACTGTATAAATATCTCTCTGTTCTCATCACCAGAAATAGTTGTGCTTCTCCTGGTTTATTTTTATCATATGGACACTTTGAATCTTGTAAGTGATCATTTTCCCTCTTTGTGTTGCTACTCTAAGGCTTAGAATTAAATCTGTGGCCCACCCACAGCCAGCGTACAGGCATTCGCGGCGCGTGTGTTGGTTGGTGTGTCCTGGCTTTGTGCCTGGCCTCTATTTTTAATTTTCTAGCTTTCATCTTCTTTCTGTCATACATTCCAGTTTGACTTTTGGTGGGGGCAAAATTGTAGTGATTTGTGTAGACTCTTAATTTCCTTGTGAAATCAGTCATGGTATATAAGTAGTATTCATTCTGTTCCATTGCGTTTCTCAATATGAGACCATTCTGCATCCACATAGAAGGCAATGTGTTAAATACTTTACATGTTATTTAAATGAGTCAACAACCCTGCACACTGACTCAGTTTTTATAGATGGTAAAATTGAGGCCAGTGACGTCTTTCCCAGGCCCAAACGGCTGGTATATGTCAAACATAGGACCTGAACCTGGTTATGACTCTTTCTACTTAGCCCACAGCCTCCCCTTCCTTGACATTTCCCTTCAGGCTTTGCAGGTTTTGAAATGATGCTCTTAACAAGATTTTAGAATATGTGAAATATCTTATTAAATATTTGTTTCATTTCTTGATTCTCTTGTGTCTATATATTATGCATCTGTTTCTTGGCCTCCTTTTATAGTGAACATGTTCCATTCTGTTCTCTTCTGACTGGGCTAAAAGGGTATCCCACCTGGAAAAAAGAAGGGAATTCCCTGGCAGTCCAGTAGTTGGGATTCCACACTACCACTGCAGTGGGCACGGGTTCGATCCTTGGTTGGGGAACTAAGATTCCACTTACCACCTGGCATGGCCAAACAAAAGAAAAGAAAGGAAAAAAAAAAAAAAAATATATATATATATATATAATTTAGTATGTATGTGTGAAGTTGGCCTGCCGCAGAGTTCAGGGCCTTTTTTCTACAAGGCAGTGCTCTGGTTGAAAAGAAGGGTTTGGAATTTGAGGGAAGACAAGAAAACCCCTTAGAAACAGAAGTTTAGGAAACCACTCCTAGCTGACTTTCTTTCATTCTCTCAACATCCTCCTTGACCCAGCTGCCCCATGTCCCTTTCACTCACATAATGGCAGCGGTACTAATAACTAAGACTTACACTGTGCCAGGCACCGTGAGGAGTATTGTGCTCATAATCACTCTCATTTGTTCAGAACAACCCAGTGTGAGGGGAATTCTTATGACCCCCACCCACCCTGTTTCAGATGTGGATCAGAGAGGTCAGGAAACCTACTCAAAGCCACACAGCACATCAGAGATGGAGCTAGTTTCAGAGCCAGACAGACCAGCTCCAAAACTGGCCTCCTCATCCCTCCAGTGGTCCCTACTGTCCTTCCCCACAGTACTGGCTTCATCATCAGGACCCATGTGCTACTCATTTTTTTAACTATATAAGTTTCAGGTGTGTGGTATCTGTATACAAGCTCCAGGGTGGTCACCATCACACATCTAGTTTCCATCCATTATCCTGCAGTTGACCTCTTCATTCATTTCACCCTCCCCGCAACCCACTTCCCTTCTGGTAACCATCAATCTCTTTTCTATATCTGTGACTTTGTTTTTTGTTTTGTTTGTTCATTAACTTTGGTGTTTTTGTTTGTTTAGGTTCCACATATGACTAAAGTCATAAGGTATTTGTCTTTCTCTGTCTGACTTAGTGTAATAACCCTCCTGGTCCATACATGCTGTTCCAAAGGGCAGGGTTTCATTCCTTTTTATGGCTGAGCAGTATTCCATTGACTGTATGCATGTATATGCGTGTACATATTTCACATCTTCATCCATTCATCCACTGATGGACACTGTGGTTGTTCCCATATATTGGCTACTGTAAATAATGTTGCAGTGAATATGAGGGTACAAATACCTTTTCAGTTAGTAGTCTTGTGTTCTTCAGATAAATACCCATAAGTGGAATAGCTGGGTCATATGGTAGTTCTGTTATTTTAGGAATCTCCATACTGACTACACCAATTTACAGTCTCACCAACAGTGTGCAAGGATTCTCTTTTCTCTGCCGTCCATCTTTGAAGACCTAACTCGACAGCTACTATCTTCAACATGCCTTTCCTGACTCCTCTCTTATCCAAGTCTCACTAACCACCGTCCCTTCTCTGATTCCATCAGACCTCACCTGTCTCTCCCCTCTCTGAGAACCCTCACCTTTTCCTATCTGCGTTGTAGTTGCTGATGTATGCATCTGAAGTTCTTTTCTAAACTCCACGCTTCGTGGGAACAAACCCCTATTCCATTCATCTTCACACTCTCCGTGTTTCCCTGCAACAGGGTCCTGCTTTGAGGAAATTCTCCTTAAACATGTGGATGGAAAGGGGGCTTATGTCAGCATTTTTCCCATCACACACTTTCAGTTAATGCCTTCTCTGCTAAAACCAGTACAGTGATGTGCACATGCAAACATTTGAGATTTACAGCACATTCCCTTGTTTATCCCAGGAGTAATTCCTGACCAAAATGAGGACTAAGAACATCTAACAAAATTACTCGTCCTATAAATATAATTTTATTGCAGTTAATTACTCTATAATTTAAAATGAGAATAACAGATTTGCCAGATTAAACTAACTGGTTGTCAGAAACACACACAGATCTGCGTTTTATTTTCAAGAGTAAAATTCACCCATGGCAGAAAGTAAGCCAATCTCTGGATAACAAATTAAAGAAGACAGGTCTTGGTTTACTGTTATTTCTAACTCCGCAGGACACATCTTGCTTTTAGATTGAATGGGTAATCAGTATTTCAGATACCTCCAGACTTATCAGGTAGGAGTGATGATTTTGGAACAGTTAACTACTTCCAGTGATTGTGAAGTTTCACTGACCCACTCACCCAGCCATCATGCATTGAGTCTTGACTGTGATTTGGGCTCTTGTATAAGATTTCGAAGATATAATAGTGACCAAGTATGGTAACTGCCTTCCAGAGATCATCCAGTCTAGTAGAACAGTGGTCCCCAACCTTTTTGGCACCAGGGACCAGTTTTGTGGAAGACAAATTTTCCATGGCCCTGGGGAGAAGGGGCGGGGGGAATGTTCAGGATGACTCAAGTGCATAACATTTATCGTGTACTTTATTTCTATTATTATTACATCAGCTCCACCTCAGACCATCAGGCATTAGGTCCTAGAGGTTGAGGTCCCCTGTAGTAGAAGATCAGACAGTCAATAACCAGTAGTGATACAGACGTCTATAATTTTCACATCTGCTGCCAGCTCTGTGCCAGCTTTCCTTCATTCTCTTATCTGCTAAAGAGTGTAGTCGATTTACTTCCACAGTACTGGCTTTCCAGGGATGTACCTCATTACGTCCCTTTTATGACGTGTCTTTCTGACAGGCGAAAAGATGTTTCTGCTGCAGTTGGTAAGGAATTATTCTTATTGAAATGATTAGCTGGGAAAACACAACTCATCATTTATACACTTTCATACAGCGGCTTTACAGAGCAAGGTTTTTTTTTTCCCTTTCTCGCTGCTTCCAGCTCTATTTTATTTTTTAAGATGCAAGAACTAGTAATATATGCATATCTGACAGGCAGCTTCCAAATGATACAGATCTCATCTTTCCTGCTGTGTGGCTGCCTGCTTTCTCTTGCCTTTTTTTTTTTTTTTTTTGTCATTGAGAGGTTATGACAACACAAGCCATATTGTATTTATAAACATCACGTGTTCCCTTGATATGGCTTGCCGTTTCTGCCAGACGGAACACATGGAAGAAACATTTCTCGTTAACTCAGCATTGGTTTTTAGTTATGCTGATTTCCGGGACAGGAAAAATGCCTTCCTACTCAGATTTAACTTTCATAGAGGAGAAACAAAACCTCTGAATGTCCGTGAAATAGTTTTAACAAGGCTGGATACTGCTCCTTTAAACCACATATTTTGACTAAAAGCTTCCTTCTGTTAAAAAAAAAAAAACAAAAACCAAGCCTTGCATTTAGTTACCATCAAGACAGGCGGAGCTGGAAGCATTCGAGAGATGGGTGGTTTCAAGGTCTCTGAACGTCTAGAAAGTTTCTTCTAGAAGAGAACAGTTTGTGGAAGATGTAAGGTAAGAACTGAACTGCACCTTTATAACAAAATAGGATTTTCAAGATTTGGGGTTCCTGTTGTAGCACGTTTACCTCCAAATGAGTCAACTTTTCTGTATTCAAGTTCAATGCCATGTGGAATTGAAATGCTAGGTTTTTATTTTAACTTCTTGCACACTGCTTAGAAGGAAACTTCTTTGTTATTGGTGTTGGTCTGTTTTTCAAAATCCACTTAAGTTACATTGGGCTGTCTCCAGTCTATAAATCTGTTTAATCTGGTGATCTTTCTGTTTAACCTTATAATTTAGAAAAGGATTTCAAGTGTCAGTGTTGTTTGCTTGTACAGATCTCATTGATGTATGTGTTTTTTGACAGTTTTCAGTGTTTTCACAAAGATATTTGACTTGCATTCAGTTTCTGAGACAATTGAAAATTTGAAGGCGTGGTACAAATTGGGGGGGGCAAAGGGGGAGGTTAGTATGCTTCCTTCAGTATTCAAGGAAAACATTGTCTGTTGTATTTTCCTTGTGAAAATCACCTTACATTTTAAAATATAAAGGAATTTTTTACCTTGGTTTTTTAAAATTCTTTCAGATATATCCATTTAAGCTTTATGTATAACATTTTAAATGTCTGCAATTTTTATATAACAGATATATCCCTGTTATATTGAGGTTTAATGGAAAAACCCAGAAAAAATCTGTGGCAGAAACTGTATATACTTGAGATAACTATTCTGTCTTATCCTTGCAATAATAGTTCAGTCACAATATTTTGTATATATTTCTTTTAAAGACATTTAATAAGATGAATGTCTTTTTAAGTCAGTCTGTTTCCTTTTAAAGGTACATGTGTGCCTCGATCTGTTTATATTTATCTCCATTTATAGATGAGTTCATATGGATGAGAAGTTGTTAACCAATGTGGTCTAAATAATATATATTATTTCATTTGGTCATTGTAACCATAAGGCATAGGTACTATTATACCCATTTTAAGGTAAGAAAACTGAGGCTGAGAGAGATCAAATGACAAGTCACACACTAGCTAGAATCAAAGCTGCGACTGAGCCCCAGGCTGACTGTCTCTCTAGTCCTTGTGTTTAAATCCTACACTGCACTCCCCTCCTTACCAGTAGCTAAGACTCCAAGTCTGCAGTCGGATACTGATAACTTATCTTGAAAATAGTAATTATAAATAAGCAATGCTTACTTGGCTTCAAGAGAAATGATTCTGTACAGTTTTGAATTTTTTCTTTTTCTTTTTTGGTTTGATCTGTAACATCCAAAACCTAGTAGCAGACTGTTTATCCAGGGACCTGGCTGCAACTTACTTGGAGTGAAAAGAAAACAGTAAATGTCTGATAGTGTCCGATAGTGTGGGGATAGCAGAAAGCACTGCAGAGGCACAGAGAACAGATTTGTGGACACGGTGGGGAACAAGTGGGAATGGGCTGTGTGGCACAGGGAGCTCAGCGCCGTGCTCTGTGACAACCTTGAGGGGCTGGATGGAGTGGGAGCTGGGAGGGGAATTCAGGAGGGAGAGAACACATGTATACCTGAGGCTGATTCATGATGTATGGCAGAGGCCAACACAATATTGTAAAGCAATTATCCTCCAATTAAAAAAAAAAAAGCACTGTGGATGAACTGCCGTCTCCTCCTTCCCGCTTCCTTCTTCACTTCATGTGCTGTGTCACTCAGAAAAACCGTCTTCCCAGGACAGGGAAACGAGCTGATTCATGAGCCCGATTTGCAAGGGAGAAAGTGTCTTTGAATGGAGACAGGCCTGCGTGTGCCTGCCTGCTGCCCTTCCAGACTCCTGGCAGCGCTGTTAGGAGAAGGACAGGAAGAAAGTTACAGAACATCGGAGGTGGAGGGTTCAAGCCACCCCGGAGGCAGGGGCTGTGGCTCTCCTCAACCCCCCACATATGTGAAGATTGAGACATCCACTTGGCTGCAAAAGTGTCCTGGTAATTCGCTAGGCGAAGTAATTACAGCCAACAGTATCATCAGAGATGCAGCTGCTCACCCCAGCCCTGAACTTGGGCTGCAGGAGCAAGGCCACTTGCTTCCAGCTTCCATGGCTGCATAAGATCCAGGGCTGGCTGACAACCAACACACTGGAAAGTCGACAGAACGGGACCTTCCTTTCCCTTCAGTGGGGGCTGGGAGGGGCTGGGTTGTTAGCCTTTCCTGGGGAGCAGTTTACACCACACCCTCTGCCCTTTGCTATCCAAACTGAATCTCTCAGCTTGGCTCTTGTAAATACACATGTCAGCGGAAATTGCCTCTGACAGGAAGCCTGAGTCCTGGCATTTTCAGGTGGTGTTCTGTGCATCCACGTGTTGCTTCCTTCCTGAGGTTTTGCTTTTTCTGTCTTCTCGGTGGGTCTCCATCAGGGAGGCCCAGACCACATAGCACACTGCTCAGGCTCCCTCGGTCCAAGGCCCTACTTTGTAGAGAGCTTCCATGGGTCACTCTTTTATCATTTCTTGTTTTTAATTGAAGTACAGTTGACTTACAATGTTATAAATATTGTAATATCAGGTATACAGCAGTGATTCAGTTATACATCTTTTTTTCAGATTCTTTCCCATTATAGGTTATCACAAGATATTGAATATAGTTCCTGGTATTATACAGTAAATCCTTGTTGCTTTTCTATTTTATGTATAGTAGTGTGTCTCTGGGGACTATTATTTCCTTTATACTTTTTCTAAAATTCGCAGCATTTTATATAACTACTTTTATATAAACCATGTTACTTATATATATTTGTAGGAGAAAAAGCACTTACTAATTTTTTTAAAGAGGGAAAAATGTGTCTTTGAGCTACAGATCACCCGGTACTAAGCCATTTCCTCTCTGTCCTGTTTTGTTCCCATGGCGTCTGCATGTAATTTGCAGGAGCGATATGTCTGCTCCTGAGACACTTGAACTGCGACTCCAGCTTGGTGGCTGAGGAAATACAACCTGATCTGTGTCATTGGTGTTACCTCAAGAAACAGGCCCAGATGATTTGGAATCATAGGGTTTCAGAGGTGGAAAGAAGGTCTTACCCGTCATCTTTTATAACCTTTCCCCCGTCAGTCTCTGGAGACCTGGCATGGATGGAGTGACCTGGTAAAGATCACGGAATTAAGAAGTGATCGACCAAGAACAGGGCTGGACCCCAAGCACTGGTCCCTTAGACCAGCTCTTTCTCCATCTCTAGTGCCTCCCTGCCTTGGTTCTCATCCCACAGGACCCGCCAAGGTGTGTTCTCTTGGTTGATTTAGGAAAACACTGTATATCTGACTTCCCTGAGCCATCTGTGTTGCAGTTAAGTGTAGCCAGGTTCCCCTTCCTGTCCAGATAGCAGCACAACCCTGCCATGGGGCCAGAGCTCATTAATTGGAAATGCATGGGCCTGGCCCCAAAATAAATGGATTTTGAACTAACCAGATTTAGATTATCCAATATTTTTATTGAAGGAGAATAGGCCATCAAGTCAACTGAAAAACAGCAGCTGCTTCAAATTATGAGATGCTTTGAATAAAGCAATCTTGGCTAAAAAGGGTTGGGTAACATTATAGCATTATTTGCAAAAGTCAGCCTCTTTGCTGAAGGAGCGGCTCCTACAGTAACCTAGCTGGAAACGCTCACATCTTCCTACTGAGAATATTTTCAGAGTTGTTCTTCACTTGGAACCGGTGAGTTTCGACAGCACAAAGGAAAACAGAGTCTTACATTTTGGTGATTGTATTATATAGTTGTGTATTGGAAAACAAGGAGCACGGGGACTCTGAGAGTTAATGAATATTATTGTTCATCCCCCCCCAAGAAGGAAAAAGTCAACTTAAAACTGATGTCAAGAAAAGCCTTGGACTTCCCAGGTGATCCAGGGGTTAAGAATCTGCCTGCCAGCGCAGGGGACAGGGGTTCAACCCATGGTCCAGAAAGATCCCACAACTAAGCCTGTGTACCACAGTTGCTTGGGGCCTGTGCTCTGGAGTCCGTGCTCCGCAACAAGCAAAACCACCGCAGTGAGAAGCCTGCACACCGCAACTAGAGGGTAGCCCCTGCTCCCTGTAACTAGAGAGAGCCTGAGCATAATAATGAAGACTCAGCACAGCCAAAAATAAATAAATGATTAATTAATTTTTAAAAAATTTAGAAAGTTATTGGTTAAAACATTTTTTAAAAAGCATTATGAGTAATAGTAATATGGTTAGTGTTAGAATGTGGCCAAGATGGTGATAGCTTTCTTATAATTGAGCGAAATGTAGAAACCAGGGCTTTAAGATGAAGCCCAAATTATGGCGGAGACAGAGCAAGACATCATTAAACATGATCAGTTCACAACAATGCCCCATTTTGATGTCAGAATAAAATTTAATTCTTGTTTGAGTCCTGGAGGCCGTCGGCATCTTGTAACTTGGCCCCAAAGAAAATCGGTTCAGTTCAGAGCTGTCCAGCAGATTTATGTAATTTAAACCTGTCCAGATAAAACATGTGACAGTGGTCGGGTGTATCACTTCAGCTGGAGGACTGCTTCTCCTCGTTCAAGCGGCACTAACTCCCTCTATTTCCTGAAATACAAAGACTGTGTTTCTCTCGGCACATGCACTTAACTTCTTTCTTTTTTTCCTTTTCCTGTGAAATCAGAGGTCGTGCTTGCTCTTGCTCTGATTGAACTCTTTGAACCTGTTCCTTTCTGTTTGCCCTTGATATGGTGGCAAGAGCTGCCAAAGGAAAAGCCAAACAAGAAATGGTAGCGATGTCAGTGATGCGGTAATTGAGACATAGTGGGGACCGGTCTATAGCGCACTTACACTTCAAAGCGTGTTTCTCAGGAGACGCACCTCTAAAGCGTTGGGTGTCACAGTCAAGGTCTGATGGCTTCTCCTACATGAGTGTCTAGGATTGTCTTCGCTTCCTTGTCTTCACTTCCAAGGAGGAAGGTAACTGAATGGAACATTTTGTAGGTGGGTCCCTACTCCCTTGCCAGAGGGACCCAGGGAACATAGCCATAAACTGGATATCATTTTTGCTTGCCTTAAAAATCAGATCTAAAAATGTATTGCCTAGCAGCTGTGTAATTGCAAAACAACAACAAAAAATCTGCTCTACTGCAGTGCAAATTATTCACTAGATATCTCCGGGGTTCAGATCTTAGTGCTTTAGAAATTTGCTGCAGATTTTACTGTATATATTTAGACCAAGGAGCCTGTTAGCTTGTCATCCAGGATAGAACCTCTGTATTCTCATGAAAATGAGAAATGTGCCACTGTTGGCAACCTCAGGCTATAATTATGTTAATCTGACCATTTGAAGACTGAAATATGTTATTTTAAAATGTTTCTGTATTTTTTATTATTCGTAACAATGATCCAAAGAAACTTGGTAAAATGCTAATAAGTTTCTATCCAGTATCACTCTGTGACTAGAGCATAAAAAATGAGTCAGACGTGGTATTTGGATATTTTAGATTTGGGCAGAGAATTTTTATCTACAGATATGTACTCATATTCACAGTGCATCTTAATAATATGAAAACTACCCAAATGTATTTTCATATTGTAAATGTAGAGACAGTGAATATACATGCAAGGCCATCTCTACATATATGCCCAATAACAAAACATTTTGACATTTTCATTAAATCAGCACATTTCTGTACAAAAGAAAAGTAAAAAACTTTTTGAGCAGTACTGCAAGATAAATGTTTTTCTATCCAGAAGTATTCTAAAGCATACAGGTTTGTGTTTTTAATACAAATGTGGAGCTCAGACTGTACAGTAGAAATTTTGAGCACATCCCAAATCTTGCCTTTACCTACTTGGTTCAGCTTCCTCTTTACCAACCAAAACTTCTATTCCAGTCACAGGCAGGTGATGACATGCATTCTCTTTTCATTCCCAAAGAGAAGTTCTCCGCAGTGGCAAGACAGGAAGGGAGGAAGCAAGATCCAAAACAAAAATGTGGGTCATCAGCCATCTCACAATTTTTATAAATAATTAATACATGAATTTATAAATCATTAATACATGAACCCTGATACTGGGAAAGATTGAAGGCAGGAGGAGAAGGGGACAACAGAGATGAGATGGTTGGATGGCATCACCAACTCGATGGACATGAGTTTGAGCAGGCTCCGGGAGTTGGTGATGGACAGGGAGGCCTGGTGTGCTGCGGTTCATGGGGTTGCAGAGAGTCAGACACGACTCAGCGACTGAACTGAATACCTAAATCTACTAGCTGAACCAGTATCGAGTAGATGTGTGTGTGTGTGTACTCAACTGCTCACTTGTGTCTGACTCTTTGCGACCCCATGGACTGTAGCTCACCAGGTTCTCTGTCTGTGGAATTTTCCAGGCAGGAGTACTGGAGTGGGTTGCCATTCCCTTCCCCAGAGGATCTTCCTGATCCAGGGATTGAACCCATGTCTCCTGCATCTCCTGCATCAGCAGGTGGAGTCTTCACCACTGTGCCACTTAGGAAGCCCCATCAAGTGGATGGGGAGTCTTACATTGCCTGATCTTGATTCAGGATGGCCAGTTCATTTGGGAATAGGAACGAGGAAAAGCACCTCCTTGATGAAGAGTTGATAGCATATATAATTGGATTTTTCTCTAGGATGAGATCTCTGGACAATAATACAGTGTTCTGTTCTTACATTGGCTACGTCCAGAATCTTCCTTCTTTAATGAGCGTTTGTATCTCAAGAAGAGAGTGTGTCATTCTCTTCCCCCTTCTATGCCTATATTACAGTGGGGCTTATCTGTTTGATTTGCTCTCGATTCATGGAGTGAGCCCATCAATGTTCATTGGTGATATTAATCCTACTGCACACTGACCACACTCTTCTGCATGCAAAGTCAGAGTAAGAATAATTTAGCTCTTTTGATGTTCCTGGCACCAGAAGGGTAACTGCAAGTGTTCCCAAACCCATTTGCAGCAGAACCAGGGTCTCAGAAGAGCTCGGTGGCAGGACCACAGTCAGGGCTGTGAGACCACAGCCCAAGGAGATCCTCAGGAACAGAAACCAAGTCTTTCATTCATAATCCAGGGCTCTCTCCACCACACCCTACTGCCTTCCCTCTGAATCATGGTGGAGGAGGGTACTGATCAAAGAGGGAGGATGATTGCATCTTTAAAAAAAAAAAGACTTTGGAAACTAGTTTGTAGGTTTCAGCACATTGAAGAAGTTGTTGAGAGTTGAGGGTTTTCAGAATCAAGCCAAAAACATCTTCTGATTTTAAGAAACTCCCTTTGTCTGTTTATCAATACATATCTTCCTGTTCTCTGTGGGAGAAATTTTGCCCCAATGTTGCTTTTCCGAGAAAGGAAGAAAAGTGAAAGAAAAGATAATACAAAGAAGGAGAAGAGGGGAAAAAAAGGCTGGAGATTGGCTTGGGCAGTAGGGGGAGATGAGCTAGCTCCTTTAGGGTCAGCTTGGAGCCTGTTTCTTTTTGAAGGGGGTCACAACCTCTTGCTGCTCATCGTGGACTTGGGAAGGTTCTCCGAGATGACAAAGCATTTTTGTCACTTGCCTCAACTCCTGTGTGACAGAGGAGTCTTTCCTTTCAGGGGGCAATGTTTGGGGTGTGGAGGGGGGAACAACTAGACCAGGGCTCCCTCTTGCCTGATGTGGGCCTCTGTCATGTGGCGTGCGATTCCCTTACATACTGAGCGGGTATCTGTCCGTGTGGTTTCTCCTAGTTACCCCGTGTCAGGAATGCAGGGCATCACTCAAGGGGAGGAACGCTCAGAGGCCCAGCAGTGTGTCCCTGGGATGCAGAGAAGCAGATCTTGTGACTGGCGGGGAGGCTCCTGGCCTCGTCAGAACCTGGTAGGGAGCCGGGACTGTCAGTGCTGGGCGAGCCTGGCGGGGCGTGGGCGGAAAGCATGCCAAGCCCAGCCTCAGGGTATGCTTGACTCCCAAACTGGTTGTCTTTGAGGCTGTTATTTATCCAAATAAGGAGAGGCAGTGGTTTTGCTGACCATCTCAGATTTCTGAGCCTTGTCCACTGGCTGGCTGGCTGGCTTGATATTTGAACTGAAAACATAAAGGTATTCCTTTGAAATGGAGCGCTCTTACGGGGCCCTTGGATGCCCTGGAGTCATCATTTGGAAGGTGGTTTTCCCCCACATTTGTAGATAACAGTGATGTGGTCTGATCTCTGTTACTCTCCTCTTGCGTCTCTTGCCATATTTAATCCAGATGACTTCGCTCAGGTATTTCTGGGCCTGATTTTGGACGGGAGTAATAACTGATCTTAGTGATTCTTGAACAATGGTTCAACTACCCTTCTTTGAAGAGTACTCAGAGGTCAGGTCTCTACACCGATTTCTTAACCTGAGAGTTCGAGATTGTTCTGGCTCTGGTATGTTGACTTTGTGGCCCCCATTCCTTCAGTCTGTCAAATGGGGATTATATCCTTTATCTGATGGGAATGTGCTGGGAATTAAATAGAAATTTTGGAAAGCATCTGGTAAATAGGAAGTCTCCAAAAATGCTTCCTTTCCCTATTTCCATCTTTCCCTGGCAGATTTAATTGCAAATATTTACAGATGGAGAAACGCTTATGATTGTCACCCAAAGTTGAGTAAGGTCAGCTTTCTGAATGAGGATTTAACCAAGCCCACAATAGAATGGAGGGCTTCCCAAGTGGCTCAGTGGTAAAGAATCCGCCTGCCAATGCAGAAGACTCAAGTTCAATCCCTGGGTCAGAAAGATCCCCCAGAGGAGGAAATGGCAACCCACTCCAGTATTCTTGCCTGGAAAATCCCATGGACAGGGAAGCTTGGCGGGCTATAGGCCATGGGGTCACAAAAGAGTCAGACACAACTCAGCAACTAAACAACAGCAACACAATAGAGTGGAGATTTTGCCTGGAACTTGCCTCTTCGCTTTACTCCTTAGAACAGTTTTTGTCAAAGAGTAGTCCCTGGACCAGCAGGTCAGCATCATCTGGGGACTCATTAAAAAGGCAGATTCTCAGGCCCACCCAAGTCCTGCTAAATCAGACACTCAGGAAGTGGAGCCCATTAATCTATGTTTCAGCAAGCCCTCTGGGTGATTCTGATGTTGTTGAATTACATCAACTTGCAGAACCACTGCCCAGGAATAATTTGCTGGCTGGATCAGAGGTCGATCCATTCCCCAACACTTGGCACTCCCCACCTCTGGTCTATGACCATGCCTTATTTCCTGCCTGAAAATTCCTAAGAAAGGAAACTCTTTCTTCCTTACTGAAATTCTGCTCATCATTTATGGACTCACTTAAATCTCACCTCTTCAGAGAAGTATTCCTCAACTATCCCAGGCAGGAAAATCTTATTCATCTATAGATTCCAGAGGGTTTGTCTGTTGCACTTACTTGAAACTTGGCCAAGTTATTCTTGCTTTTGTCTTTAAAAAAAAAATGTCTTCATTTATTTGGCTGTGTTGGGTCTTAGCTGCTGCAGGCTGGATCTTTAGCTGTGGCATGTGAACTCTTAGCTGTAGCATGCAAGCTCTTAGTCGTGGTAAATGGGATCTAGTTCCCTGACCAGGGATCAAACCCAGGCCCCCTGTCTTGGGACCGCCAAGGAAGTCCAGCTTTTGTCTTATTTTTATTACTCAGGTACATGCTTCATCTTCTCTCCTCTTAAGAGGTAGGAATTGTGTGGCTTAAAGGTTCTTTTCCCTTCCTCAACCTCAGCCTTGGGCTTTGCATACCTGGTGATTACTCAATAAATATTTCATGGACTGAGCTTCCCTGGTGGGTCAGTGGTAAAGAATCTGCCTGCCAAAGCAGGAGACACAGGTTGGATCTCTGTCCTGGAAAGACCCCACATGCTGTGGGGCAACTACGCCTGCGTGCCACAACTGCTGAACCCATGCTCTGGAGCCCGGGAGCCATGGCTTCTGAAACCCAACTGCTCCAGAGCTCATGCTGTGCAACATGAGAAGCCACCCGCAGTGAGAAGCCCTGCAGCTAGAGAGTGACCCCCACTCACCGCAGCTAGAGAAAAGCCCAAGCAGCAGTGAGACTCAGTGCAGTCACAAATAAATAAAAATTTTGAAAGATATTCCATGGACCCACAGAATGTGGTAGTTGGGATGGGCCTTGAGACCCCCAAGAGGTCAGACTTCTTGCTTACAGATTAAGAGCCAGATGTTAACAGCTGGATCAGAAGGCAGGTTCTGTGATGCCCAGTTTGGTGTTCGTCTTCCACATACTGCATGAACTGCTGAGAGACACCTGAATGGGGGCAGCCGGGGCCCGTGGCCTGGCCCAGATGAGCAGATGCTTGGCGTTTGCTGTCACAGACTCCAACCAAACCCTTTGAAAACAGATGGGTGTTCAAAGGTATATTCATGTAATTTATAAACCTGGAACCTTTTGGTTCTTTCATAATTAATGAGAATGGGGAAAGTTTGTGCATCCATATAGGTATATAACACATGGCGTCTATTCTCAGTCATACATTCCCAGGTCACATGTTCAGTGTACCTGGGATACCCATGGAACTTCTTTGGGTGTGCTATATGCGGGCTAAGTCACTTCAGTCATGTTGGACTCTTTGCGACCCTATGGACCATAGCCCACCAGACTCTGTCCTTGGAATTCTCCGGGCAAGAATACTGGAGTGAGTTGCTATGCCCTTCTCCAGGGGATCTTCCCAACCCAGAAATTGAACCTGTGTCTCTTACATCTCCTTACCCGCATTGGCAGGTGGGTTCTTTACAACTAGTCTCACCTGGGAAGCCCTATAATCTAATTTTTATATATGTATTTATAGATAATACCTTTATACTATTATCTGTATAATGTATATGGATATACAAAATTATATCTATATGAATATGTGAAATTATATCCCTACCAGCAGTTCACAAGTGTGCTCTTTTGTCCACATCCTCACCAGTGCTTATTTCCTCCTGTCTTTTTGGTAATAGCCATTCTAACAGGTATGAGATAATATTTACGGTGGTTTTGACTTGCATTGTACTGATGATTAGTCATGTTGAGTACATTTTCATATTCCTATGGGCTATCTATGTGTCTTTTTGGAAAAAATAATCTGTTTCTTTTGCCCACTCACACACTGGATTGTTTGGTTTCTTTTTTTAAAAACTTTTTATTTTATATTATAGTCCATTAACAATGTGGTGATATTTTCAAGTGGACAGCAGAGTGACTCAGGCATACATGTACATGTATCCATTCTCCCCCAAACTCCCCTCCCATCCAGGCTGCCACATAACATTGAGCAGAGTTCCCTCCGCTATTCAGTAGGACTTTGGTAGTTATCCATTTTAAATACAGCAGTGTGTACATATCGATCTCAAACTCCCTAACTATTCCTTTCCCCCTGGTAACCATAAGCTCATCCCATGGAACTTCTTTTAGTTTCAAGAGTGGCTGTTACCTCGTGGACACAGCGAGGGAAGGAGAGAGTGGAACGAATGGAGAGAGCAGCGTGGAAACATACACACGAGCATGTGTAAAACAGACGCCAGTGGGAATGTGCTCTATGACTCGGGGAGCTCAAGCCCGAGCTCTGTGACCACCTAGAGGGGTGGAGGGGGGATCCAGAGGGAGGGCACATGTGTATACCTGTGGCTGATCCATGTCGATGTGTGGCAGAAGCCAACACCATATTGGACATCAATTATCCTTCAACTAAAAATAAATAAGCCTAAAAAAAAAGACGTGCTGTTTCGAGAAAAGCAAGTGGCTCTCATGAACCCAGGGAAAATTTGGCACCAGGGCTGTTTTGATCTGGATCGCCATCAGGGTTTTTTCGTGTTAATTTTGAGGTTAAAAATTGAAGTCGGTGCACTTGTTGAATTATTGTCCTTCAGTGTTGTCCTCTGGGTCTCTTCACTCACACAGCCCTTTCTCCCTTTGACACGCTGGCTAATACTGTCCAGCTGAGGGTCCAAATAATGGCAAGGCTAAAACACCTTTCACTGGAAGGTCTTTGGAGACTGACTCTGTGGACAGAGCTCATCGTGTACTGTGTTGTTGGTTCTGTCACTTGGTAATAGAACCAGCACATGTTCCCCTGCGATCAGTGCGAAAACAAAGCAGGATGCAGGCAGTGGGGTGATTCTGATAGAAGGGCCATGGCTATAACCCAGGTGCCCAGTTGATTCCAGGAAAGTTAGGAAAGACGGGAGACAGGAAACAGGCATGAACGGGTTAAATCTACCAGGGAACTCTTGGTATTAAGAAGCTAAGATGTTAAGAACTCCTCAGGAGTTCCCTGGGAGTGGTTAAGAACTCCCTGCTTCCTTAGCAGTGGACAAAGGTTCGAACCCTGGTTGAGGAACTAAGATCCCACATACCACGCTGCCTGGCCAAGAAAAAAGAGAAGAAGAAGCTGGGGCTGTTTAAAGCCCTGAGAAAGAGATTGACCTCAGTTTGACTAGCTACAATGTGAGAGGGCAAACCAAGAATGAAAGACCATTTGTTTTCCAACTC
Organism: Capricornis sumatraensis; assembly: GCF_032405125.1. Classification (NCBI taxonomy): domain Eukaryota; kingdom Metazoa; phylum Chordata; class Mammalia; order Artiodactyla; family Bovidae; genus Capricornis; species Capricornis sumatraensis. The sequence continues at coordinate 28,413,187 of NC_091083.1, forward strand.
GGCATCATCCATTCATCAATTTGTTTACCAGAATTTTCTCCGGCAGTCTCTAAAGAATATCTGCCCTTCAAGCTGTAGCTGTGAAGCATAAAATTCTATGTATTTAGATCGTTGTCAGTTCGCTGTGTAGGTTTGGATACGGTAAGGATATGTTTTACCATCAAATTAAAATTTTTTTTAAATTCTTGCATTGTTGTGAGCATCCTAAAGCTATATGATGTTGTATCAGGTTTTTTTTTTTTTCCCCCCCACTTATAACCTAATCACCTTGACCTGTTTCCTGAATGAAGGTTAAGCAAGGCACAGGGGCAGAGGTGGAACACGTCTCTGAGGGATACGATCCCAGGAGTGGGATCAGGGTCCTAGCGGTAAAGAATGTTAATCAGATGCTTGTCTGGATCTTTTATCCCATAAGCAGTCTGGTGTCTTTGACTAGTGAAGACGTGTGTGTGTGTACATATACATAACATGTGTGCCTGCTGAGCCGCTTCAGTCGTGTCTGACTCTTTGCGACCTTATGGACTATACCCCAACAGGCTCCTCTGTCCATGGGATTCTGCAGGCATGAATACTGGAGTGGGTTGACATGCCCTCTTCCAGGGGATCTTTCCAACCTAGGAATCGAACCTGTATCTCTTATGTATGTCTCATGCATTGGCAAGCGGGTTCTTTACCACAAAACTGAGGACTTTCGCTTTCACTTTTCATGTAATATATAAGTATATGTAAGCATGTTATCTATAAGCATAATGTGTACTAATGTGTGTGTGTGTGTGTGTGTGTGTGTGTGTTTCTGTACTCAGTCGCTCATTCGAGTCCAACTCTTTGAGACCCCATAGATTGTAGCCTCCTAGGCTCTTCTGTCCAAGGAATTTTCCAGGCAAGAATACTGGAGTGGCTTGCCATTTCCTTCTCCAGGGGATCTTCCCAACCTAGGGATTGAACTTGAGCCTCTTGCATCTCCTACAGTGGCAGGTGAATTTTTTACCACTGGGTCACCTGGATATTAGTTAAATGTGATGTATAATTATATAACACATTTTGAGGCAGGAAGATAAAACTTAATGAGTACTGGGTAGTTAGATCCTAAACCCACTGAGATGTCCTGTTACTGTTTTCTTTTGCAATGAAAATCTGAACCTGAAAGTGGAACAAATGAGGTATTTCTCAAACAGACTTTACCAGACTGCCTGCTGCTGCTGCTGCTGCGGCTGCTAAGTCGCTTCAGTCGTGTCCGACTCTGCGACCCCATGGACGCCAGCCTACCAGGCTCCTCCATCCATGGGATTTTCCAGGCAGAGTACTGGAGTGGGCTGCCACCTACTCAAGGTCAAAAGTCAAGCGTATAAACCCTCAGTAATCCATGTAGGGAAGACCTTGGGAGCATCAGCCTCACAGGTTGCCCAGCAACCTGAAGGACATGCAACTTCACACTTACACAGAGAAAGAAGTGGTAACAGTGCTGAGGCCGAAGATGGTTTCTTTTGAGGGATCTTAGTTCCTTGACCAAGGATTGAACCCATTTTCCCATGTGTTGGGAACACAAAGTCTTAACCACTGAACCATTTGGGAAGTCTTGCTGCTTCACTACGTAGTGGCCTTCCTGAGTGACTCAGCTGATAAAGAATCTGCCTGCAATGCAGGAGACCTGGGTTCGATATCTGGGTTGGGAAGATCCCCCGGAGAAGGGAACGGCTACCACTCCAGTATTCTGGCCTGGAGAACTCCTTGGACTGTACAGTCCATGGAGTTGCAAAGATTCAGACCCGACTGAGTGACTTTCACACTCACCCACTACTTTGTACTCTGAGAAGGCGGGCAGGGCCCTTATCTCCTCATACTTCCATCACTTCCACTTTCTCGCCACTCACATGGGGAGAGTGACCTGGACCTAAACATATATCACTGCATTCTGAGGGTCATGAAGTAAAATCAGCATTGAAAACACTGTCTAAACTGCAAACCAAAGGGTGATGGTGATGGGGTGTATGCATGTGTGTGCACGCACAGCCGTCTAAAATCCTCTGTGGGAACTGGCGTGGTAGTCCAGTGGTTAAGACTCTGCGCTTCCATCGCAGGGGCATGGTTTAGTCCCTGGTTGCAGAACAAGGTTCTGCATGCCACATGGTGGGGCACACCACCCCCAAAAGCAAAGTCCTTTGTAGAATAAGAAACATTATAAATAAACCAAACAATATATGATCTTTTGCAGGATGTATGTTGACCAGTTAAATAGGAGTTTGGAGACCTGTCCGACAAAGAAAAACAAAATCTAAGGCACTGAACATTTGTATTTATAGGGAGGTAGGCAAAGATGACTTATCTGGAAGTACCAGAAGGGAGCTGTGTATAAAAGACAGTGTCCGTCCAGGAAATGGGTGGATGTGCAGAGATGGCGATAAATAATGAGGAGTTCTTTGTACCATCTGTTGCAAGTGGTAGCAAGAAAATATCCTTTTGCAAACCGTAACTATTTTAGATATAACCGGAGCTTGTCCTTGGCCTGGATCATACAGGAGCATCCCAACAGAAGATTGAGTGTTGGTGAGAGAAGGATAGTTTTCTTTTATCTGTGCTGCACTCCACACAGTGACTGATTGTGGCTTGGAAGTTACATGATTTATTTCATGTTACTTGTTACCCATTTCCCTGCTGAGATCTTGACTCACCACTGGGCACAGTGTTAAGTCAGCCAGCGGGTCTGGTACAGGGGAGCTCAGCAGAGTTGTGTGTGTCAAAATATTTGTGGGAATAGCTCTCATCTTAAATATAGCCAGAAGCTAACCATCTCTTCCCTGAGAATTAAATAATTTTGGCAACAGTCTGTCTGTCTCGTGTCTGGGAGACATTCCATTTATGACCAAATGAAACATGAAGAGACATTAATAGACCTTCCAAACGACCCTCTTTCCAATTTTAACAGTGTAAGCAAGATGAACTTGAAATTTTTCCAGCGTCAAAGTCACTTCCCTTCCCAATAGCATCTTCATGTTTATAAGCCCAGTTTAGATTTTCTTTTAGCATATGTAATTTTTTAAAAAGCCAATAAAGCAGCAAAAGTGAAAGGGGAGATAGGAATACATTTCACAAGACCGTTGGCCTTAACCAGAGCATAAAAAAGCATTTCCTGTTGAGGTAATGCTGAGTGTTTATTAGCCTCTCTTTTCTTAATAGTCACTAGAAATAAATTGCTTCCACTTTGCAAAGTGCCAGTCAGTGAAAGGAGCAGAGGGAGCGAATAGCAGGATACTGAACACACTGCTGGCAAGAGCAGGTCCACAGAGGCTGTAGCATCCCAAGGTAGGCAGCCGAGAGCCTGGCAAAATAATGAAACCAGACTGTGGGATGTTGGTTCTTGTGTTCCCCTCAGAATGAACCAAACTCTGCGGGACGTTGTCCTGTAGGAGCCATTTTCTGGAGGACATGCACCACCCAGGTGAAGCTGAGTTCTCTGGCAGCAGAATCCTGTGCAGGAAATTCCCCTGCCCGATCCCCCAGCCGTCTCTGGGTTACTGCACTCCCCTTTCTCTTGGGTGAGCTGGGTGCTGAAGCCTTACTAGACAGCATTTCACTCATCCTGATTCACTGCAGGATGGAGCCAGCATTCAGTCTCCTGACGATGGGTGACTGCTCTAGTCCTGACAAAGCTGTGCCTGTCCTGCCCTGGCGGTGCCCAGAGGCATTTTGAAAGGGAGAGGAGATAGCTGTGACCTTGCAGGAAGGGAAGAGATCAGGACCATCTCTCACCTTGCACTCACTGACTCCCAAGGTAGCTGGGTCCACAGAAGTCACCTGCCTCTAAAGCAGCGGACGTGAGCCCCTGTGCTGAGCTCGGACCCTGTAGCCAATAGCAATGACAGCTCATTGCTTCTGTGTCCTGGGGGTAGGAGCATGGCAGAACCCAGACACTTCACACTTGTTCGCCTGACAAGCAGTCCTGCCCACAGAAAGAGCAGGTACGGGACTTCCTCGGTGGTCCAGTGGTTAAGACTTTGCCTTCCAGTCCTGGGGGTGCGGGTTCGATCCCTGATCGGGGAGCTAAGATCCTGCACGCCTTACCACCAAAAAACCCGGAACATAAAACAGAAGGAATATTGTAACAAATTCAATACAGAGTTTAAAATGGTCCACATCAAAAAACATCTTAAAATTAAAGAGCAAGTCAGTTCTTACAAGGATGGTGCTGTTTAGGACATCTTATGCCCTAAAACAGGGGCTCCGGGGAGACAGTAGGGGTGGAACCACGTCTTCACCAGACCAGAGAGGCCAACCCCTCCACCCCCTTTCCTGGAATGCACGCGTTTGATGGAGGGAATGAAACCTGCCAAATGTATACCAGATGCGTCAGGGGCCGAGACTGTGCTTTCCACACTCTGGTGAGAAATAACAAACTCTCGCCGATTAGATTAAAAATCAAAACAAGGCTTTCCACGTTCTGTCTCCTCTTCTCCAGCCTCTTAGGTGGCCTCTGTTACAACCACTTCATCCAAACATTGTTTCAAATGAGACATCTTAGGAGGGAAGCGATGTCATGGGTGCTGTGTTCTCCCTCCTTTCACGACCACAGAGCTTTTTGATAACAGTAAACAGTTTTCTTAGCAAGCTTGCAACACTGACTGGATCTGAACTTCAGAGACGTCACGAAATTCTTTTGGTCAGCAAGACCAACCTCTGAAGGCCTTAAAGTGTTTGAAAAATGCAGGGGCTGCCCAGAGCGTGGTCGTGGGGTGTGGTGTGAGGCCTCCGTGGCCTCCAGCCCAGCTTTTTGAGTTATTTGTCACTGGATTCCCACTTGAATAGCCTTCTGCTCCATTCAGTCCCCGAGGGCTCAGGAAGCATGATGGTGATTAAACAAAGCCTACCTAGGAGCTAAGGAAATGCTTCTTCTCTCTGTCCTTTTGTTGGTAATGCGTTCATACCTGTCTCCTCTGAGAGCAGCACAAGCCACTTCTTGCTGGGAACACAGACCTCCTAGCGCCTGTTCCCCTGGAGGAAAAGAGCTGTGTTGACAGCGGTCGCCCACAAGGGTCTCCGGAGACCGCCCTGGCCTCCTCCTCCCCCGTCTCGTTGAGGGTAGGGCAGAAGGGCTCCGGTTCCTTTTCTCGAATACCCTCTTTGCTCAGCCTTGGCTGGCCCTCTCTCTCATCCCCTTTCATTTCAGGTGTGTTTTCTAGAATGATTGCACTTGCTTGCCTGGTGCTGCCTCAGCCTGATTCTCAAAGTTCAGCTCAGTAAAACCAGCCTGGTTAATTAATAGACAGCCTCCTCTGGCACCCTCCTTGTTTACTCTGCGGTGTTATCAACCAGGGGAAAAAGCTCACGTTCCTTTCGGCTTCAGGGACATCAAAAGTCCGGCGGCCGAATGGACCTGGGGTACCTGAGTTTTCTCTGGAGCCCTCTGGTCCCCAGCAGAACACTGCTCTGAGAGTTGAGGGAAATGAGCATGTTGGGCTTTCTGATGATTTCATTTGTTGGTGGCTGGTGGTTTGCTTGTGTTAGCAACCCTCTTTACATCACTAAGATCTGTCTTGTATTAATAATATTTCCTTTACTATTACCCGGTTTACCTAGGCCTCCCCGAGTTCGTTTGCTGGTGTGTGTTTTCCGTGTAAGCAGTTGTCGGAGGTCTGAGTCACCCGTGCGGTAGCCTGTGGTTGGATGTGGGCTGAGGTTATTCAGTGACTAATTGCCAAGGGGAGGAGAAACTGGCTTATCACGGGGAGGACGCCTTTTTATCCATGCCTGTAGCAGCTTCGCTCAGAAGACAGGGTAAAACAGAAGGGTCTTTCCTGAGCCGGGGAACATTTTAGAATCTGTGGGGTTTTGTGTGTGTGTTATTTCTTCTCTGAAGAGAAAGCTGTTCCATCCAAGGGTGGAACTGAGGACTTAGATGAAACCAGCAAACAAAGGAATCGCGTAATTGGGAGCTCAGCCAATGTGCTTCTTCCCCGGCGTTAGTTGTACAGGTGATTTCCTTAAGAAAAAGTAAGTGGCTTTAATTCTTTGAGGATGAGAGTCTCCTAAGAGTCAGTTTCAGTTTTGTCGGTAACTTCATTGTTATGGTCTGATTAAGTAGTGTGTTTACAAATTCTAGACTTGGAAGGGTGGGGTTTGAAATACAGTAAATGGGACATGATAGTCCCTTTCCTCAAAGAATATATGTATATACACATTTTTTTCAGTGCTCTACAATGAGACATAATTACATGATACGGTCTCCCAAATGATTTGAAACAAACATCTTTCGTGCTAGATTTCTTTTTTCTAGAAGTAATTTTAAGTTTTTTATCCCCCACTGTTATATTGCAGAAATTGTTAACAAGGAACATTTGATTTAACTTACACTGTTTGAGGGAAAACGAAATACAGAAATGTTAGGATTCCTAACTCAGACTTCAGGTGATTCATTTGAATTACCCACATTTGTTCTTGTCTTTGGGAAGGATGAGCCAAACAGAGGGTTGAGCTGTGTGCTGTGGGCAGGGCCAGCAGCTTCTCGGTTGGGGCCACGGTGCAGAGGCTCCGGAAGCAAGTATGCTGTTTATAAGATTTGGAAGGACTCAATCCAGAGCTGGCCGTGGTTTGGGCAGTAATGGAAGGAGGGATATGCTGCCCAACAAAACAGATGAAGGATGGGGAATAGCCTCTTCATGCATAGCCAATATATCTTGTTATTGTTTAGTCTCTCTGTTGTGTCCGACTCTTTGTGACCCCATGAATTTCCCAGGTAAGAATAATAGAGTGGATTGCCATTTCCTTCTCCAGGGGATCTTCCCGACCCAGGGATCGAACAAACCCGAGTCTCTTGGTTGGCAGGCGAATTCTTTACCACTGAGCCACCTGAGAAGCCCATGCCAATATTTTAATATATAGTACAAATGAATGAGCTTTTTCTTTGTCTGGGCCAAGGTGCAGGCAAATAAATTATTTGTGTTGTGTCCTGGAAAGGTGTTAAAGTCTTTATTCTTTTACTTAGGTTATCTCTCTCTTGCTATAAAATGGTATTTTTAAAGCTCACATCAAGACGTCAGTGTGGAAAGCTTCTGGGCTAAAAGTGTCAACGATATAACATATTCAGATATTTTCAACTTTCTAAGAGAGATGAGATGATAAAGAAGATTAGTGAGGATCAGTGAGATTGGTGGGAGAGGAAAAAATTCAGGTATATTAAGATGAATAGCAACTGTGTGCATAGGTGTGTATGTGTATTTTATTTATTTTACCTCTAAAGTTTAAAATAATTTTCTCCTAAAAGGTCTGACTTTGATTAACAGTACAGGAAAAACCAAGAGTGTGTTTAATGTCATTTCTTTACTCGTTAACTAGAACACAGTTAAAACACAACACAGGGATTTCCCTGGCAGTTCAGTGGTTAAAACTCGGCACTTCATTGCAAGGGGCACGGGTTGGATCCCTGGTCGGGGAACTAGGATCCTACATGCTTGGTGGTATGGCCAAAAAGCAAAAAAACCCTCTGCAGGTACTTGATTCCAGGAAGATGCCCCCTTTAACATAAAGGGCTGGGGCTTTTTTTTAAACTGTGAATTACAGAATCTTACCCATCATCCTGGTTCAGTCAATCAGACAATGAGTATCTCCCATATATAAAGTACAGTTTTTATTGGAATAGCAAGTGGTCTCCTCGGGAGATCACACTGAAGACTCAAAGCAGAGTCTTTCTTTTTGTCTCCCCATACGTTCCACCCTGTCCTAAGGGTGAGCTGCCTTTAGTTAACCTGTATCCATTTGTGTGTAAACCCAAGCTGTCTAATTTTAAGAGTTTATTCAAGTGGTAGATTTAAAACATTTTCCCACCAAGTGATGCGAAGATCATCATGTTGGGAAGAGCCAGGTAGAGCCAAGGATGAAATTGTCTCAAGCTGCTTCTCAAAACTCAGTCTTGGCAAGTCAGTCATGGGTTGGCAAGCAACGTAAGACTTTTGCCAAAGGCTTCCAACCTCTATGTCACCCATATTGATGAAGACATTTAACCTTATATCACCTGTTCTGGCATAACAAAACGCTTGTGTTCACCTCCATTGTGGGTAACTCAGGTGGACAGTGACTCTGATTCAGTGACCCAGTTGGATGATGGCAAGATTATTTTGAGGTCGACAAGGCAGGGCTGACATAACAGTATTACCATCAGGTACGTGATACTGATTGCTTATGGCTATGATTCATCCTCATTGGCCAAAGTCCCGTTCTGGCTGGTTGGTACCCATGTAGTCCTGGCTAGCAGATGTTAAATATTTTGACTATTGCCTGTGTTCCCTATATGAATGCACAGCACATCTGAATTGTTGTTTATTAAGTGTTACATTTCTTTCTGAATTCATCTGCGTGTGACTTCCAGAAATGAGATTCTTCTAATGATTTTTTTGCATGTGTTTAATTTTAAACTTTACATAACGTCATTTCACTTAGTTACATAATGTGCCTCCTAGCGATTTCTTTTCACATCACCAAACATATTTTTAAAACACCCATGCAGGCACCTCTGTTGTTCTCAAAGAAATTTACTCAACTTCTTATTAATTAAAATTAACTTTAAGGACTTCCCTTGTGGGCCAGTGGTTAAGACTTCATGCTTCTACTGCAGGAGGTACAGGTTCAATCCATGGTTGGAGAACTAACATCCACATGCTCCCAGCATGGGCAAAAAAAAAAAAAAAACAATTAACTTTACGTTTTTATTTCATTAATACTCTTTATTCTTCTAGACAGTTCTGTACTCCTAGGAATATTGATGCCTCTTTCTACTCTCTTACCCGAAAAGGGGGGAGGGTTTTTCTAGGTGTTAATTGGGGTCAGGATTCCCCAAATGAAGATGAAGCCAGATGAGGAGGAAAAAGAAAACAGGGAGTTCTCAGTCGTGACTCACCCTGTTAGGATTATTATTCATCCTAAGTGGGTTTCCCTGGTGGCTCAGACGGTAAATAATCTGCTTGCAATGCAGGAGGCCAGGGTTCCATCTCTGGAAGGGGAATGGCAATGCACTCCAGTATTCTTGCCTGGAGAATTCGGTGGACAGAGGAGCCTGGCAGGATATAGTCTACAGGATCGCAAAGAGTCGACAGGACTGGCCGACTAACACTTTCACTAAATGGGTTCTAGACATTTGAAACCCTAGTCTTTTGGGGGATTAATAACAATAATGACAGTAGTACCTACTGTTTGTTAGTACCTACCGTTTGTTGCACCTGATTAGCCTTGAGCACCATGTAGTTCTTTGTATACAGTGGCATGTTTGAATTTATCTTTATGTTTATTGGGGTTGATTATTGCATTGTGGGGTCTGCTTGGGTGGGGAAGTTGACCAAATGTGCACTGCTGGCTGAGCCAGACACTCTTGTATTTTATCACCTATAAAGCCCTACCTTGCTTACCACTGAGCTGGATCTTTCTTTTCATTGAGCCTTACATTGAGGAAGACAGGGTGGGAGAGGTATTTATAGAGGATCCACGTTTATCTGCTGCAAGACAGAGGTTATATGGTTTCTCCAGCTATTCTGGAATGGGAATTGTGTATGTTACAACACAATGACCTTGGGAATGACCTCCTGGTCTAAGGTCCTGAGCCTCTGAGTCTTGAGGGTGCGTGGGCTGGAGCATCTTGACTTCAGCCTAGGTGTGACTCCCCAAGGTCTAGGAAAGGGTCCCAGGGGTGAGGACAGCTTGAGGATATCCCACGTCTGGTTTAGAGGCGGAGAACAGACTAGCATATTATGTGTGTGTATGTGTGATGGGGAAGCAGGGGTAGTGGAGATAAAATCATAATTTCAAGTGAGGAGCCTGCATACATTGGGAAGGATACCCTTAGGGAGCTGAGGAGCCAATTCAAAATGCTTAAGTAATGTACCATCAGTGACTTCCCTGGTGGCTCTGCGCTAAAGAATCTGCCTGCTGAGCAGGAGATGCAGGTTTGATCCCTGAGTCTGAAAGATCCCCTGGGGAAGGAAATGGCCACCCACTCCAGGCAGGCTACACAGTCCACGGGGTCACAAAAGATTCAGACACAATTGAGCACGCACGCAGGAATGTACCCTCAAAGGATTCCTTTTGATTGCTACATATTTGCATTTTGCTTGCATTTTTGCTTGATCGGTTCCATTATGAAATCCACCATAATGTGCCAAAGTCCCCGGGTCAGAGATTCTGCATTGCTGGGTCCTTCCACTGACAAGGAAGCTGTGGGAAACCAGCTGGTTCATCCCCTGCATCCTCATCACCCGATGCAGGCAAGAGGATGTCCTCTCTAGGGCAGGAAGTTTCGGGCTTGATTAGAGCTGTGTCTTGGAATTAGGCTTGATTCTTAGCAAGTGCATGGTGAATACTGTTGGACTAAGTGAATGAATTGATATGTATTCTGTATGCATTCAGAGCCTTGGGTTCTGTTTCCTTTTCAGTCTTCTCCTTGTTGCCTCTTCTATTTCTTCTCTCTTCACCCATCACCCACACAATGGATCTCCTAGCTGCTCGTCTTGACTGCTGTCCATTTGAGCCCACGTCCTCACCCCTCATGCCCCTACCTTGCCCACCCCAATCATTTATACCCTCCTTGTCTTTCACACCTCTGAGAAGACCAAATGGAAATGTGGCTTCTGTGACATCACGGAACTTTAAGACAGGGCTTGAGAGGTGCCACTGGCTTCTGTCCCCTCCCTTTGCAGCCATTTGGAGAATCTCAGTGAGCATGACCCTGGTGGGTTTTAATCAAAACAAAAATATCACGTCCTAAAGTCATTTGTGTTTTTGATTCTGCCCCTAGCTAAATACAGTAGTATAGTTGCAAATTATAATAGTTTCCTCTTTTGCCATTAACTTGAAAAAAATTTTTTTTGAGATTTAATTGACATATACCATTATATTAGTTTCAGAGGTACAACATAATATATGCATCTATTGCAAAATAATCACCGCACAAAGTCTAGTTGACATCCATTACTAAACATAGTTTCCATTTTGTTCTTGTGATGAGAACTTTTAAAACTTACTCCCTTAGCAACTTTCAAATACAATACAGCATTATTTACAGTTACCATGTTGTGCATTACACCCCGAGGACTTAGATGTATTTTGTAACTATAAGTTTGCATCTTTTGACCATCTTCACCCAGTTCACACCCCCCAGCCCCCACCTCCTGCCTGTGGCAACCACCGATCTGTTCTCTGTGTCTATGAGAACAAGCTTTTTCTTTTTATTTATGTATTCATTTGTTTTTATTGGAGGATAATTGCTTTACAGTGTTGTGTTTCTGCTGTACAGCAACGTGAAACAGCTATATGTATACAATATCCTCTCCTTCTTGAGCTTCCCTCCTATCCCCAGCCCATCCCACCCCACCCGCCCACCAGGTTATCACAAAGCACCAAGCTGAGCTCCCTACTAGCTATCCTACTATCTACCTACTAGCTATCTGTTTTTCCCACGTGCTTAGGTACTCAGTCATGTCCGACTCTTTGAGACCCCATGGACCCACCAGGCTCCTCGGTCCATGGTATTCTCCAGGCAAGAATACTGGAGTGGGAAGCCATTCCCTTCTCCAGGAGATCTTCCCGACCGAAGGGAAGATCCTGAGTCTCCTGCATTGCAGGCAAATTCTTTACTGCTGAGCTACCAAGGAAGCCCATTTTACACAGTTACACATGGTAGTATACATACATGTCAACGGTACTCCCTCGATTTGTCCCGCCTGCCTCCTCCCCCGACCCTGCCCTATGCCCATAAGTCCATTGTCTATGCCTGCGTTTCATTCCTGCCCTGCATTCATCAGTAGCGTTTATTCTTTACTCACTGTTTCTTATGGAGGAGAGCTAGTGGGAGACCCTATGGGATTCCTCACGCTCCTGAACCGGGTAGTAACGACACAGCCCAGAAATCTCTGCTTCCTGGGGCTTATGATGACCTGTCCCAACACGCTCCTCCTCATATGGCAGCTCCAGAGGATGTACTGTTAGGATTCTTCCTCCTCCACCAAACCTGGGCTTCCCTGCCCCCTTCTCTCTTTTTGCCATCCCTGCTATAATTTGCCTCCAATTGCACTCATCTCCTGAATCATTATTTCTTCCAGACCTCTCAGAGCTGACTTCTCACAGTAAAGCACCAGGAATTGGTTAACCTTCCCTCCCAGTCTTTCCCATGCCTCTCCTCTCTCCCTGGCCAGGTCCCTACATTGTATCGGCTGGGAAAGATGAGAAGGATGCTTGCTATCTATTTTCCAGGGCTAAGGCTAGAAAAAAATGTGGCCAAGGTAATATTAGAAAACATTGTAGCACTTTGGATACATTAAAGCCACATTTTTTCTTGAAAGCTCTGACCTTCATTTTTAAACCATTGTTACCATTTTTTCCTCAAACTCCATAGCATTGAGTTCTATAGCAGATATATTCATTTCCTGTGGTTGCTGTGACAAATTACCACAAACTTAGTGGCTTGAAACACCACAAATTTGTTATTTTCCACTTGTGGAGAGCAAAAGTCCAGACTGGTTTCACTGGCCAGTATTAAGGGGCTGGCTCTGCCACATTCCCTCTGAAGACCCTAGAGGAGAATCTTGTTCTTTGCCTTTTCCAGCTGCTGGGAGCTGCCTTATTCCTTGGCTCATGGCTCTCTCCTCCATCTCCAAAGTCAGTAATGTAGAATGTTTTGTATTCTGTTGGGTTGGCCAAAAAATTCACTCAGGTTTCCTCCTAAAATTTTATGGAGAAACCTGAGCGTACATTTTGGCCAGCCCAGAATTACAAGTTAATCTCTAAAGGGATGTTGCCTATAAGCTTAAATTATACATAATAGCCTATCTCTGGGAACCCTGCCTCTAAGGTGATGAGCATTAACACCTTCGTATTTGTGTGATCAGGTCCACCACCTGTGAAGGACTGCAGGCAGGGCAAGAGTAACACATCCCTTCCGGAGGCTGACCGGAAACAGGAAACCTTTGACTTTACTCCCGCCCCTTTTAGTATAAAAGCAGCCCCAATTCTAACGGAGACAAGATGGCTGTTAGTGAGTAGGAGTCTATCTTCTTCTCGGTTTGCCAGCTTTCTGAATTAAGTGACCATTCCTTGCTCCAACAGCTCGTCTGTCAAGTTTCTGGCCTGCTGTGTGTCAAGCAGTGTGAGCTTGGACTCAGTAACAAATTTGGGGGAGTCACCTAGTAGCCTTGCTGCTCATGGCTATGTGGCAGGGATTGGGGTTTTGAGTATAAGATCCTAGCAGCTGCCAGGACCACGTGTCCTGAGGACGTGTCCTTCAGGGTTCCCCGAAGTGGCACTGGCTGCCTCAGTGCTTGGCAATTGGAACAAGGAATTGACATCTGAGAGCTGGCGGACTCCATACAGTAGGGTAAGTCACTCCAGTGTGTACAACTAAAAAGTATTTCTTCTCTGGGGCTTTTTTTTTTTTTTTCCTCCAGAATAAGCCAAATTTGTTTTGTGTTTGAATGGTGTACCCTGTTAGAGACAGGAAAGAGTTATCAGACTTCTACCCAGTTCGTGAACCAGTTCATTTGTTTCTTTGCATGCGTGCTAAGTCACTTCATTCATGTCCAACTTTGCAACCCTACGAACTATAGCCCTCCACCCTTCTCTGTCCATGGGATTCTTACAGCAAGAATACTGGAATGGGTTGCCATGCCGTCCTCCAGGGGAATCTTCCTGACCCAGGGGTTGCAGCCTCGTCTCAGGTCTCCTGCATTGGCAGGCAGATTCTTATCCCCACCTGGGTGGAATCTGCCATTTGTGCATGCTGTTTGTGTTTTTCTGGTCTTGAATTTGTAATTTTTAAAAATGGAGAATATTTCAACCGTCCCTATAGATAGTTCTCTGAGGTGTATTTTGGATAAGGGATCTGATTATAGCTATGAACCCATGGGTGAAAGGGACATTATATTTTATTGCAGGGGCCCCCCAACCCTTTTTGGCCCCAGGAACCAGTTTTGTGGAAGACAGTTTTTCCATGGATGGGGGTGGAATGGTTTCAGGGTGATTCAAGTTCTTTACATTTATTGTGCACTCTGCCACCACTGATCTGGCAGGAGGTACGGATCCACGGCCCGGAGGTTGGGGGGCCCCTGTTTTATTGTAGCAGTGTGTTGCCACTGTTCGGTTAGGATCTCCACGGTGGTTAGGCAGGGCTATCTTGGGACCCTGTGCACCCTGCACTGATACCTTTGTTGTGTTAATTACATTGTTTATGGTCTCTTGTGTCATTGGAGTGTGTAAGATCCCAAGACCAAACTTCAGGGTTTATTTAGGATTTTGTGTGGTCTCTTTTGGTTTCATTCTGTTTGGTACTGTTCCTCCACTTGCAGCCAGATCAGTTTTGTGATTTTTTAAAATTAATTTAATTGGAGGATAATTACTTTACAGTACTGTGGTGGTTTTTGCCATATGTCAAATGAATCAGCCGTGGGTGTACCTGTGTCCCCTCATTCTGAACCCCCACCCCATCCCTCTGGGTCGTCCCAGAGCACGGGCTTTGAGTGCGCAGCTTCACGCGTGGAACTTGCACTGGTCATCTGTTCTGCGTATGGTAACGTACGTGTTTCAGTGCTATTCTCTCACATCATCCCACACTCACCTTCTCCCACGTAGTCCGAAAGTCTGTTCTTTACATCTGTGTCTCTTTTGCTGCCTTGCATATAGGATCGTTGTTACCATCTTTCTGAATTCCATATATATGCGTTAATACACTGTATTGGTGTTTCTCTTTCTGACTTCACTATTTTAAAACTTGACTGATATCAAATGGAGGAAAGAAACAGGGAAGAAAAGAAAACAAAACTGTCTGTTCTTGTCCAGAAGTGGGCATTCCGAAGGAGGGGAGAAACGTTTCACTTGATTCCTAATGTCACCAAAAGCTACAAATAGAAGTGTCTTTTCCATTAATATTAGTAAAAGCGTTCAGTCATCTAGACAGGTGACCTTGATTTGTCCTGTCTTCCAGAAACCCAATCTGAATCCAATCTCTTTTTATAACTTATGGCTTTTACATTGTGGTACCTGGCGGATAACTAAAATTTTGGAGTGGGAACTATGTCCCTGTGTATTTACACATGTGTTTGCACATAATATAGTTGTGCGGTATTGCCATAACGGATTTGTAAAAGAGCTCTGTTTAATTGGCTTAAAGGAAATTAAGTGAGTTTGAATATTCAAACATAAAAGAAACTCACCGGAATGGGTTTTAGGTTCACAAGCTCTAGGAAATATTCAGTATTGAATTAATATCTGGTCTGAAAGTTGGCTTAAGCTTGTTGGCTCGATACAGATGTTTTTTGAGCCATCAACATTAAGTACAGGGACTTCCCTGGTGGTCCAGTGATTAGGAATCCACCTTGCAATGCAGGGGATATAGGTTCCATCCCTGGTCCAGGAACTAGGATCCCAGGGAGCAACTGGGCACATGTGCTACTAAGACCCAGTGCAGCCAAATAAACTAAATAATAACAAACAACATTATGTATAATACTTTTATTGTGTCTAGGTTTACTGGAAATCAAATAAGGCCTTATTATTCCTGTTACAAAGTTTGTCAGCAAGAAAAACAATGTGATAAAGCTTTTAAGTGAATAAAATGTAAGTGAAGTAAACAGTTTGGGGTAAACTCTATGGGCATCATGTCTTAGGAATGTTTGTCTAGAATAGTCTCTCCAGATTTTTGTAACTTGAAACTAAGTCCTAAGAGAAGATAGAACATAATTAAAAAAATCTTAAAGTGGTACAAAACCTGGATTTGGTTCTCTAAGAAGACAAAGTTTTCTTAAAATACTGAACTGCTTTTAAGTGGCCTGTATTTGCCACAGTTCTTTTATTATCACTGGTTAGAACTGTTTTTTTATATTTCTGACTAATGTCTCAAAGATCAAGTTCTAAGTGGGGTTCATTTGACCTCTGGCTAACTCTGGGATTTTTCAGAGGCTCCCTGGAACACTTCCAGTTGTTTTCTCTGCATCTCAGAGAAATATTAAACTATGTATATACATGGTTGAGTCCCTTTGCTGTCCACCTGGAACTATCAGAGCATTGTTAATTGGCTATACTCCAATAGAAAATAAAAGTTAATAAAAAGAAATCTGTATTACTAGTCAGAAAAACTAGTTTGGCTTATCTGGTATGTTGAATTGCATGAGGGGCACTGTCAAATGAGTGATGGTAAAATTTCTTAGATTATATCATGGGTAAACATTATTAACATACATATTGTAGAAATTATATGGAACTCCTAAAATTCTGGTATACTCTGGTAAATGATGTCATAATTTTAGTAATTATCACAGCCACAGCAGTAATCAGTTTTCTGGTCAGTTGCATTGTAATCCCAGTTGGTTGATGCCGAAGCAGAAAGGCATCCTTTTAATGGTTTTACAGTGACTTCTGAATGACTCTAGAGCTGTTTCGTGAAGAAGCAGGCAAGACTGATGAAATCCTTTGTGTGCAAGCATTTTTACTATTATCAGGGAAAATAAAGGAATAAAAGAGAGGATATGTTGCTTCAGCCTTAACTCCTCTAGCTGAGCTTGCTGTCCCAGCCACGCTGGGACATTATGCCAATACATCCACCGCTTCCACCACCTTCCATTCCCATCCAGGCTCAGTTCCTGACGCTGGGGCTGAGGACTTCTCCTCCTTATAAGCATCAATCAGGAAGTGCTGGGTTGACATGCACTACTGTCTGTAAGACAGATAGCTAGTGGAAAGCTGCGGTATAGCACAGAGAGCTCAGCCCGGTGCTCTGTGATGACCTAGTGGGGTGTGGTGGGGCGGGAGGGAGGCTCAGAAGTGAGGGCATCTATGTATACATAAAGCTGATCCACATTGTTGTACTGCTTAAGCTAACACAGCATTGTAAACCAACTATACTCCAATTTAAAAATAAATTCATATTTAAATGCTTTAAAACAAAGTGTTCAGGGAGCAAGAACAAAAGATGCAAATCAAAATTCCCTTCTTTTTTTTGGGGGGGGGGCGGTGCATTGGATTCCTGGACGGTAACTCAGAGAAGTAAGCCACCGTTGAGGAAGAAACCATTGCACTTACTGTAAGGAGGAGGAGCACTGGGGAATGGACTGCCCTCAGCTGAAACAGAAGAGGGAAAGGGGAGCTCCTGTGGTAGAGAGAGAGAACACTCTGAATAAAGAGGCCCAGGGGCTCCCTTGGACTTACCGTGCCCAATTCCCCAGGGTAAAATTGAACGTAGGGGATGAAATGATTGAAGGCAAAAGGAAAAGGGAGCAGCAGAGGATGAGATGTTTAGATAGCATCACAAACTCAGTAGCCGTGAATTTAGGTGAGACAGTGGCGGACAGAGGAGCCTGGCGTGTTGCAGTCCACGGGGTTGCAAAGACCCAGACACAACTTAGCGACTGAAAACAACAAACTGATTGACTTTCTGATTGACCTTACCCTGAAAAAACATTTTTTTTATCAGAATAGCTTGATATCACCAGGCTTCTCTGGTGGCTCAGTGTAAAGAAGCTGTCTGCCAACGCAGGAGATGCGGGTTCCATCTCTGAGTAAGGAAGCTGCCCTGGAGAAGGAAATGACAACCCACTCCAGTATTCTTGCCTGGGAAATCCCACGAACAGAAGAGCCTGGCCAGCTACAGTCCATAGGATCACAAAACAGTGGGACAGGACTAGGCGACTAAACAACAACAACAAAAGCTCGACATCGGGAGTCTCACCTAAACACGCTTTCAGCCTACAGATGGTGCTCATGAAAACCCCAGAAAAGGAGACTGAGCTCTTTCCCCCAAGGTCTTAAAAATAACCCAGCGACTGCTGTCAGCGCTCCCCAGATGGGGACTCAATGCCAAAGAAGCTGCGCCACTAAGGACTGAAATATACTCAACACCTATTTCTCAGATGCTTCAAACTGCAAGACATTTCAGATACCTGGACACTTTCTCAGTGTGGGTGGAAGCATATCCCTCCTGGACAAAAAATCTCTGAGATGGTTAAAGCCATCCTTAGGGAAGTCATGCCCTGATGCGGCTTAAGGCATTACAACAACATTCATCCCGGAGATCACAGTCAGTAAGAAAAGAAGAAAATGAATCATACATTAAAAGGGAAAATTGCTAAAATGTCAGGAGACTAACTGAACTTGGGATAAGGCCTTGCCAGTTGCCCTGCTGCAGATCAGTAACTCCTGGAAGCAGGCTTAAATTAGGCCCCTTTAAAATACAGTATGGTAGGCCATTCCAGCTGTCTGCCGTGGCAGGGGAGTCCATAATACACGCAGCAGTGGGCAGTTATGTTAAAACTTTGGGCACTATACTAACCTCTGTTCATGAGTTTGCCTCCAACCGGACTACCTATGCAACTGAAGTTGATGGTAATTCCCTTGTAGCTATGAAAGGGTCAACCGATTTGTTTAATTTTGTCCAAATAAATAGCACGGGAATTTAGTATGTGTATTGAAAACTGGAACCAAAGCCCTAAGTTCAATTACAAAGTAGACAACATAATGCTCAGAGGTTTCACTGGGTTCAAATAGCTGTCAAGGACCTGACTAAGGAATATTCATCACCTGCATTCAGCAGAAAGTAACCAGCCAAAGTGGTCTTGGTCCCTTTTCCCACAGGACTGTGAAACAGACAGTGATAATGGGGAATTAAATAGGTTCTTGGGAATAGAGAATGACCACAGAGAAGAAGAAATTAACACCTCCCCTCTGGAGGCAGATGGGGACCTGGAAGTGTTTGACTTTGCTCCCACCCCTTTTACTGTTTAAAAAAAAAGAAAAAAAACCTGAATTCTGACTCAGGCAAGATGGTTCTTTGGGGCATGAGTCCACCATCTTCTCAGTGTGTTGACTTTCTGAGTAAAGTCTCTGTTCATTGCCCCAACAACTTGTCTTTTGATTATTGGCCTGTCGTGCAGAGAGCAGTATGAGCTTGGACTCGGTGACAGCATCTTTCCATCTTGCTCTGTTCTGCTTCAGTCTTCACATCCCCTTCCATGACGTTGACCCTTCTGCCTATTTCACAGATAAGCACCCTTGTGATTTCACTGGGTCCACCTGGACAATCTCTCCCTCTCAGCATCCTTAATGGGGCATCTGTGAAGTCCTTTTTGCCATGTAAGGGAACATGGGTAAGGATCTAGGGACTGGGGGCACAGACATCTTGCAGGGGCCACTCTTCAGCTGGTTTCATCGGGGAAGCCACACTGAGACGTCTCTAAAAGCATGAATATCAAAGTAGATGTTCTAATTTCTTGTTTTCTTTCCAGATGCAGAGAGAAATTGTTTATGCAAGAGGAGATGGCCCTGGTGCCTCTCGACCTGGACCCACAGCTCTTCCACCCCACGCCATTCCAAACTCTCCGCCGTCTACTCCCGTGCCCCATTCCATGCCTCCCTCTCCATCCAGAATTCCGTACGGAGGCACCCGCCCAATGGTGGTTCCTGGTAATGCCACCATCCCCAGGGACAGACTCTCCAGCCTGCCAGTCTCCAGATCCATCTCCCCCAGCCCCAGCGCCATCCTGGAAAGAAGAGACGTAAAGCCGGATGAAGACATGAGCAGCAAAAACCTCGCCATGTACCGGAATGAGGGTTTCTATGCCGACCCTTACCTTTATCACGAGGGGCGGATGAGCATAGCGTCTTCGCACGGCGGGCACCCACTGGATGTCCCGGATCACATCATCGCGTATCACCGCACCGCCGTTCGGTCAGCCAGTGCTTACTGCAGCCCATCTCTGCAAGCGGAGATGCACCTGGAGCAGGCCCTGTACAGACAGAAGCCAAGGAAGTACCCAGAGAGCCACTTGCCCACTCTGGGCGCCAAGACGCCGCCGGCGTCTCCTCACCGAGTCGGCGACCTGAGGATGGTGGAGATGCACGGCCACCATAACACCCACGGGCCCCCGCACACGTTGCAGCCGGACCGGGCCTCGCCCAGCCGCCAGGGCTTCAAGAAGGAGCCCGGCACCTTGGTGTACATTGAGAAGCCACGGACCACTCCAGGATTATCCGGGATTGTGGACCTCGGCCCTCCTCTAGTTGAGAAGCAGGTGTTCGCTTACAGCACGGCTACCATACCCAAAGACCGAGAGACCAGGTAAGGCGGTGAGGGTGTTGCGAGGGTGGTCTGTGCCCACCTCCTGGGTGTTTGGGCTGCTTTACAGGAGTCAGCAGGAGAGAGCAGCAGTTAGCTGAGTACCAGCCTTGAGCAGTGCGCCCTCTGGGTTCTGTGTTGGGTGGAGGGGTGGGGGCGCGGGAAAGTAGGATCAGAGGTGGTTCTTGTCTGCAAGGAGTTTCTAAACCTGGTGGTGGAATGTCGTTGGCCAGTGGCCTGGCTAAAGGCAAGCGGGCAGGCCACCCCAACAAGAGGGGTCAGAATGGGCCTCCCGTGTGTGGGTCTAACAGCAGCATCATTAGTACATATCTGATTCATTCAGAAGAAAATTGGTTAGCAGATGAGAAGAAACCATTCAGACAAACCAGTCAAGAGCTGATCATTATTGATCTCCCACTGAAAAGGAGTGAGTGGTTCAAGTGTTCACTGTTTAAACTGGCAGTTTGTGTTTTGTTTTGTTTTTTTCTTGAAGTGCAATTTTGTTTTCTCATGTATTTTGGGGAAATGAAAAGAATGTGTCACTATCTGTCATCCAGGGTGATAAAAACATAAATCTGTGTAAAATTAGGATGGTGTTGATGTAATACTCATTTGGGAGTGGTACTGAGATCAGCAAAGTTTTTCTTTTGGATAAGATATGCTGGGTATTTAAGTTTTTTTTTTAATTTACATGTTTTTGTAATTCACCTAGAACCTTCATACAACATCTTGAAAACCCTCAAATTTATAGTTATAGAAAAGCCAATTTTGACAGAGAGAATTTCTCTAGCCTGGATTTGTTGATGGAAGGCAATAAATATATTAATTATAGTCGTAAAAATCTAGGCAAAGAAATAGAGTTCAAAGGAGATTAAGCATACGACCTGTGGTCATACAGGAATTCAGAAGGGGAGTGAAAATTACAATTCAGACATTCAGTCACTCAGTACCCTATCGGAACCTCTCTTCCCTCCTCCTCACCAAAAACGATCATATCACTTACTATTACATAACCTTGTAAAAGAGAAGGCCAAAATTGTGACTGGAATGCGAAATGTCTATCTTACTATCTTAAGCACACAAATCAGAAAGTTCTGTCCTCTTTGGCAGATTTTTATCCTGAAAGGGCCATCTCTCATCTGGTCACAAAAGAAAGATTCCAGGAAGATGGAAAGAGAATAAACATGAGTTTTGTGTTTCTTTTAAAGCTCTAACCTTCTCATACAACTGGAAAAAAATTTAAAAACAGCAACAGTGACTGACTTGATTATTCAGGACAAAGAAAAATTAAGAATCAGAAAAAGATATTCATTTTTTCTCTTCCAAAGTCCTTAGGAAGTTAAATGCTAAGATTCAAAGGAAATGGACACCTCCTGTGACCATAGAAAGGTGAGGGGTGTGGAATAAATGCTGAGGCTCTTTGAATAGACCAGTGTCACAACTAGAGGGGACTCTGCCAAGATGGGCCTTAAGGGAGCCTGCACCCTGTGTGTCTAAGAAACGACAACTCATCCCCCTTGGTGGGCTGTGAGGGGCTGGTTGGGAAGTGTGTGTCCCTGATAGGATGAGACTTGGAGTCATAAGAATTTCTTCCAGGAGACAAAACCTATCCATCTCCTGGGCTCGAATCCATCCTGCTCCCATCCCCCCAGCCCCCTGCTGACCCACCTTGAGGGTAGGAGAGGATCGTGAGCTTGATTCCACCATGTATCTCATTAAGCCATCCACACTCTGCTGATTTCCAGGCACACTTTGGTCAGTGATGGCGTCTGGCTTCCCACTCAGCACCTGGTTCATTGTCATGCATGCAGTTACCACGTGTATATAACTGGCATCAGTGAACCCAGTTCCCAGGATTGGGTTATGGGTGGGACCAAAATGAAGGTCCCTCTGCTATGTGGAATCGCCTCTCTGCTGCCCCCTGATCAGTCGTGAATTTTAGCCTTAAGTAGCATCAGTGCAGGGCCTCCCAGGTGGCACTAGTGGTAAGGAACCTGCCTCCCAACGCAGGAGACATAAGAGACTTGGGTTCAGTCCCTGGGCTGGGAAGATCCCCTGGAGGAGGGCATGGCAACCACTCCAGTATTCTTGCCTGAGAATCCCAAGGACAGAGGAGCCTGGCAAGCTCCAGCCCATAGGGTCACAAAGAGTTGGACATGACTGAAGCGAGTTAGCACACACACGCATCAATATATTTTCAGGTCCTTTGTTTCCTCAGAGGTTTTTTTTCACTGAAGCTCAGAAAATGCTATTCTGTCTTACATATATGTTAGCAGCTACTTTTAGAAAATCCAAATTAGCAGTTTTCTAGAATAACAAGTATTAGAAAATTTGATTATTTTTCTAAAATAAGATTAATGTTCACTTAAAATATATGTTGCTGTCATTTCCGTATTCTAACATATAGTTGTAGTTTTAGAATACAGTTTTACATTTTTCAATTTTTTCCATTCTTGTAAGTGTGAAATAGCAGAGGAGGAATTTTATCTCCCATTTTGCCTACGTGATTCCTCACCTGTTAATCAGCTTATCTCCACTGGGCGGAACCGGAGGGTTGGCGTGCTTGTATATATGTGGGTAGGCTAGACTCCCTTCTCCTGTAGCCCTAGACACACACACACATACACACACACACTCCTCTCTGTACATTTAGAGTTGCTATTACTGAAACACCTAAACATCCCCACGAACTCAACCCAGGCACATGACAAAAAGTATGTAAAGAATGATTTGCTTGGTAAAAAAGAATTGAGTCTGGACATTTGCTGTTAGCACTCCCACCCACCACCCCATTAACTAGCCAGGTCTCTTCTTCAACTGCAGTTCTAAACTCTTCTGGAAAGCTTAATGACTAAGCTGAAATGCAGTACTGCCGGGGGATAATATAATAACACTGATGGTAGCTATCATGTATCGGCCAAATGCGAGGTTAAGTAGTTTCCATACGTCATATGATGTAATCATCATGATGACCCAGCAAGGTCCGTACCATTGCCATCCCTATTTTACCGATGCGGAAACTGAGCTCAGAGAGGTTAAGAAACTTGCCCAAGGTCACAAAGCCAGTAAGTGGCATAGAATGTCCAGGTGCATTAAAGAATCCATACCTTTTACCACTAGGTGGTAGTCTGCCTGGTAGGTGAAGAACTGTAAGCCCCACCTTCACCCCACAGAGAAGTGAATTCAGGAGTGAATTCTAAGCATTTCAACCAGGACAAAATGCTAAGTAGCTGCTCTGAAAGGATGTTTACAATCATCAACATGGTAAAATTTGCATAATTATGCTGCTAAATATATACATGTCATTTAAAATATAACTGCCCCAGCTAGTATATTAGCACAATTATGAAGCAACAGGGGAAGAAAGAAGAGAACATTCTTGGTAGATTTTATTTTGACAAAATAAATGTGAGCACCATGTCAAAGAAAATTTTAAGAATGCCAGAAACAGTTACCAAAGCACAAGAGTACAGTCCACTGCCACACCTATACTGTGGTGCTATTTTAGATATATTTAATCTGTGCCAGTATTTGGTAAAGAAACATCAGCCCCTAAGAGTCTACCTTTTAGAGTTAGGGTCTTATTAAATGCCAAACCAATTTCTGTTGCAACTTCATATTACTAAAAAGCAAATAAATCTGAGGATTTCTTGCATGAAACTCTCAAGTGAAATTTTATATCTAAGATTGACAGCTGCAGAAACACAGGAGGGAGAGTGAGAAATCTGTAGAGAGGCTTTCTTCGGGACACCGCTGGATCGAGATGCTTTTCCGAAGACCACGTTTATGAAATAGCCCAATAACTGCAGGATGTTCAAAATCAGAAAATTTTTCTTTTTCATCTGTACTTAGGAAACTTCCAACAGTAACTTTTTTAAACACGATTTGCTAACAGCTCTGACTTGAAAATGTATTGAAGACAAAGTAATTTCACCTTGATCTTGTACTTAGTCCATGTGCCTTGATTTAATGAATTTGGCATCTCTTTTCTTATAAAGATGATTCCACAAAGCATCTAGTGATGACAAATTATATATAATCGATCTGGAAAACATAGTGTAGAACGTATTTGAGGTAGCATCCTCTTCCTGGGATGGCCATGGACTTCAAGGTAAAAGAGTGGATTACAACTGCTTTGACCTTGATGATAGTACAGTCATCCATGGGGGTTGTTTCTGGGAGCCCGTGGGTACCCAGATCTATAGGTTTCTTATTTGTAGTTCATTCAGCCCTGCCCATCCATGGTTCCATATCTGCAGATTCAGCCAGTCTGCAAAATTCAATCTGCAGTTGGTTGAATCTGAGGAAGCAAAACCTGTGAATATGGAGGGCTGACTCTAATTCTCAAGTCTGAGCTTCTGGAAAGAAAATGACCTTGAGTGATAAGGTGGTTTTACCCAGATGATCTCCCATCATCAAGGACTCCAAGAAGACAGTGGATCCATGTGACTGTGAGGCCCAGTGCCAGGGAGATGGTGTGTGACAGATAACAGGAGGTGTGAGGCTGTCTTCCCAAGGTTATAAAATTTCTTCATTAAACAGCATCATTATCCCTACCCGTGGCACGTAAAACAGCCCTTAAGAATTGTAAAACTCTAAGACATTTATGTTTTGCTATTTTCTATTTATAGTTTGGCTCATATAATGTGAAATATACCAAAATCACACTCAAAATTCAGGGGTGCTCATTGCAAAGTGACTAATAGCTCTCCTTCCAAATGTGTGACAGATTCCTGCTAATATAACGTTTTTCAAGACATGGTAAACTTGAACTGAGATCATATTTTTAACACTTATTCTGCCCTGACAATAGCTAAATTCAATAAAACTAGTTAAGAATGCACTTGGGAGCAAATTTTTGCCTGTCCGGGCATCTGTATGTGGAGAAAAGCTACAAGAAATCCACGGTGATGTCTAAAGCTTCGCAGATTTCCTGCCTTAGAAAGAAAAGGAAAGAAAATGTCTTATGTACAGGAGGAGGCCTGCAGCCTAACTGGTAGCTTGTGTCTGTTCTTAATCATTTTGCCTTACTTTCCATTTTGTGAGCATTGGATATCTTCTTTTTTTTTTTTTACTGGAGTCTAGCTGCTTTACAATGTTGTGTTAGTTTCTGCTTACAGCAGAGTGCATCAACCACAGGCGTACACACATCCCCTCTTCCTTGGGTTTCCCTCCCACTCGGGTCACTGTGGAGCACTCGGCAGAGCTCCCCGTGCTGCCCAGTAGGTTCTCATCAGGTACCCATTTATACATAGCAGCAGTAGTGTATGTATGCCAGCCCAGCTATCACCGTGTTGGTAGCATTGAGGGATAGGACACATCCTTGGTTTACCAGGTGACTTGAGTCAAAGTCTAAATTCAGATTTGTGTCATTTTAAAATGTCCAGTGTCTAGCAGACCTTTGGAGACTTCCTAAACTGTGTATCCTGCTAGAGGGATGAACGATGGAAAAAAGAATGATTTCTTTTTTTTTCCTTTTGAATGTATAGTCAGAGAGGAGCCACGTCAGTTGTCTCCTGAGTATCGGGTTGGCCAAAAAGTTCGTTATCTTATGGAAAAACCTGAACTTTATGGCCAACCCAATAATTAGACTTGGGATCTTCCCAGAGCAGGGTTTCTTCATGTCTGCACACTTGATATTTTGGGCCTGACCTGTGCATTCTGAAATGTTTGTCAGCAGCTCCAGCCTTCCCCCATCCCGCCCACTGCCCGGCAGTATCAGAGTCCCCTGACATGCTGCCCAGTCAGGAAAACCAAAGATGTCTCCAGAAGCTGGCAAATCCAAACCAAGGATCTTGCCAATTATTACTTCAGTTCTACCCTTACCTCTTGGTAAAGCAGCTTCATTATTGTTAGAACTTGCTGTTGTCACCTTGATTCAGTCAACCTGTGGTCAACCGTTTACTGAGAGGCAGTATCGTCATGTTTACGAATGTGATCTCCAAAGCTAGGTAACCTGAGTTCGAGTCCCTGTTCTGACACTTGCTAGCAGTTGGAAGTTGGACAGATCACTGAGTCTTGCTCTGCCTCAATTTGCTCATCTGTAAAATGGAGATAATCATAGCACCTACCTCATACAATGGAACAGTTCATTACAATTAAGTGCCTGTGCCCTCCCTGGCATAGAGTAAATGCTGGAGAGTTCCTGGTTTGAACAAAGTACTCTACTAATGCTACTAAGCCCAAGATTAATATATAGGCGAGATGGCAAGGACGAAAGACTATATCAGAGCAAGCAGGGAGACAATTGTTAAATAGAAGACCAGGAAAAACTTAAAGCAGGTAGGGAGTACAGGAGACAATGAACATAAGCATGCACAACGAATGGAATTAGCTGGGATTAAACATCAAAATGAGAATGTTCAGAGTACCAAAGCCACTTTTAAGTCCCTCTCCGGAGAGTAATGGGGGTTACACATTGACTTGAGTCCAGGAGCTAAGAGACAAGCCAGGATGACAGCATCTTTTTCCAACTGCACCCGAGCGGTATGACTGATGATACGGACACCTAACCAGGTAGCGCTGAAGTTATTAGGTTATCAGATGCCTGTTTTGATGCCTAATGGTGCCTGACCGATTCAGCTGTTGTCTGAATTGCTTTCCCGTGTAGCTCTAATTAGGGATCAATAAATGTTTATTGAGCTTCTCTTTATGTACTTAGCTGGGGACTGCATGCTTTGCAGAAACTTAGATATGTCCCCACCTGCAAGGAATACAAACTGGGAAGATAGTCATAAAACATTAAAAGCATATTATAAGCATGTAAGCTATGCCACAGTTCAGTGCAGGAAGCTTTGGAGTCCCCAGTGCGCGTTAAATAACTGGTTTTTAAGAACAACCGCAACAATAGGATTTCATTCATAGGTGATGCTCAGGGCTGATCTTTTTGTCATCCTAAGAAAGGCAGGGTCTCCCAGTGAAGCACAGAAAAGAGAGGAGGATGTGCAAGTCACTCAGGGGGAAGTGTGTTTCCTTGAGGCTGGAGCTGCAGAGAGGGATTCGCTCCCAGCATCTCCAAGTTCAGCTGGAAAGTCAGGACACGTTTTCCTTGAAAACAATGAGGAACAATGAAGGGACTAATAATACACTGTAGGTTAAAGAGGCTTGCATGGGCCAGCTGGAGATTCAACCACCGTTTATTCCAAGTTCTAAACAATGAAAGTAGAAGGAAACTTTTCAATTACAAGCCTGCCATAATTTGGGGACGGCTTGTACATAATTAATTCCAAAGAAGTGATACAGAGAGTAATTGCTATGAATGCAGAAATGGGAGCACTTCCCTGAACTTTGGCTGGGCTGGATGCTTTCATGAGAATACTGACTGAGATGGGCGCGCATTTAAGGAATTTACATAATGGAATGAAAAGATACCATTTGGAAAGATAGATTGATCTGTATCCAGAATTTGCTGTATCTCTCCCATTATGCTACCAAGAAAAATGACATCTGGATTTGATGTCTTGCCAGTTTCAGATTACAGAGGTGCTGAGAAATTGAATTATGACTTCATTCACAGGAATATAACTTTATGGATAAGTAATATTTGCTAGTCATCCCTTAGACAGCTGAGTTCAGTCAAGAGCTGTCTGGTAAACATGATATTCAACCAACTGACAAATGTCTGAAGACAGCCCTACTCTTACCCCGGGGATACTGTATCAAAAATACCAGTGGAAGGACTGTCGAAAAGCTCTCACAAACCAGTTTCTCAAAAGGGAAAGCCGTCACCTGCCACTAATTAAATGTCATTGAAATGTACCCCTGCATCTCCTTGAATATTCATGAGATGCTGTCAGTCAGATGCCTTAGGTCTGAAACCAGAAACTAAGAACAACCTAAACTCTGTGAGACTCAGTTAAGCCCCTTTCCTTGCCGACTAAAACCTCTTTCTTCAAAGAGAAGAGGAATTCATGTTTAGGTGAACATGTTTAGGTTCAGCCTGGCAAGATTAAAACTCCGTGCAGGTCAGTGTGGCTGCACCCCAGCCTTTCTAAGTAGCCTGATGGCTCAGTGGCTGGGTAATCAATCCGGGGCCGCCATGATGTCCCAACCATCCAGCCTTTCTTAAGAGTAGTTGTCTTGCTGTCTGGTGGAGTTCACAGAGATGACACTTGTCTTTATTTGAATTGGGGACTTTATTGTTCATAAATGAAATGATTCAGAATTATAGCCAGGTAGGTCTAAGCATTAATTCGGAGAAGGCAATGGCACCCCACTCTAGTACTCCTGCCTGGAAAATCCCACGGACGGAGGAGCCTGGTGGGCTGCAGTCCACGGGGTCGCTGAGAGTCTGACATGACTAAGCGACTTCACTTTCACTTTTCACTTTCATGCATTGGAGAAGGAAATGGCAACCGACTCCAGTGTTCTTGTCTGGAGAATCCCAGGGATGGGGGAGCCTGGTAGGCTGCCGTCTCTGGGGTCACACAGAGTCGGACACGACTGAAGCGACTTAGCAGCAGCAGCAGCAGCAAGCGTTAATTTGAACTTCCAAAAATTGTGGGTCTTAAAAAGTCTGTGTTGACTCTTATAGGGTCAATGTGTATTGCCAGTAAACACCTCCTCTCTCTCTGTCTCTGGAGCTGAAGGGACCCAGTCTTTTTTAAAAACCATTAAGAATTTATTGAAGTAGAGTTATTTACAATGTTATGTTGATTTCTGCTCTACAGCAAAGTGATTCATATTCTTTTCCATATAGCTTATCACAGGGCATTGAACACAGTTCCCTGGGCTATACAGCAAGACCCTGTTGTTTAACCATCCTATTTATAATAGTTTGCACCTGCTAATCCCAGACTCCCCTATCCATCCCTCCCCCAGCCCTGCTTTTCTTTGGCAGCCATAAGTGGTCTGTTCTCTACGTCTGTGAGTTCCTTTCTGCTTTGTAGATAAGTTTGTTTGTGTCATATTTTACCAATTATTTGTTTAGCTGCACTGGGTCTTAGCTGCAACACATCGGCTCTTTACTGCCGTGTACAGGATCTTTCCGTGTAGCTTGTGAGATTTTTAGTCACTGAATGTGAACTCTCAGTTGCGGCATGAGGGATCTGGTTCCCTGACCAGGGATCAAACCCGGGCCCCCTGCGTTGGGAGCGTGGAGTCTCAGCCACTGGCTCACCCGGGAAGCCCCTGTGTTGTGTTTTGGATTCCATGTACAAGTGATATCATATGGCATGTCTTTCTCTGTCCTACTTCACTTAGTATGATCATCTCTAGGTCTGTCCATGTTGCTGCAAAAGGAAGTATCTCATTCTTTTTTATAGCTGAGTAATACTCTGTTATACTGTATATGTGCCGTGTCTTCTTTATCCATTCATTGTTGACGGACATTTAGGTTGCTTCTGTGTCTTGGCTATTGTGCGTAGTGCTGTTAGGAACATCGGGGTGCATGTATCTTTTCAAATTAGAGTTTTTGTCTCTTCTGGATGTATGCTCAGGGAGTGGGATTGTTGGATCATATAACAACTCTATACTTAGTTTTCAAAGGAACCTCTGTACTGTTTTCCAAACTGGCTACACCAATTGACACTGCCACTAACAGTGTAGGGTGAAAGGAAATAATCTCTTTTTGCAGACTTTCAGAAGGAGAAACAGGACATTTCTCAAAGGACCAATGATGGCTGCTTCTCGGGTCAAATGCCGTTTTCACTCTCATGCAGCTCAGGGTTTCTTGGTCTTTGTCATGAAGGCCGGGTGTCCTGACTTTTCCAACAAGCACAGGGATCTAAGAAGACAAGAGAGAGAGAAACCCGAGAGAGGCCAAGAACAGGAAATGCTTTCCTCCTTTTCCCTAAGAATCATTATCTTATTTCTTTGGAGTCCACCTTGAGATTTTGCAGATCAAAAGCAAGTACAAAAAAGACACATGCACCCCAGTGTTCACTGCAGCACTGTTCACAATAGCCACACCATGGGCGCAACCTCAGTGGCCAACAGAGGAAGGGGGAAGAAGATGTGGTGCGTATGTGCAATGGAATGTTACTCAGCCATGAAAAGGAATGAAACTGGGCCATTTGCAGAGATGTGGATGGACCTAGAGATTGTCATACAGAGTGAAGTAAGTCAGAAAGAAAAACATCGTATAATATGCAGAATCTAAAAAAATCAGCACAGATGATCTTATTTACAAAGCAGAAATAGAGACGTAGAGAACAAATGTATGGACACCAATGGGGAAAGGAGGGGATCAGGATGAACTGGGAGACTGGGATTGACATATGTACCCTATTGACACTCTCTATAAAATAGATAACAAATGAGAACCTTCCGTACAGCACAGGGACCTCTACTCAGTGGTCTGTGGTGACTAAATGGGAAGAAAATCCAAAAAAGAGGGGAGATCTATCTATCTATCTATCTATCTATCTATCTATATGGCTGATTCATTTTGCTGTACATAAGAACTAACACAACATTGTAAAGCAAATATACAATAAAAAAAAAATTTTTTTTAAAGCAGGTGGGAGTGGGGAGCTTCCTTCCATAGCCCCCTTAGGGTCACTCAAAAGACCATATAGCCTCTGACACTATTCACAGGTGACCATATTCACCCTATAGCCTCTGACACTCATTGGAAGGTCAAATACAGGCCTGTGATCAGGCAGCCAGAATAGGAACAAACGGCTATTCATTCTGGTTTGTACCTGTACCGAAAAAAAAAAAAAAAGATGTCACTTCCAGAGCAGGAATATTAAAAATTGCCCTCAGGTAAGAGAAAGAAAATGCAAAGCGGGTGATTTCATGCAGGGTGGAGGCTTGCCCTGGGGAGCAAGGGCTCTCACTCGGGAAGTGGAGCCTCACCCCAGACAGTGGGTGAGTCACGGGAGGCAGCGGCCCAGAGCCTAGCGCAGAGCCCTGGAGGCGGGGTGGGGGGCAGGAGACCAGCTGTGTTTTCTTACATCTTGCCCTGGGTCCTTGTCGAGCAGGAAGCCTCAGTGTCCTTGTAACCAGGGGATGGCAACTAGGGTTCTAGTCGGCATCCAGATAGCAACAGAACCTCCTCCGGGTCCTGTTGAAATAAAAACGGGTATAGAAGCACCTTGTGAACTGCAAAGTTCTCCATAAATAAGAGACCTTGTGTATGTGGCAGGCTAGGTAGGGGAGTTTGGGGGAGAATGGCTGCCTGTATATGTATGGCTGAGTCCCTCTGCTGCCCACTTGAAAACTATCACAGCAACATTGTTGATCGGCTGTATTCCAGTAGAGCATAAAAAGGTTTTCAAAGAAACACAAGACCTTGTGACCCAACGCAGTGAAGCCATAGCCGCTTTGCACAGAGGAGCATCGCTGTGCGGGCCATTTGGGGACGGTGTGTTCACGAGCTGACCTGGGACTGTGCTCTGGTCTCAGCCAGAGCGGCCCGCCCAGAAAGGAGGTTGTGAAATAGATTAAAGGTGACCTGGAGCGTTTCCAGGTGCAGTGCTGTGCTGGGCAGAGCCCTCTCCCAATGGGTGATCCTGCCACACACAGGCCTGGGTGTGGCTGAGCTTTGCACGGCCTCCGGGCCCGTCACACCTTTTTTTTTTTTTTTCCTTCTTTTTTTCCTTTGCTTCGGTCGAGATCACCAAACCACAATGGAAAGAAAACTGTGGGGGTCTAAAGTAAGTTCCCTCCATCTAGAAAAGTGTGTGAGTCTAGAATTTTGTGTCTGGCAGGATGCGGTTCTTGTTGGGTTAAGAGGGTAAACGAAGGGGGTGCCTCTTTTTAATAAGGGGTGTAAGCCCCTTGAGGGAAGGCAGGCCCTGTTTCCTCTCTGTGCCAAGTTCATTCAGCCTATTACATTCCCTGCCATGAACTCGTTCACTGGCTTCCCGCGTTGGAACTTGCTAGGGCTTTTCCTGACTCTGGACTCCTGTCTTCGCATCTTGGGTATGACCACTTTTTTCATCCAGTACTTGGGCTGAAAGTCTTGGAGTCTTATTGATGTCGTTGGTCACACTCCACACTGGACACCAGAGGATGCTCGCAGATCTGTATCCAAAGATGCCTTGATGCTCCAGCAGCCGTTGCTCTCAACCTCACTGCCCCACGCTGGTCCATTTCGTCTCCTCTCTTCCGCTCCTCAGTCAGTCAGGAGCAAAGTCATCCCCGCGGAGAGACAGCGAGGCTGAGATAGAGGTCAGGACAGTGGAGAGTATGAGAGGAGTCCGCCGGGTAAACAGCAGGAAAATTAAAAGGAACTTCCAGACAGTACTGATGGCAGGGGATGGAGGAGGAAAGGCCAGCATGCAGGCACAGAGCTGGTCTGTGTTACCAAGAGAACAGAAGACAGCCAGAGTTTGTTGTTCTTTGTGTGTGGAGGGGTGGGGCTGTGCCAGTCTTAGTCGTGGCAACAGAATCTCCCATCTTCATTGTGGCGTGTGGGATGTTTTGTGTGTGGAGGGGCGGGGCTGTGCCAGTCTTAGTCGTGGCAACAGAATCTCCCATCTTCATTGTGGCGTGTGGGATGTTTCAGTGGCAGCATGCAGAATCTGCTAGTCGTTACATGTGGAATCTAGTTCCCCAAGCGGGGATGGAACCCAGGCCCCCTGCATTGGAAGCTCAGAGTCTTAGCCACTGGACCACCAGGGAAGTCCCCAAAGATTGCTGTTTTTAAAGACGATTTTGGAGTTTTCAAATCCAGAATGTAAAGTCATACTGAGTAAGGATTTTAAGGTCAGGGGATGTCTGAAGAAGAGTTTGAGGATCTGTGGTGCCAACTTGCTGAAAGGGTTATCAGTGTGGATGCTAAGCTACATAAGGTGATGGTCTGGGGGGTGGCAGACAGGAGGCCAGCTTTCTGCGCTGAAGCGATACGAGGATGTGAGGGAATGTCCTGAATGCTGGTAGGGAACTGAAGGATGAGTAATGCAGAATGCAGAAGCAGGGGGGAGGTGTGGAGGGTCTGGACAGATGATGGACTGCAGTGATAAAGGGAAAGCAGAAGAGCCCTAGTCTCCTTTAGGGCAAGGGAGAGATAGCAGCCTTCAGTGCCAGGGTTGTAGACAGCACCTCTTCGTGACCCTCTGCATGCCCAGTCCTCCTCCTCTAAGGACTGAGGATGCGAACAAAGGTGCACGACGTGATCAGTATCCCTAAGGAGCGTGGAGTGGCGCCCAGACAGTACCAAGACCTCAAAGATACTTACAGGTACTTGCCGTGGTAGCCCCACTCAGATATCACCAACTCCACCAATATCCTCCATAAATCTAGGTGTTTCCTTGAGAATTTAAATTTACTGGGCGTTTTTGGAAGTATGTCTTCAGTTACCGGCCCTTTCACCAAAAGGTTCACATTGGGCAGAAGAACTGAGTTCATGGCTCAGAGTCCTTTATTTAAAGCTTTACCACAAATTCAGATCATTTGAATTCCAGTGCTCTGTTGAACTCATCTAAAAACAGTGTCTTTAATAACTCTTGTATTTTTTCCTCTCATGCCAAAGCATCAGGGCATGAACAAACAAGGGCACAGACTTGCTTTAAACCTGTTCACTCTTCGGTTCTGGAAAACGCTGTTGGCACTGCCAGGATGAAAGGGTTTTAGGTCACTTTGATTGCTCCCAAGGAAAAAAAAGGACTTTGTGAGAGGAAGGTATTGCTTAAGGATGATAATTCCTGATTTACTGCTGGGTGTGTGGTGGCTCACACGGCACCTAGCACGTATTAAGTGCCCAGAAATGTTTGTTGGTGACTCATTGACTATTTATAACTTTCTGAGGGGAGAGAGATAACAAGGAATGAGCAGGAACCAGAAAAAAAAATCATAAAATATTAGAACTAGAAGTGAACAGGGAACCACCTAGTTAGTACTCTCAGAAAAGCCAGCCCTGGTTACTACAGTTGATACTGAGTGTCCTGTACCATCAGGTTCCAAGGTTAGTAGCCGGTTGCCCAGGTGAATGCGGACTGGGAGTGCAGTCACATTAGCTTGGGAGGCTGTTGTCAGCCAGCTC
The DNA here is from genome assembly GCF_032405125.1 of Capricornis sumatraensis. Classification (NCBI taxonomy): domain Eukaryota; kingdom Metazoa; phylum Chordata; class Mammalia; order Artiodactyla; family Bovidae; genus Capricornis; species Capricornis sumatraensis. The sequence continues at coordinate 28,447,185 of NC_091083.1, forward strand.
CCAACACTTCTTTTGGATATTTAAAAACATATTCTTAAGGATTCATTATAGGGGAGTTACCAGTGTCATACTCCTGGGTTTTTCATAGCCATTCACTTACCTAGATGCACAATGATAAAGACTTAATTCAGGCTTCATGAGGCCTCGGTCAGTCCAAAGACAAGTCCCCAGTCACAAAACTTGTATGAAGGGATATGCTCATTACCCCCTTTTCTAGACTCTGCAGACAGAGAGCAGACCACGAGCAGTCTGGGTTTTGCTCCATCTTCACAGACAGACATGGGACTTGCAGAAAAAGCTGGTTGTAGCAGCAGGAATTTAATACTGAGATCAGCACTTTCTCTGGATTGGATTTGAATTTTTTATTAATATTATGCTTGGGCCCCGAGAAGATTCATTGAGCCAGGCTGACTTATAACACTAAATGACTAGTTAACCGTACATACTAATCACATAAATATGGTTTATGGAATGAAATAAAGTGGTCTATGAAATCACTTTTAAGCCATCTTTTCAACAGTAATTATACCCACCCTGGAATACCTTAAACCAGCGATATTGGCAAGAATTAGCTTGAGCATCTTTAATATTCTGATGATTATCATACAAAATTGCCACTGCAGTGAAATGACAGGGTTGTTTCAATTTCTCTTCTTCCACTGCATTTCTCTTTCTTCCCCCTTTCACATTTAAAACATACTCCATAACATTTCATCATAGGAGAAGGCTGCCGAAGTTTCCAGTTGCCGTAATTTAGTTAAACCATAAAATTGTTTCCAGATTACCAGCCATGAAATGGAAAGACAATCTTATTTATGAATTTATAAATCAGATAATCTCCTTCAAATGAATCCTGAAACCAGAAACACTTTGATGATTAAACAGGAGGGGAAAAGTTTTCTCATTACCATGTGTCAAAGGAATTGTATTTTTGTAAAGTGGTTTTGGCCGAGACAGTGGAACACGCACGTGCAATCTGCGCAGTGCCTGGGGCACGCACTGTCTGCTGGGCATGGGGAGAGAATCGCTCCCTCCTCAGCCGTCAAGCTCAAGAGTACTGAGCTCTCCACGTTCTGATGGATCTTATCTCCTTCCTGGTGACCCCACTGGTGACCTAGCCTGGAGGAGGCCACCCAAGGAGCTTCCAGTCCTGTCCTCACAGATGCAAACAGAAGGACAAGCATGTGCGTATCTGGACGGAATGCAGGATTTTCGCTCCAAAACATCTAGACCCTCATCCCAGGCAGTTCTGCAGGCTACGTCCACGTCATTTCTAGAAGTCAGGAGAGTGGGGTGCCGTTCAGGGGTTTTCTTTCTCTTCATCCTAAGAGCATTGTCTGGGGTAAGAACAGTGAGAGGCCAAGTACCAGCTGAGCCAAGGAGGATGCCAGAGGCATGCGGGAAGCCCTGTGGGTGCCTCTCGGAGAGGACCCACGTGTGCTGTACCATCCTGCAGTTCTCACCCTGGGGATGAATCTGCTGAATCTGGATGGATTCTGGTGCTTTGTTAGACAGGTCATGATAGCTGGTGACCAAAGAGGGACCAGGGAGAACACTGATGTAGCCCTAATCAGCGCTGTGCCTAGGCCAGCGCTGGGCTCCATCTGCCCTTTCTCTCCCCCGGGGACTCCTGCTCATTCTCTGTAGCTGTGGACTTACCTACATCATCTCCTGATATTATTGTCTCCTGGGGGCAGTTAGCTTGTCACCATGCCTTTGTATCCCACACTGCAGCTTCAAAGAATCCATTAAGCCTCTTCCTAACCAAAAGAATGTCCTGCCACTTTGTAAAGATATATATTTACTTACTTGGCTGCATTGCGTCTTAGCTGAGGCAGGTGCAGCATGCCGACCCTCTGAGTTCTGGCATATGTGATCTAGTTCCCATCTGGCTCTTAGCATATGGGATCTAGTTCCCAGACCAGGGATTGAACTTGGGCCCCCTGTGTTGGGAACACGGAGTCTTAGCCTCTGGACCACCACGGAAGTCCCTGCTTTCCCACTTGAAAAGAAACCCTTTGTATTTGCCTAGGATTGAATAAGAGGGGTAAACTAGTGCCTCTCAAGGTAGTTGAGAGCACCCCTGCTCTAGGCATCACGAGTTTGGCTTCCCGCATTACCATGGGAAGACTGGGGACTCTGAACAATGTCCACCCAGAACGCATGTGTGTGTGCCCCACACGTGGAGACCAGCCACCACCCCATCAGTCCTGAGGCACCTTGCAACTTGGGGTCTGATAAACTTCGGATCTCCAATGGGTATTTATTAATCTGTTTTCTTTCTTTTTCTTTTTATATTTATTAACTGTTTATTTGACTGTGTCGGGGTCGTAGTTGCCGCATGCGGGATCGCCACTGCGCAGATCTTCCGTCACAGCCCATGGACTCCCTAGTTGTGGCGCGTGGGCTTAGTTGCTCCATAGTAGGTGGGATCTTAGCTCCCCAACCAGGGATCAAACCTGCATCCCTTGCATCTGCAAGGTGGATTCCTAACCACTGGACCACGAGGGAAGTCCCTAACCTGCCTTCTTGAGTGGGATTTCTTACTAATTTTTCTCTTTGCCCCATGCACGGCTTTATGACAGACAGGACGCTGAGAACACACATATGACTGAAAATGCTCAACAGCTCAGAGGTTTAAAACACTTGGAACGTCACTCCAGGCAGATGCATATCTCTGCTCACTGCTTGAGAGAGATCCTACTACTAATAATTCCCCCCCACCCGGTCCCACCCCGTGGTGGGTTGACAACCATTAATCCTCCAGACTGCATGACTTACATCCTAGAAACTCAATATTGTGACATATCCATTCATTGTAAACTAAAGAAAAATGCGTGAAATTCTGAAGTCAGAAGCTTATAACTGTGAAATGAATCTCAGTGGTTGCTACTTCACTGAGGGTTATATTCCAAAGGCAAAGTACAAAGCCAGAAAACTGTGAATGAGCAAAATTACTCTTGAAAATCCTCTTACTTGCCTTGAGGTTCAAGATACAGATGGAGCATCTCTTGTGAAGTCCAACATAACCAGTTTTGTTCAAGTGAAAGAACAGACCACCATGGCCTTTTCCATTGGGTACCAGATAAAGTGGTTGGCTTGTATTTAAAAGCCACAGTGTCTGAATGTGCTGTTTGTCGCCCAGGAATCTTCACCATTGCTCACACTCCAAGAGGCCCATGGGACTGAGATGCCCCCCACGCCTAGAGAAGAGTGGGGGTCGCGTCTCTGCCCCGGGCTGGGGCTTGACACTTGCTGGTGAGGGGACGATGGCAGTCCAGGCGTCCACACTGTTCTAGTTCTTCTTCTATTCTCTTGAACTACTGAGCAAGAAGAGCTGGGTTTGTACCGTGACTTGTGTGTTGACTCTGTCCTCAGCACAGGTCGCTCTGTGATGGTGACTGTAATGTGTTGGAAATAACGGTGATAGTTCCGTGACACCGTTGTTGCTCTCACGTACAGAAATGTGAGCCTGTTTCAGAAGCCGAATGAATCGTATGTAGCCTTGGAGAGCCTTGAACAGAGAGGCGTAGTATCTGTGCATGATTTAAAAACTGAGGAGAGTTTTCATTCGTGTCTTGAGATAACCAAGTTGGTGGGGGTAATTGTTTTCCTGCTGGATCCGTAAAAGCCTTCAGATTCCTATGGCATCGATTTGAGGACTCTCTTCCCTCTAGTGTGAAGACATTGATTTCAGTCACACTTTCCTGTGCTGTCAACAGTTACTTGTGTACTCTTGGGCTGTGCAGCAGGTCCCACTCCGGGCACCACGATGAGGGTCTCCATCATTCACACCAAAATTGGCAGCCTTGGAAGGAGCACAGCTTGAAAGTGTGTGTTCCTGGCCCACTCCCTCCCCTGACTGGCCTGGGACCCCTCTTGTGCAGAGGACAAATAGCAAAAGCAGGGCAGGAAGGCTCAAAAGCACAAAGATGTGCAAAGAGAATTATTTCCAAGGGAGAAGCTTTTCTGTTTTCCATGAGGCCTCTGCCAGTCTCTCCGGGTCTTTTTAGTAAGATCATTGAGTTAATACTCGTCTCTGACCATCAGATCTCAAACTCAAACTCGGCAGGGATTTGCAGGCTCATTTGTTTCTCCAAGCCAGGTGGGGCTGAACTTTGGAGGCCTGCTCAGTGAAAGTGGAACCTTTTATCACCCTCAGATGATCACTGCCCTCGACAAACCAGTCTGAAAGTCAACACGGCTTTAACAAACAATTCTCTTGTTTTACAGAGAGAGAATGCAAGCCATGGAGAAACAGATTGCCAGTTTAACTGGCCTTGTTCAGTCTGCGCTTTTTAAAGGGCCCCTTACAAGTAATAGCAAAGATGCCTCTAGGTAAAAAGAAGAAAGCAAACCCATTCAAAATTAATTCAATCTGTTTCTCTTTAATGATTAAGATCATGCATTCATTCCAATCGTTTTCTTGTAATCATTTCAAGGCTGAAAATACCCACGTCTCTATGAATCATGGTTTGTTTGTCTGTCTGTCTTTCCAGCAATTCTTGGCCGAAGGTACCACTTTGGCCCAAGAAGGGTAAATGGGCTTCCCAGTGCATGTGGCTTTGTGGACACTGCGCAGTGCCTGCCACCGCCCCCTGCACACCTCCACATCCTCCATCATCCAAAAGTCATGAGTGCGCCTCCGCTGCACACCTGGGAAGCCTTTTCCATTCTGGCCAATATTGGTGCTGATGCGGGAATACCTTCATTGCTTGATACCATCACTAGCTGCCGCTGATTGCTTGGAATAGTGAATGGAAGCGGGGAAGAGAAGCATTTTGGAAACTGCAGAGCTGACTCTCTTTTTTCTTTCCTTCAGTGAGAAAATGATGAAAACCACAGCCAGTAAGAACCAAACAGATGGTACAGGTAAGCGTTCTTCAGTCTCACAGGAGGTCTGGGAGCTGTCTTTGACATATTAACCTCTCCCTATGTCACCTGTGTGATTAATTCGAGGTGGGGTTTGGGACTAAGCCGTTCGTCCTCTCCCTTCTGTCTTCAGTTATTCACTTCCTCATTCATTTATTCATTGAGGAGGTTCTTACTCAACAAACACTTATGTGCCTGGTACTGGGTAAGGACAGTGGGCACCCTAGAACAGGGCTGCCTACCCACTAACCCAATGCAGAAAATGGATCTGGGACAGGTCATTGTATGTATGAAAAGTGAAAGTGAAAGTCGCTCAGTCGTGTCCAACTCTTTGCCACCCCATGGCCTATACAGTCCATGGAGTTCTCCAGGCCAGAATACTGGAGTGGGTAGCCTTTCCCTTCTCCAGCAGATCTTCCCAACCCAGGGATTGAACCCAGGTCTCCTGCATTGCAGGCAGATTCTTTACTAGCTGAGCCACCAGGGAAGCTCAAGAATCAAACCAGGGTCTAAACGTTAAGAAAAAGGGCAGGACGTAGAGACAAGAACCAACAAAAACACAATGGTCCAGAACCTATGGGATGACATACCATCCGTTATCGCTTTCATCCTTGGTTTATATCCCTCAGGACAGGGCAGCTGGATGGTACTTGGCATCATGAGTTTCCCAACAAAAAATAATGGAAAGCTGATACATAAAATTCAGACTCTTAAAAAAAACAAACAACTTTTTTTTTTAATTAAGAGAATATCATTGGCTTCATAATTGGCTTGATATAATTACGTAGGCTCGTCCACTGGATACTCAACAAAGTAAATTTTAAAAAGCAGGATGAATGTTTAACCATCAGGGCTAGACTTGACCAAGGCCATTTCTCTGGGGAAGTAACACAAACTGAAGCCAAAAGGATGAGGAGGGAAGGGGAGAGACACCCAGGTAGAGACCAAAGCATCTACAGGTGCTGTGGTGAGAAATTTAGATATTATTCTAAATGCACAGGGAAGGCAGTATAAGGTTCTGCACTGGGGAAGGGCCTCAGCACAGCAGCAGGATGTGACTAGATGAGAAAGCAGAATGAGCTGATAGGGAGCCCGCAGGGGTCGAGGCAGGAGAAGGTGTACTTGGAACAAGGTCTGCTTTTGAATGCCAGCACTCCCCCCAAAGGCCTGACCCTAGTATCTCAGACGGTAAAGAATCTGCCTGCAGTGCAGGAGACCCAGGTTCAGTCCCTCGGTCGGGAAGATCCCCTGGAAATGAGAATGGTTACCCACTCCAGTATTCTTGCCTGAAGAATCCCACAGTCTATGGGGTCACAAAGAGTTGGACACGACTGAGCGACTAACACTTTCACTTCCCCGAAAAAGGCCCGAGTTATATCCCCTGTTGACTTCACTAGTGTCCGGGTATATATATGTATTTTTATAATATAAAATGTGCATTTCTGGTGGTCTGGCCTCATTTGATCTTTTTTTTCAATATTTACTTACTCATTAGTTTGGCTGCACCAGGTCTCAGCTGTGGTGCGTGGGATCTTTTTAGTTGCAGTATGTAGGAGCTCTTAGTTGCAGCATGTGGGATCTAGTTCCCTGACCACGGATTGAACCTGGGTCCCCTGCATTGGCAGCACAGAGTCTTAGCCACTGGGCCGCCAGGGAAGTCCCTGCCCATGTATACTTGATAGCCATCTTATCCTGCAGACTCAAGGTGGGCCTCTCTCAAGAATATGATGTCTTCCTTTCCCTTGGGTTAGAAATAGACATCATTACCAGGGACACATTTGGCTGGTAAATTACTCAAGGAGCACACTGCACGCTGGCTGAAACCCCTAACTGGGGGAAAGCCACAGGTGGCGTTAGTGCCACATGGCAGAATGGACAGAACTGGGGCCTTATGTTGAGATGTCTGCTGGTCCTGATTCCGCCCTAGCCGAGTTCAGGCTCTTCAGCTCTGAGGCCAGCAGGGCTGCTCTTCTTCGAGCCTTCCCAGTCCTCACGGGATTGGTTGGTTTCCTTAGAAATCAACCAATCACCTTGACCACAGCCAGAGAATTGTTTTGTGGCTGCTGCTGAGCTTGTCTTCAGAGCACCTGCCAGTTTGCTTGGGAGATATTTATTCACTTATTTTCTGATTATGAACCTATGTGGGGGGAAAGGCACCAACTGACCTTGCAGAAACGGAAAGCAGAAGGATGGGTGCCTGTGGGTGGGGGACATAGAAGATGTCAAAAAGGACCAGCTTCCAGTTAGAGGATGAGTAAGTTCTAACGTACAGTGTGGTGATTGTAGATAAAAGTATTGAACTGGACCCTTGAAAGTTGCCAAGAGAACAGATCTTAAATGTTCTCACCCCAAGAAAGACATGGTAATTATGTGACAGGATGAACGTTTTTGATAGGTAATTATCCTATGGCCATATGTTACGTGTATCAAATCGACACATCGCGTACCTTAAAGTTACACAGTATTGTATGTCTGTTGTATCTAATAGAGTCGGGGTGCTACCATTAAACAGGCACCCAAACATTCTGTTCCTCTGGCTTCTATTCTAGAAATGATCAATACCCAATACCACTGTAATCAATGTGCACGTGCTCTGTTGTATCCTTCTTTATTGCATTTCCCTTTTGGGGGGGGGGTGTGTGTTAGTCACTCAGTTGGAGGGTGGGCTGTGGGAGGGGTGTGTGTGTGTGTTAGCCACTCAGTAGTGTCTGACTCACAACTCCAAGGACTCTGGCCTGCCAGGCTCCTCTGTCCGTGGAATTTTACAGGCAGGAATGAGTGGGTTGCCAGTTCCTCCACCAGAGGATCTTCCCGACCCTGGGATCAAACCTGCGTCTCTTGGCATTGGCAGGCAGATTCTTTTACCACCATGCCACTGGGATGAAATGAGAAAGGAAGCATTGAGTGAGTGTTTCCTATGTACCAGAAAATATTTATTCTGAGTGCGTTTCTATGCCTGAACGTGTTAACCCTTGACGCCGCTTCGTGGGATAGACACACACGTGTTCCAGATGAGGGAACTGAACACACATTCACACACACGTGACGGACATCAGTGTGCCCCACCAGCCTGTCCTGATGTCTCATCCTTTTGTGTTAAGGTGCCCCAGTCCCTTTCAAGAAAGGTTGTTTCATGTCTTTGTTTTGAAAATTTTTGCCAATGTCTTTTTTGAAGCATGAGGGAAGGAGCAGGTGTAATCTCCTCAGAATGCATTTCCCAAAGTGGAATCAATAAGTCCAAAGGGACAAACAGCTGAGGAGCGCTGGCGACACGCTGCCAGCTTTCTCTTCTGAAAGGCCGAGCCAATTTGCAGTGCCATCGGCAACACGCACATGGCTTTGCTCCCCTGGGTCTCTGCAGAGTTTGGCCTTTCTCATTGTGATGTGTCAGGGCTACCCTTGGTCCACAGGGCTTTCGTTGCCATAGCAGCCTTGTATGGTGTACAAAAATATATTAATTCTTCCGGAATCCTAGGAGGTCAGCGACAAGACAGGAAGTGTTATCCCTGTTCTGTAGACAAGTACATGGAATTATGTAGTGAGTCAAGGAGCTCACTGGGTCAAGGGTACCTGGAAAAGGGAAACCCAGACTTCCTGTTACTTTAGGAATATCTGGTTTACCATGGGTATAAAAGAACAGAAGGAACCTCCCATTTCAAAGTCATAACCTGTGTTTTATAGTGTATTATATTGTTTAAGCACATAACCCTGTAGGGAAGATGTTAGCCTTGGAGCTAGTAAGATTCTCAGCCAGTCTGGCCAACCCTAAACCCAGGTTCTTCCTGTTACAACAGTCCACAGTAAGATACACCTCAAGGGAACTTCCCTGGTGGTCCAGTGGCTAAGACTCCACGCTCCCAGTGCTGGGGGCCCTTGTTCAATCCCCGGTCGAGGAACTAGATCCCACATGCCACAGCCTAAGAGCCAGCACAGCCGAATAAATTAAATAAAAAAAAGATTCTCAGCCAGTCTGGCCAACCCCTAAACCCAGGTTCTTGCTGTTACAACAGTCCACATTAGGATACACCTTGGCTGAAGTAGATTACCTAAGAGCCGACTTGGTAAGAGGAAGAGGAGGCTGTTGCCTGGAAAAGGCTGGGTGTATAGAAGGGAGAGGCCGAGAATGACCTGCACGCTGACCATCCTCTGCAGACTAGAATGTGACCATCCCGCATGTCGGTTCAGAGAGTGGATCCCAGGTCCTGAGACTCTAATCTGAAGGGGGAACTCATTCACCACTTGGAGTCCCCACCCACCAGACCCAGCTCCAGCCGTAGACTTCAGGGCAGTTGCTTGTAGCTCTCAGCCTGTCACCGCTGCCACTCCAGGTGGGGACGGACGTCCAGCAGGGGCTCTTCCCGCTCACCGCTCACTCTGCCCAGAGACATAATCATTACAGCCCAACAACCGCAGTGGGGGCCCTTTGTGCCAGAAATTGGGTGGAGCAGTCCATGTGTCTTAATTCCATCATCCTGCACAATCACCCTTATACCCATTTTACAGATGAGGAAACTGATAGGGAGAGACACAACTAGGATGTGGATACTGAGAGTGATTTCTGGGTTTCTGGTTTAAATACTTGAGTGGTTCATAGGACCACTGGCTAAAATTAGTTCAAGAGAGACAGAAAGAGGTTTGGGAGGAGAAACAGGTGGAAATAATGAATTTGACCTGCTTTTGGAAAGGTCCCAAAGTGACATTAAGGGCTGGGGATGTGGCTGAATCATGTGCTGGAGGCAGAGGTGTGGGGGACCTTGGCGGGTGGTGGTCATGGAAGTGACCTTGAAACCATGACCAGTGAGAAGAGAAGCAGGCCAGGATGCAGAAGGCTGGCTGAGGAAGAAATTAGGAAAGAGGCTGACCAGGACGGGGCAGGGAAGAAGACGAGGGCAAGGAAAGTTTCAAAGTTCTGAGAAAAGAAGTGACTGACAGAGGCCAGCGTCACATCAGGGTGCTGCCGCGGCAACCCAGTCTGTTGGATTGACAGCTGACCACTGGCCACCGTATTTTTATTTTATTATTTGTTTGTGTTTGGTTGCGCTGGGTCCCCGTTGCTGCGCATGGGCTTTCTCTGGTTGCAGTGAACGGGAGCTGCTCCTCGTTGCAGTGGGAGGGCTGCTCGTTGCGGTGGCCTCTCTTGCTGTAGAGCAAGGCTCTAGGGCACGCAAGCCCAGTTCATTGTGGTGCATAGCCTTTGTCACCCCGCAGCACGAGGGGTCTCTCCAGACCAGGGATTGAACCCCGGCAGGTGGGTTCTTAACCATTGAACCGCCAGGGAAGTCCCACTGGCCATTTTATAAAGGGTCAATGCAATGAATGATGGAGTTATAGAAGCCAGGTTTAGTGGATTGAGAGGTTAGAGACGAGGAAGCTGTATAAATGAGCATGAGAAATTCGGTTCTGGAGGTATCTTTAAAGCCAGGTACCAGGGTTCGGCTCTCACAGACGGCGGTAAGCTTGGGCCTGTCCTCCGTGGAGGACGGCAGTGAGGTGCACTGGCGCCCTCCGAATAGAAGAGAAGCAGATCGTGGAAGGAACGTGTGTCTTCGTTTGGCTGAGGAACTCAGGACAGTTCTCATTACGGAACAGGAGTAACTGGCTGTCGTGCAGTGTCGTTTCTGTTGGAGAAACACCTGGAGGATGTCGTCGTCATCATTTGTACCAGTGAGGTCGTGTGGTGTGTGTGCGTGTACACGTGCACCTTTGCTTGAGGATACGGAGTGAGATCAAGTGACTTGACTGATTTAAAGACTCCCAATTCATTGTCTTCCCTTTAGAATACTTGGTCTCAGAGGCACTGTGTTAACTTGGTCAAGCTGTTATTGTTGGAAATGTTACTGAATGTCCTGTCGCTGAAGACCTTCACAGTTAGAGAGCACTCTCTGGAGCAGCTGCAGAGATAGCAAGTCTTGCTCTTCTGTAGAGCTGTTTATTGGTTCGGCTGCGCCAGGGCTTAGTTGCGGCACGCAGGATCTTCGATCTTCACTGTGACACGCGAGCTCTTAGTTGCGTGGCACGTGGGGATCTAGTTCCCTGACCAGCGGTCGAGCCCGGGCCCCATACATTGGGAGCGGAGTCTTAACCACTGCACCCCCAGGGAAGTTCCCTATCTTGCTCTTTCAAGGGGGATTTTCTGTCTGGAGGGGAAGTGGTCAAAAGTCAGCCCAACTTTTGTTGGTGATGACATGAGGGACCATTTGGGCTCATAAAGGTAACGGGAAGCTCACCGTCAGTCTAATGGGGCTCCTTTGTAAATTCTTAAAAAGCTTCCCATCTGTTCTCCTGACTCCCCAAGAGGGCCGTGAGAGCTGGGAGACCAGTTCTGTTGGGACAGGCAGGCAGGGATGAGGAATGTGGTGCTCCATCAGCTCTGCACCGGCATTGCTGAGGCCAAGCAAGTAGGAGGACACTTTGGAGGCACCTCCATGCCCACTGGCACACCGCCCATGGCCGCCGCTCGTAGAGGTTTGTGGGGCAGTGTGTCCTGCGGAAGGAGGGGCCGCTGTGCTGTAAGCACCCCAGGCACACAGGGCAGCAAGAGGGCTCTGCCGTGCACAGCCAGCCTGGGCTGTGGCAAACCTTCTACTTTGTCCCTTCCAGGAAGGAGGACTGAACAGCCTCTTCAGGGGTGTGTGTGTGTGGGGGGGGGGTGTGGGGGTGTGTGTGTGTGGGTGTGTGTGTTGTGGATTCCTTGTCTACGTGAAGCCTGTCCCACGGAACTGCATTGTCACATAAAGGAAGTAGCGTAGCATCTCCTTTTGATTCCCACACCTTCTGATCCTGTGAGTGTTACTGGGGATCCTTTGCGGGTCACTTTGGTTTTTATTGGTCGTGCCACTCAGCATGTGGCATCTTAGTTCCCTGACCAGGGATTGAACTCTCGCACCCTGCATTGCAACCTTGGAGTCTTAATCCCTGGACCACCAAGGAAGTCCCTTGGGGGCATTTTTAAGGCAAACTTGCTCAAATCAGGCCCTTCCCAGATGCACTTAGGAACTGCAAGAGGATGATTTAAGTTGGACTCAGGGAGCAAAAAATTATGGCAGTGGCAAAACTGTTCAGGAAGGGTTTCTCTCTGTTGCCTTTTTTCGGTTCTTCTCCCAAAGAATACTAGCATGCCTGATTTCCTCACTAAAGGAGATGTGTGCAGAGGGCCTGCTGCTTTTAGTCAGGAGATTCCAAGGGACTTGGGAGAGTACCCAGTCCTTATTAGCTTTCCCTTGGTGACTGGCCAAATCTCTGCCCAGAACTAAGTGGGTCTTCTTGGGGTCTATCTGCCCACAGGGAACAGTCACATGACTACCCTGTGTTAGGATCCAGAAGTCTAAATTATTAATATTTTTTCTATTATAAAATTGTAGGAACTTCCCTGATGGTCCGGTGGTTAGGACCCTGTGCATCCATTGCTGGGGGGGGGGGGGGCATTGGTTCAATACCTGGTCAGGGAACTAAGATCCCACATGCCCCATGGTGAGGCTAATAAATAAACAAGATACACAGACAGCTGGCTTCTTGAATATGGCATCATGCTCCACCTACCGCCTTGCAGTCTCCCTTACAACACCAGACTTGTAGAACATGACTTCTCCAGACTCCGTACTATAACAATGGATGCATGTTCCCTAATTTATTTACACCCAATTCCCCCCTTTTTGCCCTTTAGTGAGCCAATATCGTTTTAAAGTTTTTTTTTTCCCCCCCACAATGAGGGAATGGGCATTTTCTGTGTTGGGATGGGACTTGCAGCTTTGATTGCCCCTTCCTGGCATCTCAGGGGCTTTGCTGCTCTTTTTTCCTAGGAACGCCCCAGGTTTCCGGTGGGAAGACTCTCGGCGCCATGGATTCCTCGGGGCCGCCCGGCCAGCCCGCGCCCGCCAGCGCCTCCGCGGTCCACGCGAGCCTGCTCGACATGAGGCGGAGCGTGGCCGAGCTCAGGCTCCAGCTGCGGCAGATGCGACAGCTCCAGGTACGGCCCGCGTTCCCGGGGACGGTGTCCTCGGACACAGGCTCCCGCCGCCTCCCGCACCCCTGGCCCCACAGCATCTTCCCGGTGGCGTTCTCTGCAGCAGCCTTTGGTAGGGATGACAGCGCCAGGGTGCAGGCGCCGTGACACCCTGGGCTCCTCTCTCACACACATCATCTTGGTCTAGAGCCTTCCGCCGCAACGACCGTCTGTAGCCACTTTAAGCTGCGCGTGCTTCTTACACATGAAAAAACCATTAAGCATCTGTTGTTGCTTTTTTCTTCCTTTTTTTTTTTTTGAGGAGAGATGGAAGCAGAGGAGCCCCGTGGTGGAGCGTTCTCACAGCCAGTTACGACTTCCTGCTTCCTAGGGTTTGGCTTTTGCGCTTCCCCCATGAGCACGTGCGGAAGTGCTGCCGGCAGCTCAGGGTTTTTGCAAGGAAAAAAAAAAAAAACACCTTTGTATTCAGAACTAGGAGTTTAAGAGGGTGAATTCATAAGGAAAAGGAGCCATCCTGGATGGTTTGAGAAAAACATCTGCATTCTTATTGGGATAGTGTGTCTTCCGTAATACTTCCCTTCCCTTTCCCATTCTTAAGAATATATGAACTACACGGGAATCAAAGGGCAGGGGAAAATGACCCTTGCTGTCACCAGGCATGGTGAATAAATCCCATAAATCTGACTTGGCATGGCTGGTCCAGGGTAATAAGGAACTGGGAAGGTGTACCTTTATGAGATCATGGGTCTGCTCCGGGGATCAGCCTCACCCCTCCCTGCCCGTGGGGGTAGGCTGGTGACTGAGGATGTAGTGCTGGCTTAGATGATGCCCAGGCATCCTCCTCAACTTCGAGGAAGCTCGTGGTCCAGCAAACGTTAGTAAAAGGCAGACGCGTCAGGACCAGGGAGTAGCCACAGGTGTGGCATCCTCAGGGGCATGCAAGCTCCTGTGCGGCGAGTCCAGTAAGGAAAGGGCACTCCAAACCCCAGCTGCTCTCACACTTCAGCTTGCCATGCATGAGCCCTCCACTTCCCCCTACCTGAGTAAAGCTAAGACAGTAATTTCCCCTTGTCCTCTACCTCTGGAAGAACTAACAGAAGGGAAGGTAGCTTGAGAGCCCGCCCTGAGCCCTATTACAGATCACACTACTCATGCTCGGGTCTCCAAAGGCTAGTCCGGCGGCGTCCCAGACCCCTTGGACCTCCCACACAAGTTCACTTCACTCCTCCCTGAATCACGTCGCAGGGGAAGTTCCCCATCCTCTGCATTCACTTTTCCTTGCTTTGCTGTTCTTAAGACTTTGCAGTGAAATGAAGTGTACAGGGTGGCACAATTCAGTGCCCACAGTGAACAGGCAGTAACTAAGCAAGCAAGTGGACAAGGGAGAGTGGCGAGTTGGCACCTCTAAAGGACAGTCGCCACTCCACTCCAGGCAGCCCTTAACCTGGTAAAATGAGAGTCCAGTGTTTCTAGATGTTTCAGTATCTCAAGAGAAGCTGGAAATAGAGGTTTTTGTTTTGTTAGTATTTATTTGGCCGCACCAAGTCTTGGTGCTTCCTAGGTAAAGAACCCACTTGCCAATGCAGGAGACCTAAGAGATGCGGGTTCTATCCTTCCATCAGGAAGATCCGTTGGAGAAGGAAATGACAACCCACTCCAGTATTCTTGCCTGGAGAATCCCATGGACAGAGGAGTCCATGGGGTCGCAAAGAGTCAGACACGACTTAAGTGACTGAGCATGTAACATACATGTCTTAGTTTGGCACGTGGGATCTAGTTCCCCAATCAGGGATGGGACCCAGACCCCCTACATTAGGAGCTTGGAGTCTTAGCCACTGGACCAAAGGGAAGTTGCAGGACACACAGATGTTTTATGTAAAATATCTAAGTTCATTCTAAAAGTGTTGGAAGGTAATTTAAAAATCGATTATTTCATAATCTGCAGGCCAGAGGGCACGTGTGCAGGCCAGCAAGTGTGGTGGTCTTTGCTGGTGCTTAAGGAGGTTCAGCCTCCCATCTTGCACTGCATCTGCCTTTTACTGCCACCTGCTGGTCAAATTGGAAATTGTGCGCTCCTAGTCTCAAGAGTCCGGAGAAGGCAATGGCACCCCACTCCAGTACTCTTGCCTGGAAAATCCCATGGACAGAGGAGCCTGGTGGGCTGCAGTCCATGGGGTCGCTAGGAGTCAGACACGACTGAGCGACTTCAGTTTCACTTTTCACTTTCATGCATTGGAGAAGGAAATGGCAACCTACTCCAGAGTTCTTGCCTGGAGAATCCCAGGGACGGGGGAGCCTGGTGGGCTGCCGTCTATGGGGTTGCACAGAGTCGGACACGACTGAAGCAACTTAGCAGGAGCAGCAGCAGTCTCAAGAGTCAGACACAACTTAGTGGCTAAACATTTGGACCCTCACAAGGAAAAAGAGTGCTAAATATGTCGTTTGCAAGGTAGCTCCTACTGCTTTCGAAAGTGAGCGTTTGTTGGTGTGGGGTCAGAGGTGGAATTGCCGTGAAGTGTGGCAAATCTGATACCAGGGGCCGTGATGTATGGGGTGGCGGCATCACCCTGCTGGTGGATGGTAGTGTTTGGTCCTCTGGTCAGGGTGAGGCAGGAGGTGAAGAGGGACCTCCCACAACTTGCCACTCCTTGTAACCCTTGAACTGAGGAGGCTCAGCTGCAGAATCTTAGCTTCTCAAAGAGGTGCTACAGTCAGTTCGGGGTCGCAATCTTAATTACTCAGGTTCCTTAATTGCCCCCGAGCTGCTCAGCTTTCCTGGCTCTCAGAGTAAAGAACATGGAGCAGGTGTGCTCTTTTCGTTAAAAAAAAAAAAAAAAAAGGTATTTATTTGGCCATACTGGGTCTTAGTTGCATCACATGGGGTCCTTTGTCACAGTGCACGGACTCCAGTTGTGAGGCAGGCTCAGTACTTGCAGCGAGCGGGCTTAGTTGCCCCACAGCATGTGGGATCTTAGTTCCCTGACCAGGGATCGAACCAGCATCCACTGCATTACAAGGCAAATTCTTAACCACTGAACCACCAGGAAAGTCCCCAGGTGTGCTCCTGAGCTGAGATGCTGGTGCGGTTCTAAAGCGCAGGCACTCAGGGAAAGAGAAGCATTTTTATTCCTAACCTGGATGCTCTTGTTTCTGCCTCAGTCTTTGCATCCTCTGTGCCTCCATCAGCTTTCAGGGGAGTCTGTTTGAGACCAAACCAGTTTAGAATAACTCAGCCATCTCAGCACCAATTCCCCCTCGGCACATGTATTATACACCAAAAGGGAAGTACAAGCCCACAGTGATTATAAGCCCAATAATGGAGCTATCATTAGAGAGCTCCGAAACTCCGGAACAGTCTCAAAAGAACAAAAATTGAATTAGAAATTCAAATGTTCTTTGAACTGTGTTATAAAATAGTGAAAACGAATGAAATCTTTTTTGTGCTTGGCAGCCGGCTCCAGTAATTAGATAATTAAATCAATGGGAAAATCCTAGACTGTCAGGCATAGCCTGTGTGAGCATTTCATTTGCAAAATTGATGGATTATTCTCAGAAGTAGAAATTCGATGCAGACAGCGTGGGGTGTGTAGATTTAAATACAGCAAAAAGAATGTCGAGGGAGGTGAAAGAGCCTGAGATGATGAAGAAAACCACGGGAACTTTGCTCCGGTTTCCTGCTCTCCAGGCTAATGTGAATTTTCAGTCTAAGAGAACGGTTCTTAATTCTGGCTACCCATGAGAATCACCTGAGGCCTTGCAGAAAAATGCCAATACTTGAGCGCCACTGCCAGAGTCTGACTTCATTGGCTGTGGTTCAAAGGCCAGACATTGGTGACTCTAGAATGTTCCAGGGTGAGAAGTACTGCTCTCAGACATTATGAATTCTTAGTCTATTGAGATGCCACATGGAAATTGACGTCTCAGTCAGCTGTCACAAGGAGTGAAGCAGAAATACCCTGCAGGCATGAACAACACACTTGGTGATTTCAAAGCCCTAACTCTAAACAATGTACCTCTTTCCCAGAGACTAATCAGACATGTTCTCTACTTACTCATAACAGATAAGAGCTACATGGACCTTCTATATTGTGATGGTCCCATCCCCGGTAGGAGCTGCACCTGCATCTAGCTGAAAACAGCAGGAAGAGACAGGGGAAGGCCTAGCTCCTAACAAATGTGCCCTTCAAAAGGTGATCATCTTTGTCTATTACCCTTTCTAGTATGATTTAGGAAAAAAGTGATGAGCTACATCATCGTCCCAAAATGCCACAATCCTTAGGTTTCACCCAGATCATCCAGTACTCATAGGAGTGACTGCTGTTCTGCCCCTCATTATGGGATGAGGGGAGAGAGATGTTTCTGGAAGAGAGGGCTCAAGTTCTGTGAACTTGAACTTGGCCTAACGTTGAGACGGATACATCTTTCTCCAGTTGCCACAGTTTTCTTCTTGGTCTCTCATCTCCTCCCCCTGCTTCTTGATAAATTAAAAATTGGATTATTCTGAACTCAGTGTTCCATTTTTAAGACTACTGAGAATTGACCGTGTCTTCCCAAGAGAGGGAGGAGGTAAAACATCAACATAAAAAAGAAACATAGCAGGACACAGAGCCCTCGCGCTTGAAACGATATAATTCAGCACCGTTATCATAAGGTGTCTTTTTATAAGATAGCGCCTCATAGCAATGTGCCAGGGTCTCATTTATCTTCCGATGTTCAAAACAACGGTCATGGGAATGTGTGTCCCTGAGAAAAACATGCAGGATGTTGGCCCATACTGAGCAGACCTGTTTCTCCCCACCAGGCAGAAATTAAATAAATGGAACTAGCACAGGAGATGACAGGCAGGCCACCGTGCAATGCATCAAGCCCTCGATATGCCTACACCGGCTAAGGTGGGGCACATCTCCCAGATATCATTTGCTTGGTGAGCAGGCATCCTCTACCTGCTTGCCTGCAGCCCGGGGGGTAACGGGGGAAAAACTCCTGGTCAGGAGTCATTCTGGGGTCTGGCTATCATGAAACTTCCTGATGGGCTGTACAGCCCATTTACTGTCACTGCCAGACAGCAAAGTCAGTTCAGTTAAACCACACTGTTGGCAAGCCGGATAGTCTTAGATTTTACTTAAGGACTCACAGTGAGTATGTGAGGCACATGTCCATTTTGAGGTGAGTGGAATTTGGTTTAGGCAGTTTCGTACCTTCTCAGGGAAGCTAACAGAAATAATTTATTTCATCCAGTTAAAAATTTTAAAATATTTATGTATTTGTTTGGCTACGTAGGGTCTTAGTTGAGGCATGTGGGATCTAGTTCCCTGAGCAGGGATCGAACCTGGGTCCCCTGCATTGGGAGTGCAGAGTCTTAGCCGCTGGACCACCAGGGAAGTCCCGTGGTCCAGTTAACTTTTATTTTTGAGTAGTTTTATAAAATCATCAAGCCACGGCATTTACAACCAACTGAAATTTCTAGAGATGTAGGGATAACTACAGCTGTTCTTGCCCTTCTACTGTTGACAAGTGGAACACTGAAAAATAAATGCATGAAATAACTATTCAGCATCGGCCAACAGACAGCACAGGAGTGTGGCCCCTGGGACAATGAAAGGAAAGGAGACAAAAACCTATCTTCCTCAGCTTTCTGCCTATTGACACTTCTTAGATCACAGGACAGAGAGAGAGAAACCCAGAGGAGCACTGATCACGTGACCAGCTAAGGGCAAGGAGCAGATGCAGCTAGGATTTGGGGGGCCGAGTACCAAACAAGAGGAAACTCTGCTGAGAAAGAGTTACGTCAGTCTGTGGATCCGTCATCGACTAATAGGCCAAGCACGAGTGTTGTGAAAGACCACTGATCCAAGCACAAAGCAGGAGGCTGTAGGCCAGAAAATTCCCAGAGCTCACACAGTCCTGGGAGATGCTCATGCCTCGACCAGCAAGCACAGAGAGGTTTTATTAATCGCTCAGGGCATTTGGTAGTGACAGAGAAAGGCCATGCTTCAGTCTTTTTTTTTTTCCTTCAATGTTTAGTTCAAACATTTTTATTTATTTGTGGGCACCACATTTTAGTTGCAGCATGTGGTATTTAGTGCTCTGACCAGGGATCAAACCCGGCCCCCCCAGCATTGGGAAATGTATGTAACAAATCCTTAACAAAATATCAGCAATTGAATCCAGCAGTATATAAAAAGGATAATACGTTATCCTGGATTTTATCCCAGGAGTTCAAGATGGTTTTAATATGGGGGGGGGGAATGATTCAATGTATTTGAGCTTTTCGCAGAATAAAGAAGACAATCATATCATTTCAGTAAATGCAGAAAAAAACATAAAACAAAATTCAATACCGATGATAAAAACACTCAGCACTCTTGGAGTAGAAGCTAGTTTCCTTAACCTGATAAAGGATGTCCGAAAATCCTACAGAAAACGTTACAGTTAGTGGTGAAACACAACCACATTCTCCATAACATCGGGACCATGGCCAAAGAAGCCTCCTCTTTCTTCTCTTTAACTCTGTACTGAATGTCCTAGCAAGTGCAGTAAGGCTGGAAGACGAAAGGAAAAAGCATATGGATGGAAAAGTTAAAAGCGTAATTGCCATTAAATCACTTCACAATCACGATTGTGTAATATCAAATCAAAAAAAGATGCTTCCAGAAATAAGTGAATGTAAGCAAGATCACAATCAAGTCAATATGTAAAAACATTAAAATGCTAGTACATACAACGTACTAAATCCATACAATAGAAAACCACTAAGCATAAAAAAGAATGAGGCCCTAAAATTCCGAACAGCATGGCTGGATCTCAAAAACAATATACTGATGGAAAGAAGCCAGATACACACAATTTCACAGTGTACGGTTCCATGAGTGTGACATTCTAGAACAGGAAGAACTAATCGAAGGGACAAAACGCAGGTGGGTGGTTTCCTTGAGCTGGGGGTCGGGAAACTGAGTGCAGAGTGCTGAGGATTTTTCTAGGGTGAGAACAAATGTTGTCTCTGTTTTTAGTGGTGCTTTCATCAACGTATACATTTGTCAAAACTCATTGACCTGTGCACTATTAAAATGGGTATATTTTAAAGCTTGTAAACCATATCTTTTTTAAAAAATGTATTTGGCTGCACCAGGTCTTAGCTACAGCATGTAGGATCTTTTTAGTCGCAGCCTGTGGGATCTAGTTCCCTGACCGGGGACTGAACCCAGGTCCCCTGCCTTGGCAGTGTGGAGTCTTAGCCACTGGACCACCAGGGTAGTCCTAAACGTTATCTTAATAGAGTTCTTTTAAATTGAAATTTAGAATCCCCGCTAAGAAAAAGTAAATGTACTGATTTGAAGTGCTGGTGGCTAATTAATCCGAAGCATTTAGAGAGAGATGTTGACACACATCCTGCCTTTAGCACTGTTTTTTTTTAAATTAATTTTTATTGGAGTATAATTGCTTTACAGCGTTGTTCCTACTGTACAGCAGAGTGAGTCAGCTATACGTACACACCTCAGTCCTTTTTGAATTTCCTTCCCGTTTGGGTCCCACAGAGCATCGAGGAGGGCTCTGTGCTGCACGCTTGGCTCTCATTGGTTGTCTATATCATATATAGCAGTAGTCAGCACTAGCACTGCCTTCTGCACACTCTAGGAGCAAGTCCTAGAGACAGTGGTAAGAACTCCAGACAGGAGGGTCAAGGGCCCAGGGAAAGCAGAAACAGAACCTCTGCGTGTCTGTATTCCCTTGTGATTCTACTTACTGTGGCCCACTCACCAGCCAGTGTGCTATGGGAAAGTCAGTGTTTCTTCTCCCTCTCTCTGGGTTAAGGCACTCTTCCTGGGCGGGAGGATCATACAGCCTGGAGCTCAAGGCCCGTCTCTCCCTGCCTCCACTTTAAGTGGAATAATTTGAGCGTAATCTGACTCTCTTACCAGTTGAGTAATTTGAACATCGTATGCAGTTGTGTTCCTCTGATACGTCTGTAGGTTTTCAGAGTGTGCACTCAGTTGCTCGGTCGTGTCCAGCTCTTTGCTGCCCCAGGGACCATAGCCCACTAGGCTCCTCTGTGGGATTTTTTGGGTGAGAATACTGGAGTGGGTTGCCATTTCCTATTCCAGGGGATCTTCCCAACCCAGGGATCGAACCTGCGTGTCCTACATTGGCAGGCGGATTCTTTACCACTGAGCCACCCAGGAAATCTTGGCATCTGAGGTTGATTAAATCTGAAGATGTGGAACTGTATGGAGGGCAGGCTAGAGAGATATACTCGGATTCTTGTTTAAAATATGTATTTATCTGGCTGCGCTGGGTCTTAGTTGTGGCACGTGGGATCTTTAGTTCTGGCATGCAAACACCCTTAGTTGCAGCATGAGGGATCTAGTTCCCAGGGATCGAACTCAAACCCCCTGCATTGGGAGCATGGCGTCCTAGCCACTGGACCATCAGCGAAGTCCCTATACCTGGATTTTTGCACAGAGGGTAGGCACTCCCACCCGTGTTGTTCAAGGGTCAACTGTATTGTCACTCAAGCATTGAATGTTCTGGGTTCATCAGCTGTGTGCCAGAAGCTGCTTGTGTGCGGGAGTATAGCAGACACTGCTGTGTAGTGCTGTCTAGTAGACGGTGATTGGAAAATTACTGGGTTGAATTTGACTCTGAACAAGGCACCTCACTTCTCAGGGCTTCATTTCTCCCGTCTTTGGAATTTCAATTTTAAGGATTTGAAATATTCTAGCAGTAATTTCTGGCTTCATAGCCACTGTCATTATCCACTGATGACTGGACCGTAATTTTATTGGAGCTTGTCTGGGAGATTTGGGCAGAAGGGTTAGGGAGGGCCGTGCCACTCACCTCACAGCACAGTGATGTCATCTGTCCATCGAAGTGTTCCTAGACCACAGTGCTCAGACTGTGGTGGCACATTTGAATCATCTGAGGTGTTGTTTTTTTTTTTTAACACATTTATATCTTCCATTTCTTACTTATTTGGCTGCACCAGGTCTTCGCTGCAGCATGTGGGATCTTTAGTTGGGGCATGCAAACTCTTAGTTGTGCCATGTGGGATCTAGTTCCCTGACCAGGGATTGAACCTGGGACCCCTGCGTTGGGAGACAGTGTCTTAGCTACTGGACCACCAGGGAAGTCTTTGAGGGGTTTTTAAAAATTCCCAGTGCCCAAGCTGCATCTCAGACCAGTTAAATCTGAATCTCTCAGGGATGGACCTAGGCATCAGTCACTTTTAGACACATTTAATCATCTTATTTGTCCCTTAACGTACCCATTACCACTATCCCTCAACCCCTGAAGGAAATAAGTCTATAGGATTTGACACATGGCCTTGAATTTGATGCCATTTTGATAACAGCTGGTTTACTATGTCTGTTTAGCAACTGTAGTCAGAGCAAGTCTGGGTATTAGCACTGAGCTCAAGACATAGCCAAGCCATGGGTCACCTCGCATTTCTACCATCTGGCAAATAATTGTGGATTTTCCATTGTTTGTTATTACCAACTCAGTTCTCACATTCAACAAATATTGGGTTGGCCACAAAGCTCATTCGTGTTCTTCTGTAACATTTGGTGGAAAAACCTGAATGAACTTTGTGGCCAATGGCATATTTGAGTGCCTGCTATGTACCAGGCATGGTGTCCTGGAGCCTCTGTGGAAGGCAGAAATTAACCAGGTAGAGGGAGTACCATGCAAAGTCCCTGTGGCAGAAAGGAAAGGGGGTCAGGCTGTCAGAAGAACAGAGAGGGTGGCCCTGCGGCTGGAGCAGAGAGCGCACCAGCTGCCTGCAGTGATAGGAGGCTGGTGATGTGGGCAAGGGCCAGACCTCCGCATGCCTTGCGGACAGAGCTGTCACTGCAGAGAGCGTGGCCGGAAGCTGCTGTCTGTGCGCTGCCTCCAAACGTGCTGCCTTTCAGCAACCGACTGACTGTCTTAAGACCTCAATAAAAAGACAGCATTAGCGAGGAGAGTGTGAAAGCATGATCATGACTCATTCAGAGGAGGTAACCCAAGGGTGGCACTTTTTTTTGGGTTCCCTCCCAGACAAAACCGCAGGTCTTGCCCCCACAGTTATCCTCCCTGATAGCACCTCATCTGCACCGAGAGCTCAGTTTGTGCCAGGCACGACTGTGAGCACTTTATCGACTCACGAAGCTCCATTACGCCTCCAAGAGATACGAACTACTACTGTCCCTTTCTGTTTGTTTTGGAGAGACACGGAGAGATTAATAACTTGCCCACAATCGCATGGCTACTAATTAGGAAGACTGGGAACTAATTAGGGAGACTGGGAGCTAATTAGGAAGGCTGGCAGCTAATTAGGAAGGCTGAGAAATGAACTCAGGCTGTCTTTCTCTGGATGGACAGTTGATGATGGTGGTGTTCAAACATGATGGTGGTTCTGTAGGGCTGGTCCATGTTGAATTTTTTTTTTTTTTAATGTGGACCATTTTAAAAGTCTTTATTGAATTGTTACAATATTGCTTCTATCTTATGTTTTGGTGTTTTGGCTATGAGGCATATGGGATCTTAGTTCCCCGACCAGGGATGGAACCTGCATCCCCTGCATTGGAAGGCTAAGTCTTAACCACTGGGCCATCAGGGAAGTCCCAGAAATGGTTTATTTTTATTCAGAGAAAATGGAAGCCATGATGAGGTTTCAAGCAGGTGGTGACACAGTCAGATGGAATTTCCTCTCTGTTTGCACGGATGATGGACAGCTGATAGAGCGTCATCCCTCCCGTGAGGTGATTCACAGTCTACGAAGCCACAAAACGAAGGAAGCAGTAACAGCTAATTGGAATTTCAGAGGAACTTCAGATAAAATAGGTATGATAGAGTTACTGGTTTTCAGGCTGACTGAATGAACTCACTTGATGTACGTGCTGTCAGAAAATTGTCCTGCCCCAGGGAGCCACGTAACACCTTCTTGGAAACAGGATTCAAATGTTCAGCTAGATTTTGTGTAAAGCCTGGATTGATACTCACATATCCTATACTTTGGGGTGAGAAACAAGAGTACTCTGGAAACCACCTGGGAAAATTATGTGGAAATTGTGGTCTTATGTATGCAAGCAGCCTACGTATAATCCAGGGAGATCAGTTAATTGCCAAAAGCCTTAGGGCTCGTCTGCAAATATCATTGCCACCACTGAAAGCAAGTACTGTGTTTTGAGGGTTTTTTTTTTCCGAACTTAGTTGATTTACAGTGTTGTACCAATCTCTGTTGTACACCAAAGCAACTCAGTCATATACATATAGACATTCTTTTTTATATATTCTTTTCCATTGTGGTTTATTACAGGATATTGAACATAGTGCCTTATGCTATACAGTAGGACCTTGTTTATCCTTCCTACATATAATAGTCTACAGCTGCTAATCCCAAATCCCAGTCCTTCCCTTCCCCACCCTCTCAAGTACTATGTTGTGATGGTCTGTAATTACATGGTGTTTGGTCCATGGACCCATTAATAAGAGGGACACAGATATTCATTTCATTGATGGGCTAAAATAGTCCACAGTCAAACCAACATTTGTTGAGTACCTTTCTATACCAAACAGTATCTCATTTAATTTTCAGAGTAGAAGAGGCAAGGGAGATGAATGCCCCCATCTTTAAAGAGCGTGCCCAGAGTCTCAGTGCATCTGGGAGTAGGTTTAGGGTTTGATTGTAAGTCTCCTTGGCTCCCGAGCTGGTACTCTTGGCTATCTCTATGAAAACATGTGTAATTTCATGCCCGTTGTCTGTATGTCTCTCCAGCATTTAGGAAGGACTACTTTTTTGCAGACAGGGATGTGAAAGTGTGCTTGTCAGCTGGCTACTCAAACTTGGATGCTGGCTGAAGCAGCAATGTTATATACAGTCTGTGCTCCCTTCCCTTTTACAGTGAAATAAAGACTCAGCTATGGGGCTGTTTATCCAGACCCACACCTGGGGCCTGCCAGGCGCCCTGGCACCCCCATGCCAGCCCGGCAAGAGTTGATGGAGGGTGATTTCTTTTGTCCAACAGCTGCAGAACCAGGAGCTGCTGAAGGCAATGATGAGGAAGGCTGAGCAGGAAATCAGCAGCAAAGTGATCGAGACGATGAAGAGACTGGAGGACCCTGTGCAGCGCCAGCGGGTCCTGGTGGAGCAGGAGAGGCAGAAGTACCTGCACGAAGAGGAGAGGGTCGTCCGCAAGCTGTGGTGAGTCCGGCCCTTGCAGTCAGTCCCTGGTTGCGTGCATAGCTGTTCAACCTGGAAGGCAAGCCTGTCTTGGCCAAGGGGGCGGCCCTTCCTAGAGGGTGTTCTCATACTCTTTCTTTACTGAGCACCCAGTTCTGGCTGGTTCTGGATATCCGTGGACACTCAGCTAGTGCCCTCCATCCGAGCTCAGGAAATTGAACAGTCCTCAGGTGACTGAGCTTATCAGTCTCTTTGGAAGCATCGCACTGTTCTGTAGGGCTTGGCAACCCATCAAATTAAAAAGAGCCAGTGGCACAACCCAATGATAAATGGGAAGTCTGAATTTAATCTCAATAAATTAAAACTAATAGCCAAAATAACAAAGCGCTAAAATTATCCTCCTATTATTCAACTGCAGTTTAAATCACAAAAGAAGAATTTCAGTGTAAAGTATGTTTGATGCACAATGAAAGATGCTACCTTGAATGCGACCCATCTTCTGTGAGTTCTTATTGGAAACATCTATCAAGTCGCACGACTGAAATAAGCAGAGTTTTATTACGCCCCAGTCACTGGGGCAGGCCCATCTGTTATGTTAATGTATGCTTTGTTATGCAGTGAAGATTTATCACAGAACAGTTTCACCTTTTAGTAGAGTGAAGAGTCATTTGTGTGGGTTCTTCTAGTGTTGGTAGTTCTCCTGTTGGTTTCTTTTGAGTTTCACAAAGCCATTTTAATTTATTTAATTATTTATTAATACTTTAAGTATTTAAATACTTAAAGTATTAAATATTTAAAATACTTTAAAATATCTTATTACAAAATATTGGCTATATTTCCCATGTTGTACAGTACATCCTTGTAGCCTGTCTTACACTCAATGGTTTGAACCTCCTCTTCTCCCACCAGATTGCCCTTCGCTGCCCCCACTGATAAGCACCAGTTTGTTCTCTGTATCCAGGAGTCCACTGTTTTTTTGTTATATTCACTGGTTTGTGATTTTTTTGCATTTCCCGTATAAGTGATAAGCATACAGTATTTTTCTGACTTGTTGTACTTTGCATAATGCCCTCCACACCCACAGGTAAATGCTGCAAATAGCAAAATTCCATTCTTTTTTGTGGCTGAGTAGTATTCCATTGTAGATGGGTAATCCTCTTGTTTTTTGGAAAGCATAAGCATCCCAAAGTGGTATTGTAAGGGAGCAACTTTCAAATTCTTTCCATGACTATAATCACCAGAAGCCTACAGGATGGGGGGTGTTATGCTCATTGACCTCTTTGATATTTGAGCTGTAGCTTATGTCAAATCAGATGCCAACCCAGTGTGCCTGATTAAAATTAGAATACCCTTCTCAGTAGTAGTCTAGAGAGTCAGATAATAAATTTGACCACTGTTCATCAGCATCTCAAAAATAGACTCCAATTTGTATTTAGTCCCTGCACTTATAGACAATCACCCGCAGTGAGATAGTAAAGCTGTTAATTTGTCTGAAATGGGTCTGTGACAGCCGACTGTCTACAACTAGGTCTCAAGGTTCTTGAAAAGTTCTTTTAAAAAAATATATAGCCTTTAATGTTTTTATAGAATTGCCAGTTAAATTTTTCTTCCAGTTTTATTGAGATGTAATTGACATGCAGCCCCATATAGTTCAAGGTGGACAGCATAATGATTTGACTTCCACACATCATGAAATTATTGCCACAGTAAGTTTAGTGAATATCATCTCCTATAGATACAAAATGAAAGAAATAGAAAAAACTTTTTTTCCTTCTGATGACAACTCTGAGGATTTACTCTCGTAACAAATTTCATAAGTAACATATAGCAATGTTAATTATATTTATCGTGTTGTTGATTACACTCCTAGCCCCTGTAACTGGAAGTCTGTCGACTTGCTGCCTGCCCCACACTAAAGGTTCTGGCACTGGAATTGCTGTCCGCTTACTGCCACCTAGTGGTTCTTCAAATCAAAGCTCTTTTCCTGTTTCTTTAATAGCAGGGGTTTCTACTGTCAGAGCAACAGGCAAAATGAAATAACGCACACATCTGTTTAGGGTGGGGTTATTGACGTGCGCAAGAGACATGATGTTGTTACTGGTGTGTTTGTTGAAGTGGGAGACGTACCCTAAGCGGTGAGTACATGTATGCACATGCACCCCTTCCAGAAATCAGACCTGGGATCATTCATTCTCTTTGCAGCCTGGAGAGGGCAGTCAGTCCTTACTGACGGGACAGTCAGTATAAACCAGAAGTTCTCAGGGGCAAGTTTGTTCCCCTCCTGACCTCTAGGGACATTTTAACAATGTCTGTGGAACATTCCTGTTTGTCTCAAGTTAGGGGAGGTTGCTACTGGCATCTGTCATAAATGGGTGTTGGATTTTGTCAAAAGCTTTTTATGCACCTATTGAAATGATTATATGGTTTTATTCTTCAGTTTGTTAATGTGGTGTATCACACTGATTGATTTGCAGATACTGAAGAATCCTTGCATCCTCAGGAAAAATCCCACTTGATCATGGTGTATGATCCTTTTAATGTACTGTTGGATTTCGTTTGCTAGTGGGTTTTTTTTTTTGCATCTGTGTTCATCAATGATACTGGCCTGTAATTTTCTTTTTCTTGGGGCATCTTTGTCTGGTTTTGGTATCACGGTGCTGGTGGCCTCAGAGAATGAGTTTGAGAGTGTTCCTTCCTCTGCAATTTTTTGGAATAGTTTGAGAAAAGGATAGCTGCTAGCTCTCCTCTAATGTTTGATAGAATTTGCCAACAAAGCCATCTGGTCCTGGACTTCTGTTTGTTGGAAGTTTTTTCTTTTTAATTAATTTTTATTGGCATATAGTTGCTTGATAATGTTGTTAGTTTCTACTGTAAGCAAAGTGAATCAGCTCTATGTATACATATACTCCCTTTTTTGGATTTTAGATTTCCTTCCCATTCGGGTCACCACAGAGCACTGAGCAGAGTTCTCCGTGCTGTACAGTAGCTCTCATTACCTGTTTATACACAGTATCCATAGTGTACGTGTACTGCGCCGATCTCAGTCCCCCAGTTCATCCCACCACCCTGCCGCCTTTGGTGTCTATACATTTTTTTTCTATGTTTGTGTATCCATTTCTGTTTTGCAGATGAGATCATCTGTACCACTTTTCTAGATTCCATATATATGTGTTATATATTTTTCTCTTTTTGACTTCATTCTTTATGACAGTCATCAACAGAGGAATGGATGAAGAGCATATGGTACATCTACAATAGAATATTAGCCTTATAAAGGAACAAACCTGGGTCATTTGTAGAGACGTGGATGGACCTAGAGACTTTTGAAAGTTTTTTAACCACAGTTTGAACTTCAGTACTTATGATTGGTCTGTTCATTTTTTTCTGTTTGCTCCTGGTTCAGTCTTGGGAGGTTGTACCTTTCTAAGAATTTGTCCACTTCCTCCACATTGTCCGTTTTGTTGGCTTAGAGCTGCTGCTCCTGGAGGCTGTGTCGAGGTCAGAGCGCTGCTGAATACCCTACAGTGCACAGGACACCCCCCACCCCCCACCCCCGCGCAGAAAAGAATGACCTGGCCCCAGAGGTCAGTGCCAAGGTGGAAAAGCTTGATCTGCAGCAACCTGGGCTCCTCCTCTTGCTGTCTCTCCCCCTCTTAGTCCTCTGTCACATCAGAGTCCACACAGCTCTCCCTCAGTCAGCATCAGCACCGCTAAAAACAAAGAGTGGGTCCTTTGTCAGCCAGGTGGTGGACCTGGGCCTCCCCGAGAAACCTCACCTCACACCCCAGAAGGGTCTATTAAGCCAAACCAATCTACTCCTCCCCAGCTGCTTACACCTCCGTGGGCATGGAGGGACCCGCGGCGCTGAGGCCCAGGCTCCTCTGCTCTTGCACTGTCGGTAGGGAAGGCCCTGCACTCACTCCATCTTTGGTCGGCTTTCCCCCTAGTGACCTGGAAGACTTCGTTGATGATCTAAAGAAGGACTCCACCTCGGCCAGCCGTGTAGTGACTCTGAAAGACGTGGAGGATGGGGCTTTCCTGCTGCGCCAGGTGGGAGAGGCCGTCGCCTCCCTGAAAGGTGAGCATCCTCCTTGGAGCAGGAGGGGAATCCAGACAACCCATCAGATGGTGAAGGATTCGTTCATGCACGTGGGCAGGTGTTCATCCAGCACCTACCGTGCACTGTTCTGGGTGCTCAAGATGCATCCCTGAACAGAGGAAGACGCGCCCCTCTCTGCCGGGAGGTGGTATTAATACTTAGTGGCTGCTGTAATCTGAATACACCTCGGGGCCCTGCAGACACATCCCACATACAGAGACAGGAAATGAGACCTCGAGGGGCTGCGCCCTGCGCCCAGGTCACGTTGAACCAGCTCTGCCTCCTGAACCCCCACACTTCTCAACCATGTCCAGTGCTGGGGTCTCGGAGGGGAGCCTGCTCTTCTTGCCTTTGCTCCTGCTGCTCACTCACTGTTCTTGGTCTGCAGGAGAATTTCCAACCTTACAAAATAAGATGCGAGCCATCCTGCGCATAGAAGTGGAGGCGGTGCGGTTCCTGAAGGAGGAGCCACACAGGCTGGACAGTCTCCTACAGAGAGTGCGCGGCCTGACGGACACCCTGACCATGCTGCGGAGGTGACCAGGCTCGGGAGGACCGGGTGGGCCTGGAACAGGGTGGTGCAGGGGAGGGCGGGGTGGCGTGGGTGTGACCTGAGAGTTTGACACCAGACTTGTTGGTTCTGATCTCATGGCCAGGCAGTCAGTCATATTTGGACGTTCTTATCTGTTTCAGTCCTGGTGTTGGGTGTCAAGAGTTTAAGAATAAACCAGACAGAACCCCTGCCCGTATAAAACTTCCTTTCCCACATGGGAAATAGACACAGCTACCACATAAACCACCTCCCAACAGCATCAGTCCTGAATTTTCCTTTTCTTTAAAAAACAGAACTAGGAAATTACAGAGATACTACCCTTTAGATCTTAAACCAGATTTGAGAGCCGGTCACAAGCATACGTAACATCTAAATTCTTAGGAGAATTTTAATCACTTATCATTTTTTGATAGGTTTGCAGGAGAAATATGTTAAAAGTACAGTTGACTTTTAGGTGAATTACAACCATAAGGAGCAAGTGAGATTTTTCTAGTAATAGTGACCTCAAGGAAAGAGGCTCTTTTGAGATGCTAATGCTACAAAGAGCTCTATAATCTCCTGGATAAGTTTCAGGAGGCCAGCAAAAATCTGAATTAAGGTAATTCTTGCCTTTTCCTGCAGAGAAAACATCTGCCTGGGTATAGGAAGAAATTGTACTTGAATTACATTTTCTCATAGACTCACTACTTTAAATTGCCAGAGTGAACTTTTTCTTCCAGTAGGATAAAAATATGATAACAGGATTCTTCATTAAACTCTTACCTAAATGTGGTAACCCAACCACAAAGCCTACAACAAGCCTTCCTGACTAAGTGTTTACAGAGATAGCAGGCTGGCAGCAGTGCCCACCCTCCCTCTCTTCCCTGAAAACCAATTTTAAAACATGATACAGATAAAGCCAGTTAAGTTACTTTAAAAATAAAATAAATATAGCCTCCATTAAGCTGCCCATCACAAGCCTTTATATTATTATTTCTTGGTATCTTTCTGTCTACCTGCTGTACTCAGCACTGTGGAAAACACAAGGAGGAAGATAGGAATACACCCGCCCCCAGGGACAGGCACACGTCCTGGCGCCCAACAGAGACGACAGAGCAGGTGACAGTCGTGGCTCAGAGCAACTGTAGCGGGTCGGGAAGATGCTGGAGAGGTTCTGTGTGTCTTGAATTTGAGGTGCTGGAAGGATAGCAGAGCAGAGTTGCCTAGGAAGCCCTTAGAAATGCAGACTGAAGTTCAAGAGACAGTTAGAAGGAGTCTTTGCCTAACTCAGAGGGAGGGAAAGGAGGTTTAGAGTTGAAAGTTGCCTTCATGTAGGTGATTACTGAAGATGGAAGAGAAGCTCTGACAGAAGGAGAAGGAAAGGGGGAAACAGACCCTTGGGGATTTGAGATTGAAGGAACCAGACAGTTAAAGAAGTGAGCAACAGAGGAGAGCTGTGGAAGGCAGTATCTTTTTTTCAAAGCAAAAGAAAAACACATTTTGGTAAGAGAATGAGGGGCTAATTAAAAATTATGGGTTGAGTATCACGTTTGACAGTGTCTTTCATTTGACTATGTTGATCGTAGCCACCAGCCCAGAGGAAGGAATTAGACCATCATCATCTTTCCTATAATCCACAGATAAGTACCTGAGGCTCACAGAGGTGAAGTTCCCAGCATTACAGAGCTAGAACACGGTAGCTGATAGTCGAACACAAGCCTGTCTGACCCTGAAGGTCATGTCTTTTCCACCGTAGTGTGGGTGGAGCTGGACAGAGCATCAGATGACTGCCTTCCCCCCCACCCCCTACAAAGCAGAGGAGGATGAGGACTCACGTGGCAGTTAGATTCACAGTCACTCTCAATGTTGCAAAAAGGCTAGTCAGGTCCAGGTTGGGTGACCAGATGGCTGAGCTGTAGGAAGAGCAAGTAAAAGGAACTGGCATGTAAACCACCTTCCCGAGGTGTGCAGCAGTGAAAGCAGGAGAGAGTGGAGGGTTAAGGAAGCTCGGGCCAGAACCGAGCATCTGAGCACTGCCTAGGCCTGGAACGGGTGCGGGCAGTGTGGTTAGAATCATGTGTCCACTCTGGGACAGCATCACCCCAACAGTGGGCACAGCAGCAGGAGCGGACCAGCTCCTGAGGGAAGAAGAGGAAGCAGTTCTGTTGCTATGGAAACCTTCAACTCTGAGCTGCTACTTGGCATTTTAGCATGTCTTAATTTCTGCAACAAAATCTTGCCTGGTCTGTGGATGACACAGCACTCAAGTAAATACCGTACAATGAAAATGCACGTTACCTGGTTCACTGGTTGATGCTGCTGTGTGGTCTCTCCCAGGCATGTCACCGATGGGCTCTTGAAAGGCTCAGATGCAGCCCAGGCCGCACAGTATGTCGCTATGGAGAAGGCCACGGCCGCCGAGGTCCTGAAGGCCCAGGAGGAGGCCCCCCACAGCTCGGGCCAGCCCGTCCCCGGCGACGTGAAGGCAGAAGTGGTGCCCTTGGCTGTCCACCATGCGCAGAGCTCTCCTGTGGTCATCCAGCCTTCCCAGCTCTCCTCCGCGCTGCTAAACCCTGCCCAGCACGCACCTGGGGGCCCGGGCCTTCACCCCGCCAGCGCCCCCGCCGCCACGCAGGAGGCCCCCTCCACTCTGCTGTCCCCGCAGATGCCCGGGGATGGCTCCTCCGTGCAGAGCCTATTCATCGAGGAAATCCACAGTGTGAGCGCCAGGAACAGGGCGGTGTCTATCGAGGTAGGTCCTCCTTCCATTTCTCCTAATTCCGTGAAGGGGGAAGGATGGGGTCCTTTCCCACCAAGAGTTGACAGTCTGGTTGTAGAGACAATGGATATATGTATCAAAGATGTGTATAACTTATATAGATATATGATAGATTTTTAAAAGTCATTAAGTAGGTTTCAATTGCCAAATTAAGAGAAAGGCCGTCAGATTTCAGAGAAGAGTCAGGTACCCAACCTGTAGGAAGATGAGACGGTGGTGTGCTGGTCCGTGTTTAACAACAGGGAAAAGCCTGATTTGTAGCATTTGCCAGTTTCTGTGGTGGAAAGACTTAACCAACCATTACTGATTTTGAGTAAAGCAACAGTGTGACATCCACTGAACGTGACTTTGGGAGGAAAGATGACAGTCAGCCCTCCTGAGCCAATGTGAGCTGGCTCAAGCACACCACTGGTGAATGCAGGGTTCACCAGTGATCTTGAAGATGAAATAGAATCTGGGTAAGCAGGGAAGGCTGGTGAGCGCATTCTCAGGTAGAGAAGGTTGGGCCTTGAGTACACCTATTTACTGGGAAGAGGAGGAAAAACAGCTGGCCAAAGGGGCTGGAAGCTGACTCACGAGAGATTACTCCCCGGTCTCAGACGACTAAGGTTTTATTCCATGAATATCAGAGAAATTCTGCTGCTTGGACCAGTGATAAAACGTGATATCTTGAGAAAATTCATGTGGAAACAGTATGCAGAACTGATTGAGGTGGTGGGTCTCAAATAAAGGATGCTGGATGGGAAGCTGTTACCAAAGTCTCAGAAGAAACAAGAGAGGGAGGCCTCAAAGTCACAGGGTATAGAGAGAAAACCTGCTGTGTTTTTAAAATATTCTTTTCAGCAAGAGCTGGTGTCAGTGTTCGTGCAGCACACTGCATTCCCCTGGGTCTCTCCTTCCCCTTCTCTAAACAGTCGTCTCCTCCACTCAGGACTGTGTCCTGGTCCCCAGTCCTAACCATTCCTGCCTCTCTTGCAAGTCAGCAGTGGATAACTTGTTTCAGGAGGTGACAACTTAAAACCATGAAGGCCAGAGTCACAGCCACTGGGCCTCTGAACACGAGGCAGCTCCCCTCTGCTCCAGACTCGGAGGCTGTGCCCCCTAAACCAAGTTAGCTGCTTATAAAATGCATATTACAAGATGGGGTGAAATGTGATTGATGATGATTCTGCCTGTCAGGGTGGGGAGGAGGCTGCAAGCACATCTTCCTCCTGAGAGTTAGTGGATCTGCCACATTAGACACCTCTATATTGCAAAGAGGTCAGTAGGATAATTCTTTTAGTTAAAAATGTCTATTGAGAATCCACGAGGTAATGGTAATTATCCATTGTTATGTGTATATTTTAAGTTTTAGCAGCACATTCACAGGTCACCTCTGAAATGCTCTGATCCCCAGTAAGGAGGCCTGAGTCTTCCTACTGGCTCTGCCTTTGAGCTTGATTCACTCAAAAGATGTTACTGAGCCCCAGTGAGTGCTAGCCTTCATAGGCTCTGGGGTAGGCAGTGAACAGAAGGGACCAGGCTCTGGTGATGATAAATGCGAGGAAGGGAAAAACAGAGGCGGCTCAGGATGCTGACAGTGCTGGCTGTTACTCCCAGAGAGTGAATCTTGGGCAAATCCTTCATCTCACCGGGCCCCTGTGTTCTCACTGTAAGATACACTGATTCTGTGATCTCCTGGGTCTTTTCTGATTCTGACAGTATGGGGTTTGCTGATCCTGGTGCTCATTTCCACTCTTCCCTCTTAAAATGATAATGTAACATCTCAAAATCACAGGAAAATGTCCTTTCAAAAAATGTACAGGTATTTTAAAATGCATTTTATGTGTTTCTGTGTAGAAACTGTAGAACTTAATGGAGCTTAGAGATTATCTCAATCCCCCTGCATTTGGTAAATAGGAAAATGTGACCCAGAAGGTCATATGGCAGTTCTTTAGACAGCAGCAGAACTAAAACATAGGATTAGTGAGTGTTCTGGTGTTTGTTTCTTTGAACATCTCCTCTATGATGAAAGCTCAGTGTAGACGAAAAGAAAGTTACAGGCTACACGCCTTTGTGTATCTCTATCCCTCTCATGAGTGCTGGGAGAGTATGTGGTAAGTGCTCAGTGATAACCAAGTGAGTGGTTGGGTTTCTGAGCTTACTGCTCTGTGAATGAACTTCACTTGGGCTTCTGTGGCAGCCTATTTAAGGAGATGTAGCAGACAGCATAAGGGTCAGGTTTGTCTGATGTGCAGACGTGTCCCTGGACACAGAAGCCAGAGCATCATTTGACCAGTGGTTTAAATGGGTTACACTTTATCCCACCCCAGCATCAAATCTCAAAACTTATCAATTCATGTTCCCTTCTGACTTTTGAACTTTCTTCATTGCTGATGTCCTTCAGAAAGCAGAAAGGAAATGGGAAGAGAAAAGGCAAAATCTGGACCACTATAATGGGAAGGAGTTTGAGAAACTCCTAGAAGAAGCCCAGGCCAATATTATGAAGTCAATTCCAAACCTGGAGATGCCACCAGCCTCAGGCCCCCAGCTAAAGGGTGATGCTCCAGTGGACAAGTTAGAACTTTCAGGTAAGGTGCTATCAGAGCTGTGTGGTGCCACCCACATGGGCACAGGCTGGCCAATGGGATCAAGCTCTCACTTCCTAAAAATCGTATATAATATTATATCTCAACTATGCCTCAGTAAAAAACTTTTTTTAATTTATAAGTTTTAGGTGCACAATAGTGATTCACAGTCCATTTCTAGTTATAAAATAGTGGCTATATTCCCAGTTTTGTACAATACATCTTTGTAGCTAATTTATTTTATACAGCATAGTTTATAACTCTCAGTCTCTTACCCTTATCTTGCCCCTCCTCCCTTCCCTCTATACTCACTGGTAATCACTAGTTTCTTCTCTGTATATGTGAGTCTGATTCATTTTGTTATCTATGTACTACTTTATTTTTTAGATTCCACATATAAGTGATAGCATAAAGTATTTGTCTTTTTCTGACTTATGCACTTAGCATAATACCTTCCAAGAGTCCATGTTGTAAATGGCAAAATTTGACTCTCTTCATGACTGAGTAATATGCTCGTGTATATATACCCTGCACACCTTCTTTATCCATTCCTCTGTTCATGGACACTTAGCTTGCTTCCATATTGTGGCAAATGTAAATAATGCGGCTGTAAGTATTGGGGTACACGTATCTTTTCAGATTAGTGTTTGTTTTGGGAGGCTATGTACCCAATAGTACTATATACTACTGCTGGTAATTCTGTTTTTAGTTTTTTGAGAAACCCAATACACACAGATGGCCAACAGTTATTTGAAAAGTTGTTCAACATAACCAGGGAAATTTCAAATCAGAATCACAATGAGATATTACTTCACATCTGTTAGGATGTCTTTTATCAAAAAAAAAACAAGATAACACATGTTAGCAAAGAGTACCATCATCCACTCTTGGTGGGAATGTAAATTTGTACAGCCACTATGGAAAATGGTATGAAGGTTTCTCCAAAAATTAAATATAGAACTACCATATAACCAGCAATCCCACATCCAAGTATATATTCCAAGGAAACACAGTCATCTCAAGAGATGTCAACACTCTTCATGCTCACGGCTGCATTATTTGTGAAGGGATATGGAAAAGTTCATAGCTAAATGGAATGGGTAACGAAGATGTGATGTGTATGCCTACTATATAATTATACATGTGTACATAATATATACTTACTGCATATTTACACATATATAATATATATGTGGATAATTGTGTAATATATATATATGAACATTATTCAACTATAAGAAATAAGATAATCCTGCCTTTTGTGACAACATGGACAGAAACTGAAGTCACTTGGTTGTGTCCAATTCTTTGCAACCCTGTGAACTGGCTCCTCCATCCATGGGATTTTCCAGGCAGGAATACTGGAGTGGGTTGTCATTTCCTTCTCCAACATGGATGAACCTGGAGCATATTATACTAAGTGAAAGAAGCCAGCCAAAGAAAAATAAATACTGTGTATCCTCACTTATAGGTGGAATCTTTTAAAAAAAAGAAAGTGAACTCACAGAAACAGGGAGTCTAGTAGAATGGGGACGTGCTGGTCAGTGGATACAAGCTTTCAGTTACAAGATGAATAAACTCTGGATAGCTCAGGTACAGCATGTTGACAATAATATTTAATATATACTTGAAATTTGCTGAGAGAGTAGATCTTAAACATTTTTACCACACACACACAAAACTATGAAGTGATGGATTTGTTAATGATTGTTAAGCATTTCACAATGTTTATGCTTATCAAATCATCAGGTTGTACACTTTACATATGTATAATTTTGTTCAATTATATCTCAAAGCTGGGAAGAAAATAAAGTCCATTTTAACAAGAAAAAAAATTTAATTGGAAACAAAACCTCAGATGTCTCTAGAGCCTTGCGTCTATTTTAATTTTTATTGGCTACTACTGTTGAAGAACTGTAACCATAGCAGGGAAGCTGTGTTCTGCATTAGGATTCTAGAACAGTGTCCACTAAGGAAAAATGTAGCTTCTGCCTTTCTTATGAATTTATGACCCTTTGCCACAGCAGCTGGGGGAACAGGAGGCCTGTGTTTAAATTGAACTCTCCTTAGAAAATACCAGATTTTATGAGTTCCCAGAGGGATGTTAGATCACAGAGAGGATTCACATTATTTTTTAAATCAAAATTATTAAATAGTATATTTAACCAACCAAACCATGGAAATTAAGCAACAGTGTCTCCATAATAATAAAAAATAGCTGTTAAACTCAAGCTGGTAAATCTTCAACCAGTTAAAAACCACGTGCCTTATTCTGATCTTAAAATTATGGACAAAGACATTATTTTACATGCAGCCCAGGGCACCTCAAGTTGGTCAGAGACAGAACCTTTGTCATTAAATATGGGAGGGAGACCAGAGCCAGGCTGTTGGCCTCAGGATGAGACCTTATAACCCAGCACCCTCTGCACAATGCAGAAACCATCCACTGCAATCACTGGCCTGTCACCCTGATGACTTACCCAAGCCTGTATTAAAACTTTCAGGAGAAAATCCTCAAGCACCTCCTCTAAACAACTCCATGTCATTTGCTCAGAAAAGACAAACACTCCTGGGAGGCCTGAACTGTGAGTCCCCAAAGTTGGGGCAAAGGCTAGCTGGAAGCTCCGGTTCCAAATTTCTGGTTTTACTGCATTTGCGAGCTCTTGGATAGAGTATTGGTAAAAGGTAGAAGGGAAGGATATTGATACAGGACAGGATTGAAGCCGTTTGAGTTTTGACTAAGAAATGCCCCTTTCTGGGCATTTTTGGCAGGAAAGCTCAGCAGACAGCTGCATCTCCTAACCTTCAGTGTCAGTACTACTTTTTGATTCGCTCATTTCTGCATTTGCTTCTTCCTTTAATTAGCAGAGAGGCCGTTTCTAACCACATAACCATGACCAAAAAAATCCACTTTCCCCCCAACTCTGTTCTGTGACCCCATCTGCTTCCCACTCTCCCTCTGGCCCTTCCTGGGCCAGATTCTGCTCTCACCTCCTCCACCCAAAGCCTTCCTCCGAACCCTCCTTCTCAAACTCAGGGATGAAAGCTCTGGAGGCCCTGCAAGGGGTTCTGACCTCTCATCTCTCCCGGTAAAAGTTTTTTGGGGTAAGAAATTTGTTTAGAAGTC
The DNA here is from genome assembly GCF_032405125.1 of Capricornis sumatraensis. NCBI lineage: Eukaryota > Metazoa > Chordata > Mammalia > Artiodactyla > Bovidae > Capricornis > Capricornis sumatraensis. The sequence goes on from NC_091083.1 coordinate 28,485,284, forward strand.
ACACTAAGTAATACTTGCATAGCATTTGCTATAAGCCAGGCATTATTTTAAATGCTTTATGTGCATCAAGCCATTTAATCTTCACAACACTGCAGTGGAAACAGTATTGTTAACCCATTAAGCAGATGAGACAACTGAGGCAGACAGAGGTTAATTAAATTGTTCAGGGCCTTTCTAGGACTTCAGACCAGTCAGGCTTCAGGGCCTGTATTTTTAGTTGTTGCACCATGGAGAGAAGAAAGAAGTTTTGAGTCAGGCTGCACTGACATTCTAGAAATACAGTGGACTTTCTGGATGTTATCTTGAAAGCTGATTTTGCAATGACACACTGTTTTCCAGAAGACTCTCCAAATTCAGAACTGGACTTGGACAAGCTGGGGGGTAGGTCCCCACCTCCTCCTCCACCACCTCCACGGCGGAGCTACCTGCCAGGATCTGGGCTCACCACCACAAGGTCGGGGGACGTGGTCTACACTGGCAGGAAGGAGAGTGCCACTGCTAAGGTCTGATGGGTGAAGCCCTGCTAAACTGGTCTCTGGGTACAGATGATGTCCTTAGACAAGGTCTTCTCTGCTCTCCTTTAGAACATGAAAGGTAGCAAACAGAAGCAGAGAATGAACTAGATCTCCAAGGAAGCGCCACAGGTGGGAAAGTGTCAGTCAGTATACTGTTGGAATAGACTCAGCCCCAGGAGTTCTGTCCTTACTTGACTTAGCCGCAACTATGTGAAATTCAAATCACCAGCTACTTGCCCAGCGAACCACACTAAGACTGGAAATGGGGGCCTGCGGGGCAAGCACAGGAAAGATCATCTTACAGAGGTAACTGCGATTAGCTGACCCTGCTGTGGGCGTCAACAGAAAGAGGTTCAGAGAGCTTTCACTTCCACTTAACCTGGCAAACTTGGTCTTTTATGTTAAATGAAAATACAGGTTCCAAGGAGGATCTTTCTAAAAGGCATTAAAATTAAGGAGTTTTAATTCTTCAGTTTCTTTGCCAAAATGACACCTTGGGCAAGGAAAAACCCAAACTACATGGGAGTGGACAAAACAGCCTTTTAGCTTGATTTGAAGAGCGAGGAAGCTGAGGCACCTGGCAGTGAGGGAATGCACGCTCTTCTGTGATCTGTCCCCCCTTTTGCCAGCACCTGGGGGTGAAAAACCAATAACTGTGGTTCATATCTTCCACAGGCAACCAGTGAAGATGCTGGACCAAGTCCACAGGCTAGAGCCGCAAAGTGTCCGGCCGAAGAGCCGGCATCAGCCTGGGCCCCATCACCAGCCCCCATCACTGCTTCTGCAAAGGAGGAGGAGGAGGAGGAGGAGGAGGGAGACAAAATCATGGCGGAACTTCAGGTATGTGGAGAGGTGACTGACCATGGCTCCCGGCTGCTCCCATCTGGGACTCTGGCTCTGTCTCTCACAGATTCATGAGGCATAGTGGGCATGGGGAGAGCCCTGTGGGACCTGGGCCATGTCGCCTGCATCTCTGGGCTGGGCCTGAGGTGGCACTGAATATGTGTAAGGCATGACCACTGCATAAAACAGCTCAGGAAGTGTATGCCCAAAAACTAATTCCAAGCTTTCCTAGCTCTGGGCTGGTAGGATTTACTTTCCTTTCAGTGTGAATAGTCCCTGCTTCAAACATTATTTAACACTTAACACACTATTGACTGAGGGATTTTTGCAGAAACTAAGGCCCATGGCCAGCAGTTGGTTAAGTGAATACTGAAACATCTCAGGTCATTTGGTAACAAAAGATATATGACTACATCTGTGGTCAATAATGAGTTAAGATGGGGATTAGAAACACCAGTCCTTCCTAAGGACTGATTCAAGCCCCCTTCAAGTGGGGTACCCTTCTTTTGCTTTAATTCTTAGAATGACAGGCCTGGAATCATGTGGCCTTCTGTCCTCCACGCCAAATTCCTAATCAGTGTCAATGTCATCTTTTCAGGTATTCCAAAAAGCAGAATAATCTTGATTCCTGTTTTCTTTGGTCTATTTGAGAAATGTTTATTTTTAGATTTTTATTTGTTAGCAGACCCAGTCTATTTGTAGTAATAATGATGGGATATAGAGCTATACCCAAAGTTGATCCCACATTCAGATCCTGGGTGTAAATCTGACCCAGGTGTACACTCTAACAACTTGTCTAATCAGTCATAAAGCACAATTCCTAGACCAAAGTCTATTTGTAGAATATTTCATTTTGATTCATGAATTAATGTAGGACTTTTTTGCCCATTCGATGGTCAGATCAAACTTGTTTAGGGCTCCAGAACATGTTTGCCAAGGTACCAATGGTTTTGTGCAGCCCAAGGATCTGCCTTCCTCATTTGGAGCAGGAGAACTTTGAGACCATGCTATGTGTCCATCCTGCTCTCCATGGGAACAACTGCCAACGTTAAGCTGCTTGGGTTTTCCAAGGAAAGCCTGGTTTAACCTCATTAAAACTCATACTGGCCTGAGACATCCCCTCCATTAAACAGTTTAAACCTGTGCTGCTTAAAGGTTTTTTAGACCAGTCAAAGAATTTCATTCATAGGAACCATGGATTATAGTTAGTGACTCATGAAACAGTTGAGTGCACGGAGGCCTTATCCACTGAGGGTGCTCTGACCAAGACACTGGTAGGTCAAGGCTACTTGCTGCTGAGCATTGGTGCCTGCCGTAAGATGCACAGGCAGATGCTGAGGCCATTCATTATGGCATTTGCTCCCAAATTATGGTGTAAATAACAAATATGAAGGGGAAGAGGACAAGATAGTGGAGAAGAAGGATGTCAGCTCATCTCCTCTCACAAAAACACCACAACCACACTAACTGCTGAACAGCCATCAACAAAGAGGACTAGAACCTACCAATAAGAGATACTCTACATCCAAAGACAAAGAAGAAGCCAAGATAAGATGGGAGGAGGGACACAGCTGCTGCCGTAACATCAAATCCAGTACCTACCAGGTGAGAGACCCACTAGCCGGAAGATGATTGTATCACAGAGGTTCTCCCACAGGAGTGAGAGTGTGGAGCCCCACGCCCAGCTCCCCAGCCTGGGGGCCTGGCCTCAGGAGGAGTCCTCACAGCATGTGGCTCTGAAGGCCAGCAGGGTTGGGGTCAGAGCACTCCACCAAAAGGAGGGAAACAGACTCCACTCCTGGAGACGCACTCAAGGTCTTGTGCACTCTCAACCCAGGGAAAAAGCAGTGACTTCCTAGGAGCCTGGGCCAGACTTCCCTGCTGGTCTCGGAGGGTCTCTGGGGAGGTATGAGGTCACTATGGGGTCAGAGATATGGGAGGCAGACATACTGGAAAGTACTCATAGGTGTGAGCTCCCCAAGCAGTCACCATGTTGACCCAGCCCCACCCAACAGCCTGTAGGTCCAGTGCTAGGACACCTCAGGCCAAACAATCAATAGGAACACAGCCCCATCTGAGCCCATAGCCGCCTCTGAACAGCCACCCCTTGACACAGCTCCACCCACCAATGGGCAGGAAGCAGCTGCTCTCACCAGGAAGCCTGCACAAGCCCCTTAGATCCGCCGCCTCCCCCAAGAGGCAAACACCAGAAGCAAGATGAAGGACAGCCCTGAAGCCTGTGGAAAGGAAACCTCAATCAAGGAAAGGAATCAATCAGTGTGATATACCCATATTAACAAATTAAAGAAAAAAAACCATATGATCATCTCAAGAGATGTAGAAAAAGCTTTTGACAAAATTCAACACGCATACATGACAAAAACTCTCCAGAAAGTGGGCACAGAGGGAACCTACCTCAACGCAATAAAGGCCATACATGACAAACCTACAGCCAAAATCATTCTCAATGGTGAAAAACTGAAAGCATTTTCTCTAAGATCAGAAACAAGGTAAAGATGTCCACTCTTGCCATGATTATTCACCATAGTTTTGGAAGTCTTAGCCATGGCAACCACAGAAGAAAAAGAAATAAAAAGAATCAAATTGGAAAAGAAGTAAAACTGTCACTATTTGCGGATAACATGATACTATACATTGAAACTCCTAAGGATGCCACCAGAAAATTACTAGAGCTAATCAGTGAATTTGGTAAAGTTGCAGATTACAAAATTAGTGTATAGAAATGCAAGGGATTTCTGTGCATTAAGAGCAAAAGAATCAGAGAAATTAAGGAAACAATCCCATTTACCATAGCAACAAAAATAATTAAATACCTAGGAATAAACCAGTCTCTAAGGAGGTAAAAGACCTGCATTCACAAAACCACCTAAGACATTGATGAAAGAAATCAAAGATGACACAAACAGATGAAGAGATATATACCATGTTCTTGGATAGGAAGAATCAATATTGTGAAAATGAATATACTATCCAAAGCAACCTACAATTGAATACAATCCCTATCAAATTAACAATGGCATTTTTCATAGAATGAGAACAAAAACTTTTTACAATCTCTGTGGAAACACAAAAGACCCCAAAAAGTCAAAGCAATCTTGAGAAAGAAAAATGGAGCTGGAGGATTCAGGCTCCCGGACTTCAGGCTCTACTGCAAGCTACAGTGATCAAAACCTATGGTACTGGCAGGCTAGAAAGCTCCAAGGTAAACCCATGCATCTATGGTCACCTAGCCTATAACAAAGGAAGCAAGAATATACAATGGAGAAGAGACAGCCTTTTCAATAATTTGTGCTGGGAAAACTGGACAGCTGCATATAAAAGAAGGAAATTAGAGTACTCCCTAACACCATACACAAAAATAAACTCTAAGTGGATTAAAGACCTAAATGTAAGCCAGACACTATTAAAACTCCTAGAGGAAAACATAGGAAGAACATTCTTTGACATCAATCACAGCAAGAAGTTTTCTGACCCACCACCTAGAGTAATGAAAACAAAAATAAACTAATTAAACCTAAATTAGGACCTAATTAAACTTAAAAGCTTTTGCACAGCAAAGAAAACCATAAACAAGATGAAAAGACATCCCTCAGAATGGGAGAAAGTATTTGCAACTGACAAGGGACTGATCTCCAAAATTTACAAATAGCTCATCAAAAAAAAAACAATAAATGGGCAGAAGACCTAAACAGACATTTCTCCAAAGACATACAGATGCCCCTAAAACACATGAAAAGATGCTCAACATCACTAATTATCTGATAAATGCAGACCAAAACTACAATGAAGTATTGCCTCACACTAGTCAAAGAGACCATCATCAAAAATCTATAAACCAATAAATGCTGGAGAGGGTGTGAAGAAAAGGGAACCCGCTTATACTGTTGGTGGGAATGTAAACTAGTATAGCCAACTATGAAGAACAGTATGAAAGTTCCTTAAACTAAAAATAGTACCACATATGATTCAACAATCCCACTTCTGGGCATATCCAGAGAAAACTGTAACTCAAAAAGACACATGCACCTCAGTGTTAATTGCAGCACTATTTACAATAGTCAGGACATGGCAGTAACCTAAATGTTCATCAGAGGAGTAAATTAAGAATAGGTGGTGTATACATATACAACAGAATACTACTCAGTCATCAAAAAGAATTAAAAATGCCATTTGAAGCCACACAGATGGGCCTGGAGATCATCATAATAAGTCAGAGAAAGACAAATATATGATATCACAAATAGCAGTTCAGTTCAGTTCAGTTGTTCAGTCTTGTCCGACTCTTTGTGACCCCGTAGACCGCAGCACACCAGGCTTCCCTATCCATCACCAACTCCTGGAGCTTACTTAAACTCATTCCATTGAGTTGGTGATACCATCCAACTATCTCACCACCCTCTGTTGTCCCCTTCTCCTCTGGCCTTCAGTCTTTCCCAGCATCAGGGTCTTAGGACTGATCTCCTTTAGGACGGACTGGTTGGATCTCCTGCAGTCCAAGGGACTCTCAAGAGTCCTCTCCAACACCACAGTTCAAAAGCATCAATTCTTCGGCACTCAGCTTTCTTTACAGTCCAACTCTCACATCCATTCATGACTACTGGGGAAACCATAGCTTTGACTAGATGGACCTTTGTTGGCAAAGTAACGTCTTTGCTTTTTAGTATGCTGTCTAAAAGGTTGGTCATAGCTTTTCTTCCAAGGGGCAAGCATCTTTTAATTTCATGGCTGCAATCACCATCTGCAGTGATTTTGGAACCCCAAAAAAACAGTCTGTCACTGTTTCCATTGGTTCCCTATCTGTTTGCTGTGAAGTGATGAGACCAGATGCCATGATCTTAGTTTTCTGAATGTTGAGTTTGAAGCCAACTTTTTCACTCTCCTCTTTCATCGAGAGGCTCTTTAGTTCCTCTTCACTTTCTGCCATAAGGTTGGTGTCATCTGCATATCTGAGGTTATTGATATTTCTCCCAGCAATCTTGATTCCAGCTTGTGCTTCATCCAGCCCAGCGTTTCTCATGATGTACTCTGCATATAAGATAAACCAACAGGGTGACAACATACAGCCTTGACATACTTCTTCCCCAATCTGGAACCAGTCTGTTGTTCCATGTCCAGTTCTAACTGTTGCTTTCTGACCTGCATACAGATTTCTCAGGAGGCAGGTCAGGTGGTCTGGTATTCCCATCTCTTTCAGAATTTTCCAGTTTGTTGTGATCCACACAAAGACTTTGGCATAGTCAATAAAGCAGAAATAGATGTTTTTCTGGAACTCTTCTTTTTTGATGATACAGTAGATGTTGGCAATTTGATCTCTGGTTTCTCTGCCTTCTCTAAATCCATCTTGAACATCTGAAGTTCTCAGTTCATGTACTGTTGAAGCCTGGCTTGGAGAATTTTGAACATTACTTTGCTAGCGTGTGAGATGAGTACAGTTGTGCGGTAGTTTGAACATTCTTTGGCATTGCCTTTCTTTGGGATTAGAATAAAAATTGACTTTTTCCAGTCCTGTGGCCACTACTGAGTTTTCCAAGTTTGCTGACATATTGAGTGCAGCACTTTCACAGCATCATCTTTCAGGATTTTGAAATGTATTGAATCTACAAAATGGCCTATTTCAGTTCAGTTCAGTCAGTCACTTAGTCGTGTCCGACTCTTTGCGACCCCATGAATCACAGCACGCCAGGCCTCCCTGTCCATCACCATCTCCCGGAGTTCACTCAGACTCACGTCCATCGAGTCAGTGATGCCATCCAGCCATCTCATCCTCAGTCGTCCCCTTCTCCTCCTGCCCCCAAATCCCTCCCAGCATCATAGTCTTTTCCAGTGAGTCAACTCTTCGCATGAGGTGTCCAAAGTACTGGAGCTTCAGCTTTAGCATTATTCCTTCCAAAGAAATCCCAGGGTTGATCTCCTTCAGAATGGACTGGTTTACACAACAGAAACAGACTCACAGTCTAAACAAACAAACTTAGGTTACCAAAGGGGAAAGGTTGTGGGGTTATTAATTAGGAGTTCGGGATTAATATGTACACATTACTATATATAAAATATATAATAAGCAAGGACCTACTGTATAGCACAGGAAATTCTACTCAATATACGATAACATCAGTGGGAAAAGACTTTTTAAAAAAACAGATATGTGTATATGTATAACTGAATCACTTTGCTGTACACCTGAAACAGAACATTGTAAATCAATTATATGCCAATATTAAATAATCAATATGATAAATAATCATGATATAAATAAATCGTGACCCAGTTTGTTTCAAATGAAGACAAAGCACTAGATAATTTCTAATTTGTGAAAGGTGAACAAGCACTAATAATCAAAGAACTATAGGCTTTTAGGCTTGTGAATAGTCCTGCACTGCCCCAAAGAGAAGTAATTTCTGTGTTCCAACACTTGAAGATGTTTCCCTCCATTGATATCTAAACGGCTTGGATGCTTTGACTGAAAGCTATACAGAGGCAGAGTATCTAGCTTCCTGTTGGATTATTGGTGGTCAGGTAGCAGTGGTGAGTCAAGTGCTCTAAGCCTAAGGTAACCAACTTCATCGGTTAGCCTGCTGTATTAGAAAGTCGGCCAGTGGCCCTGCTGGAGCCTTTGCCTCCACAGGCTCTACAGAGTTAGGCAGCCCCCAGCCCCACAGAGACAGGACAAGCAAGGAGCGGCTGCAGCCCCAAGTGTAACTGTGGGACAGCTTTCCTACTGCACGTCACTGGGCATCAGAAGGAAAAAATCACTGGCTCTGAAGTCCAGGGTCTAACAGCCCAGTGGAGATGGCGAATGGCCTTAGTAAGCAGAGGCCCGGGGCCTCTCCGGGATCAGAGAGGACAGGGTGTCTAAGGAGGGGACCAGGAGCCAGAATAGCGGGGGAGGTGCCAGGCATCAGCTCTATGTGTATTTTAAAACCTGTGCTGGAATGTTCATGTAGGGAGGGCACAGGTTATTCTTTGTGTCTACAATTATTTCCAAATGACAGTACTTAGTATTAAGAAAACATGAGATGATTATTTGAAATTATTCATTTAAATAACTGGTCTTTAATTCTGCCTGCACATTATAATAATTTGAGGAGTTAAAATCCTATGACACCATGAAACTCCTAGAAGAGAGCATAGGCAAAACATTCTCAGACATAAATCATAAATAAATCAATGTTTTCTTAGGTCAGTCTCCTAAGGGAATAGAAGTAAAAACAAAAAGCAAGCAAAATGGGACCTAATCAAACTTAGAAGCTTTTGCAAAGCAAAGGAAACCATTTTTTTAAAATGAAAAGATAACCTATGGGATGGCAGAAAATATTTACAAATGTGACAAACAAGGGTTTAACCTCCAAAATATACAACAGTTCTTACAGCTCAACAACAAAAAAAAACAATCAAAAATTGGGCAGAAGACTTTACAGACATTTCTTCAAAGAAGACATACAGATGGCCAAGAGTCATATGAAAAGATGATCATAATCACTAATCATTAGAGAAATGATACCATCTCATAATATTCAGAATGGCCATTATTTAAAAGTCTACAAATAACAAATGCTGGAGAGGGTGAAGAAAAAAGGGAACTCTCCTACACTATTGGTGGGAATATATGTTGGTACAGCCACTTGGAAGAGAATATGGCGGTTCCTCAAACACTAAACAGAATTGCTGAGTGGAAGTCAGCAGTTCCACTCCTGGGCATACACTGGGCAAAGCTCTAATGGGTTAAAGACCAACATGCCAGCCTGGATACTGTAAAACTCTTTCAGAGGAAAACACAGGCAGAACACTCTTTGACATAAATCACAGCAAGATCTTTTTTTGACCCAAGTCCTAGAGTAACAAAAACAACAATGGGAACTAATTGAACTCAAAAGCTTTGCACAGCCAAGGAAACTATCAACAAGACGAAAAGACAGCCCTCAGAAGGGGAGAAACATTTGCTGACAAGGGATTAATCTCCAAAATAAACAGTTCATGAAGCTCAATACCAAAACAGTAAACAACCCAGTAAAAAACTACGTAGAAGACCTCAACAGACATTTCTCCAAAGACGACATATAGATGGTCAAGAGGTGTATAAAAAGATGCTCGACATCATTAATTATTAGAGAAATGCAAATCAAAACTACAATGAGGTGTCACCTCACACTGGGCAGAATGGTCATCATCAAAATATCTACAAACAGTAAATCCTGGAAAGGGTGTGGATTGAAGGGTCCCTCCTACAGTGGTGGTGGGAATGTAAATTGATACAGCCACTATGGAAAACAGTGGAGAGTCTCTTTAAACAATAAACCTAAAAACAGAACTACCATATGATCCAGCAACCACAGTCCTGGGCATGTATCTGGAGAGGACTATGATTTGAAAGGTGCATGCACCCTAATGTTCACTGCAGCACTGTTTACAGCAGCCAGGACATGGGAGCAGCCTAAATGTCCATCAGCAGAGGAATGGACAAGAAGCTGTGGTGCATCTATATTGGGTTTGCCAAAAGGTTCATCTGGGTTTTTCCATAACGCCTAAACCAAAAAACCTGAAAAAAACTTTTTGGCCAACCCAACACAGTGGAATTCAGTTCAGTTCTGTCTCAGTCATGTCCAACTCTTCATGACCCCATGGACTGCAGCAGGCCAGGCTTCCCTGTCCATCACCAACTCCCAAAGCCTGCTCAAACTTATGTCCCTCAAGTCGGTGATGCCATCCAACCATCTCATCCTCTGTCATCCCCTTCTCCTCCCACCAAAGTATGAAAAGGCAAAAAGATATGACAGTGGAATTACTCATCCTTAAAAAGGAACAGATTTGTGCCATTTACAGAGTCATGGATGGACCTACAGACTGTCATTCAGAGTGAAGTCAGAGAAAAACAAATATTATATACTAATGCTATACTAGAAAAATGGTACAGATGAACCTAATTGCAAAGCAGAAATCGACACAGATGTAGAAAACAAACATAGGGACACCAGGGGGTAAAGGAGGGTAGTTGGGACGAAATGGAATACTGGGATTGACATATGTATACTACTATGTATAAAATAGATAACTAATGAGAACCTACTGTATGACACAGGGAACTCAGTGCTCTGTCCTGACCCGAATGGGAAGGAAATCCAAAGAAGAGGGGATCTATGCATACATATAGCTAATTCACTTTGCTGTACAGCAGAAACTAACACATTATAAAGCAACTATACTCCAATAAAAAAACTTTTTTTAAAGATAAATGTACCCCTATGTTCATAGCAGCACAATTCACAATAGCCAAAACATGGAAACATCCTTCAGGTCCACCAACAGATAAATGGCTAAAAAAGATGTGGTGCATACAATAGAATGCCATTCAGCCATAAAACAGAATGAATGATGCCATCTGTAGCAACACGGATAGACCTAGAGGCTCTCATACTAAGTCAAGTCAGGAAGAGGAAGAAGTACTATCTGATATCCCTCATATGTGGAGTCTAAAATATGGCACAAATGAACCTATCTTCAAAACAGAAACAGACTCACAGAGATTAGTAGATGTCAACTATTACATAAAGATATATAGTATGGATAAACAACAAGGTCCTAATATATTGCACAGGGGGCTATATCCAATATCATGTGATAAACCATAATGGAAAGGAATCTTTAAAAAAGAATGTGTGTTATGTATATAACCGAGTCGCCTTGCTGTACAACGGAGATTGGCACAGCATTATAAATCAACCCTAGTTCCATGAAACAAAAATTTGAAAACTTAAAGAAAAAGTCCTACAGTGCAGAGTCTGGCTTAATTCTCTAGGTGTGGCCCAGGAAACGGTATTTTTTAACTGGATGTCACGCAGCCTGACTGAACCAGTAATTTCAGGGAACACCGCTGCTCGGGTTACGCTCCTGCTCTTACCGTCATATGGATTGTCGCTCCGTTTCTGCTCTACACACAGCTGATGCTTTCTCTCTGAAAGCTGGCTGCCCTCACTCTATTCACTAGCCTGGCCCTGTACTCCTGTAACCACAGTCATTAGTTTTCAGAGACAAGTCTGTGGGGTTCTGGTTGCTCCCAGGCTGCTCAAAATTCACTTTATTCTACAGCAGAACAGTCCAGAGCATGGGAGTATGTTGCTGCTGCAAACAGTGAACTGTTAAAGGTGACTTCCTTTTTAAAGTTTAAAAATGTACAGTATCTTGTGCCTTTTCATCTCAATAAAACTGGCAAAAATATAATGGAAACTGGAAAGATAGCTTCTTATTAATTCATTTACACAGTCAGCATTTTTAAGGGTCAAAATTCTTTCAAAGAAGCCCTACTAAGTACAAATCAGGTTCACCCAGACAGAATTAAAGGACTTTCATTTCAAAGGCTCTGTCCATTTCATCTTGGCCCCCAAAATAAGGGCTTTGCTGACTTAAGGTCAACTGGGGAGCCAGTTTTCAGGCCGCTAACTCCCTGGCCCCAGCATGTCCCACACGCAGGTCTCAACCGGGAAATCCTCTGGAATCCCAGCTGTTCCCTCTGACCGCCTCACTGCACTCCATCCCTGTTAATCTCAGTATTTTAATTCCTTAGGCATTCCAGAAGTGTTCCTTTATGGATGTAAATTCAAACAGTCACGCTGAGCAGTCCCGGGCTGACAGCCACGTTAAAGACACTAGGCCGGGGGCCACAGCCCCATCCAAGGAGAAGAAGGTAACGTGGCAGTTACACGTTGGCCACCCAGTGGGCCGTCCTTCTTTCCTGGCTCTGGCACTAACATCGCTCTGTGCTTGAGCTTCTGTTCCTTCTCTCTTTTCCTCACCTTTTTTTTTCCCCCCTTCCTTAAACAAATGGAGACATGGCTTGGGGTTTCACTAGAGATCTCTTGCTCAGGTTTCCAGATGGATGCTGTGTTCTGTGCACAGCACACAACCATAGATGCAGAATTGAGGCATTTTCTCCCCAAACCAAAGACAAGACATCAAGATTTTCTAAAACTCTAAGAGGAAAAAAAAAAAGGAAACATGAAGCAGGTAGCACTTTTTCTAATTTTTAACATGTCTTCTGGACCAAAGATGTCTACATTAAAAGTAAGCAAAAGCTTTAGATTCCAGCAAGAAAATGCACAGCAAAATTGTTGACCTGCCATCCATGGGTGTATCCATGGAGACTTCCACACACGTTTGAGGATGCCAGAGTTTTTGTTATTACTAGATTCTCAAAGTGCCCCTTCCAAGTCAGCAAGTGCAGTATCACTTTAGTGCTGCTGTACTTTGTCTCATTCTCAGTTTCCAAAGAGACAACTAGGCTCTGAAACAAGCTCACTGTCATGACATAAGGACTTTAAAGAAAGTGAAAGTCACTCAGTCATGTCCTACTCTGCGACCCCATGGACTATACAGTCCATGAAATTCTCCAGGCCAGACAGAATACAGGAGAGGGTAGCTGTTCCCTTCTCCAGGGAATCTTCCCAACGCAGGGATCAAACCCAGGTATCCTGCATTGCAGGCAGATTCTTTACCAGCTGAGTCACCAGGGAAGCCCCTGGTAGCTTAGCTTAAAGTCCTTTCCTCTAAGGACTTTAAGGAAAGGAGATTAACCTGCATGTCTGAACTTCAACTCTGTAAATTGAATCTGGAGCTTTGATGATTTTTGGAAACAGAGTCATCTTCTATGAATGAAGCCTCTGTCTAAGTTTAGGGTAAAAAGTCTTAACATTTTCTGCCAGGAACTTGTATCTCAGAATTCAAAGCTTCTAGCTTCCTTTAAGTAAAGTCAAACAAATCAGCCATAACATACTGCCCAGTTGCTACTTCACGTAGGTACCTCAGTCCAGGGATAAGTAAGTTCAGTGAAAAGATACAGGATCACAAAACCAGAGGGCTATTCAAGCACAATCCTTCAAGAGGTGCAGTCCTGGCTTATAGCTGCCAGCTGTGGAGCCCTGACAGAGGCTGACCGGCTGCTTCCTGGCTCCCAGCCATCCCAGAGCCTCATGTAAACTCCGCCTGCCACATATCTGGCAAATGAAACTGTTAACCAGGTGATAGGGGTACCTCTATGCACCAGGGGAGATTATTGTTGATTTATCTTTTTCATGAAGAAAATCTCCTACTAGTATGAACTGAATGCGTGACAAGTCACAATGGAAACATGTTGCTTCTTCAATCTGAGGAATTTCCTTCTGTGGCCTTATAAAGCCAGCTCATAGAAGGCCCTGGCGTGTCCTGAGTTACATGCTGTACTTGAACCAAAGTGACTGTTTCTTCCAAAATACTGACCAGGAGCTTCTTGAGGATCCCTCCAGAAACAGTCATCATCTCATTGTAGAATTTTTCTAATTTGCTAAAATGCTGCATGGGGTTTCTTGCCCTGCAATTAGAAATCCATATCCCATCGATCCCACAGATCTCAATCAAGCGTCCATCAGATACTGAGCAAGTCTGTACTGATTGTCCAACACCAGGCCACTAAACACAAGGTTTAATTACAGGTACTTTTTCTAGATAATCATATTGAGTAGACTGATCTCCTTCAAAATAACCATGACTCTATCAGAACTGTCCCCAAATTGTTGTCATTATTAACCTCTTCTTGGCCTATTCATCTTCTCTTCCATAAATCAAATGTTTCTTAAAATTCTTCTCCTCTATCGTGAAGTGCTAGCCTAATACTTCTGTGTTTCTAATTTTGGTTTCTTGCCCAAATGCTTATTACCTTTGCTTCACCACTTGTCTGAACAGTCAAATCTCGGGGTCCCAAAACAGATACATTCATGAGGCTTAATTACATTTCATGCAGAGTCTTGACTATCTAAGACTAAGATGTCATTGTGAGATTACATGACAGCTGTGAACAAGTTACCCTTGATAAAGTTACTGCACTTGCTTTGATCCCTGCCTTCATTTTTCTAGCCCAGCATCAGAAACGCTAGGTCATATGAGACCTACACATGGCATCTTTATCTTAGTGACTTTCCATCAGAGGAAAGTCATTTTCCTTTGATGAAGCAGATCCATTCTTGCTGCTAAATTTGTTTTAAATACATATACTTGTGGGTGGCATTTGAAATATTTCACTGGGTATGACATGGACTGGCCAATCAGAACAGATGCCAGTCCTAACCCCCAGTACACGGGTCGGCAGAACAGCAGCCCTGCATACACCAGTTCTTCCTCTGGGTGTACTCACATTCAGGGTCTAGCACAGTATGCTGACTTCCTCTTTGGAGTTGAAACCTAAGACAAAAACCTCATTTATTTTTCTTCATACAGCATTTTAGGTCTGAATTTAAAATCTGAATTTTAAATCCCACAAGAGATATTGTTCCACTGTAGCAGCTGAATCTCACTGCACCGTCTGGGGCCCGATGGGGATGAGGGGAGGTTAAACACGAGGTGTTTGGTGGCTAACGCGCTTAGGATCCTGTGCCGTATTTCCCTGTGATTAACACTGACTCTGTTGTCTCTCTGTTACTCCTTGGATGTGTACAAACACTCTTTCCATTTCCAGCTGGGCAGTAGGGTTGATCTAGGTTGTTCCTGGCGGGGCCTGGGTTCTCGTGCTTCATTATGTCATCATCGCGTTAAACCCAACCACCTCCTTGGGATCATGCCCCACTCTGCTCTGATCACCTCTTCCTCTTGGGCTTCTGCAGCCAGAAGAAAGGCCAGCGAGGCCCTGGAAGTGAAGGCTGGGCTAGTGTCAGGGCTGTGGACGGGGCCGAGGCTACCGCTACACCCCTAGCAGGTAGCGCGTTCTCCATAGCTGGTCCTGTCCACTGGGCTCTTACCTTCTGAATCTTGGTGGGAACCTCAGAAACACATCTTCCCTCTCAATCAGAGCACCCAGCAACTTAAAGCTGAATCATGACAGCACAGTCACGACTTCAGCCTCAAGTATCTGTTTTCTAAATGTTTAGATGACATTTTGGAGGCACTGTCACTCTGAATGGGGATTTGATCATCTTGGCTATGATTGGTTTGAAGGTTATTTTGACACTTTGCTTGGCAAGTACAAGTACAAACTGCAAGTATGTTTTCAAAGCTATGATTTGACCAGGGAAAAATAATGGTCTGGTTTTTTTTTTAACCTCAAAGTACCACACCCAACCAGTGCAGGGCCCTTATAGACAATCCCCATACAAGAGGCATAGCTAAGACTGAAATAACCATCTGGCAGAGATGTGGAAACTTTCCTGGTCTAGTTCCTTGGTTTATAAGCAAGAAACCTGAGGCCCAGGGAAGTGAGGTGACTTGCCGAAAATAACACAGTTAAGTGGCAGATCCGAACCAGATTCAAAATCTGCCTGCTGATATATTGTGCTTTCTACAATGCCACCCCAATTCCTCTGGTTTTAGAGTCGGCTAAGCACACAGTCAGATGGTGAAAAGAGGACGTGCTGGTCCAGAATCAGTCCCTTTATATTCTCTTAACTGCTCCCCCTACCGACATTTGAAATCCTTGAAGCATTTTGCTAATTGAGATTTTCATCTTGTGCAAACACAGGGCATTTTTGGAAGTTGGAGAACCAAGCAACCCAAGGTAAACAGAGCTGTAGGCTTTGGACTGGTGTGTAACAAATGTGCTTGGCCCGCATGTTTTGGAAGTGTAATTAAAGGAACACTCTAGTTGTAGTCCACTTTGGGGGCGGGGGTGTGGTTTTGTGGAGTAACGTGTCCTACACTGTTCTACCAGAATTTGGAATTTTTCCACGAAGACGTACGGAAATCTGATGTTGAATATGAAAATGGCCCCCCAGTGGAATCCCGGAAGGTGAGTTCACCAGATACGTGTTCCAACTGATACCATGCAGATTGAATCCCTTCCTCTCCAGATCCATTTCTGATCACTCTGTGTGCTTTCCCCCCTCCGCTCTTCCTCTCAGGTTACCCCAGGGGCTCTCACACCTAGTGACCATCCTAAGTGGGAAAGAGGAATGGAGAATAGTATTTCTGATGCAGCAAGAACAGCAGAATACAAAACTGACATCTCAGTGAAGGAAAGTTCCCTCTCCACTAAGAGTTTACTTAGAGACAGTAAAAACCATTCCCAGAAAAACGTGTCTAAAGTCAATTCTAGTTTCTCTGGTGTTAGTTCATTCGAATGTGAAATCAACAAAGAACCTAAAAAGTCCGGGCTGCAGTACCCTGCATCTGATGCCGAGAATCAGAAGATGAATTATGGGAAGACAAAGGGGGTGAGTCAGCAAGGACAGGAAAATTCAGAGAAGGGTCACCTTCCCTCTCCCACTAGATCAACCGAATTGATGACTCGTGATGTCAAAACTCCAGACCAAGAGGTTCCCATGACAGAGTTTGGCCAAGTTGTCTTAAGACCAAAGGGAGCTAAGCATGCTAACACGATGCCTAGTGAGGATGGGGAGTCCACACCAAGTTCTCCCAGCGAGGAGAAGGCAGCCACCGACAACATTGCCTTCATGATCACCAAAACCGCGGTCCAGGCTCTCTCCAGTGGGGAGGTCCGCGATATAGTGAGCCGACAGGGGGAAGATGTACAGACGGTCAACATTGATGCCAAAAAAGAGACGCTGTCCCAGCAGGAAGGCACTGAAAGTGAAGAGCCTGTGGTGTGCCTGGACAAGAAGCCCGTGATCATCATCTTTGATGAGCCCATGGACATCCGGGCTGCATACAAGAGACTTTCAACCATATTTGAGGAGTGTGACGAGGAACTGGAGAGAATGATGAGGGAAGAAAAGATAGAGGAAGAGGAAGAGGAGGAGACTGGAGACCCTGTGGTCCAGAATGACACTCCCCAGAAGTTTCCTAAGGAGGGGGCTTTGGGTAGCCCTCGAGCAGGGCAGGAGGCCAAGAGTAAATTGCAGCCACACTTCCTTTCAGTGGAGACAGGAGTGTCAGGAGGACAGGAAGTGAATAAAACCGAGCAGATCAAGTTCAACCCAACTGATTCTCCAAGCTCAGAAAGCCAGGGTGATGTGACCGATGACCAGTTTGAAAGCCCCAAGAAAAAGTTCAAGTTCAAATTCCCCAAGAAGCAGCTTGCGGCTCTCACGCAAGCCATTCGCACAGGCACGAAGACTGGGAAGAAGACGTTACAGGTGGTGGTCTACGAAGAGGAGGAAGAGGATGGCACGCTGAAACAGCACAAGGAAGCCAAGCGATTCGAGATCAGTAGGTCTCCATCTGAAGACGCCCCTAAAAGCCTGTTCAGGAGACTAGAGCAGCACAGTCCGGAGAGTACTGCTCTGGTTTCAAGAACTGATGAAATCAGAAAAAATACCTACAGGACGTTGGACAGCCTGGAGCAGACCATCAAACAGCTGGAAAACACCATCAGTGAGATGAGCCCCAAAGCTCTAGTTGAGACCGCATGTTCTTCCCACAGAGATTCTGTTGCAAGTTCATCCCACACGGCCCAGGAGGCCGGTCCCCCGTCCTTGCTAGTCCTGGACGAAGCATCCACTGCCTTAGAGCCCCCCTCATCTATACCTTCAGCTTCACGTAAGGTATCTTGGTCTGATGGAAAAATGAAAAGAGCCAGCTGCTTTCTTAAATCTGCCATAATCACCATTAGCAAAAGGTGTCTTGTGATTGACTCGCTTCCTTTCAGGTGGCTCGTTTTGTTTTGTTGTCTGTTCACCATGATCCCTTTCTCTCACACTTCTTCCCTCGCCTTCAAAACAACAACAACTAGGTATCTAACAGCTAATCGATTTCTGTTTTTACCTCTGTTGCTGACTGGTGTTGGGAAAACCCAAGGACGCTGGGCCAGCTATTTGCCGTTGAAGTGATTGCTCTGATACTCACATTAAAATCCGTTTGATCAGTAGTGGGGCAGTTTCATTGTTTGATTCTCCGAATTAACCCCAGTGGTGTCTCCTGATGTCCGTCTCCTAGATCTGTCCTGCATGTAGGGCTGTGGCTTCTCACATTGAGCTTCTCTGCACACAGTCAGGTGGCCTCGGATGACCCACTCACACCGTCCTTTCTTTCCCCCTTCTTGCCGTTCCTCCCCACAGGGCTCCACTGGGACCCCTCAGACGAGCAGGATGCCAGTCCCCATGAGCTCCAAGAACAGACCTGGAAGCCTGGACAAGCCTGGCAAGCAGTCCAAACTGCAGGACCCCCGCCAGTACCGCCAGGTAGTTCTACCTTAAGCCCGCTTTTGGATGGACACTCTTGCGCTTAAGAAACAAGTCACTGACTTAGTTTATACCAAATATTGCACTTTTTCTTTGTTAAGATACAGTTTATCTAGACATCCTGGATCTGGGGGCATGAAGAGAGAGTCTCAAAGCCTTTGTTGAACTTCTCACCACGCTTTTGCATGCTCGCAATAAAACATCTTTCACTGTGTGACTCCAAAGTTGACCTGTAAAAACGAGGTGGCAGGCCAGGTGGCTTTCCCTGGGGGAGTGTAGTGGTTCATCAGAACACCTGGGGAAACCGAGAGAAAAGGCTGCCCTGAAAGTCACCAGGACTAACGTGTGTGTTGACTGCATCGCACTAGAGGCCCATTAACCATCATGATGCCCCGCATGGCCCCCCCGCCCCCTGAACCCAGAGGTGGGAGGAGAATGATGTGCCTGTTCTCACAAGCGCTCTTCTTCCTTCTTCCCTGTTCTGTACATCCTCTGCCCAGCACTTGGGGGGTTTCTGCCAGGCCCAGTACAGCATGACAAGAGTTAGCTCAGGCCTCGAACTGGTTTAAGTTTGGTTTGGTGTCTTTGATTTAATGATCCTCAGAAGGGCTGTGTTGCCAGAGCCTGTGGACTGATGGTGTTACCAGCTTTCTGATAAACTGTCTCCCGCCATCTTTGTTTGCAGGCTAATGGAAGTGCTAAGAAAGCTGGTGGGGACTGTAAGCCTACTTTCCCCTCCTTACCTGCTTCTAAGATTCCAGCCCTTTCTCCCAGCTCTGGGAAAAGCAGTTCTCTGCCTTCTTCTAGTGGTGACGGCCCTAACTTCCCTAATCCGCCTGCTACTAAACCATCGGTTCCTTCTAACCCTCTCAGCCCCCACACAGGACGACCTGCTCCCTCCGCCTCCCTGATCCCCTCTGTCTCTAACGGCTCCTTAAAGTTTCAGAGCCCCACTCATACAGGGAAAGGTCACCATCTCTCATTCTCACTGCAGACTCAAAACGGCCGAGCAGCCCCTCCTTCCTTCTCCTCCTCCCCCCCGTCCCCTGCCTCCCCCACTTCACTGAATCAAGGTGCAAAGAGCATCAGGAGCAGCCACACTCCTAGCCTCACCAGCTACAAGGCACAGAACGGAAGTTCAAGCAAAGCCACCCCATCCACAGCAAAGGAAACCTCTTAAAGGCCAAATCCAATTAATCACAAGTTGGAGTTACATTTAAGAAAAAAAAATTTTTTTAACAGTCTTACTGTTTTCACAAGAGAATGTAACATATTGCTGTACTGTTTGAGGCTTAATGCTAAGTATGTGCTAAATACTGAATTAACAGACTTCAGTAAAGCTTTTTTTCTTTTTTTTTACTTTGTTGCTGTTCTAATTACATAGTGTTTACTGTCTCTATTCAGTACCTGTTAAATGAAGCAAGCATGTGTTACCAAAAAAGAGAGTATGGCGAGAGAGAAGGGTGTGTGTGAGACAGGAAAATAAAAAATGTATTAAGCATGTAAAACATGTATGATTCCAGAATTTTAGTATGTTTTGTATAAAAATATTTTTCATTACGGAGACTAGAAGTGAACAGAGAAATACACAAGTGTGACTATACAAATTGTAAAACAGATACTATTATATTTCCTTTTATTTTAGTGTTATTTAGCTTTATTACAGATTTCTATTTTTGTCAAAACTTCATGGTTTCTTTCGAGATCTTTTTTGCCAAAACATTTTGATACTATAGCATTGTACATTTGAAAGTAGTGTGCTAGACAAGAAGCCAGTGAACTTCTGCACAAGCCAACACAGAGGCACGTGTAGAAGGCATTATCAACCCTACTGCACTGCCATAAAAGTTATGTGTAATAATTTGCCAGCCCAAGCAAGCTAGTTCTGCTTTTCTTTCTTTCTTTTCAACGTTTTGGGATTCTCCAGTTGTTTTCTTTGCAGTATCTCAATCCTCCCTTTGTTTTCTGAGACCTGGTAACCCACACTACTGCATTGTGGATTTTAAAATGTACACTTCTGTGCGGTTCTGTAAACTGATCAATTTTTGTAAATATATAAATAGATGCCAAAAATACTGTATGTGACAGCACATAGAGTAGTTTTCCCACACCAAAGTTCATTTTTATGCATGCTTTAAACATCTGTCTTGGGATGGGCAGAAATGGGACTTGCCGGACATTTTTAAAAAGCAACAAGTTTGCACAGCTAGAGTGTTTTTGTAAATAAGTGTATTTGTATAACACAGTCATGTAATATACAGAACTATAAGCAGAGACTTTGCAAAACTAAATAAAGGGCTGCATGCTTACTATTTTTTGTACCTTGTCCCTATAACTACTTACTAGTCAAAGAACAAACATAACTATTACCAAGTTAAATGCTTTTGGCTTTGAGGGCATGATAAGAAAACATGTAACCAGATGCAGAGGGGTTTTCTGAAAGCTCTGGGGCGGTGCATTCTGAGAAATTCATTACAAATATAGTGCCTTCCCATGAAACCTCCAACCTTCTTCGTGGCTTAGCAAGGTTTAGCTGATAGCAAGCAAACCAGATAGAGTTTCTACCACCCTCCTTTACCAGATGGGCTCTTATTAACTTGTTTCTTCATCTCCAGTAGAAGTAAAGTAGAAATAAAATGCCTTTATCACTAAGATTTTGGGGTTTTTTTTTGTTTTTTTTTTTTTGAGTTCTCAATTTTAAAAGAGATCACTGGTCTACAGGGAAATATTCTCACTAACATTACCCTATTATGTATTCATTTTAAATATCAGCAGAAAAGCTAGTGAAAATAATACCAAGATAATGAACTGACTACAAGAAATCTCAGGGACTTGCTTATCATTATTTTTTGACCCTCCACCCCCAATATTTAACTTGTGTGTGTAGTCGCTCAATCATGTCCGACTCTTGCGACCCCGTGGACTGTAGCCTACCAGGCTTCTCCATCCATGGGATTCTCCAGGCAAGAATACTGGAGTGGGTTACCATTTCCTTCTCCAGGGGATCTTCCCGACCCAGGGATCTTCCCTGGGTCGAACCCAGGTCTCCCCCATTTGAGGCAGACGCTTTAACCTCTGAGCCACCAGGGAAGCTGATTTGGTGCTAAATACAAATGTTACTATTGCTTTAGTACCTGATTATTAATGTTCTCAGACTTTAGGTTTACTGAGCTGGGATGCCTTCACCAGAAATGTTAGTACATCTCTATTCAAAGTAGTCATTATAGTCACAAGTTTCAGGGCACACTCAGGGAAGGTATCTTTTTTGTCCGCTTTTAATGCAACATAACTGACACAGTATACATCTTGCTGCATAAGGCGTGCAGCGTAATGATCTGACTCACATACATCATGAGATGATGGCCACACTAAGTTTAGTGTCCAGAGACAGCATGCAGATGACCAAGAGGCACATGAACAGATGCTCAACATCAATACCTGTTAGAGAAATGCAAAGCAGAACTACAGTGACACACCACCTCACCATGGTCAGAATGGCCATCACTAAAAAGTCTACAAATAACAAATGCTGGAGAGGGTGTGGAGCAAAGGGAACCCCTCTTACACTGTTGGTGGGAATGTAATCTGGTGCAGCCACTATGTAAAACAGTACAGCGTTCCCTCAGAAAACTAAAAATAGAATTATAATATGATCCAGCAACCCCACTCCTGGGCACATACCCAGATAAAATTATAATTTGCAAAGATCCATGCACCCCTATGTTCATAGCAGCACCACTGACAAAAGCCAAGCATGGAAACAACCTAAACGTCCACTGACAGAATAAAGCAGCACAATGGAATATCACTCAGCCATCAAAAAGAATGGGATAATGTCATTCGCAGCAACATGGGCAGACCTAGAGACGGTCATGCTAAGTGACGCACAAATGCCATGTAATATCACATATATGTGGAATCTAAAATATAACAGAAATGAACATATCTATGAAAAAACAGACAGAACAGACTTGTGGTTGCCAAGGGGAAGGGATGAATGGGGAGCTTGGGATTAGCAGAGGCAAACTATTCTATATATAGGATCGATAAACAGGGTCCTGTATAGCACAGGGAACAATATCCAATATCCTGTGGCAAACCATAATGGAAAAGGGTAAGAAAAAGAATGCATATGTATATGTGTAACTGAGTCACTTTGCTGTACAACAGAAATTAACACAATATTGTAAATCAACTTCAATAAAATTTTTTGTAAATTAAAAAGAAATAAGTTTAGTGAACATCATCTTATATAGATACAAAATTAAAGCAATAGAAAAGAAAGTCATTATCTCTACTTTGTAAGTATAAAGACCTCCAACATTTTAATCATATCTCATAATCTCAACTACATTATATAAATGATAATGTATATGTTACAATGTATGTTTAAAATATATACACAAGCTAGGTGTTTATGTCCGCTTATTTGCTCTTGTGTATGGACAAGCTGAGAATTCTTTGTGAGCTGCTAGACACAATTTCCAGTTGAAACTTCAGACTTCCGAAGCCCTAGCCAGGATGCACAGGTGATGGTCAGTGTCAGCCACTGTGGCAAAGGCTGAAGCATGCTCACCAAGTCGGGGAGAGCTCAGCATGGCTCCAGGCATGACCTTGACCGAGACCCAGAAAGTTGGAGGGGAAACTACCATACCTGGAGGAATTGAATCCAGGTGCCCAGAGCTCCCTTCACAAAAGGGCACCCTGGTTCCTTTAACTGAGGGAATGATGTCAGGTAGGGTGAGCTCTCAGATTTTGTTAAACCACTACTAACAGATTCTCATTCAGTCAGTCAGTTCAGCCTCACAGTCATGTCTTACTCTTTGTGACCCCGTGGACTCTGCAGCACGCCAGGCCTCCCTGTCCATCACCAACTCCCAAAGCCTATTCAAACCCATGTCCATCGAGTTGGTGATGTCATCCAGCCATCTCATACTCTGTCATTCCCTTCAATCTCTTCCTGCCTTCATTCTTTCCCAGCATCAGGGTCTTTTCCAGTGAGTCAGCTCTTCACATCAAGTGGCCAAAGTATTGGAGTTTCAGCTTCAGCATCAGTCCTTCCAATGAATTCAGGACTGCTTTCCTTTAGGATGGACTGGTTGGATCTCCTTGCAGTCCAAGGGACTCTCAAGAGTTTTCTCCAGCACCACAGTTCAAAAGTATCAATTCTAGTCTCACATCCATACATGACAACTCAAAAAACCATAGCTTTGACTAGATGAACCTTTGTTGGTAATGTCTGCTTTTTAATATGCTGTCTAGGTTGGTCATAGCTTTTCTTCCAAGGAGCAAGTGTCTTTTAATTTCATGGCTGCCCTCACCATCTGCAGTGATTTTGGAGCCCCCCAAAAAGAGTCTGTCACTGTTTCCATTGTTTCCCCATCTATTTGCTATAAAGTGATGGGACCGAATGCCATGATCTTAACTTTTCTTTTAAGCTCATCATTCAACCAACTGGCTGCACCTGAAAAAAGATTCTTAGATATAAACCATGGGGGCTTCTCAGATTCTGTCAATAACCAATCCATCAACCAGGTCACTTGCTGGCTATGCAACCTGGAGCTTGTCTTGGCTTCCTCATCTCTTCATAGAAAATAGTAATGGAGTCCACCTCACAGGGAGACTGCTGAGGCTAAACGTGACGTAGTAATGAAAACTCTTAAGACAGAGCCTGACACATAGCACATTCAATAAAGATTAGTTAGGGCTGGTGTCCTTGTCACTGCTACAATTATGCCTGGATACTTCCCTTAAAGGCTGTTGGTCTGGCTGGGGGGTTGGGGGGGGGGCGGGGGTGGCACAAAAGTGGGCAGGCAGGGAGTGGCTGGAGGAGTCTAGAAGAGTGACCGTGCGATGGCAGTGAGGGCATTGAGCCCTCGCTGGTACAATACAGAACTTTTAGTAGTGTCTCAGCACTAAAGAGGCTGCTTTTAATGCTGCTTGAGGCTGAACTCTTTCCAAAATAAACACGTTTCTAAACAGACTAGGAGCCAAGCCAAGGCCCTCCAATTGTGGTTACAGAAAAGCAGTCCTTGGTGAGACCTATTTTGCATTTTTTTCAAGCCTGGGAGGAAGTGTCCCCAAATCACCCCACCCAGATGCCTTGGGTGGTGCGAAGTACTGGTGGCCATCCCTGAGCTGAATCCCATGAGGAACAGTGGACGCAACTACTCAAGGGGACCCAGAGCAGGTGTGGCCAAGCCGCAGCCCCCTCCAGAGTCATCTCAGATGGCTTCCACCACCTGCCCTGTGATTAGAAGGAGCTTTCTCCCCTCTCTGTGTTCTGTAAATGAGAGCATTTGAGAACAACCAGGAGACCCTTCTGGAGGGAGTCAAGGAATAAAAACTGCCTCAACCCAAAATTCAAAAGTTAATTTTGCAAAAGTAACCAGGGGATACCATCCAGGAAAACACACCACTCAACCACACTACTGAGGGGAGACTGTCCAAAAGGAAGAAATGGTCATAAGAGCACTTTGGGGGACAGAATCCCAGACTCTGCCAGGGCTCTTGGCCCTCTAGCTCCAGAGCCACTTTAGAGAGGCAGGAAGGTCAAGTCACACTGCACACACTCCACCAAGAAGGTAGTGGAGCTCACAGTGGAAACCTGAGATTTACACAAAATGCTGAATTGGTTACATGGTCTTGCGTGTATGGGTGTGTGTGTGTTTAACCCTCAGGTCTGTAGTCACATCAACAAAAACTGCCATCTGTTCCCTATCACGAGCCAGGTTATGGGCTGAAGTGAAGTTGCTTAGTCGTGTCTGACTCTTTGCAACCCCCTGGACTACCAGGCTCCTCTGTCCATGAGATTCTCCAGGCGAGGAACTGGAGTGGGTTGCCATTTCCTTCTCCAGGGGATCTTCCCGACCCAGGGATTGAACCCAGGTCTTCTGCGTTGCAGGGAGACACTTTACCATCTGAGCCACCAGGGAAGCCCAAAGTGCTTCGCATATATTGGCTCTTAATCACTCAAAAGTGTGTGAGATACTTCCTGCCCTTATCCTCCTCCCACACTGCTGCAGACACAGGCTGATAAGAGACAGAAGGTACGAGTCAGCCGTCTGGGATGAGGCCAAGGTGAGAAGCACTTGACTATTCAGATCAGAGTAGGCAGATTTTCATTCCTGGGCCAAACAGAGCATCATTCAGGAAGTCATCCGTTTAGGGATTACTGGATGACAGATTTTGCCTGCCTCAGTCAGTCCTAAAGGAAATCAACCCTAAATATTCACTGGAAGGACTGATGCTAAAGCTGAAGCTCCAATACTTTGGCCGTCTGATGCGAAGAGCTGACTCACTGGAAAAGACCTTGATGCTGGGAAAGATTGAAGGCAGGAAGAGAAGGGGAGGAACAGAGGATGAGACAGTTGGAGGGCATCACCAACTCAATGGATATGAGTTTGAGCAAACTCTGGGAAATAGTGAAGGACAGGGAAATCTAGTGTTCTACAGTCCACAGGGTTGCAAGGAGTCGGACCTGACTGAGCACCTGAACACCACCACCTTCAAACCCTAATGGCAGAAAGCAAAGAGGAGCTAAGAGCCTCTTGATGAAGAATTGATGCTTTTGAACTGTGATGCTGGAGAAGACTCTTGAGAGTCCCTTGGACAGCACAGAGATCAAACTAGTCAATCCTAAAGGAAATCAACCCTGAATATTCACTGGAAGGACTGATGCTGAAGCTGAAGCTCCAGTACTCTGGCCACCTGATGTGGGGGCCAACCTATGGGAAGTGATACTGGGAAAGATTGAGGGCAGGAAGAGATGGGCGCGACAAAGGATGAGAAAGGAATGACAAGTGACAGGATGAGAAAGGGAGCATCATCGACTCAAGGGACGTGAGTGTGAGGAAACTCTGGGAGATAGTGAAGGACCGGGAAGCCCAGGGTGCAGCAGTCCATGGGGTCGCAAAGGGTCAGACACGACTGAGCAACTGAACACCACCACCTGCAAAAGAAGGGGTAGGCAGAGAAGTGCTCAAGTCAGGGAATTAATAGTCTCATCCTACATCCCTGGAGGGCAGGTGAAGTTGGGTGGGTAACTCAGATAATGACTCTTTTTTTCCTTGAGCCCCAGGAGGACTTAAACCCAAAGGGCATGGGGCAAGGACAGCAGAGAAACCCAGCCAGGTGACACAAAGTTCCCACCCCTCCTGAACAGGCCACATACCCTTTCACCACACTCAGGCCGGGCCACGCCCCAACCCCTATGGCCACGCCTTCTAGACCACTCCTTTACTGCAGCTCACAATCTTCCCCATACCTGGTTGAACTGCCCCTTTTCCAGTCCTGGGGGTAAGAGGCTCCCAATTGCCTTCTAAAAGGCATTTCTTGAGGATCTTTTTCCTGAGGCTTCCCAGGCCCAGATGTGAGTGGGCAGTTTGGCCCCTCAGCGAGCTTTTAAATTACAAATGTTTTAACAATAAATGCTGGAGAGGGTGTGGAGAAAAGGGAACCCTCTTACACTGTTGGTGGGAATGCAAACTAGTACAGCCACTATGGAGAACAGTGTGGAGATTCCTTAAAAAATTGGAAATAGAACTGCCATCAGTTCAATTCAGTCACTCAGTTGTGTCTGACTCTTTGCGACCCCATGAATTGCAGCACGCCAGGCCTCCCTGTCCATCACCATCTCCTGGAGTTCACTCAAACTCACATCCATCGAGTCAGTGATGCCATCCAGCCATCTCATTCTCTGTCGTCCCCTTTTCCTCCTGCCCCCAATCCCTCCCAGCATCAGAGTCTTTTCCAATGAGTCAACTCTTTGCATGAGGTGGCCAAAGTACTGGAGTTTCAGCTTTAGCATCATTCCTTCCAAAGAACACCCAGAGCTGATCTCCTTGCAGTCCAAGAGACTCTCAAGAGTCTTCTCCAACACCACAGTTCAAAAGCATCAATTCTTCGGCACTCAGCTTTCTTCACACTCCAACTCTCACATCCATACATGACCACTGGAAAAACCATAGCCTTGACTAGATGGACCTTTGCTGGCAAAGTGATGTCTCTGCTTTTGAATATGCTATCTAGGTTGGTCATAATTTTCTTCCAAGGACTAAGCGTCTTTTAATTTCATGGCGGCAGTCACCATCTGCAGTGATTTTGGAGCCCCAAAAGATAAAGTCTGACACTGTTTCCACTGGTTCCCCATCTATTTCCCATGAAGTGATGGGACCAGATGCCATGATCTTCGTTTTCTGAATGTTGAGCTTTAAGCCAACTTTTTCACTCTCCTCTTTCACTCTCATCAAGAGGCTTTTTAGTTCCTCTTCACTTTCTGCCATAAGGGTGGTGTCATCTGCATATCTGAGGTTATTGATATTTCTCCTGACAGTCTTGATTCCAGCTTGTGCTTCTTCCAGCCCAGCATTTCTCATGATGTACTCTGCATATAAGATCTGCCACATGACCTAGCAATACCACTGCTGGGCAAACACACCGAGGAAACCAGAATTGAAAGAGACAGCTGTACCCCAGTGTTCATCACAGCACTGTTTACAATAGCCAGGACATGGAAGCAACCTAGATGTCCATTGGCAGACGAATGGAAAAGAAAGCTTTGGTACATATACACGATGGAGTATTACTCAGCCATTAAAAAGAATGCATTTGAATTAGTTCTAATGAGGTGGATGAAACTGGAACCTATTATACAGAGTGAAGTAAGCCAGAAAGGAAAACACCAATGCAGTATACTAATGCATATATATGGAATTTAGAAAGATGGTAACGATAACCCTGTATGTGAGACAGCAAAAGAGACACAGATGTATAGAACAGTCTTTCGGACTCTGTGGGAGAGGGAGAGGGTGGGATGATTTGAGAGAATACCATTGAAACATGTATATTATTGTATGTGAAACAGATCGCCAATCCAGGTTCAATGCATGAGACAGGGTGCTCAGGGCTGGTGCACTGGGATGACCCTGAGGGAGGGGAAGGGGAGGGAGGTGGGAGGGGGGTTCAGGATGGGGAACACATGTACATCCATGGCTGATTCATGTCAACGTATGGCAAAAACCACTACAGTATTGTAAAGTAACTACCCTCCAACTAAAATAAATATTTTAAAAAAGAAAAAAAATTACAAGTGTTTTCTAAAATGACTGATGACATATCCTACCTACTTTCCCAGCAAGACATAATACAATGCCCTAACTAATGATAACATAAGGAAGCTGTCACAAGCCTGTACCTGACAAGCAGAATTCAATAACAAATGCTTCCACTGCATTTCGAGACAAGTGCCACGTTTCCTGATATGACTCATTCCAAACAGTGAATGACTCTGTTTAAAGCTTCAAACAAAGCAAATCACGAGTCTCCCTCATTTTACCCATTCCTGGAAATGGTATAGCCTATTTTAAGAATGCAGGGGCAGAAAAAAGCTTCTTATTTGTAAAACAGAATTAACCTCTAGACTCAGATCATTATAAACAGGTTTTTCACTACATAAATGTCCAGTGGGACCTTACGTGGTCCTGCTTGAGGGGGACAGTTCTTGCTTAGCCTCTCACTGCAGGAAACCTAGTATCCCTGGCCTGCTTCCATGAAATGCCAGTTTTGTCTCCATCACTGTGACAACCGAAAGAAAAAAATACAACCTCAGATACCACAAAGTGCTTCTAAAGGGCATTGCTGTTTTGGCTGAGAACCACTGGCCTAGAATAAGGAACACAGACTCCACAGTTGAAAAACGCAGGGCCAACTCCAAAGGGACAAGGATCCAGCAGAGAGGATCCAGGCCAGAGACACCTTCCCCACAAAATAACAGCACTCAGGGTCCATGTGTAGAGCTCAGGTCTACTTGTATGTCCTTCTGCCTTTTCTGGAATGTTCCCATGATGCCACTAATCATGTTAGCATTTTTTCTCTCTTCATTCACACCTGGAAGAGCAAGTGATCAACAACAGAAGAAATCTAACCTGTAAGTCACTGCAAGGAGGAGAGCAAGAGAAGCCTTGAGACGGTCAGTGGGAACAGATTTTCCTCTTCTAAGAGCTGAGCCTCTGGGTTTGGCAAGGGGCTGCATCGTTTAGAACCAGATCCTTACCTGCTACAGACACTTCCTCCTCTCTGATTAACTGTGAAAAGATGGGCAACAGAGTGTTTGTCACTGGGCTACACCGCAGCAGCTCAGTCTTGCATTTGGGATGACCTTGACTCACATTCCAGGTTCTCAAACATAGCTACAATCTGGGATCACATGGAAAGCTTTAACGTGCTGAGGCCTGGGTCTTACCTGCAGAGATTCTACATCAGGGATCAGAGTGCTGCCTGTTCAGGGGACTGTCAAGTCTTCCCAGGCGATTCTAATGGGAAGGCAGGGCTAAGAATCACAGTCTCATACTAGGAACACAGCAGTTCAGGAATAATAAGAATAAGCTCTCTCTTAAAAATAAATGGAATGGGATTCCTTTAAAGTCATCAGCTGATTTTTCAGCAGAAACTTCAGGCCAGAAGGGAGGCAGGATATACTTAAGTAGCAAAAGGGAAAAACCTACAACCAAGATTACTCACCCTACCTAGCAAGGATCTCATTCAGATTCAGCAAGGATCTCACTCAGATTCATCAGAGAAACCAAAAGCTTTACAGACAAGCAAAAAGCTAAGAGAATTCATCATCACCAAATCATCTCTCCCACAAAAGCTAAAGATACTTCTTTAGGTGGGAGACACAAGAGAAGAAGAAAAGATCTGAAAAAATAAACCCCAAATAATAAAGAAAATGGTAATGGTAATAAGAATATACACAGCGATAATTACTTAAATGTAAATGAATTAAAAGCTCCAACCAAAAGACCAACTGGCTGAATGTATACAAAAACAAGACATATATATACACACTATCTTCAAGAGATCCACTTCAGACGCAGAGACAATACAGACTGACAGTGAGAGACTGGGAAAAGGTAATTCCATGCAAATGGAAATCAAAAGAAAGCTGAAGTAGCAATACTCATATAAGGGAAACTAGACTTTAAAATAAAGATGGTTCTGAGAGACGAGGAAAGACAACATAATGATCAAGGGATCAATCTAAGAGGAAAACATAAAATTATAAATATATATGCACTCAACACAGGAACACCTCAATATATAAGGCAAATGCTAGCAGCCATAAAAGGAGAAACTGACAGTAATACAATGATAGAGGACTTTTAACACTCTGCTTATACAAATGAACAGATCATCCAGAGAGAAAATAAACAGAAGCCTAATTTTTTTTAAGTATTCAAAACGTATTCACAGCCTTACCTGGCACACAATGCATAATAAAAGTACATATGCAAATATCAAACCAGCAACTGAAAATTTTCCAGAGATTTGCCTTATTAAAATAAGCTCCATTTCCAACGGTTTCAAAGTTCAATTAAAGGATAAGTCACCTTATTTCTTTTTTAGGAAACACAAGCTTTAAATGACACAATAGACCAGACTGACATAACTGATATTTATAGGACATTCCATCCTAAAGCAGCAGAATGCATTTTCTTCTCAAGTGCACACAGAACATTGTCCAGGACAGATTACATCTTGGGTCAGAAATCAAGTCTCAGTAAAATTTAAAAAATTTAAATCAAACATCTTTCAAACCACAGCTCTATGAGATTAGAAATTACAGGAAAAAAAAAACTGTAAAAATCATGAACACGTGGAAGCTAAACAATACTCTCCTAAATAACTAAGAGTTCACTGAAGAAATCAAAGAGGAAATTTAAAAATATATAAAAACAAATGACAATGAAAACACAACGACCCAAAACCTAAGGGATATAGCAAAAGCAGTCCTAAGAGGGAAGTTTATAGCAACTCAATCCTACCTCAAGAAACAAGAAAAATCACAAACAACCTAAGCTTACCCCTAAAGCAACTAGAGAAAGAAGAACAACAAAACCCAAAGTTAGTAAAAGAAAAAAAAAATCACAAAAATCAGAACAAAAATATATGAAATAGAAATGAAGAAAATAGAAAAAAAAAAATCAATGACTAATGGCTGGTTCTTTGAGAAGATAAAACTTACAAACCATTAGCCAGACTCACGGAGAAGGCAATGGCACCCCACTCCAGTACTCTTGCCTGGAAAATCCCATGGACGGAGGAGCCTGGTAGGCTACAGTCCATGGGGTTGCTAAGAGTTGGACACGACTGAGCGACTTCACTTTCACTTTTCACTTTCACGCATTGGAGAAGGAAATGGCAACCCACTCCAGTGTTCTTGCCTGGAGAATCCCAGGGACGGGGGAGCCTGCCGTCTATGGGGTCGCACAGAGTCGGACACGACTGAAGTGACTTAGTAGCAGCCAGACTCAACAAGAAAAAAAAAAGGGGAGAGGATTCAAATTAATAAAATTAGAAATGAAAAAGGAGAAATTACAACTGACACTGCAGAAATACAAAGGATCACAAGAGACTGCTCTAAGCAACTATGTGCCAATAAAATGGACAACCTGGAAGAAATAGACAAACTCTTAGAAAGGTACAACCTTCCAAGACTGAACCAGGAAGAAACAGAAAATATAAACAGACCAATTACAAATAATGAAATTGAAACTGCAATTTAAAATCTTCCAACAAAGAGAAGTCCAGGACCAGATGGCTTCACAGGAGAATTGTGTCAAACATTTAGAGAAGCGTTAACTCCATTATTCTCCAAACTCTTCCAAAAAATTGCATAGGAAAGAACACTCCCCAAGTACATCTTATGAGACCATCATCACCCTGATAAGAAAACCAGATAAAGATACCACAAATAAAGAAAATTACACACCAACATCACTGATAAACAGATGTAAAAACCTTCAACAAAATACCAGCAAACAGAATCCAACAATATATCAAAAGGATTATACACCATGATCAAGTGGGATTTATCCTAGGGGTGCAAGGATTCTTCAATTTGTGCAAATCAATGTGATACACCATATTATCAATTAAAGAATAAAACCATATGATCATCTCAATAGATGCATAAAAAGCTTTTGAAAAATTCAACATCCATTTATGGTAAAAACTCCCCACATAGTGGGCATAGAGGGAAATACCTCTATCAACCTAATAAAGGCCATATATGACAAACCCACTGCAAACATTCTCAATGGTAAAGAAACAAAACCATTTCCTCTAAGATCTGAAATAAGATAAGGATGTACATTCTAACCACTATTACTCAACATAGTTTTGGAAGCTGTAGCCATGGCAATCAGAGAACGAAAAGAATTCAAATTGGAAAAGAAGAAGCAAAACTACCACTGTTTGCAGATGACATGATAGATGACTTCACATAAAAAATCCTAAAGATGCCACCAGAATACTACTAAAGTTAATGAATGAACCATTATCAATGAATCTGATAAAGTTGCAAGATACAAAATCGATGCACAGAAATCTCTTCCATTCCTAAACACTAATCATTAAAGATCAGAAAGAAATTAGGGGAAAATACCATTTTTTAATACTACAGCAACAAGAATAAAATACCTAGGAATAAACCTGATTCAAGGAGGTAAATGACCAGTACTCAGAAAACTTTAAGACACTGATGAAAGAAATCAGAGAAGACACAAACATAGAGATATACCATGTTCTTAGATAGGAAGATCAATCAATATTGTGAAAATGACTATACTACCTAAAGCAATCTGTACGCTCAATACAATTCCTATGAAATTATCCATGGCATTTTTCATAGAATTAGAACAAAAAGTTTTATAATTTGTATGGAAACACAAAATACCCCAAATAACCAAAGCAATCTTGAGAAAGAAAAATGGAACTGGAGGAATTAGGTTCCTTGACTTCAGACTATACTGCAAGCAACAGTGATCAAGACAGGCTGGTACTGGTACAAAAACAGACATATACATCAGTGGAACAAGATAGAAAGCCCAGAGATAAATCCATTCACCTACGATCGCCTAATCTTATGACAAAAGAAGCAAGACTATACAATGGAGAAAAGACAATCTCTTCAATAAGTGGTACTGGGAAAACTGGACAGCTAGCTATATGTAAGAGAATGAAATTATAACACTCCTTAACATCATACACAAAAATAAACAAAATGGATTAAAGACCCAAATGTAAGACCAGACACTATAAAACTCTTTGAGGAAGATACAGACAGAATACTCTTTTTCAAAAATCACAGCAAGATCTTTTTTGACTTACTTCCTAGAGTAATAAAAAATAAAAACAAAAATAAATGGGACCTAATTAAGCTTAAAAGTTTTTGCATAGCAAAGGAAACCATAAACAAGGTGAAAAGACAACCCTCAGAATGGGAAAAAATCTTTGCAAGCACAGCAGCTGACAAAGGATTGATCTCCAAAATATGTAAACAGCTTATGAAACTTAGTATCAAACAAATGACCTAATCAAAAAATGAGCATTAGACCTTAGTAGATATTTCTCCAAAGAAGAGATACAGATGGCCAAGAGGCACATGAAAAGATGCTCAACATCAGTAATGATCAGAGAAATGCATATCCAAACTACTATATGGTATCACACCTCACACTGGTCAGAATGGCCATCATACAAAAATCTATAAACTATAAATCCTGGAGAGGGTGTGGAGAAAAGGGAACCCTCTTGCACTGTTGGTGAGAATGTACATTGATACAGCCACTATGAAGAACAGTATGGAGGCTCCTTAAAAAACTAAAAAGAGAACTAACATATGACTGAGCAATCACACTACCAGGCATATACTCTGAAAAAACACCTTAATGCAAAAAGACACACACATCCCAATGTTCATTACAGCACTGTTGACAATGGCCAGGACTTGGAAGCAACTTAAATGTCCATTAACAGACTGAATGGATAAAGAAGATCTGGTACATGTATACAGTGGAATACTACTAAGCCATTAAAAGGAACATTACTCAGTCATTTTTACAGACATGGATGGATCCAGAGTCTGTCACAACTAGTGAAGTAAGTCAGAAAGAGAAAAACAAATATCCTATATTAACACATCTATGTGGGATCTAGAAAAATGAGCCCATATGCAGGGCTGGTATAGAGATGCAGATGTAGAGAACAGACAAGGTGGACCGATCTGGGAGACTGGGAGTGATGTGCGCACTGCCACCTGTGAAAGAGACAGCTAGTGGGGACCTGCCAGACCGCCCAGGGAGCTCAGTTTGGTGCTCTGTGATGACCTAGACGAGCGGGATGGGGAGGATGCCCAAGAGGGAGGGAACAAATGCAGACGTACAGCTGATTCCCTTCACTGAACAGCAGAAACTAACACAACACTGTAAAGCAACGACACCCCCAATTGAAAAAAACCCTCACAGATATAGAGAACAAGCTGTGGTTACAAGTAGGGAGGTGGTAAGGGAGGGTCAAGAGAGGGGAGGGGGATTAGAGACACAAACTATTGGTAATAAAATAAATAAGATGCAAGGATGTAACACACAGCACAGGGAATATAGCAAATATTTTCTAATAACTTCAAATGCAGTATAACCTATAGATTGAATATGTTGTACACCTAAAACATATCGTATATCAATTCTACTTCAATTTAAAAAAATGCAAAAAGGAAAAAAAACACCCACAAAAAGATGGAGGCTAAACAATATGCTACCAAACAACCAATGGAACACTGAATAAATAAGAGAAAATCAAAAAACACTTAGAGACAAATGAAAATCCAAAACCTATGAGATGCAGCAAAAGCAGTTCTAAGAGGGTCATTTACAGCAAAACAATCTTACCTCAGAAAATAAGAAAAATTGCAGACAACCTAAGCTTACACCTTAGAGAAAAAAGAATACAGAGTCATTAGAAGGAAAAAAAAATCATGAAGATCAGAGCAGAAATAAACAAAACAGAGATTAAGTAAATAGAAAATGTCAGTGAAACTAAAAGTTGGGTCTTTGAAAAGATAAAACTGATAAACCTTTAGCCAATCAAGAAAAAAAGGAGAGGGTTCAAATCAACAAAATTAGAAATGAAAAAGGAGAAATTATAATTGACATCACAGAAATACAAAGGATCGTAAGAGATTACAACAAGAAATTTTTAATGTATGCCAATGAAATGGACAACCTATAAGAAATAGACAAATTCTTAGAAAGATACAATCTCCCAAGACTGAGCCAGGAGGAAATGGAAAATATAAACAGACCAATCACAAGTATTGATATTGAAACTGTGATATAAAAACTCCCAAAAAACAAAAATGCAAGACCAGATGACTTCATAGGTGAATTCTATCAAACAATTAGAGAAGAGTTAACATCTATCCTGAAACTCCTCCCCAAAATCACAAATTCTGTGTGACCACCCATCATCTTGATACCAAAACCAAAGATACCACACACAAAAAAGAAAATTACAGGCCAATATCACTAATGAACTTAGACACAAAAGTCCCCAACAAAATTCTAGCAAACCAATAATACATTAAAAGAATTATACACTATAATCAAGTGAAATTTATCCCAGGGATGCAAGAATTTTTCAATATCCACAAAACAATCAGTGTGACACACTATATTAGCCCACTGAAGAATAAAAATCATATGATTGTCAATAGATGCAGAAAAAGAATTTAACAAAATTCACCCCTTTATGATAAAAACTCTCCAGGAAGTGGATATTGAGGGAGTATACCTTAACATAATAATGGCCATATATGACAAACTCACAGCTAACAACCTATTCCACAGTGAATAGCTGAAAGCATTTCCTGTAAGAACAGGAACAAAACAAGGATGTCCACTCTTGATAGTTTTATTCAACATAGTCTTGGACATCCTAGCCAAGGCAATCAGAGAAGAAAAAGAAAGAAAAGGAATCCAAATTGGAAAAGAAGTAAAACTGTCACTGTTTGCAGATGATCTAATACTATACATAGAAAATCCTAAAGATGCCACCAGAAAACTACCAGAGCTCAGAGCTCAGCAATGAATTTTGGTAAAGCTGCAGATATAAAATTAATGCATGGAATCTCTGAATTCCTAAACAATGATGACGAAGGATCAGAAAGAGAGATAAAGGAAAACAATCCCATTTACCATAGTAACAAAAAGGATAAATGCCTAGGAATAAACCTAAGGAAGTAAAAGGCCTGTACTCAGAAAACTGTAAGATACCAATGAAAGAAATCAAAGGACACAAACAGATGAAGAGATATACCATGTTCTTGGATTGGAAGAATCAATACTGTGAAAATGAATATACTACCCAAAGCAATCTACAGATTCAATGCAATTCCTATCAAATTAACAATGACATTTTTCATCTATAGAATTAGAACAAAAATTTTACAGTTTGTATGGAAACACAGAAGACCTGAAGAGCCAAGCAATCTTGAAAAAGAAAAATGGAGCTGGAAGAATCAAGCTCCCTGACTTCAGGCTATGCTGCAAGCTACAGTAATCAAGACAGTATGGTACTAGCACAAAAACAGAAATATAGATCAGTGAAACAGAATAGAAAGCCCAGAAATAAACTGATGAAATAAACAATTGATCTATGACAGAATAAACAATTGATCTATGACAAAGGAGGCAAGATTACATAATGGAGAAAAGACAGTCACTTCAATAAGTGGTGCTGGGAGAACTGGACAACTACATGTAAAAGAATGAAATTAGAATACTCCCTAAAACCATACACAAAAATAAACTCCAGATGGATTAAAGATCTATATGTAAGACCAGACAACATAAAACTCTTAGAGAAAAACATAGGAAGAATACTATTTTACATAAATCACAGCAAGATCTTTTTTGACCCACTTCCCTGAGTGATGAAAACAAGAACAAAATAAGCAAATGGGACCTAATCAAACTTAAAAGCTTTTGCATAGCAAGAAAACCATCAACGAGATGAGAGAACAACCCTCAGAAGGAGAAAATATTTGCAAACAAAGCATCTGACAAGGGGAGTAATCATCAAAATACACAAACAGCTCATGAAACTCAATATTAAAAAAAACAAACAAACAAAGAATCAAATCCAAAAATGGGCAGAAGACCTAAACAGATATTTCTCTAAAGACGATATATAAGATGGCCAAGAGGCACATGAAAAGATGCTCAACACCACTAATGATTAGAGAAAGACAGATCTTTCTTTGTAGAAAACTACAATGAGATATGACCTCACACTGGTCAGAATGGCCCTCATCAAAAAACCTACAAACAATAAGTGCTGGAGAGGGTGTGGAGAAAAGGGAACCCTCCTACACTGTTGGTGGGAATGTAAATTGGTGCAGCCACTATGGAAAAGTCTGGACGTTCCTTAAAAAACTAAAAACAGAGCTACCAGATGATCCAGCAGTCCCACTCCTGGGCCTTTACCTGGAGAAAACCATAAACTGAGAAGATATATGCACCCAGCGTTCACTGCAGCATTATTTACAAAGTTAAGACATACGGATTAAGAAGATGTTTACATACAATGGAATACTACTCAGCCATCAAAAAGAATGACTAATGCCCTCTGAAGCAATACAGATGGACGTAGATTATCGCACTTAATCAGACAGAGAAAGACAAACATGATATCACTTATATGCGGAATCTAAAAAAAAAAAATACAAATGAACTTATTTACAAGACAGAAACAGACTCACAGACTGAGAAAACAAGTCTTTGGTTACCAAAAGGATATGGTTAGGGGCGGGATAAATTAGGAGTTTGGGATTAACATGTACACACTACTATATATAAAATAGATAACAAGGACCTACTCTGTGGCACAGGGAGCTCCATTCAGTATTCTATGGTAACCTAAATGGCAAAAGAATTTGAAAAAATGATGCATGTATACGTATAACTGAGTCACTTTCCTGTACACCTGAAGCTAACACATTATAAATCAATTATATTCCAATATTAAGTGAGTAAATAACAAATGTTATAAATAATCAAATTATTGTATAAATAAATCATGATTCAGTTTATTTCAAATGGATAACAAAGCATTAGATAACTTCTAATTTTTGAAAGGTGAATGAGCACTATTAATCCAAAAACTACAGGCTTTTTGGCTTATCCTGCACTGGCCCCCAAGAGAAGTAATTTCTGTGTTCCATCACTTGAGGATATTTCCCTCCACTATGATCTAAATGGCTTGGATGCTTTCTTTGACAGAAAGCTTACAAAGGTAGAATATATATCTAGCTTCCAGTTGTATTGGTGGTGATCAGGGAGCAGTGGTGATCCGAGTGCTCTAACCCCTAAGATAACCAATCTCATCAGCCAGCTGCTGCATCAAAAAGTTAGCCAGTGGCCCTGCTGGAGCCTTTGCCTCCACAGACTGGAGAGTGAGGCAGCCTCCAGCTCCCCAAAGGCAAGACAAGGAGCAGCTTCAGCCCCCTGAGTGTAACAACTTTCCTGCTCCGTGTCACCGGGCATCAGAAGAAACCACTGGTTCCAAAGTCCAACAGCCTGATGGAGATGGCAAATGGCCTTAATAAGCAGAGCCCTGGGGCATTTCCAGGGTCAGAGAGGACAGTGTGTCTAAGGAAGGAACCAGGAGCCAGCAGAGCCGGAGAAGGTCCCACATCGGTTCCACTTGTATTTTAAAACCTGGGCTAGAATGTTCTGGAAAAGGCAATGGCACCCCACTCCAGTACTCTTGCCTGGAAAATCCCATGGGCGGAGGAGCCTGGTAGGTTGTAGTCCATGGGGTCGCGAAGAGTTGGACACGACTGAAGCGACTTAGCAGCAGCAGCAAAATGTTCATCTGGGGAGGGCATGGGTTATTCTTTGTGTCTACAGATATTTCCAAATGACAGTACTTAGTATTAAGAAAACATGAGGTGATTATGTGAAATAATTCATTTAAATAACTGGTCTTTAATCGTGCCTGTACAATGGAATAATCTGAGGAATTGAGAAAGTCTTATGAGACAATAAAACTCCTAGAAGAGAGCTTAGGCAAAACATTCTCAGACATAAATCATACCAATGTTTTCTTAGATCAGTCTCCCAAGGGAATAGAAATAAAAACAAAAATAAATAAATTGGGACCTAATCTAACTTATAAGCTTTTATAAATCAAAGAAAGCCATTTTTAAAACAATGAAAAGACAATCTACAGAACACAATGGGAGAAAATATTTGCAAATAATGAGACAGATAAGGGCTTAATCTCCAATATATACAAACAGTTCAAATAGCTCAACAGCAACAAAAAAACCCAATCAAAAAATGGGCAGAAGACTTTGTAACACATTTATCCAAAGAAGACATGCAAATGGCAAGTAGGCATGTGAAAAGATGCTCAATATCAATAATTATTAGGGACATGCAAATCAAAACAACAATGATGTACTACCTCAAACCAGTAAGAATGGCCATCATTTCAACATCCACAAATAACAAATGCTGAGGGGGGTGCAGAGAAAAGGGAACCCTCCTACACTATTGGTGGGAATGTAAGTTTGTGCAGCCGCTATGGGAAACAGTATGGCGATTCCTCAGAAAACTAAGAATAGAACTACCATATGATCCAGCAACCCCACTCCTGGGCACATATCTGGATAAAGCTATAATGCATTAAAGACCTAAATGTAAGGGCAGAAGCTATTAAACTCTTCAAGGAAAACACAGGTAGAACACTCTTTCATAGCAAGATCTTTCTTGACCTACCTCAGAGTAATGAAAATAAACGAACAGGACTCAAGTACACTTAAAAGCTTCTGCACTGAAAAGGAAACCATAAACAAGATGAAAAGACAAGCCAAGAATGGGAGGAAATACTAACAAAGCAACTGACAAGTGATTGATCTCTAAAATATACAAATAGCTCAAGACACTCAGTATCAAAAAAAAATTAACCCAGTCAAAAAGAGGGCAGAAGACCCAGACATTTCTCCAAAAAAGAGATACAGATGGCCAACAGGCACATGAAAAGATGCTCAACATCACTAATTATTACAGAAATGCAGATCAAGACTCTGAGTATATCACCTCAAACTGATCAGATTGGCCATCAACAAAAAATCTACAAACGATAAATCCTGTAGAGGGATGTGGAGAAAAGGCAACCCTCCTGCACCATTGGTGGGAATATAATTTGGTGCAGATACTATGGAAAACAGTATAGCGTTTCCTCAGAAAACTAAGAATTATCCTATCAGCCAGCAATCCCGCTAATGGGCATACACCCTGAGAAAAATAAAATTCAAAAAGACATCTGCACCCCAAAGTTCACTGCAGCACTTTACAACAGCCAGAACGTGGAAGCAACCTAAATGTCCACCAACAGATGAAAGGATAAAGAAGATGTGGTGTGTGTATACGCACAATCATAAAAAGGAGTGAAACTGGGTCATTTGTAGAGACATAGATGATCCCTACATTAGGAGTGCAGTCAGTTAAAAAGAGAAAGAACAAATCCTGTATATGAATGCATGTATGTGGAATCTATATGGTACAGATGAACCTATTTGCAGGGCAGGAAGAGACACACAAATGTAGAGAACAGATGGCAGTGAAGGGTGGGATGAATCGGGAGACTGGGATTGACACGCGTGCACTGCCAGGCAGCTAGTGGGAACTTACCATGTTGTGCGGGAAGCTCGGCTCTGAGCTCTGTGGTGACCTGGGATGGAGAGGGACAGAGGGCGGGCTGAGAGGGAGGGGATCTGTGTACACACACAGCTGAGTCACTTACTTGCACAGCAGAAACTAACACCACTGTAAAGCGACTATACTCCAATTTTTTTTTAAGTGGCTATTACCACATGACAGCAGATTCCCCCTGAAAAGCATGGCTCAGTCATCACAGATGTTTTCCAAAACTTTCCAACTGGTTTCTTTTTTTCCTAAATAGTTGGAATTTATGAACATGTTTTTTACCCTCTGAGCAGATGTTCTCACCTGGTGCTTTCTAGAGCCTTGCTTAGGTTTTGATACTTCCAGTGGGGCCAGCATCTGTACAGTGACTGAACTTAAGAGTCTGTTTGGTCTGCAGGTAGCTTAACATGTATAGAACTCAAATGCCTTTTGTAGTTGGAGTAATTTAAGGATCTGACTTCAAGAAAATGCAGATGTAGCTCCTTCCTTAGCTTCTAGAAATCCCTGAAGTCCCCAGAATGGTTCCCAGGATTTGGGCAAATGAGACATCTCAAGTGCAATTGTCACAGAGGCCCCACTTGACAGTGAGTATTGATTCAAATGTTGTGTCTGTCCTCTGTTTACATGTTGCGAATGTAGAAAGCCGAAAAGCAGAAGCGGGGAATCACTCCTCCCGGGGAAAGGGCTGGTGGGAGGGTGGCTCCTGTAGACATAAGAGCTATTCAGGGCACACAGGGTCTGGGGACAGGGCAGGAGAATTCAGAAACAAAGATGCCCACATAAACAGAGAAGACTGGGGAGAGCAAGCCTATCTTCGACCTCGCAGTTTTAGAGTCAGAAGGTGAGGCATGTGGGAGGGAGACCGTTCCAAGAGGCCCCTCTCCTCTCGGATAGCCCCTCATCCTCTCCTTCCTCCTCAGAGCTTGAGCTCTTCCAGCAGGCCCCTCCCCACTTCTCCCACAACCTCCTCACCCCCAATCCTCTCCTCCAGCATATAGACAGGTTGCCCACTTCCTTGCCCCAGCCCCTAATGTCTGCCTCTCCTTCAGAGAAGACCCGCAGAGCCCAGTCTGGGTCTCCAGGCCACCCTCCACCCAACACCCCGGAAGGGCTCCCTCCAGGGGTACCCAAACCTCCAAACTGCCATGCCCAGCGCACATCTGAGACAGGCTGGGGCCTGGGACCCTCCGCTCTAGCACTGCAATGCTTACCCCAGGCACCCCTCTCCTCCAGCAACAAAATACAAAGAAACTGGATGGGACTAAAAATAACTGCATGCATGCTCAGTAATGGCACCCCACTCAAGTACTCGTGCCTGGAAAATCTCATGGATGGAGGAGCCTGGTAGGCTGCTATCCATGGGGTAGCGAAGAGTAGGACATGACTGAGCAACTTCACTTTCAGGCACTGGAGAAGGAAATGGCAACCCACTCCAGTGTTCTTGCCTGGAGAATCCCGGGGATGGGGGAGCCTGGTGGGCTTCCATCTATGGGGTCGCACAGAGTCAGACACGACTGAAGCGACTTAGCAGTAGCAGCAGCAGTAGTACACTCAGTAAGGGCAAATTCCTGAGGAAGATACAAAAAAAATCAAAATGCCACCTCTAAGAGCCCATGGCAAAAGCAGAGTGTTGCACATGCCCCGGGCACACAATACCACCTAAGGGCCTACCCCTCTGCCGACCGCTGGACACACCCCTACAACACCCCATATAAGGAATAAGCTTGACCCCCTCAGCAAGTGAGCGAGCAAGGGACCTCCTGTTACTCGTTCCCCCCAACCCCCACCGCAGCAGGGGCCCCAGTAAAGCCTCACCTGAACAATTTCTATCAATTAAGGAGGCCAATAACCCTGTTGCACCAGGACCCAGGAGAAAGGAGCAATGACCCCACAAGAGGCTGAGCCAGACTTGCCTGTGAGGGTCTGGGAGTCTCCGGTGAAGGCGTGGGTCAACAAGTGGCTGCTGTGGGGTCAGGAGCACTGAATACAACAGTCCTGGGAGCTGCAGCTGCTGGCAGAAGCCCTTTTGAAC
This sequence comes from Capricornis sumatraensis, assembly GCF_032405125.1. NCBI lineage: Eukaryota > Metazoa > Chordata > Mammalia > Artiodactyla > Bovidae > Capricornis > Capricornis sumatraensis. The sequence continues at coordinate 28,528,335 of NC_091083.1, forward strand.
AGAGGCTCACGCTATCCTGTCTATACTCCCACCATAGTTTGGCCTTGGGCCAAACTACAGGGAGGAAACACAGCCCTACCCATCAACCGAAAATTGGATCAAAGATTTACTGAGCATGGCCCCGCCCATCAGAGCAAGACTCAGATTCTCCCACAGCCAGTTCCTCCCATCAGGAAGGCTTCCATAAGCCTCTTATCCTTATCTATCAGAAGGCAGACAGAATGGAAACCACAATTACAGAAAACTGACCTAAATCAAATCCCTTATGATTATACAGTGGAAGTGAGAAATAGATTTAAGGGACTAGATCTGATAGAGTGCCTGATGAACTATGGAATGAGGTTCGTGACACTGTACAGGAGACAGGGATCAAGACCATCCCCATGGAAAAGAAATGCAAAAAAGCAAAATGGCTGTCTGGGGAGGACTTACAAATAGCTGTGAAAAGGAGAGGCAAAAAACAAAGGAGAAAAGGAAAGATATAAGCATCTGAATGCAGAGTTCCAAAGAATAGCAAGAAGAGATAAGAAAGCCTTCTTCAGTGATCAATGCAAAGAAATAGAGGAAAAGAACAGAATGGGAAAGACTAAGATCTCTTCAAGAAAATTAGAGATACCAAGGGAACATTTCCTGCAAAGATGGGCTCGATAAAGGACAGAAGCGGTATGGACCTAACAGAAGTAGAAGATATTAAGAAGAGGTGGCAAGAATATACAGAAGAACTGTACAAAAAAGATCTTCACAACCCAGATAATCACGATGGTGTGATCACTCATCTAGAGCCAGACATCCTGGAATGTGAAGTCAAGTGGGCCTTAGCAAGCATCACTACGAACAAAGCGAGTGGAGGTGATGGAATTCCAGTTGAGCTATTTCAAATCCTGAAAGATGATGCTATGAAAGTGCTGCATTCAATATGCCAACAAATTTGGAAAACTCAGCAGTGGCCACAGGACTGGAAAAGGTCAGTTTTCATTCTAATTCCAAAGAAAAGCAATGCCAAAGAATGCTCAAACTACTGCACAATTGCACCATCTCACACGCTAGTAAAGTAATGCTCAAAATTCTCCAAGCCAGGCTTCAGCAATATGTGAACTATGAACTTCCTGATGTTCACGCTGGTTTTAGAGGCAGAGGAACCAGAGATCAAATTGCCAACATCCGCTTGATCATCGAAAGGCAAGAAAAACATCTATTTCTCCTTTATTGACTATGCCAAAGCCTTTGACTGTGTGGATCACAATAAACTGTGGAAAATTCTGAAAGAGATGGCAATACAAGACCACCTGATCTGCCTCTTGAGAAATCTGTATGCAGGTCAGGAAGCAACAGTTAGAACTGGACATGGAACAACAGACTGGTTCCAAATAGGAAAAGGAGTACGTCAAGGCTGTATATTGTCACCCTGCTTATTGAACTTCTATGCAGAGTACATCATGAGAAACGCTGGGCTGGAAGAAGCACAAGCTGGAATCCAGATTGCCGGGAGAAATATCAATTACCTCAGATATGCAGATGACACCCCCCTTATGGCAGAAAGTGAAGAGGAACTAAAAAGCCTCTTGATGAAAGTGAAAGAAGAGAGTGAAAAAGTTGGCTTAAGGCTGGACATTCAGAAAACGAAGATCATGGCATCCGGTCCCATCACTTCTTAGGAAATAGATGGGGAAACAGTGGAAACAGTGTCAGACTTTATTTTTTGGGCTCCAAAATCACTGCAGATGGTGACTGCAGCCATGAAGTTAAAAGACGCTTACTCCTTGGAAGAAAAGTTATGAGCAACCTAGATAGCATATTCAAAAGCAGAGACATTACTTTGCCAACGAAGGTCCGTCTAGTCAAGGCTATGGTTTTTCCAGTAGTCATGTATGGATGTGAGAGTTGGACTGTGAAGAAGGCTGAGCGCCGAAGAATTGATGCTTTTGAACTGTGGTGTTGGAGAAGACTCTTGAGAGTCCCTTGGACTGCAAGGAGATCCAACCAGTCCATTCTGAAGGAGATCAGCCCTGGGATTTCTTTGGAAGGACTGATGCAGAAGCTGAAACTCCAGTACTTTGGCCACCTCATGCGAAGAGTTGTGCTGTGATTCATGGGGTCGCAAAGAGTCGGACACGACTGAGCGACTGAACTGAACTGAACCAAACTGATCACTTGGATCATAGTCTTGTCTAACTCAATGAAACTATGAGCTATGCTGTGTAGGGCCACCCAAGATGGATGGGTCATGGTGCAGAGTTCTGACAAAACATGGTCCACTGGAGAAGGGAATGGCAAACTACATCAGCATTCTTGCCGTGAGAACCCTATGAACAATTTGAAAAGGCAAAAAGATCTGGCACTGAAAGATAAATTCCCCAGGTCAGTAGATGCCCAATATGCTACTGAAGAAGAGCGCAGAAATAGTTTCAAAAAAATGAAAAGGCTGAGCCAAAGCAAAGACAATGCCCAGCTGTGGATGTGACTGGTGATGGAAGTAAAGTCTGATGCTATAAAAAACAATACTGCACATGAACCCAGAATGTTAGGTACATGAATCAAGGTAAATTGGAAGTGGTCAAAAACAGGAGATGGCAGGGAACATCAACATTTTAGGAATCAGTGAACTAAAATGGACTGGAATGGGTGAATTTAATTCAGATGAACATTATAATTCAGATGACCATTATAATAGTAGTATTGTGGGCAAGAATCACTTAGAAGAAATGGAGTTACCCTCATAATCAACAGAAGAGTCCAAAATGCAGTACTTGGTGACCATCTCAAAAATGACAGAATGATCACTGTTAGTTTCCAAGGCAAACCATTGGAAATCCATCACGGTAATCCAAGTCTATACCCCAACCACTAATACCAAAGAAGTTAAACAGTTCTATGAAGACTTACAAGACTTTCTAGAACTAACACCAAAAAAAGGTGTCCTTTTCATCTTAGGGGACTGGAATGCAAAAGTAGGAAGTCAAGAAACACCTGCAGTAACAGGCAAGTTTGGCTTTGGAATACAAAATGAAGCAGGGCAAAGGCTAACAGAGTTTTGCCAAGAGAACGCACTGGTCATAGCAAACACCCTCTTCCAACAACACAAGTGATGACTCTACATATGGACATCACCAGATGGTCAATACCAAAATCAGACTGATTATATTCTTTGCAGCCAAAGATGGAGAAGCTCTATACTGTCACCAAAAACAAGACTGGGAGCTGTGGCTCAGATTATGAACTCCTTATTGTCAAATTCAGACTTAATTTGAAGAAAGTAGGGAAAACCACTAGACCACTCAGTTCAGTTCAGTTCAGTCGCTCAGTCGTGTCCAACTCTTTGCGAGCCCATGAATCGGAGCACGCCAGGCCTCCCTGTCCATCACCATCTCCCGGAGTTCACTCAGACTCACGTCTATCAAGTCAGTGATGCCATCCAGCCATCTCATCCTCTGTCGTCCCCTTCTTCTCCTGACCCCAATCCCTCCCAGCATCAAAGTCTTTTCCAATGAGTCAACTCTTCGCATGAGGTGGCCAAAGTACTGGAGTTTCAGCTTTAGCATCATTCCTTCCAAAGAAATCCCAGGGCTGATCTCCTTCAGAATGGACTGGTTGGATCTCCTTGCAGTCCAAGGGACTCACAAGAGTCTTCTCCAACACCACAGTTCAAAAGCATCAATTCTTCGGCGCTCAGCCTTCTTCACAGTCCAACTCTCACATCCATACATGACCACAGGAAAAACCATAGCCTTGACTAGATGGACCTTCGTTGGCAAAGTAATGTCTCTGCTTTTGAATATGCTATCTAGGTTGCTCATAACTTTTCTTCCAAGGAGTAAGCGTCTTTTAACTTCATGGCTGCAGTCACCATCTGCAGTGATTTTGGAGCCCCAAAAATAAAGTCTGACACTGTTTCCACTGTTTCCCCATCTATTTCCTAAGAAGTGATGGGACCGAATGCCATGATCTTCGTTTTCTGAATGTCCAGCCTTAAGCCAACTTTTTCGCTCTCCTCTTTCACTTTCATCAAGAGGCTTTTTAGTTCCTCTTCACTTTCTGCCATAAGGGTGGTGTCATCTGCCTATCTGAGGTAATTGATATTTCTCCCGGCAATCTGGATTCCAGCTTGTGCTTCTTCCAGCCCAGCGTTTCTCAAGATGTACTCTGCATAGAAGTTCAATAAGCAGGGTGACAATATACAGCCTTGACATACTCCTTTTCCTATTTGGAACCAGTCTGTTGTTCCATGTCCAGTTCTAACTGTTGCTTCCTGACCTGCATACAGATTTCTCAAGAGGCAGGTCAGGTGGTCTGGTATTGCCATCTCTCTCAGAATTTTCCAGTTTACTGTGATGCACACAGTCAAAGGCTGTGGCATAGTCAATAAAGCAGAAATAGATGTTTTTCTGGAACTTTCTTGCTTTTTCAATGATCCAATGAATGTTGGCAATTTGATCTCTGGTTCCTCTGCCTTTTCTAAAACCAGCATGAACATCAGGAAGTTCATGGTTCACATATTGCTGAAGCCTGGCTTGGAGAATTTTGAGCATTACTTTACTACCGTGTGAGATGAGTGCAATGTGCGGTAGTTTGAGCATTCTTTGGCATTGCCTTTCTTTGGGATTGGAATGAAAACTGACCTTTTCCAGTCCTGTGGCCACTGCTGAGTTTTCCAAATTTGTTGGCATATTGAGTGCAGCACTTTCACAGCATCATCTTTCTATGGCCTAAATAAAATCTCTTATGATTACACAGTGGAAGTGAGAAATAGATTTAAGGGACTAGATCTGATAGACAGAGTGTCTAAAGAACAATGGATGGAAGTTCATGACATTGTACAGGAGGCAGTGATCAAAACCATCCCCAAGAAGTAGAAATGCGAAAAGGCAAAATGGTTATCCGAGGAGGCCTTACAAATAGCCATGAAAAGAAGAGAAGCAAAAGGCAAAGGAGAAAAGAAAAGATATATCCATCTGAAGTCAAGAGTTCCAAAGAATAGCAAGGAGAGACAAGAAAGCCTTCCTAAGTTATCAACGTAAAGAAAGAGAAGAAAACAATAGAATGGAAAAGATTAGAGATTTCTTCAAGAAAATATGTGAAAAATATTTATAGATAATATATATATAATTTTTAACAAATTGCATACAGTCTCACTAAATGTAAAAGAAGGAAAATGTGCCCCATCCACCATGGTGACTGTTTCTGGGTTCTTGTTTGTTCTCCGTCCTCCAGGCCTTATGCACATGTATGATGTCGATATTTGTCATGATAGTGTGAAAGCAGCTGTGGATTTTATTTCAACCACTTTGACAGAGACAGATAAAGAGTTAGAGGAATTACTTGCATATAGTGGCTCAGACAGTGAAGCGTCTGCCCACAATGCAGGAGCCCCAGGTTCAATCCCTGGGTTGGAAAGATGCCCTGGAAAAAGAAATGGCAACCCACTCCAGTAGTCTTGCCTAGAAAATCCCATAGATGGAGGAGCCTGGTGGGCTACAGTCCATGGGGTCGCAAGGAGTCGGACAAGACTGAGTGACTTCACTTTCAAGAAAATTAGAGACTGCAAGTGAACATTTCATGGAAAGATGAGCACAATAAAGGAGAGAAAGGTCCATACCATTTCTGTATGGACCTAACAGAAGCAGAAGACATTAAAAAGAAGGGGCAACAATATTCATAAGAACTATACAAAAAAGATTTTAATGACCCAGATAACCACAATGGTGTGATCACTCACCTAGAGCCAGACATCCTGGAATGTGAAGTCAAGTGGGCATTAGGAAGCATCACTACAAACAAAGCTAGCGGAGGTGATGAAATTCCAGTTGAGCTATTTCAAATCCTAAAAGATGATGCTCTGAAAGTGTTGCACTCAATATGCCAGCAAATATGGAAAACTCAGCAGTGGCCACAGGACTGGAAAAGGTCAGTTTTCATTCCAATCCCAAAGAAAGGCAATGCCAAAGAATGTTCAAAAGTGTGTGTGAGTCACTTATTCATGTCCAGCTCCTTGGAAACCCATGGACTGTAGCCTGCCAGGCTCCTCTGTCCATGGAATTCTCCAGGCAAGAATACTGGAGAGGATTGCCAGTCCCTTCTCCAAGAATGTTCAAACGACCATACAATTGCACTCATCTCACATGCTAGCAACCTGGAGAAGGGAAAGGCTACCCACTCCAGTATACTGGCCTGGAGAATTCCATGGACTGTATAGTCCACGGGGTCGCAAAGAGTCAGACATGACTGAGCGACTTTCACTCACTCACACGCTAGCAAAGTAATGCTCAAAATTCTCTAAGTGAGGCTTCAGTGGTACATGAACCAAGAACTTCCAGATGTTCAAGCTGGATTTAGAAAAGGCAGAGGAACCAGAGATCAAATTGCCAACATCTGTTGGATCATTGAAAAACCAAGAGAGTTCCAGAAAAACATATTCTTCTGCTTTATTGACTATGCTAAAGCCTTTGACTGTGTGGATCGCAACAAACTGTGGAAAATTCTGAAAGAGATGGGAATACCAGACCACCTGACCTGCCTCCTGAGAGATTGGTATGCAGGTTAAGAAGCAACAGTTAGAACTGGACATTAAACAACAGACTGGTTCCAAATAGGAAAAGGAGTACACCAAGGCTTATTTAATTTATCTGCAGAGTACATCATGCAAAATGCTGGGCTGGATGAAGCACAAGCTGGAATCAAGATTGCTAGGAGAAATATCAATAACCTCAGATACACAGATGACACCACCCTTATGGCAGAAAGTGAAGAACTAAAGAGCCTCTTGATGAAAGTGAAAGAGCAGAGTGAAAAGCTGGTTTAAAACTCAATATTCAAAAAACGAAGATCATGGCATATGGTCCCATCACTTCATGGCAAATAGATGGGGAAACAATGGAAACAGTGACAGACTTTATTTTCTTGGGCTCCAAAATCACTGCAGATGGTGAGGGCAGCCATGAAATTAAAAGATGCTTGCTCCTTGGAAGAAAAGCTATGACTAACCTAGACAGCATGATAAAAAGCAGAGACATTACTTTACCAACAAAGGTCCACCTAGCCAAAGCTATGGTTTTTCCAGTAGTCATGCCCTGATGTGAGAGTTCAACCATAAAGAAAGCAGAGCTCTGAAGAACTGATGCTTTTAAACTGTGGTTGGAGAAGTCTCTTGAGATTCCCTTAGACTGTAAGGAGATCCAACTGGTCAATCCTAAAGGAAATCAGTCCAGAATACTCATTGGAAGGACTGATGCTGACGCTTCAATACTTTGGCCACCTGATGTGAAGAACTGACTCGTTGGAAAAGACACTGATGCTGGGAAAGACTGAAGGCAGGTAGAGAGGGGATGACAGAGGATGAGATGGTAGGATGGCATCACCAACTCAATGGACATGTGTCTGAGCAAGCTCCAGGAGTTGGTGATCGACAGGGAGGCCTGGCGTGCTGCAGTCCATGGGGTCACAAAGAGTCAGACATGACTGAGCTGAACAACCCTGATCAGTAACATACTTTGTGGTGCTCAATGTGGGCACTTGTCCCCTTCTAGGAAGAGGATCTGGGGACCTCCAGGGCCACCAAAAGCAGCTTCCCCGTGGATCTCAAGTGGCTGCCTGAACCTTTTGTTTCACTGTCTGCCTTCCCAACCCCTGGGGCCTCAGGACCCTCACTCAAGAAACACTTCCCCCTCCCCTTTGTCCCTCTCCCTCTCCAAAAGCTTCCCTTGTGGCTCAGCTGGTGAAGAATCCACCTTCAGTGCAGGAGACCTGGGTTTGATCCTGGGATTGGGAAGATCCCCTGGAGAAGGGAAAGGCTACCCACTCCAGAATTCTGGCCTGGGGTCACAAGGAGTCGGACATGACACAGCTACTTTCACTTCACTCCCCTAAAATCTCCCTACTTCTCCGTCCTCTCCTCTCTGTCCTCTTACTTCCATGCTCTTCTTCTGAGACTGGACATGGGGCAGCTCCAGCATCACTCCTCTCAGCCTGTGAGATCGCTGGCTGTCAGGGCCTATGTTGACGGATGACCAGCACAGGTGGGAGAGCTCGCCATTCACTTTGCAGACTTTGGGCCAGTGGGTTCTCCCTGACCAGAGCTTTGGGAGAATCACCTTTATTATCCTGCTGCCAAGAGAAGTCCTGTGGGGACAGGTTGAAGCGGCAGATTCCTATACGCTGGTGGATGTGTGGATGAGGGGCCCACCTGTGGGGTTGAGGACCCACAGATACTAGCCAGCTTCTGGTTTTGATCACCTCAGTGGGCACTGGACAGGGCGCTCCCCCCTTCCTTGCTCCTTTCTGGAAACGAGCAGGTTGGTGCTTGAGAGGGCGCAGCGGGGGTGGGTAGAGCTAGCCACCTCTGCCTCTGCCTCTTTCTCTGACTTTTCTGTCCCTCCTCCTCTACTCTCCCTTGGTCCTCACCCCTACACTGCTGTCCCCTTTATCCTCAAACTTCTAGCTTGGGCCTTTGTTTTGTGATTGGTATCTCAGTGTTGTAGTTTTATCTGGCCAGCTGCCCCTGGAGCACTTAAGCCTTGAAACACAAACACAGCCCACACTGCCTGAGACTCCAGCCTTGGGTTACCTAGTAAGATTTTAAAGAACAAAAAGAAAATATAGGAGCTTGTACTTTTCTCTCCTCTGCCTTTGCAATGTAACTATTCTGCCTGGGCTCTTCAGAACTAACTACCTGGTTCATCTATAGCCCCCAAAACTGACGGAAAAAAGAGGGCCATTTTAGATTCAAGCGGGAAAACTATAAGATCTCTGGTTCCATGCAAATTAACTTGTCTAGCTTAAGCTTGTGGGTTTTATACAGACCTGTCCTTACAGTAATAACTATAATACTTTCACTGTACCTAGGATTATTGAAAGTCATTAAGCATATTCTTTCTGTTAAAATATCCATCAATAGGAAAAAAAATCTGATATGATTAAATTTTTAAGTAACATTTAATTTAAATTTAACATTTCCTTGATGGCTCAGAAGGTAAAGAATCCACCTGCAAATCAGGAGATGTGGGTTTGATCCCTGAGTTGGGAAGATCCCTAGAAGGGAATGCCTACCCATTCCAGTATTCTTGCCAGGAATATTCCATGGACAGAGGAGCCTGGCAGGCTACAGTCCATGGGGTCACAAAGAGTTGGATAAGACTGAGTAACTAATACACCAAAGTAAGTGTAACTGAAATAAGAACTTCTTGGAAAACTCTATAGGAATAATTATGCTTTGGAAATGTCCATCTACAGCAGTCTCTCTAAATTTTGGCAAATTTGAAACTAAATCAAGTTAAATGATAGGAAGTAACTGAATATTCAGGCCATTTCAAAGAAGATAAAATACTGGAACATTAATTGCTAAACAGGTCTAAATTTACCTACTCTTGTAAGAGAAAAACTAAAGATGTTTGGTGCCACCTTGCCAAGTTCTCTACCAACCTGTAGATGCTAATGTAAAGAATGATTCATGGTTGCTGAAAGGAAGTAGGATGTGTGTTTTCAGAAAATAATGTATGAGGAATGGAAATATATTTTGTTGAAAGGAAAAAATGTGATTTTGTCCTAGAGCTGGGTATTTCTGAATGAGGAAAGAATAAGAGACAACGTATGGTGACAGAAAGTTGCAGAAGGTTTGAAGAAGAGAAACATGAAGAATTTTGTAAGCGGTCAGGATTTTCTAAGGTTGGATTAAATTTAATTGGGCAAATAGATTTTAAGAGTAGGCTGGTGCGAAACTGGATTTGGTTCCTCTCCTAAGAGAACAAAGTTGTCCTGGAATGCTATTTGTGATAACAGATTGTGTCAGTTCCTGGGCCTTAAAGTGATCTGTATTTACCTTTGATATTTTCCCCCCCACTTTAGCTCAAGGAGTATTGTTCACAGAAACCTATGATACTATCTGACCAGGTGTTTTAAAACTTTTTAAAATTTTTGACAGACTTCCCAAATATGAAATTCTAATTGAAATTCTCTTTGACTTTCAGTTAACTTTGGGGTGCTTGTTCAAGGGGCTCCTAGAAAATCCCAAAGAGAGATCCTAAACTAACTGGGTTAATCTGTAAGGAGAGGTCTGCCAGGTTCTCGGGGAACCTTGACAAGTTTAGAGATGAATTTATCAGGCTGAGGTTGGCACTCTCTCTCACCTGGCAGAGCATCGTGGTTATTCTGGCCCCCTGTTGCACCCCGGATTAGAAGGCGCGTACACTAAGAAAGGCCAGGAACATGCAGATGGCCTATCGGCTACCAACCCACACTACCAAACTCATCAGGCAGGTGTGGATGCACTCCCAGAACATGACCCGCGCTGAGACTGCGAAGACAGTGTCAGCAAGAAGATGAGGCATTATTCGTTTATCAGAAGCAACGAAAAGGTGTATGGTGGAGCCTGTAAGTTATGATAAGGTCCAAGAGATTACACAGGAAAAAGATGGAAACCTGGCGGTCTTCGTGAGCTGGGCGACAGAGGATTCAGGGAAGACACCCAGACAGACCCTGAGTCCACAGAAGGAAGGACATTACTGGCCATGTGTTTTATCATCCAGACCGTTCCTGACACCCAGAGAAAATTACACGTTTCAGGCTGGGCCCCAAACCCCACTGTCAGTCTTGGCAGATGAGGCCTTCAGGGTCTCTAACAACCGAGACTTAACGGTTATCCAATAAGGATAAGAGGCTGTTAGCTGCTCTGATTCACCCACCACCTCTAGGGGAGTCTGGAGGGCTGAGAAGGCTGGACAGACCACCAAGAAGCTGCCTGGTCCGAAGCAGCGTGCCTTCTGTTGGAAAGGCGGGCACTGGAAGGGGGAATATCCTGAGCAGCCTCCTGTGGGATGCTGGAGGGGCAACCCCTTGCGAATGTCTCAGATGAGAGGTTCCTGCCCACATATCATCTGACAGGGCCCAGGGCCCGCCCAGCTCCACATCCCACTAGATCCATCCTCATCAGTCCAGCAGAGCCTCAGGTCACTCTTGATGTGGGGGAGGAGAACTGAATGCCTTGTAGGAGCTGTCTGCTCTGTTCTGACATGGCCAACCAGCCCCGTCTCCAATCGTGACTGCACTGGACTGGAATTGATGGATGGCCAAAGGTAAGTGATTTACGTCTCCCCTTGACTGCAGAGTCAGGTCCATTATTATTACTCACTTCTTTCTATACATGACAGAATCCCCTGTCCCCCTCCTTGGGAGATTCACTAAATAAGTTAGGAGACAATATCTTCTTAGGACAGGGTAAAGTGCAAGAAGGGAAAGAATCCAAACAGAACGCATCTATAAGGGGCCCCAGATGACCCACATGTTGGCATCAAATATTCCCCAAGATATTCCCCAAGAAATCAGAGAATAAGTAGCTCCTGCAGTTTGGGATACCTCAGTGCCACGAAGAGCAAAATGTGTTCCCCCAATAAAAATAAGGTTAAGGCCTGGGGAACATGCCCCAGGAAGAGACAATACCCCTTAAAGCTTGAAGCCCTGAAGGGACTCCAGCTGCTGCTCAGCAAATCCCTAAAACATGGACTCCCTAGGCCCTGCCAGTCCCTTCGCAACACCCCAACCCTCCCTGTTCAGCAGCTTGGCGGGACTTCCCTGGTGGTCCAGTGGTTAAGAATCCACCTGCTGGGAAATTACCTACATCACTACAAGAACATAAATGTGTGAAGTCAAGGCTACATCACCTAGCGGAATATTCTACCAGAATGGAGCTGATTAGACTGGGCAAGTAAAAAAGACAAATCGCTCAAGTGAGGCTCCTTCAGATCCTTCTCCAGGATTTAGGACCAGGATGTTCTCCAAGACCTAAAGTCTCCACTGAAATGAAGATTCTCTGGGCTGTGAGTCTCAAGGTAGAAATTGAAATGCCGGAGTTTGAGAACTACCAGATTCAAGTGTTATCTCTATAACATATAACGGATTTACACAATAAAGACACGGGTGTTGGACAGCCCTGACTGCAAAAACTGACTCTACTTCAATGAAAACCATAAACAGCAGTTGACTTTCTTTACTCTGATCTCTTCATAGAAAATGGATAGAGTGGTCCCTTGGTCTCTGCAGGGGATCAGTTCCAGGACACCAGTCCTCCCATACCAAAATATGCAGATGTTCAAGTACTGTACATAAAATGCTGTAGTATTTGCATATAAGTTATGCATCCACTTGTATACTTAAAGCAGCTCTATGTTACTTATAATACCCAGTACAATGTGAATACTATGGAAATAGTCGACAGCATGGCATATTCAGCTTTGCTTTTTGAAACTTTCTGGAATTTTTTTTCCCAAATACTTTTGAGCTATAGTTGGTTGAACCATGAATGTGGATCCCTAGATTACGAAGGACTAGCTGCAATTATACCCACAAGATGTTGCTTAGAAAGATATTCAATAAATGATAACTATGACTATGAGTCATAAAGGATACATTAAAATTCTCAAAAATGCTTTCAAATCAAAATACACTTGACTCAAAATCACAATGAGGTACCACTTTTGATATATTAGGAAGGCTATACTCAAAAAGACAATAAAATATTTGGCAAAGATGTGGGGAAATTGAACCCTCATACACTACTGCAGATAATATAAAATGATGTGTAGACACTGTGGAAAACAGGTTGCTGCTGCTGCTGCTGCTGCTAAGTCGCTTCAGTCGTGTCCGACTCTGCGACCCCACAGACGGCAGCCCACCAGGCTCCCCCGTCCCTGGGGTTCTCCAGGCAAGAGTACTGGAGTGGATTGCCATTTCCTTCTCCAATGCATTAAAGTGAAAAGTGAAAGTGAAGTCGCTCAGTCGTGCCCGACTCTTAGTGACCCCATGGACTGCAGCCTACCAGGCTCCTTCGTCCATGGGATTTTCCAGGCAAGAGAACTGGAGTGGGTTGCCATTGCCTTCTCCAGAAAACAGGTTGGCAGTTCCTTAAAAAGTTAAGCCTATAGTTACCATATGATTCAGTAATTCTCCTCAACATATCATCCAAGAGAACAGAAAATATATATCCCCACAAAACTTGCACAGGAACATTCATAGCAACATAATAGCCTAATAGTGGGAACAACCCAATGTCCATTAGTTGATAAATGAACAAGTAAAATGTGGTATACCAGTGCAACAGAAAGAAACTAAGAACTGATATATGTTAAAATATATATAAATCTTTAAAACTTTGCACTAAATGAAAGAAGTCAAATGCAAAAAGCTACATATTATATGATTTCATTTATATGAAATGGAAATAAATGTCAGGATAGATAAATCCACAGAGACATAATTGGATTAGCAATTGCCAGGGTCTAAGAAAAGGGTAAAATGAGGAACACTGAACTGTATGCTTCAAAAGTGTAAATTATCTTGTAAATAACCTATAATGGAAAAGAATCTAAAAAGAGATTATATTTAAATACATATAACTGAATCACTTAGCTTTATACCTGAAACTAAAACGACATTGTAAATCAACTATTTTTCAATTAAAAATTTTTTAAAGGGTTAAAAAAAAGAATCCGCCTGCCAGCGCAGGGGACACAGGTTTGATCCGTGGTCTGGGAAGATTTCACATGCCATGGGGCAACCACGCCCGTATACCACAACTACTGAGCCCCAGTCTAGAGGCCACGCTCCACAACAAGATAATCCACTGCAATGAGAAGCAACACCTGAAGCCAGCATTCGCTCACAGAAGGGGCCCAATTCTTCATGACAATGCCCAAGCACACAGCATAACCAATGCTTCAGAAGTTGAACGAACTGGGCTACAATTCGTCTGCCATATTCACCTGACCTCTTGCCAACTGACTACCACTTCTTCAAGCATCTCGACAACTTTCTGCAGAGAAAATACTTCTATAACCAGCAGGACGCAGAAAATGCTTTTCAAGAGTTCGTCAAATCCCAAAGCATGGATTTTTATGCTATGGGAATAAACAAACTTACTTCTCATTGGTAAAAATGTGTTGACTGCAGTGGTTCCTATTTCGATTGATATGGATGTGTTTGAGCCTAGTTGTATAATGATTTAAAATTCAGGGTCTGAAACCGTAATTACTTTTGCACCAACCTAATAACCACTAGAAACTCCTCCACAGAACATAAAGATTTGGTTTTGGCTCTTTTAGAAGCAGTGCAGCTCCCAACCTGGGCAGCACTAGTTCACTGTGGGTGTCATCAGCGGGATGGATCCTTCGTGAGCCAAGGGCATGGCAAAGCTGATCAAATTGCAGAACAGTCCCCTTGACTGTTCAAGTTATGGCTCTAGTGATGGGCCCCCCTGCACTCCCCAGCCTGGCCCAGTATTCCCCACAGGGACACGAACATGCTGAGAAACGAGGCTCTGAGAAAGGAAGCACAGGCTGGTACAAAAAGGAGGATAAGGTTCTGATCCCTGAGGCCCAACAACGGAAGCTCACCAAGAGCTTACATGATGCCACCCACCACGGGAGGGGACGCACCATGGGACTTGATAGAAAAGGCTTCTTCAGGGGAGGGGCTCAAAAGACCAGTAAAACAAGCAACGCTTGCCTGTGATTTATGTACCCATAATAACCCACAGACCCATCCAATGCCCCCTTCATTACTCAGGTCAATTCAACGCAGAGGGACATATCTGGGGGAAGACTGGCAGTTAGATTTCACCCAAATGCTCCCACGATCAGGATGTAAATATGTTCTGGTGATTGTTGATACTTCCACAAAATGGGCTGAAAACTTTCCCACCTGATGTGAAGAGGCTATGGAAGTCTGTAAGCCCATCTTTTCTTTTTTTTTTTTTTCAGATTTTTTTTCATGTGGACTCTTTTTTTTTTAAGTCTTTATTAAATTTATTACAATATTGCTTCTGCTTCATGTTTTGTTTTTCTGACTGTGAGGCAGTGGGATCTTAGTTCCTCAACCAGGGATTGAACTTGTACCCCTTACATTGCACGGCCCAGTCTTAACCACTGGACAGTCAGGGAAGTTCCTGTAAGTCCCTTCTAAAAGAAACAGTTCCTCGTTTGGACTTCTGAAGTCCTTGCAGAGTGACAGCAGGCCCCCTTTTACAGCCAAACTCACACCGGGGTTCACGATGGCCCTAGGGATAGACTCCGAGCTGCACACCTTGTGGCACCCCCAGTCTTCAGTGAAGGCAGAGAAAATGAACCACACTTTAAGGAAAACCTTAGCAAAGCTCTGCCAAGAAACTCACGAACCCTGGACCACCTTGCTTCCTACTGCACTCTTCAGGGTCTGTGTAGCCCCCAGGAGTGGTCTGAGGCTTAGCCCATTTGAAGTGACCTACAGGCGGCCTTCTCTTACTACTGACATTCTGCTAAATGAGGTCGTGAGCCAGGCCCTGAGTATATCATTAATCTAGGACAAGTTCAGAAGGCAATCCAGGACGATGTCCATAAGGCACTGCCAGTGTCCACTGAAAATACAGAGAAAGGAGCAGTTCCTTCACAAATAAACGCCAGGGACCAAGTTTTTCTTAAAACCTGGGAAGAGGGGTCTCCTGAAGATCAACTACTGCCAAAATGGAAGGGCCCCCTATAAAGTAATTTTAATCACCCCCCACTGCTGTCAAACTGCAAGGCATATCAAACTGGGTACATTTGTCCAGACTAAAGCTTTCACCTCCAGAAGCCCCACAGGTCACAACAGAAGAACAATACACCTGAGTATCAGTGGGAGAGCTGAGATTCCTGCTCAGAAGACAGGCACCATTGATAGATGAGTACAATGATGTAGTGGGAGGGGGCTCCTACTGGAAGTCTTAATAAGACTGGGGACTTCTCTTGTTTCCTTGGTTGGTGTGGTTCTTGACAACCGTCTGCCACTTGAGTACCTTCTAGCAGAACAAGGTAGTTTGTGCAGTAACTAATGCTTCCTGCTACACGTGGATCAAGGCAATAGAACAGGTAAAAGTTAATATTAAGGAAATATATGCCTGGGCAGAGAGGCTTCATAATTTTGGCAGGGGCAAAAGGACCCTGCAGGTCCCTGGAAAAGTCAGTGAGGGACTTCTGCACCTCTAGGGCAGGCAAGGGTCTGTGGCCCCTGTCCAGCAGGAAGAAATTTCAGAAGAGAACTTGAGCCCCTAAAGAATAAGTGTGCAGAGTCTCTCAGCAAAGAATGAGACAGGCCTGGGACCCTTTGCTGCAGTGCTGCAGTGCTTGCATCTGGACACACCTCTCTTCAATAAACAAAATACAGAGAAACTGTATGGAACTAAAAAGCACGTGCAGGTGCAGCTGGACAAATTCTAGACAAAAGAGTCAAAGAGACCAAAGAACCCAACTGCCACTTCTGAAGAGCCCCCAGCAAAACACCACCTAAGGGATGGGCAAACCACCTAAGGCACCCTTCTGGCCTGACCCCCGGACTCATCCCTTCCCTTACCTTACATAAGGAACAAGCTTGCCTGCCTCAGGAAGCAAACAAGCAAGGGAACCTCTTTGTTCCTGCTCTCTCCTGCTGCAGCAGGGACCCCAGTAAAGCTGGCCTGAACTTCTTGTCTGGCTTCTAATCGATTTCTATTGATTAAGGAGGCCAAGAACTCTGGTCGGTAACACGTCCCTCAGTCCCTATCCGTGGCTTTACTTAAACACTTTACCTACTAGTATTCCCTATGGAACAAATAAGAAGTCTCTGCTCTACGATGAAGGGCAGTGGGAACCAATTCTCACCTTTACCAACCCCCACAGGGCAGTAGCAATACAGACTGCAATCCCACTCCTGGGCATATATTCAGACAAAACTATAATTCAAAAAGATCCTATACTTCTATGTTCATAGCAGTATTATTCACAATAGCCAAGACATGGAGATAACCTAAGTGTCTATTGACAGGTGAATGGATAAAGAAATCATTTATGTCCACATTGAGGCATGAAAAAGAACTCAATAATGCCAACTGCAGCAACCTAGATGGGTCTAGTAACATACTAAGTGAAGGAAGTTGGAAATAAAAGACAAATATCATATGATATCATTTACAGGTGGAATCTAAAAATTAGTAACAATATAAACTAATCAACAAAGGAGAAACAGACACACAAAAGTAGAAAACAAAATTATGGTTGCCGAAAAACAAAGATGTGGGAAATAAGAAGCTGGGATTGAAAAACAGAAACTATTATATTACATATAAAATAGATAATCAACAAAGACCTAGGTATAGCAAGGGAAGTCTACTCAACCCTCGGTAATAACTTATGTGGGAAAAGAATCCAAAGATGAAGAGATATTTGTATATGTATAAATAAGAGATTATGTACACCTAAAACACATACAACACTGTATATCAACGTAGTCCACTAAAAATTCAATTAAAGAGGTAATGAGACACAAGCTTTCGGGTGTGTACACACACACACACTGGAACATTACTCAGCCATCAAAAAGCAGTAACATCGATGGACCTAGAGATGATCATACTAAATCAGACAGAGAGAGACAAATACCATATATCAGTTATCTGTGGAACCTAAAAAAATGATCCCAATAAATTTATTACAAAATAGAAACAGACCTACGGACTAGGAAAACAAATTTATGGTTACCAAAGGGGAAAGGCTGTGGAAGGGAGGGATAAATTAGGAGTTTGGGATTAACATGTACATACGACTATATATATATATATATATAAGATAACCAACAAGGGGGATGTAGCATAGGGAACTCTATTCAATATTCTGTTATAACCTATACAGGAAAAGAATGGATATATGTATATGTATAACTGATTCACCTTGCTGTACGCCTGAAACTAACACAACACTGAAAGTCGGCCAGCCCAGTAATGCATTAGTTAAGTGCTTCTCCGTAGCAGTTAATCACATTCTGTTTGAGGCAGCACTTAAAGTGGTTTTCAGTGCTGCTTAGGGAGACTAGATCAGAGGGCTAAGATTCCTCAAATCTGTAAGGAAGATGAAGTTTGTCTTTGAGCCATTTAGTTTCCTTTCTTGTCTTTCCCTCTTTCTGACGTGGCGATCTCTGGACCACACACACTACTGCCAGAGACTGGGGCCTCGGCGCCTCTCACCTCCGCACCTCTGGTCTCCTCTGCGCCAGAAGAGAGCCAGCCAGGCCTGGTCCCTGCTCTTTCTGAAGCCGAGGGGCCTGAACACCTCCAGTACCCTCAGAAGGGCTTTTTTATTTACCTCTGCCATCAGTTCAGGTAAACCAAGCCAAGTGGGAATATTTCACAAACAAGAAAGAGTTCAGTCCCCTGGAGATGGAGTCAGAAAAGCAGATTTTCAGGAATAAATAGTCACTGTATGGTGCTTGCAGTCAGTCTTCGTTTCCACGGAACAGAAGGACACAGTGGATGGGTCTCAGGTCTGACACACCTTCTGGGTCCCAGAAGAAAAGAATGCCCTCTCACTGAGTGACCCCAGAGAAAGAGGTTATATCCTCCTTCTGCCCTGTCTGTCCAAAATTCCTCAAGGAGACACTCCTGCAACAAAGCAAGCCATTCCTGCACTATGGGAGCTGGCTGCTACCCACCCCTCATCTCAGCTCAAACCATCTGCCATGTCCCTCCCTCTGCTCCACCTGCCCTGCCATCTGTCCTGCCCATCAGACAAGCCTGAGCCACAAGCTGTTCTCTCTGCCTGGAATATTCTAAGAAGCCAGGATCAGGGACCCTGCTATGAACACTCTCTCTTGCATAATACTTGGGGGAGCTGACACACCCCCAAGTGGTGTGAAGTAGTCAGTAAAAATTTAAGAAGTACAGAGACTGAAGTCCCTCCATATATACAGGGATTCATATCAGGACCTTCTACAAACCATGAAGGACGATGGTTTTTGGTGGAACCTGGTGGAAGATGGCTGAGAAGCTCACATCTGTGTCATCCAAAACTTAAAAGACTCACTCCAGTTCAGCAGCGTTTTACCAAACAATTGTTTGCTTGCTGCCACCTGGTGGTCATTTCTGGAACTTCCTCTAAGATATTATCGCAGGAACTTTCCTGGCGGTCCAGTGGCTGAGACTCTGCACTCCCACTGCAAAGGACCTGCGCTGGAATCCTGGTCAGGAAACTAGACCACAGATGATGCAGCTAACAGTTTGCATGCCACAACTAAAGAACCCACATGCTGCAACTAAGACGCTGTCCAGCCAAATAAACATAAAACACACACACCATTGCAAGCCCTCAGTTCAGTTCAGTCGCTCAGTCGTGTCCGACTCTTTGCGACCCCATGAACCACAGCATGCCAGGCCTCCCTGTCCATCACCAACTCCCGGAGTTCACCCAAACTCATGTCCACTGAGTCGGTGATGCCATCCAAACATCTCATCCTCTGTCGTCCCCTTCTCCTCCTGCCCTCTTTCCCAGCATCAGGGTCTTTTCCAGTGAGTCAGCTCTTCGCATCAGGTGGCCAAAGTATTGGAGTTTCAGTTTCAGCATCAGTCCTTCCAGTGAACAGCCAGGACTGATCTCCTTTAGGATCGACTTGTTGGGTCTCCTTGCAATCCAAGGGATTCTCAAGAGTCTTCTCCAACACCACAGTTCAAAAGCATCAATTCTTTGGTGCTCAGCCTTCTTTATAGTCCAACTCTTACATCCATAATGACCACTGGAGGAACCATAGCCTTGACTACACGGATCTTTGTTGACAAAGTAAGGTCTCTGGTTTTCAATATGCTATCTAGGTTGGTCATAACTTTCCTTCCAAGGAGTAAGCGTCTTTTAATTTCATGGTTGCAGTCACCATCTGCAGTGATTTTGGAGCCCAGAAAAATAAAGTCAGCCACTGTTTCCTCATCCATTTGCCATGAAGTGATGGGACCGGATGCCATGATCTTAGTTTTCTGCATGTTGAGCTTTAGGCCAACTTTTTCACTCTCTTTCACTTTCAATAAGAGGCTCTTTAGTTCTTTGCTTTCTGCCATAAGGGTGGTGTCATCTGCATATCTGAGGTTATTGATATTTCTCCTAGCAATCTTGATTCCAGCCTGTGCTTCCTCCAGCCCGCTCCTCACTAAATTCAACTTCCTTCTCAGTTTTGGCCAGTTATCCAAATGAACAACCAAGAGGTGATATGCACTGATGGCCCTGGATGAATGTGTGAGACAGGTGGCATCTGCCTTCATTTCAGGACCTCCCTCTCAGAACTACTTAGTACCTCCCATCATTCCTATTTGGGGGAAAGTGACAAATAAAGTTGATGCTTTTGAACTGTGGAGTTGGAGAAGACTCTTGAGAGTCCTTTAGACAGCAAGGAGAACAAGCCAGTCAATCCTACAGGAAAGCAGTCCTGAATATTCACTGGAAGGACTGATGTTGAAGCTGAAGCTCCAATATTTGGACACCAAAGCAAGAGAGTTCCATAAAAACATCTTTTTCTGCTTTATTGACTATGCCAAAGCCTTTGACTGTGTGGATCACAATCAACTGTGGAAAATTCTGAAAGAGATGGCAATACCAGACCACCTGACCTGCCTCTTGAGAAACCTGTATGCAGGTCAGGAAGCAACAGTTAGAACTGGACATGGAACAACAGACTGGTTCCAAATAGGACAAGGAGTACGTCAAGGCTGTATATTGTCACCCTGCTTATTTAACTTCTATGCAGAGTACAACATGAGAAACGCTGGGCTGGAAGAAACACAAGCTGGAATCAAGATTGCCAGGAGAAATATCAATAACCTCAGATACGCAGATGACACCACCCTTATGGCAGAAAGTGAAGAGGAACTAAAAAGCCTCTTGATGAAAGTGAAAGAGGAGAGTGAAAAAGCTGGCTTATAGCTCAACATTCAGAAAACAAAGATCATGGCATCTGGTCCCATCACTTCTTGGGAAATAGATGGGGAAACAGTAGAAACAGTGTCAGACTTCATTTTTGGGGGCTCCAAAATCACTGCAGATGGTGACTGCAGTCATGAAATTAAAAGACGCTTACTCCTTGGAAGAAAAGTTATGAGCAACCTAGATAGTATATTAAAAAGCAGAGACATTACTTTGCCGACTAAGGTGCATCTAGTCAAGGCTATGGTTTTTCCTGTGGTCATGTATGGATGTAAGAGTTGGACTGTGAAGAAGGCTGAGCGCTGAAGAATTGATGCGTTTGAACTGTGGTGTTGGAGAAGACTCTTGCGAGTCCCTTGGACTGCAAGGAGATCCAACCAGTCCATTCTGAAGGAGATCAACCCTGGGATTTCTGTGGAAGGAATGATGCTAAAGCTGAAGCTCTAGTACTTTGGACACCTCATGTGAAGAGTTGACTCATTGGAAAAGACTCTGATGCTGGCAGAGATTGGAGGCAGGAGGAGAAGGGGACGACCCAGGATGAGATGGCTGGATGGCATCACGGACTTAATGGATGTGAGTCTGAGTGAACTCCGGGAGATGGTGATGGACAGGGAGGCCTGGCGTGCTGCGATTCACGGGGTCGCAAAGAGTTGGACATGACTCAGGGACTGAACTGAACTGAACTGATGTGAAGAACTGACTCATTGGAAAAGACCCTGATTCTGGGAAAGACTGAAGTCAAGAAAAGAGTATGACAGAGGATGAGATAGTTGCATGACATCACTGACTGGATGGACATGAGTTTCAGCAAGCTCTGGGGGTTGGTGATGGACACGGAAGCCTAGGGTTACAACAAGTCTGACACAACTGAGCAACTGAACTAAGCTGATAAATAAAGCACTAGAAAACTAATGGTTCCTTCCATTCCCTCTAAGTGCTCTAGGGCTGTAGGAAGAAGGCTACTTTTAATCACAGAGTCAAGCATAAAATGGTGGCATACCAAGTATCGGAGGCCAGAACTGTTATGGACTGAATGCTGGTGTCCTTTCTAAGTTAGGGCTTCCCTAACACGATGGTATTTGGAGGCGGGGCTTGTGGCAGGTAGTGAAGGTTAAATGAAGTGACGAGGGCGAGCCCCTCCTTTTAGGATTAATGCCCTTCTAAGAGAAGGCGCCTGAGAAGATGGTCATCTGCAAGGCAGGAGGAGAGCCTTCACCAGAACCCAAGCAAGCTGGCACCCTGATCTTGAACTTCTGGCCTCTAGAGCTGTGAGGACGTTTGCTGTACAAGCTATGCCCCCTGTGGTGCTTGTTGGCCAGAGGAGCTAAGATAGGAACTGTGGTGGGATACCCTTCCAACTCAAATCTCACAGGCAGGAGTGTGAATCCACACAAGGCAGCCCTCTCTCCTGCCTCTGCTCACCATGAACTTACTGTCCTTTCATTTTTACCTGCGGGATTTCTGCAGGAAGTTGTGCTGCCCATGACAGGGATGGAGGAGCAGGAAGCTACTGACATGTGGGTGAGGGAAGAAGCCAGGGAAACCCAGGGCCTGACTCAGGTAAGCCTACCAAAGCAATGGTTCAACCCGGAACTGAAATCTGATCAAAAGACAGAGCCTAGTGAGAGGGTTCCACTCTTAGTCTCACGATGCGGTTCCTATTTGAGCCCCCATGACTCTAGTAGACTCTGAGCAGCAGGGCCCCCACAGTTTTGCTGACTCTCTGCTGTCAGCAAAAGCCGGCGAGCCTTTTCCACGTTAAGCAAATGCCGAGCCACCGTTCTACACTGTGCAATTGACACTCTGCCCTCAAGTACGAATTTATATGTATCCCTGTTGCATTTCCACCTGTTGAG
Source organism: Capricornis sumatraensis (assembly GCF_032405125.1). NCBI lineage: Eukaryota > Metazoa > Chordata > Mammalia > Artiodactyla > Bovidae > Capricornis > Capricornis sumatraensis. Next base: position 28,550,896 of record NC_091083.1, read on the forward strand.
AGTCAACAGATCATTCCAGGTGCCTTAAATAAAATCCAAACCTTTTACTGGGACCCACTGGGCTCCACTATGCAGCTCCTACCAACATCTCCAACAGGCTCGGCAGACTCGTGTGCCTCAATGCAAGGAATGCCAAGAATGCCAAGACATTACCTTTGTGTTTGATTAACTCTCAGCTTGTGGGAAACCCTAGTTGTACCCCCGAGCCCTAGCAGGATGGAGGGGGAGGTGTGTGGAATTTCCCTCCGCAATAACAAGTCACGTACTACCAAAAAAGGAGACATTCGGCCCTGGCGTGTTTTTGAAGCATCTCTGCCAGTACCTGCGCATCCAAAACTCTCAGGAGTCCGCACTCCTGGAGGTCGACTCACTTGGCTGGGGTGTTCTCACAGCGCATGCGCTGAGTCCAGTTCTCTAGGTTGTAGACTCCCCCCCCCACTCCCCCCAACCCCACCCACTCCATCCCTCCCACCATCGCTGGCAGAGAGGATCCTCCATTTCCTGGGGACCAACAACTGCCTCCCAGGTTTCCAACTAGAGGAGATTTGCCCTCAGGAGACAGCTGGGAATATGTGGAGACAATTTTGAGGACTCGCAACTGGGGCCCTAGGGGTGCTACTGGCGTCCAGTGGGTGGGTGCCAGGGTGCTGCCAATCATCCAACAATGCACGAGACAGTCCCCCCACAACCAAGAACGACGCGGCTTGTCAACACTCACCTCTGAGACCCTGTCTCCTCGCCGCGGAAGCTCGGGGAAGATGGCGTCTGGCTTGTATCCATCCAGTTCTCGGCCCTTGGAAGACGGCAGGGAGGGAGTGGGTTGCCTGCCATTTTCCAGCCAAAAGCCGCAAGCCCTTCAGGAGGAGTCGACTATGACACTGGGGCCCCCAGCGAGGAAGAAGGAAAAGGGTCTCTGGTTCCCAGGGCCTGCTTCCTCTGGCCTTCTCACCCCCCCAGCTCTTTCTTTTTTTGCCCCACAATTTCGCCTTTTCAAAATTTGACCGTTATGCTACGTCTGTTGGCTGTCACAAGTAGGGTTTGGGAGGGAGGAAGGAGGCCGGGGCGTCCCAGGCTGCAGAGCTCGCCCCATGCAGCTCTGGAACAGTCCGCCCGTGGGCCCTAAGCTGAGGGCGCCCAGCCGTTAACTGCCGGGCGTGGAAAGCTCGCTGACCAGGGCGAGACCGGGAATTTGCTGTTAAGGAGAATCATCTGGTTCTAAAGCTCTGCGATGAGGAAAGGGCTGAGGAACAAGGGGCGGCTCTACAGAGCTGGAGAGGCAGAACCCACTTAGTGAAGCCGGGCCTGGACACCCGCTTCGTGGCCCGGGCTGGTGGTGCCTGAGACAAGGAGCAGCAGCGATGTCTTAAAAGTTGTTTGGAGCCAAAATAAGAAAGGCCTCGCGCACGCTAGGCCACAAAGGCAGCGCTTTTCCATGCAGGCAAAAGGGGAGGAGAAGTGTCTCATTTCTCTTGCCCCTTCCTTCCAATTCCACCTGCTGAAAAGGTAAACCCCGGGCTTGCCCCGGGATAACACTGACAAGCAGGAGCCCTCAGATTGCCTCAGCGTTAGTGGTTGCTTGGGCAGCCAATCACGTGCCCCCACGCACTATCGTAAGTGAACTGTTACCATAGCAACAACGGAGGCTTCTGGGAAGATGGCGGCACTGAGGAAAGCTGGCAATATTAAAACCAAAACCAAAAAATCCAAAACTTAAAAAACAAAAACCAACTGGAGACCAAAGACTTGAAAGGTTAGCTCAATTACTAATTACTGAGTCACACGAAAGCCAAAGGAAGGAAAGCCCTCCTGGCCAAGGCCTTGACCCTTCCCCAGCTTTTCTCAAGGAACCAGTATGGTGGGGGCAGCCACACTGTCCAGCTACTACCCTGGGCTCTAACCAGCCCCCTTCTCAGTCAGGGCAGAATTGTCCTGCCTTAGCTGTTTCCAAGAAGAATGCCACCTACTTTTGAGCGCCCTGGTGGTACGCAAACTCCCGAGTTCAGAGCACATGCACTTCTGCTGAAGACGCACACACGTGTCCACAGGGGACGTCAGCCTGGGGCGTCCCGGGGGCTCAGGCTGCCCTCCCCTCACAGGGCCAGCCCCTAGAGCACCAAGGCACGAACGAACGGGGCCTTCTGCCACGCTGTCTTCCCCGGAATTAGAAAAGAAACAGCGCTGCTTTAAGTGACCTTATCTGCTTACTTCTCTCCCAGGAACTTTCCTCACATCTTTCCTAGTGGGTACCTGGGCTGGAAGTGGTGCCTGAGGGGAGGTGGCCAATATTCCAGGGATAAGGGGAGGAGAAAGGAGGGAGGTGACAAGCAGACGAAAAGCTTGTGGACAAGACTTGTGGGGTAAGGTGGACCCAAGGTCCTTCAGTCCACAGACCCTTCTCAGCAAGATGAGGAACCCCATGAAGTTTGAATACTTAAGCTATAATTTTATGATTTAAGTTTTGTTTGCTTGATGTCCATTGGAATGGACTAGAGGAATGGGAAGTTTACTGTTTCCTAATATTTACAATGGTATCTATCCTAGAAATATAATACAAAGTCATATTTCAGCTTTTGTGTTGAATTCTCTAGGAAACTAGAGACGTTATTCTCTGAATCTGAAGGACTTCTCTATAAAAAAAAAACTCCCCAGAGGCTCTTGTGTGACTATGAGATACTAGGAATCTTAGGTTGACTTACAAAGCTCTAAGTGGCATCTCAAATGCCTTTCTTCCTCTCACTTTCTCTTCAAAACGCAGCCTTTTGGTATTCTCAAAAATAGAAAAAGGGAAAATGATTATTTGGGTACACTGAATTATGGTGCACCATGATAAAGGTTTACTTTTTTGGCACAAAAATGACAATGATAAAATTATAAATCTGTTATTCTGACTTGTATGAACAGACACTCCAAACATTCAAACAGAATCACCATAAACTAGGATCAACAGAAATATCAGATTAAAGAATTAAGAGGTTATGTACTTCCCTGGCGGTCTATTAGTTGGGACTCCCAATGGCCAGGGAACTAGGATCCCACATGCCACACAGCATGGCCAAAAAAATAAATAAATCTTAAAACAGAAAGAATTAGAAGTTAAAGATGAAAGAATCAGACCTGATAAAACTGAAGCTATGGCAAGCAACAGATCTAAAATATAATAACAGCAACCACATGTAACAATGAGACAAGGATTGTTCTTTCCTTCATTCCACATGTAAGGAAGGCACAAAGAAGTCAGGTAGCTGTTCAAACTCATCCAATTTGTAAATAGCAGAGCCTTGATTTGAAGCAGGCAGTCTGGTTCCAGAATTCATGCTAACATCAATGGATTAAATATTTCATAGACATAAAAGAAGACTTAAAATGTGATAAAATGGATCTCACAACTGATTAAGCTAAATTGAGACAACTAAACAGAACTTTTAGAAATGAGACACAAGTGAAATTTAAAACTGGACAGATTTTTGTAAAATTTAATAATCTTTTAAGTACCCATTATTTCTAAGAATATCTTTGATAAACATTTTGCAAGTACTGTGAGGCAAGCAATATTTTGGAACAGTATCTCACTTAAATCTAATAACCCTTATAGTAGATACTGTTATCATCATTGTTTGTACAAGGGAATAAATTCAGAGAAGTTAAATAATGTGTCCAAGTTTATGTATCTAGGAAGTATAGAGTTGGTTTGACTTCTAAATACATATTCTCTTTACTCATTATCTCTATGAAAAGGTAAACAGCATATATAACTTCAGCCAGAAAAGTTAAATATTACCTGTGTACACAAGTAAAGTTAGGCCAATAAAAACGTTTATAAGAGATCTCTGCCAGACACAGCCAAAAAGAGGAGGGGGGAATGTTAAGACCAGGTAATTTTTAAAAGGCAGAACTGGGATTTCTCTGGTGGCCCAGTGGTGAACAATACTCCTCGCAATGTGCAGGACACAGGTTCAATCCCTGGTTGGGAAACTAAGATCCCACATCTTGAGAAGCAACTAAGCTCACACACTGCAACTACTGAGTCCATGTGGCACAACTAGAGAGTCCGAGTGCCACAATGAAAGATCCACGTGATACAACTAAGGTCTGAAGCAACCAAATAAATAAATGTTTTTCAAATAAATCTAAAAAACTAAAATAACAATTAGAATAATGGCAGTTATAAATGAATAGTGTTTATATATATACGGAGAAGGCAATGTCACCCCACTCCAGTACTCTTGCCTGGAAAATCCCATGGACAGAGGAACCTGGTAGGCTGCAGTCCACGGGGTTGCTAAGAGTTGGACACAACTGAGCGACTTCTTTCACTTCTTACTTTTATGCACTGGAGAAGGAAATGGCAAACCACTCCAGTGTTCTTGCCTGGAGAATCCCAGGGACGGCGGAGCCTGGTGGGCTACCGTCTATGGGGTCACACAGAGTCGGACACGACTGAAGCGACCTAGCAGCAGCAACTATATATTAATAAGTAATAAGTTTCAAGCCATACAAAGTTCACCAAAACAATTTTTATTTCCAGTGTTTAATTGGGTATGCACACAGGCATGACACAGGTTTGGATCCATTAAGTCCTCATGCAGAATTATATTCTTCTCCATAAAGAAGCCAGTTCCATCCAGGTCACTATCTACACACCTATGTTACAACATTTATATCAAATCTGGTATCTGAAGAAAAGATACACATATAATATGTTCATTTAAGTTACGTATTTTACAGAAAGATTAAAAATTCAAGTCACACAAAACTCAAAAACTGTATTAAAAGTTGGAATAGAAAACTCAGAGATCCACCTGGAATGACTAGAGAATGGAAGTTCTGTATCCACCTGTGTTAAAACTGGTAAATGTGATGAAATTTATTACCAATAAAACATCTTTTTTTTTGCTCAATGTACGTTATCTAATTTTAACAATATGGCACCCTAAAAACCAAATTATTTTTATGATGAGGCACTTTTGTTAGTGATGAAACCAAAAGAACACATCTGCCGCATTCTAACGCCAGAGATTTTCTTCAGTTATCTTGTGTGTACACACTATGCAGTGAGTTGCAACAAATACCTTGCTCCTTTGTATACAACTATCCAATATATTTTAAATATATATTTATTTATATATTTATATATATATATATGTTCTTCTGGCTGTAGAAATGCACCGTAAAGCTATTTCACAGTGCAAAATGATGAAACCAGCCCAAATGAAGGCTGCATAATAACAATTCTGGTACAAGAAAATATTTACAGAGTTACTGGAAACTGTAACAGTAGCTTTTATTCGCTTCAGAAAGGACCCCCAGTTTAAAGACAGGGATGGAACTGTGCTTTGTGGTCTGGGGTTTCAGACAGTTGATGAGGTTGGACCGTGGCCGCAGAACTGGAGTTTTGGCTCGTGTTCTGGAAGCTTTCTCCATTTATTTGGTCAGGTGACTGTGGTGGTGCGGAAAGAGGGGCCCTGTTAGTTGAAGCCAAGGTGCTGGAAGAACTGTCTGCATCGGACTGGAAAGACAGGGGCGGGTCCCCGGTTGGTATTTCTAAGGTGCCTAGACTCTCAGGCTGGGGGTCCCCCGTGTCCCCTCTGCTCAGGTCAGTCGTACTGGTGCGTAGCCGCTCCCTGGCCAGCCAGTCTGAGATGGACAGGTCCTGGGCGGAGCATTTGGGCTTCAATCGATTCACAGCTGAAAGTTCGGATTCTCTGTCCCCGCTCTGCTCCTGGGCTTTCCAGAAATTCAGAACACTAATTTCAGTAGCATCCCTGTGCCCACCCAGCGTGTGTCTGCGTTTGATGTTTTTCCTTTTGGCAGGATCGGCGATGGTTTTTTGACTTCCTACTCCAAACATGTCATCGGCTGGGGCTTTGGGCCTCAGTTTTAACCGATCGGCTATTTTTGTTTTCCAAGTGGGTTCTTGTTTGTCTGATTCGCTTCTGGCTGGTGGTGTCAGTAAATTTCCGGTGGATTTTCCTTTTTTCATAACGTCGAACACTTTGGTGATGGAAGGGGCTTCTTTCTCATTCTTGGAGTCTCCTAGACTCCCACTGTCTGATTTGAACCTGGCGGATTTCTTCCTGGACAGAGTGTCACACTCAATCAGTTTATGGGAGCTGAAGAGCTGTCTCCTGCTTTCTAAACTCGGCGTCAAACTTCCCTCCGTGCAGCTGACCTCACTGCCTTCTGAGTTTCTCCGGCTGGTCCTCGCCGCCTCTTGGAGTTTTCCTCGGAAGTGCCTGTCGGAGGCCAGGACGGCGGGGAAGACCGGGAAGTCACTCTCGCTGTCCGTCTCCACCGGCCGGCCCTCGCTGACCAGCTCGCTCCTCTCGTCATCAGCTTCGTCTCCCCGGCTCTCGGCCATGGACTGCACCTCGGGGCTCAGCCGGCTGGAGTCGAGGCCGGCCAGGTAGGGAGCAGACGGTGCGCCAGCGTAGTCGGAGGTGATGCTGCCGACACTGACCAGGAGCTCGCTGTGCTTGGGCTCGGGGCTGGGGGGTTTCCTGGTGGGAAAGCTTGCCGGGGGAGCCGGGGCACGAGTGCTGAGTGGGGTGCCAGAGTCGGACCCCGTGTCTTCCAGGTGGGAGGTCTTCTGGGCCGCGAGGGCCCTGGGGCTCTCTCTCAGGACGGCGAGGCGACAGCTCAGGGTGGGTGACCGGCTCTGCTTGGTGCTTTGGGGGGCCGGGGGCTCCAAGCTCTCCCCCCGCGGGGCCCTCTGCTCAGCTCTGCCGCCTCCGCTGCTGTCTTTCTTCGTGTTGTTTTCTTTGGGAGCAACGGTCCTCTGTTTTCGGCCCGGTGTCTCACTCTCTTTTTTGGACTCTTCTTTAATGTCGTGGTGACCCTGCTCTGAGTTTTCTTTCTTGAAAAACACATTGTCCAGCTCATCTTCCGAGCTGCTGGGTTGTGCTTTTTCTTTTGGCTTTTTCCTCTTGCGACTGGCAGCCGCGAAGATGGAGGATACAAGCAGGTCCCTGCTGTACTGGTCTTTTCCGGATCCCCAAGAACCCTGGGAAGCAGAGATACAACACTTTGAACAGAACGTCATCGAGTTCACTTTCTGAAAAGGTTTCCCCCCAAATATTTCTTTTTGTGTGTGTGTGATTGCTATTGCTTGATTAAAAAAAACTTTTTAAAACTGACATATAGTTGATTTACAAGGTTGTGCCAATCTCTGCTGTACAGCAAAGTGACTCGGTTATAATACATATAGACATTCTTTTCCATTATGGTGCATCAAGGATATTGATATAGAGCCCTGTGCTATACAGTAGGACCTTGTTGTTTATCCATCCTATATGTAATAGTTTACATCTGCTAATCCCAAACTCCCAGTCCTTCCCTCCCCCACCCTAATTATTTCTTAACCACTAAAGCCAAGTACTAACAAGGTGTGGTTTTTACACCTCCTTTTAATTTGTGCCTAACATAAGTTTTTATTTTCAATTAATTAGAAATGGGACTAATTAATATTTATTTATTGACCAAGTCACAGGGCTCACACACCTGTCTTTCAGGGACACATTTTGTGTTTGGTGGCCCCCACCCCCCATTGTTCTTAACTTTTCTGTATCTATGGACCATCCCCGCTTCTGCTATACTCAGTGGGTCTACAGGTTCTTTCCTCTGGAACACAGGTTTCATAGTCAATATTCTGATGCTGGTTACTAAAATCTTAAGACTACCTTTTTTCTAATTACAGATGTCACATGATACAGATACTGTGTCGCATAAGCTGATTAAGATAAGGGAACTTTTGGGTTCCTATTAGTTCAGTCAGGCTGGATCTGCAGAGAACGGCCTTAGGTAAACTAGGTTGGTAATGTCTTCACTGATCTCAAGGAACAACCAAATCAGAAAGTTCAAAAAACCTAAGGTCAATTCAAGATCTTAAATCCTTACCATAGAAACTCTGTCATGCCCTGTATTGAGAAAGTGGCAGTGCAGCCAACCAGCTTAGTCAGCTATGCCTAACAGGTTCCTGAAGATGACTGTTTAAGACCATTTAATTAACATATTCATAATGCTTACAGGCTCAGTTAATGGGGGAGAGGGGTATCAATAAATCCTAGCTGGTTTAACACACCCCATTTAAGATGAGCAGGCAGCCAGTATGCTGAGTCAGAAGCTGAAAGTATGGTTTCTCTATTGTCATAAAAATTTTAGACAAGCTAGAACTATTATACTGAAGTCTTGAAAATTAAAGTAAAAACTTAGGCTGTTGTATTAAAAAGGACTTTCCAAAATCAAGTCAGATGTACAGAACTTTGTTCTTCTAAAGTGAAGTCACTCAGTCGTGTCCGACTCTTTGCGACCCTGTGGACTGGAGCCCACCAGGCTCCTCAGTTCATGGGATTCTCCAGGCAAGAATACTGGAGTGGGTTGCCACTTCCTTCTCCAGGGGATCTTCCCGACCCAGGGATCGAACCCAGGTCTCCCGCATTGCAGGCAGACGCTTTAACCTTGTTCTTCTAAAGGACTGTCTAATTATCCAGGACTTTTCTGATGCTTATTCACATTTTAACACATTCACATTCTGCTGAAGACCTCAGGGAATGATGGCTATGACTGGGCTCTGAATTAGAAGATCTGGTGTTTCTTTAGCCTGTTCTTCCCTCACTTGCTGCGTATGACACTGAGCAAGTGATTCAGTTTTCAACAACTCAATTTCATTGTTTATTTAAGTGAAAAGAAATTAGATTATCTTTAAGATTCCCAACATTGATGATTCTGTGATCACCTCTATGTTAGAGCAAATGACTTTTACTTCTTTTATAATTGAAAACATTGTTACAAAAATATATCATTTGGTTATCTGCACCATAATTGATTAAGATGAAGAGACTGCTATAATTACAGGTTAAGAAATATGCTTCTAGTAAGAGGGATGGAGGAAATTTCAAAAACGTTTTTTAAACATAAAAATCTAAATCTGAAGTCTTATATTCTGGCAAAAAGAGGTGGAAAACTGGTCCAAAATAAGTAAGTCTAAGGAGACATGACAACATAATGCAAGGATTGATCCTTGATTACACCCTGTATATAAGAGAAGAAAAAAAAAACAAACATTGTTGGGACGACTGGTCAAATGTGTGTAAATGCTGTACATTAGAAATAATAATGTATTGCACTCATTAAGTGCCTGAGTACAATAATTATACTCTAATTATACAGAATGCCCTTGTTCTTAGGTGACACACATGGAAGCACGTAGGGGTAAAGTGTTATATCTATAAGTAACTCAAATGACATAGAAAAAAATTACATACACATATGTCAAGAATTACCAACTGAAAAATCTAGGGCAAAAGGTTTGAATGCTATTATTCCAGTAACTTAAAAATTTCCAAAATAAAAAGTTAGGGTAAAAAAATGATAAAAAAATTTTTTTTAAGACAGTAATAATCACAATATAAGTGATAGTGAATGATATATCATTAAATATTTTGCAATATTTTCTGCAAGAAATTAAATTACAATTTAGTCATATGTGACCTCATTATGCTTAGAAATGATATGTAACATTCATGTCTCATTTCCAAATAGAACATTAAAAAATTTTTATTAACAATTTTACTTGCTACTATCTCAGCAGAGCAAAATTTGAAATAAAAAACTTTCTAACTATAAGAATGTCTTTAAAACTACTCAAATAGTTGTGTACTTTGGTGGTGTTGTCAACAGAACACAAACTGTGAAACAAAAATTGACTGTAAAAACAAAATTAATGACCTTGTTGAAAAGAAGGCAAGAATATTTTTAAAATATATATATAATGATTAAGTCTATATCACTACTGAAATGTTTACAGATGAAATACAATGTTTGGCATCTGCTTCAAAATAGTCCCAAGGAGGAGGAAAGTGGTCGGGGTGCAGGTAAGACAAATGTTGACCGTATGTTAATTGAGGATGGATAATGAGGACTGAACTGAACTGAATGAGGACTCATACTAGTCTGTCTACTTCTGAGTATGTTAGAAAATTTCTACATATAAGAACAAAGGGGGAAATGCCTATTTCTTTTAGAAAATTTCCACATATAAGAACAAAGGGGGAAATGCCTATTTCTTTGTATTACAGTAAACTATGCTGAGATAAACCCAACACCCCCAATTCACAATCCAGTATTCCTCTATCATATTATAAGCATTAATTTTCCCCTTTATAATACTGTTAGTCTGTGTCATCAGATACAGACAAGGGTGTACCACATATGAATCATAACCATCAGCCACAAAGCAATTCGCCCCTAAAATATTTCCCAACTGTAAGAAACAATTTACCTTAGATTTTGTTGAGTCACTAGTAGCTGAATCTGTGGGAAGTTAAGGAAAACACGGTCAGTATTGGTCAGATTCTTTACTGCTTTCCACAAACAATGCAAAAACTTATGGAAGAGACAGGCACAGAACAAAATGTGAAAGCAAAACTCAAAAAACAATAGAACACAGTGGATAGTCAGAGCTCACAAAGATGCAAGCTGCACCACAGAAAGCCACCGCCATGAAAGGATGCTGTGAATAGTAGGCAGAATCAGCTCAATGAGAGGGATGGCAAAGGAGCCCTGTACTAAACAAAACAGAAACACTAGTGTTTATTAAATTTTCTAAGTATTCAATCTAGCAATAAAGCAGCTCGAAGACCTTTTGAAGAATCACACTATGTACCACATCCTGTATCTGAAACTGATACACAATGTAGAACGTTTGAGATTGTTGGCTGCCCTCACTACAAATTGAGATGCTCAGACTTGGTGTTATCTACTTTGATTTTTGTCAGACTGTCAATGGTAAATTTGAGAAGCATTTACTGTATGCATAATATGCATTCGGATAACCCTGCTTCTAGGTCACTTTGGTGTCATGTTAAATCATGCTGATCTCTATGCTTTGGACCCCGGTTTCACATCTGTGCAGTCAGGGATCCTTTTGACTAGTTACACTGCTACCAGTTTTCCAATTATTTAGTAACGAATGCTATTATGAAAATGGAAAAATGGAGAGCATCATTTTACTGTCTGGCAAAAACTCAGATTGTACAAGTACAAAGAGGGTAGGAAGGGGCTAGCAGTCTTTAGGACAACATCAATTTTTGAAATTTTCTCTTTCAACTTCAGGGAAATGGATTTTCAGAGTTAATGAGCTGAGCCCCATGCCACACCCCTTTCAACACATGGCTCAATGCTTTATGACTTTAAGAACTGGTAGACCATACCATGCTATTTCTCCTCACGGTCTGCTTCAGAAATAACAAGAAACAGCAGAAAAACTTTTAAGAAAGTAGTCGTGATCTGTTTACAAGAATCGTAAGAGAAAATGTACACCACAGATCAGCTCGGTGTGCGTTTACAGGAATCGGGGGTTTCTGCAGACAAGGCAGCTACAGTGTGGACAACAGTCGTCCTTCTTCCTACAGTTCCAGCTGTCCATCAGGGACACCACGGAATCCACTAGCGACATTACCGTGTGATAGACTCCTCCCATCTCGCCTGTTCAACATCAGTATACATTTGCCTGTGTCAGTAAAGTGCTGGAAGAAAAACCCTTTAGGACTAAAACACGAACTAGAGACAAAGGGAGAACATGGTGTAAAACATGCTAGGTTAGTTGCAACAGTTTGGCCAGAGAAAACTTTCATCGAAAGACCCTGCAAGAACTCGTATTTCACCAAATATTAGGGTGGCGAGAGAAAACAGAAGAAAATGTCAAAGAGGTTGACTTTTACGGTGACCTCTGTAGTGACAAGATAATATATACTGCATTTATGGAAATGCTGCCCGTGAGCATTTTACATAGTTAACTTGCTGCTTTTTCAACAGAACATCCAGCTCGAGGTAAGAATTACTCGTAACAGTCTAGACCACACTTTCTGCCATCACAGCAACCACATACTCAGTAGCGGGTATCTGTTTTACCTTGTGATGACTATTACATGGAAACTGTGAATTTAAAAAAAAAGAAAAAAAAGAACAAAACAGTGGTTTGCATGCTCATTTTCCCTCATAGTTCCTTTCTGACAAGCATTACAACTCCATGCACTGCCCATGGCATTACAGTCACTGGAAGATAATCAAGATCAAATCAGAAAAGGAAGATTACATTCTTTTATTAGTAGAAAGGGAAAAAGAGAAGAAGAAAAGGAAAAAAAAAATCAGAGTGAATTGTTACTTATGATTGATTTGCTCTTTCATGTTATAAAAATTTAGCTTTTAATCTAAAGATCAATACTGCCCAGGCAAGAGTTACCTGATACATCTCCAGGGGAGACGCCTGTCCTTCCAATGTTGGTGAGTAAATGATCTATGTTTGGCACTGGCTGGGAGTCTACTGTGTTTTCCTCCTGCACTGTCGTCTATGGTTAATAAACAAAGATCTCTTCATCATCTCTTCACAGATACTTTCTTTAAAATTCAAACAACATTTAGTAAAAGACACATTACTGAGTGGAGGACATATACTGAATTTTTTTACACTGTTTGCAGATAATTAGTTACCAAACAAACAAGCATCATACTTGGACTTTCATTTGATCAGAAACTGAGGTGCTATATAGACCTGCTTCCGAGATGCAAAGCAGACAATAGCATACAAAGCAGGAAGGTGACACTGTTGTAGGGTCAGCATCTCACGTGTCCCCAGAACAGAGTATATAAACGCTGACAGCCAATACTTACAAGAGGTTCTTCAGCACCTTCTTCTGTGAAAAACCAGTCATGCTAAAATTTAAAATAAAGACGGTGAAAAAGAGAAATTAAATAACCCCCTAAACAGATCTATATTTTGGAGGACAGCACAGAAAAAAAAGTAATTTTTCTTAGGGGAAAAAATAAATTATAACCATATGCTACCCTGCCAACTATCAGCTGCTCATGAAAAAGAATTTTCTCAATGAGCCAAAGCCGGAACTTACGTGCTGGATGAGTGTCTCTACGATCTTGTACTGGTCTGGCATGTGAGTGACCATGTGCGTCATGTTATCTTCGGAGGTTCTCACTAGAGTTGGACCAAACACTATGGCTAGGTTTCTTGGTTCCATCTGCAACAAAGGATATTAGAAAACATCATAACGTTTCTTAAGAAAGTAAGCTTAAATTCCCATTGCATGTTTGGCATTTTATTTCTGAAAGGTTCTTTTGATGAAAAAGAATTCAAAACAATGGTTGACTGATGTGTGTAAAATAGTAATAATACTTCCTGGTTGGGATTTCCATAAACCAATCTATATGTAAATTTTTTCTTGCTTTAATGACAGTATACAACACAACTGACATTTTTTCCAAGAAGTGTTTGATTGAAAGCAATTTATCTAGTTCACAACTAGTATTATAGGGAATTCCCTAGTGGTCCAGTGGTTAAGGCTCCACGATTCCACTGCAGGGGCACGAGTTCGATTCCTGGTCAGAGAACTGCACAGCACAGCTAAAAAGAAGTATTACCAAAGCTGGATTAACTGACAAAAGTATTAAAATCAAAGGGAATAAAATTTGTAAAAGAACAGGGAAAACCTCTCTCCTCAAAAACCAAAAATTGGAAATAAATATATAAAAATTTCCAAATTTGCCCAAGTGGTACATTATGATCATGAATATGTAAAAATCTAATGTTTGAAAATATTCTTTCAATAAAACCTTTACTTCAACCAAGACTTCCAAAGCCTTTTGCTCATCCTTGTACCAATATGAATACCTCAGTATTACAAACCTAGATGTTTGTATGTTTATTTCCATATTTTGTATTCCTGTTTAACTACCCAGTTATCAAAGGTACACATCTTTTTTGTTATATCTTATAGTGTTTAGTATAATCTTTTGACCTCAAGATTTGATTAAAACATTAAATAACCAATCCCAGAAACATACCAGAGAGTAAAACACCATTGTAGAATTAAAAAAAAAAAAATCAAACTGATCTAGGGACGCATACCAAAAATTCAGTTCCCATCCATCACTATACAGTTGATCCCCTTTACCCTGTCACCCTGCCTTCAGCCCCCACCCTCCTTCCCTGCATCCCCAACCCTCCTCCCCTCTGGTACCACTGCTGTGTTCTCTGTATCAGTGAATTTTTTTGTTTGGTTTTGTTTGTTCATTTATTTGGTGTGTGGGTTTTTTAAATTCCATATGATATTCATAAAAAAACCATTTCTTTAAATCAATCAGGAAAAACTACACATGAATAGAATATTAAGATAATATTAAAGAATACTAAATTTTGGTGTGTTTGATAAAGGTAATATGGTGGTATTAAAACAAAGAAAAGGTCTTATCTGTTTAAACCAAAACAAAGGAAATGTCTGTCGTTTGTCACTGTATACTACTTGATACGTTTTTACTGTTGTTTTATGCAAGCATTGCACATTCAAAATATTAAGGTTGAAAAATAAAAAGTAAACTTTCTTTTTCATTTTTCTTGCTGGATAAACATAAAAGAGAACGTCTTTAAAAAATGGTAATTGATATTTTGGGGATCTTTTGCTTTTAAGGGTGATCTTTAGAGGGACTTAACCAGCAATATTATGTATTTTAGAGCTTTTGTTTAATTATAACCTATTTTTGATTATTTGGCCTGAAGCAGGGGAGCATGTCTTTTCAACTGAAGCCACTGAAAACACATCTCTTCAATAAAGAGTTTACATACCTTATTTTTTTCTGAATTTTCTGCTACTGTCTTCAGATGAGCCGAAAGAAACTTGAGTGTTTCATAATGATGTTCGGGCAAATCGTGAATCTGAAACATATTATTTGCATGATGGATTTAAATGCTGAACTTTTGTTGTACCTCCAAAAATACAAAATAATACCTACTAGTCTTTTTAATGTTTTCAGACGATCCAGAGGATCTTCCTTACGATTGGCTTCAATAAAGTCGGCGTATTTATCTGACAACAACAGTAAGAACAAAAAAATTCATCTTAAATTGTTCAAGTGAGCTGTAATCAAGTTTCCCTTTAAGATTCAATTTCAAACTATGATTAAAAAGAAAGACAAAATAGTGAAGACCACAGATAGCCTTTGAAATGTTGTCTTTGGACCTAACATTCCAGGTTCCTATGCAATATTGCTCTTTACAGCATCAGACCTTGCTTCTATCACCAGTCACATCCACACTGGGTATTGTTTTTGCTTTGGCTCTATCCCTTCCTTCTTTCTGGAGTTATTTCTCCACTGATCTCCAGTACAATATTGGGCACCTACCGACCTGGGGAGTTCCTCTTTCAGTATCCTATACTGTTTTTGGGGTTTTTCATACTGTTCACGGGGTTCTCAAGGCAAGAATACCGAAGTGGTTTGCCATTCCCTCGTCCAGTGGACCACATTCTGGTTCCAAATAGGAAAAGGAGTCCGTCAAGGCTGTATATTGTCACCCTGCTTATTTAACTTATATGCAGAGTACGTCATGAGAAACGCTGGGCTGGAAGAAGCACAAGCTGGAATCAAGATTGCTGGGAGAAATATCAATAACCTCAGATAGGCAGATGACACCACCCTTATGGCAGAAAGTGAAGAGGAGCTAAAAAGCCTCTTGATGAAAGTGAAAGAAGAGAGTGAAAAAGTTCGCTTAAAGCTCAACATTCAGAAAACGAAGATCATGGCATCTGGTCCTGTCACTTCATGGGAAATAGATGGGGAAACAGTGGAAACAGTGTCAGACTTTATTTTTTGGGAGCTCCAAAATCACTGCAGATGGTGATTGCAGCCATGAAATTAAAAGACGCTTACTCCTTGGAAGAAAAGTTATGACCAACTTAGATTGCATATTCATAAGCAGAGACATTACTTTGCCAACAAAGGTCCGTCTAGTCAAGGCTATGGTTTTTCCAGTAGTCGTGTATGGATGTGAGAGTTGGACTGTGAAGAAAGCTGAGTGCCGAAGAATGGATGCTTTTGAACTGTGGTGTTGGAGAAGATTCTTGAGGGTCCCTTGGACTGCAAGGAGATCCAACCAGTCCATTCTAAAGGAGATTAGTCCTGGATATTCTTTGGAAGGACTGATGCTAAAGCTGAAACTCCAATACTTTGGCCACCTCATCCGAAGAGTTGACTCATTGGAAAAGACTCTGATGCTGGGAGGGATTGGGGGCAGGAGGAGAAGGGGACGACAGAGGATGAGATGGCTGGATGGCATCACTGACTCGATGGACATGAGTTTGAGTGAACTCCGTGAGTTGGTGATGGACAGGGAGGCCTGGCGTGCTGCGATTCATGGGGTCGCAAAGAGTCAGACATGACTGAGCAACTGAACTGACTGACTGAAGCCAACGCAAGGAAAAGGCAATGGCAACCCACTCCAGTACTCTTGCCTGGAAAATCACATGGACGGAGGAGCCTGGTGGGCTGCAGTCCATGGGGTTGCAAAGAGTCAGACATGACTGAGTGACTTCACTTTTCCTTTTGACTTTCATGCATTGGAGAAGGAAATGGCGACCCACTCCAGTGTTCTTGCCTGGAGAATCCCAGGGACAGGGGAGCCTGGTGGGCTGCTGTCTATGCAGTCGCACAGAGTCGGACACGACTGAAGTGACTTAGCAGCAGCAGCAGCAGCAAGCCAACGCAAGAGACCCAAGAGACATTGTTTTGATCCCTAGTTTGGGAAAATCCCCTGGAGAAGGAAATGGCAACCCACTTCTTGCCTGGAAAATCCCTTGGACAGAGAAGCCTGGTGGGCTACCGTCCATGAGGTTGCAGAGTCAGACACGACTGAGTGACTGAGCACATACGCATATACAAGCCTTATCAAGTAAAGGAAATTCCCTAGAACGTGAGTTTGCTGAGGGTACATCAGTCTGTCCACTTTCTCTCTCTTCACTGCAACAGCCGCTACAGGGTCTTATCTCAGTCAAATAGTAGGCTTGGGTGAAAAATGTTTTTCTACTAATTGTACTGTAAAATGTCTGAAGGCTTTTCACTGAGAACAATAATAAAGGTATTTTCAACTTGGCTGTAAACATGAATGAACAGAATAATATATATTTTTAATGAACTGTAATCATTTTTTCATAAACTCTACATTTCACTGAAATGTATCAGGAGGGAAAAACAATCCAGATCACAAAAATAACACACAATTATGCTTTGTATTCTAATAAAAACTAAACAAAACCTCCTGTTCCCTTTGACGAAAAGTATTTTCTCCCAGTTTAATTGAATATGCTGTGGGTTCCCAACAATGTATGGTTCAATTGTTTCATCTGGTGTCTTTGGTGGAGGTAAACTCACCATTTGTGAAGAGAGGTTCTGGGAGTTTTCTGAAGAAGGATTTTAGTAAACTGCTGATCACATTCAAATCTCGCCATTTCTGGTTATGCAAGATAAAAATACAGTACTTTTATAGTCAATACCACCAAAGGGGGGGAAAAAAGCCAACAACACAGACCAGTAATTCAAACAGAAATACCCAAATTAAAAAAAAAAAGACACAAACTTACATCATCTTGTATATCAATATCAGCCATTCCCTTGTTCAGCTCCTCCTGCATACTGGAGATGGCTGCATTGTTTCCAGGGACTCTGTAAATACCTGTATATTCGAGACCTCTCTCTTCAACTAATTTACAACATATGTCAACTATTAATGGGATATACTGCAAAACAAGAAATAAACATTTATTTAACACCATATGAATGTTTATCTTCAGTTAATAGATGTGTATCATAGCTTAAAGACCCTTTCCATCAAAAAGGAAATAGTATATGAATTGCTGTTATTTGATACAGAGAAAATGAATATAGACATTGCAGAACTGGGCAGAGATGAAACCAACAGGAGATGTTTGAGTCAGTGGAGAATGAGTCAGTCAAGGCAGAAAGGAGAATCCATAGTAACAGAAGTCTAAGGAGGAAATAAGAGCAAATAAGAGAATGTGGAAACAGTTCAGTTGAATAAAAGAAGGGTAAAGGGGAAGAAGGTTAGAATAACATTCACTCACTCGTGATATGAATCTTAACATGCGCATTGTAAACACACAGACACATTTACATCTGTAACACTTTCTCAATCAAGTCCTTGTTCCTATGCTTCTTTAAACACACATGACTTGAAAATGAATTCTTACCAAGCATTTTGAATACATTCCTACTGGTTAAATAATTATTCCATTTCAGAGTCAATATATTAGCAAAAAACGTTACAAAAATTACTCAACACACTCATACAGGTCAAAAACACTTAGAGAAACTAAGGTCTGTTAACACAAGGAAAATATTCAACAGACCAACAGACACGCCCTGTCATCTGCAGGGCTGTGTACTCAGGTCCCAATATGACTACTGCTGAATTAATGACTTTAGGAAGTCTGGTTGGCCGGTGTCTCCTACCCGGTTTGTATGAGCTGGTGGGCAATCGTCCAGTCTGACCCCAAATGTTCCTGTAGCAGTAGGCTTTTTCTCAAATGTCTTTCTCATAATACTTGGAATGCCTTTTCTCCACGTGCCTTTGTCTTTTGGAGGACTGGTATCATCTTTTGATTGTTTTTCAAAACAAAATGACATAAGAGAAAATGGAAACAAGAGTATCTAAATCAGATTTATATAAGTCAGAGTCCTGTTCTATAAAGAATACAAACTTTATTTATCAAACATATTCTATTCTATTATCTTCCAAATATAACACTCCTTTCAACCTTCCAGATAATCTATTAATAGTTGGAATCATGTATGCTTCTTCAGCTTTTGACTATCTGTACCATGATTTTCCTTAAAACAGTCAAGAAAACAATCAATGTGACATCTTTATAGTGAGACTTTAGCAAAAGGAAATAGACTGATTCTATTTCAAAATGAAAGTGCCTGGATCTTCATTATTAATCAAACCGGTAGTTTTTCACGTGTATATATGTGTTGGATTTTCCCTCTCTTGGTCTTTATTGCATTAACAAGAACTGATGTCTTGGACTCCCACCTTAAGAAAGGCCCCACTAGCCTAGACCAGGGACCAGTGATCTCTGGGTTAGTTCACCCTGAGCTGAGGTCCACAGAAAAATATGAAAATGTCTTTGCAATCCCAATTTTGTTTTATTAAAAAATATTTTTAACTGATTTTAGTTGATTGACTACAATCCCTGCTTTATTTTACTTTCTATTTATTTATTTTTTTGGCTGCACCATGGGGCATGTGGGATCTTAGTTCCCCAACCAGGGATCGAACCCACACCCCCTACAGTGGAAGCTCAGAGTCCTAACCACTGGACTGCCAAAGAAGTCCCTATGGTCCCAGTTTTAAATCCTACATGTATCTAGGAATACTGGTGTCAGTACCTTTACTGAGAAGCTTCCTTTCTGACTCCTCCTTGGGAGAGTGTGGACTCTGAGTCCGAGGCTCTGCTTTAGCACCAAGTAGGGTTTGCCGGATGCTGAGACTCTGGCGAGGGGTCTTCGGCAATGGCTCTGCTTTGCTGCCAAAAGAAAGGGACATTTGTGAACAAACATTTTTACAATGTTTTGTGAACATGCATTTTTACATCCTAATGACCTAGGAGGCACGGTGGGATTCTCACCTCATTAGACTGTTGTATTCTTTTATTCTTCGACTAATTAGGTCCCTGTTAGTGACTCCAGTGTCCTATAGAATAAACAGAAGGTAAAATGAGAAAGCCAATTCTAAATTTAAATAGGGATCCTACATTTTTTTGGTGGCAGGGGGTATGGGTGGGGGGGCTCCATACTACTTTGCTCATTCAATATCGACACTATGGAGTGGTTTTAAAACCTCTATTCAAATCATGACCCAACATCATTAAGTGACAAATGCTCCAAGTGCCTCTCCCATTTCCAAGAGCTTTCCGTTTATTTCCTGTATCCCCGCAATACCTAGACAACCAGCAAGTTGCCAGTGTTCAAATTTATTGAACTCATCTGTCATTTTTAATAAATGATGGGGAAACAGAGAGCCAGTTATTTTCTTGCTAACCCCAGAAAGATTGTTAGAACAGAAAAGCTCAAAACTGTTTTTTTTTTTTTAACCTCAACAATATACTGTATGGAAAACTCAGAGCTGACCATACGATAATGATTTTTTTCCCCTACTGATTCCAACTCTATATTGACATGTGTCCTCAAATATATTTTTTACTTGTCATTTCGATCATAGAGAACATTATAATTTACAAAGAATATAGGCTTTGTAAATTGTCGGATTCAAATCTATTCTTCTCATTTACCAACTGAAAAAGGATATGGTTAAGACCTAGAATAAGATTGCCTGGGTGTAAGTCTTAGTCCTGACACTTCCAAGCTATGTGACTTTGAGGACACTACTTAACCTCTCTTTGTTAAATAGTTCCCATGTTTGAAACACGGTAATGATAATAGTGGGACACATTCATATGATTACTGTGATTAACCAACGTAAAAATGCTTAAAAGACTGACTGCCATATGGTATACGCTCAGTGAATTATTACTTTCTGAGCTATAAAACTGGGTGGACATATCTGTGTCTGAAAAATCAGATGATAGTGATGATGGCTGGCATGAGGTGCATGTTCATGACCTACCAGGCACTGGGCTGCATTCTTTGTAAGCGTCACCTCCATCAACCCTTAAAACAGCCCTACGTCTCAAAGATGAAGTCATCTACTGCCCAGTATGACACCTGGCACAGAGCAGGTGCTGATTCAAACAGGAACTCCTGTGAATTGCTACTTAGAGCTGAAATCTATATCCAAGTTCTGATTTTCCCTCTCTACTGTGACAAAACTCACTAATGTTTTTTTATAGTGGTGGTTGTAGAAAAAGGGTTGTATTGACACGGATCTGGGGTTCATTGTTAGTGACAAACAAGAAAGAGTATATACTATCAGAGGAAAAAAATTAGGCATTTTTCTTATGAACTAAGTTTTCACGATTTAAATCAGATATAATGGAAATGACTAAATTTGAAAACATAATTTGCATAATTTTATGCTTGATGTAGGTGTTCCTGAATACTGTAAGAGGAAAGAACATTGTGTTTTTCTTTTTTTGTCATAACAACGGGTCACACAAAAGGAGAACAATATCTAAGAAAAACTGTTGATAGGAAAAAGGCACCCTTGAGAGAAATCTAGACTTAATCATTGCTGAATCTGCTCTGTAGAGTTTATAGTTATGTACACGTAAAAACAGTATCTTCACTACTGGAATTTCTGCTGTAGAAATATCTTGATGGCTGTGAGTCAGAAACTCCTTATTAAAAAGAAAAGTTGGCTTATCACACGATTTCCAATAATGCAAGTTTTCTTAGAATCTAATTATTGTATTACTATAGGCTATATTATACTCTTGCCTGCACCATTTCATTAAAAAAAAAAAAACCACACTATCAGTATCTCTTTGAATTTACACAGCGATTTGAGAAGCATTTTCAGTGTAACTTAAGCCCCACAACAATCCTGGTCTTAAGATAAAGAAACAGAGTATTTAGTCATTAAGGTAATGACCAGGACTAGGAACCTAGATCTTTGATCAGTTCACTGTTTGACAAAGGATGCAGAATATCTGAATTATCTATTTCTCTAGCTCAGTAATGATGATTTTCCAGTAAGTGAAAATAATACAAATATTAATATGTACACTGAATTCTTCTTCTTCTTGTTTTTTTTTTTGTGGGGGTTGGGGTTGAGGAATACAGCTTGAGGTTCCTAACCTCAGTTCCCTGACTAGGGATCAAACCCATGCCCTCAGCAATGGGAGCACAGAGTTCTGACCAGTCAACCACCAGGGAATTCCCTGAGTTTTCCTTCTGGTCACCTATTTTTAAGTGAAAATAGCATACTATAATTTTTTTTAAGTGATGTATCAGATTCTTTCAGTCTTCTTTTAAAAAACCATTGTGAAGGTTGTTGGTTTTATTGATGTCATTTTGGACAATCACCTCCTCGTTTAAATTGCTGCTCTCCTGGATGGTTTTGATCCAGGCTAACATGTCATCCCTGTCTTCAGCCTGAAACAGGCACTCGCAGTCAGACGTGGTGAGTCGAAAGACATTCTTCCTCTTGGTCTCGCTGTAAGAGATGTCTATTAAGCAGGCGTTAACACTGATGGGCTGCTCCTCCTCAGATGGAGTCGTCTGTTCTCGTTTATCTTTGTACAGATACAGCGAATGGCCCCGAAGTACAACATACATCTGCTTCCACGGCCGAATACTTCCACCAACTCGCTGGAGAACAAGAGACAAATCAGACAGACTCAGCACTCGGCTAAATCTTGGTGCAGAACAGACACACCGAGCAGAGCTGTTAACATACAGAAATGTTAACCCAAGGTGCCAGGTGTCTGCTTTACGTCAACGTGTATTTGTTAGGGGAGGAAAGGCAAAATTTGTGTAACGTAAACCAAGTGGGGCACTGCATTCCTATCACAATCAAGGGTAGTGAAACCTCAACTTTAACTGGGTCCAGAAAATAAAATGAACAAAGTTAATTAGGATAAAGCGAGTGTAGCAAAATATATTAAAAAATGTTTAAGGAAATAGAAAATAAGGAAAAAGATCAGTCAGAAAAATCTTTTGAGTGAAAGCAAGGCTTAGATCATGCAAATGATAAACACTGCATAAGGTGACTCCAAAATGATATGTACGAGTGATGAATTTAGTTAACAAAATTGATCAATTTTATATGGTCAAGCAACAACATCCAGGGTGGGTTTTCTAAAGAAAAGAAAAGAAAAGTTTGATACTCTTTGGACAGTATTATAGTTTTCTTATAAATTAACTGCCCAAATATTGTAGGGAATTTTCTGGTAAAGTTTTTATTATATTGTTATCTGCTTCATGAAGCATATATTGATACTGTGATATTCATTTAAATATCTTTTATGTTTGTAAAATAAATGGAATGATAAAGCTATTTTAAAGGCAACTTAACAGAGTAAACTGGAAGACGCTGAATAAAAGTTTTTAAATACTAACATGGAGAATTGCCACTCCCTAAAGGACTATCCTGTGATAATCCATGGGTAATAAATTTTTTAATGAGAAGCAGAGTTCCTTCTTAAATACTATGATGTCACTTTAATGTTGCCAAGATAAAAGATAACATATTCCATATGTAATTGATATAAAGAAAGAGGAATTAAATTTTAAAAGATATTAAATTAAATCACTGATCAGAATTTTTTAAAACAATTTTTCCTGTATGTCAACAAAGATACTTATAAATGTTTTCGACTCTTCTTATTATGTATACGTTGCCATTTTCCGTATACAGACTGACTGCTTTGTTTTTCAGGGCCTGCATTTCACAAGCTCATGGTAGCTGAAAAAATGTACTACCTTGCCCTTATCAGTGACGAGTGGCCTGAAATGAAGCCACCCTTCCTTGGCAGCATCGCTGAAAACCTCTGAGGAAGAGTCTTTCCTGGATCCGGAATCTTCTGATGACTTTTGACTGTCTAAGATCTATAGAAAAGGTCACAGAAAACACAGCAAAATATCAGCTTTTTCCTTTGGAAATACTTGCATGTCGAAATTACTTTGCTGAAAGTCTTCTACTAAATCTTCCAAATGAAAGGCTACTTTTGAAAACCCCTTTACATAAGAAAAATATTTATTTATTTATTTATTTTTAAGATGAGCATCATTTTTTAAAGTCACCTGAAGGAATTTTTTTTAACCATTAAAAAACAACAGAAATAGTACAATTTTCCTGTTCTGAAGAGCTCACAGTTTTAGTGAGGAAAGACAAAGTAGAATAAAAAATCAAAAAACAAGAGAATGATCAGATTGTGATTAGTGCCATTTGGGGAATGAAACAGTGAGATACAATAAAAGGAACAACCAAGGAGCGGCTATAAATTGGTGCTGCTGAAGCAAGTCTTCTCTGCAGAAAGAACATGTAAGATGAAATTTGGAGAAAACATTTTTAAAAGGGGTAACCATGAAAGGTCAGGGGAAAGAAAAAATTTAGGGAGAGTGCATAGCTAATAAATATACATTCATCGTTACCACCTTTTCTTTTTGTTTTATTTTTTTGGCCGTGCCACATAGCATGTGGGATCTTAGTTCCCCAACTGAGGGTCGAATCCAAGTCCCCTGTGTTGGCAGGCAATCTTAACTACTGCACTCTCAGGGAAGTCCTTCACTGTTATCATTTTAAATGTTCACTTTTCCATGGGAGTAAGAGAAACTGCTAATTATGGATTGTTCAGGATCCTCCAAGCTGTGGCAGGAAGTGTTGTGCGGGGAGACCATGACGTGATGCATCAGGGGAGTTATACCATCTGATCACACAGCTGGAAGGTCGCTCTGCTTGCTACCTGGAGTGTGGATTTGAAAGGACAACTATGAAAGGACAACCTATAGGAATCCAGGTAAGGGATGACAGGAGCTGGGACTACACGAGCAAAAATGAAGACAGAGAGGAATGGAAAGGTTCAGGGTACGTCCTGGAGGTGGAGTGGACTGGCATGTGAAATGGAAAAGAAAAAACAGGCTAATTACTGTATTTGGCACTTGAACAACTAGGTGACCTGAAGCAGATTTTGAGAGATGGGGAAAGCTGAGGGATACATGTCTGGGGGAGTCATCTAAGTCTTCTTGGGTGTGTAAACCTTGAGCTGCTCATTACACATCCCATTGCAGATGGTGCAGGGCAGGAGCCCACGTGAGCTGAAGTCTGGGGAAGAGGTCAAGGCTAGCAATATACAGTTGGGGAGATCTCTGGGTCAGATCATTGAGAAAATGAGGGTAGATGGAGAGGTGAGAGGAGTCAGAACCAGCACTAGACCTTCCAACATTTTATATACTAGGCAGAGGCAGAAACGGAGACCAGCAGAAGAAAGTGTTTCAGGAGGTGAGAAATCATGCTGGATACTCCTGAAAAGTCAAATGTGTTAAAAACCCAAGCAACTAGGGACTTCCCTGGTGGTTCAGGGGTCAAGAATCTGCTTTCCAATGCAGGGAATGTGGGTATGATCCCTGGTCCGGAAACTAAGATCCCACATGCAGCAGGGTAACTGAGCCGGTGTGCTCTAGACCCCACACTCTACAACAAAGAGCCCAGGTGCTATGAGAAGACTTAATGCAGCAACACACACACACACACCCCTAGCAACTAGTCTTTTATTGGTAACCTCGGCCTGAACAGTACCATCCTGATATGTGTGGGTTGAGAAAGACATGACATGGGGGAGTGGAAACCACAGACAATTTTTTCTCAAGGAATTTTGCTGTGGAAGAGTAAAATAGGAGCAGTAAATAGGGGAAAGGGGTTGCAGATTCCAGGAAGGTTTTTCTTTTAAATACAGGAAGTAGTAGAACATGCCTTTACATGCTGGTGACTGAACCACTGGAAAGAGTGATTCTGCAGAAGAGAGAAGGGTCCTGAGAAAGGGAAAAGTGATGGAATCCAAAGAAGAAATGTAGGTGTTTGTGTTCAATAGGATAATGTTCCAAGTAAAAAGATATTTATTGGCACTTCCCTGGTGGTCCAGTGGTTAAGAATCTGCCATGCAATGCAGGGGACGTGAGTCCGACCCCTGGTTGGGGAACTAAGATCCAACATGCCATAGGGCAGTTAAGCCCACGTGCCACAACTACAGAGTCCATGAGCTACAACAAAGATCCCACATGATGCAGTGACGATCCTGAGTGCTACAACTGGGACCCGAAGCAGCCAGATAAATAAAAATAAATTTAAAAAACAGTTAAGGTGTTTATTAAGATAAGGGTAAGGGAGGCAGAAAGTGTGAGTTTAAGTGAAGACCCTAATGTTTTTGAAGAAGGCAAAATAACAAAATTCCTGTCTAATAACTTTTAGGGAAAGGTATGAGGGGAGGGTAGATAAGAGTGGATGGGGTGGATTACATTGAGGGGGTGGTGGATGAGTGAAGTAATGTTGAGGACAGAAAAACAAACATCCTGCTGGACAGTCAGAGTTCTCTCCATAAACTTGTATCAATAAAATAAGAAAATCAGCACAATGTATGTGAAGTATTATATATTTGATGAATACGTTTATAAATCACAACTTAGAAGGCAATTTTCCAAATGCATTTGAAGCTTACAGAATAAAGGGTTATGACACTTAAATATAAAATACCCAATGATAAACAATTCTCTATGAAGAGCAAAAGTAAATTAAAGTTAATAGAAACACTTATCATTTGCTTGTATTTTAAAAATATTGACTACCTACCTTGATTCCCTTCAGGCTAGATACATGTTTAAAAGACCTGTTGGAAAAGAAATCTATCAATATTTGTAATAAGTGCACAAAAATAACTTAAAGATGTAAAAGTAATTTAACTATTACAACTACTCTTTCATTAATAAGATGACCTTTCATTTTTACCATGGTAAGTGTTCAGGGTTCAATGCAAGTAAGGAAAAAAAGCCAATTTTATAAGTACTTAAACTTTCGATTCTGTGACAGAGCTTTCTTAAACTGTAAGTTAAAACCATCTCTGTATAAAAGGTGAGATTTTGTTTTCTTGGGTTTTTTTAGATCAAAGAAAAAGCTACTCAGACTAAGCATTGGGCTTTATGTTATTAGTTGCCCATAGCTTAATGCTCTACTAAGGATTTCCCCACTGTCAATAATGTCCGTGGTCCCCATCAGTGGCCGGAGAGACCAGCACGTGCACACTCATCCAGCCTGTGGACATGCGGCAGCAAGCGCGTTAGGGCTGGTCACCACTCTTCCCTCTGACCCTGTTCTGGATGTTTCAGCACAGAGAACAACTCTGAAAGCCACTAAAAAAGCTTAGGGCTTCGGAGGATAGGTTCACACTGATTATTCAAAACAGTTTAAGTTCATGGGACAAAGCTGTTTTGTGCTGTAATTCAAAATTCATTTAAGGAGCACAGGATTTTAATGTGTGACTGAAGATGGCATGGTCCTTTCCTCTCAGTCCCACCGTCTTTGCAGGAAGCAGAGTATAGCTGGGATAAGATAAAGCTGACTGTGAAACGAAGCTGTTACCAATATCTTTTTGTAAGGGGGAGTAAAGGCGAAGATGGCTCATACATCCCATTCTGCATCGTAAGAATAACCCCTGCCAGTCACTGCCACTGCCCTGGCCACACCTCACACACTCCCCTAAGGCAGCTAGTCTAGGAAGAGCAAACGGGACAGCAACTGGCAATAAATTTTGGAGTTAAAAATATACACAGCCTTTGATATAACAATCCTTTTTCCAACTGTACTCACACACATATATGCTAAATGAACTATGTATAAATATAGTCTACGAAGGATTATTTGCTGTGGGATAAGATTTGATCATCAAAATGTCTATTAATAGAATACAGAATACCAATTAAATATATTACAGTGTAACTCCTCAGTGGAAAATTAAACAATCATGAAAAAGAATGAGCCAGGAATACACACACTGAAAGCTCTCCAAGATCCGTGTATAGAGCACATATCACTTGTCTATAAAAATAACTAGAATACACACATGAATGTATATAAGCATATACAAACGTGTATGATTTTAAGCAAGGAACAGCTCTGGAATTACATAAAAGATAGCATAGCTCTGTCTGAGAGTAGGACTGCATGACTAGAGGTCTAAAGCAGGAATAATTTTATGTGTATTTTTGTATCATAAAATACTATTACTGATTTTTAAACACTTTAAAAAAAATTCAATTGCATGTATTATCACGTGACAATTTTTATTTTTTATTTGCATTTCTAATGTTGAAGTTAGAAAGTACAGCAGTAAATTCCGTATTTATATGTCAAGGGCATAGTGAGCACCCACTAACAGGCATTTAAAACCACACGCTTGAGACTTACAGTTTTGCATCTTCTCTGTAATCATCCAGGCCCTCATCATATGACTTGGATCGTTCCGTCTTTGAGCTGGGCTGGGCATCCAGGCTGGGAGGTCCAACAGATTCTGCAAGTAAAACCCAACATTCAGATATGTGCAAGTAGTTTCCAGATTCTATTTTCACGGCGAGAAGATCACCACAGTACCCTAAGTGGAAAACTGAGAATGTGAGACAATTCACGTAACTACTCAATGAAACGTACCCTGGTCATGGGAGAGCTGACGTCGGATTAATGGAGCTGAAGTTGTGAGGCTGGGAGGGACCGTTGCTATGGAGGGTACCTGGGAGGTGGAGGCAGAGATGACTGCAGAGGCAGGGATGTGAGAAATGTCGTGATCGATGCTAGGGCTGGTAGGTTCATCTATAAGACAAAATGAAAATAAATATTGGGATGTTAAATGGCATCATCATTAATGATAACAATGACAGAACTAATCAGTGGTACCCAGTATTAAAAGAACCAGATAGAGATCTGAACACCACAGCAATAACAGTAAATGACAGAGTCATCTGTTAAAAGTCTAGTCACACAGTTTCAACTCTAGTTTGGAATTACTAAATTCCAAAGAATTCCAAGAATATGATCGAAGAAATCAAATGAGTTGCTTTTACCCAAAATTAAATTGTTTGCTTCTACTGAACAATTAAGAGAATTCCCTGATGTCTCAGATGGTAAAGAATCTGCTTACAATGCAGGAGGCCTGGGTTCGATCTCTGGGTCTGGAAGATTTCCTGGAGAAAGGAATGGCAACCCACTCCAGTATTCTTGCCTGGAAAATTCCATGGACTGAGGCTACAGTCCATGGAGTCGGAAAGAGTCGGACACGACTAACACTTTCACCAAACAATTAATACTGTCACCAAACTGATCATCAAGATACCAAAGTTCACAGGTATTCAGAACCCAGACTGTAAAAGCAGCATGTTTGTGTGAATGTGAGAGGTACGTGTGTATGAAAGATGACCCAGCTTGCGAGCTGACAAATGCTGGAAACATTAATTTCAAGGAATCTAACATTTACCTTAAAATAATTTAATATATATTAGGTACTGATTTCACAAATTTATCTTTAGGATGATTAATTTTAGCACAAAGAATAAGCCAGATGTTAGGAATGGGGAAGACTGAGCTGCTGGTCAAAGGATTTAGATCCTGTTTTGCTGGACTTTGTGAAAGCTACTTAATTCCTCTGGATATTAAATTCATTCCCTATAAAGAAATTGGGCTAGGATTATCAGAAGGGTCATTTATAGCTCAAGAGGACTACAACAATAAATCCACAATAGGGGTAAAATTATCTGTTTAATTTATGTAAGAACATAAAATACTTAGAGGCTTTCATAAGCCGGAGATTTCTTAGGGGGCTTCTGAGGTTGGAATTTATTTTAAAAACTGACAGATCTGACTGAGAGTGTAGTTATTATTGGACCTACTTTCAATATTAAAGGAACTAGCTGAAAATCCAGAAAATCTGATTGAGGGAAATGATTCTATAATTTTTATAAGTACAAAGTTTTTTTTTTAAATTTATTTCCCTAAGTAAATAAGCATAGTATTCTACAAGGGATGCTATATATCAGTCTGAAATGTTACAGAATAAAAGCCAACACTACTACCAAAAGGAAGATAAATGAACATCTAAAATTATTCTGTGGTGAGCAGTTTTGTTACACTTGAAACATATAAATTTATCTAGTAAGAAGATGCCAACTCAAACTTGGGAAATCTGAACTAGAAAGAGTGAATATTAAATTCAAAATTATTGTTTAGTCACCCAGGCCCATGCCTTTTGGGTAACTTTCAGATAACTAAGTTCGCCTGAACTAGAGAAGAAAACGGCAAACCACTTCAGTATTCTTGCCTTGAGAATCCCATTAACGGTATGAAAAGGCAAAAATATATGACACTGAAAGATGAACCCCCCAGGCCGGTAGGTACCCAATATGCTACTGGAGATCAGTGGAGAAATAACTCCAGAAAGAATGAAGAGATGGAGCCAAAGCAAAAACGACGCCCAGCTGTGGATGACTGGTGATGGAAGTCAAGTTCGATGCTGTGAAGAACAACGTTGTGATCCAGCTCTATCCTACAAGCTCTAAGATTTCTGAATTGGTTTTAATTGCCAGTGTCAACAAGGCTATATCAACCAAATTCAATTTTAGTTAGGCTAATCCTAATTTGGTACACACGTACTGGCCAACTCTAGGGTGAGAGGAACCAGAGAATATATTTAAAGTATGGCAAAAATGAGGGGAGTACGAATTTTAGACGAGATTGAAGTGGGTAATACAACTGGCTTTTTTATATTAATAGTTATGAGTAGTAGTATGATGACCTAGAGGGGTGGCGTGAGGGGGTGGGAGGGAGGCTCAGAACGGAGGGAGGGAATATATGTATACGTATAGCTGATTCATGTCAATGTGCAGCAGAAACTAAGAAAACATTTTAAAGCAGTTATCCTCCAATTAAAAATAGGAAAAAAAACACAAAAAATCAAGATTGGAGAATATACCTTAATACCTGCTACTAAAGAACAAACTACTTAGGAACTCATTATTCATCTTGTATTTTATGTTTACTTGTGACAGGTGTTGAAATTTATTTTCAGGACATACTTTGAAGCTTTACAGGGCATGTGGGTATAGTGAAAGTGAAAGTCGCTCCGTCGTGTCCAACTCTTTGCAACCCCATAGACTATACATCCCATGGAATTCTCCAGACCAGAATACTGGAGTTGGTAGTCTTTCCCTTCTTCAGGGCATCTTTCAACCCAGGGGATGAACCCAGGTCTCGCGCATTGCAGGGGATTCTCTACCAGCTGAGCCACAAGGGTGTGAGTAGGTATAAACAAAATACTGCTAATGACTGATCTTCTTAATTTTAAAAACAAAGTGGTTTATTTTCTTCATTTTTCTAAGTCTTGTGACCCCAGAGGACTATTAGATGTTAAATGTATAACAAAATGCTGGAACTTTTTCTGTCTGCAAGATGTTTCATTATCTCTGTATTACACAGATAACAAAGTAAATGAATTGGCTCCATTCTCTGATATTTTGGGAAATAAAGCCGAAGCACCTATTTATTTCCATTGGTTATAATGCTTTCAAGTAACAAAAATAATTATTAAAATCACAGACTATTAAGACTCTGGAGTGTGACGCTACAAAAGCAAGCCTTAATTCTTCTTTCCTTCTAATTTAATGTTTCATGAAAAGCACAAAGCATAGTCCAACATTCTCCAAAGAAACTGAAATGCTCTAAATAAAAGAAAGGATTCATGGTCAGATACCTCTGAGACAAATGGTACTATATCCTGCCTAGAAAACTCATAAGATAAAAGGAGTACATTCCTGAGAGTTCTATGATAGACAAACTTAATTTTTAAAACTCAACATTTCTCAATTTATTTGATCACTAATCTTCACCCCTCCCCCCCACCGCCTTTATCAAATGGAATTAGTGTTCCCAGAAAATACTTTAAGAAACATTGCAAATGGTCTCTTTTACTCCATTTCAATGCTGGTGTCTATCCTAGTAAGACATACATTTTAGAAAATAGCTAGATGGGAAAGACAAGCACCAGGACTTCCCCGGCAGTCCAGTGGTTAAGACTCTGCCTTCCAGCGCAGGGGGAATGGGTTTGATCCTTAGTTGGGGAACTAAGGTCCCATATTCCATGGGATGTGGCTAAAAATTAAAAAGAAAAAAGAAAAAAAAAAAAAAAGACCTATTGGTCAGATAAAACTCTGAAGCTCAACAATATAAAAGGATTTCAATATTAAATTTTGGTACTTAAGAACGCTTACATCCATGTAAAAATCCAGTTTACATCCAAAACAGTGAAATCAATTCTGTGTTCATATCTCAGTTCTTTATTCTACCCTTTTCCATTGGTGCCGATCAAATGACATACAAGAGTAATCATATGCAGTACATTAAGGTTCTGGGAGGCATACAAGAAATAAATGGATTATAAAGTCATTTCTATATTTTGGGACTTTTAAGTCAAGACTTATAAAACAAAAGATGTCATTCACTGGGAACTATAAAAGACTGAAATAAGTACTTGAACTAGAATTTGATTCAGAAATAATTAGTGAGCATTTTTATTTTATAATGAAAAAATGGTCTCTTTTAATAGTTTTCCTAAATCTTTATAT
The DNA here is from genome assembly GCF_032405125.1 of Capricornis sumatraensis. Taxonomy (NCBI): domain Eukaryota; kingdom Metazoa; phylum Chordata; class Mammalia; order Artiodactyla; family Bovidae; genus Capricornis; species Capricornis sumatraensis. Next base: position 28,582,807 of record NC_091083.1, read on the forward strand.
GCATATACAATTAAATAGATTTTTGTTTTATATTTTAGCCAAAGTTCTCTTTAATAACATAACTGACCTTTTGGTTTATTCCTATACCTAGTAGTAACTAGGAAGAAATATTAACAGATGTAACTAGCAAACTTTTTATTATTATAATATAATTGCATTATATTATTCTTATTAAGTAGGAACAAATATAATGCTATTATTCTGGCCTCACAGGCCTGTGAAATACAGCAGGATTTGTTTGTTTAAAAAAAATCATAAAACAATCATTTTTATACCATTTCATCTACAATAAAATTCCACTATTAGGGGGGCTGGCCTTAAGGTTACAGATATAAACATGAGCACAATTTAGGCTGAGATTCCCTATAATGTTTACAATTTGAATATGTCATATATATTTTTAAAATGTGAGTTATATGGAATTTTTTTTAAAAAGCTGATTCTGATAGTGTCACATGACAGTCCAACAGCGCAAGAGCTTTAAAAAATTTCTCTAGAAAAGAATAATTTTGAAATAGCACTCAAAGAACCACATTGTATTACAAAATCATGGCAAACTCTTCCTGAACCTATCCACTGAAGAAGAGTATGACCCTGGCTCAAAGCAAGGCTTGCATCACACACCTCCAGAGGACGCTCTTCACGATGCACTCTGTACAAATGATGCCCTCTGGAGTTATGCCCTGAGATGAGGCTGAATCAGCGAAGTCTCTATTGCTTATTAACTGTGTGACTTTGGGCAAGTTATTTAACCCCTCCATAGCTTAAGTTTCTCATTTATTACATGAGGATAATACTAAGGTACATACACGATAATCTTGTTAGCAGATGGGATGTTAGACTTGATAAAAGTTTGTTTTGTTTTGCTACACATTTAAACTATCATCTCAAAATTATCATTCATCTAGTATTTCAACAAATATTTATTGAGTCCCTTCTCTACCCCAGGCAGTGGTTCCAGACATTAAGGACAAAGATGTGAATAAAAAGATCTAAAATCCTGGCTCTCACAAAGTTTAGGCTTTAGATCTGCAGAGAAAGATGTAATAAAAAAAAAAAGTACAATGTCAAGTGGAAACAAGTGGTATAAAGATAAGTACAGTAGCTTAAGGACATAGAGAATGTCAGGTTCTGTGTGTATTTCAGATAGGCTGGTCTGGAAAGGCTGCTTTGATAAGGTAATGTCTGAGCAGAGGCCCAAATGTACGGAGAGAGACAGTCTTGTGAATATCTCTGGAATGCATTCCAGGGCTGGGAACTGGTGCCAGGGCCCCGAAGCAGGGTGTGCTTGGTGTGTTCCAGGGCTGCTAGGCGGCTGGCATGTGCAAAGATGGGATGAGCAGAAAACGGGAGGCAGGGGCAGAGAGGTGCGGTGCAGTTGTGGGGCAGATCATGGAGGGCCTAGCCTGCCGATTTTGGATTCTATTCTGAGTAACATAGGAAGCTAAACCAGGGTTCTGATCAGGAGTGAAATGATCTGGTTTATGTTTTTAAAAATGTACTGGTTGCTGTGTGAATAATATACTTGGGGCGTGTGGGAGCAGTCTAAAGCCTCAGTGAACGTGAGAGATGTTCTACATAGGGCACAGGCTTGTCATTTAAGTAATTTCTCCCCATCTATTCCAGGATTTATTCTAAGACAGAGTAATTCAGCAACAAAGAGGTCTTTTCAGTTGGCCCATGAATTAAAATTTATACAGAAATCAGCTTCAGAAAGTAAAAAGCACTGATGAAATGAAAGGTTGATTGCTAGTGATCCCAACTGTTCTACTTGGCTATTGTTTCAGCTGAATCAACAACCAAGCACAATTTGGTTCGCTGAGTCTCCCCAGATGGTAGGGATATGTTTCATCAAAATCAAGATTAACAATAGGTATTGGGTATGCAAAATTTAAAATAAAAAAAGGAAAATTGATGCTAGAAATAATTTTTGAGAGTAAAAGCTTATGGTTCTGGGGACTTCCCTGGCAGGCCAGTGGTTAAGACTCTGCCCTTCCACTGCAGGGGGACGAGTTTGATTCCTGGTCAGGGGACTAAGATCCCTCATGCTGTGAGGTGCAGCATAAATAAATAAAAATACTTAAAAAAAAAAAAGCTTATGGCTCTGGTTTTTAGCAGAGTGTAGAAAATTCAGAACAAGTGTTTCAAGATCACAGAGTAAAATTCCTGGAAACTAGAAATACTTTGCTGGAAAGATTTGTGACATATTTGACATGTTAACCAACAACTATGAGGTGAGCTTACCTATAAATGGGATGGAAGCCAAGGAATCACCAGGTGGAGTGGTACTTGAGGCCTTCCTCTCCTCCATCCTTTTTATATGGACCTCCCGGCGAGCATCATTAGGCAGCCAGCAGGTGGTGTCTGAGCCTGTCTCCTGGTCACTCACTGCTAAGATGTAAGACTGATGCCTTAAAGGCTGCGGTGTCTGGCGACCAGACGGAGGTTTTTCTCTTAGGATGACAGTTTCTTTATTATCTACAGCATTCAATTGCTGAATTTCCACCTCTTGTATATTTAAATCTTGATTCCTCTGAGTGACAGATAACTCAAAATCTGGAGTGCTAGCATTCTCACTTGCCAGAGCAGGGGGCTTAACAGAAGCTCCAGAAAGAGAGGGGGGCTTCCCAGTGTCCACTTGGTGATCAGGGGCGCTTTCCGTCCGTAACCATGTCTGCTGATTGAATAAACTGTTTTGATGCAAGTGATTTACTGGTCTTTGGTCTTTGATAGAAACAAATGAGTTCTGGCTGGAGGGTGGTTTCGCAACATGCGTAGAAGGCGCTTTCAGAGAGTTACTTCGGACTTTCCCAAGAGGTGACCTGTCCTGGGAAATCCCTCGAGGCTGGGACATTCCACAAGTAGTTTGAAAATTTCTGCTGGGCTGCAGGGGTTTTAGATCTGCTGGAATTTTTTTAAACTGAGACACTGATCCCCCGACTCTGCTGCTCACTCTCCTGCTGTCAGAATTCACCACACTCGGGGCCACTGTAAAATTGGAGCCTCGGAAAGATTTGTGAATTTCTTGCTGCCTGGGTCTCTCATAAATACCTCGCCGATCGTCCTGTTCGGTGAACCCACTCCACTTGTAAGTCTGCTTTCGTTCACCATTTGCATCCGGCAATGGGCATTCAGCATGGACGTTTTCCGAGGTTTCACCCTGCCCCTCAATGTAATCCCACGAGCGAGTTCTGTGGTTACTAAAACTAATAGAAGGAGATGTCAGTGCACCTTGAGAGGCACTCCTCGGACAATACATCATCAACACAGAGTCCTCCAGCCTCTCCTGGGACACGCTGCGCTGCCGGACCTGGATGGACTGGGGCACTCGGTCCTGAGAGGTGCTCCGACGCCGTACCTGCAGGGCAGCGCGGTTCAGCACCACCTGGTTATAATCCGCTGTGCTCTGAGAGGCGGCTCTTAAACTATCTAACCTTTCTTGAATGGTCCGACAGCCCATGTGCAAGCGCCGGTTATCAATATACTCTTTGTAAGTTTTATAGTTTTTCCAGTCTATGTGCTGATGCGAGTTGGGAGAGTAGTGGTTGACAGTTACAGAAGGAGACTCCACAGCTGGAGATCTGCTCACCAGACCTTCTGAGTGTCCGCCGTAGTGGCCAGATTTAAGTAAAATGCCAGAAGGTTCCAATGACCTGGAGCCAGGCTGGTGGATGAGATGGGCAGTGGGAACTGAGGACGGCGGTGAGGTGGTTCTCGTCGCTGTTTTGAAAGAGGGCTGCTCGTTTCGGCCATACCTCACTTCCTCAGTCCTGTGAGCGGGAACTGTGTGGTTGCTTCTGTTAGGTAATAAATCTACAACCTTCTCAGAAGGTACAATGACAGTCCTTACACTCTCATTGCAGACACACACTGCTGTGTTGGACTTGGCCACCTCTGGTGGTGACGGAGGCACTTGGATTTCCATCCTGTAGGCCCTGCCGGGCTGCGTCAATACTGGGGGGCTAGTCTGCTGTTTGCTTGCTGTTGAGTCTGGAGGAGGTGGTTCAGGGGGCTGCGCCATGGCGGGAGGGGCGGATGACGGCCAGGGGTAGCAGACTGGTGGGGGCTCAGGGATGTTGCGGGCATTGCCGCTGTAGGCTTCATTGCCTTTCAGGTAGGCATCTTGAGAATACGCCTACATGGAGAGGAGAGAAATGGGTCACTTCAAACTCATCAAAGGAACACATTTCCAATCTTGTGATATACTCTTATTTTATGGTGCCCTGCCTTGCTCCCGAGTGGCATTCGCTAAAGCATGCATGCAGACACAATGTAAGGGGACTCCACAAATTCAGCTCGTCTCTCAGAAAGCAAAGAAACTGTAGAATTTGCAAAAAATATAAATTACAATTGCCTATTTTCTCAAAAGATCTGAAACACATCAAATTCTATCCATTCCACCCGCCATAATTAGATATGGACATCTTGCTTTCAAAAATTTCCCCTTTTAAGTTTTATGTTTGTTTTTTTTTCTCCCTAGCAGTTGGCAGGTTAAATGGCTGCCTAATAAATCTCACAGCAAAAGAACCTGATCTTTTGCCAGAGTGAAGGTGAAAATATTAAAAATCTTCACCAAATACATCTTTACTCTAGGCACTACTGCTATGATAAATAATATATTGAACATTGTCTTGCCAATTAATAACTGCTGAGTTGCTAAAAATAATCCATTTTGATAAATTAGGTCCTCCAACAGCCATGTTAACTATTAAAAATTTTCAAATAGAGAATATGCACATATTAAAGGCATAAAATATAAATAAAGGTAATTCATCTTCCTGTATATAATTTATATTTTTTATTTTACACTCATGCAAAATTGTATTGTACAAATTTATTTGGTCTCTTTTACCTGTTTTAAGGAGACATTTCTCTATTATGAACAGGCAAGCATGCAGTTCCAATTTTTTTTTAATCAACTATTTATGAAATTATCTAGGAATATTTTTAAAAAATTAAAAGCAACAAATTAAATACAGAGACTCTATAAAACAGAGCTAATTAAGGTAACTCAGAACTATGTTCAACAGCTGAGACAGTTAGGTGTGGTGTCATGTTACATATTCGTTCCTAATCAAAACAAGCTTAATTCAAAACTATCTCCTGTCTTTGCATTAGACAGCTTGCAAAGCTCAAGTGCAGCCACAAACATAACATAACGTAACAGCAAAGTACTAGGAAAGGAGAGAAGGTGAGATGCTTCAAAAATATACAGGGATGCAGATAAATGTTATGTTTTAACACCAGTTATGCATAGGATACAAAAATCAAACATAAAAAGAAAAAAATAATAAAGAAAACAATGTATCACAAACACATTCTGCAAATTAGTAAGATTAACACCACGAAGAGATTCCTCTAAGCAAACTGACAGTTTTAATAGACTGGCTTATTACAAATTTCTACAAAACATGACTTTAAAAGCAAGGAAATGGCTTCTGTGCAGTTCTTACCAGAGCTGTGACATCCTTTGTAAATTGTAGCTAGCAGAAAATAGGAAAACATAGTAGAAGCTGCTTACTGACATAAAGACAGAATCATGTTGTCATATTGATGCTGGAAAACAGCAAGCTAAAAATACATCTATACTGAATCCTCTGGAAGGTACCAAGAGAAGTAAAGGGCAGTGAGGCATAAAGATTAACTTCAGTTTCCATCTGAGCATCTTTTTCTCAGGCTTTTATCTGGCTCTGATTTGATTTGTCTACCATTCTTGAAAGCAAAATACATCTGGTAACATGCATTCCTGACAGATATTTCCTTCGATCTGCGCTGCTGTCTGATAATGTGCTAGGAAGCTTCCCTTCCATGGGAACAACATTGATGCCTCTCAGTTCCCCTGAGCTTCTTCCATCTCTGCTTCCAGATGACGAAACGAATGCTCTATTATGCATTTAAAATAGTACAACCTCCTCCTTCCCCTGTAAATCGGAGCACAACCACCAGCTGTCAGCTGACTGCCGCTGCCTTGACACTAGCACTTTGGAATGAAAGAACGACTGTTGGGTTAAATGGGTTTCCCTCAAAAATTAAGATCTTTCCACACTGTCCCTTTTGTCCTGTTTGATTCACTTAAAAAAATAACTACTTAGTGGACATGAAAAAATACTGCTTCCAGAGTAATTCTTTTTCATGTATAATGAATACCATAAAATCTGAACCAGGAGAGCGTGAGAAACGAAAGCCAAGTAGATGAAAGAAAACATGCATACCATAATGCTGTAAAGGTGTGAAAACAGTCAATCCAAATAGATATTTTGGGCATTTGCCACTGATGTAATAAGCCTATCTTTTTCATGCTGATTACAGTCGCACTGATACTGTTACATGACAGGAAAACTGTGCGGATGAGTGTGTTGTCTGGTTCAGTATTTCCAGAGCATGTGTGTGCAGTTTTATGAAACATCACCTGAAAGGGTGTATCCCCTATGCTCAATAAAGTAAAGTTTGGCTGATGGGTTTCGTGACTTCTCAAAACTTCTACTACATTAACATACGCTGTAAAACTCAACATGAAGTTACAAATTTATTTGGCCATGGAACCCATTTTTTTCCCTGGGGGTTTTTACACAATTCAAATTTCTGCTAAGAAATGCTGCTCTAGAACTAATAATTTAGACATATCTCCTTTATTCAAATTTGGGGAGGAGTATTACTTTTAATAATAGAAGTATATGACCAGAACTATTGGGTTGGCCAAAACAAACTTTTTGGTCAACCAATATTAAATACTTGAAAGGTATTTGAAATACTTTAGATAATGCTAAAATTTCTAGTCTATATTCATAGGTCCTCACTTCTGGGTAAAGTGATGGCAAAGGGGTCCTTAAAATACATACACATGGACCAAGCATTACCCTTGGACTGACTAAACAGAATAGCTTATAGATACAGTATTATTGTCTAATGTAAGCAAATATGCTTGAGACAACTAAAGTAAGAATTTATTCAGTAGTAGGATTGAATTTCCTCACATAGTCTCTCATTTCATGGATACTAAAAAAGATTGTTATCTATTTAAATGTTTCTCATTCTCATAAAGTTTAAAAACCAATACATTCAATTAACATTCCTGGGGAAATCAGCAGTGCTCTAAGGCCACTGTCGCTTAGTATGTCTTCCAGATAAGTCATTAGAATAAATTTCAATGGCTATGCTAAGAGGTGTGGAACAGACAGAAATTAGCTCCATGATAAGCTAGGGGAGTAAACTAGGAACAGATAATATGCATTGTAAGGAGTCCTCTTCTCCCATAATGCCATTCGGTTTTCTTCTGGAAAACAGCCTACTAAGGAAAGCTTTAGCCAGGGCTTGGGCAAACACTGGGGTGGATTACAGCATTCAACTCTTCCAGGTGAACATGGAACCCATTGATTAAGTTTCCCATTCTGAAAACAGAATTTAAAACTCTATAACTTGCTTATAGCTGTGACTGTGGAGTGCTTTCTTGTGAGTCAGAAAGTAAGTCTTTCACTGAGACGTCACAGTCAGACATTTCAATGTTTTAACTACCCATTGGGAATCTCTGAATTGTCAACAGGCACCAATTAAACAGAACAAAATATCACTTAAAGTATTCTTTATCTAATGATATTTGTTTATATAGTTTTTGTATAATTATATCCTGTTATAGTGATGTCAAAATCATCCTGTGTTAATGTTTGTCTGCAGTGACATGAATTTGAGCAGACTCTGGGAGACAATGGAGGACAGAAGAGCCTGGCCTGCTGCAGTCCAAAGAGTTGCAAAGGGTCGGACGTGACTTAGCAACTGAACAACAACCATCCATGGCATGGCCCAGAAATTTTTGAGACCAATGTCATAAGAATTGCATATCTGGCTCATAATCACTTTGACTTTTACATTTAAGTCCAAATGGATACTTCATAGTATATATCCAGAAGTTTTGATGGAATTAGGCAATACTCAGATTTTTTTCAGACCGATTAGCACTTAGAAATTCAACAGGCAATGACCAAAAAAAAAAAAAACCTCTGGCCAATTTTTTTCATTAGTCCTTTTAAATATCACTATGTTTTTTCTTGAATTTCCTTTACCCTTGTTCTTAAGTTTTATATCTTACAGTAGCTTAGTAGTTTAAAAGTTTATAATGTTAAAGTTCCAGCCATATCTATATGAAAACAGAATAGGAGCAACCCTGTCGTGCGTACAGATCCAAAGGGTTCTCTACGCGGGGGTTGAGGGCAGTGAGTAAGGATAGATGCCTTACAAATGTCTTCATTTGGAATTAGAATTGTAAAGAGCACTTAAGTAAAATGTAATGTTAACAGTCTGGATCTTAATTATATGTACAGTGCCTAACTAGCTAAATAATCTAAAAGTAATCTTTCAGTTCAGTTTTAGTAGAATTGCATCAAAGTCACTATTACCATACCCATTACTACAGTATTACTATTACCAGACTGTATTTACTGTCTAGTAAATAATAAAAACAAACCAACAGAAAGAGTGCAGAATAAATAAGCTACTAAGATGAAAATTCCTGCCTACCAGTTCACCATTAACAGGCTGGTCTGTTAATACCTGTATCTATGACAAAAGCAAAAACAACCACCTATCGTGTTTGTATAATTTTCAAATACATGCCAGATATGTCACAGTGGGGCATGGGAGAAGGGGATGTTGTGGACAGCTTATACCTTTCTAAATCAGTTGAAACTTTTCTAACAAGCATGTATAGTCTTATAATTATTTTAAGTGAAAGTCACTCAGTCGTGTCCAACTCTTTGCGACCCCATGCACTGACTACTATACAGTCCACAGAATTCTTCAGAATACTAGAATGGGTAGCCTTTCCCTTCACCAGGGGATCTTCCCAACCCAGGAATCGAACCCAGGTCTCCCACACATTGCAGGAGGATTCTTTACCAGCTGAGCCACGAGGGGAGCCCAAGAACACTGGAGTGGGTAGCCTACCCCTGCTCCAGCAGATCTTCCTGACCCAGGAACTGAACCGGGGTCTCCCGCATTGCAGGCAGATTCTTTCTTAAAAATATATTTAAAATAAGATAAGAAAGCAGAAGAAAGTAACTGCTTCAAACTTTCAAAATATGAAAGAACCTTCCAGAATTCCTGTTCTTGTTTCCCTATTCTAAAGCAGGACCACCCTGATGCACATGTGGCAAATGAACACCTAATTTTTAAGAGAATAGTACACTGAGTGTGGAACATAATAAACTTGATTAGAAAGTACTTCTGATAAATCTAAAGGAAAACTTGGGTAAATTACGTTTCTCAATGGATGTGACAATATTCATGGAGTGGTAACTAGGGCAGTGGATACAGAGCCCAGAGACTGGTTACCCTGATAGCTCAGACCCTGACAGGCGGTGTGACTGTGTCAGCCACCGGACTGCTTCATCTGGACCCAATGGCAGTGCGGAATGGTGGTTTAGCTTCAACTACAGGCTATATACAGTCTCAGACCTGCGTGGGTTCAAGTCCTAGCACATCACTTTCTTCCCTGTTACACCAGAAAAGCTGTTTAACCCCGCTGTGTTTAACAGAGAATAACATGGAGTAGGCTCCAAATGCCCTTGTCCAACACCAGACACACCTGAGAGTCTCCAGAGCCATCACAACTGACCAACTCAGAATTCAGTCTTGAGTCCATGGTGCTGAAGGCTTACCAAAATGTCTTGAGGTATGAAGGGAAAAGAATGCTCAGATCTAGCCCTCCTACAGTGGGTCCATATTTTTTTTTCCCCTTAGTACTGCCCTTTAGGGACTTCCCTGGTGGCTCAGATGGTAGAGAATCTGCCTGAAATGTAGGAGACCCAGGTTCGATCCCTGGGTCCGGAAGATCGCCTGGAGGACATGGTAACCCACTCCAGTATTCTCGCTGGAGAATTCCATGGACAGAGGAGCCAGGTGGGCTGCAGTCCATGGGGTCGCACAAAGTCAGACACGACTGAGGGACTGACACTACCACTATGACTACCGCCCTTTAGGCAACTTGATGGGTGATGGCTGTTTCATTCAATGTCTGAGAAGGCAACACAATCATTTCACTTTTTTAAAAGTGCAACAGGAAGTGCTTTTTATTTTGCAATATCACCATAAAAATATGAACTTATCTAAGATTATGATCATAGTCTAAAATATCATTACATAAGACCATCACACAACTGAAATGAATACAAAACTAAACACATTGTGGATCCAGATATGTTTAAAAAACAAGGCTGCCAAGTAAATAAGTACTATTTATTACCAGCACTAGTTTAATAACATAATGAAGAATTCTTAATTTTACCAATACTTTGTACTTTTCAACACTGTATCACTGTCTTCTGTAAATTGTGAGATTTATTATTATATACCAGTCCTTCTGTGAGGCAAGTTTTAAATCAAATTTTCTAGGTCGCCTCTCAAAGATGAGCTGAGGACCTCTAGAACCACTTGGTCTTTACATCACTTGAGGAGCAAAAGTTCATGGGCACCCCATCCTGCTGTTACCCAGGCAAACATATGTAAACTGAGAAAACAAGCTTTCTCTTGGGTAAATGATGTTTACAGTGGCTGTAAAAATGTTCCTGTTTTCTTTACAATGAATATTCAACCTCACAGGGACAAATACATCTTTACAAGCATGTATTTTAAGTAACAGATTTAAGAGCAACATAAGTACTTCTGAAGGCCCCTTATTTTCACATGTTTTTTTAAATCCCAGATTCTCTTTGTGTTTTATAATAGCTTTTTAAAATGATACTTGTAGATATCCTAGCTAAAAACACTTATGTGAAAAAGAACTTTCTGCATTTTGATGTTCTTCAGGGAACAACGCATAGCCTACATTAACTATATACACTCCTTCAATTTCCTAAGAAATTACAGGACATGCAAATTTGAATGAAGACTGGGTTTAAAGGTGAGGTTTTCTTTCATTATCAAGGATATGGACTTTTAACTTTTTTCTTTAGAATTTTTATTTATTTATTTCTTGATGTAGACCGTTTTTAAAGTTTGTGTTTAATTTGTTATAATACTGCTTCTGTTGTTTCATGTTGTGAGGCATGTGGGATCTTAGGTCCCCAACTAGGGATGGAACCTACACCTCCTACATTGGAAGGTGGGGCTTTTAATTTCTTATGCTTAAAATAAAACAACAAGTTGTAAGAATATGACTTTTCTGTTACAATGTATCAGGACCCTTTACTGAGGAATTTTGAAGATCTGTGTGCTTGGGTCAGCCCAGTGAACCAACTTTTCCCTGTGGTGCAACAATTTGTAGTTTCCCTCTGCTGCTGCTGCTAAGTCACTTCAGTCGTGTCTGACTCTGTGCGACCCCATAGATGGCAGCCCACCAGGTTCCCCCGTCCCTGGGATTCTCCAGGCAAGAACACTGCAGTGGGTTTCACGCATTTCCTTCTCCAATGCGTGAAAGTGAAGTCGCTCAGTCGTGTCCGACTCTTCGCGAACCTATGGACTGCAGCCTACCAGGCTCCTCCGCCCATGGGATTTTACTTTAGATAAAACACAAAGAGACTCATCAATTAAATTTCCCACTGATCACATCCTTAGAACATTATTGCATTGCTGATCCCCTGCATCAACCAGGATGATCAGCTAGGATGATCATTCTGTGCTTGATTCCCTTCCCTTGGCATTTATTCACCGCCAGCTACTCTGAAATGAACTATTTCACTGTTCTAACAAAGTCCCACCAGTGCCTTCACCTTAGCAAGGAAAGAGTCTACTAAAGATGACTCTTCCCTAGAGTTCTGGTTCGGAAGAGCACTCTATCTCTGAGTCAGGAGAATACAACAGTTCAAGGTCAAGTCTGCCCTACCCTGTTAGTATCACCTCCTGGTCCTTTGCATAAGTAGAGCCCTAGAGAATAAGCCCCTCTTTATTTTCAATCTAGTGACTTCACTGCCTTCCATGGTTATGACCGTTACTCTTTCATTGTGCTGCATGATCAGGGTAGGAACCCTGCAACTAATTCTACTTGATTAAGAAAACCATCATGGATGGTTATCCCTCCTTGATCAGACACCCCTGACCTCAACAGAACTGTGTACTTAAGAAGGATAATCTTTTATCAGTAAAACTGCCATTTTAAAATGAAATCGGCCTGCCTTGAAAACACAAGGTTGATCTCCACGAATTTTGGTTAATTATATTTTACGTGTAAGTCAATCGGTTCAGTTCAGTCGCTCAGTCGTGTTTGACTCTTTGCGACCACATGGACTGCAGCACACCAGGCTTCCGTAAGTGGAATTATTAGGATTAGCTTTAGTAATATTTTTTGTAAAAAAAAGAAAAAGTGTTTCCAAAGATTATTTGAGCCAAGTTCAAATTAACGCCTTATAAATGAAAAACATCCCTATTTTGATTCCTATCACAAAAATTCCATTAGTTCTGAGTAAAACAGCAATGCTGCTGCTGCTGCTGCTGCTAAGTCGCTTCAGGTTTGTCTGACTCTTCACGACCGCATGGACTGCAGCCTACCAGGCTCCTCCATCCAGGGGATTTTCCAGGCAAGAACACTGGAGTGGGTTGCCATTGCCTTCTCCGAAACAGCAATGACAATTCTCTAAAAGGAAGTTTTCTAAAAATCACAAACTTCAGCAGCCACTACTGTTTCCCCAATCTAATTGTTTTATTCTGCTGAACTACAAAAGTCAACTGAGGAAAAGTATTTCTGAACGAAATTTGTCTTCTTTTTTTACCATCAGCAATATCTGAGTTTAATAAAGGAGTTGAATACTCCATTCAATTTGTTTTCTTTCTCGAGGAAAAAGGTATTTTAAGACAAATGCTATAGGTTTTCAGCTATCTAATTTCATTCCCTCTCTAAGATGTTAACATATTTTTCCCTTAAGGTGTGGCCTGTACTCATTGCGAACATTCCTTCTAATGGAATGAATGGATACTGTTGAAAACTGTTTGGTAAGTTAATTTATAAGCAGTAATACTTACTGAAAAAATAAGAAATGGCTTTCATAAAACTTCTGACTTTATAATTTTTTTAAAAAGTCTAATTCCTGGGGATATTTACTTGCATTCTGAGGTTTGGCTTTGGTCAAAGGAATAATCTAGAACGCAACACTGGGGCAAACAAACTCTTTAGGAATCTCATTCCAAATGACAACAGCAAGTTTACTGTGAAATTAATAAAACATTCTCATGTTGCTTAACTGTAAAAAATTGACAATGGTCTGTGTCTGTCTCTCTCTCTCTCTTTGGTAAACTGTAGAGAAAAACAGAGTGTTTAAAGTTTTTCCCCTTTAGAATCTTTTTCAAAAAAATCTAATTTACCTCTATCTTTAGAGAATTTTTATTAACATTCATAACTATAAAACAATCCACATATTTAAACAAACAAAACTTACCACTTGGAGAATGTCTTCATCTTTTGGCATAACACTAAGTTCCAATGTTGTATCACTGAAATTGAATATACATAAACTATTTTAGGGGAGGCAAAAATTATACAAGAAGGACATAAAGGAAAAAAAGAGGTAACTCAGGTATTTTTATGAGTTTAACTTGCAGATTTTAAAAATCTTTACTTTCAAATCCAAATCATTAAAATGAAAAGCAATACTTTTTATGCATATATAATAATTATGTACATATGTTTGAGCTATTCAGAATTGGTCAAGTGTTCTTTACAACATGCTTCTAATTTAGAAACACCAAGTATATTACTTGTATTGAATATTCCTGGAACAAAACTCATCAATATATAATTATGTATTCCTTAATCTCAGGTCACAGAACAAATTACAAATTTTTACTACATAGTCTCACTGTTTATCAAGTTAAAAACCCATTAACATGAAAATAATCAAAGAACCCTCAAATTTAACATTTTAAGCAATACTAAGCATCCTAATTTTGAAATATTCCCTCTTGGCCTCAGAAGGGAAGGAAATAAGAGTTCACCATCACAATCATCAAAACGATGCTTTATCTTTAAAAACCATACAGCATCTCAACTATTTGTTTTCTTCTCCATGATTTAATTTAGCGCTTTTACAGGAATAGCTCAAAGTCTCATTTTATGTTGGTACTGCAAGTGTCCTATTGAAATAATAGACAAGTTTCTCTAGGTTTAAAACAGCTCAAAGGGAAAAATTATATTGAGTCCTGTGATATCAGAATTACACTGAGATATGCAAGGATAGTGGTGCTGTCCCCAGCTAGGGCTTCAGTATCTATCCTAACAATACTGGATATATTTCCCCCCAATACAATCATGAGATTAAGAAACAAACAACAAAAAACCCAAAATCTAATAATTTACTGGTGTCTCTATTTGAACCCTTATTTTTAGGTTCATAAATGCAAAGAGAATAGTAAACCAGTAAGAACCACAGGTTCAAATAAATTCTACTAAGAAAATATGTAAGTACTTGAATTTCAACATTTAGAGTTGGTAGAAAATACATACTGATGCTTAGATAAATTCTTCTGCAAGGATACATTTTTACATTAATACACTGCAGAATCTCAATGGCTTTGTGCTGCATTAATCCATTTGCTACCAACTGCAGACAAAAGGAACACAATTTTTTAAAAGAAAAATAAGATCATGAAAAAAAAACATTAATTTAATTTATTTATTTAATTTTTCAAATTGCTTTACTGGTGAAAAATTAAGACTGTCATTCCAAAATGTTATTATTGTGAAAGATGAACTGCATCAGTAACCAAAAAAATAATAATAATAATAATGTGGAGTTTGAGGAAAACAAAGATTAAATTATGGTTGTTTTGGGAAAATGGTACTTTTAAAGATGATATGTTAAGAAATACCCTGAAAACTCTTAAATTATAGGTTGACAAAACATATCGTTATATTTATCATGATCTAAATTATTTTCAAAAAGAAAATTTGGGTAGATCTCCCCACTGCCTCTGAGGGAGGCTTTCAATTCTTCACCAATCCCCAGGTTTCCTCAATACTTAAGATCAAATAGGTGTCACTCAGGAACACCTAGAATCCAATAGTAAAAAGAATACTCTGAAATCAATAAATCATGATCACCCAGCTCTGAGAGTGGCAACGTATTAGGGCATTTGTGTAAATCGTTGTTGCTGCTTAGTCACTCAGTCTTGCCCAACTCTTTGCAACGCCATGGACTGTAGCCTGCCAGGCGCCTCTGTCCAGGGATTTTCCAGGCAAGAAGACTGGAGTGGGTTGCCATTTCCTCCTCCAGGGATCTTCCTGACCCAGGGACTGAATCTGTGTCTCTTGTGTCTCCTGCATTGGCAGGCAAATTCTTTGCCCGCTGAGCCACTGGGGAAGCCCACTGGAGAAGCTGGAGTGGGATGCCATTTCCTCCTCCAGGGGATCTTTCCAACCCAGGAATTGGACCTGCATCTCTTGCATCTTCTGCATTGGCAGGCAGGATTTTTACCACTGACGTCACCAAGGATCCTCGTGTAAATAAGTGAAAACATTTTTTAAAAATAATACAGGAAGCTTGATAGAAGTCTTCAGAAAACAGTGAACTTCAATTTAATTACAGGCCGCTGAGTGTGGCTAATATAAAGCAATAGGTCACCTAAAAGTTACTGTATTTGAATCTGGGTAGCACCTCTTGTGATGATGATCTGGAAATCAGACCCTAGTAGAGTCATGGCTTATTCTTGATCAAAATTTAATATGGCAACCTCTTTGGCTTTTGATTTCTGTATTTGTAATTTAAAAAAGTCTAGGTGTGTGACAGAGAGAAAGAGAGTTGGACTAAATTATTTTTATAGTCAGTCACTCTATAAATACTATTCTACCTCTAAAACTCAAAATCCTATTCTGCAGACAGTAGGCAGACAAGTGGATTAAAACATGATTCCTTGTGGTCTTTGTTAAAACAAATGAATCTGAGCCAAGAATATTATTCAGTAAACTATTTAAAGATAAGTTATCTTAGTAGTTTTAAAATAAATTATATATGCAAGTATTTCTATACATATTATAAACAAATTTGATTGTCACTTCAAATAAAAGTAAGAAACTTAATGGCAAATCTAAAATGTATGCCTCTCAGGCTCAAAAGGATTTTAATTACAAATCTAGTAAATTTGCCAAAACAAAGCCACCAAATACGCCATCTTCTGGTAGTACGCTCTTGGCAACTTTCAAATGCATTTTCAACTTTAAAGGAAGGTGTCCTATCTTTACATCAAATCAGCTTCTTATAGGAATATAATATTGTATTAAGTCTACTTTCTTCATTGATTTATAAAACCCATCTTTGGCCAAAATTAATCATGTCAAGACTTACCTGTTCTGGATTAAAGCAATTACTTGAGAATAGGTCTTTCCAATAACACTTTCTCCATTGACTTTTATAATTCGATCACCTTCAAAGAGGAATTAAAAAAACACATGAGGAATTCCTTTACAATGTCATTTCTGAGTACTTTTGTAATACTTCCTGAGTAATATACTTATTTTTGATATATCCTTGCTCATTGTTTTGTAAAGTATCTTTTATAAAAGTGATCCTAAATTTTAATATATCCAGCTTATGAGACATAACAATGTTTTAAATGAAGAGTGCAGCAACTGATGAATTTAGAAACCTCAAAAAGTATTTTATCTCTAAATATTTATATATTTATATAAATAAATCCCCTAACTTTATTTATTTATTTTTTAAGTTTTTTGGCTCTGCAGTGCAATATGTGGAATCTTAGCTCCTCAACCAGGGACACAGCCCTGGTGTGGAGTCTTAACCACTGGACCACAAGGGAAGTTCAGCGTCCTCCAATTTTAGTCCAACTAATTTCTTTGTCGTATTCTCCCAATCTCTTTAGTTTACTGATTAGTGCTACACTGCAGAACTTAAATATGGGTATGCACATGGGTTTGACTTTATATATATTAACTTGTTCTTCATTTTAATGGGGTAAAGGATGTCTGGATGACACAAAAAAATTCAATGGAGCATAAAAGAAAATAAATGAGAGAAAGGACAAGGGAAAGAAGAAAATAGAAAAAATGTACTTTTCATGTGCCTAGCACAGCCCCTCAACTATGACCAAAAAAACAACTAACAAATTAACAGTGCATCCTAATATATCTTAGGAATGACACCCAATACTTATACTTGTAGCTGAAAAGATATTTTAATCAAAAGGCAGTGAAAGATAGTTTTTCATTAATTCCCATTTTAAATTATCTCATGTTTAAAAACAAGAGAAAGGGGTAACTATTTTAGTGTGTGCATTACTCTAAACTAAGTCCTAGCTAGTTTTTATGAAAATCATTAAGTCACAGAATATTTTAGAACAAACAGACCACACCCTGCAGATATGCAGCTGGGCTTGCTTGCATTGCACTGGAGACTTCAGTTACTCTTTGGGGACTTGGAGGGATGGAATGAATTGGGAGATTGGGATTGACACATATACACTACTGATACGATGTATAAAATAGATAACTAATGAGAATTCTACTCTATAGCAGAGGGAACTGTACTTGATGCACTAAGGGGTGTAAATGGGAAGGAAATCCAACACAGAGGGGTTTTATATATAAGTATAGCCAATTCACTTTGCTGCACAGCAGAAACTAACACAACACTATAAAGCAACTATACTGATAAAAATTTTTTAAATAAAGAAAATTTACCATTTTAACCAAAAAAATAAGCTACTCTTTGTGGTGGAATGAACTAATTCATCTCTGGCAGGCCAGGCTCTTCTGGAATTTGGAGCTTCAAGATTATTTTAATTAGATCAATAAATATCTTCATCATTTTACTATTTTGTTCACCTTTGTCAAAATTAAATGTATGCAAAATAGGTTGTTTTAAAGGGCCTCTGAGAGTCCATTATTAAGTGGTAACTAAAAGTGCCCGTTTTTTTGAAATTAAAAGATCCTTGCTCCTTGGAAAAAAACCTATGACAAACCTAGACAGTATATTAAAAAGCAGAGACATCATGGACCTTTGCCAACAAAGGTCTGTTTAGTCAAAGCTATGGTTTTTCCAGTAGTCATGTATGGATGTGAGAGTTGGACTACAACGAAGGCTGAATGCCAAAGAATTGACACTTTTGAACTCTGGTACTGGAGAAGACTCCTGAGAGTCTCTTGGACAGCAAGGAGATCAAAACAGTCAATCCTAAAGGAAATCAACCCTGAATATTCATTGGAAGGACTGATACTGAAGTTGAAGCTCCAATACTTTGGCCATGTGATGCAAAGAGCTGATTCATTGGAAAAGACCCTGGGAAAAGATGCTGGGAAAAACTGAGGGCAAGAGAAAAGGGCAACGGTTGAGAGGATGAGATGCTTGGATGGCATCATTGACTCAATGGATGTGAGTTTGAGCAAACTCATGGAAATAGTGATGGAAAGAGAAGCCTGGCGTGCTGCAGGACATGGGTCGCAAAGAGTCAGACACCACTTAGCAACTGAACAACAATAAAAGTGCCCACAAATTGTGTGTGCATGTGCTAAGTTGCTCAGTCGTGTACAACTCTGTATTTCTGTCAGAATATATCTATTTGGGTATCAGGAAGCATATAACTAACTAGGTCTCAGAAATAACTAATATGAAGAGGAAGAAAGAAACATACAGAAGGAGAAAGAAAACTATGGAAAATGAAATATGGAAGAAACAAAGTAAGAAATCTAGACTCTGTTTAGATATCAGCACCTGTGCATAATCCAGCTTCAAAAGCAGGTCCGCCCTCTTTCACCTGTTTAACAAAGATGGTGTCCATGGGTTCCAAGCGGTTTCTTTGTTTTCCTGTGGGAGAAAAAAGATCCAAGGCATGGTTTCACTTCACAATATTTTCATAAAATAGCAAAACAGGAAACTATGTTTAATTGAGACAATTAAGCCAAGATCTTTTAATGAAGTGTTAACCACATATCCTGGATTTGAATGCTGAAGTCATTATTAAGAGTATTTCACAAACTCAAACATTTATTTTGCTTCTTTCATAACACAACTGCCACAGTAGCAATGGTTTCCATTTATTGGGAACATTCTGTATGTAAATTACTACACTAAATACTACCAGCCTGAGAGCTAATTTCCATAGTGAGTAAATATTACCATGGAACAAAAGTGGACACGGAGGCTCAGGGAGATTAAGTAAGTTCTCCAAGATCACAGAGCTAAATTATACAGGTGGTACTCAAGTCTACTGCCTTTTTTCTTTTTCCATTTGTTCAGTAATTTATTTTTATCAAGTCTACTGCTTTTTAATACTGCATGGTATTAAGCACTGAAGTCATAATGCTAAGTAAAACAGTTCTTTCCCTTTAGGGATGCTGGAGGGAGACAGAGCTATGAATGAAGAATGATATGACAGTATTAAAAAACAGACAAACACAACAGACAGCCATGGTGATGAGGAGCAGGTGATCAAATGGGAAAGTCAGGACTTTACCAACTGCTATCCATAGACCAGCTCAGAGACTTGCTAAAAATCAATGTTTGGAATCCAATCAGAAATCTGCTTTGTCCACAATTTTCCCTGGTGATTCACCTACACACTAACATTTGAGAACAACTGACAGTTTCAATACACAGAAGTAAAAAAAAAAAGGAGTCATGGATGAGAGAACGTTTAAAGTAAGTGATAAGTACGAAGGAAAGTACTGAGAGGGGACAAACAGGTAGATACTCAGAGTGTGGTCCCCAGACTGGCAGTATTGACAAACCCAGGAAGTGTGTTCAGATCTACTGAGTCAGAAACTGAAACAGAACACACAGCCCTGACTCCTTAAAAAGAATGTAACTGGGAAAATAATGCTTATACATGTATGGGATAAATTTAATCCATTTTGTTAGACTGCAATGCTGGGCAGAATTTGATTGAGTGTCAAATACAAAGAATCCATAATTGTCATATAAAACTTTTTTATATGAATTTTTATACATTGTACAGGATGCAGGGATCAAGACCATCCCCAAGGAAAAGAAATGTAGAAAGGCAAAATGGTTGTCTAAGGAGGCCTTACAAATAGCTGTAAAAAGAGAAGCAAAAGGCAAAGGAGAAAAGGAAAGATACACCTATTTGAATGCAGAGTTCCAAAGACTAACAAGGAGAGATAAGAAAGCCTTCCTCAGAGATCAATGCAAAGAGAAAGGAAAACAATAGAATGGGAAAGACTAGAATCTCTTCAAGAAAATAAGAGATCCCAAGGGAACATTTCATGCAAAGATGGGCACAATAAAAGACAAAAATGGTATGGACCTAACAGAAGCAGAAGATATCAAGAAGAGGTGGCAAGAATACATATAAGAACTGTACAAAAACGATCTTCAAGACCCAGATAATCATGATTGTGTGAGCACCAACCTAGAGCTGGACGTCCTGTAATGCAAAGTCAAGAGGGCCTTAGGAAGCATCACTATGAACAAAGCTAGTGGAGGTGATGGAATTCCAGTGGAGCTGTTTCAAATCCTGAAAGATGATGCTGTGAAAGTGCTGCATTCAATATGCCAACAAATTTGGAAAACTCAGCAGTGGCCACAGGACTGGAAAAGGTCAGTTTTCATTCCAATCCCAAAGAAAGGCAATGCCAAAGAATGCTCAAACTACTGCACAACTGCACTCATTTCACACACTAGTAAAGTAATGCTCAAAATTTTCCAAGCCAGGCTTCAACAGTACATGAATCGTGAACCTCCAGATGTTCAAGCTGGATTTAGAAAAGCAGAGGAACCAGAGATCAAATTGCCAACATCCGTTGGATCATCGAGAATTTCAGAAAAACATCTGCTTTGTTGACTATGCCAAAGCCTTTGACTGTGCGGACCACAACAAATTCTGGAAAATTCTTAAAGACGTGGGAATACCAGACCACCTGACCTGCCTCTTGAGAAATCTGTATGCAGTTCAGGAAGCAACAGTTAGAACTGGACATGGAACAACAGACTGGTTCCAAATAGGGAAAGGAGTACGTCAAGGCTATATATTGTCACCCTGCTTATTTAACTTATATGCAGAGTACATCATGACAAATGCTGGGCTGGATGAAGCACCAGCTGGAATCAAGATTGCCAGGAGAAATATCAACAACCTCAGATATGCAGATGACACCACCCTTATGGCAGAAAGCGAAGAAGAACTAAAGAGCCTCTTATTGAAAGTGAAAGAGGAGAGTAAAAGTTGACTTAAAACTCAGCATTAAGAAAACTAAGATCATGGTATCTGGTCCCATCACTTCATAGTGATGGGAAACAGTGGAAACAGAGACAGACTTTATTTTGTGGGGTCTCCAAAACCACTGCAGATAGTGATTAAAAGACGCTTGCTCCTTGGAAGAAAAGTTATGACCAACCTAGACAGCATATTAAAAAGCAGAGACATTACTTTGCCAACAAAGGTCCATCTAGTCAAAGCTATGGTTTTTCCAGTAGTCATGCATGGATATGAGAGTTGGACTATAAGGAAAGCTGAGAGCCAAAGAATTGATGTTTTTGAACTGTGGTGTTGGAGAAGACTCTTGAGAATCCCTTGGAGCTCTCTGCAAGGAGATCCAACCAGTCCATTCCAAAGGAGATCAGTCCTGAGTGTTCACTGGAAGGACTGATGCTGAAGCTGAAACTCCAATACTTTGGCTACCTGATGAGAAGAACTGACTCATTTGAAAAGACCGTGATGCTGGGAAAGATTGAAGTCAGGAGGAGAAGGCGACGACAGAGGATGAGATGGCTGGATGGCATCACCGACTCAATGGACATGAGTTTGAGTAAACTCTGGGAGTTGGCAATGGACAGGGAGGCCTGGCGTGCTGCGGTCCATGGGGTCGCAAAAAGCTGGACACCACTGAGTGGCTTGAAATGAACTGAACCACAAAAGTGACTCAAAAACAAGAAACAAATAAAGCAACATCTATCATCAACTCTGCTTACATATTTAGCTATTTATTTTGAAAGAAAGCCTCTAAAAGTAGAGAATGCTAACTCTCCTTAAAATGCAACAAGACACAGTGGAAACTGCTTGTGCTTTTCCACAGAAGACAGGTATCCAAATTCCTTGCTTTGCCACTAGATAGTCCAGCTGTAATTAAATAAATTTTTTTACTTAAAGAAATGATTACTCTTTCTTTCATAGCATAGAGATATGTTTTGACATTCTTGAAAAGTTTCTAGGATTCAAAAGATAGCATATAAATGTGCTCAGCATAGCTTGAAAGTGAAGTGAAGTCGCTCAGTCGTGTCCGACTCTTTGCAACCCCATAGACTGCAGCCTACCAGGCTCCTCCGTCCATAGGATTTTCCAGGCAAGAGTACTGGAGTGGGTTGCCATTTCCTTCTCCAGAGGATCTTCCTGACCCAGGGATTGAACCCGGGTCTCCTGCATTGTAGTCAGACGCTTTACCGTCTGAGCCACCAGGGAAGCCTAGCATAGCTTATAACTGGAGCAATTTCTCAGTAAATGTGCATTTCCATTCACAGTGTTTAGATGAAGACTAGTTCCATGTTTTCAAGAATTAAAAACTTGAAAAGTCATAAAAATACACCTGCAAAGTAGCTATCATTCAATTTTTAAAACTGTTTCTATTTATCAGATCACTTCCCAAGGAAACTTTATAAACTCTCTATGTTTAGATGACCTGAAAATATTCTAAATCCTTTGGTCACTTTTCATTAGCTATGACAACCCCAACTGAAGGAAGTAAGAGAACTAAATGCTAGTTAACTCCCTACTATAAGGAAGAATGTTCTCATTCTGAGGAGATGTTTGTTGAAATACTTAGGGATGAAGTATTAGTAATCATCAATTATCATATTTTATTATTATATTGTTACATTTCCATTATTATAATGAGAAGGATATCTGCAACATAATTTTCAAATGATTTGAAGGAAAAAAATAAACCTAAATAGCCAGACACTCAGACACACATATGGATGGACAGATAAAGCAAATATATCTTAAACATGTTAATTGTGGAATACAGACAGACAGACAGGGCATTTACTGTACTCTGAAAATTATAATACAGAGTTTGGAAAATTTTTCTGTATGTGCCAAGCTTTTACTTCACAGAACTGGTCATCCACTACTTACAATTACACATTTACTCGTTTACACGTTGCTTGTTTGTCTTTTCAACTAAAATGAAGAGCAGGGATTTTTGTTACGTTCACTGATGCTCAGAGACCTAACAATGCCTGGCACAGAATGGACATTCGATAAATCACTGCTCAATAAATGAACAAATTTCTTATTTAAATCTTACATCAAGCTTTCTCTTACAACTAGTTTGAACAGGAAAAAAAATTCTTTTCAATTTAAGTCACTTAAAATGCAAACACTTAATTCCAAACAAGTTGGTAATCAGGCTAGGTCCTTATGTAGCCAACTCAACATTCACAGCAGTGGGTGTTTAAAGAAAACCATTTACTTTTTACTTGGCTAGAGATTTGAAGGTTTAATAAGTTTTGCTGTATCAAGTCATTGCTTCATGAAAAGATTTATATAATAAAAGAAAGGACACATTTTTCTTTTTATTAATGACTTGCAGTCCACCATGTCCCAAAGGTGATTATATCATACCTACATTTAAAAAAACACAAAAATATAAATGACTATTAGTGACTTCTACAAAATAGTAAAAAGCTGGCTATATAGCAATATAGTGACTTCTGAAAGTTCTTATAGGAACTTTCTTTTTTTAAATATAAACTTATTTATTTTAATTGGAGGTTAATTACTTTCACTTACACAGAATAAATGCAGTTCAAAGTAATTTGGTTTTAATTTCTATAAAGGAAACAATAACTTGGCAATGACTACCACTATAAATTCAGAGCGACTTTGCCACATATTGACCAATCCTTCAATATACCGTGCCTGAAAATACATGAAGATGGAGTACAGTAAAAGAAGGGCCGGCCTTACAGTAAACACTGTTTTAACTGCTAAGAGTTGTACTCTGATCCTTCTTGTTCACTTTCCTTTTTAGACTCTCTACAGAATTCCGACTTGCTATTACTACTATAGACGTTATCCAATTTCTTCTGGACAATAGAAGATCTTCCCAGAGGCATTCATTAATTACAGACAGGTTTACTAAGAAAGATCCCTCTCTTCAATTTCTATATGCCTTGACTTTAAGTCTTATGTTAAACACATAGTTCATTCATTTTAAGAGTGTCTTCTTTTTAATATATGCTCTCTGCAATTCCACTAGAACTGGAAATCACAAGCATCAAATTTAAAGTCTGTGTTGTTCAATCTCCTATGCCTTTGGTTTTTTACAATCAGTTTCTAGACATGCAAAACTAAAAGTCCAACCCTGTGGCGATTCTTCAGGAAAATTCACCCCTTACTTCCCTGTAGGATCATTTGGTGGAGTTAGTGGCTTCCTTGGCCATTCTCAGTAAAAGGTCTCTTTCAATTCTGCATGCGTAGTTTATAATTTCTTAGTTTTCTAAAGACCTTATTCAAGCGTCATTTCCTTACCAGAAGAAAAGGGAAATGTGTCTTTTTAGCACACACATGTCACTAAATCCTTCTGTCTTTGAGAAAAGGAAGAAGATGGTGGTGATCTTATGTGAATAAGAATGGCTAAAATGGGCATGTACTCCAGGAAAGCCCCATTTTATTCTATTTTGCCACTTAACATACAATTAGTAAAGACTTAGATAAGATGTAAAAAGCATATATGAAGTTACTTGAAGGTGAAAGTGACACTTTGAAATCAGACAGAATGCAAATACTTTTACATTTCAGTAAATATGATTAGCTGGGGCGGGGCGGGGGGGGGGGGGACAACTAAAAGAAACAATAATGAATAGGTAGTAGCTGCCATCCAAACACTGAATGAGCATCCAGGCGGGCATGATCTTTACTCTCCATATCCCGTACAATGTAGCAGTCAACAGCTTGAGACCCACGACCAGATTACAGGGTTTAAAATCCCAGCTCTACCACGTACTTTCCAAGAAGGGTTACTGGATTTTGCAAAAATTATTGTCTATCAGAAATTCAAATGTAATTCAGCATCCTATGTTTTATCTGGCAATCCCATCCTCAAGGGGTTTTAAACAAATGATTTGTTGGTGCCCCGGTTAACTCATGGGAAAATGAGAATGATGATCATTTATTTATTTTCACCTGGCAAGGTTGTTGTAAGGATTAGAAGAGAGAATCCATTAACATATTTATATAATGCTTCATACAAGTAGGTTTTTAAGGAATGTTACTACTATGCTAAGTCTGATGATAACCCTTTAGGTTTACGTAGAGAGCAGGGGTGAATGAGCCCAGGGACACAGCACTGTCACAGGGTCAGGGCATGATTAAATACTGGTCTAGAGAGGAACGATACAAACTTAACCATCATAGCAGAGGGAAGCTGAAGAGCAGAAACCAAAGAACAACGAAAAAAAGAAGGGAGACTACACTAAAACATTTCCAGTAACTCTGACACAAACTACAAATCTGCCTTAAAGAGTGTGTGTGTGCGCAGTCATTCAGCCACATCTGACTCTTTGGGATCCCAAGGACTGTAGCCCTCCAGGTTCCTCTGTCCACGGAATTCTCCAGGCAAGGATACTGGCGTGGGTTGCCATTTCCTTCTCCAGGGGATCTTCCCGACCCAGGGACTGAATCCATGACTTCAGCATCTCCCGCACTGGCAGGAGGTTTCTTTACCACTGAGGCATCTAGGAAGCCCAGTGTATTAAAGAGATTGTGTCTAAAAGCCAGAAGCTCTAATGACCCTCTTCTCTGGAGAACGCTAAAACCTAAAACAATTGGATTTAAATTGTTTCAAAATTTGAAATATGAAGTACACAGAGCAAGCAGACTAAAGCAAACCGATTATTCTCCGAAGCAACAGATTTTGAACTATACCAGTTACAAACAAGAGCCTATAGTGAAGACACACAGAGGGATAGATCAGGGAATCCTATAGTTCTCTGTTCCCTACAGGGACAAGAGAAATGTATTTCTTAGCAGTTAAAATAAAAAAAATTCTTTAAACAAAGAAATACCATCTTACATTTCAACCAAAAGCAAAGCAGCAGAAAACAATGGCAATTACTCAGATTGAGATTTTTTTAAAATTTTCCTTCTCTCTCAGAGTTCACAAACATGCTATCAAACAACTTTTTAAATGAAAACAAATCTGTTTTCATAATGACAGATTTAAGTTCTTTTTTATCTATTTCTTTGCTATTAAAAAAAGAGAGAGAGAGAGAGAGAGATACAAAAACAAAGAAATGCTCTTTCTATCTCTACACAAGAAAAGGCTGTTGAAATTAAACTGGGCTTAATATGAAAGTTAGATAAGCCTTAGAAGGCATGTGCTCTCCACAAAGGCAGAAAGCTAAAGAGGTCACATAATGGAATGCTAAGGCTCCAGGCATTAATTATTTAAAGAAAATCAATTAAACAGCTCATTGAAATTAAAATCTATTTTTCAGACCTCTAATAATTGAAACCCTGTAGATTGAGACAGCTATATCAAAGTTAAATGTGAATAATGAAAAATGATCTTTGGTTCGCTTTGCTGGGCTGTAGATCGCTACCGGCAAAAAAAGAAAAAAACAAACCCAGGGCGTGGGGAAGCACGTACTAAGCCTAAGTTTAGGAATATGGCTCTACTAAGGCAGAAGTGATAAATACGAAATTCAGACTAGTAATTACATCTGGGGGGACGAGAATAGAAAAGAAACTGTATAGAAAGGCCTTAGTCATATTTGTAATAATTTATGTCTTACAGAAAGACAGAGAGGAATGAGGTGGTGTTGAAATATTAGGATGACATAGGTAGTAACCATTTGGAAGTTACATTTCCCCTTTATTTTTCTGTTTGCCTGAAATATTTTATAGCTCCTTTTAAATTGTTGAGAACAGACTTCTAAAAAAAAGAAGAAAACAGGCTTCTAATTTTCATTTTAGGGGTCTGGTTCGCTAATGGCATACAAAACACTTTTAGAGCCTAACAGACTGTTTAACGTCAAAAATCCACATGTATCAATGATGAATATACATCTTATATGAAAATTAAGTAGAATCCAATGCAAGAGGACTGTCATGGCAGATTACTGGCTCCTTTTCTCTTCTCTTCTCTTCCCTGTAAAGGCAGAAGCACTGAGAGAAAAAAAAGATCGCATTCCAGCTTTCTAAACCTAAGTGTTTCCAAACTTCCACTTAAGACAATTCTCATTTCCACAGTGATGCCTAGTACTTTAAATTTTATCTCCCAGGCCTCCAATCCGTTGTCCAACAAATCTTATGAGCTTTAAAGTCCAAATACCAATAGTCTCTAGACAATGTGTCACCTGTCAGGTCTCAATCACATTTCATCCATTATAAGCAAACACACACTTGCGATTCAATCTCATCTTCAAACAACATCAAATGGAACAAAGCAAAGCAAGAAAATCTGCTAAATATTAATATACAGATCATGTTCTAACTTAATCATAACAAACTTTCTTTCTACCCACACCAGTCTGATTTTTTTGTTTACTTTTTAGTGTGGAAAATGTCTAGAATTTACAAAAGTAGAGAAAAACAGTAGAATAACCTCTGGCCATGAACATAATTTAAATAATTATTCAAAATCTGTCATCTTGTTTCATTTACACTCAAATTTTCTTCCCAAAGTATTTTAGTGCAAATCCTAGGTATCATGTCAATTCATTCATAAATACTTTAAATATGTCAGCATGATTACTAACATATCAGAACTTTACTTCCTGCTCCTTGGAAACAAAGCTATGACAAACCTAGACAGCATAGTAAAAAGCACAGACATCACTTTGTTAAAAAAAAATCCATATAGTTAAAGCTATGGTTTTTTTCAGTAGTCATATACAGATGTGAGAGTTGGACCATAAAGAAGGTTGAGCACTGAAGAACTGATGCTTTCAAACTCTGGTGCTGGAGAAGACTCTTGAGAGTTCCTTGGACAGCAAGGAGATCAAACCAGTCAATCCTAAAGGAAATCAATCCTGAATATTCATTGGAAGGACTGATGCTGACGCTGAAGCTACAATTCATTGGCCACCTGATGCAAAGAGGCCACTCATTGGAAAAGATTCTGATGCTGTGAAAGATTGAGGGCAGGAGGAGAAGGGGGTGACAGAGGACAAAATAGTTGGATGGCATCACTGACTCAATGGACATGAGTTTGAGCAAGGCCCGGGAGACAGTGAAGGACAGGGAAGCCAGGTGTTCTGCAGTTCATGGGGGTCACAAAGAGTCGGACACGATTTAGTGACTGAACAACAATGAAGGAAAGATACAATCTGACACAGTTCTCCATACTATATAGTTATCTTGCACAACGTGTATCATATAAAGTGACAACAAACCCGAGACTTCCTTACCTTAATCTCCCTAAAAGCCTACCTAACATTAAGGCAAAGTATTTCATGACAGAAATGTTAGCACCAAAAGCTATGAAACAAATTTAGAAAGGTCTCACATGTAAAATCACACCAAAAAAAAAATCCCTAAAATTAAGTTCTGGAACGAGTGGAATGCTCTATCTATGTATTCAAGTTCAGTGATGTCCTATATACAAGAGAATACACACCACATGAAAATCTCTGGCACACAGTGGACGTTCTGCAAATATTACTGCTGATTGTTTCAAATTAAAGTCCTGGTAAATGCCAATAGCAAGACTGCCCAAAATCAACTCAGAGACTTGTTTCAGGAACAAAGCTATTACTGTTACTGCCACTGATCTGTACGATTTCTCTGAAATAAGAAAGAAAACGCTGTCACTTATTAGTAATTTGAGTATACCACCACTAGGTGTCAGTTGCGAGCCATAATTTTCCGGCATTATAAATCTCCCAGTCAAGAAATACTCTGGAGGGTGTTATTCATTCAACAAATATTTACTGAGCTCGGACAACAGACAACTTGCCAGGAGCTGATTACTCTGCGACAAACAAAACAGTCCTGGGATCTGTCTTCTGGAGTATTTGAAGTTTCTGCAACATCGTTTTTTCCCCTCTCTGAAGCTTCAGGAATTTCACAAAGTATGTATCGCATGTGGATTCACAGTCCTGTTATTCCAGTTGTACTGGATTTTAAGTTCTCTGCAAACCCAGAAAAATGTGCCATACTGCACTGACCACAGGCGACTATCTTTCCATCTCTGACCATACCACTGCCTGACCACGTAACTGATAAAACCTGCCCATCTTTCTTCAAAACCTTAGTCCTCTCTAGTCTTCAAGACTATCCAGTCTCCTACAGTGTATTTTAATCTCCCATGAACTGTATTTTAATCTCCAAAGTGATTATGAGAAATCACTTTCTCATGTTTACCCACAGATCAGTATTACAACCAAACTCACCTGCAACCTCAACTTCCTCTCCCCCTTGACCTTCCAAAGCACTCCACTTGCCCATGTCCAGCTATGGACACTTCCAACCAGACCCTCCCTCTGCTCTCGTTCTTGGTGCGATGTCACTGAGTCAAACTATGTAACCCACTGATTTAGAGTTTCCCAGTTGAGCTAAGTGTTTGACACTACTGACTAGAGTCTCTTGCTTGTATTGAATATTTTAATTCCCCTTCCCTTGAGGTTGCCATATCAAGCTTCTCATAACCTTCGAGGACTTGCTCTGCCATCTTGATTCCTCACACTGTTTAGATAACTGTACCTCTTACTTCACTCTATCTCAACTACTGTATCCTCTTTTTTTTCTTTTAAAAAATCTTTTCCTACCCATACCTCCGCTTCCCTGGTGGCTCAGTGGTAAAGAACCTGATTGCCAATGCAAGAAATGAGGGTTCAATCCCTGGGCTGGAAGGATCCACTGGAGAAGGAAATGGCAACCCACTCCAATATTCTTGCCTGGAAAACCCCAAGGACAGAGGAGCCTGGCAAGCTACAGTCCATGGAGTTGCAAAGAGTCGGACACAACTGAGTGACTAAACAACAAAAACACCCTTACTTCCCTTTGTTCTACCTCAGCTGAGGATTTAGTTAGCAGCATTCTTCAGGACTCGGCTCCCGAAATGGCCTCTTCTCAACTGTAAAATCAATCTCTTTCTTCTTCTCTCCAGATCTCGTAACACACAGAAGCTTTCCAAATGTAAAAAAAAAAGCAACGGAACTCCTCCCCACTCTGCCACATAGCTACCACCTCTCATTCTCCATCCCTTCATTTTCTTACTTCTTAAAGAATAGTCTACTCTCACACCTACCTTCATTTCTTCACTTCTAATCCAGTTTCTCAGACACTGACAAGAATCTTTGGGGGACAGCACGCCCACCCCCCAGCTCCCACCCATTCCCTGATCTAATTCACATCACAGCCCACTGACATCCCTGATTCCTTCTGCCCACTGCCCTCAAACGGTTCTCAGTAACTTTACCAATCTGCTACTTGTCAGTCAGGTCAGATCAAACGGTATCTTTTTAGTCTACATCCTAAAGAATCTTCTAGGATGAATGACAAGTTACCCACCCTCCCCTAAAATGATCCTCTCTTAATTAGCAAGCCATCAACTCCTCCTGGTTGTCCTTATACCTTACAAAATGTATTACCAGACTTCCTTTCTGACTCTTCTTTCTCTGACCAGCTCTAAGATGCTGCCTTCCCTTGGGGTCTACCTTCATGCCGGATGTCATCATCTCTGACTGTATTTGTGACTAGTGCTTAACTGTAGCATACAGAATGATGGCTTCCAAATTTATCTGCAGCTCTCACCTCTCCTTATGAGCTCCACTTCCAAAACTTCAACCAGGTACTGAACATTCTACAGGCATTAGAAATATTGTTGTTGTTTATGTAGTCACTAAGTGGTGTCCAACTCTTTGCAACCCCATGGACCTCAGCATACCAGGCTTCTCTTTCCTTCACTGTCTCCCAGAACTTGCTCAAACTCATGTCCATCGAGTCAGTGATGCCATTCAACCTTCTCATCATCTGTCGCCCCCTTCTCCTCCTGTCCTCAGTCTTTCCCAGCATCAGGGTCTTTCCAGTGAGCTGGCTCTTTGCATCAGGTGACCAAAGTATTGGAGCTTCAGCTTCACCATCAGTCCTTCCAATGATTGACTGGTTTAATCTTGCTGTACAAGGGACTCTCCAGAGTCTCCTCCAGCACCACAATTCAGAAGCATCAATTCTTCAGCACTCAGCCTTCTTTACGGTCCAACTCTCACATTCGTACATGACTACTGGAAAAACCATAGCTTTGACTATATGTAATTTTGTTGGCAAAGTGGTGTCTCTGCTTTTTAATACACTATCTAGCTTTGTCAAAGCTTTCCTTCCAAGGTGCAAGCATCTTTTAATTTCATGGCTGCAGTCACCATCTGCAGTGATTTTGGAGCTCAAAAAAAGAAAATTCGTCACTGTTTCCACTTTTCCCCCAACTATTTCCCATGAAGTGACACGACTGGATGCCAAGATCTTCATTTTTGAATGTTGAGTTGTAAACCAGCTTTTTCACTCTCCTCTTTCACCCTCATCAAGAAGCTCTAACTTATCCCAAACTAAATTTTTTTCCCTGGGGAAGGAGGAGGAGGGTGTTTCCCTTCTGTATCCCTCAATCGATGGTACCTCCATCCATCCACTCACTCATATCAGAAAAACCAAGCAAAAATCACAATTCATCTTTAACTGGTAACATACATTCTACCCCCAAGTCCTACCACCAAAGTTGGGCAAATACAATTTCTAAATACCTCTGAAATTTGTTGTCAAATGCTGGTTTTCCTTTGACCTGATAAAATCCTATTCAGCACAAAGCACGCCCTATCTAAGAAACCCTCCCTGGTGGTTAGATGACTCTCCGTGCTCAGACCCTGCCACAGCTGTGCAGGCTTCTTTTTTCCTTCCCTTGTGTAATTGTTTCACACCTTCATCTTCTATCATCCTATATAAAGAGTTATTAAATGTATATAGGCCAGGAACTGTTCTGGGTTTAAAGAAAAAAGTAACAGACAAAGCAAAATTGGGAGGACTTTGCTGGTGGTCCAATGGTTAACACTCTGTGTTTCCAAGGCAAGGGATGTGGGTTTGATTCCTGGCCAGGGAACTAAGATCCCACATGCAGGGCAAGGTGACCAAAATAAATAAATAAATAGAAGCTCACTGAACTGTAAGACTTCAAAAAGATTAAAAATAAAATACAGTTGGAATTCCCTGGCAGTCCAGTGGTTAGGGCTCTGAGTTCCCAATTCCTGGTCAGGGAACTAACATGCTACGTGCTATGTGGCCATAAATACATACAAACCAATTACTTTTAACATTTAAAAAATAATAAAATAATCTTTCCACTCGACAATCCAACTGAGGCAGAAAAACATCTGAGAAAAAAAGTAGCAGGAGGGATGGTGAAAGGTGTGAAGGAGAGAAATGAGCAGGGTGAGAAGGGAAGGAGAGGGAGAGGCGGGGTGGGAATGCTATTTTTAGGAAACGGGCAGGGAAGTCCTCTCTAGCAGGTGACATCTGAATCACTAGCTAAAGGAAGTGAGACTAGAGGCCATGTCGCTCCCTTCCCAGCAATCAGTTTAGTGACTGGCTCATGGCAATGACTCAACAAATATCAGCTAAGAGAACGAATAAACAACAGGAAGGGTATTTCTAGACTTAATGCATTCAGCATTCATACGCAAAATATTTCTATTGCAGTTCCACGCCGGAGGTGAAGTTACTGTTAAAACTTTGAAAGCAGTTTAAGAATCATTATTAGAATTCACTTTGGGGGACCTTCCCTGGGGGTCCGGTGGTTAAGACTTCATGCTCCCAATGCAGGGGGCACAGATTCTATCTCTGGTTGGGAAACTGAGATCCTGCATCCTACATGGCATGGCCAAAAAAAAAAAATTCACTTTTTATTATTAACTGGATCTATGAATCATATTTTGAGTACAGACTAACTGGGAAAAAAAAAAGGGCTTATCTGGCTGTGTCTGTGATCAAGGTCTTAAGTTACAGAGCAACTAAGAAAAGACAGCTCAGGATCACCTAGTTACAGGTAATCTCTGGAACAATATTTTCTTTAGAGAAGTGATTTCCAGGACAGTTTGGAACATTAATACTCCAAACATGTGCTTCCCTGGACTTTCACCTTTATAGCTCTGTTATTCAGTATCTCCAATTAGTTCTCTGAACTCCTAGATTTCATATTTCCTAAAGGATTTAGAACCATTGAAGAGATTTTAAAATTACATTTATCATCTTGACTGCCAAACTACCTTCATACAATGTCTTACAAAGCCTTAAAATCTACTCCAAAAATTGGATTTCTGACAATACCTACTTGTAATGTAATCAAATTCCCTTCATTTTAGATTATTATAAAAATGGTTTCCTGGGACCTTCTAAAGTGAAGTTAATTTTTTTTTTTTAACTTCTCATCGAACTTGACCAATGTACCAGTTTATTTTACAAATTCCTACTAAGGTCCTGGATTAATGTATTTTTGCTATTAGTGTTCCAGCTTATACACTTATCAACTATATGAAATAAGATTCCTGGTTTTAAAAAGTGTCACTGAGACTTTGTGTTAAAGGGAGACTGATGGGAGAAAGAAAAATAGAAAGGAACAGTTTTGGGAAAAGAGACAACAGTTCAACAGGTGAGGTCAGATACTAATGTGCTAACTTCTGCAGTTTTGGGAAAAGTCATTTGGGAATAGTGCCATGTGAAAGCAGTGGCACCCCCTTTATTCAACACATTTACTCAACAAATATTTGTGATCCTACTATGTGTCATGCACTTAGCAGGCACTGAAAATTCAATGATGAATTCAAAATTCAGTGAAAATTCCAAAATTCAATGACAGTTTCTCCCCTTAATGATCTCTGTTCTCAAAGTAACACATAATAACATTTTCTTAATAAACATAATGACTAGTCTGAATATGTAGGAAAATTTTACTTTGAACCTTCTGATGACCAATTATTGATAAGACAGAATCTCCCTTTTTATTTTCCTATTTTCCTGTGTCAGGTCTGTGTTCGTCTTTACCTCTCAGGAACAGGTATATGAGGAAGCAGAAAGTCTCTACTTGTTTACCACAATCACTTGGATTAACTGTGTCCAAAATACGAGTAGGGATTTTCCATAAGAGAATCAGGGAAGGAGACTACCTGCATCTTCCACTAGCTGTGAAACCATCCCCGTGTCTGTGATCAGACATGGCATCTACTCCCCCTTGTGCAAAATATCCTTTCAAACACTTGAAAACTATTGAACATATGGAAAGCTATCAAGTTTGCCCTTTAACAAAAAGTTACAAGCTCTTTCAATCTTAAAAACACACACACACACATTGTGTTGTTGTTCAGTTGCTAAGTTGTGTCCGACTCTGTGATCCCATGGACTGCAGCACACCAGGCTTCCCAGTCGGAAACGATCTCCCGGAGTTTGCTCAAATTCATATCCATTGAGTCAGTGATACTATCTAACTCTTTCATCCTCTGCTGCCCTCTTCTCCTTTTGCCTTCCATCTTCCCCAGCCTCAGGGTCTTTTCCAAAGAGTCGGATAGTCGCATCAGGTGACCAAAGTATTGGTCGCTTCAGCTTCAACAACAGTCCTTCCAATGAGTATTCAGGGTTATTTCCTTTAGGATTGACTGGTTTGATCTCTTTGCTGTCCAAGGGACTCTCTAGAGTCTTCTCCAGCACCACAATTCAAAAGCATCAATTCTTCAGTGCTCAGCCTTCCCCATGATCCAACTATCATATCCATACATGACTACTGGAAAAACCATAGCTTTGACTGTATGGACCTTTGTCAGCAAAGTCATGTCTCTGCTTTTTTAACATGTTGTCTAGGTTTGCCACATCATAGTTTCAAATTATATATATAAATCTCTTTAAATTTATAGATAATATATTTTATATTTATATATTTCAAAAACATTTATATACTTATATTCATATTTATTATACATTTACTATATATAAATATTATAAATAATAATATAGTGATATACATAAATAAGTAAATAATATAAACATAACATAAACATAGAAATAAAATACCATCATGTTCATATTTGCCACTCTCCTACCCCCCGCAAAGCAGGATTCTCCTAAGGGCCAGTGTTGGCTTGGGGACTCCTCTCTGGCCCGATACAGGCCTTCTACGAGCTATGCCATAATTGCCTTCCTACCAAATCCTTCCTTTTCTCTCTTCTTTCCCAGGTGACAGACCTGTATCACAATTTTAAGTCTTCCCCATCCTTGCTGCGCCTTTCTACAGGCACTTCCCCCAATCAACCTGTGCCATGCCTAATAGTGTTTTGCCATTGTTTCTGTCTTGGTGTTTGCTTCTCAAGGAACCCAAATGATACACCAAATTTCAAAAAGACCAAAGTTCACCTAATGTGAAAGCTATCCTTGAACAGACCTGCAGAAATTCTAAATAAAGTAGAAAACCAAATCTGGTAATATACAAAAAGTATCATACATTAGGAACAATCTTGGTTTAGTTCTATAAAGCAAAGTCAATTTAACATTAAAAAAATAAATCAATATAATTCACTATGTTTAGTTGCTCAGTCATGTCCATGTTGTGAACCCACGGACTGTAGCCTGCCAGGCTTCTCTGTCCATGGGATTTTCCAGGCGTGAATATTGGAGTGGGTCGCTATTCCCTTCTCCAGGGGATCTTCCCGACCCAGGGATGGAACCC
Source organism: Capricornis sumatraensis (assembly GCF_032405125.1). Lineage (NCBI taxonomy): Eukaryota > Metazoa > Chordata > Mammalia > Artiodactyla > Bovidae > Capricornis > Capricornis sumatraensis. The sequence continues at coordinate 28,618,394 of NC_091083.1, forward strand.
AGGTCTCCTGTACTGCAGGTGGATTCTTTACCATCTGAGCCACCGAGGAAACCCATAATTCACTATTTTAAGAGTTTAAAGGAGAAAAAAAGTCCAATGATTATCTGAAAAGATGCAGAAAAATTAAAAATTCGTTCGTGGAAGAGATATACCACATTCATAGATTAAAAGATTCAATATTTCAAATATTCAACTACTGTAAATAATATAAAACCAATCAAAATTCCAGAAGAATGTGTATTGGGTTGACTAAAAAGTTCATTCAGGTTTTTCCATAATATCTCGTGTGTGTGTGTGTGTTACTGCAGATGGACAAGAATAGCCAATCCAAACTTGAAAACAAAACTGGAAAACTTATTCTATCTAACAGCAACCCTTATTATATAGCTGTAGTAATTAAGATCAGTCTTGCTCCAAAGAAAGTGGCCAATGGAATAGAACAGAGTTTGGCAAACTCTTCTATAAAGGGCCAGATGCTAAATATTTTAGCCTTTGCAGGATTCATACAGTCTCTGTCTCATATTCTTTTTTTAAACAACCTTTTAAAAATATACAACTATTCTTAGTTTGGAAGCTGTACAAAAAATGAGCCATATGTCAATCCCTGGAATAGAATAAGGTCCAGAAACCAACCAAAACATATAGAGACACTGTGTGAGCAGGTGGTATTATTGAGCAGTAGAAAAAGTACAGATTTTTCACTGAATATTGCCAGGCCAATTCATATCCATAATGGGAAAAAATTTACCTTGATCCTATACTATGTGTAAAAATAACCAATTACAGGTGAATTGTAGGTTTAATTGTCAATGACAAAACAATAAAGTATTTGGAAAATAATAAAGGAGAATATCTTCACGACCTTGTAGTAGAAAAAAAATTTCTACAATAATATTCAAAGTATTAACTTTATAAAAGAAAAGATTGATAATCTGGGATCTTCCTGACCCAGGAATTGAACTCAGGTCTCCTGCATTGTAGGCAGATTCTTTACCATCTGAGCCATAAGGGAAGCCCTAACCATAAAAGAAAAGATTGATAATCTGGACTAAATTAAAATTAAGAACTTCCCTTTATCAGAATCACTAATAAGAAGTTGAAAGGCAAGTCACAGCAGAATATCTGCTAAATACAAAACTAAGAAAGTCTTCATCAAAAATATTTGACGATTCCTACAAATTAATTATTTAAAAGGACTGATAGCTAATAACCAAATAAATGGTAGTCAACTTCATCAGTGTCAAGAAACTTTAAATTACCCCAAATTCCACACCACCACACACTCACTAAAATGAATAAAATTAAAGACAAATGTCAAGTGTTAGTAAGGATATGGAGCAACTAGAATTCTCATACCCTGCTGATGGATGTGTGAACTGGTATAATCACTTTGGAAATGATTATAGTGTTAGCCATACCTACCAAATGTGTGCTTACCTATGTGCGTACCTATGATTCAGTAATGCCACTCATTCCTAGGTATACATACCCACCAGAAATGAGTACATACATGCACAAAGTACACGTAAAAAGATGGCTCATAGTTGTACTGCTGGAAACAGCTGAACATTGGAAACAAATCTAAATATCCACCAACGGTAGACTGAATAACTGAATCGAATATGTTTTTTGTTTTAAATCAACTTTCTTATGACCATAAAATGTACCCATTTAATAGTTCATCAGCTTTTACAAATGTACAGACCCATGCAACCACCACCACAATCAAGATCTAGAACCTTTCCATCAAGCCAAAAACTTCCCTTGTGCCCCTTTCCAGTCAATTCAGGCAACCACAGATTTGTTTAGATTTGTCTTTCCTAGAGTTTCACATAAATGGAATTAGACGGTGTGTACTGTTTGGTGCTTGCCTTCTTCATTAATCAAAATAAAGTTTCATAGGAAAAGCATGAGAAACCAAAGTAGATAAACAAGATTTCACCAAAACTTAAAACTGTGCGCATCCAAGGACATTATCAAGAAAGTAAAAAGACAACCTACAGAATGAGAGAAGATATATGTAAATCATATATTGCCAATGGAAATGTAAAAATGGTGCAGGTGGTATGAAAAACAGTTCAGTAGGTCCTCAAAATGTTAAACAAATAATTAACCACATGACCCAGCAATTCCACTCCTACATATATACCTCAAAGAATTTAAAAAGAGGAATGTAAACAAATACTTGTATATGCATGTTTGAAGCACTAATCACAGCAATCTAAAGGCGTCTTCCTAGTGACTCAGACTGTAAAGAATCTGCCTGCAATGCGGGAAACCTGGGTTCAATCCCTGAGTCTGGAAGATCTCCTAGAGAAAGAAATGGCAACCCACTCCAGTATTCTTGCCTGGAGAAATCTATGGACAGAGGAATCTGGTGGGCTACAGTCCACGGGGTCCTAGTGACTCAGACTAAAGAATCTGCCTGCAATGTAGGAGACCTGGGTTCAGTCCCTGGGTTTGGAAGATCCCCTGGAGTAAGAAGATGGCAACCCACTGCAGTATTCTTGCCTGGAGAATTATGGATAGAGGAACCTGGTGGGCTACAGTCCACTTGGTCGCAAAGAGTTGGAAAGGACTGAGCAACTAACACTTTCACTTTCAAAGGCAGAAACAGCTCAAATGAATGGATAAACAAACTATGGTATGTACAAACAACATACCATTGTTCATCCATAAAAAGGAATGAAGTATTGATATATGTGCTGCTGCTGCTTCTGCTAAGTTGCTTCAGTTGTGTCCGACTCTGTCCAACCCCATAGACGGCAGCCCACCAGGCTCCCCCATCCCTGGGATTCTCCAAGCAAGAACACTGGAGTGGGTTGCCATTTCCTTCTCCAATGCATGAAAGTGAAAAGTGAAAGTAAAGTCGCTCAGCTGTGTCTGACTCTTAGCGACCCCATGGACTGCAGCCTACCAGGCTCCACTGCCCATGGGATTTTCCAGGCAAGAGTGCTGGAGTGGGCGCCATCGCCTTCTCTGTGATATCTGTGACACAAACATCAACACTAAAGTGGAAGAAGCCACACGAGAAAGGTTGCACATGTATGATTCCACCTATATGAAACATTTCACATAGGTTAAGTTCCTCGGGGACAGAAAGCAGACTGGGGGTTGCCCAGGACCAGGGCAAAGGGAGAACAGTGAATGACTGCCTACTGGAGACATGGCTTTCTTTTTGTGGTCATGGAACGTTCTGGAACTAGATAGAGGGGGCAGATACACATTGTACACACGCCTTTTAATTCTGTGCTAAATGTCACTGAATTGTTCACTTTAAAATGGTGACCTTTATATTAGGTGAATTTCACCTCAAGAAAAGAAATGTTTTTGAGATTGATCCCTGATGCCATGTGTAGTCCACAAGCAGATATACCACAATTTAGCCACCCATTCATATGTTGTTTACTATTTTGGTCAGCTCAATCCAATGCTTTATTTAATATGAAAAACCAACTATGAACAATTCTGTACAAGTATTTTTGCAGGCATGTTTCATTCATCTTGGGTAAATACCTGTAAGTGCTCTTATCATTTCACACACACACACAAAACAAAAAAAAGTGTTATCTGTCGTTACGTAACTGAATCAAAGATGAAAACCAATTACAGACATTAAAGTAATGATGCTTTATCCTTAAGCCCAGCAGATTTAAGCCAACAGTACATGTTCAATTATAAAAACAATGAAGAAACTAAAGAACAAGTCTGAAAGGCTAATACAACGTTAACCAAATTTTATCTGAAAATTGCATCAGTGATTTTTTTTTTAATACTGCTTGACTTTCAAGGGAACAGAACCCTCTTTATTACACATTTTCAAGAATGAATTATGTGACAGTAAAGAGCTTTCTGTGGTGTTGGAGAAGACTCTTGAGAGTCCCTTGGACTGCAAGGAGATCCAACCAGTCCATTCTGAAGGAGATCAGCTGTGGGATTTCTTTGGAAGGAATGATGCTAAAGCTGAAACTCCAGTATTTTGGCCACATCATGCGAAGAGTTGACATACTGGAAAAGACTCTGATGCTGGGAGGGATTGGGGGCAGGAGGAGAAGGGGATGACAGAGGATGAGATGGCTGATGGCATCAGTGACTTGATGGACGTGAGTCTGAGTGAACTCCGGGAGATGGTGATGGACAGGGAGGCTTGGCGTGCTGCGATTCATGGGGTCGCAAAGAGTCGGACACGACTGAGCGACTGAACTGAACAGAAAGAGCTTTCTGAGAAGCTGGGGTGGGAATTGAGAGAAAACTCTAGAATCAGAGTGTTCAGTTCTACCACTTGCTATGTAGACACTTTGTGCCTCAATTTCCTCATCTTAAAAATGGAGGTGTCAATGTATGGCAAAAACCACCACAATATTGTAAACTAATTAGCCTCCAATTAAAATAAATTAATTTTTTTTTAATGGAGTTGATAATATCCATCTCAGAAAGTTGTGATGATTAAATGAGTTGACCATACAGAGTCTTAGAACAGCAACCGGCACATTGTAAGTTAGCTGCTGTTGCTGCCACTCCACTCTGCCACCACCACCATCACCACCACCCCCACCATTATCATCACCCCATCACCACCTTCATCATCACCATCATCACCATGGACATTAACATCATCAATTCTACTTTGTAAAATATTTTCAAGACAGCTTAAGACGCTTATGTTCAACTGAACAGCAGTAGATGTTAATTAATGTATGTAACTAATTAGTATATTTACCAAGTTATTAGTATATTTACTATATGCTAATATGGACTGGTTCCAAATAGGAAAAGGAGTACGCCAAGGTTGTATATTGTCACCCTGCTTATTTAACTTATATGCAGACTACAACATGAGAAACGCTGGGCTGGAAGAAGCACAAGCTGGAATCAAGATTGCCGGGAGAAACATCAATAACCTCACATATGCAGATAACACCACCCTTATGGCACAAAGTGAAGAGGAACTAAAAAGCCTCTTGATGAAAGTGAAAGAGGAGAGTGAAAAAGTTGGCTTAAAGCTCAACATTCAGAAAATGAAGATCATGGCATCTGGTCCCATCACTTCATAGGAAATAGATGAGGAAACAGTGGAAACAGTGTCAGACTTTATTTTGGGGGGCTCCAAAATCACTGCAGGTGGTGACTGCAGCCATGAAATTAAAAGATGCTTACTCCTTGGAAGGAAAGTTATGACCAACCTAGATAGCATATTCAAAAGCAGAGACATTACTTTGCCAACAAAGGTCCGTCTAGTCAAGGCTATGGTTTTTCCAGGAGTCATGTATGGATGTGAGAGTTGGACTGTGAAAAAAGCTGAGCACCGAAGAATTGATGCTTTTGAACTGTGGTGTTGGAGAAGATTCTTGAGAGTCCCTTGGACTGCAAGGAGATCCAACCAGTCCATCCTAAAGGAGATCAGTCCTGGGTGTTCTTTGGAAGGAATGATGCTAAAGCTGAAACTCCAGTACTTTGGCCACCTCATGCGAAGAGTTGACTCATTGGAAAAGACTCTGATGCTGGGAGGGATTGGGGGCAGGAGGAGAAGGGGACGACAGAGGATGAGATAGCTGGATGGCATCACTGACTTGATGGACGTGAGTCTGAGTGAACTCCGGGAGATGGTGATGGACAGGGAGGCCTGGCGTGCTGCGATTCATGGGGTCGCAAAGAGTCGGACACGACTGAGCGACCGAACTGAACTGAACTGAATATGGACTTCCCTGATAGCTCAGTTGGTGAAGAACTAATATACCAAATATTAGTATCTTTACTAAACTATATTTAGTATAGCTACCAGAGGAATTCAAAGCTCAAAAAATTTAACTGTCAATACAATTAAAAATGGATCCAAAGAGGTTCAGTTAATGCTCCTTTTCAATGACAAGGGATGAGTGAACCCCACTCAGTATTTCTACATTTCAAAAGTAACAAGAACTCAATCCTGACACCCTACCACCACGCCACGGACCACAGATCTACGCATAATAAGAATTTCTTCTTCTAACCAATTTTCAGGTCCATATTTTAGTGTTCTATTATCCTAAGGGAATAGGTTTTCAATCTATTAATGGAAATCAATGGCATAAAATATACTCAATTTTCTCAGCTCTTCAGAATTTAGCTCTTCATTAAAGTGAAGAACATTTGCTCTCTAAACATAGTGAGTGCTGTTCATTAAATGATGAACTAGGCCAATTATATTTCTCTCTGGGGGAATTTGGAATTATTATGATAAGAGAGGAAGGAAGGAAGGAGATGGTGAGCGTGTACTTTCTACTGCGGTCAGCACGTGAGACAATCAGGTATTATCACAACTATCTGTAAACATCATCTAAATCATCCTGTAAATAGTGGAGTTTGGGCCTCTGGAAGATCATATTTCAAGATTCTGTTGTTGATACTCTGGTCTTAGTTGCTTACCGGGTCCTATTTCTGGTGTCTGGCACATTTGGGTATCCTACGCTGTTTAACTTTGAATTTGGTGAAGCCCTATTGGTTTTTTAGAATTAACACATCTTCCTAAGGTGGCTTAGGCATGGGGAGAGTTCTATTTCTTGCCACTAAAATATCCTTCATTGGAAAACTCTAACATAGTCTATAGAGCTGTTTAGTCAGAAGTGACTGCAATCACAAAATACAAATTTTTACTACTGAGAAAGTTTACAGACTCCCCAGATATCTTTTTTCCTACCATTAACATGCTTGAATATAAAATTTAATGCCAAAGTAGAAATCCAACAGTTACTGAAGCATCCAACAAAATGATATACAAATTTTAGAATCTTGGAAGTGTCCCTACACCTAAGCTGAGTCAGAATTTTTCTCACAGAACAAGTAAAAGAGAAATAATGGTAATTACAGAGACCTTCAATTATTCTTATTCTTGACTATTTATGAAGTTATGATTTAAGGAACAATAGGATGTCAGCAAGATAACAATTATTATTATCACCAAAAAATATTTTTCTACCTCAGTGGCCTCTTTCTTGTATACAGCATCTGTATTATAGTGCAGAAAACTAACCAACAAGAATGAAAAATCTTAAAAATCCAGAGAGTACACATATATGAGAAATAATATATAACTGAATGTAAAACTTGGGTAAAGGGAATAATCAGAAAGTTAAGTGGCAAAAAGAGACTCCACTAAATTGCCAAAAGGAAAAGAACAACAAAACAGAACCTTTCAACTGCTGCACAGAATTCTGGCAACCTAGCAGGATCTCTTAGGAGCTTGAATAAAATTCTGGGAATTCTTTTCTCTCCAGTAATTCTAGGCACTGACTCGGATCACTGCACCAGAGGCTGGGATTCTAGTTCATTAAATAAAATTCATAGAAAAGGATTTTGTAATCTCAATACTCTTGAAAATAAGTCTGAAAAGGAAATGAGACTATAAAATGAATATTGAAACGTTCAGCTGAATCAAAATAACAGATTGCAAGTCGTCTGTCTCCAAACAGGTTGTATTTTTAAAACAGGTCTATAAATAACTGTTCTCAAGTCAAGAAGAAATTTTTTCACTGAGAATATGTTCTGAGAGACCATCCGATCAGTTTATTTGAAATGGTACTGTTAGTACTAACTGTAAGTTCAGTAGGCCCCTGTAGACCAGCCTGTGACCCCCCACTGCCAACTGGGATGACAAAAGCAAGCCTGGCCCTGGGCGGTAAAAGGACATAGAGGCACCAGGAACTCTTTAAACGCATCCAGCTTTCCAGGTCCACTGCCAGCCAGCTATTCAGACTCCAGGAACAAGGGGCGGTTGCTTCTGTAAGATGTCTCTGGGGCCTCTGAACGTGGTGCTTCCCTCACCTTGTGGAATTCTTTGTCCTTAAGTGTTCACAAATACGGAACATTTGTTTTCAACTTTTCCAATTCAGAGATATTTCACAGAATTAATTTCCTAATGCAGTAAATGTATCCAGTATTTACCTACTAATTCTTGACACTACATAAGTCAAACAATTTAAGTCAACAGAACACTTTCAAAAAGATGGACTTCAGAGTTATACAAGCCTGATGCGGGAGTCCAGATCTGTCACTTAGCTGTGTGATCCTAGGCAAGTTACTCTACAGCTTTTACACCTTCAGTTTCCTCATCTACAAAAGGGGAATATTGTCTTACACCTCAAAGCATTATAGCAAGGCTTAAATGGGATAATAGCATGTATTATGATTCCTAGTATAAAGTCTTCGATCATATATTAATTTCTACCACCCTCCAAAAATTTTCTAAAAATCAAGCAGTTCTCCAAGTATATTACAAACATACCTAGATGATTGCTTTAGGTATTCTCATAACTTTCCATATTCTTCTTCTTAGGAAGAAAACATACAGATGTTCCGGACTTTATAAATAATCTTAATTTGACAGATCTTGCTTTGCAGGAGATAAGGTGCTTGAATTTATCTCTCTCTTATTTTAAAACTCTTAGCTATGTTGTATTTATTTTAATTCTTTCATTAGCATTTTAGGGCTTCCCTCAGAGCTTAGATGGTAAAGCATCTGCCTGAAATGCAGGAGACAACGGTTCAATCCCTGGGTCAGGAAGATCCCCAGGAGAAGGAAATGGCAACTCACCCCAGTATTCTTGCCTGAAGAATTCCATGGACAGGGGAGCTGGGTTACAAAGAGTCAGACATGACTGAGTGACTAACACACATATTAGGTTTTAAATTAAATTGTTAACCAAGCTTATAATTATTATCTCCCTCCATCTGTTGGACTCCTGATAAGTTTATTACATTTCAACTATTTACATTCTTTGATTTTTAAGCTATTAACTATATCTCTTTTAGTCATTAATATACTGACTGACTGTATTTTCTTAAACTGTTAACATTTTTCTTATGTATGATTATTCCCTCATTGACAGCATACAATGCCAGTAGAATAGCCAGATAATTTAATCTCAAACTATAGTGGTAACTTTCAGATCAAAACTCAGTTATGAGGGATAATAATCATTAAAGATCACTGGATGTCTGGTCTTGAATATCCATTCTCCTGATAGTCTTAAGTATTGTAACCAGATCAAGCTGGACTGTTGGGGAACTGTATTCTTGGGGGCCACTGTTTTAGTGTTCATCCCTATAACCTAAGGTTTTTCAACCTTAGCACTATTAAATTCTGGGCCAGATAATCCTCTGGGGGTGGGGTCTTTCGGGTGCATTGTAGGATTCTCACCAGCATCTCTGATCTCTCCCTGCTGGGTACCAGAAGCACACCCTCCCCGCCACCCCAACTGTGACAAGCAAAAATGTCTACTGATGTTCCGTGTATCCCCTGGGGAGGAAATCTGTCCCGTTGCTAAATTCTTTAGACCAAACTGGACCACGGGCTTTTGAAATCAACTTACACTGAAGAATCTGTTAAAAATATTCATGTAAAAGGATGGTTTGAGGATGTTACCTACTACATTATCTTTGTTTCCATTATGAGGAACCACAGGAGAAATCTGTCTCAGACTTCAGTGCAAACCAGATGTTGTTTTCTCATGGACAACATGAATCCTTGTGCTTAGTCACTCAGCCATGTCCTACTCTCTGCGACCCCATGGACTGTAGCCCGCCAGGCTCCTCTGTCCATGGAATTCTCCAGGCAAGAATACTGGAGTGGGTTGCTATGCCCTCCTCCAGGGGATCTTTCCAACTCAGGGATAGAACCTAGGTCTCCCGCATTGCAGACGGTAACTGTGAATCCTCAGCTAATTCTTAAGTAATAATCCTTCCTTCTTTCCCTCTTTTTTTTCCCCCACTGGGAAAGCTCAAAAGCGAATTTACAGCCTGTCTTTGATAACAGTGTAGGATCTTCAGCACACGTTCATGTGGACTAAACCTCTCCAGTGTCAGTTTAATTCATCTTTTCCCCCATGAAAAGATGGGGCTTTTCTCATAGCTCAGTTAGTCAAGAATCCACCTGCAATGCAGGAGAGTCCAGTTCGATTCCTGGCTTGGGAAGATCCGCTGGAGAAGGGATAGGCTACCCACTCCAGTATTCTGGCCTGGAGAATTCCACGGACTGTACAGCCCAAGGGGTCATAAAGAGTCGTACACGACTGAGCCACTTTTCACTCTCCTCCATGAATGTTTTAATCTCATTTTTATCTTAGTATAATACATGTGTGTGAACACAAATTCTTTTTTCAATGAGATTAAATATAAATTAATAAATAAACAGTACTTAAACTGTAAATTTTCCCAGCAGACCACATCCTTTAGTCTCACTTATTCATGTCAGTCCAAATCTTCAGCTGGATCTGTATCTTTCAAGTTTTCCCTTATAAATGTTTGATTCTGTCCAGTCAAAATATATAATGAAGCCTGCTCACTTCAGTGAACAGATATGTCAGAAATATAATCATCTGCAGAGTACAGTTTTACAACTAAGCCCTTCTACATTTATCAGCAGTATATCTCTCCCAGTAGAAACTAGAACATGAGCGGCGTTAAACTCTAGGTGCAGTGTCCAGTAATTGCCCAGGCATTAGCACATCAATCCATAGGCCGATGGGGAAACAGAGCACCCTCGTCTTTCTCATGCTGATGCTGGTTCTGTCAGTTTTGCCTTTCGCCACTGAGGCCAAGTAACATTTGGAATCCATCCTGAGCCCTGGAGCATGACAGATGGTGACACAGGAGTGGCCCATCTTGCACTACGGTGATAACTATGAAGGGCCCTACCTCACCCTGCACACTCATAGTGCGGAAAGAAACCATTTTCCTCTCATCTGAACCCTGAACATAACACCTCAAATCAGAGATGCTATTACAAAGGTGTATCAACTGGGGAGAGGATGAACACTGTATGGCCTATTCAGGCAGGGGAAAACCACTCAGGAAAAAATAAAAAGGAGTACTCTTAGTACCTACACGTACAATATGGTGAATCTCAAAAGAACTATGACAAGGTGTGGGATGGATTAGGAGACTGGGATCGGCATACACATACTACTATGCATAAAGTAGGTGACTAATGAGAACCTACTGTATAGCATTACAGCACCTACTGTGGTGACCTAAATGGGAAGGAAATCCAAGAGGGGATGTATGTATACACGTGGCTGATTCTCCTTCCTGTACAGCAGAAACGAACACAACACTGTAAAGCGACTATACTCTTATTGAAAAAAAAAAACATGCCAAGTGAAAGAGAAAAAAGAGTACACATTGTGTTTTCTGTTTATAAGAAATTTGGGAAGACGCAAAACTCATCTATCATGACGTACAGCAGATCAGTGGTTGTCTAGAGCCAGCAGTGTTGACAGCACAGTGGCCCAAGGGAACTTTACGGATGATGGAAAGGTTCTTTTCAGAATCACACCTTGATTGGACTGGTGGTTTCCCAAGTGATGTATTTATCAAAACAAAACCTTAAGTAAACAATACATTTAATTGGTGCAAATAGGTATTCTTGCTAAAAAGGCATCACTTCAAACAAAAGATAAGAAAACACTGGACAAAACCAAACTGAAGAACACTGTACAGAAAAACCAAAGTTTCAAGGCCACAGATTTTAAGGAAAGACTGAGAAGCTGTCACAGACTACAGGAATCAACAGGTTGTGAAAAATGAATATAATATGAAATCTGGGAAGAGAAAAGGGGCAAAATCCAAACAAATTTTGCAGTTTAGAGAGGAGTGTCATACCAATACTAATGTCTCGATTTTCTTGGTTGTACCATAGTCACGTTTTTAACGTTGGGGGAAGTTGAAAGAAAAAATATACAGAAACTCATCACTATTTTTACAAGTTTTTAAACACCTAAAATTATCTAGAAATAAAGTTTTTTAAATAGGTGCGTTTTATTGTGTATAAATTTTAAGTCATTGAAGTTCATATAAAAATAAAACAAAAATAAAAATGGCAGCTTTTATGAAATAACCCTATCCCTAGGCTGATTTTCCTTTCAAGCCCATTAAATATGTTTAAATCAAGAGTAACTAGAAGGATCAAAAATATTTCTCAATATTTGAACCAATAAATCTAGTAAATAAAACACACACCAAATCACTAAATTTATAAGATTACTAATTGCATAAAAAAAACTCAGAATTACTTTCCTTAGAACCATGATACGTTCCCCTACATAACACTAATATATAATTGACAATAAAATCATCACACATTCAGATCATAGTGACACAAGGGAATCCATAACAATTTGAAGACTACAGTAAAAATGTTTAATTTCTATGACTTTCACATCTAGAGACTCTTTTATACGTGGACTCCAAAAACTAAATCATCTCATTGAATGTTACTTAAAGAATGGTAGGACATGAGCAGAAAAACTATCAGAGAAAAATTAAAACTTTTATAAACATACCTCCTCTGTTGCCATTTTCTTCATCCTACAAAACAAAAAGTATAAATTCATGTGAATACATGTTTAAAACTGGTAAAATCACAGCAAGGCTCAACTAAATTCAAATTGCTCTCCTGAAAATGTGCCAACTACAATCTCACTAACAATGCCTTTTGCCAGAAGGATGAAGCTGTCATGCATGGAGATGGAAAAGCTTCAGGTAAAGCCAATTTAAGGAGGACAACAGAAGTTCAGTTTCTAACATACTGAGTGTAAGCTGTCTAAAACAGGCATCCAAGGAGAGCTGTCAAAAGCGGGCAACTGTATGGATGAGGCTAGTACCTGGAAGAGAGGGCCAGGTTGGTTCATCATTTATGTACTAAACCTTAAAAAAATGTGCCTTTTAAGGATATTACAGCACTCAGAACTATCTTTGGATAAGTTGGTTCCAAATTGCTACATCTTTAAAACTTTGAGGTTTATCTACTTGGTTACGTTCATTGCTACCATACTGTCTTGCCATGTTGTCTACCTCCAGCTGGGAAATTAGAAAAGCAATTTTGAAAACCTAGCATAAAAATGCATTTATTCAAATATTTGTTGAGTATCATATGAAAAGCAATGTACTATGTACAATGTACTGTGGAAAGAAAAACAAACATTTAGTGAAGGGCTGATAATTTGTTATGTAATTTTTGACCTTTATTTTGGCTGCCCAAATACGTAATTTTTTTCCTGGTTACAAGCTCTGTTCTGAGACTGTTCTGGCAACAAGGTTGCCAGCTACGTAACATAATAAAGACACTGTTGTATTAATGGTACATTTTCTGAAAGCTCTAAAATATTAATTTTTATATACTCCTTTGAAGTGGATGAACAAGTTTTCAAATTGAAAAGATTTCAATACATATTTTCTATGTAAAAGTTATAAGACTGAAACCTATTTGCAAGAACATCTGTGTTAAATAACAGCATTAATCGCTGAGGTTTAATGAGCAATTACTGTCTGCCAATTTCTGTGCTGGTTTACATGTATTATATCACTTAATCAACCCAGCCACCCATGAGGAAGGTGCTGTCACTGTCTGTTAAAAAGACTCATTCAAGGACACAAAGCTGACAAAGAGCAGAGATAGGACTCAAATCCAGACTCTTGACTCCAAAGACTGTGCTGCTAACAGTTACATTGTGCCACTGAAATTTCTAGAAATATTTTCCAACAATAACAATGCATTTTAAACCTATGTTTGGTAAAATTATCTCTTAAAATCTGTACTCTCTCTATCACAATCTAATACTCTTCTTCAAAACAAAACCTAAAGACAAAAACAAAATTCTCCTTAATATGTAATTAAAGCAAGGGATTCTATTACTCTCTTATGTGACCTAGTATCTAAGTTATACTACTTGAGGCATTTTTTAAGGTAAAGTAGATGTTTAGGGAATCCAGTTCAACTGTTTTTTACATTTTAGGAACACCAATCTTGTCAGTTTAAATTCCAAAGGTAGCAATAATTCATAATTCTTAAAAATTCTTTAGTAGTTTTAAAAGTTTATATTTTCCAAGAAAAATATAGTTTAAAAACTGTTGTCTTTAGAAGCAATATGACACTATGTTATAAAAGACAGCCCTAGATTCATAGATATTTAGACTTAGAAGAGACTTTCAAATCTTCTAGTACAATTCCCTTGAATCAGAATGGAAATCTAGAGCCCAAAAGAAGTTAAGTGTCTTGGTCAAAGTCCCCCAAGTCTTCTGCATGTCATTATTTCCATTACACTGTTGTGCAATAGTTAAGCATCAGGCATTCACATTGGCCAAATTCAAATCCTAGGTCCACCACTTACTCATTACATGACTCAGATCAGTCTCCACATCTGTTATATGGGGCTAATAATAAAGTGAGATAACGCTCATAAAGAATAATAAAGAACACAGAATAAGTACTCAGCATGTCAGCTGCCATTACAGTGATTGCATTTGCCTTTTATTAGATCGTGTTCCTGTATGTTGAAGCCTACCAGTGTAATTCACTCGAGTGAGAAGCTGTGTTTAAATTCTGACTTGCCATCATATTACATATCTGAAAGTTAAGTATGAATCTAATTCCAATAACTCTACAACTATCCAAATATTTGAATGAACTATTTCCTCTGCATGCTCTGCCTGGAAAACTTATTCCCTTTCTAGATATTAGAAAAAGCAGAATGACATTTAGAATTAGAAGTGATAGTAAAAAAAAGATGCATAGTTCAAAATTAGTATGATCTTTCAGAGGAGATTAAAGTTTTGTTCCAGAAGATAGGAATATATCTAAAAGATGGGAAAGGATATAATAAAAATGCAAACAGACTGGGTTGGCCAAAAAGTCTGTTCGAGTTTTTCCATAACATCTTATGGAAAAACCCAAAGGAACTTTTTGACCAACCCAATAACACTTAATCCTTAAAAGACAGAAGGCAGGATGCGAGGAAGACAAGGAGACAGCAACTGCCTTGTGTTCTCCTTTAATTACTTCTCTTACCTTAAATGAAAATTGAATTGCAGACTCTGGGGGATAAACAATAAAATGCCTCAATGTAAAACCAAAGCCTTGAGATGTTCTTTTCAACATAACTGTTTTGGGACCTGGCCAGGAGAACATTTCATCTTCGGATGGTGATACAGTTTCACTTTGTTCTTTTCCATCTTTACTTGTTGATACCTAAAAGGAAAAGACATTTAAATGTTAACTATATAGCACAATATATTTCATCATTTGGGGGAAATGTTATGTGTAAAAATATAATAACTGAGTGCAGAGGGGAACTGACTGGAGAAAAAGAACCATATTGTGATGCATGAACTATATGTGGCATAAAAAAAAATCACACAGATTATCAAAAACTCAATTTTTTCCAAGAAAGGGATGCTGTGAAAAGTTAATCAGAAGCAAGAAAGAACTCTTGAAAGTGAGACATAAAATGTCAGGTTAAATTTTTAAATGCAATATCCAAGGCTAGACAAGCAGCATGGTCTGTGGAGACAGAACTGACACAACCAGAATAACCCCAGCAGGAGAACTGAATAAATTGTAAAAATTCATACTACGGACTCTTAAGGTCATTAAAAATGATGGTAATAAGAAAAATGAGTTGTGGCTGGGGATATTTATTATACACAGAATTTTAAAAAGAAGTCACACAAAAAATTTAAATGCAATAGAAAAACTAAAAGACAACATAAAGAAAATCTCAGAGCATTCAGGATTAAGAAACAAAAACCAGGAAAAAAATATGAAACTGTTGCTGAGTAAGAACCCTAAACATGTTGTCAGTCCAATGGCAGCAAAGGACATTAGAAAATAAGAGACCAGGCTTCAGGTTCTAAGCGTAAATTCAGTATTCACATAAATAATCCTTCCCAAACCCTGGCTTTCCGGTTGTGTGCTTTCCTCACCCCCCACTCTTGGCTTTCATCTGGTCAGGAGTAAAAGCCCTCTGCAATCTCAAACCTAAGAGCCCACCGCTTCATCCCTCTCATACGCCAACTCTTACAAATTCTTCCATCTGAGGCTGACCCTACTGCCCCTTCCCAGCCCCTCACCACCCCATGGCCTCATCTGTCCCTTAAACCAGCTTCAGTTCACTCTTCTGCCTTCTCTCCCCTCCTCAGAGTCATCTGAGAAAATCTAAACCTGGATAAATCAACATTGCCTGCTCTGCACCTGCACCCATGCAGTTGAACACAGGTAGACAAAAACAGAAAATTAAGCCGCCTGCTATATCTCTCTAAG
Organism: Capricornis sumatraensis; assembly: GCF_032405125.1. Lineage (NCBI taxonomy): Eukaryota > Metazoa > Chordata > Mammalia > Artiodactyla > Bovidae > Capricornis > Capricornis sumatraensis. The sequence continues at coordinate 28,634,466 of NC_091083.1, forward strand.
TTCATGATCACTAAGCTCACACGAGCCTTCAGTGTTGGCGTCCATTTCTCTGCAGTCCATTCATACAATGACTATTCCATACCTTCTCCCCTGCCCTCACTTGGCACTGATGACCCTGCTTTCATTACACCGAAAACTCAAGCACCAAGATGAGTCCTTTGTCACCTTCCACATCTCCCCACCTACTTAGCTCTGTCCCATGTTCTCCTGTCTCCTTCCTGTGACAATGGCTGCACTCCCCATTGCTCTAAGGTCCCACCACTTAACGGAGTAGATCCCAGTCCCTCTTCCCAGACAAACACATGGTTCCACCCATTCTTCCCTCCCTCTCTTACATCACACTTTCTCCTATGATCTCATTCCCATGGCGTGTGTGTACATTTTTGTAAGTTCTTTTATCTTAAAAGGACAGCAAGAGTCCTCTCTGACCACAGTCTTCTCCAGCCTCCTCTTTGTTTTTCTATGTTTAGAGCAAGACCCCTTGGAAGTTATCTATGAATGCTATCTCCAATTCTTTTTCTCCCATTTGTCTCTTAAGTCCCCTTAAATCAGGCTGTGGCCTCCCTATATCCCTGAAACTGCTCTTTCGTCAAGGCCCTGAAGGCTTCTACATCGTTATACTCAACGGTCAATTCTTAGCTCTTGTCTTCAGTGACCAATAGTTGGTGCAAGGATTACTTCCTGCTAGAGAAATTTCTCCATGTGACTGTCCACACTGAATTTCCTCCTAATTCCCAGGCTCCCTCTGATCAGTCTCCTTTGCTATCTCTTCAATGGCTCAACTTCTGAATTAAGGAATATAAGAAATCAACCCTGAATATTCATTTGGAAGGACTGACGTTGAAGCTGAAACTCCAATACCTTGGCCACCTGAAACGAAGAACTGATTCATTGGAAAAGACCCTGATGCTGGGAAAGATTGAAGGTCAGAGGAGAAGGGGATGACAGAAGATGAGATGGTTGGATGGCATCACTGACTCAATGGACATAAGTTTGAGCAAGCTCTGGGAGGTGGTGAAGGACAGGGAAGCCTGGTGTGCTGCGGTCTATCTGGTTGCAAAGAGTCGGACATGACTTAGCAACTGAACAACAAAAGGGCTCAGCCCACAGACCTTTCTACCTCTGCTCTGGCTTTTGGTGATATCCTCAATTTTTATCTCTAGCTCAGACATCTCCCCAATCTAATAGGTATCTCAAACCTAATATGTCTACCTGGCTGTTAAGATTTTGTATGAAATTACTAGTTCCACAGCAGTTGTGAAATGTCACCTTTACAAATGACATACTTGAATATGCTTGATTCTACTACATTTTTAATTCATTTCACTGGTGAATCTTATTTATTCCTCTACAACAATAAACCTTACATGAAGGTATTCAAATTACAAAAAAAAAAGTTCCTGGAAGCCATTTTTCAAGAGACTTCTAAATCCTAAATATTTTCATCATAAGTCAATATTTTGGCTGTTACTAGTTAGAAAGAAAGAAAATGAAGTCACTCAGTCGTGTCCAACTCTTTGCAACCCCATGGACTGCAGCATACCAGGCTCCTCCATCCATGGGATTTTCCAGGCAGGAGTACTGGAGTGGGTTGCCATTTCCTTCTCCAGGGGATCTTCCCAACCCAGGGATCAAACCCGGGTCTCCCACATTGCAGGCAGACGCTTTACCTTCTGAGCTACCAGGGAAGCCCCATTACTAGTTAGCCATTCATCAATTTCACTTTTCCATTTGGGAAGACACTAGATAGTAGCATTCCCCAAACCTGCAGTAGGGGAGACTGGACCAAGTCCTATTCAATGGAATGCAAGAATTATAAAATATAAAAATGAGCAGTATTTCTACACACTGTCTGTGTGTTCTCAGTTGCTTAGTAATGTCCAATTCTTTGCAATTCTGTGTACTGTAGCCCACCAGGCTCTGTCCATGGAATTTTCCAGGCAAGAATACTGGAGTAAGTGACCATTTCTTTCTCCAGGGGATCTTCCCAACCCAGGGATCAAACCTGAGTCTCTTGCATTGGCAGGTGTATTCTTTATCACTGAGCCACCTAGGAAGCCCTTTTGCTGCTGCTACTGCTAAGTCGTTTCAGTCGTGTCCAACTCTGTGCGACCCCGTGGACTGCAGCCTACCAGGCTCCTCCATCCATGGGATTTTCCAGGCAAAAGTACTGGAGTGGGTTACCATTGCAGTACTTCTCCTAGGAAGCCCTTTTACACACAGACAATAGGCAACTGGAAATTGAAATTTCAAAAGTAACATTTAAAAAAAAATTTTTTATTTTTAATTGGGGGATAACTGTTTTACCGAGTTGTGTTGGTTTCTGCCATATAACGTGAATCAGCCTAAAAATATTTAAAATGCAAAATACTTAGGGATAAATATGAGAAAAGATTTGCCAGACCTATAAACTGTAATTACAAAACTGACAGATGTAAAGAACATCTAAATAAATGGAGAGATATGCCATGCTCACAGTTTAGAAGACTCAGTATCATTATACTGTCAATGCTCCTGAAATTGATCCATAGATTCAGTGAAAACCCAGTCAAACCCCCAGGAGATTTTTGTGTAGAAGTTGATAAACTAAAATTCACTTTGAAATTAAAAGGACCTAAATAACCAAAAACAACTTTGAAGAAGCAGAACAAAACTGGAGGACTTACATTACAGGACTTTGTTTAAAGCTACAGTAATCAAGACTCTGAGCCACTGATGGAGACTTTGCACATTTGAAACTCATTTATCATAAATGCATTTTACCTTATTCCCCCTTCTAAGACCTGGAAATTTTGAGGGGGAGGGGGAATAACAGCAAACACCAACATGGGGGACTCAAGCTGAGTTCCAGTTCCAAAAGTGATCATATAATCAGGTAGAATTTGTAGCAGGAAAGTTTTTATTCTAGGCTTAATTATCCAAAGAGTTTAGTTAGCTTTAGGTTGTGACTGAATCTTCCTTTTGAGATCCAAAGGAGACAATTATTTTATCTTTGCATTTAAGTTCATTCCCTCCATATCTGTCTCTCTCTCTCTCAAGTTTGTATTCTCGAGTGCATTTGGTATTGTCATTTTTTTTTCTTTTAGTCACTGTGATAGGTGTGTGGTATGCTAATATTTGCATTTCCCTAATGGCCCATGATGAACACCTTTTCAAGTGCTCAGCTGCCATCTCCTTATGTAATTTAAAAGCCCCAAAGAATCCCAGATATGATAGATATAAGTGAATCGTTTTCTGAGGACACTGAGGCCCAGTTTAGCTAAGTGATGTATGTAAGACTTTTGTAGGCTAATTCAGGGTAAGCATTAAAATCATGGTTCCTGAATCTGAGGCGAGAGTGTTTCTCCTGTGTCAGTGTTTGTGCTTAGCAGCTCAACAGTTTCCGATTCTTTGCAACCCCATAGACTGTATCCTGCCAGGCTCCTCTGTCCACGGGGATTCTCCAGGCAGGAATATTGGAATGAGTTGCCATGCCTTTCTCCAGGGAAATCTTCCCAACCCAGTGATCGAGCCCAGGTCTCCTCATTGCAGGCGAATTCTATACCATCTGAGCCACCAAGGAACTTTTCATCATTTTTTCTATTGTGTAATCTGCATAGATTTTCTCCCCCAGTAGCGCTTTGATCTAATTTATTGCTTTTATTTTTCTGCAGGACTCTAATTTTACAACTTTAAACAGTTTACGTGCATTAATTTCTGGTGTATTATTATGACTTGGGCCTCAAAGTTCCCCAACATATTCAAGCTTCCTTTTTCCTATGAACCATATAGATAAGGCTCCAGGATCCTAGTGTCATACTTCAAGTTGCTGCACAGAGCCTGCTGTGTCTTATTCTACTGAGTTCTTTACAAAATGGAGAAAATAGGATAAAGAGTAAGCAACTTCATTTTTGCTCTCTGCAGACAAAGTTGTTTTTTTCTAGTGTCACAAATCTCTGTTGTCTCGATTATTTCTCCCTCCCAAGAACATCACATTGAATCCTTTGCAGTCTCCCTACCTTTTCCCTACAAGGGAGAGGGGAGGGTGACCATTCTTCCTACAGAAAGAGAGAAGATGAAAAGAAACACACACATGTGCCTTCCTCACTCTTTCCCCTCCTTACCCGCAGAGCCTTTTGATCTGCTGGATTTTATAACAAGGGCAAACTGCAGGCACACAGCGAAGGACACAGAAGTCAGATTCCTCCGCTTGAGAGGACCCTTCAGATGCTATCTCTACACATGTTGCAGCTCCCCACCATGAGCAGCAATTTGTGTACTAATAGCCTCAGAGTGTAAGAAGCCTAGAAGTGGATGGAATCATAGTGGTCCCATGCCTTTGAACGAAGAACGGTCATCTGATTCCCTTAGAAGACTTCATAACAAGGTCGCTTGATTGAGCAATAACTCAAGGTTAAAAGAAACCAAAATAAAACATAGAAACTAGATATAACAACTAGACTAAGCAAAGAGGAGTGAGAGAGAAAGTATTGGGGGACACGCTAATCATGTAACAATAAAGGTAATAATAACCTCACAGAAGGGAATGCACACAGGTATGACAGCACCTTTGGGGATAATGGAAATGTTCTCAAAGTAGATTATAAAGAAAGTTTCACTACTGTATAAATTTACTGCAAGCCACTGCGATGTACACTTACAATGGGTGACTTTTAACAAAGATGCTTCAAAAGAAAAACTGGCATAGAAAGTACAAAGTCTAAATGTGTGCCAGAGGTGAAAGATGTAGGGCTGTCATGAAAGCAAACACAAGTGAGTTAAGAAAGAATCCCTTTATACATAGTAACTATAGAAGACTTCAACTATCTTTTGTAATTACTTGTAATTTAAATAGAATGGGGATAGCTTCCTAGTATATTCCAGGAATCATTTACAATAAAGCATAAGAAAGTATTGTATTATGTTCATTCTATAAGATCTTAATACTGATTCCATCATATACCTAAGATTATAAGCCCTACTCCTATGGATTATTAAAAATGATTTGCTATTAAAAAAAAAATTACCACTGATAAAATTAGTAGTACCAGTTACTTAAAGTAAGATTTTTCTTCCTTATTTTAGGGCCAGATTTGTTCACAGTGATGCAACCCCTTTTTAAGATGACATCTGCTTCCATGTTGTTGTAAATGGCATTATTTTGTTCTTTTTATACGTGAAGAGTATCCCATTGTATTTATGCATTGTATCTTCAGGGGCTTCCCAGATATCTCAGTGGTAAAGAATGTGCCTGCAATGCAGGAGACCAGGGTTCAATTCCTGGGTCAGGAAGATCCCCTGGAGAACGGAATGGCTACCCACTCCAGTATTCTTGCCTGGCGAATTCCGATAGAGGAGCTTGGTGGGCTATAGTCCAAGGGTTCCTTTTTTCTTTTTTTATTGGAGTGGACAGAGGACCCTGGCAGGCTACAGTCTACAGTGTCACACAGAGTCGGACACAACTCAAGTGACTTGGCCTGCAGACATATGCTAAGTATACCTGACAACTCTGGGCTTAGAGCTTCTCTTGACAGAGGAAGTCTCTTTCTTAGCCAGGTTGATAACAATTGAAACCACTTTGATGTTTATTATCTAGATGCATCCAGATACATTTTTCCAATAATCAATTCTAGTTTTCAATAGATATTTTAATATTTAAGTGATAAAAGATGACGACCACAGAAATTTTAACATTCTTAGGAACTGAAGTTGAAAAATCTAGAGAATTTGCTTTCACTGCTGAGGGCCTGGGTTCAGTCCCTGGTCAGGGCCCTAAGATCCCACAAGCCATGCAGAGCAGCCAACACACAGAAAAAGAGAAAAAAAGAAAAATCTAGATGCTTGGATTTAAGTTTTAAAATACTACTCAATTTTTTTTTTACAACTTAATTTTTAAGTTCATTATTGGACATTCATTTATAATATCTTTCATCTCGGTTGACTGTCAAGATGGATCCTTTCTCCTGCTTTTCTGTATGGTTTCATTATAGATTGCTTTGAATTGGCTGATATTTTCCTATGTGATTTCCTTCTCTATTCAGCATTCTGGTTTTTAATATAATTTTTATCTAGACAGTACTCTTCTTTCTTCTCTCTCTAAGATTTACTTTCAGATCGCATCACGTTGAAGACATAAGTTCTTAATTCCGCAGTTTTAGAACTTCACTCTCACAGAAGATGGCTATGTTAAAACCTGAAGTAAATGAAAAAAATTAAAAAGAATGGTGTGAGCTGTTTAGAAATAGCTTAGCTCTGACTACCACTATGACTTTGAAACATTAATTCTAATTTACTTCTGACGCGTTATGTGAGTAAAAGTTGCTCAGTCGTGTCAGGCTCTTTGCGACCTCTTGGACTATGAAGTCCATGGAATTCTCCAGGCCAGAATATTGGAGCGGGTAGCCATTCCCTTCTCCAGGGGATCTTTCCAACCAAGGACCGAACCCAGGTCTCCCGCATTGCAGGCAGATTCTTTACTGTCTAAGCCACCAGGGAAGCTCAAGAATACTGAAGTGGGTAGTCAATCCCTTCTCCAGAAGATCTTCGCGACCCAGGATTTGAAACATGGTCTCCTGCACTGCAGGCAGATTCTGGACTAGCTGAGCTACCAGGGAATCTGTCAATATTATCAGTCTCACAAAATGTTCTTCTCTTCACAAATTACCCATTTCCTGGGCATTTTCTCATAGTTGTCTTACTAGTAGTGATGGTGGGATCAGATTACACTTACTTTTGTCCCTTGGACCTGCTGTGACCAACAGTAAACGTTTTTGTGATATTAAAGGAAAGTCTGAGCTTGTTTCCTAAAATACAGAAAGCATTTTCAAGATGATACCTTAATGGTATCATCATGTGTCATCTGGCATTTGTATAACTTTCCATATCATTTGAAAGAATTCCTCTTTATTACTGATTCCAGAAGCAAACAAAGATGACTGAATCTAACTGGCATGCTTGCTGCAGTCATCCTTTCATCTTTAATAGCTTCTGACATTACTTCCTAATTCTGTTATCAAAAATATTCACTAAAGTAAAGGAGGCTGGGGAACGTGATTAGCTATTTACCAGGAAGAAGAAGAAAAGGGTTGATGAACAGCTAGGCAATCTCTGCTGTGGTTCATTGATTTTCACTGATACATAAAAGTTCATCGTGAATGTACCACTTTTTACCTATTATCCTCTAAATGGAAATAGGGTTTTCCCATTTTACTATTAGCAAAAAACAGAAAAGAAAAAATCAAGTTGCTAAGAACATCTCCTGTTCATAAAAACATCTTTTACACCATAGTTTCTTAAGGTATTTACATAGTAGTTATCTGGTTTATTTTTTATGGTATTTACTTATGTTTACGTAGTATTTAGATGGTTTCTTTAAGGTATTTACCTGGTATTGGATAGATGTTCATAGTTTAATGACAGATGGTAGCTTCACATAGTAAGTTTCAAACAGGTAATTCAGAAACCTGACCTAGACCATGACTACCATCAGTCACTACTCGCCATCTAGCCCATCACTCTTCTCTATCAAAGGGGCAAGTGGACTAGAACTACCTGCCCTTTGCACGTGCAGACTGTCAACATCCCACTCTCAAAGTTTCACATATATTCCTCCAGTGCTATCCTAAGAAATAGTAATTTTTAAAAAATCTCTCATTTATTTAAAAACATTTATACACTGCAGGGCTGTTTCCTAAACGAGAGAAAGCCTACACTCTATGTAGGGGGAATATTTCCACTTTAAGATACGTCACCAGCCCTATACCAAAACCTCTCTAATTATTAACTAGCATTAACTATGAAGATGAAAGTTCAACTGGCACCCAGCAAGCAGGCATAGGGTATGCTCCATGTGTTACTTCAGTGGAGTACCATGATGGCGCTGACTGGCATCTATTTACATCTTTTTAAAATGAGGTTCAAAAAAAATAAAGTGACTTCCCCATAGCTGTAAAACATATAACTCCAATGCTAGAGCTCTCTAAAAAAATTTCTCTCTACCCAAAAAGGTACAAGAACTCAACTCAATCTGATTCCAATACAATTTTTACTTACTTTTCCAGGACTATGTTTTTCAGAAAAAGAGTATTTGCTGAACCTTACAACTTTAACGACTTCTAAATAATATTTTATTAAAAAAAAAAAAAGCTCATCAGTCCACTGATTAGCAAATAAAACTAAGCACACACTAAACTAACTATTTATTTCAACACATTAATCTCTTTACATTACATGGCAGATTCAAATCCACATAGGAGAATCTGTACAAAAGAATGACCTACTGTATACCTCAAGTATTTTTTTAATGAAGCCTTAGATAACTTAAATTTTTCTAGAAACAACAATTCCAGACTAAGTTCCTATCAAAAACAAAACTTCCAGAAGTTTATCAGTTTGATTGCTGAACATCTCTAAACATATTAGAAATGGGTCTATAACAAATGACGACTGCTATTCGGATGGCGAAAACTATTTAAATCTGCTTTACATATACCTTTTTCTCTTTCCTTTGTTAAACGAGTATAGAATAGAATGACTAAATGAAATACACGTCTAAAATGATAAATCTAAAAATGTAATTTTAGCTGCTCAAGTACTTCCCCAAAAAACTATGTAGTGGCACTATATTAATATTTAATGTTTCTGCTTAATTGCTTTTTCCTTGCCTATATTTTAATAAATATGAAACTCTATAAGCAAGAAGAGAGCCAATTATATAATACAAACAAATAAATAAGCCATTAAATACATATTTAAAAGTACAGTGGTGGTCAACCACATTCAGCACACACCCAAAATAATAACTAAGCATTATATCACTATTGATATTTTACAGCCTCATACAATTTACAATAGTATAAGCACCTCGCCCCTGCTCTCAAAGCCTAACTAGCTATACGGAACATTTATAATCTATTTTTAAGCATGTCTACCAGAATCGGGGGATATAATTTTATCTATTTTCCTCATTTGCTGCCAACTTGTCAGAAAGTTATTTGCTAATCACAAAAATGGAATAACAGAATGACCATTTAGAACAACAACAAGAAAACCTTCTTTTTCGAATTTAATATCATACTGATAGAAGTCTTCCTAAATTATTAAGCCTAAAATCTCATTCCATGCCAAAAGATTTTCAAATTATAAAGGAAAGGTATTAAATTTCCAAAATATTTTTCTGCAAAGGACTTCTGAAGGAATTACTTTACTAACCTAAAGTTTAGTTACGTCTCTCATTAACAATATTCTCTACTAGCAGGAAAGGACACTGAAGAAAAGATATTATTCTAAATTCAATCAGGAAAAACCGTTTTTCTCATACTCTTCTACTGGGAGTACAATCTTTCTGTAAACCCTCTTGACAACATTTATCAAGAGACTTAAATTTTATACCTTTTAACCTAATAACTAATGAAATAATAAGAGGGTGAAGATTCATTTTACAAAATGTTCAGCCTAAGGTATAATAAACTCAACTCGGAAATTATTTCAAAGTCCAACAACAGCAAAAAAAGAAAAAGAAAAAAAGAAGAGTTATATAAATGATACAGCTGAAATATGAAAAAAAATTAATGACTTGGGAAAATGCCCAAAATATAATATTGAGGGGGAAAGTAAGGTTAAAATGTCCCAGTTTGACAAAGTGTTTTTTTAGTCTCTCTCTCTCAAACACACACACACACAGAGTTTGGAATAAGGGGCCAGGGTCCTTTTTTTTAAGACAATTCATCAATTTTTATAAGAAACCCGTGTGAATGATAACTTTTCACATCAGCCTGCATTGCTGTGCATCATTGTGTATCACACAAGCTGCGTTTTGAACACTTTGTCTGCGTTAATCGAATAATCCACTCTTTTCTTGGTAACAAAGTGCCGTACAACATAAATCACCAACCAGTGCCTTGCAATACTCAGAGGCTGTCTCCTAGGGCCTGTATCTCATAGAGCCCCTGTAGCAAAGGGTATACCCTCCCATCTTATAATTACTTGTTTATACATCTATTGGAGAAGGCAATGGCACCCCACTCCGGTACTCTTGCCTGGAAAATCCCACGGATGGAGGAGCCTGGAAGGCTGCAATCCATGGGGTCACTACAAGTCGGACATGACTGAGCGACTTCACTTTCACTTTTCACTTTCATGCACTGGAGAGGGAAATGGCAACCCACTCTAGTGTTCTTGCCTGGAGAATCCAGGGGACTGGGGAGCCTGGTGGGCTGCCGTCTATGGGGTCACACAGAGTCAGACACGACTAAAGTGACTTAGCAGCATACACCTATATTTTCAATCTTAGAGTAGTTTCCTGGGGACACAGGAGAATAATGTCTTAATTCAGTGCCCATCACAAATTCTGACAAAAAATAGGACTCAAAACAAAAAAAGATGAAATCTACATGAATTAAACAAGTAAAGTTGACATAAAACAAGGACAATGGAAAACAAAACGATTGCTTTAAAACTCTGATGGGGAATTACTCCTGTTTAAGTACTTCCCCATTTTTCTCATTAGAGACAGTAAGGGCATATAGCTCTATTTCTCATCAAATAGACAGAGAGTGAAACAGACAGAAGCTCAAATATAGATGTCTATTTTTACACATATTTTCTTGTAAAGAGTCTCTATGACCAGATAATAGGGTTATTTTCAGAAGCTGCTTTTTTTCTGATATGAATAAAATTTTGTTTACTCTGAATCAGAGAACAGACTGTATTTTTAGGGGAAAAACAATCACCTCCCTATCCTTTGGGCAGACAGGAATCTCCGAATTAAGAAGCAAGCTTAAATTTCAGTTCATCTTAGCTACTAATGAAATACTGCAGCCCCCTCTGAGCAGACACAGTGACACTGACCGCATACAGAGCCAGTGAAGATGCGGGTGCAGAAGGTCAGACCCATATCATGTGACCTCCCTATTTTGCTTGAAGCCTGTAATGACCTAGAGCGCCAGAGATTCATCTTGCTCAAAGTCCATACAAAAAAAGCTTTCTGAATCTACGTTGATTTTAGCTGATCAAAGATACTATGGTAGCAACCAATGTTAACAGTTGCTTCAATTTCCTCAGCCTGAACTACGGAAAAATTTCACAGACTTTTGTATAGCTGGAAGGAGACATGGAGATAATATAATCCAACTTGGCCATTCACCATTTTATTAAGCACTGAGTCTCCAAGAGGTTGAGCAACTTGCCAAAAGTTACACGCTGATGGGTGACCCGAACTATTCCTTAGGGTCCAACTGAAGTAGGATAGACTGGGCAGAGAGTATTACTCCAATGGACCAGGAGCAAATGGGAAAATAATTCATAAAAGATGTTGAAATGGTTTTTGAAATGTGTAAAAATATAGGTCTCTCTATGTTAGCTAGGATGAAGGCACCCCATATCATGTGAATTATTCTTTTACTCACTAGCTCTCAAAGAATGTAGATCATCATAATCTGTTATTTCCAGGAGAACAAGGGCATCCTGATACATAAGGTAAGCTCAGTCCTACAAGAAACTTGCCCCCATGAATGGGAAGAGGTATAAACCTTAAAGGGAGTCACATAAAACTACATCTTCTAAAGAGGACTCTCTCCCCTCACCTTTTCCTTACCTTTTGTTGAAAGAAAGCTTCACATAGAAGCTCTATACACAAAATATCAAATATATAGGGCTGCTCTGTCTGGGGATAGGGGCAGGAGAGTTAGTACAGAAACCTGCTCCCTTTTGCTAATTCCTCAGAAACCTGAATAGTCTGTTAAGGAGTTTAAAGATCAGAGAGGTAGGTCAATCAACTTAAATTTACTAAACACAAAAATAGAGACCCAGAGAGACTTGCTGACGGTCTCACAGCTAATCAGTGACACAGTTTAGGCTAGAACCTAAGTTTCCAATCTCCTGATCCTGAAACTTCCTCACTGTATTATACCATGAACAGATAGGTTTAGCAATTCAAGGATACCAGCTACTGGATCAGGCACTCTTTGCTTTTTCCATTATAAGTGATATTTATCAGATGCATATATTCATTCAAGACAAATTAGAAAATAGAGTTAAGCAAAAAAACAGTAATAACTTATATACCATTACCCCTCTAGAGAATACTGATGCCAGTAGTTTGGGATATATTATACATATATATATATATATATATATATATATATATATGACCTTTTCATATGAAAATATATACAAACACACACAAGAAAAATGCTCTTCTAATCTTAGTTTTACTTAATATGTTATGAATGTCTTTCTGAGTTAATATAGCGTGTGTGTGCGTACTAAACTGTGTCTGAGTCTTTGCAACACTGTAGACTATAGCCCACCAGTCTCCTCTTCCATGGAATTTTCCAGGCAGGAATACTGGAGTGGGTTGCCATTTTCTACTCCAGAGGATCTTCTTGACCCAGGGATCAAACCTGCGTCTCTGGCATCTCCTGCATTGGCAGGCGGATTCTTTACCACCATTGCTACCTGAGAAGCCCAATATAACATATATCTATATATTATTTTTAAAGACTGCATGGTATTTCACAATATGGATAAATGAAACTTCATTTATTCACTTTTCTTTTTGCTATTTGGAATGCACAGTTTATTAAGTCTTTTTATACTACTACCACTATTATTGCTTATTACTACTGCTACTACAACCACCTGTGGACCAATTTCTGTGAAAAACCAGGAATAGGTCATTGGGATAAATTCCAAAGAATGAAGTTGCGGTAACATCATTATGCTGTTTTATGGTTTTTGTGCTGTTTTATGGTTTTATACTCAAAGTGTCAAAGGGCCATCTATAAAATAGGGACCAAGTCATACACCTCCTACCGACAGTATATCAAACTACTATATCCATATTCTTGCCAACACTGGGCAGTCATTCTTTGCTAACAAGCTAAGATGAAAACTGATTCTTACTGTTTAGTGTTTTGTTTCTTTCATTTGTAGTGAAACTAAACATCTTTGCAGGTAACATCCAATTCTTAAAGACCTATAATATAAATAACACAGAAGGGACTTCCCAGGTGGTCCAGTGGCTAAGATTCCATGCTCCCAGTACAGGGGGCTCAGGTTAGACCTCTGGTCAGGGAACTAGATCGCAGCTGCCACAACTAAGGATCCCATGTGCTACATCTTAAAGATCCCACCTGCCACAATTAAGACCCACGCCAGCCAAACAAATTAATTTTAAAAAAAAATAGAAAAGAATACACAGGCATGTCTCAACTTGTTGGAGACTGAATTGCAAAGAAACACATTGTCACTGTTCAGAACACAGTTCTCAGACAAAATGAGGGTTGACAGCAATGTCTCAAAACACAGTAATAGAAACCAAAGCAAAATTTCTGAACTGGAAAGGGAACTTAAAGTGCACAGGGACCCAGAGGTGACAACTGGGGGAAGCAGACCCCAGATCGCAGAGAGGAGACAAGCCCCCCGAGGAAAGAGGGTTAAACTGGCTCATGCTCAAAATAATCTGAGCACTGAGATGCACCCTAACTTCAGAATACCAGACACCAGGGCAGATTCAGTTTTGAGTTGCTATGTCCAGCCAAGGCAGATGACGTGACGCTCACTAACTGCTAACTGCATGCATGATCCCCCAGGGGAAGACCGGCCTTGGAAATGGAGCAACTCGGCTCTGCTCCGGACTTCTAATGTGGTAAGGTACTGTCTGCTTACAGCCTTTCAGATGTACCACTGTTTCTAGCCGAACCCAATTGTGTCTTGTTTATTTCAAAAACCCAGCTAAGTAAAAACATTCCAAATGCAGGAGGTCCTTGTTTTATAATTTGTTCATGAAAAGTAATGATTAAATACCAAGAAGTATTTTGAACATATTTTACAGGCCCTGGTGGAGCTTACTATATAAAAGAACCCAGGGAGAAAGCCTTTGGGAAAGCAATAAATTATTTTAATCACTCCATAATTTATGTCCCATAAATACAATTGCCTTTCAACATAACGTTTTTTTCTGGAAACTACATTATAAAATGAATCACTTGAATAGATAATATTTTTACATAGAAAAGAATGCTTTAATTGGCTAAAACACAGAAATGATTCAACACATCCGGAAAGTAAATATATAGCAATTAGAAATCTCTAAAATCATTTCCAAGTGCAGTCACAATTTTTAAACAAGCATAATTAAACCAGCTGGATATTATATAAGAAGCTTAAAGTATTATAAAGTACATACAGCACTCATAAAAATACAAATCCAATCTATCTTAAATTTTACTGAAAATTTATAAGGCAGAAATAAGAACCATTAATCATTCAGATCAACCTGAACAGCCCAAAGAAAATTTTCTATTAAAAGGGCTTTTTACGCTCCTTTACATTCCTTTGCTTTGGCTATAGTGCAAGCAGTTTATGGTTCAGTTGGATGCCACAGGGCATTTCTTTAAATAGTAGCTGGTTGGACCATCTCCCAAATCAATTTCCAGACCTTTGTTAGTAATATTGATATTCTTGTGATTGTTGCTGCTATTGTATTAATTCAAATTTAATTAAATAATTATAATTTCCATAGGAAGAAACAAGAGTCTGCCTATAAAATAACTTTATGTTTGGAAAATTGCTTTTCCTACATCCATTTTAGCGAGGCTAAAAGGGCAATCCCACTCTCTGTAGATCTTTATTTTTTAAGATTTTTTTTTAAATGTGGACCATTTTTAAAGCCTTTATTGAACTTGTTACAATATGACTTCTAATGTTTATGTCCTGGTTTTTTGGGGAGGAACCATGTGGGATCTTTGCTCCCTGACCAGGGATTGAACCCACAACCTCCTGCACTGAAAGGCGAAGTCTTAGCCACTTGACCCCCAAGAAAGTCCTTGTTCCTTCTATCATTAAAAATCTTTACATTCAAGTAGATAGAGTCGATGCAGAAAATATTTATTATGCAGTTCCTAGGAACATCTGGAAGATAAAAGTTGCTTAAAGGAGACTAACTTGCTTTGGTTACTCAAACATGCTTAGTTGCTCAGTTGTGAGCGACTCTTTTTTCAACCCTATGAACTGTAGCCCACCACGCTCCTTTGTCCATGGGGATTCTCTAGGTAAGATACTGGAGTGGGTTGCCACGCCCTCCTCCAGGGGATCTTCCCAAGTGAAGTGAAGTCGCTCAGTCGCGTCCAACTCTTTGTGATCCCATGGACTGTACCCTACCGGGTTCCTCCGTCCATGGGATTTTCCAGGGAAGAGTACTGAAGTGGGCTGCCATTTCCTTCTCCAGGGGAACTTCCCGACCCAGGGATCAAACCCGGGTCTCCTGCATTGTAGGCAGACGCTTTACTGTCTGAGCCACAAGGGAAGCCCAACCAGAGACCAAATCCACATCTCCCACATTGCAGGTGGATTCTTTACCATTTGAGCCGCCAGGGAAGCCCAAGAATACTGGAGTGGGTAGCCTATTCCTTCTCCAAGGGATCTTCCCAACCCAGGGATTGAACCAGGCTCTCCTGCATTGCAGGTGGATTCTTTACCAGCTGAGTTATCAGGGAAGCCCCAAGACTTGTCTACATTATTACTACTATATCAACAAACTTAAACATTAATATCAGGCACAAATTTAATATTAAATATTTCCCAGTTCATGTGAACCTGAAACTCAAATTAACCATGGCAATGTGATTAAAAAAAAAAAAGACACACACACACATATAGACCCACAGGGAGGCCTCAGTTCTTATTTTTGTTTCAATTCCAAGTCAGGTACAACAGTATAAAACCCATGAGTTTAGAAATTCAAATAGACTATTCAAAGAAACCAAAAATTCGATGACATCATTCCTCTTGTGTATTTTTAACACTGTACTCAAAGATATTGGGTGACTTATCCAAGTTCTAACAACTAGGGAATAATGGGCAAAGAAATCCAAGTGGCCAGTAAAAGATGCTCAAGCTCATTAGTCATCAGGCAAATGGAAATCAAAACCATTATAAGACATTATGACAAAGAGAACAAAATGGCTAAAAAAAATTTTTAACTGGCCAACAATTATTGGCAAGGACATAGTGTAACAAGAATTCTCAAATATTGCTGATGAGAATATAAACTGGTACAACCACTTTGAAAAGCTGCTTGGTAGGATCTGTCAATGTTGGGCCATAAAATGTGAACATCCCATGTCCCGGGAACTCCACTCCCAGATCAACACTTGACAGAAATCCATACATGCAAAGCCATGTGCAAACATGTCCATAGCAGCATTATTGAGGATGGCTGAAACTGGAAATGAGCTTGATGCCATCAAAAGTAAAATGGATAAATTGTGGCTTATTCATAAAACTACTATACATAACTTTTTTTTAAGGTTTACAGCTAAGGCAACAACCTGGATGAATTGAAAGCTAATCCTAAGTGAAAAAAGTCAAACACAAATGCAATAACATTCATAGTAAAACTGGGCAAACCAATACATGGTGATGGATGCCTAGAGAGTTATAATATTTGGAGGAGAGGATAATATGCAGGGGTACAAGAGGCTGAAGGGCTGCATCTATAGCTTTATTAGGGTAATGATGCCACAGGTGCATTTACTTTGTAAAATTCATCGACCTATGTATTTATGATTTAAAGGTATTTTAGGTATTGCTATATAAATATATAAAATACCCTTATTTTAGGTATTGCTATAGGGAAGCTTCCCTGGTGGCTCAGAGGTTAAAGCGTCTGCCTCCAATGCAGGAAACCCGGGTTCGATCCCTGGGTTGGGAAGATCCCCTGGAGAAGGAAATGGTAACCCACTCCAGTATTCTTGCCTGGAGAACCCCATGGACGAAGAAGACTGATAGGCTACAGTCCATGGGGTCACAAACAGTCGGACACGACTGAGTGACTTCACTTTCACTTAGGTATTGCTATATTTCTAGTTACAATGTTTACATGTTTGTTTAAATACACATCTGGATCGGTCAGTTTCATGCTGAAAACCCTACAACTGGCTTCTCATCACACTGGGAAGAAACTCCAAAACCCTTCTCTTATAGACCCTTCCTGACCCAGTCCTGGATATGTCTGATTCCCTCCTTTCCCTCTGTTCACAGATTCCTGCCACACACATCTGGCTGCTTCAAACACACCAAGCTCTTTCCCATCTCAAGGATTTTACCTTTGCTGGTGCTGCTGCTGAGTCGCTTCAGTCGTGTCTGACTCTGTGCGACCCCACAGACGGCAGCCCACCAGGCTCCCCCATCCCTGGGATTCTCCAGGCAAGAACACTGGAGTGGGTTGCCATTTTCTTCTCCAGTGCAGGAAAGTGAAAAGTGAAAGTGAAGTCGCTCAGTCGTGTCCGACTCTCAGCAACCCCATAGCCGGCAGCCCACCGGGCTCCCCCATCCCTGGGAGCCTCCAGGCAAGAACACTGGAGTGGGTTGCCATCTCCTTCTCCAGTGCATGAAAATGAAAAGAGAAGGTGAAGTCGCTCAGTCATGTCCGACCCTCAGCAACCCCATGAACTGCAGCCTACCAAGCCCCTCCGTCCACGGGATTTTCCAGGCAAGAGTGCTGGAGTGGGGTGCCATTGCCTTCTCTGTTTTACCTTTGCAGTTCCCACTATCTGGCATGCTGATATCTGTATGGCTTGCTTCCCAAATTCATTTAGGATTCTGCTTAAACATCATCAACACAGAGAAGTGACTTTGAAATAGGAAGAAAGGGGGTCTCTTCCACCATCTTGGACCTAGTTGGTTCTAACCAGGCTTTGTCATGTCCTATGACTATGTCAGTCCTAAAGGAAATCAACCCTGAATATTCATTGGAAGGACTAATGCTGAAACTGAAGTTCCAATACTTTGGTCACTGGATGCAAAGAGCCAACTCACTGGAAAAGACCCTGATACTGGGAAAGATTGAGGCCAGGATGAGAAGGGGTGACAGAAGATGAGATGGCTGGATGGCATCACCAACTCAATGGACATGAGTTTGAGCAAGCTCTGGGAAATAGTGAAGGACAAGGAAGCCTGGTGTCCTCCAGTCCATGGGGTCGCAAACAGTCGGACATGACTTAGAAATTTGCTATGTCATTCTTTTAAAGGTTGCACCCTGCTCCCTCCCCTCCTGTCTCAACTTCAGAGGGGCTTTTCCTGACCACCTTTATCTAAATTAGTCTTCCCACTGGGACCTCCCTGATAGCTCAGTTGGTAAAGAATCCACCTGCAATGTGGGAGACCTGGGTTCGATACCTGGGTTGGAAAGATCCCCTGGAGAAGGGAAAGGTTACCCACTCCAGTATTCTGGCCTGGAGAATTCCATGGGCTGTACAGTCCATGGGGTTGCAGAGTCAGACATGACTGGGCAACTTTCACTTTCAGTCTCCCCACTGCTCCATCCTGTTTTAGTTTTTTCCTCATAGTGCTTGTCACAATCTGAGACAACACTGCATGTTTCATTATTGACTCCCATTAAA
Source organism: Capricornis sumatraensis (assembly GCF_032405125.1). Taxonomy (NCBI): domain Eukaryota; kingdom Metazoa; phylum Chordata; class Mammalia; order Artiodactyla; family Bovidae; genus Capricornis; species Capricornis sumatraensis. The sequence goes on from NC_091083.1 coordinate 28,652,849, forward strand.
ACGTAAGGTCCATCAGAGCAGGGACTTTTGTTTTGTTCATGTCAGAATAGTAGCACAAAGTAGGTGCATAAAAAAATGTAGCAAATGAATAAAAATTGAGCATTTTCTCCTCCTGTTTAAGGAAAAGCTTTTATTTGCAATTATATATTTATTTCTGCTTATACGTTTAATATCTGTCTTCCCACTTGATTACAATCTCCAGGAACACATCTTATAGGGAATGCCTAGCACAGCAGAATGAAATGGCAACCCACTCCAGTGTTCTTGCCTGGAGAATCCCAGGGACGGGGGAGCCTGGTGGGCTGCCGTCTATGGGGTCGCACAGAGTCGGACACGACTGAAGTGACTTAGCAGTAACCTGTTCTCATCCGTGCAGAAACGAGTTCTCACAGCAGGCCTGAGACTGCTGTCCTCAGAGAGGCCTGCTTAAGAGGTTGGCCATGGTTGGCGTCTGGGAACTTGGACTTCAGGGGGGCTCCCCTCATTCCCTCATGGATAAGAGTGGCCCTCTGGGCCTCAGTTGTTAGTGCAGACAGTGCGGTTCCTGCTGAGCCCTGGCCTTCCTTCTGGGGCCTGGAATTCTGGCTAGTCACATGTCTGGCCCCCAGTGAAAGCTTTGTCTTACACGAGCCCCACTCATGTCAGACGTGTCCCTCGTGTTGTCACAGTTTGTGCTGGAGGAACTGAGTGCACCTCGTGTGACTCCGCTGGGAGAGGACCCTGCGAAGCTTGTGCATGCTTCCTCCGAGCTTTATCTCGCGCGTCTTTGCCCGTTGCTGATTTTGCTTTGAAACCTTCTGCTGTAATGAATGACGGTTCTGGGTACCACTGCCTCATGAATTCTCTAAGTCACTGAACCAGGAGGTGATCTAGGGGGTCCCCCTCTCAAATCTCCCAATTCTTAAACAGATGATGACAATCACAACTGCAGAAGAAACAGAGGAAGAGAAAGAACAGTGACCCCCGCCTTCTGGCATTCCTGCCTCTGAACAGTCCCCTCCTCTTGAGTGTGGGCTGGGCCTGATGATTCGCTTCTAATGTTTGGAATTCAGCCAACGTGATGGATGTCACTTCCGAGATTAGATTACCAAAGACTGCAGCCTCCGCCTTGCCCACTCACTCCGTCTGGCTCTCCTCTTTGGCTTTGTATGACGTAAAGAATTTCTTATTGTTACAACTGGAAGAAGGAAGCCCTGAAAATCCTCTAATCAGATTATAGATAAGAACACTAAAATCCAGAGAAATGACAGAATTGTTCAGAATCACACAACCAAGAGATGGCAGGGCAGATAGATATGCAGGAACCTCTACTTATAGTCCAAGGCTCACTCTTTCCACCAGACCATCCAACATGCCCCAAGGCTGGGGAGGATGAACATAAAAAGCTAATGTTTGTAAGTGCTTTTCTCCTTGCAGTCAATTTCAGCTATCATCAAAACATGTGACTCTGTCATCCTATTTATCTGCAGACCATTTGCTCTGTCCTGAAATCTGCCTTTTCCTTCAGAGATTTCAATTTCATCTTTCTCACTCATTTAAACCTGATTTCACCCATCAAAAGCTCCCAGGAAGACTAGGCCAAGATAGTGTCAGCCTCTGGGCCCTCTAAGTAACAAGTCCAGAGGCACCTGGCTTGATGGTCAACATCAATATAAACTAGATATTTAAACTAACTAAACTGAGCTCAACATTCTAACTTCACCAGCTTTCAGCTCAAAAGCAATTATGAATATCGCTATAGGCCATTAATGACATTACTTTTTGAATTTTTTTAAAATGTGGACCATTTTAGTCTTTATTGAATTTGTTACACTGTTGGCTCAGCAGTAAAGAATCTGCTTGCCAATGCAGCAGATCCTGGAGTCACAGGTTCGATTCCTGGGTCAGGAGGACCCCCAGAAGGAAACAGCAACCCATTCCAGTATCTTGTCTGGGCAATTCCATGGAGGAGCCTGGAGGGCTACAGTCCATGGGCTCACAAAGAGTCAGATGCAACTTAGCAACTAAACAACAACAAACAGCAATATTGCTTCTGTTTTACGTTTTGGTTTTTCTCAGCCATGAGGCATGTGGTATCTTAGCTCCCTGACCAGGGATCAAACCCAAGCCCCTCGCACAGGAAGGTGAAGTCTTAACCACTGAACTGCCAGGGAAGTACAATGCTACTTTTTAAAACTTTATTTCAACATTTTTCTCTGTTCGTGCAGACTCAATGTTTATCATGAATTGCTTATATTAACATGGTCACCGACTCATAATATATTTGTTTATGTTTATATATGAACAAAGCTAAAGTTCATTAAGAAAGCTGGGCACCAAAGAATTGATGCTTTTGAACTGTGTTGCTGGAGAAGACTCTTGAGAGTCCCTTGGACTGCAAGGAGATCAAACCAGTCAATCCTAAAGGAAATCAACCCTGAATATTCATTGGAAGGACTGATGCTGAAGCTCCAATAGTTTGGTCACCTGATGTGAAGACCCAACTCACTGGAAAAGACCTTGATGCTGGGACAGATTGAAGGCAGGAGGAGAAGCAGGCAACAGAGGATGAGATGGTTGGATGGCATCACCAACTCAATGGACATGAGTTTGAGCAAGCTCCAGGAGATAGTGAAAGACAGGGAAGCCTGGTGTACTGCAACCCATGGGGTTAAAAAGAGTTGGACACGACTTAGTGACTGAACAATGGACAACAAAGTCTCAGTATCAGAAGGACTAAGAAAGTGACATCAACTAACCAACATTACAAGGCACTTAAATCTCACAGCTACCACTATTTACGGCAAAATCAAATTCTCTGTTTCCTTTACCTTTCTTAGGCAGCTCTTGAACCTTTTATCTCTTCTTCAATCCTGCATAGTCCTCATTCCAGACATTCCTATCCTTTTCTCCCCCTTTTCTGCTCCTTTTTCCTTCCATTTTTCTTTGTTGCTCCCTACAGTGGCCATTAATTGGAAATATATATATTCCAATATACATACAAAATTTTTTCATTTACTCCACATTCTTAATGGGATGGTTGGATGGCATCACCAACTCTATGGACATGAGTTTAAGAAAGCTCCGGAAGTCAGTGATTGACAGGGAAGCCTGGCATGCGATGGTCCATGGGGGCGCAAAGAGTCGGACACGACTGAGCAACTGAACAGAACTGACATTCTTAAGCTTTAGAATGACTAGTTTTAAAAGCTGATGCGTTGAATGTTGTATCAAATCCCTCAGCACAGTGTGAGTGGTAAGGGCAGAGACTTCAGAGTTTGACCACCCCCATTCCTCTCCCCGTGCTTACATCCCATCTTGCTTGGCAGCGTCTAGGCTGTGTGGCTGGCCACTTAACCCCTATTTCATCTGTTTCCTCACCTGTAAAATGGGAATATGAAAATAATATCATCTCTGAAGTCAGACCCCAAAGACTATACACTATAGGATTCCATTATATAGGGACAGAAATTAGATCAGTGGTTTCCAGAGAATGTGTACTGCAGCAGGGAAATGACCCCAGAGGGACAGGAAAGAGTTTTTAGGATGAGGGACGTGTTCTATATCTGGATTGTCACGACGGTTACATGACCAGATGTATTTGTCAAAATCCATTAAATTGCATGCCTTATGAAGTGAATTTCTGCAGACAAATTATACTTCCATAAGCCTTTAAATTTTTAAAATAAATTTTAAAAATAAAATAATATCATCTCTGTAGAAGAATTAAAGGAGGTTAACAACATAAAGTGCCTGTCACCTACTAACTAAGTGGTCGCTAAATGTTAGCTATTTTCATCTCTTATAAAATATCAAGCTCTTGGAACGTTTTTTTTCCAGCATTTTCGAGCCCTGGTGTTGAAAGTCTGGTCACAGGGGCACATGGAATATTTTTTTTATCTCTTCTGCCTTCTGCCAATAATTCTGAGAGTCCCAATTTTAGGTCAGCAGTTCTCAGACACTGCTGGTGAAATGCAGAAATGATCTGCTTGGACTTTTCCTAACAATAGTTAAGAGGCCTCTGTATTTGAATTCTCAGCTCCCCTGGTTTCACCTGTGGACCAGTGGAGAATCAGCCATCGGTGCAGAATCAGCCACCAGTGCATCTTGGCAATGTCACTCGTATCCCCTGAACACGGACATGTTTCTGCTAATCCTACATTCACCCTGCCCGACAGCTAGCTTCTTCCAGATGGAATCACCTACACATCTCCAGGCCCAAGCCATCTGCATAGAAGTGGGCAGTTAGCACACCACAGGCTGCAAAGAGGGCTGAACCGGAGGTCAAGCCAAGAGAAAGGCCATTGACACTAGTAGCCTTGCAAGGCAAAATCCTCAGGGTCCTTAACCTGAAGTCCTCGTTTTCAGGTTACCTGAATTAAAACAATAAAAATTAAAGATGGCTCCAGTTTTTCCTTCTATGTTAATAACGAGGCATAAAACAAGGAAAGTTGAGCTCTTGTTCTTTACGTTCAGATATTCTGCATTAACTGGTCTCTTATCCAGTGATTAAAAGGAAGCACTTAATCCCTTAGAACTTCACTATAAATATAAGTATTTAAATGGGGCTTCGCTAGTGGCTCAGTGGTAAAGAAACCACTTGCCACTGTAAAAGATGAGGGTTCGATCCCTGGTCAGGGAAGATCACCTGTAGGAAACAATGGCAACCCACTCCAGTATTCTTGCCTGGAGAACCCCAAGGACAAAGGAACCTGGCAGGCTACAGTCCATGTAGTCGCAAGGACTCAGACACGACTGAGCAACTAACACACACACACACACACACACACACACATACACACACATACACACAATGTAAATAATATTTAAAGAAAAGCAGTTAAACTAAGCATCTCTCTAAAAACCAAGTAAACAAAAACCAGCTTTAGGGCTTCCCTGGGGGCTCAATGGTAGAGTCCACCTGCCAAAACAGGAGACGTGAGTTCAATCCCTGATCCAGGAAGACCCCACGTGCCACAGCTGCTCAGCCTGTGCTCTAGAGCTCGCGCTCCACAACAAGAGAAGCCACTGCATTGAGAAGCCCGCTCGCTGCAACTGGACAAAACCCACGCAGCAACAAAGACCCAGTGCGGTCAAAAATTAATAATAATAATAATAATAATAATAATAACAGCTTTAACTCTTTCCAGGTGGAGCTTGAAAGTGCAGAAGAATCACTGGAGGGTCTTATTAAAATGAAATTCTTAAGTCTGGGCGGGGCCCTGAAAGTCTAAAAGTTTCTTACAAGCTTCCTGGGAGCACAGGAACTGTGGGCCTGTGGACCATGCAGAGTAGCTTAAGTGTCAAAAGGCCTATTTCCCAATTCCCTCCGTTACCAAAGGAAAGCCTCCTTGGAGTGGTGTGAGAAGCAGCGGCTGGTTCTAACAGCTCTAAGGAACAAAGTGAACCTTAGCCTACCAACTACTTCTTAATAATGGAGAGAAGCTCAAGGGGGAAGCAATAAATTTTTTAAAAAATTTTTATAAAGTTCTCCGCCAGCCTCTCTTTCTGTCTTCCATTTCGTTTCGTCATAGAAGGGAGGAAAACTTTAAGCCAGGATCCTCAGTATGACTCTCTCCTGGTTTCCAATTCAAGGAAACCACCCAGGATTCCTCTCTGGCTTTTCTTCCTTGAAATAGATTTATATATATATATATACATATATATATATCTCAACAGAATGACTATTCTGTGAAATAATAAAGTTTCTAATCATTCTAATTTTCTTTCAAAGGAAAAAAAAAAAAAGGATCTTCTTGGATGATATGATTATTTTCCCCTTCGTAACACTTAAATTTGAACGGAACACTTCAGTGAGAAAGGGACAGGTGAGTAAAAACCTAAAGAAAGTGAAGCAGCAAACTCAGCACAGATCTTTGCGAAAAGCATTTCTGGAAGAGGGACTCAGACAGTCAGGGCAAAGGTCGTGGGGTTGGAGCCCCGGATGAGAAGGGGAACATCTGAGTGGAAATAGGGTCACGGTGATGACGAAGGAAGACAGGCACACCACCTAAGGCCCCAGGCTTTTCTGCTGAGTGATCTGGGCAGTCCCTGGGGGCCCAGACTAGAACAGAATGACTATTGAGTCAGAACGTTGCGAACAGAGTAACAACGTTCAGATCAGGATCAGACTGGCTGCTGAGCTAGAAACCGATTGGGAGCTCTGTACGGATACACACAAAGAATGGCGAAGCCAGGGTCTCTCATGCCTGGCGCTTCCGAGTTTTCCTTCAGAAGGGTGACTTGTGGGAAAATCCAGAGCTAGGATGACAGGCTGTCATCGCCATGAAGCTTTAATACCCAACTCCTGGTATCTGACTCTGCTGTTCACATTCAGCCCCAAGTTCTAAATGCTGATAAGAACATCTAAAATTTCTCATATACCAACATGGAAAAAGAGAAGAACACACAAGATTCTTCCCTTCCGAATGCTGTTGTTGATGTTAACAGTACTGCTGTCTATAAAGTTTAAAACGTCACTCGTCTCTCACAAGCCTAAGAACACTTTTCTAAGGTCTTCTTAATCCAAAATGCGTTTTGTTAAAGTTATGCATCACTCTGACCCAATAATTTCACTTCTGAGATTGTATCCAATGAAAATGATCCTAAACAGGAAAATAAATTTTAATCACAGAAATATTCACCATATTTTATTTCCAATGGCAAAAAAACAGAAGCAATTTAAATTTCCAACAACAGATAAACAATCATATTATTTATATATATAAAATATTAAATGTTACAAATGCATATGTGTGTGTGTATATATTATATATCCATCCTCTGGCTAGAATATTATACAGCCATTAAAAATGATACCACACATACACAAAAAATGACATCCCAATAAGACAAAATGTGCACATTATGATTATAACTTATAAAATGCCCCTCACACACACAGAGGGAGAAAATACTGTGCATAGGAAAAAGAAAGCTGGCAGCAAACATATCAAAGTATTAACAGGAACTGTACTGAACTAAGTAAATCAACTTATACTTGCCAGTTTTTATGCACAACCATGCATTTTATTTATAGGTATTTTTTTTACAACTATAAATATTAGAGCCAGACATCCTGGAATGTGAAGTCAAGAGGGCCTTAGAAAGCATCACTACAAACAAAGCTAGTGGAGGTGATGGAATTCCAGTTGAGCTATTTCAAATCCTGAAAGATGATGCTGTGAAAGTGCTGTACTCAATATGCCAGCAAATTTGGAAAACTCAGCAGTGGCCACAGGACTGGAAAAGGGCAGTTTTCATTCCAGTCCCAAAGAAAGGCAATGCCAAAGAATGCTCAAACTACCGCACAATTGCACTCATCTCACACGCTAGTAAAGTAATGCTCAAAATTCTCCAAGCAAGGTTTCAGCAATACATGAATCGTGAACTTCCAGATGTTCAAGCTGGTTTTAGAAAAGGCAGAGGAACCAGAGATCAAATTGCCAACATCTGCTGGATCATGGAAAAAGCAAGAGAGTTCCAGAAACACATCTATTTCTGCTTTATTGACTATGCCAAAGCCTTTGACTGTGTGGATCACAATCAACTGTGGAAAATTCTGAAAGAGATGGGAATACCAGACCACCTGACCTGCCTCTTGAGAAACCTATATGCAGGTCAGGAAGCAACAGTTAGAACCGGACATGGACCAACAGACTGGTTCCAAATAGGAAAAGGAGTACATCAAGGCTGTATGTTGTCACCCTGCTTATTTAACTTCTGTGCAGAGTACCTCATGAGAAACGCTGGACTGGAAGAAACACAAGCTGGAATCAAGACTGCCGGGAGAAATATCAATAACCTCACATATGCAGATGACACCACCCTTATGGCACAAAGTGAAGAGGAACTAAAGGACCTCTTGATGAAAGTGAAAATGGAGAGTGAAAAAGTTGGCTTAAAGCTCAACATTCAGAAAACAAAGATCATGGCATCTGGTCCCATCACTTCATGGGAAATAGATGAGGAACAGTGGAAACAGTGTCAGACTTTATTTTTTGGGGCTCCAAAATCACTGCAGATGGTGACTGCAGCCATGAAGTTAAAAGACACTTACTCCTTGGAAGAAAAGTTATGACCAACCTAGATAGCATATTCAAAAGCAGAGATATTACTTTGCCAACAAAGGTCTGCTAGTCAAGCCTATGGTTTTTCCAGTGGTCATGTATGGATGTGAGAGTTGGACTGTGAAGAAAGCTGAGTGCCGAAGAATTGATGCTTTTGAACTGTGGTGTTGGAGAAGACTCTTGAGAGTCCCTTGGACTGCAAGGAGATCCAACCAGTCCATTCTGAAGGAGATCAGTCCTGGGTGTTCATTGGAAGGACTGATGCTAAAGCTGAAACTCCAGTACTTTGGCCACCTCATGCAAAGAGTTGACTCATTGGAAAAGACCCTGATGCTGGGAGGGATTGGAGGCAGGAGGAGAAGGGAACGACAGAGGATGAGATGGCTGGATGGCATCACCGACTCGATGGACATGAGTTTGAGTGAACTCCGTGAGTTGGTGATGGACAGGGAGGCCTGGCGTTCTGTGATTCATGGGATCGCAAAGAGTCAGCTGCAGTCCATGGGGTTGCGAAGAGTCAGACATGACAGCAACTTCACTTTTCTTTTCACTTTCATGCACTGGAGAAGGAAATGGCAACCCACTCCAGTGTTCTTGCTTGGAGAATCCCAGGGATGGGGGAGCCTGGTGGGCTGCTGTCTATGGGGTCACACAGAGTCGGACACAACTGACGCGACTTAGCAGCAGCAGCAGCAGCAAAGAGTCGGACGTGACTGAATTGAACTGAACTGAAACATTAAATTAATGGATCCCCCTTACTCCCATCTTTTTATTTTCAATATAAATCTCCCAGAGCATCACCTCTAGGTACACTGTATCAAGCCAGAATATATTAATGATAGCAAGTACGTACTGAGTGGTTATCCACGCACTGTGTGAAATACTGCACCCAGGTTACCTCATTTAATTGTCACAACACTCTGTGATGCAGGTACTATTAGAAAAGGAAGCAGAGGTGAGTGAGTGATGCCAGAGTCACACAGAACCAGCTCCTCCCTCATCCTGCCTTTCATTCACTCCTCTCCTCCCCCACACTCCCTACCAACACCCTAAGTTTCCAAAGGTGTTCAGCAGCATCCCTGGGCAGCTTAGCTTCATAATAAAACTCAAATAAATCCAGCCATTGCCCTAAGTCCTTCTATTAGTCAGAAGTTACATATCGAAAGCTGAGAGCCACATTGGCCACAGATGTGTTTTGCATAGATCTCAGTGTTTTGAAAAATCTGAATCAGTCCACATTTTTTAAATAAGCATGAATTGTGCACAAAAATGCAAATTTTTAGTTTCTCTTGAAAACTCAATGATGTGACAACAATAGGTCCAACAAGGCGTTCATCTCCTGAAGCTGAATCCCAAGTTAGCCACAGGCTCCTCCAGGCCCAGGTGTCCTCTACTTGACTCTCCCCAGCTCCCTTTACGCTTTTATGGAAACTGTCTAGACCCCAAAGCATCAAGCTGGCGACTTCCACCAAAAACTTTAAGCAGTGATATAAAAGCCATAGCAGTGGTCACATGCCAGTTTTACTTCACACTGTGCTGTGCTTAGTTGCGACCCCATGGACTGTAGCCCACCAGGCTCCTCTGACCATGGGGATTCTCCAGGAAGGAATACTGGAGTGGGTTGTCATGTCCTTTTCCAGGGGATCTTCCCAACCCAGGGATCAAACCCAGGTCTCCCGCATTGCAGGCAGATTCTTTACCAGCTGAACCACCAGGGAAGCCCTTCTTCATGCTAAGTTCTGCAAATTGTTCTGAGAGATGCTAGCAACTAAATGGCCTATTAACAGGTCTAAACCACAGGATAAGTAGCAGTAGCAATCCCGTAAAAGCCCAGGTCAACACACTTTCGGTTACTGACTTACTGGATCAACTTATCCCGTGATTCTTTTGCAACCCAAATATTTCTTTAGGATTAATTACAATGAAGACATCTTGACGAGGTCCTGGATCTCAAACTAGAAAGTTTTCTGATGATGAGACCAATAAGTTTAGTGATGGGACAAACTGGTGACTAGACACTCTCTTTTTTTTAATGTAAAGTTTCAGCTCTGGTTAGCTCCTGACATTATGAATTTTACATGCTAAGATAATTGCAGTATCTATCTTCTTTTATTCTCTAAGTAGCCATTTGAAATCCATATTTTTACGGTAATGTAAATCCATTAGGGAAAGAACTAGAAAGTGCATTGAGGGATCAATCTCTTGCTGGAAGAAATATAGACTAAATGACCTTCTCCATCTCTAATGTCTCTGATACATTAGTCTATTGCTCCCAACATAAACCATGAAAATATCTTCCCACCATTCCAGAACAAAAAGAATAGGACATAAAGAGAGGTACAGAGACCCAAAGTCCCACTTGGAACTAAGTTCATGTTTCATAAACTTCTGTTAATGCCATGTTTACGGGGGACTGAGAAATGATGGAGGGTGTATGTGTGTGGGGGTGGGGGAGGGGGCTGGTACATATCATGTCATTCACTGCTTTCAATATTTTAAATTTAGTTTTGCTTCTATTAATAAATTTGAAATAATACTAAAGAACTTTTAAAATAACAAAGAGAAATCCACAGTGATAAATAATTCTATGAGGTAAATAATTCATAAGATTCACTGATCACTGGAATAGAAGATATCAATAAGGCTTCTATTTTGTAACAGAAGCTATTGTGCTAAATATGAACAATATTATTTATGAATTACAAAAGCAGACTGTATTTGATAATAATGTTGATTGAAGGTTGAAGGGAGAAACAACAGCTTTTGCTTCCTAGGGGAGAAAACTCAAAAGCATATGATAACTGCCATTAAAAAAAAAGTACCTGGCAAAGTTTCTCTATCACAGAATAACTATTTTCTCAAAAGGCTATGTAGTAGACTAGGAAGAGAATACAAAAATAAACTTATATTTAATCCCATAATGAAAGAAATCAAGAACTATTATTTCATTAAAAATGAAAAACTAGTTAAAAAGCAACTCATTCCAAATCTTGCCTACCTTCTCATGGATAAAATATTAAATGTCTCTAAAAAGTCTAACATTCATCATGTCTCAATTCTATTGCTTTAATTTTCCCTAGTTTTATTTTTTCAGTAATTTGTTCTAACTTCCCCTCCCCCACACTGAAAGCTCTCCAAATAAAGTCTCATCAGAGTTAACTCTTTTAGAGAAATTCGGATGACGAGAGTTGAGATACACCAAGCTAAACAAGTATTTCAAGAAAAAGTCATAGTCTAAAGATTACTTTTTCACTGTTAAAGGAAGACAGTGATTTCATAGCCAGTATTTTCACTGGCATTTTTTTTTATATTACAGCAGTTTTGAATTAAAAAAGCAAATATATATACACATATCCAACAAACCTGCCCACTCCATGCACAATAGAGATTGCACAATAAACTCCAGTTGTGGTTGATCATGCAGTCTAAGATCCTGAACTGGGCCATGATTGCCTAGAGCGCAGCCTGCGCGTCTTCTCTGACTCAGCTCCTGTTCCCGGAGCTCTGCAGTGATGCGACCGGCAAGGAGGATCTACCCCTCCCTTTCCTGTCCAAGCGGCAGTAGCTCACGGGCAGAGCAACACCATCTTCCGAAAGATGCTACATTCACTCTGTTACATCAAGAAGGACAGTCTCTTCCGAAAGGTCTTAGTCTATATTTATGATCACTTGCTTTTTTAAAAGATTACTGTTTTTTCCTTCTTTCTGGATATCACAGGCTCACATTTATACATTCAATGAAATCACAACTTAGGAAAAATGGCATAATCAATCATGCCGGACTACATCCACGACAAGCCAGCTCCCGACACTAGGTTGAGGCAGCATCAACCTACTTCTCTGACCATCTCTTCCTTGTTAAAAAAAAAAAAAAAAAGTCTAGACCTTTAGTAAAGATATCATTTCAACTGCCGCTTACAAATGAATGAACAGGAGCTAACAGCTTAACTTTTGAGCCTCAACTTATTTGGCTATAAAATGGAGACTATTTCAACACCTGCTCTCATGAGGTTTTCAGTATGAAATAACATAGTATCTGTAACATACTTGAAACAGTATCTAACAGACACCTAATAAATGATTGCTGTTGTTCAATCGCTCAGTCATGTCCGATTTCTTTGTGACCCCACAGACTGTAGCCCGCCAGGCTCCTCTGTCCATAGGATTCTCCAGGTAAGAATACTGGAGTAGAATGCCATTTCCTTCTTCATAAATGATTACTACTGTTCTTAAATGGGCTTCCTTCCTGTCTCAATTAGAATTCTACCTCTCATATCTTATACTATCCCTAAACGATGTTATCCTTCATGATTTTCATTATGAATTACTTCCAAACTTCTCTACAACCCTACCCTCTCTCCCAAGCTCCAAATCTATGTGTCTGAATTCTCACTAAGTACACCTTTAGACTACATGTCTAAAATGGAACTGGTCTTCCCTTTCACAACCTGTCTCTTTGCATAAAGGCACATTGTAAGTCCCCCTGGTCAGGCAAGCAGAAACCAGAGTCCTCCCAACTCCCTCTTGCTTACTTCTCAGGTACGGTGACCAACTCCTAGCATTTCGACTGAAATCTACAGTGACTCTGTCTCTTTCCCTTTCCCACTGTCTCTGCCTATACTGAGACCCTCATCAGCTTGCTCCTGGACTTCCACAAGTGCCTCCAGCTGATCTCCCAGACATTCTTTCTCACTGCTTCTGGGATCTTCTGGGATCTTGCCCAGAGGACCACCTAAAGAATCTTTGAAAAAGCCTTCAACCCAAATAAGTTCAAAAAGCTAGGTGAAATAAAGTTGCAAGGTTATTCAGAGTCTAAGTAGGAAGGTCAGATTCAAAGGCCTGTGGGAAGGCTTATCTTTAACCAGTTCCTTAAAATCTTTAGCTGGTTTGTCTTCTCTCTTTCCTTAATTGGTGGTGCTCCCTAAGGTTTTAACCCTGGCCCTCTTCTCTTTCCTTACCCTTTCTCCTATGAGCTCATCTTATTCCCCAAACTATAATTATAGTCCATGTTGGTTTAGTTGACCTTTGCCTAATACATTTGCTGGACAAACCAGAATTCTCAAGTCCCACTGTATGAAGGTTGGCTGGTCCCATGGCAAGCTCACCTGCCATGTTTGGGAAATTTTTTTCTAGCCACTTAATTTCTGCTCCCACCAAATGAGACTTATGCTTAACACAGTTTACTTTTACACAAATCTCTAAATCAATTTTACTTTTGGTATCATTATGTAGCTTAGACAATACAGAAACTGATAAAATGTGAATAAAACTGAGAGTTGATGTTTCTATGAAAATGTGAAAGCTTTGAAAAGACCCAATAAAGGCTAGTGTTCACTTCTATATTTTTCTCTTCTCTGGTCTTGTACATTTTTCTCCAGTAAGATACTAGAACCTTTTCCTTGGTGGAGTCATGGGGTATATTCAGAAACTATGGCTGTACTTTCTGCCAGAACATTCTTCTTTCTATCTAACTAACATAACATAGCTTGAACACAATCTTCCCAGGAAGATTTTCCCTGATCCCTACACTAGGGGAGGTCTGCCTGCTGTATATACTCATAGCTCTTCGCTCTTCTCTTACAGTACCGTTAACTCGCAGCACTCTATTATAACTCCTTGTTCACTCGTTCCCACTTCCCACTATCCAAGTACATCCATGAATGCAGCAACCAGATCACGTCTGTACTTTTTCACTGCTACATCCCCAGTGCCTGGCATTTAGAAGGTATTAGTCGCTCAGTCATGTCCAATTCTTTGTGACCCCATGGACTATAGCCTGGCAGGCTCCTCAGTCCATGGAATTCTCCAGGCAAGAATAGTGGAGTAGGTAGTCATTCCTTTTTCCAGGGGAATATTCCAAAACCAGGGATCAAACCCAGGTCTCCCACATTACAGGCAGATTCTTTACTGTCTGAGCCACCAAGAAAGCCCATTTAGAAGGTACTCAACAAGTATTTGTTGAATGAGTACGGCATATGGAAAGACAGTTCTAAGTACAACAGGAATCTTTGGCACTAGAAGCAGTAAACTTGAATCACTTTAAGATAGTTTCATGTTGGAGTCTAAGGGGGTCATTACCACCACTTGAGGGCCAAATACAAATTATGCCTTTCCTCCAATGATCTCACTAAGCTGTCGGAGCAGATCTCTAGCAAAACCCCTATATCCCTATATCATATACTGTATCCCCATCTTGCTGCTGCTGCTAAGTCACTTTAGTCGTGCGACCCCATAGACGGCAGCCCACCAGGCTCTGCCATCCCTGGGATTCTCCAGGCAAGAACACTGGAGTGGGTTGCCATTTCCTTCTTCAATGCATGAAAGTGAAAAGTGCAAGTGAAGTCACTGAGCCATGTCCAGCTCTCAGCGACCCCATGGACTACAGCCCATCAGACTCCTCCGTCCATGGGATTTTCCAGGCAAGAGTACTCGAGATTCTAAAAAATTCTGAAAGCAGCTGGGGGCTGAGGGGATGGGCTGTGAGGAAGGGTTTCAGGTACTCGGATTTTCAGAAGTTCTCAGGTGATGCTTAATAGTTAAGAACCACTAAACAAAAGTTCATACCCAAAGAAAAGAACTTAGAAACTAAAGAAACAGCTGTAATCAAGCTTTTACAAATCATTCTTAAACACAGTGTGTAACTTAATAATAATAGTGCAGCAATACTAATTGCCTTGTTTTTGATTATTGTACTGTGATTAAAGATGTTTACAGTAGGGAAATCTGGAGGAAGGATATAAAGGAATTCTCTACATTTCCAACCTTCTGTGAGACTCAAGTTATTTCAAAATGAAATGTTAGGTCGAAAAGGACCATAAACAGTTGCAACCCAGTAGCAACGAACGTCTCTAACTTCCTGGTGCAATCTTGCATACCATCACTAAAAAAAAGTATGGTGGACTTCCCTGGTGGTCCAGTGACTAAGAATGTGCCAACACAGGGGACATGGGCTTGATTCCACATGCCCCAAGACAACAAAGGCCATGTTCCACAACTACTCACCCCTCACTCTAGAACCCATGTTCTGCAATAAAAGAAGCCTGTGCACAGAAACTAAGCATAGCCCCCACTCTCCACAACTCGAGAAAACCCACACTCAGCAACAAAGACCCAGTGCAACCAAAAATAATTAGTTAATTTTAAAAAGAGCATGGCTTCCTGGAGGAATAGCTGATTCTGTGTCTTGGGCAGGAAATATACATAAAAGATATGCTGAAAACTCATACTGCTACCAAAGAAATTTAGGTTCATGTATAAGGGACTCAGGAGAAAGCTTGAAAAGGCTACCACTAGTCAAAACTGGGATAACTGGAGCTACAATAAGAAATGAAACATCTACCAGTTAATACTAGATATGCACAGAATACACACATGGGTCACCTTTGAAAGCCGATCAGAGTACTAATTAATTTCCACAAGGGAAACAATGAAAAAAAATCATAGTATCATATGATTACTAGGTATTTTCCCAATATACAGTTTATGTCGTTGTTGTTCAGTCGCTCAGCTGTGTCCGACTCTTTGCAACTCCATGGCCTACAGCATGCCAGACTTCCCTGTCCTTCACTATACCCCAGAGTTTGCTCAAATTCCTGTCCACTGACTTGGTGATGCCATCCAAACATCTTATCCTCTGTCATTCCCTTCTCCTCCTTCCATCAATCTTTCCCAGCATCAAGGTCTTTTCCAATGAGTCGGATCTTCACATCAGGTGGCTGAAGTGTTAGAACTTCAGCCTTACAGTGAATATTCAGGTTGATCTCCTTTAGAATTGACTGGTTTGATATCCTTGCTGTCCAAGGGACTCTCAAGGGTTTTCTCCAGCACCACAATTAGAAAACATCAATTATTCAGCACTCAGCCTTCTTTATGGTCCATCTCTCACATTCATACACAGTTTGAAAAATTGCTTAATTTCTAAAAAATTAGGCAATCTGGACCTATAATCTTATATTTACACTCCCAAAAGTCAAACAGATTTGAAAGTCAAAACATTTTTGCAACTCATTGATAGTGAAATCTGACCTGCCCCAACCTGACACAAATAAATATTCATACATTTTACAGCAGAAATGACTACTTTGATAGCTGCGGGCTGTTTCACAACTTGCATCATCACATATTTCTAAAACCTTTCTAAAAACTTCTGAATTCTGAAAAGCTCAAGGATTTTGGATGATGGATTATAGATCTGTACAAACAACACTGGAAATAAGGGTAACAGAACAGCAAGGAGTTCAGAAGGGAAAAAAAAAGGAACAACAGGGCAAGAAGCTTACAGAGCATGAGCCCACCTCCCAGAACATCTTTTCTACCTACTGCAATGAAGGTGAGACAAAGCTTTCTAAGCAAGTATTTAAAATGTGAGCCAGACCTGGAAGGAGGTGTGGGGTTTACATAAACGACAAGACATGGGAAAGGCGTCTCAGGTAAAATGAACATGAACAAACATGAAGACACTTCAGATCCCATGTATCTTCAGGGGACAATGGACCTGCCATTTGCTCTGAACAAATGTTTCATGTGGGACAATAAGACATCACATGTGGAAGCACCTACACCTTAAATCTATCACAGCCACTCAGCTCTAAATGAACTGCAGGCTTTCTTCAGCAAAATATGTCTTATATATGATCAACCTACCACTCTGGAGAAAGGATAAGCAGAAACTTAAAATACAGAGAAAGTGCTCTTCCAAACCTTAGTCTTAAAAGATCATTCCTGAGACTCAATAAATTCAGCACATGGCTTTAGCTCAAGAATTTAACACACTAAAGCAACAGAAGAGGCCAGTCATCTGTGTACCATAAGCTGACACTTTAAAGACATAAAGCCATCGGGGTTCTCTGGTTGCCAAGAGACAAAAGAGAGGGTTGACAAAATTTTCAAGCTGTCTATCAATCTGCCATTGAACTGTTTACCATTTAGCTAATGGAACACAAACTATTTCCATCTAGGTGAAACCAGTAAATCTCAATCAAAGCAGAGACTTCTCCTTGAAATTTTTTTCTTCCTTCTACTAAAGCTGTTATGATCATATTAACACACTATCCATTAAATTTCTATCTTCCCCTTTTGGCTGTGTAACCTTGGTGAAGTTAATTAAGCTCTCTGTACCTCTATTTCCACATGCTTAAAATGGATATAATAAGAGCAGACATGTCATGGAGTTGTTTTGAGGAGTAAACAAGATAATGATCAGTATTATGGTAATTAGTAGGGGTTCAGTGTTCTCTCTGAAAACCCTAAAACATTTTCTGAAGCCTTCTTTGCTTCACTGTATGTTGTCTGCTGCTGCTGCTGCTAAGTCGCTTCAGTCGTGTCCAACTCTGTGCGACCCCACAGACAGCAGCACACCAGGCTCCCCCGTCCCTGGGATTCTCCAGGCAAGAGTACTGGAGTGGGCTGCCATTGCCTTCTCCTGTATGTGTCTAGGAAACAGATTTCCAGTCTAGCACTTATAAATAGTATATCAAGATGAAATAAACATTAAGGTTAATGTAAAGAGCATAAATATCTAAATTATAACAGGAGTAAAAAATATTAAATGGATATGACACAAAACTGGAGATAAATAGATACACACTGAATACTAGAAATCAAAGGGCTACTAACTTTTTATTCTCATATATATTTTTAGGCAAAATAAATAACAAACTATACAACCTCATGGAGCTTCCTCACATGGCTCAGTGGTAAAGAGTCCACCTGCCAATGTAAGAGACAAGGGTTCAATCCCTGGGTTGGGAAGATCCCCTGGAGAAGGAAACAACAACTCATTCCAGTATTCTTGCCTGGGAAATCACATGGGCTGAGGAGCCTGGTGAGCTACAGTCCTTGGGGTTGCAAAAAGGCAGACACAACTGAATGACTAAACACCAGCAGTAGCCTCGATTCCCTATGAGGAATCTGAGACTATGTTGGCAGACAAACAAATACATGCAGCTAATCTAAAAAAAAAGAACAAACAAATTCACTTTTCCTGACCTTGCCTATTCAGAGTATCTACAGAAAAGCAAAACCACACCATAAAGCCCCAGCAATTTTACAGATTATAGAATAGTAGAGGAAGGAAATGAAGCAAAGATTAAATAAATGAAGGCAGCTACAAAACCGGAATACATTAAGATATTTAACAAGGAGAATTATCTGATTTAACTCTTTTTAAAAGGAAAGCTTAAAAAAAAAATACTGTCACCAATATCACTGTTTCTCAGGGTCCGTGTTCAATTGCTTGTGAGAATCCACAGATATTACAGGCTGACAAAAATTACTTGCTTACAGCTAGCTAGATCGAGCTTTTATAAAAAAATCAGATCCTTGTTATCAAATACACTAGAGGTCCTCTATGGAGAACTGTAATGTCTCAAAAACAGTAAGAACTGGAAAGAATAGCAGCAAAAATCAGTTCCAAACTCCAAGTTGTGTGTTTCATTCATACAATACATACATCCTTACTCAGAAGCAATGGCAGAGGAAAATCTTAAATGGAAATTTATGTATAGACTGGCAAGTGCTTATTTTAGTGTGACTTTTCTTCATCTTTCGGTGGGTTTCCTCTTTTATCATTCTCTCACATTCTGCCTCTACCATTCTGTTCGCTCTGCCTGCAACATTCTGCCACCACCTGCTTCAGAAATTTCTGCATGTCCTTTAAGACTCTACTCAAGGGCCACCATCTTCCCTCCATGAACACTTGAAAGGTTGAGGTTGAGAGAGCCCCCAGGCTGGTGAACCTATGAGGATTTGGGGAGAGTAGAGCACACGGAGAGGGGGAGGACCCTCCTCCACACTTTCCCCCACACCCTGCCCTATATGTCCCTCCTAGCGGGCTGTCCCGTGTTACATTCTATTATAAAACCCACGATCCAGTAAGTAGTTTCTCTGAGTTCTGTGAGCCACTCTAGCAAATTAACTGACCCCAAGGAAGGGGTCATTGGAGCCAACAATCCAAGTCCGTAGGTTAGAAACTCAGGTGGCAGCCTAGACTCGCAACTGGACGCTGAAGGTGCAGAAGGTAGGGAGGCGGTGGGGCGGGAAGGGGCAGTTTTGAGGGACGGAGCCTTTAACCTGGAGGATCCAATTCCACATCTGGGTAGAGAGCATCCGAATTAAGTTGAATTGCAGGACGCTCAGGTCTCTGATGTCAGAGAATTGCTTGGTGAGGAAAACCCCACCATCACCACTCCCAACACACACATACCCTCCTCTGAACTGGTATCAGAATTTTACACAGAATTTGCTCATTTCATCTAAACTGTCAAATTCACTGGCATAACGTTATTCAAATATTCCCTTTTTTATCTTTTTAATGTCTGTGGGCTCTGAATGGTGCCCCCCTTTTAATCCTGACGTGGACACTTTGTGTTTTTCCTCTTCATTCATTTATCCTGAGAACTGATTTCTGACGTTCAAAATCCTTTTCATGGGTTACCAAAAGATGCCCGTCTTATCTGCTGTCAATTCAAAGCCAACGAGAAAAGACGAACTCTTTGCCTGTCAAATCCATGCCAAACAAACACATCAGTGGAGTTTATAGAAATCAAGCAGTATTCATCTTCTAAGCCATGTGTTTTGGGGTATCCTTATGCTTCTTGAATATATATATATTTTAGGCTTTATATATCTGCCTTTTTCCTAGAGATCCCACTTGATCCAAACACAATGTGTGAGTAACTTATTTGAAAGTAATGGTTAGATAAAGAGATTATGGTGATCAAATGAAAAGACAGCCAAGAATGGCAGCAGTAGCCAAGGATTAAACAGGGGAAAAGGATTCTTCTTCCAAGTTCCTCTCCTAAACTGAAGGGAATTTGCATTCCTCCTTGGTCCAGGGCAGATGCAGTTATAGCTGCCATAAATGATGAAGTTCTGTCAATCTCAGTCTCAGCTAGGGACCGCAGTTCTGCGTACACCACTCCAGTATTCTTGCCTGTGAAATCCCATGGACAGAGCAGTCTGGCGGGTTCCAGTCCACGGGGTCACAAAAGTGTCAGACATGTTTTAGGAACTAAACAACAAGGTATTTAAAATTTGCTAAGGGGGTAGATTTTTTATATTAAGTAGGCGTCACACATGTTGCAATAATGCCAACAATAATAAAGAGCGACTTAGTGTTAGTTGCTCAGTTGTTTCCAATTCTTCGCGACCCCATGGACTGACTGTGTAGCCTGTCAGCCTCCTCTGTCCATGGAATTCTCCAAGCAAGAATACTGGAGTAGGTTGCCATTCCTTCTCCAGGGCATCTTTCTGACCCAGGGATCAAACTCAGGTCTCCCATATTGCAGGCAGATTCCTTACCATCTGAGCCACCAGGGAAGTCCCTTAATAAAGAGAATGGGAGGAAAACTGGAGAGGTAAGGAATATGTTTATGGCCTTGATGGTGGGAATTGTTTCATAGGTGTATAACTTATCCTCAAATTCACTGAGTATATACATTAAATATATACAGCATTTTACATGTCAATTGTACCTCGATAAAGGGGTTTTCTAAAAAAAGAAATGGAGACATCTAAAATATTCAGACTCTGAAGTGTTTGTACATCTAAAAATATTACAAATGCAGGACTTTTAAAGATGCTACTCCTGGACTTCTGTGTAAACAGCTTTATCCCTAAGTCAACTAGAGAAGATAAAATTTTCTATTCACTCTTAGTGGCACTGTCTCTACTTAGAAAGTACAAAAGAAATCTATTCACCACCTTCTTCTAGATTCACACCCACTTTTTTAGGTCCCTTGGTAAACAGAGCTTAAGACATGGGGTCCAAACTAAGCATCACTGCCCAGAGGAAAATGTCACTTCTCCACACTTGTAAATGCCCTCAAGGGCATCAGTGTTCTCCAAGCTTCCCTTAGTCCTTTGAATTCAAATCAGTCTCTCTTGGGAAGCCTATCAACCTTGATGCTCTCTGCATCTCTTACTGGTCTCAGTCTGACTCTATGAGCAGCTTTTTGCTCCTTGTGTAATATCACTTTCACTGACTTCAAGAAATCGTGCTTCTTTTGTTTGCAGAATTGGCAGTTGGACTCTTGTTATTAGTTCAGATTGTCTTTGTAGCATACTATCCAAAAGGATCTTACAAATCAGTGACATCAAAAGACAAGATGGATTCAATGGACAGACAGAACAGCTGTTGGTATTAAATGAGAAGGGTGTGTAAAGAGAAATTATCTGTTTAATGATTAGTTTATTATGATTTATGTTGGAATAATTTCTTAAACCCTTCACAATGTATACTTCGGTAAAGAAAGACATTTTTTTCTTTCACTGTTAACTTTTCCTATTCTTGATGAAGAGTTAATATGAACAAATGATTATAAGATGCAAATGAAATCATTTAAATGGCTATTTGCTTAAAGAAAATATGCCTTCCTGGAGCTGACATGAAACAAATGATTTTTATAATAAGTCTAAAAAGTAACAATAGTTTTGATATAACCAGAGCTCTATCACTTTAAAATATTTAACTTTTCATTAAAGCATAACAACAACAGAAAGTATAACATACATACAAAAAAGTACACCTATTACTGTCAAATTTTAAAGTGTTCTTTTGATAAAATGTTTACTTTATTTGAAAAGAATATTATTTTGTTATACTAATGACATATAGAAATACATTTGATTATATAAAGAAAGTGATTATAATTTTAAGCTTGAAATATTCACTGATTTACAATCGTTTAAATTTTCTCCCCATATTTTTATTATTTTCTTTATGTTGATTTCAATTTGGTCACAACAATTCTGAAATCAGGCTGCCCTAAGAACCCAGACCTTGAATGTCATTTTGATTTGTTCTTCTCAAACTCAGAAGATCAGCATGGGACTTTTTAAAAAGCGAAGGTTTGGGGGTCTCATCCCCAAGGATTCTGATTCATTAACATAATGATGGGGACAAGAACCTGTAGTTTGAAAGGTGGTCCAAGGGATTCTAATGATCACCCAGATTTGTCTGATTTAAATTCCTACCAAAGCAGGAATCCCCTCTGTAATCCTGTAAAACAGAAGGTCATCCTACCTCTGTGAGAAACATTCAATTTTAGTTAACTTCTAATTTAACAAAAATTTTTCTTCTGAATTCTGGAAATTGGCCCGTCTGTCTATCTGCTGATCCTAGTTCTGCTCATCATAGCCACACAAAACAAATCTAATCTCTCTTGAATATCTTTGTACAGTGCTTCTTAAGAGTTTCTTTTCCTCCATTTATAAAATTGATTTTATATATATATATATATTTCCCTTATAAGCAGAGGAGGTTTCTATAATGTAGTATTAAATGAAAAAATAAGTAAACCAAAAACAGTTTCCTAAAAGCATCATAATAAAGATCTGATTTAACCTGGGTGCCCAGAGTACTTCCTCTCCATCACATTTACTAAGTATTTAATGTTTCCAGAAGTCAGTATGTAGAACCCAAAGGAGAAAATAGGTCTCATTGATCTAGCTAACACAAATTCTTTTTTTCCAATGACTTTTCAAAATTTAATTTCAATGACTTTTTAAAATTTCATTTTATTTTTTTGGCCATGCCACAAAACACGTGGGATCTTAGTTCCTCAACCAGGGATGAAACCCGAGCCCCCTGCCTTGGAAGCAGAGAGTCTTAACCGCTAGACCACCAGGGAAGTCCCAACACAAATTCTTTTAAATATAGAACTTTTAGGAAAACACTGGGAATTAAAAACATCTAGATATCTCAAGGTTAAAAAAAAAAAAAAGACTATTAATCCCCAAGATCATTCTAGCTCCTAATATTTAAGGATACTCTCCATTCTGAGTAAGGAAAAAAATCAAGCAGTTCTTAAGAATATTAGTCCTGTCAAGATCTATTAAAGATTAATGAGGTGAACCAATGAGTGTAAGTCAAGCGACTACATCTTCATTAGGTTATAAAAAGGAAAATGAATTTGTGGGATTATAAACAGACTACGTACATACCACCACCACTCATAACTGTGCCAGGTGTCTATTCAGAACAGAGGTAAGCCACCAGGGGAAAAGGCAATAAGTAACCAAGTCTGAATGAAGAACACGCCCAGTATCAAACAAAAGGAAGGCTCAACAGTAGCTGGCCTAAGGGAAAAAGGAATATGCTCTTTAACTCACCTTTTTTGATTACAGTTTTTATGATCCACCTAAAAACTTTCCCCAAAATAGATGAATATTAAAGAAATATCCAATTTGGGTTCTAAATCCATTCTCTTATTCACAAATCTACACAGTGCAATTCTTTCCATGTTAATAGATAACTAGAAAAAAAGAGGACTTCTAAAAAACAATTTCCATCACACTAAACTTCTTAAACCTATATTACATAAATCAACTCATCTTCAGATTATCTTAGAGGTACAAAAGGCTATCTTCCAGATTTTTTTGTGAAATTAATTATCTCCATAACTCAATTTTTTTTAAGAATATGACAACTTAAAGTAAAAAATTATTTTGGTGGAAGCAATCCAAAACTGAGCTTTTGAGTGAAGATGTCTTCCTGCTTCAAACCAACAGAATATATAGATGGCTCATAATATTTTTAAGGCATTTAATGCCTTATGGTCAATTAAAATTAAATAAATACTAGGACAATCTAAGTCCAATATCCTTTCATTTTACTAATGTAATCACATCAACCAGAGAGAAAAACAAGTGCCTACCATATGGTCTTTCTGTAACAGAAAATAGCTGCATTTGATAACAGCATCTGTGCATCTCCATTCAGCACGGCCCATACTTAAATCAGCATGTTGTTAAATATAATAAGATGATGGGTCCCTTCACAAAGGCAAGAACAAAAGAAATTGAGTATCACGCTTGTATCAGATTCTGTGACCTAAAGAAATGAGGAAAGGGTTAGAGAGTCTGTAAGCAAGGCACAAGGTCTTCATGAAACGTTTCCTTTGGAAGGAATGAATGCTACAAAACACCCACAATGTGTAGAGAGATCTTCTTAGACCTGGGCACCCAGCTCCAAGCTAGACATGACAGCTAGAGAGGGGTCCCACTCTATACCTCTAATTCTAGACTTCTGTTGCTGCTACGCTTCCTAATTCCAACAGGCTATACTTTTCACCCTAACTTGCAGTATAAAACTTCTGCTATACAATGGTGTTCTGTCATTTAGATTCAGGTATATGAAGGAACACACATTTCAAGTTAAATAACAGTATTATCTTATACTGTACTATTAGTAGCCTACAATGAATCTAGCTGACATTAAAGAAGACATATGTTTTCTTAAAAAATGTCTAAGTATTGTTTTATGTAATTAGTATCCTTTTCAAAAAATGTCTACGTATTAATCTAAGCAATGTAGCTTTGCTAGAAACCAGATTTTCACAAGACTGATAATATATTACCTATTTAAATTTGTAAATGCTATCTTTTTCATTGCAACTTTGGAATTAAAACAAAAAAGAGAAATTCCAAAAATAATACTATTCCAGTATACGCCTCATCCAGAATGAACAACTTAACATTTTGCCATCGTCAAAGTTGTGATCATTTTAAAACTTGCAATGAAACGTTTATGACATCAAAAATATGAAAAATATAAGTAGCATTCCTATACTGGCCAATTGTTTTAAGAAAGAAAACCTCAGACATACAGTTGGGCCATTGTATCTGAAGGTACTGCATCTGTGGATTCAATCAATGAACAAAGATATTCAGAAAAAAATTTTCCAGAAGGCTCTAAAAACCTGAATGTGCTGCACACTGGCAACTATTTACATACCACTTACATTGTATGAGGTGCTATAAGTAATTGAGAGAGGATTTAAAGTATAAAGGAGGATGTTAAGGGCGTATGCAAATACCACCCCATTTTATATAAGGAACCTGAGCATCCAAGGATTCTGAGGTCCACAGGGTGGGGGGTCCTGGAACCAATGCCCTGTGGATACAGAGGAATGACTGTATTTCCCTTTTATAGTTTTGCCACCCATCTGATTCCCCTCCCATTAGTCTGTTAATTACCAGTATCTTACCTTAGCCCAAATTACTTCACACATTTATACTACACGTTGCCTTGGTTACTGTTCCTTGGTTACCAGCTTCCCAAAGGTAAGAAAGACATGAGCAGCCATCCTAATGGAAATGGAGGTCTGAGGAAGGCCCTACATCTCACACTACACCTTGCTGTATAATCTAAATTAAGAATTCACATACTGCACACCTACATGTAAACTCAAGAACATTTTGGAAATTTTCCTTAAGTCTTCACTCATTCATTTGAAAAAATATTTGAGGCCTACAATGTGCTAGATTCCTTTCCAGGCACAAGAAAATACCAGGTGAACCAAACAAACTGTACTCTTAACACTTACATACATCATCTGTCCGGACCCATAAGCAAAATCAGATGGACGAGCAGGTCAGATGGAGAGCAAGTGACAGGGAGGAAAAGTAGAGCGAGGAAGGAGGCAGCTGGTGTCATGGGGAGCAGGGAGGGGAGATTCTCCCTGAAGGTGACTTCTGAGCAGATCTGGAGGAGACAAGGAGTCAGGCCCTGCAGACACCAGGGGACAAGTGTTCCGAGGAGGCGGTACCCAGTGGGAAGGCTCTGGGGCACACCAAGATGGCAAGGGTGAGGTGAAGTGGGGAGTGTTCGGGAGGTGAGCTCAGGGAGGGCAGGGCAGGGGAGTCTGTCCAGGGCTCTGCAGGTGCTCTGAGAACTTTGCCTTTTCATCCTGAGAGCGATGAGACGCCACTAGAAGAATCAGAACAAATGAGTGCCAGGATCTGACTTCTGAGAGGTCCATCAGATGACTGTGGGGACAGACCGCAGGCAGGCGAGGTGGGCTAGGCTGAGGGGCTGGAGGCGGTCAGATCTGCATGAGAGGCACCAGAGAGAAAAAGAGGGAGCAAAGATTGCTCTGGAGCCACTGGGCTGGGAGGGTGGGGCTGCTATTGCTTAAGATGAGGAAGACTGTGGACGGAGTCAAAGAGCAGATGGGGAAGCTGGGCAGGGGGAGGGGCTGGAGAGGAGGAGGAATTTGGTTTGGGATGTGGCTTCTTAGCACGCGAGTAGGCAGGTCAGTTGGATGGGGGAACAGGAATTCAAGGGCAAAGTCAGGGTGGACACACACACGCACAAATACCTGTGTATATATGTATGTATATGAATGACCAGCTTATACTTGATATTGAAAACTGTGAAACTGAGTCTGGAGAGAAAAGAGGGTCAAATTGAGCCTTAAGGTATATGAAGACTTGACAGGTCAAGAGGCCAAGGAAACTTCCAGGACTGAGAAGGAGGGAACAGAGAGGCAGGAGGACCGTCAAGACAGTACGGTGTGCTGGGGTCTCAGATAACTATTAATAAAAACTAAAGCCCTTTCCGCATATTTATTCATTATTTCGGCACATTTACTGAGCACCTACTATGCACCACACACTAGAAACAAACATGGTCCCAGTTTTCATGGGACTTGCAATCCAGGGGAATATATATAAATAAACTAGTAAGTGATCTTCCTGATATAGCTCAGGGTGTTGGAGGATAAGGCACTGGGGCCAACTAACCCAGTTTTGAAAGGTCAGGGAGGGCTTTCCTGAGGAAGTGATGTTGAAGAAAAGACCAGAATGAGAGTAAAAATCAGCCAGGGAGGGGTGGCAATGGAGGAGGGGAGAATGGAAGGAAGCCTGGGGAAAGAAATAGGATTTGTAAGGACCTGAAAGGAAGAGAGACTGTCGTGCCCTGGTTGTTGTACAGTCACTCAGTCATGTCCAACTCTTTGTGACCCTACAGACTGTAGCCCTCCAGATTCCTCCGTCCATGGGATTTCCCAAGCAAGAATACGGGAGTAGGCTGCCATTTCCTCCTCCAGGGGATTTTCTCAACCCGAAGATCAAACCCACATCTCCTGCCTTGGCAGGCAGGTTCTTTACCACGGAGCCACCAGCCTTGGAGGAATTGGAAATCATTCAGCACAGGAAGCACAGAGAGGTCACAGATGAGTAGGAGAAGGCAGGCCAGAAGTCCTCTAGGACTGTTCTCAGGAGTCTGAGCCTTCTTCCAAAGGCAGTGGGAAGCCAGAAAACTGTTTTAGGTCAGGGAATGCAATGATCAGCTTTCTATTTCAGGAGGAGTCCTCTGGCTACAGAGGCAGGTCAGAGCTGGAAGGGGCCGAAGCAGAGAGCCTGGGACACTAGCTAGGAAGGCTGGTCGGTGATTCATCACCATCACCGATATGCCGCTGACCTGAGCTCAGGGAGTGGCAGCAGGACCTGGAATGCAGACTCAACAAGACTTTGACAGGAGGGAGGAGGAGAGAGTGGGATCAGAGATGGTAGGCTGGGTTTTGAGTTGGACAGATAACCAGCAGGGCTAGTCCTTAAAAGAAGGAAGTCAGGGAGAGGGCAGGATATTGGTTAGAGTAGAATCTGTTGAATTTCAAAAGCATGCAGCCTATCTCCCAAAACAGCTTTTGGGTAAATAGGCAATTGGCTATCTAGGTCTAGAGAGTAGCCATACAATCTGAGATAGAGTTGTAAACCAGGAATCACGGGCATGTAGATTAATGCCCTGGAAGAGTGTAAAATGAAACCCAGGGAGAGAGAAAAGAGGAGTGGAAAGGCCTGGCTCCAGTAAAAACCAACAGGCAAGAGGCAGCAGAGGAAGAAGCAGCCTAAAGAGAGAGAGAAAGAGAGATGGACAGAGGGAGAGCCCAAGAAGGAACGGGGAAGCCTGGGATAAACGTGTACAGTGTTTCAGAAAGAAGAGCAAAAGTGCAAATTTTTACATGAATGAATTCCTGCCAAGAAAATGCCTTATTTTATTATTTAAACAGTGTTCCAAAACCAACTAACATTTTTCATCAGGTTACAGTACCTTTTAGTCACAGAATCATCTTAGTCTAGATGAAGAAGCAAGACATAAAATGAACTAAGTTAATTTGCATGAGTAAATAAGATTGTTCTAATAATAGACAGTGAAAGTGCTACACACTTGGACAACCCCGCAGACTAGAGATTAAAAATGAAGTAACTGTTAGAAATGGGAAAACCAATATGACCTACACAGCTTTGCCTAAAAAGAAAAGAAAGAGAAAAAAAAAGTAAGTTGAGCCTTAAAGAAGAAACACTATGTGATATTAAAAAAAAAAAAAAGGTAATACCACAGAGGATTCAGGAGTCTATACAAAGTAATTTTGTAAGTAAAGTTAGTCAAGACTAGGTATCACAGATCAGCCTACACACATGTCTGCACAACACACACACACACCAAAGAAAACCTTATCTAGCTCAGAGTGAATAAATTTTGAAATATAGC
Organism: Capricornis sumatraensis; assembly: GCF_032405125.1. Classification (NCBI taxonomy): domain Eukaryota; kingdom Metazoa; phylum Chordata; class Mammalia; order Artiodactyla; family Bovidae; genus Capricornis; species Capricornis sumatraensis. The sequence goes on from NC_091083.1 coordinate 28,681,172, forward strand.
TCTTTAGATGTTCAAATACATCTCTCTTGACAACTATGCTATCCTATTGTATTATGTTGGATATATTTTATTAAAGTGTCACAATTCTTTATTGGAAAAGGATTGTTTGTTATTTGTGTGTTCTTTACCTTTTCAATATACTCTTGGGGGGAGGGGGTGGATGCCTCCACTTATCCACATAGCAACACAATTAAATTCTAAACATTTAAGATAAACAAGAAACTTCTGTTTTTCAACAAAGCAACAGACCTTACTCATAGCAGGTAGAGGAGTCAATTAGATAAGGCATAAGACAGGGACTCCTTTAATTCCCTACATTGATTTCTCCTGTGCTGGAAAGTTAATTTTTGGCTAATGCCATTAATATTAAGATATATACTCTCATTTCTTGGTTAAGTAAAAGCACACACAAATTTATTATTCAAATACACATTTTAGGAATGTGGCTATTGTTTTTTTCTTTGTTAGTATTTTAGCTAGTGATTTTTAAAATTTTAAAAATAGCAGTACTACTCCAGAATGTAATTCTTCTAACAAAATTAAGCACAAAAATTAAGTGTGGTACTCGAAAAGTTAAATATCTATCAGCCCAGAGTTGATACCCAAAGTATTTCGATGGCAACTCTCTTTTTATTAAATATCCACAAGATTTAATATGCACGGGAGTATAAGAGACAACGAAACAGACAGTAATTATACCACTTCCCCCCCATCCTGAGATTTTTAAAATGTTTTCTGACAACACTGAGGCCCTTTATATCTGCTTCCATATAGAATCTAAACAAACTATCTGCCTATTGTTTAAAAAGCCAAACAACACCTGAGTGTAATATCAAACCCAACTACTGTATATAGTCTCTAAATGAGCAAAATACAGACAATACAGTATTTCCTTGGCTCTCAAAGTAGAAATACTATGGTTACATCAGCAGTAAGGTCTAAATGAAAACAAATTTCACCACCCTTAAAAGATATATAACTGTCATTGTTAATAAAAGCCAAGTTTGCAGCTGGAAACTGCCTTCTAGCCAAGGACAAGATGTGTCTATTACAAATTCTTGGTTTCTGGGACATCGTTTAAATGACCAAAAAAAAAAAAATCAAATAACATTAGTTCTTGCAAATATAATGCAAAATAGCATGCTAATTAAAGTCTTCAGGAGTCAATGACAAAGAAGGCTTCAAGACCACAGTACCTATCATTATGGAGCAACAATACACATTAAGCAATCACTAGGCCTTCCAAAAGGCGTTATTATGGTTCACCATGATCAGAGGATTGTGGTGTTATACTTAATCACGTTTTTACCTGGAAGCAGGTGTTTGCAGGTGTCGAAAAGTAAAACACTGTTTCTAACTGTAAACCTATACTGTAGTTCTCATCAACTGTATAGTAATGGCACACTGATCTAGCTCACCGTGATTTCTGTATAAACTTTCTAATCCAGTACGAGGTCAGCTGCATGAAGCAAGCTCCTCTGCTGCTTTACCAACAAAAACGTAACTTGAGTCATTTTTATCAAAATGCCAAAACTTACACACTTAGAACTAGACCCAGTTTCAATGACCAGAAAGTTAAAATGCAACACAAGGCACAAAATAAACCATGAGAGTGATGTCTCACTGGGAGATGTTATTGTTATCTAAAGTAATTGTCAACCTTTCCATAAAAACATAGGCATCTCAAAAGTAAAGTCTAAAGGAACCTAATTACAGAAACCATCAATAACAAAGTAAACACAAAGAAGCCATTATAGAAACAAACACCAAAAATAAGGAGGAAAAAAGACAAGAGAGGCAAGAGGGCATAGGGGTGCCACCAATACACGGCCTTTCTATTTCTGTCCGGCCTGCTCAAAAAATTTCAGGAAGCCTGGTGTAAAATCTTCTGGACCCTTCGGAAGATGCTAGTATGAAGGCAGTATGAGCCACTTGACAGCTCAGGCTGACACTCACAGGACTTCTAAGCAGTGAAAGGAAGGAAACAAACTGAAGAACAGGGAAAGCAGGAGATTTTTAAGGCAGTTGGAACGATAGTTCTATTAAGCCGTTTTCCAAAGCTATGCCTAAACCGTCCACGGGAAAAGACTTGGTTTTCTACCCAAAGAAGAGATTCATAGCAACAGCAAGCAGGCAGGACCCGCATCAGTGTCAGAGAGAGAAAGTGGTCCACGAGCAGCAAGGATTCCAGCTGCCCTCTCAATCTCCAGAGGGAACCCTGGATACACACATGAAATATACAAAGCCAACCCCTGTCCAGCCCTATTTCAAAACTACCAGAGGATGGGAAGTGAAGGAAAACAAGCTAGTGGTATTCCTAGTCACCTAAAAATGGAGAATTCTGTGGTCTGAGATGATCAAGATAGGGACACTTCAAAGTAAGGAAAATGCCCTTGCAGAAGAATCACTGAAGTGTCTAGAAACAAAACCAGGCGAGGTTTCACCTCCCTGCGGGTCAGGCTGGGACGCTCCCACCATTCAGCCCAAAGCCCCAAAAGCCGATCCATCTTCTTAGACCCCCAAGGTAGCTGACCCCCACCCCACACTGGCAGGACAGACACCTCAGAGACACAAGCCACACAGCTGGGCAGGGACGTCAGCTCTGCACTTACCTCACAGGTGGGGGACCCGCAGGCCTTGAGCTTGGTGTCACCATCTCCCTCAGGCAGACCAGTCCGACGAGTGGCCATCATTTCATTTCAAATTACAAAGAAGGGACCAACCCTTGGGAGTCCACATTGGGAGGGAAATGCCACCATGCACCAAGAAGGTAAGAATTCCACACCAGGTTCCGAGAGGGTGTAGGGTTGCTGAGACAAATGAAGGTTTCAATGAAGCGCCTTTCAAATGCCCTGATGATGATTCCTTCCGACTTCAACGGCCTTCACCGTCTTCGTCCATTTCTCCAGACGTAAAAAACAAAGACCAGTCTCCTGTGCAGCTAGTGAGGCCAACTGCAGAAAGCGATCCCCTTCTTTCCTAGCGCTCCTCCCAAGTCCGAGAGCAATGCTAGCGCGTCGTGAAGGCTCTCCCAAAGAGATCTTTCCTAAAGAGGGAAAAGTTAAAGGACATGAACTTTCTCCAGACGCTGACCTTGGCCTTGCCCACGAGTCTACTCCGAGCTCGCCCTTCCAGCACTTGGAAAGATAATTCGGTCCATGCTGATGAATCAAAAGATGAAATAATCTTCCCATACAAAATAAGAAAGAAAGGCGGGGGGAAATCTTTAAATCAAGGGGGAAATGAGAAACATCAGAACGGCACGATGGTTACCTCAAACATGCCCGGACTTTGTGAAGCCGACAAGAAAAAAAACATTCCCCTTTCAAGTGCATTTAAATTCATGTATTTTCTGGGCAAATGAGAGGGAGCTTATGTTCTTCTGCATCACCCGGATAAGAAGACTTTACAGAAGTTTTGTCCCCACGAGGCTAAAATGGGAGAATACTTTTTCAAAAACACGCCTTGCTCCCCGCCACCTCCCCAGCTCCCTAAAATAAAAACAAAAAGTCAGGCTCGGACGTGGCCAGCGGCTCTGCCGGCGTTTCCAGACGGCCTGGGGGACCTGGGGCGCCCGCCCTCCGCCCTCCGCCCCGACCGGCCGGTGTCCCCGAGGAGGCGGCTGTTTTCCTTGGCCCGCGGCGGGGCTGGGCGGGGACGGCGCGGGGCCGGGCGGGGAGGTGTGCGCAGCGCCGGGAGGGAGTCCCTCTCCGGGGCATTATTCCGGAGCCACAGAAATGAAGCCGCAGCCCCAGCAACTTTTATTTAGTTGCCGCGCCCCAAACTACGCCTCGACACGATCGTCCCGTTTTCCCGGGGCCGCCTAGGGGAAAAAAAAATTTGGGGGGGGGGAGAGAAAACCACCACCCACCTACCACTATTTCCTCCGCCCCTTTCAGAGGCAGATCGGGGAGCGCGATCTCCCGGGAAGGGCGGCCCAAATATGTACTTTCAAAAAAGAGTGGGGAGACCCGAGGGAAAAGCCAAAAGCGAGGGGGCTCACCCTCCGCGCCCCGCCTGGCCCGGCTTCCAAGGCGCAGAGGCGAGCGGCGGGGACGCGGGCCGGGCGCCGGGCCCAGCCGGGGCGCGCTAGGCCTCAGGCTCGGTTAATATTCATGAGCGCACGGGAGGCGCCCCTCCTCCACGGCCGGCCGGCGGGACCCCGGCGCCCGCTGCCGGCCTTTGTGCCCTTCCCTCCTCCCGCCGGCCCTCCCTCGCTCCGCACACGCGGGCGCGGCCCCTCTGCCCCCGCCGGGCTCCCGCCACCACTCTCTCCGGCCCCGCGCCAGCGCCCGGGCGGGGTGGCGGGAAGGGAGGGAGCCCGCGGCGAGCCCGGCTCTCCCTCTCCACCCGCCCGCCGGCGCTGCGCCCTGTCCGCCGAGGCGGAAAGTCAAGCAGACACGCACCGGAGCAAGCGCGCCGAGTAGATCCGCACCGGGCCCGGCCGGTCCCCCGGACGGCGCGCACGCCTGGCGCACAGCGGACCAAGCGGGAGAACGAGCCGGCGCTACCAGCCTCCGCCGCGCTCCGAGGCCGCCGCCCCCGGCCGACCGCTCCCAGACACCGCCGCGACCTGCCCCGGCCGGCCCCGGGCTCTCGGCCGCCGCGGGAGGGCGTGGGGCGGGGCGGCGGCCGCCGGACTCTCCCCTCGCCTCGCCGGGCCGGGCCGGGGCCGCGCTCGGGCGCCCGCGATCGCCAAGTGACAGAACTGCTCCGCTCCGCAGCCGCGCCGAGCTGTTTCCCGGGGGCGGATTTCTCGCTTCTTCCTCCCTGGATCCACCTCCTCCCACTCCACCTCCTTCCCCTCCCCTCCCCAGGGGAGGCTCTGGGGCTGAATATTTTCTGTCTTGAATAATATGGTCCGGGGAACAGACGCTGAAGCAGGGGGATTAGCCTGGGGCGGGGGTCGGTGGGGGTGCTCGCCAACCCCCTCCCAATTTACGTCGGGACCTACAAGCCCTCACCCGCCCCCAACACCTCCCCAAAAACCAAACACAGAAAACCCTCCCCGCCTTCTCCAATCTCCAGAGCGCTGAGCGGGAGCGGCCGGGAACCTGGGCTTCCACTAGGAAGGGACCCTGTTCTCGGCGTCAGGGCCGGGGAGGGGTTGGGTGGGGGGCGAGGATTCTAGATACTCAGAATTGGGGGGGGGGGGTGTCAGAGATCACGGGTCCCAGACTTCGGGGTACGCGTCCGGGTGAGTTTTTGCCCCTATCTGCAGCGGGAGGGGTGCGATATGGGACTTCAAGATAAGGGAGTGTCCTTTCAACGCCCGACTGCAAAAGAGCTTCTCTTTAAGGAGGCTGGGGGCTCGCAGCGAAGCGTTATTCATTCAGTCCTTTGCCCTTTTCATATCTTCAGGGCAGCTGAACAATTCGGCGAGGCTAGCGGAACTGGGAGGGAAGGTGGAGGCGCTTCTCCGCCCCGCAGGTCACAGAGGCGCGGGGCCGGGAGCCCCACACCCACCCCTCCCCGCCAGATCCCCGGGCTTAGCCCCAGACCCCTGGCGGCTCGCTCCGCCCCGCCGCGCTTCACAACATCTCCCGCTGCAAATGGCCCAATCGGAGGACGCGATGAGAGAACACCAACCAATCAGGGGCTGCTGACTCAGGCTTCCCTCCACCCTTTGCCCCGCCCCCGCTAGGAAAGCCACAGCCCCTCGGTCTCCCCTTCCCACCCCGCCCAGGTCCGGGGAGGTAGCTCGCCCTCGAGTCCTCCTCCGGCTGCAGTGGAGGAGCGGGCCGCGGCGGCGGGGTTTGTCACTTTGTCACCCTCATCTTCGCCTCCTCCCAGACACGCCTCTCCTCCCTTTCCCAGTCCTCCTGCTGATGCTGTTGAGGGGCATTTTATCTTCACGCGGGTGGGGAACTACCAGCTTTTGTGTCTGATCAGCCGCCACCACCCTCCTGAGGGAGAAAAAAAAAAAAAAAAAAACCCAAGAAGCTTTGGGGTCTGCGTACCTTTTCCTTTTTTTTTAACCACACTCTCCCCATGAGATTTAGAGACAGTTCCCCGCTCCACCCACCCCGCTGTCCACACCCAGCTCGCAGTCCCGAGCCTCGGGTCCTGTTTTTTTTGTTGAGAAAAAAATCCAAAACCACTCTCAGGAGCCTGAAAACCTGTGCTGTGGTTTTTTTTAGACCTTCCTAAGAGTGGAAGGTGCCAAACATTAGAATATACAGCTAAGTCCTTCGCCTTAATTAGAGGAAAGACTCATTTTTATATGGCCATGAAATTTGCATGGTCTGGACAGCCCCTAACAAAACTAGTCAGCTAATAACAAAGAAAAAAAGAATAAAACAGAAGGAATGCCTGCCAGCCAGTGGGTAATTTACTGAACAGCTCACTGGACTATAGTAGTATCCAGTTCTGGATACTGTAGAGTAAATGAACTAGAAGTGAGTAGAAAGACAGGGTTCAAGTAGTGTACCTCTAGTGGGCTTAAAGAATATGTCCACAAAACAGCTTCTTTACAAATGCAAATGGGCATGCATGGCATAACTTGGGTCTCTCACAGCTAAGGACATCTAGGGTTAAGGTTTTTGTCATGGAAATTTTTATAAACGTTGATTTTGGAAATAAAGGGTTTCAGTTTGGTTCAGTTCAGTTCAGTCGCTCAGTCGTGTCCGACTCTTTGCGACCCCATGAATCACAGCACGCCAGGCCTCCCTGTCCATCACGTTCCTGGAGTGCACTCAGACTCATGTCCATCGAGTCAGTGATGCCATCCAGCCATCTCATCCTCTGTGGTCCCCTTCTCCTCCTGCCCCCAGTCCCTCCCAGCATCAGAGTCTTTTCCAATGAGTCAACTCTTCGCATGAGGTGGCCAAAGTATTGGAGTTTCAGCTTTAGCATCATTCCTTCCAAAGAAATCCCAGGGCTGATCTCCTTCAGAATGGACTGGTTGGATCTCCTTGCAGTCCAAGGGACTCTCAAGAGTCTTCTCCAACACCACAGTTCAAAAGCATCAATTCTTGGGCGCTCAGCCTTCTTCACAGTCCAACTCTCACATCCATACATGACCATGGGAAAAACCATAGCCTTGACTAGCCGGACCTTAGTCGGCAAAGTAAATGTCTCTGCTTTTGAATATGCTATCTAGGTTGGTCATAACTTTTCTTCCAAGGAGTAAGCGTCTTTAAATTTCAGTTTGGTAAAGGAGACTAAATGTTGGCCATGGAAGGAGATGTGAAAAGAAGGTAAAACACATTTTGGGAATTGTGGGAAAATAACATAATCTAGGGGGTTTCCCAGGTGGCTCAGTGGTAAAGAATCCTCCTGCCAATTCAGGAGACGCAGGTCCAATCCCCAGGTTTAGAAGACCTCCTGGAGGAGGAAATGGCAACCCACCCCAGTATTCTTGCGTGGAAAATTCCACAGACAGAGAATCCAGGTGGGCTACAGTACATGGGTGGCAAAGAGCTGGACATGACTGAGCATGCATGCCCACAATGTAATTTAGAAAGCCATTTCTATAGGAGATAAGTGGAAGGATGGGGATTACAGTCTAGCTTCATCATTTACCATGTGACCTAGGGCACAGTTTTACTTCTGTAAAGTACTAGAGCTAACAAGTAACAGTGACTACTGTCTAGGTAGCACTGTCAGCTTAGTATTCATCCCAGAGCTTTCAGTTCAGTTCAGTCGCTCAGTTGTGTCCTCCCAGAGCTTTACACAAAACTTAATGAGGCAGGTACACTGCAGAGCAAGAATTCAACCCCAGGACATAGGGTCCAGAGTCATGTTTTTCTCTACAACACTATCCTTACTTCTAACACAAATTTTAATAATAACAACAGTAGCCAGCATTTACTTAGCTTATCCTGTACTGATCATTGTGTTTTGTGATTAACTGACTTAACCCTACATCTAGAATCAGTAGGATTCTGTTGTTCTTGCTACCATATGTATCTTTTTTAAATTAATTAATTTATTTGGCTGCACTAGGTCTTAGGTGTGGCATGCAAGGTCTTCCATCTTTGTTGCAGCATATGGAATCTAGTTCCCTGAAAAGGGATTGAACTCAGACCCCCTGCATTGGGAGCTCGAAGTTCTAACCACTGGACCACTAGGGAAGTCCCAACCATATGTATCTTATATGCATTAGGCTATCTGGATGCAAAAGAAAAGAAGACCAGAGCTAAGATTTGGGAAACCTAAGTCCTAGCCCTCTCCTGGGATCTCCAGTATGACAGGACCTTCCCACTCTTGTTGGGCTGTTGAGAGCATCAAATGAGACAATAGACAAAAAGGAGTTTTTAAAAGATAAAAACATTATTCCAATTAAAATATTACTATTTTATTACTATTATATTATAATAATAAACATTACTATAAAAATATTACTATTATAAATACATATAAATATATATTTATATTACATAGTAATATAAAATATTATTATGAAGGAGGGGTTTGTCCTGTTTTCCCAATAGGAACTCCATAGTTTTATTTCATTGGCATTTATTAGGAACATATTAACCCAGCTTAAAAAATTAGGTCTATTCCTTTCTAAGGCATGAACAGTAACAATACTTTAATAACTGCTTGAGCTCTCATGTAGATGTATTCTGAATAGACCTTGTGGACGCCCTCTAGGCATCTGGGAAGCAGCAGCCTTCTCCTTTCCAAAGGCTGACAGTATAATTGGTGGAGGATGCAAAAAAGGCTTGGCGTTGTTTTCAGCTGCCCATCTTGGGTGTTTCACTCATTAACACCTCCACCAGAGGGAGGGCAGGAGAAAGGAAAACCAGCCAAACCTAAATCCTGTGGCTACTTGTTAACTGTTTCAGTGAGAGATTTGGTGAAACAATAGGTTTGGGGATCTTTGGAACTGAGGAGACTTGGAATTAGCCGTGGGTTTTGCACTTGGTGGTACCTTGGTATTCTTTATCCCAAATATCATGGCTAAGCAAGAACTCACAGTAATTCTAGCTTTGTTTACTTTGAAAGGCTGATATTTTCTTCTTTTGAGCATAACTAATAAATGTGTAAATTTCCTAGAATCTAACGTCTGAAAGTCTCCCTTGAAACAGTCCCAGAAATTCCTCACCCCTGCCCCTGCCTCTCTCGTGTCCAACTCTTTGCGACCCCATGGACTGTAGCCTGGCAGGCTCCTCTGTCCATGGAATTTTCTAGAGAAGAATGCTGGAGTGGGTTGCCATTCCTACTCCAGGGGATCTTCCCAACCCAGGGATCGAACCCGTGTCTATTCTGTCTGTATTGGCAGACAGATTTTCTTTTCTTTTCTTTTTTACCACTGGTGCCACCTACAGTTATATTAATAGCAATTCTGAGAAAACCTTGTACACTGTAATTCTTGCAACGTAGGCAAGACATTCTTAAAGATGGGAACTATAACCTCAAAATGTTCAGCTTTGAGTTTGTTAATGACACAATATTATTGTTTTGGTAAATCATCTGAAAAAGCCAAAAATAGAACTATTAATAAATTGTCCTAGCCCCTGATCTAATGTCATTCGGTGATAATCTATGGATGATTTCTACTCTCAGTATGGAAGTTGGTAATTCTAAGAAGCACAAATGTTTGCCAGCAAATTCCACAGATGAAATGTGTAATTGGGATGAAGCATTTGCAGAACTATGTGTCTGAGGCAGTTAAGACCAATAGCGCCCAGAGGATTAAGCCTTTTTTTGGTTTTAGGACTATACTGTATATTTTATTTATTACTCATACAATAGAAAAAGACACATTATCTACTAATATTTCTTTGAAAAAAGACTTTCTTGTTGAATTGAATAACTACAGAGAACTCACCTTTCTGGCAAGGCATTTAACTATTGTAATCAAGGAGAGGCAGTGATTTTCCACAACAAGTAATTTCTAGGGAATTCCCTGGTGGTCCAGTGTATAGGAATCAATACTTTCACTGCCAGGGGCCCAGGTTCAATCCCTGGTGGGGGGAATTAAGATCTCAAAAGCCATGCCACAGTCAATAATAAAATAGAAATAATGAATAATAATAAAATAAAATAGTGAAATAGATCACCAGTCCAGGTTCGATGACTAAGACAGGGTGCTCAGGGCTGGTGCACTGGGATGACCCTGAGGGATGGGATGGGGAAAGAGGGTCAGGATGGGGAACACATGTACACCCATGGCTGATTCATGTGAATGTATGGCAAAGACCACTACAATATTGTAAAGTAATTAGCCTCCAATTAAAATTTTTTAAAATTAAAAAATTAAAAATAACAATAATTTCTAAGACTCTCCGTCCTTCATCACCTCTTTTAAATAGTGTATTTACTAATTTAATGCTCTGCATCTGCTAAATATATGATTTATTATTTCTATCTGCAAGATCACTATCTATCTTCAATTATTAATTTCTAATCTGTAAGGTATTGATGCTGTTTTATTCAAAGTATATAGTGTGTAGCAAGTGCCACACACAACAGACATACTTGAATAATTTCTCTGCCTTCAACTTAACCTGGTCTTTCCTTTCTTTGGACCAGTACTCTGCTTGAATGTTTCTTTGTGGTTTATATGTTTATTTGTTGCTAGTAATAAGTTACTTGATCATAAACAATCTTATATTATTACCTGATGGTGGTTTAGTCACTAAGTCATATCCCATGTACGATAGCTGGCGAGGCTCCTCTGTCCATGGGATTTTCCAGGCAAGAATACCAGAGTGGGTTGCCATTTCCTTCTCCAAGGAACATGATTATTATCTCCTTTTCTACCTAGACTGTAAACTTCTCTAGGGCCAATTCCTAGGGCATTTGGTTTCTTCAGAACTCCATAATGCCTACCACAGCTTTTGCACATTTCACTACAAAATTATTCAAGAAAGGAATGATGATTGTGTGAGTATTATTGATAAATATTTATACCTCAAGAAATCCCTGTGTTGCATGAAAGGAGAGAAGGTTAGCACTCCCCTTGACAAGGATGGAAGAGGCTCTCAGGCCTGACAACACGCATATGGTTAAGGCATTGCCACCTACTTCATGGCATCTAACCACTGTTTTTATTTTTTTATTTATTTTTTTTATTATTAAATTTTAAAATCTTTAATTCTTACATGTGTTCCCAAACATGAAACCCCCTCCCACTGTTTTTAAAAAAAAAAAGAAAGAAAGAAAAGAAATTCCTGGCCATCCAACAACGCTCTGGGTTGCTGGAAGATATATATATGTGTCTGGGTGCACGTGCCTAAAAGGGAAAGTATAAATTACGTGAGGTGCCCACAAGAAGAACTCTTGACGTGGGCCTCGATTCCCAGAAGTACCACATTTTATCTCTTTACCTGAGTCCACCTCTGGTGACCAAACTGATTTTTGACCACATTACCCTGCCAAGAACTCACAAGGACTTGCACTTTGGCACTAATTATAAAGCCCATAGTTTAACCGTAATCATGTAGCAGACATTCTCTTCTGGATTCAAATATTTATTTCAGCACCTCCATAATTAAAACTGAGTGGTATGGTATTTATATTCATCAGCATTATGAAGAGTTTATGTCTATATTTTGAGGAAAAATAATTAAAATGTCCACGTTTTTCTTTTACCCTGAGAATCGTGACTTCCATTTATAAGCATTCCAGTTTTCCTTAAAAATATGAGACCAGTTTTTTAAAGGTTTCCACCCACCCAACTAAATATGAGCTGGAACATCCTGTGAAAATACTGTGCAATCTGGGTAGCAATCCAGAGTCAAACTGGAGAACTGAAATATGTCTTCATCATCTTGGGGAAAAAAAACTAAATACCAACCATTCCAACTAAGAAACTGTGTTAGCAATTGATTTTAATATTGTAGGCCTGATCCAGAGCAATCAGATCTTTTTCTTCAGAATGAAAACAATATCCTAGCCTTCCCGTTCACCTTCTCAGGGCAGAAGGAGGAGAGACATCTAAAGACCCCACCAATCCTTGACTCAGTGAAACTCACTATCTTTCAAAACTCCCTGGCACTGTAGATCCCACCCCTCTATTCCTATCACTGCCTGCGTTCTCTTCTAATCCCAAGGTCAGCTAACCACGGATTCTACTTTCAGATAGGAAAGGTTTGCACGATGATACAGGGCAATTCACATTTGGGCTTCAGTAAGATAGCTGCAGGAGAAGGCAATGGCAACCCACTCCAGTACTCTTGCCTGGAAAATCCCAGGGACAGAGGAGCCTGGTGGGCTGCCGTCTATGGGGACACACAGAGTCGGACATGATGGAAGTGACTTAGCGGCAGCAGCAAAAGGATAGCTGCATGCTTGCATCACTTTTCTCCCCAAAGATTTTTCAATTACATTTTAATTTTCTAAAATTGCAACACAGACAGAAAAAAAATAGATATTGCAACTAAGAGAGAGTCCAATCTTGTGCCACGTTCTATGAACCCACCCTTTTGCCTTCTTCCAACCTCCTACTGTGGCTCTTTATTGGCTGAATCCACTCAAAAATAATTCAGCCACTGTCTCTCTCTCTCTCTCTCTCTCTCTCTCTCTCTCTCTCTCTCTCTCTCTCTGTGTGTATAATAACTGAATTATAAGCAATAAGAAGAAACATCTGGGGAATTCCCTGATGTTCTAGTGGTTAGGACTCCATACTTCAGGGGAAGCAGGGGGCATAGGTTGAATCCCTGGTTAGGAGAACTAAGATCTCACATGGGTACAGCAGGGAAAAAAAACGAGAAGAAGTATCTAGCAGAAAATAAAGGGAAGGATGACAGGCTTTTAAAAAACACTTTAGAAGAAAAAGTCCAAAAGGTTAAAATGATTAGATAGGAGATGAAAAATAAGGAGGACAAGTAACCAAAATCCAATTTGGAGAAACCAGTGCATCTAACAAAGAGTTTAGAAGTAACAGAACTAAGAAAATTATTAAAAGATGTAATATACCCTCCTATATCTGTTCTCTCCTTTCATAAAAATAGCATTTTGGCTGGCCACGTGGTCAGTAAGCTAGACCTAGTTTCTCAGCCTTCCTTCTAACTAGGTGTGGCCCTAAGACTAAATTCAAGCCAATGAATGGTGGGCAGAAATGAGGGTCTGCCACTGTGGAGGTTTCCCTTAAAAGACTGAACCTGTGCCTTTCTAGCCCCTTGTCCTCTTCATGATGGCTGAAAAAAAAGAGATTCCCAGATTTAGCAAATAAAGAATGCCCAGTTCAATTTGAATTTCATGTAAAGGAACACATTTTCAGCATATCTCAATTATTGCATGAGACATACTTGTACTAAAGAATTACTTGTTGTTTATCTACAATGCAAATTAAACAGGGTGACCTATGTTTTATCTGGGAATCTTACAGTAGGTACTGAGAATGTCAGCATCTCCTTTGACCCACAGATGGAAGTCACCTGTGGAAGATGCCAGAGATGTGGCAGGCCTGAATTGACTACTTCTGGATTGCTATTAATACCAGAAACAGACTCAGCCTTCCATCTTGCCACTTCTATATATAAGGACCATTGTATTTCTAAGATCTTTTTGGTATAGGAGCTTAGCTTTTGCCTAAACTATATGTGAACTTTTTTTGTAATGTCAAAAATTAGAAGGACTTACCATGTTTCAGGAATTATTAAAAGAGAATATCTACTTGTGGGGAGGGGGAAGTTGTTAAGCTTAGATTATTTTAAAAAAGAGAAGAATCTTAAAAGTGAATTGGCTAAAGCAGGGTGTGATAAATTATAGCCCAGAGACTTAATCCAGTTTGCTGCCTGTTTTTTTTGGGGGGAAAAAAAGAAAGAAAATAAAGCTTTATGGGAATACAACCATGGTTATTTGTTTACTTGTCTCTGTGGCTGCTTCAGCACTTTAATTGCAAGAGACTGTATTGCCTGCAAAGCCTAAAATATTTTCTATCTGGGTCTTTCCAGAAAAAGTTTGCTGACCTCTGATCCAAAGGAAAAACATTACTGACTGCAGAACTCTTCTCAGTATGAATTGATAGGAACAGAGTTTTGAAGAAAAAAGAATGTGACAAGATGACAATCATGTAGGCATCCACATCTAAAAGCAGCAGATGACTTCCCTGGTGGTCCAGGGAAGTGGACCCACCCCACTGGACGTGAAGACTCCCCATTCCCGAGGCAGGGGGAATGGGTTTGATTGAAATACCCCACATGCCACGTGGCTAGCACCACAGCCAAAAAAAAAAAAAAAAGCTGCAGAAAGACACTCTCAACTATATAAAGATTTGGGAAATACATCACCTTTCCTCAAAACAATTCTCTGATATGATTGTGTCATTCACTAAGAGAGGACTTGGAGAAAATATAAAAGGAATGAAACAACGGATTATTCTCATGATTATATAGCATGTACACATTGTAAATCTTGAAAGAAAAGTACTAAAACGGAAAGTAACAATGCTGTCAGCATAATATACTAGAATAAGAATGAGGGTACAAAAAATTGAGAGGTGAAAGGACAAAGAAACGTGAAAAAAGTGTTAACGGTAGTAATTTCCTCAATGGTTATAGGGGGTTATGGAAATAGTATTCTTACGGTATTTAATGTAAAAGTGGTGAGTGACTAAATAACATAAATAATGTGAAAAGACAAGCCATGAACTAGCAGACGAGGTATGTTGCTGATATATAACCCACCAAGGATTTATATCGAGTTTATAAAAAGCCCCTATAAACCAATAAATAAAATACAAAAAGATAAACAGGCAGTTCACAAAAGAGGAAACACACGTGGCCACTAACCATAAAAGATGCTCAGTATCACTGGAATCAGGATAATGCAAATTAAAGTGATAATGAGACCATTTCAAATCCATCAGACTGGCAAAAATAAGTCTGATAACATCAAATGTTGAAGTGTTGATGAAAACAGAAGCTCTTACACACTGCAGGTGGGAAATATAAATTCATCAAACCAGCAAATGGCAACTCTGGTTGCTCAGGCTCCACCCCCTAGATTGTCTGCAAAAGCTGTCAGGACTGTTATCTCCACCTTGAGATTCAAAAGAGGTATCAAGTGTAAGGTGCCTTCATCTCTTTTTCCTATATTAACAGCATCCTGCTGCTTGAGACCAAAAGCTTTGAGGCAGCCTTGATTGACTTTCTCTCACACCCCACATCTGACCACCAGTAAACTCTCAGCTCTAACATCAAATCATATCCAGCTTCTACTCACCTCCATAGTTCTCACTCAAATCCAAGCCAATCGTCTGCCGCCTGAATGAAGATGACAGTCTTCACAGTGTTGGAGCTTCTGCCCACAGCTTAGGTCTGCTCTCAACATGGGAGCCAGGGTCATCCCTTTTAGGACCTAAGTCAGATCACGTCACTTCTTTGCTTAAAACCATCTACTGACTTCCCATTTCACTTGGAAAAAGAGCCCTAACTTGAAATTATTTTATTTATTTGGCTGTGCTGGATCTTCGCTGTGGAAAGTGAGATCTAATTCCCTGACCAGGGATAGAACCCAGGCCCCCTGCATTGAGAGCACAGGGTCTTAGCCACTGGACCACCAGGGAAGTCCTCCAAATTCTTACAATGCTTTACCTTGGTTCTCTTTGATCCACCTCCTGGCTATTGGTTCTAGTGCAGCCACACCCATACCCTTGCTGTTCCTCAAACACACACACACACTCCTGCAGCTCACCTGCTGTTTGCACCTGCTGTTCCCACTTTACTAGACAGGTCTTCCCTGATCCCCTGCCCCCACTTAAAATAGTATAGCATCCACCCACCCTACCCCAAGCCAACTGCTCTCTCCCCACCCTTTAGACTTTAATTTTTCAAAGCACTAATTGCCACCTGGTGTTTTGTATTTTTATTTATTGCATCTCTTCCCAGCTTCAAACGTAAACCTCAGAAGTACGGGAAATGTGTCTCTTGTTTATGGCTAAATCCTTGTGCTTTGAACAGACCTGGCTTATACTAGACACCCAATAAAAGATGTGTTGAGTAAATGAAAACCATTTTGACAAGCACATTTAAAAATATAATAGCTAGGAAAATTGAATAGCTACATATTCTATTCTAGAAAAAAATTTACTTCTATATGTCTCCCCCAGAGAAACTGCCCCTTTTGTATTCAAGTAGAAAGTAGAAAGTATCCCTTTCTAAAAAATCAGATATAATATGTTCTTCAGTAGGTGAAAGATAAAATCAGCTTTATGTAAGCAACACAAGTCTATTTAGCATGTAAAATGAATATATCACCAAATATCAATTTATATCAAGAGAATTATGTTGAGTGAAGAGGTAAGTTGTGAAGAGATGAGCAGTCTGAGTAAATACTATATACCTATGTATCCATATGAGCAACATATATTGTTTATGATAAACACATCTGAATGAAAAGTATAAAAATCATAGAATAATACACATCAACTTCAGAAGGGAAGAAGGAAGGACAGAAAAGAGGGGTGGCAAGGGTTTAGCTGCAGTATTTTAGTTCTTTAAAAATAAGCTCTGGGTTTCCCTGTAGCTCAGCTGATAAAGAATCTGCCTGCAATGTAGGTGATCCCGGTTCAATTCCTAGGTCAGGAAGATCTCCTGGAGAAGGGATAGGCTACCCACTCCAGTATACTTGGGCTTCCTTGGTGCCTCAGTTGGTAAAGAATCTGCCTGCAATGCGAGAGACCTGGGTTCCATCCCTGGGTTGGAAAGATTACCTGGAAGAGGGCATGGCAACCCACTCTAGTTCTTGCCTGGAGAATCCCCATGGACAGAGGAGCGTGGTGGGCTGTAGTCCACGGGATTGCAGAGTCGGACACGATACAACTGAGTGACTAACACCCAAAATAAGCTCTGAAGACATGTCAGAAACACATTCTACAACATATACAATATATTTAGACATAATATAGTATACAATACAATCTATTTAATCTATTTCCACAACACAACGAAAATCAGAAACTCTTAACAGCATTTGTCTTTGAGGGATGGAATTGAGAATGGGGAATGAGAAGCAGCAGCACCTTGATCACCATTTGATCACCATTTTCCCCTAAAATTATTTATGAGAAAGCATTACTTCCGTTTTTTAAATGACAAATTTAACATGCCTTTCTTCAGTCTTTGTCAGGGCAAACTGATAGGAGAGTAAAAACACTGAGGGCCTGAAAAACAGAATTAACAGGCTTAAAATATGTACCTATCAAACTCCTCTGAAAATAAATGAGTACCTGCCATCAGGGCTCCCAGGAAACAGTGATGAGAACTGACCATATACCAAGCCATAAAAAAGGCTTCAGTATATTCACAAGGTATTAACAGAAACAGCATAAGATAGTTTTTCCATTTTCAGCTGGGAGGATGTACACTACGGGGCAAAGAAAGGAGAGTGAAGTCATAGGAGAAACAGAATGGTGATAAGGAGGTAGAGTTGGAAAGAAGAGATACTTGCTACTTCTTTCGCTAAAATACACTATAGAAATATTAGGGTCTTGAGGGGACTTCCTCGGTAGTTTAGTGGCTAAGACTCTGTGTTCCCAATGCAGGAGGCCCAGGGTTAAACCTCTGATCGTGGAATTAGATCCCATATGCCACTACTAAGACCCAGAGCAGCCAAATAAATAGTTTTCAAAAGTGGCTCTTGAAAATGAGATTGAGAATATGATTGCATATGTTGAGGGATGGAGCATGGGGGCAGGAAGGTAAATACATGAATTACAGAAACATGGAAATGGTTAACAGTGGAATGTTTTTGATGGATATCTTCACTCCAAAAGTGAATTGATCTTTTCACTTTCACCAACATTTTCTTTGGCCATTTCCAAAGGTGCGCATGAAGATCCCATACAGTGAGCCTAGCCACAACAACAGGAAAATTGCAAAATTGAATGGAAAAGTACATGCCCCAGCTCTCCAGCCTGTGAAGCGTCTCATTCAAATTTGTGCTACAGCCAAATTACAACCTGCTACATGTCAGGGGCCTCCAGTTTGTTCAAGGACACCCAAACTGCAAAATCGGATTTACTAAAGTTTTTTACGAGTAAAATTTAGGAGCATTTTATTTTATTGAGGAATAACTGATGAATAGAGCTGTATTTAAAGGGTACAACCTGATGATTTTATATACATAGATGTAGAATGATTATCAAGATCAAGGTCACTAATTTACTAATTTAATTAATTTTAAATTTTATTTATTTATTTTGGGCTGCACTAGGTCTTATTGTCAGGCGGGCTTTTCTCCAGTTGCAGAGAGTGGGGGCTACTCTAGTTGTACTGCGTGGGCTTCTCACTGCGGTGGCTTCTCTTGTTACAGAGCATGGGCTCCAGGGCTCGTGAGCCTCAGGAGTTGAGGCATGGGGGCTCAGTAGTTGCAGCTCCTGGGCTCAATAGCTGTGGCTCACAGGCTTAGTAGCTTTGCGACATATGGGATCTTCCTGCACCAGGGATTGAACCCATGTTTCCTGCAAAGACAGGCAGATTCTTTATGACTGAGCCACCAGGGAAGCCCTAATTTCCTAATTTTAAAAATTGAGCTAATTACTGAAGAGGGAACTTAGAACCTTGATGTAAAATCTCATTTAGAATTCCAATTCCAATTTTGAAAATTGCAGCTTCATCAGGCTAGGAACTGAGTTGATAAAAACAGCAAGTTAAATAGCATGTGGATTTGATCAAATGCATAAAGATTTGTGCTTCTCAATCCAGGCTAATTTCCAGGAGCTCTAAAAAACTCCTGAACCCTCCTACACTGTTGGTGGGAATGTGAATTGGTACAACCACTATGGATAAAGTATGGAGGTTCCTTTAAAAACTAAAAATAGAACTATCATATGATCCAGAAATCCCACTCCTGGGCATATACCCTGAGAAAACCATAATTCAAAAAGATACATGCACCCCTATGTTCATAGCAGCAGTAGTCACAATAGCCAAGACATGGAAGCAATCTAAATGTCCATCAACAGAGGGATGAATAAAGAAGATGTGGAACATATATACGTGGATTATTACTCAGACATTAAAAAGAATGAAATAATGCTATTTGTAGCAAAATGGATGGACTTAGAGATTATCCTACTAAGTCAAGTCAGATAAATATATGATATCACTTATATGTGGAATTGAAAAAGGTGATACAAAATGAACTTATTTACAAAATAGAAAGACTTCAAAAACAAACTTCTGGTTATCAAAGGGAAAATGTGGGGGCGGGGGGAATAAGTTAGGAGCTTGGTATTAACATATACACACTACTATATATAAAATAGATAATCAACAAGGATGTACTGTATAGCATAGGGAATTCTACTCAATATTCTGTAGTAACCTATGTGGGAAAAGAATCTGAAAGAGAATGTATATATGTCTATGTATAATTGAACCACTTTACTGTACAGCTGAAACTAATATGACATCGTAAATCACCTGTACTCCAATATAAAATAAAAATTAAATTTTAAAAACTCCTGAGACTCAGGTCACACTGGAAACCTATTAATACAGCCCTCTGGGGATGGGGCACAGGCATTAGTGTTTTTGAAAGCTGCTTAGGTGACTGCATCCTACAGCCAAGACTGGTACCCACTGCTCTGGTTCCAAGTAGAGGAAAAGAGAATGGTTACATCACAGAAGTCTGCAGAAGCTTGACTCTTCAAAAAGTGTGTGAGGCTTCCCATTTCTGCACTCTTTTATTCTAGAGCAGCAGGCATTTCAGAAGTTCTGATTTTGCCCAGAAATGTGAACTGTTCTGTTTAGACCTCACGAAAGCACATGTGGGCGATGTCACCATGAAATCACTGGCCATCTGGCAATGCAACAGGAAGTTATTCTGGTTTCAAATTAAAGTGAAACAAGTAGGGTGAGGCGGCAATTAAAACTTATCAAAATAGCTTTGATTTTCTGAGGGGCACAGAAGAGTATTCATCCTTTCCAAAGGGATTTTTTTTTCCTTCTTCCTATTTCCACAGAAAAGATTTTTTAAGCTAAGATTCGATTCTATTATTGTAAGAAACAAAATAAACCCTAATACTTCAAAGACTTTAATAAAAACGTAAAGCTTTACTTCTTAGTCTTCTGGAGAACTGTACATAAATCCAATTAATGCGAATTTGAAGGAAACATTGAAGCTTTAAAACTGAAACCGCTTTAAAATGTATGAAAGACTTAACAGGTACACGATCCAGGTGGGAACAGGAAGCATTCATGTAGGTAGATGGGTGAGGGGAAAACAGTCTCTCTGTTTTTACCGTCACTTGGTGAGGGGAAAATGGTCTCCATAATATGTTTTTACCATCACTTAAGGGGATGTGGTGTCTTGAGGTAATCACCGTAACATCATCTGTTCTGCAACCAAGAATTGGCTGTCTTGTTTTACAATGCACATCTCTCCCACTCCACACCACTTCATAACTCTTGGCAATTATAGTGTCCTCCATTTCTATAATTTTGTCATCTCAAGAATGTTGTATAAATGGAATCATACAGTCTGTAACCTATTGGGATCACCTTTTTTCACTCAACATAATTCTCCGGTGATTCATCCATGTTGTCAATGTATCAGTAGTTTGTTCCTCGTGATTACTGAGCAGTTCTCCACAATGTGGCCATCTCTCAGTCTGTCTTACTATGCATGTGAGGAAGGACATCTGGGTTCTTTCCAGTTTGAGGCTGTTACACGAATCAAGCAGCAGTAAAAATATTTGTGTACAGGTTTTTGCATGAATGTAAGTTTTCATTTCTCTGGGATAAATACCCATGGGTGCAATTGCTGAGTCAAATGCTAATTACAGGGTTTGCGTTTTTCTTTAAGAAACTGCCAAAGTGTTTTCCAGGGTGACTCCACCACTTGGCATTCCCTCCAGCAATGTGTGAGTGATCAAGTTTCTCCACACCCTTGCCAGCATTTGGTGTTATCATTATTTTTTATTGTAGCCATTCTGATAAGTGTGTAGTAAGAGCTCATTGTGGTTTTAATTTGCATCTCCCTAATGTCTACTGACACAGAACATCTTGTCATGTAGTCTTCTTATGTTTGTTTTCTATATACTGTCCAGGTTTTCAGTTGTATTTAGCAGCAACAAGAAGGAAAGTACTCCATTATCTTTTATGGTGAGTCAAAATAGAATAGCAGTTAAGGCATCAAGTTCTGCTCTCACATGGCCAAGGTCCAAATCCTAGCTAAATTGAATTCTGGCTTTGCAAACTTGGTCAACCACTCTTTCCTCAGTTTTCCAAACTGCAAAATGGGAATAACACTCATCTTATTTTGAGGATTTAATTAAGGCAAAGCACTTCAAGTACTATGGTCAATTATTTCTATTAAATAGAATTCATATTCCTTTTATGAGCCAACTCATTAGAAAAGACCCTGATGCTGGGAAAGATTGAAGGCAGGAGGAGAAGGGGACGACAGAGGACAGGATAGTTGGATGGCATCATCGACTCAATGGACAGGAGTTTGAGCAAGCTCCAGGAAATGGTGAAGGACAGGGAAATCTGGCATGCTGCAGTCCATGGGGTCACAAAGAGTCAGATACAACTGAGCGACTGAACAACAGCAAAATACCTTTTATAAAATTAATTATATGATTTCACAAAATTTTAATATTTGCATCACATTCATCTGGTTTTTTAATATTACAGAAAACTATTTTGATGACAAACTATTTTTCCTTTTTAAAATGACCTTTCCTGGGTGTATCAAGATTGCCTGACATGAAGACTAAGGCATAATAAAATCTTTGTTGAATCACCTTCATAAATGTCTGTTTATCTCCTTGTTTATACCAATGGAATGAAATGGCTTTATAAAAAAATTAGGTTTCTTTCTGTTCATTCTGAAAAGTCAAGAAATGAAAAAATTAGAGAAGGTTGAAAATATAAAGGACTGATATTATAAAAAATAAAAACATTCCTGGAAAACCACGCAATGATCAAAAGCTATTAGTGTTTTCGTGTTCTATTTCTAGAGTTTCTTGAATGGACAGCTCAGTATATCTCACTCAGTTTCCTTTAACTAAATTTTTGTTGTGTTAGTCACTCAGTCGTGTCCAACTCTTGGAGAACCCATGGACTGTAGCTCGCCAGGCTCCTTGGTCCATGGAATTCTCCAGGCAAGAATACTAGAGTGGGTTGCCGTTCCCTTCTCCAGAGGATTGCCCCAACCCAGGGATAAATTCGGGTCTCCCACATTGCAGGCAAATTCTTTATCATCTGAGTCACCAGGGAAAATACTTGTTAAGCTTTCAATTATTTGGGTCAATTGTAGGCATGTCCATGAATTAATGACTTCAACATATAAAATGATCATTTACTCATTGTCAGGGATTGTGATGGAGGCTATGAACACACACAGATGCATAAGCAATTCCTGTAGGGAATTTATATTCTGGTAGAATAGATTAAAACTTTCCTAGAAATAATCATGCTTTGAAGTAGAAGACGAGATACCAAAGGACATACAGGAAAACTCCAAGGTCTAGGGAATCAATTAGAAGTGAAATGAGATTTAAAAGGGGTAGAACTGGGACATGCAGAATTGGAAGAAAGGGCATCTTAGAATTAGTACAATCACAAAAATAGCAAAGTAGGATGCATCCTCAGGGCCCAGTGAGCAGTTCAGGTTGACTGGACCATAGTTGGCAGGAAGAAGGTTCATGAGAGAGAAAGCTGAGAAGACAGGTAAGAACTGAGAAGTCCAGAACATTTAATGAAATTAATCTAAAGAGCAGAGAGTCTATATAGTAGATAAATGGTGGGGGCAGGGCAGGGGGAAGTTCACTTAAAGTTTTGAGGCATGGAACTGAGTGATATCACAGGAGCTAATCAAGTAGCACCATGGTTGGTAGAGGAAATACTGGATGGAGCCCACATACACGGAAGAGAAGAGAGTCAGAAATCTGAGCAAGGACTGTGGCAGTACGCCTAGGTATATGGAGGTAAGAGCCTGATCAGGACAGTCATAGTGGAAACAGAAGTATTGGACAGTCTGAAGCCACACAACTCAGATTCAATTGATAATTTGAGACCTATTTTGGGAGGGGGGCTTTGGACTTATTGACTTCCAAGTTCCCGATAGATTTCAGGTGCACCAGCTGGCAGAAAGCTGAGCCAGGGTGGCAGAACAAGATCAGAGCTGAAAATCCATTGTTTACCTTGTATCTGCTATTAGTGATAATCTGGTAAAGTAAGCCTCTTTCTTTAGTAATATTTTTCTAATTTGTTTCTTGGGTATTCTTCTTTGATGAGTCATCTCAAGAAATCCTATTCAGATTTTAATCAAATAGTATTAAATGGATAAATTAACTTGGAAAGAATTCACTTTTAGTATGTAAGAATAGAATACTGCATTTTCCTATTAATGAACATCGGTATTCTCTTCAGTTATTTGTCTTCCTGCATTACCCTCAGTGAAGTTCTATCTTTCTTTCATGTCATTCTTATTTCTTACTAGGCTTGTGTGCATGTGTGCACAGTCATGGACTGTAGCCCACCAGGCTCCTCTGTCCATGGAATTTTCCAGGCAAGTATACTAGAGTGGGTTGCTATTTCCCACTCCAGGGGATCTTCCCAACCCAGGGATGGAACTTGAGTCTCCTGTATTGACAGGCAGATTATTTTCCACTGCGCCACCTGGGAAGCCCTTATTATGCTTATTCTTGGGTATTTTATACTTTGTAGTGATTTATGATTATAGATTTTCAAACCATTTATTGGCATACAGAAAAATAACCAATTTGCATATTTATTTTATAACTAACCAACTTACTGAACTTTCTCCATAGCTCTAAGAGCTTCTCTTTCCTCTTCTTTCTGATATTTATATTGATTTAATTTTCTTATTTCACATGATGACTAGAACAACCAGAGCAATTCTGGATAGTAGCAACTACTAAGGGAAGAAACACTAAGTATTTCCTTAGCCCTTGCATATTCAGAAAAGTCAGTATGTTTTCCTCATAAATGGAAAGCAATTTTATCTTACCTGTGCTATTTTTGGTTTGGGGTGGTTTTTTGTTTTTTTTTTTAATTCTTACTCACTTTGCTTTTTAAACCTTAGTTTGCCTTTTTATTTCATCCTGTCATTTTTCAGACTTTTTCTTCCCTTTTTGTCATTCTGCTTTCATTCACTGAGATAGCATTTTCCTGCACTTTGTGGAGGAAGGCAAAGAGATTCCTGAAATTCTTCAAAACTTTGTGGAGATTATTCTCTTCCTCTAGCTTTATACCATATTTGATAGACCCTTATTTTTCTTCTGCTTCTCATTCTTCAATAACATCCGCTCACAGTTTTTGTCAACAGACAGAAGTGTGGACTGTCCTGGTCCCACTCTGTATATTTGTGAGAAGATGGAGTTCCCTTCTCAAATCTACCATTTGAGAGCAGGTTAAAATTCTGCTTGTCCACTTTCCAGTTTTTAGGGTCTTTTCAATTGTGATCTACTTGTGACATCTCACCCCTTGCACTTCAAAATTATGGAATCATTGAAAAGTTAATATCCTCACAAGGTACCTGTAATGGTTAATTTTTGTGTCAACTTGACTGGGCCAAGGGGTGCCCAGATATTTGATCAAACATAATTCTGGGTGTGTCCATGATGGTGTTTCTGGATAGGATTAACATGTAACTGAGTAGACTGAGTAACAGAAGGGGATGACAGAGGACAAGATTTCTGGATGGCATCACTGACTCAGTGGACATGAGTTTGAGCAAGTTCCAGGAGATGGTGAAGGACAGGGAAGCCCAGCATGCTGCAGTCTATGGGGTTGCAAAGAATTGGACCTGATTTAGCGGCTGAACAATAGCAGACTGAATAAAGCGGATTACCTGCCCCAGTGTGGATGGGCCTTATCCAACCAGCTGAAGGCATGAACAAAGCAAAAAACCTGAGGGAGAAGGAACTCCTTTTGCCTGACTGCCTTCCAGCAGGGGCACTGCTTTTTTTCTCTGCCTCTGAACTCAAGGTGAAATACTGGCTCTTCAAACCTGCCAGCTTTAGACTTGAACACCACGTTCTGCTGAGTCTTCAGCTTGCCCACTTCAGCTCCTGGGACTTCTCAGTCTTCAAAATTGGGTGAGTCAATTCCTTATGAAAAAATCTCTTTCTATACACATTGCATTGGTACTGTTTCTCTGGAGAACCCTAATACGGCACTCCTACTGGCATTCTCCGACCTTGCCCCTCTGCCTTTGGAACGTGACACGTGGAGTCTACACCTGCAACTTACTACCACCAGTTCTCCTGAGCCCTGCATTCTGTGCCATCACTCTCTGGAATGATAATCACCTCTGAGTCATAAAAATAAAAATGATAGTGATAATGTCTAATATTCATGGGAACTTATTAGGACTCAAGGGCTATGCGAAGGGCTTTATATACCTGTGTGGTTTGTGCTCAGGCGTGTCCGACTCTCTGTGACCCCATGACCTATAGCCCGCCAGGCTCCTCTGTCCATGGGATTTTCCAGGCAAGAATGCTAGAGTGGGTTGCCATTTTCTATTCCAGGGGATCTTCCTGACCCAGAGATTGAACCTGGGCCTTTTGCATCTCCTGAATTGGCAGGTGCAGTCTTTTACCACGGCACCACCTGGGAAGCCCTCTTTATATACCTACTTCTCAACTAATGCAAAAATATAGAAAGACAGGGGGTGGGGAGGAATGGAGAGCATCATGAGGAGCAAGAAGAATGAATCAGTGCTCTGGTTTTGAGACAGATCAGGAACTCTAGACTAAGTACCATCTACCCAATATTCCAATTGCTACAGATACAGGGTGCCTGAGGGCAAGAATCACTGGGATGGTAAAAAGCATATTCCTACCTCTTTTCGGGCAGTTTAGATACATGATGAATCTATGTCTGAGAGATTAGAGTCAGTGGAGCGAGACTGTGAACTCTGTAAGGGTGACTGAAATTGTATTTACTGAAAAATACATTCCCAGTACCTTGCACCATGCCTGGCACAAGACAAGTGTTTACTATATTTTCCAATAACATTTGTCAAATCTACTTTTCTGTTGGTTAAGATTCACCCCAGATTCTAATAAGTTGTATAACTATATTAATTTTCGTTTAGGATAACTTTTCTAATTCTGTAGTTTCATAGTTATTTTAATGAGCATTTGGGAGGAATTTTATATTTTTTTAAATCAGAAGTCACCTTAATGAATTTCATTTTTATTTCTTTGAGACTTTTTTTTATGTGAACCATTTCCAAACTCTTCATTGAGTTTGTTACAACACTGCTTCTATTTCATGTTTTCAAGGCAGAGGGGATCATAGCTTCCCAACCAAAGATTGAACCTGACCCTCTGCTTTGGAAGGCCAAGTCTTAACCTCTGGACCACCAGGGAAGCCCCAACCTTGATGAATTATATGATATTGTATCAAAGCTGAGGAATGGCTTTACTACAGGTCAAAAAGACTACACACTTCATAAATGGAATCAG
This sequence comes from Capricornis sumatraensis, assembly GCF_032405125.1. Taxonomy (NCBI): domain Eukaryota; kingdom Metazoa; phylum Chordata; class Mammalia; order Artiodactyla; family Bovidae; genus Capricornis; species Capricornis sumatraensis. The sequence goes on from NC_091083.1 coordinate 28,707,516, forward strand.
ATGGTTAATGTATAGAAGTCAGAAATATGAAGGAGGAACATGACTTTGTGACTAATACTTCCATTGCTCAGAGTCCATTTCTTATCTGTACCATGAACAAAATTACATCCACCCCCTTGGCTTAGGGGGTGTGTGTGTGTACATGTGTTGGGGGAGGAGGGGCTATAATCTGTGTAAAACTGCTTTGCAGACTGTGCATCCTGTATATATTTTGGATGTTTTGGCTGCTATCACTAGAATCATTTTCTGTCTCATATGCTAACCTATGTACAACATCTTTCTGTGACCAAGATTGCAATCACAAACTTTGTCCAGTGTTCCCAGAAACCACAGTACAGTCTTATAGTCAATTTCTCCACCAGATTCAAGGGTCCTGCTCTCTTTGGCAGGGAGAGAGTTACTGTCAGGAAAATCTTACTGCTGGATTGAGGACAAACCATTAAAAAGTTGCATAAGTCTTTGTCAGCTTCAAGTTGTTGTCCCGCAGGTGTTTTGCTCTGTTGACACAGCTCATGTTTGCCTTGCTTTATTTATTGCTCTTTCTTTTGGAAGAAATCATAGAGAAAACAGGACTCATCCCACGGGCAGAAACAGTTTCTCTATTTAGCTGCTGAGCTCCTTGGGAAAGAGGGAAGAAATCAATGAGATGCATGAATGAATAAAAAGTATTCTGCATCAAAACACACTAAAGACAGCAATGAAGATGCAGACTAGAAGAACTTGTGCCTGAGGAACTCTGGAGTGCCTGGAAATGGAGAAGAAACGTGAAAGCCAATTTGCTTAATTTTAATTGAGAAAGCAATGCTTAACTTCCAGTCATGTTCAAGGCTCTGAGGAAGATACAGAGAGGAGTAAAACAGTTCCTGCTCTCCTGTTGTTTACAGCTGAACAGAGACAATGGAGTCAGCAAATCACAAAAAAGTGGCTGCCAGGACCTTCCTGGCAGGTCGTGGTTAGGACTCTGTGCTTCCAATGCAGGGGGCACAGGTTCGATCTCTGGTCGGGGAACTAAGATCCCACATGCTGCTTGGCCAAAAATAATAAAAAATAAACTTATGTGTCCTTGGTCTCATAATCCCAAGATTCTGTTTAAAAAAAAAAAAAGTGGCTGTCACCAGCATGCTACCCCCATTCTAGATCTTTACAATTATTAATTATATGAACATAATTTCTCAAACTGTGTATTTTCTTGAAAACACATGTTAAAATCTCATTCTAAAATAAAGGACTTAATGAGTTCAGTGAATAAAGTTTCAGAGAATAAGACTGAGTTGTCTGGGAAGAAATAAAGGTTTTAGGAAACCCAAGTAAGCTTCGGTCCAAACATCTGTCCCTGGGCTTACTGACAGCCCTTGGAAAGGCTGAGCATATAGGAAAGAGTCTTCTTTCTAATATGAAAGGCATATTTGTGTCCCGTGGAATGAGAGGTATGTGTGGTATGAGAGCGGGACCAAGGTCACGGCAGGGCTCCCAGCTCTAATGCATGTTTACTGACTTAGGTTCCTCTACATGGATCCTGGTTTGTTGGTTATTCACACTCACGACTTCTATGCATTTGTCCTATGGCACTTAATTATTCTTGTAATTTTTAATTGTTCTTCCCTTTCTTCATCATTCTCTATCTTTGTTACAGTGGAGTTTCATTTCTTGAAGTCCATTCTATCTCATCTCCGTTTCAGTAACACGTTTTACAGACCATGGTTCAGCAGTTTTCTGTTTTTCGTTTTTGTTTTTTTTTTACTTCTTAGACCTTTTAACTCTTTGATGAAGTAAAGGCTTGAAATTTTTATACAATATGTAAAAACAGATGCATTTTCAGTCCGAATAGATGTCATATATTTGGTGACTTGACAGAGTAGAAATTTAAAGCCTCCTTAAAAAAATTAAATATTCAGAAACACAAGCTTTATAAGCAATCACTCATCATCTATCTACTAATTACCCGACAAGGCTAATATCTGTCTAATTTTTAAAGCAAGATATATGTGAAGTGCAGAAATCTGAAGCACACATTTTGATAAATTTTGACAAATGTGTAAGCCCATGAAACCACCACCCCAATCACAACGAACATTTCCATCAGTCCGGAAAGTTCTCTCATCTCTTCCAGTTAAGCCTCAACACCCAGGGGCAATTACTGTTCTGACTCCTATCACTATGGACCCATTTTGCCTGTTCTTTAACTTCCTCTGTACAAAGACACGGTTCTTACATTTTTGTGACTGTCTTCTTTCACTCCACATCCTGTTTTAGAGATTGGTCGGTATGGTTGGATATGAATATACTGGATTCTATGAATATGCCACAATTTGTCCTTTCAACTGTTGACGGATCTTTGGGTTATTTCCAGTTTTCGACTGTTCTTAATTAACATTTACAACTAACCCAAGTCCACTTTCAAGTAGTTCCCTCACAGACACCCACTGATCAATTCTTGGCTGCATACCTGATAGGGACCTTCTGCAGGCATCTGGATTTCTCTTTTTCTGCAAAATTTTCTTCTCTGTTCCTCTGTCCTAAATATTCTAGTTCCCATGGTCTCTCTGGACCCTCAGTGCCATCTTCGCAGTTCAGGAAGTCAGCTGGGTTTTGCCTGGTTTTCTCTCTGTGTGTGCTGAAGTTGAAAAGCTCTCAAACTGTCAAGCTCATAAACTCGGTCAGCAGCCATGGCACACCCCTCATTTACTTTTTGCTTCTGAGCAATCCCTGTCCTTTGCCTGTTGCTCAATGTCTTCAGTCATTGCTTCCTCTGTTTTGTCTGGGTTGATTTACTGATTCATTTATCAATTTTCTGGTTGTTGTTTGGTTGTTTCAGCTGGTAGTGTAAAACTGGGCTGGAAGCAGAAGTTTGTGTTTTATCGTTTTTGATGCTATTTCAAATGGATTCTTACGCATTCGTTTTCCATTTGCTTGTTTCTAATACCTGGACATGCAACCGATTTTTTTCTGTCTTGATTTCCAAACAAGTACGGTTTTAACAAGATCATTGGATCATTGGATTAAGGGAACAAGAAATCACAGATGAATGGACAAATTACTACCAAAGCTACATGGAGGAGATGGGACTTGAAAGACACAGAGAATATACTGTAGATAAAAGCTTCAGCATGAACAAAGCACAGAAGAAGGCATAAGCAAGGATTTCAAGTTGTGCAATTTGAATGAAAGTTGGATTATGAGTAGAGGACTTGAGAAAACAAGTCTCTACACATATGATGGGCTTCCCAGGTGGCGCTAGTGGTAAAGAACTTGCCTGCCAAAACAGGAAAGGCAGGAGACAAAGGTTTGATCCCTGGGTCTGGAAGATCCCTTGGAGAAGGAAATGGTAACCCACTCCAGTATTCTTGCCTGGAAAATCCCACTGACAGAGGAGCTTGGTGGGTTACAGTCCACAGGGTCACAAAGAGTCAGACACGACTGAGGGACTAAACACACAACAGCAACATATACGATGCGTGAGTGAATACTCAGTTGCTTCTCTCCTCAGCTCCAAGAGCTTCTGTTCCCTCTTCTTCCTGATATTTATATTGATTTCATTTTCTTATTTCACATGATAAGAATAACCAGAGCAATTCTGGATAGTAGCAATTACTAAGGGAAGAAACACTAGGTATTTCCTTGCCTGCATGCTAAATCACTTCAGTCGTGTCCAACTCTTTGTGACCCTACAGATTGTAGCCCACCTGGCCCCTCTGTCCATGGGATTCCCCAGGCAAGAATACTGGAGTGGGTTGCCATGTCCTCCTCCACGGGATCTTCCTTGATCCAGGGATAGAGCCCATATTTCCTGTGTCTCCTGCATTGCAGGAGGATTCTTTACGCTGAGCCACCGGGAAAGCCTTACATATATGATATATAAAACTTCTGTGCGAGAGCCTTCATGGCTCCTCCCAACCAGGTGAAGTCATTTGAAATAAACTTAATTTCTCTTGCATCAAGTGCTAACAATTCTAATCAACTTTTTGTTTGCCTTTTCCTGCAATGTTCATCTTCCCTACTAGGCTGAAAATTCAGTAAGAACAGGAATCATGCTTGTTTGTCTCACTGTTGTATTTCCAGCATTTAACAATGAATAGTCACTGAATGAATAAGTGGAACCAGGATAAGAAGTCTGAATTTAACTTCATATCCAAAGTCTTTAAAAGTATGTGCTTTAGGAGAATGATTTAGGGAGATTTTTCTGGCAGCATGTAGTGAACGAATTAGAGAGGCAAGGATGAAGAGAAGCTATTGGAATAGTTTAAACAGGAGGCAAGGTAAGCCTGAACCAGTGATGTCACAGAATTCGGAAGGAAATAGACACAAAGCATTTTGTAGAGGGCAAACCAACAAAACATGAAAATCAAGGAGGAGAAGGAATAGGGGAGTCATTTATAGACCTGATATTTTGAGAGTGGGGAATTAGGAGGAAAACAGTGCCATTTATAGGAATGGCAATCTAATAGGAAGAGCTGGTTTGAGGGGGTGGCTGTCAATCTTGAGTGTTAATTATCTATGAGCTTTTTAAGTGGATCTATTGATCATGCAATTGGAAACAGTGTGGAGAAGAGAGCTTCTCTCTCCCAGAAGAGAGCTGTGGGTTAGGGACACAGACATAAGAATCATCTTCTAAAGGGGAAACGTAGCCCCAGGGAATGATGAAATTCTAGAGAGAGACAAGAGAAGGAGGAAGAGGAGAAGCCCAAAGAGAGAGTTTCTGGAGCATTAACTTTTCAGAGGCAGGAGAAAGTCAACAAAAGATATGGACATATAAAGGTTTCTAAAGCTGGAAGTGTGTCACATCATGAAAGGAGTGAGTTTGAAGCCACCTAACTGAATATGCGGGGAGCTTGAGCAACGTAAAGACAGAAAGGGCCATTGGCTTTGATCATTAGATCATGAACAAACTTCAGGATAACAATACATGTATTCTAAGGAATGATCCATTAAGGCAAAGGATGGGGCATTATTACCCCCACTGTGTAGATGAAGTAGCAGAATCTCAGAGGGTTCAAGTGGTTTTCTCAAGGCCACACAGACAGGAAGCCTCACAACTGGATTTTACCCCAATGTCATCCCTGATACCTCCTCGAAACACCACACTGCAGCCTATCCTTTCTAAGATTCTTCAGAAAAATGTATTTGTTCTCAGACTTATAGTCATTTTAATTCATCTCATTATTGCCTATTTCCCTAGTTCAGTTCAGTCGCTCAGTCATCTCCGACTCTTTGCAACTCCATGAATCACAGCACGCCAGGCCTCTCTGTCCATCTCCAACTCCCGGAGTTCACTCAGACTCACGTCCATCAAGTCAATGATGCCATCCAGCCATCTCATCCTCTGTCGTCCCCTTCTCCTCCTGCCCCCAATCCCTCCCAGCATCAGAGTCTTTTCCAATGAGTCAACTCTTCGCATGAGGTGGCCAAAGTGCTGGAGCTTCAGCTTTAGCATCATTCCTTCCAAAGAAATCCCAGGGCTGATCTCCTTCAGAATGGACTGAATCTCCTTACAGTCCAAGGGACCCTCAAGAGTCTTCTCCAAAACCACAGTTCAAAAGCATCAATTCTTCAGCGCTCAGCTTTCTTCACAGTCCAACTCTCACATCCATACATGACCACTGGAAAAACCATAGCCTTGACTAGATGGACCTTTGTTGGCAAAGTAATGTCTCTGCTTTTGAATATGCTATCTAGGTTAGTCATAACTTTCCTTCCAAGGAGTAAGCATCTTTTAATTTCATGGCTGCAGTCACCATCTGCAGTCATTTCCCTAGACCTGTGAAAACATTTGGATCTTGCTAATATAAAGATTGATATTAGGATTTTGCTGGTGGTTCAGTGGTTAAAAATCTGCCTGTCAATGCAGGGGACATGGGTTCAGTCCCCAGTCCGGGAAGATCCTACATGCCTTGGGGGCAACTAAATCCGTCCACCACCACTACTGAGCCTGCCACCCTCCGCAAAGAAGCCAGTGCAATGAGGAGCCTGTGCAGCACAGCTAGAGAAAGCCCGTGCACAGCAATGAAACCCCAGAGCAGCCAAAAATAAATTTAAAAAATATTTTTAAAGATTGATATTAGCTATTGTCAATAAGTTAGAAGGAGTGAAGGCTCAAAATCCTTGTTTACCATCATAGGGTGTTGTTTCTTGAAATAACACAGGTATATAAATATTAGGGGATTTCTTTTTCTATTGGAGCAGAGAATACCAACTAAAGGGAAAGGTCGAATTTTTCTCATCAATTCTGTAAGTTTCCTTAGGTTTAAACCTGATAAAGGACTCAGGTAGGTATTAACTTACTTCATCTAATTAGTGACTTATAGTTATTATCTGAAAAGTCATATAAGAACATAAAAACCCACTTTATTATAGTACCATAAGGCCCAGAGCAGCATTGAGCTTATTGTCTCAATGTTATTAAACATACATCCTGAAAGACACAGGTGTGTGGCATGGGGTGGAGATAAGTCTCAAAGAATTCTGGTTTACTAAGTTACCTTTTATTTTTTTAACCTTAAGAAAGAAACTCATAGGAGATAGTTAAGGTGATAGGCTTGGTTGCTGTCTTAAGATATTAACTTGGGGACTTCCCAGTGGTACAGTGGCTAAGACTCAGCACTCCCAATGCAGGGGCTTGGGTTCAGTTCCTGGGTGGGGAACTAGATCCCACATGTTGGAACAAAGGGTCTGCCTACTGCAAGTAAAGATCCCACGTGCCACAGTGAAGATCAAAGAGTCCACGTGTTGCAACTAAAGACCCGGCACAGCCAAATGAATATTTGTGTTTTTTTTTTTCCTAAAAGAAGCTAATATGAGATGATAATATGTGCTGTTGTCATCTTCCAAAACTTCTGAAACAGATAAGTAGATAAACAAACAAGAAAATAACTGTCCAACCTGCAGAATCTGTTGTTGGAATCTGAGTATAAGTTTGGGTCTGCTGATTTCTATGATGGACACTTACAGGCAGGAAGAACTGACCCCATCACAATCAATAGTTGTTAAGAGGCCAAAGAGGCTCACGCTTAGTTCACGCTTTAGAAAAGAGTTGCAGGTATTGTCCCAAAGGCTTGATATCAAGGCCTCATGGAAGGCAGCTGGTCTGAGTGAGAGGGAGTTCTTTATCATGAGCTAAGAAAGGTGTGGGCATGTTCTGAAAGATAGGCATAAACTGTCTAACTAGCGCCCCAGCGTGTAAAGCTCACACCAGAGTTTTGGGTAGTTATTTGCTGGGTATGCTGACCCCTTTGACTAGCACTACAATTTCATTATGAATTGGTATGATTTGTCAGAAGAAAATAAAGATAATTTTAAGAGCATCTCCATGGATATTCACTTTTCCCTATTTCAAAAAGTAATGAGACAAGGCTACAGGCTGGGTTCCATTTTGGTCAAACTGCAAATATGTGACATTTTAGGAATCTTGGGCTATTTTATTCTTCACACCCATTTAATCACGGTTTGGTGACTGGGGTTTGGTGGAATAAAGCAGTGCTGTAGATTCAGGGCAGTTCTGTTTCTGGGATTTTGTAACAGCTATGGTTTTAGGAGAGAATGGAAAAAATAAACACACTTAGTAACTCAAAGGCCAGCTGCTTGAAAACTGGCTTGGACATTCTGAATTCATCACCATGACTTTTTCTATTTTCTTCTTGTTGTTGTCCTAAATTGTAAACAGATTTGTGTGGATTCTTCTCTTGTATATTTATATTTGGGGAAGAAGCAGGCTGGGGCATTCCTCTTTTCTGTATTTATATAAACTTCAGAAATCTAAAAATATAAGGTCCAGATTTTCTACTGACTAAAAACTAAGAGCAAAGAATTGAAAGAAATGTAATTGATTATGGGTAACTTTTCCTTCCATTGTAAGTGAACCTAGTTAACAGTATCCTTCACCCTAAATAATACCCTCTGGTGTGTCAAAGCAGAGAAGGCAATGGCACCCCACTCCAGTACTCTTGCCTGGAAAATCCCATGGACGGAGGAGCCTGGTAGGTTGCAGTCGATGGGGTCGCAAAGAGTCGGACACGACTGAGGGACTTCACTTTCACTTTTCACTTTCATGCACTGGAGAAGGAAACGGCAACCCACTCCAGTGTTCTTGCCTGGAGAATCCCAGGGACAGGGGAGCCTGGTTGGCTGCCGTCTATGGGGCTGCACAAGACTGAAGCGACTTAGCAGCAGCAGCAGTGTGTCAAGAGCTTTAGAAGATATTAATTTAGATGCAGAAACCTCAACTGTGTGGACTTGTATTATAAGGGAGCAAGAGAAATGTTTTTTAAAAATATATTTGTTTGACTGTGCCAGGTATCATCTGGGGCATACAGGATCATTTTTAGTAGTGGGATCTAGTTCCCTAACCAGGGATCAAACCAAGGCCCCCTGCACTGGGAACATGGAGTCTTAGCCACTGAACCAACACATACATAATTTTGGAGAAGCAGTAAAAATGAAGGTACTGTGTATATTTGGGAGGCAACTCACCAAAATTTATTCTTTTCTTCTGCTTAAAGTACTCTGACATTTATTTTTTTTTTGGGGGGGGGGGCAGGGGCAGGTAATCTCTTTGTGAATCTGTTATAAATTAGTCATGAAATTATAGCAATTACAGTGGAATTGATCCAGGCATGGGTCTGATTGGCTTAAACCCAGAACATTCTATCTTTCTGGCCATAAGGATTACTTAGGGACAAAGATCATCAATTTTGGATCAGTGAGACATGTCTATACAGAGTGTAAGTCTTTGGAGAAGTTATTTCCCTCACTCTTCTCACTACTCCCTCTCCTCTCACCAAATTCTTCCTCTGATGGAAAGGTCTGGAATAACTAGAGCTATTGTTACAACGAATGAATCTGGCCTTAAGACAAACTGAGTCACTGGGTGGAGGGGAGGGTAGACATAAGAAAGAAACAGATAACAGGAGTAGGTGCCTACTTGGCCTTAAGAACCCTGAGTCAAGTCGTGGATTATCCAGTTACATGAACCAATAAACTCCCCACTCTTCCACTCTTTGGTTAAGTCATTTTGGGCCAAGGTTTCTTCTACTTGCAACCAAAAGCATCCTGATAACTCCAAAGGGGTTGAATTACAATGTCGTCACTGGAAATTTCCAATAGAAATTTCTGTGACGATGAACATAGTCCATAAATGCACTGATCAATATGGTAGCTACATGTGTCCACTGAGTTGCAGGTGGTGACTGAGGAACTAAGCTTTCAATTTAATTAGTTAAAATTAAAATTTCAATACAGCTATCCCCCAGAGTAGGAAATGGCAACCCACTCCAGTATTCTTGCCTGGAGAATCCCATAGTCAGGAGCCTGGCAGGCTACAGTCCATAGGGTCGCAAGAGTCGGACACAACTTAGCGACTAAACCACCACAGTAGCTACTGTTTTGGACACCACATCACTAGATGTCTTTAAGACCTCTGATAGTTCTAACATTGTATGATTTTATGAGTGTACTCAGTGCACATAAATAACACCCACAAATAGATCCAAATGTTACCTAAACTAAAATCTGTTGCCAGTACACACAAGACATCTGATTTCCAGTAAAATTGGATATATTAGATTTATGTGTCCATTTAAAGCTGCTGCTATAGCAGCTAATTTATGAGCAGATGATAAAAAGATCAACGTGCACTACTTCTTTCCATGTTAGACATTTTATAGCTGGGAAGACTTGGACAAAATACACAAACTCTCGAACAGTATTTTGAGGATTAAGTGAGATAATACATGTAAAAGATTCGGGATAGACTCTTGCCCAGAGTAAATGTCAGTGAATGGCAGCTATATCTGCTACCACCACTATTGCTCAAGAGGGACACTGATGACCAAATGTCACTCCCACGCCCTTAGTATCTAGAAACACCTTTATCTGAGTAGACTAGTGACAGGTTACTGAGATACTGAGATTGGAAAAGGCTTAGAGAGCAAGTCATCCAAGGAGATATGTTAATAGTTGCAGAGGGTTAAATTAAGTATCAGCCATCAAAGTGACCAGGAAGTTAGTATAGGACAGAAATTAAAACCAAGACCTCCTGGCTTGAAATTCACGGCCCTATGTATTTCCTTATTGTTGTTTAGTCACTAAGTCACGTCCAACTCTTCTGCGACCCCATGGACTGCAGCCCGCCAGGCTCCTCTGTTCATAGGATTTCTCCAGCAAGAATACTGGAGTAAGTTGTCATTTCCTCCTCCAGGGGATCTTCCGGACCCAAAGATCGAACCTGCGTCTCCTGCATTGGCAGGCAGATTCTTTACTGCTGAGCCACCAGGAAAGCCCTATAAAAATAAATAAATAAAATAAAGTTGCTCAGTCGTGTCCAACTCTTTGTGACCCGTGGACTGTAGCCCACCAAGCTCCTCTGTCCATGGGATTCTCCAGGCAAGAATACTGGAGTGGGTTGCCATTTCCTTCTCCAGGGGATCTTCTTTATTTGATTTCACAATTTTCTAGATTTTTCAAACTTCCTAGAATTCTCTATTCACCTTAGCAAACAAGTTAATACTGGTGATTTATGGAAAACTCCATCTTTTACAATAAGATAAGCTTCTCAAGACCTTTTAACCTCAAGGCTGTCTCTAGATTCACTCTTTAAGAAGTGATCAAAGACTTTGGCTGTCAAGGTTATTGAATGTTTGAAGCATAGTTGTTTGAAAGTGAAGTGAAAGTGAAAGTTGCTCAGTCATGTCCAACTCTCTGCGACCCCATGGACTGACTATACAGTCCGTGGAATTCTCTAGGCCAGAATACTGGATTGGGTAGCCTTTCCCTTCTCCTGGGGATCTTCCCAACCCAGGGATAGAACCCATGTCTCCCACATTGAAGGTGGATTCTTTACCAGCTGAAGCCCAAGGATCCTGGAGTGGGTAGCCTATCATTTGGGGATCTTCCTGACCCAGGAATCAAACCAGGGTCTCCTGCATTGCAGGTGGATTCTTTGCCAACTGAGCTATCAGGGGAAATATTTCAAAATTCAACACTGTTCAGATCTCTTTCTCTATATTAAAAAAAATTTTTTTTTTTGAGTTCTTAGTGCTGTATTATTATGGTCAAAGGCAGAATTAGAACATAAATCCCTTACCAGATCACAGATTTTCCTCTTCCCTCTCTTGTTGAAGGGCTACCCTTTTTTTTGTTTTCAAAATGGAGCAAACAAGGTCTAAAACCAAAATCCCTGCCGATTTAATATTCACCAATATTTAATAATAGCTCATCTATGGGTCAAGATGACAGAACACAGCCCACCCACAATTTATTACTAAATAAGCTCCACACCTCCAAGCTTAGAAGGTTCAAAGTCATTCCAATTCTTCTCTCTGATTTTGCAGCTGAATTACCTCATTAAAAATTATTATTAGATTGCTATTCCTATCAGATTGTGATCAATATTTTACGGCAGGAAGATCTGAATGAGAAGGTGAGACTCCCACATGAGTTAATTTTGCATTATATTGCTTCTATAGCTTTAAGATCTGTATCTTTTAAGCTACTCTATGAAATTAAGTACAAGTGTTTTGAAGGAAATATCTGATTTGCAAAGACTTTTCTGTCCATGGGTGTAAAAAAAGGAAAAACGTATTCCTAGGGCTGCCACATTTCTTCCCTTCTCATAAGAAAATTTAAGAGAGGGGCTTCCCTGGTGGTTCAGGGGCTAAAACACTGTGCTTCCAAAGTAGGAAGTCTGGGTTCGATCCACGGTCAGGAAGTTAGATCCTACACATCGCAACTAAGAGTTCACATGCTGCAACTAAAGATTCAGCACGCTGCAATTGAGACACGGTGCAGCCAGATACATAAATAAATATTTTTAAAACAGAAAGTTTAGAGGAACAAACTTTTTCTCCAAATAAATGTGTACCTTTGTCAATTAGGGGTTAAATTGGCTTTGAGTGACTAGAGTGGAAACTAATGATGAATTTCAGAATAATTTCTGGGAAGTGTCACCCAAGTTCCAAACAGGAGACTGTACGTTTTAGAACATAATCCAATGGGAAGTTGGGCACATTCAATATTTCAAACATATTTAAAATATTTATTTCTTGGCCGTGCCATGAAGCATGCGGGATCTTTGCTCTCCTGCCAGGGATCAAACCCATGCCTCTGGCAGTGGAAGCACAAAGTCTTGACCACTGGACTTTCAGGGAGGTCCCCTCGATCAAGCTTAAAGTTTGAATGATACTGGCTCAAACTTTTTTTTTAAACACTATATGGGCAACAGCATATGTTGCCCATAATTTAATTCATGGGCAACAGCACAAAATAAAATAACAGATTCTAGAAATATAATAATGAAGGTTATATGAAAAACTTTAAAATGTAAAGGACTAATGCACACGAAAGGCTACCAGGCATATTCAGGAGGATATCTGAATAGTGATAGCCAAAAAAATGTCCTATTGGAAAAATAAATGTGATGGTTGATATACATACATGAAGGATGCAATAGGTCAATGTTAATCATATCCTCCATTGCATTTTTTCACTTTGAAAGCACTGAGAGATCCAGTAGGGAGTCATAATGGTTACTTCCAAGCGAGATCAATTTTGAAGGAGCCCTATTTCTGAGACTAACTGATAAATGTCATTTGTAATGGGAAACATTTGCTTTCTGGCTAGTTAAGAGCATTTAGGTAGACAGTAATGCATTGCAGCTGAAGGGTGGAGGTCCTCTAAAAAGAAGTATATTTTTTCTTTGCCAAATATAATGAAAAAAGTACAACTTCCAACTGCCCCACTATTGATACTCATTCAAGAAAGATTCTTGCAATATGACTCTTTCACAGGAAAGAAAAAACACTGGAAAATCAGAAGAGCAGATTATTACAGTTCAATAAACAGTGAGGAGTTTTAAGAAGAATAATCAAGATTTATCACTATAGAAACGAAGACACAAGTGAAAACAAAGAATAGATACGGTTTACAGGAAAGTCAGTGTATTTTTACACACATGTTAGAATGGGCTAGTTTTTGTTCTAGTTAAAAAAAATAAATAAATAAATCCTAAATAAATCCTAAATCTCAGGTGCCCTAGACAATAATGTATTGTTATTTTTCACTTGCTGCATGTCTGACGTGGGTTTGGAAGGCAGGTGTGCTCCTCTGTGTCACCAGTACTTCCCTGATCAACGTGGGAAGGGGGTTAAAGCTCTACAGTACCTGCCCCGGCAAGGAAATGCCTCCGCTTACAAGTGACACATGTTCCTTTCATTTCATTGGCCAAAGCCAGTCACATGGTCATGACTAATTTCAATATAGTGAAGTGCAATTCTATCATATGCTTGCTTGGAGCAAGGAGATCATATTTGTGAACAGTTTTAATGGCTATCACATCACTTTTTTGTGTAGTTTTTTTTTTTTTTTACTTTTTTAGTTTGTATTGGGGTATAGCTGATTAACAATGTTGTCAGGTTAACAGTGAAGATGCTCAGCCATACATATATGTGTATCCAGTCTCCCCCAAACTCCCCTCCCATCCAGGCTGCCACATAACATTGAGCAGAGTTCTCTGTGCTATAAGTAGGACACTGTGGTTATCCATTATAAATACAGTAGTGTGTACATGTCCATCCCAAACTCCCTACTGTCCCCTCCCCCCAACCTTACCCCCTGGCAACCACAAATTCATTCTCTAAGTCTGTATCACATCATATTCGATGAAGGAAAAACTGGTTGTAGATAAGGACTATTACATGCAAGGTGAGTCCGACAACCAGAATCACAATAGTCCAACATGTAAGGAGAATACCAACAATAGGAAGGTATTTAGTGTCTTCAAAAGCATAACTTTCACAGTTACTGCTAATCAATATATTAACATTAGAATCTAGAAAACATATCATGTAGGTAGAACAGAAGGATACAAGTAGTTGTGACAAATGGTCCCAACATACATTTCAGGCAAAACTAGACTGGTCTGCTAGTACCATATATTCTCCATATGCTTAGTTAGCAAGTCAAACACAGTTTCTAATGAATTTATTAGGAAGCATGGTCTTTGTTTGACTTTTTTTATTTTTTTAACCCAGAGGAAATCTTCACCCTCACTGGGAGCACAGATAAAATCTCAGGCAGTACCATGGCATACAAAGCAAACTGGATCTGAGCCTCTCGGACTGGGATTGGAGGCCCAATATTCCCACAGTGGGCCTGAAATATTGCAGAAACCCTGGAAAATGCTAGACTGCTGCTTCAAGAACACTTTTCAAAGGAAAGAAGTTGTCTCTTTGTCAAACAATGCAAGTTTTCATTTCAAAAAGCCAAGAATTATGGATGGACATAGAGACTGTCATCAGTTCAGTTCAGTTGTTTAGTGGTGTCCGACTCTTTGCGACCCCATGGAATGCAGCACACCAGGCTTCCCTGCCCATCACCAACTCCTGGAGCTTGCTCAAACTCATGTCTATCGAGTCAGTGATGCCATCCAACCATCTCATCCTCTGAAGTCCCCTTCTCCTCCTGCCTTCAATCTTTCCTAGCATCAGGGTCTTTTCCAATGAGTCAGTTCTTTGCATCAGGTGGCCAAAGTATTGGAGCTTCAGCTTCAGCATCAGTCCTTCCAATGAATATTCAGGACTCACTTCCTTCAGAATGGACTGGTTGGATCTCCTTGCAGTCCAAGGGACTCTCAAGAGTCTTCTTCAACCTCACAGTTCAAAAGCATCAATTCTTTGGTGCTTAGCTTTCCTTATGGTCCAACTCTCACATCCATACGTGACCACTGGAAAAACCATAGCTTTGACTAGATGGATCTTTGTCAGCAAAATAATGTCTCTGCTTTTTAATATGCTGTCTAGGAGACTGTCATACAGAGTGAAGAAGGTCAGAAAGAGGAAAACAAATATCATATATTATCACTTATATGTGGGATTTAGAAAAATGGCACAGATGAACCTATTTACAAAGCAGCAATAGAGACACGGATGCAGAGAACAAATTTATGGATCCCAAGGCGGGGAGGGAGAGAGGAATGAACTGAAAGGTTGGGATTGACATATATACACTACGTATAAAATAGACAACTACTGAGAACCTGTTGTACAGGGAATTCTGCTCAGTTCTCTGCAGTGACCTAAATGGGAAAGAAATCTAAAAAAGACGGAATATATGTTTATGTATAACTGATTCACATTGCTACACAGCAGAAACTAACAACGTTGCAAAGCAACTCTAATAAAAATAAATTTTTTTAGAAGTCAAGAATTACAAGAGTGACAATGGGACTTTCAGTTCATTTCTATGTTAATCTATTTACTATGTTTTTGCAGCCATGAAATTAAAAGATGCTTACTCCTTGGAAGGAAGGTTATGACCAACCTAGATAGCATATTGAAAAGCAGTGACATTACTTTGCCAACAAATGTCCATCTAGTCAAGGCTATGGTTTTTCCAGTAGTCATGTATGGATGTGAAAGTTGGACTGTGAAGAAAGCTGAGCACCGAAGAATTGGTGCTTTTGAACTGTGGCGTTGGAGAAGACTCTTGAGAGTCCCTTGGACTGCAAGGAGATCCAACCAGTCCATTCTGAAGGAGATCAGCCCTGGGTGTTCTTTGGAAGGACTGATGCTAAAGCTGAAACTCTAAAGGAATGGACAGAGGATGAGATGGCTGGATGGCATCACTGACTCGATGGACGTGAGTTTGGGTGATCTTTGGGAGTTGGTGATAGACAGGGAGGCCTGGCATGCTGCAGTTCATGGGGTCGCAAAGAGTCAGACACAACTGAGCGACTGAACTGAACTGAACTAACAGGTAGCATAATATGTACCCTCCAATTTAATTATGTGATTCTTGGGACAGTATTATTTGCATCTGTGACTGTGCTATATAGACCTTAATATAATATATGTGTATATGTGTATGACTGAGACACAGTTTCACAAAATCTAACTTGTCTTTACTCCATACATGGAAATTAAAATTACACAAAATTAAAACATGCTTGCTCCTTGGAAGAAAAGCTATGACAAACCTAGACAGCATATTAAAAAGCAGAGACATTACTTTGCCGATAAAGGTCTGTATAGTTAAAGCTATGGTTTTTCCAGTAGTCATGTATGGGTTTGAGAGCTGGACCATAAAGAAGGCTGAGTACCGAACAATAGGTGCTTTTGAATTGTGATGCTGGAGAAGACTCTTGAGAGTCCCTTGGACTGCAAGGAGATCCAACCATTAAATCCTGAAGGAAATCAATCCTGAATATTAAACCTAAAGGAAACCATTAAATCCTAAAGGAAATCAATCCTGAATATTCACTGGACTGGTGCTGAAGCTGAAGCTCCAGTACTTTGGCCAACTGATGACAATAACTGACTCATTAGAAAAGACCCTGATGCTGGGAGAGATTGAAGGCAGAAGGAGAAGGGGGCGACAGAGGATAAGATGGTTGGATGGCATCACCAACTGAATATACATGAGTCTGAGTAAACTCTGGGAGATAGTGAAGGACGTGGTAGCCTGTCTACCCTGTCTACCCTGGGGGAGTCCATGGGGTCACAAAGAATTGGACATGACTGAGAGACTGAACAACACCACACAATAATTCTGACAGGTTCTTTTCTATACTTTTTTTTTAAAATGCTGATTTCAACCCACTACATTGTTTCACTAAAGGATCACGACCTCAGTCTGAAAATCCTGATTTGAGGGAAGTTTCTAGTTGGTCTGCCCTAGGGATCTAGCCTGTGAAATATTTCTCCTGGTGGTTTGATTTAGGACATTGACTGAGCACCGATTGTCACCGATCGTGTTTGCAGACAGATGATATCAGACTGGAAGATGTAGCTAACATAGCCTTAGTAGGCTGCAACAGTGGATCCAAGAAAACGGGCTGTGTTTTCAAAAAGTTAAAGGTATAAGCCTACACTACATTAAGCGATGTAAGTCATATATCCCCAATAGGGGACATATTTTAAAATTTGTTTCATCTTTGTAGAAGGAGTTATGATTTGAAAATAGAACATATGGGAAAGCTTTCTGGATTTTAATTTAGTACAAGCAGGATCCAAGTCATCAGGGTTAAGTGATTGCCAAAATAACCAGGTGAAAAGCAATCAGACGAAGAGTCCCTGAGAACCTTTCCTGAGGCCAGAGTTTACCTGGCTGTTTGCATTTACTTCTCAGAAGCACATTTTAACCAGAGGGACAATGACAAATTAGAACAAGGACACATGAGGTAGGGGAAGAACCACATCACATGAAGGACAGTTGAAGGAGTGCAGGGTGTGGAATCTGAAAATGCAAGACTTAAAGGAATTTCCAGTGGTCATGTATGGATGTGAGAGTTGGACCATAAAGAAGGTGGAACGCTGAAGAATTGATGCTTTTGAACTGTGGTGTTGGAGAAGACTCTTGAGAGTCCCTTGGACAGCAAGAAGATCCAACCAGTCAATTCTAAAGGAAATCAGTCCTGAATATTCATTGGACGGACTGATGCTGAAACTGAAGTTCTAATACTTTGGCCACCTGATGCGAAGAACTGACTCATTGGAAAAGACCCTGATGCTGAGAAAGACTGAAGGCAGGAGGAGAAAGGGATGACAGAGGATGAGATGGTTGGATCACTGACTCGATGGACATGAGTTTGAGCCATTTCTGGGAGCTGGTGATGGACAGGGAATCCTGGAGTGCTCCATTCCATGGGGTCGCAAAGAGTCGGACATGACTGAGCAACTGAACTGACTGAAAGGAATAGTGGTCTTCAAGTATCAGAAAATCTGATATGAATCACACGAAAGAAAGATGACACTTGGTCCCTTGTCTCCCAGAAGGCAGAATCATTCATTCATTCATTCATTCATTGAACAAACTTGTTGAGCACCTATTACTTTTTATTAAGCCAAGTTTTAGAAGTCCAGGAATAAAAGGAACTCAAAAACCACACAGTCCAGTGGGCATGAAGGACACATCCCAGCTTTCTGAAACTTGCATGTATGTCTCTTGTGGCAGCAGTGTTCATTGGGCAGGCATAGCCCCCTTGTAATGCATCACCTTCTGTGTGGGATCATTTATTGTCCAGACTCAAGGTCTGTACCGTGTCCTGGACCAGGATCAACCAGCAAAAATCTTTAAAAAGCTCCCAGTTACCTCTAGAATAAGATCTAAAATCCAAAGGGCACCCAAGGCTTGTTTTCAAAATCTCTTTTTTCATCAATGTCTCCTGCCACCCCCTACCCCAGCCATTTTAAATTAAGTTCAGTTCCCTAAATGCGCTGTGCTTTCTCACTGCCTTCCAATGCTGTATGCCTGTCATCATCGCCAGCCCCTGGCTGACTTCTGTGTTTCCACTATGACAACGCGGTTACCCGCCTCCTTCAGGAGGCCCCTGTGACTCCTGCTGGCCAGGTTCCATGAACCCTCCTCTGTGCTCCAGGGTACACAGTCCCCCTTTGTTATTTATCCTAGAGAACTGTCACTTACCTAGAAGCTCTGTGAAGACTGGAATGTTTTCTCTTGGTATCTCAGCACCGGGTGCAGTGGGTGGCACAGAGCTGGTCTTCAAAAATGCCTGTTAAATATATCAACGAATGAAGGGTTCTGATTGCACCAAGAGATTAAGTATTCCCTAAAACAACTTTTAATAGAGTATCATCTATAAAAATATTGAGTCACTATGTTGTACACCTGAAACTGATATTGTAAATCAATGATACTTCAATTTAAAATAAAACAAGCATTTCCAAAGATAGAACTGTTCATTGACTTTCAACTTTTGACAATGAATCTAAATAGAGGAATCATGAGAGAACTCTTTAGAAACTCACTTCTAAGGTCAAGACCACCATGGACCTCTAGGCAACAGGAGCCCGAAGTGAGTCAGGTAACAGGAAGCACGCCCTGAAACTTGCTCCCCAGGGACGCGAAGAGAGGATGAGGAGGGATTGTTGACAGTCATCATCAGAAGGTGATCTCAATTTGCTGCTCTGTGAGTTGTCCTGGCATCGCAGGGGGCATCCAGCCTTTCTCTCCTACAAGAAGGCTGGCACCAGGCAGTCCATGCGTCGGGGCAGTAAAACAATCCCGCATGAAGGGCAGCACGTTGTCTGTGGGCCGTGCCAGCCTGAAGAAACAGTGCTGCCTTTGAGAGACACAAAGAGCCACTGTCCTTGCCTCTTTTTTTCTTCTTCAAAAACTGTCAGAGTCCAAAACTCGCTGCAGAGATAACAAAGGCTCCTCGCAGACTGAGCAGAAGGCTGTAGCCGTTCCACCTGTAGAACCCCAGCCAAAACCACCCCACAGCCCACAAGATTAAGGTAGTCAAGCATCCTTTTCACCTGGTCCATAATCTGAAAGAAAAATAAGCTTTGCTGAAAAAAAAATAGAATGCTCCCCCCCCCCCTTTTTTTCTCTGCCCCTATTGGTTCAGGACTGCCCTGTTCACATCCATGGAGTGAATCAGCTTCTGCATGCCAGGATGTCTCCTTGGTAATACACACCCTACTTGCTGGTGTTTTTCATGATGCTGCCATTATATCCATGTACTATAAAAGCCTGAGGAGTTATTTTAGCAAAGACTGAAGAACCATCCACAGAGTAGGTCCTGTGCTAAATGGGAGGTTGGACTGATTGACGACTGAGATCCCTTCCTGGTTCTGTAATTAGAAGGCAGGGAGAGGGAACATGTAATTCATTCAAGTCTGTGGTCACCCGGTAGTCACATTAATAACGCAAATGGCTCAAATGTGGACAGTGCTGCCAAGGAGTCAAGTACAGAGGGCAAGGGCAGTTAGGAGAGAACAGAGGGAAGAGGAAGGCTAAGAGACAGGGCTGCAGTTAAGAAAGTTGACATCAGTCTACACTGGGCACGCGCTGTGTTTCAGGCAGGCGCTCACGACACAGGTGAAAAGCAAATTGCTTTGAGACGAGCAGTGAAAACGAGACCTGTACTCAGGCTACAGCAATGCAATAGGCTGGGGGCCATGGTGTGTCCGTGCAGGGAGCACAGCATGTCTGGAGGCAGATAAAATAAAGCTTCTTCAATGAGGCAACGAGCGAGCTTAAGCTTAAGAATGAACAACTGCTGATTTAATTTGGGAGGAGGGGGCGGGAGAAGAGTCTACACAGAAAGGACAGCAAAAGCTAAGCTGTAAAGCATGTGAGATCATGGCAGACACAGAGAGTTGCAGGCGGTTCCTGGGCATGGCTAGTGCAGAGGACACCTGTGAAAAGACAGCAGAAGTCCTGGGAAACAGGGAGCTACCTGAACTGTGAAGGTCTCTCCTGCCATGCATAGCGGTGGGGGATTTACTATCAGTGTTGGGAAGACATGGGTCCCAGAGCCCCAGGGAGGAACCGCTTCCTAGCAGGGACCTGTGGAGTGGACAAAACTTCAGAGAGGGCAAGAGACTATAGGCACTGGACTTCCCAGGCTAACAGAAACAGGAGAGAAGCGGGCTGGGCACAACCTTTAAGAGAATGACCTAGCCATCATCATTATGACAAAAACTGGTTAGCACCAACATGGCGCAAGATTCAACTTCCAGTGGACCTTGAGCTTCATTATATGCTCTCTGTAATGTGTTAGCATTACAAATTGCCAACATCTGTTGGATCATTGAAAAAACTAGAGCGTTCCAGAAAAACATCTACTTCTGCTTTATTGACTACACCAAAGTGGATCACAACAAACTGTGGAAAATTCTTCAAGAGATGGGAATACCAGACCACCTGACCTGCGTTCTGAGAAATCTGTATGCAGGTCAAGAAGCAACAGTTAGAACTGGACATGGAACAACAGACTGGTTCCAAATTGGGAAAGGAGTACATCAAGGCTGTATATTGTCACCCTGCTTATTTAACTTATATGCAGAGGACATCATGCAAAATGTCACGCTGGATGAAGCACAAGTAGGAATCAAGATGGCCAAGAGAAATATCGATAACCTCAGACATGCAAATGACACCACCCTTATGGCAGAAGGCAAAGGATAACTAAAGAGCCTCTTGATGAAAGTGAAAGAGGGGAGTGAAAAAGTAGTTTAAAAGTCAACATTCAGAAAACTAAGATCATGGCATCCGGTCCCATCACTTCATGGCAAATAGATGGGGAAACAATGGAAACAGTGAGAGACTTTATTTTGGGGAGCTCCAAAATCACTGCAGATGGTGACTGCAGCCATGAAATTAAAAGACACTTGCTCCTTGGAAGAAAAGCTGTGACCAACCTACACAGCGTATTAAAAAGCAGAGACATTACTTTGCCAACAAAGGTCCATCTAGTCAAAGCTATGGTTTTTCCAGTAGTCATGTATGGATATAAGAGTTGGACTATAAAGAAAGCTGAACAGGAAAGAATTGATGCTTTTGAACTGTGGTGTTGGAGAAGACTCTTGAGAGTCCCTTGTACTGCAAAGAGATCCAACCTGTCAATCCTAAAGGAAATCTGTCCTGAATATTCATTGGAAGGACTGATGTTGAAGCTGAAACTCCAATACTTTGGCCGCCTGATGCGAAGAACTGACTCATTGGAAGAGACCCTGATGCTGGGAAAGATTGAAGGTGGGAGGAGAAGGGGACGATGACAGAGAATGAGATGGTTGGATGGCATCACTGACTTGATGGACATGAGTTTGAGTAGGCTCTGGAAGTTGGTGATGGACAGGGAAGCCTGGCATGCTGCAGTCCATGGGGTCACAAGGAGTCAGACACGACTGAGCGACTGAACTGAACTGAACTGAGTGTGTTAGGATCTAAATGACACAACCCAGTTCCCAGGCTGCCCATAAGAGGTCAAAAAGTGGGTGGTGGCCCATTTCCTGGAAATCCCTGCCCCTTCTCCAAAATAGTTGGAATAACCCTCCCACTCATTAGCCTATGAAATTACCCACCCATAAAAACTAACCACCCCATATTTCAGGGTCTCCTGCCTTCTGAGGTGGCCCATACTCTTTCTGTGGAGTGTGTTTCTCCCAGGATTATTCTTGCTTTTTGAGATGAACTGCATTCTGTCTATGGAATGTGTAAAAGTGAAAGTTGATCATTCCTGTCCAACTCTTTGCAACCCCATGGACTGTAGCCTGTCAGGCTCCTCTGTCCATGGAATTCTCCAGGCCAGAATCCTGGAGTGGGTAGCCATTCTCTTCTCCAGGGGATCTTCCCAGCCCAGGGATTTGACCCAGGTCTCCCACATTGCAGGCAGGTTCTTTACCACTAAAGCCACCAAGGAAGCCCACGAATACTGGAGTGGGTAGCCTATCCCTTCTCGAGGGGATCTTCTTGACCCAGGAATCGAACAGGGGTGTCCTGCATTTTTACCAGCTGAGCTACCAGGGAAGCTCATGAAATGTGTATCTTTCTAAGTAAATCTTACATATCACTTTGTCTCTCACTGAATTCTCTCTTTGCTGAGACATCAAGAAACTGAGCTTCATTAAGTTCTGAGACCAAGTGTGCGATTTCAACTAAAAGGCTGTGGATTCAAGTCCCTGTCTGAGGTGTGCAGTTTCATAGTCAAGATTGGCTGTTCTCAAGCGTGGGTGAAGAATGCCACCAGCCATATCAGCAAACAAAGGACCTTGGTCATCAAGCCATCAACCACTGCAGCCATCACAACAGTGCAGCCTGAGGGGGATTCAGGACGGAGAAAAACAGGATACTGACCAAGTGCATCCTACCAGGCTCCTCCACCCATGGGATTTTCCAGGCTAGAGTACTGGAGTGGGTTGCCGTTTCCTTCTCCATAGACAACTAAGGTGCATGTCAAAAGAATTATTTCAACGAGCTCAGCCTCTTGTATCTTCCCATATGGAAAATCACTAACTTTGTTAACTGGAGATGTCTGGGTTTTCTTTAATTAACAGTAATTCTTTGATGTTTCTACTACCTGGTTTTTGTTGCAAAATATATATATCCTGGTTCTTCGCTTAACTCTTTGGAACAGTTCCTCAGAGATATATAAGAGGCTGACTCCTGGGCTTTCATCCTGGTCAGTCTGCTGAATAAAATATAATTCTCAGCTTTTAGGCTGTGCATTTGTTTTCAGTCCATACAAGCATGGCAGGAGAGTAGGTAAAAGGCTCATGTGGGCAAGGGCGACAGACATCGCAGATGGGCTAGAATCTCTTCCTTTTCACCCCCAACGACATGCTGGCACTGTGGAAGTCCCTGGAACTCAGGGGATGTGGGCAGAAAGGTCCAAGAAGATTCAAAGTTAAACTTCCAGTAACCCAGAGGCTTAGGGCTCAGAGCATATGTGACTTTTCGAAAATTACACATGTATTTCTTTTGTATCAGAATTTGTGGCTTGAGATCTACACCTACTACCTGGATTACCTCATTTAAGCCTCACAATAACTTACATCTGAAAGTCAAATTGCTCAGTCGTGTCTGACTCTTTTCGACCCATGGACTGTAGCCTATCAGGCTCCTCTGTCCATGGAATTTTCCAGGCAAGGTACTGGAGCGGGTTGGTACTTCCTTCTCCAGGGGATCTTCCCCACCCAGGGATCGAACCCAGGTCTCCCGCACTGCCGGTAGATGCTTTACCGTCTAAACCACTAGGGAAGCCCCATTATTCTCCCTAGTTTACAGTAGTTAAACACAGAGGCTACGTAAGGAATGAGCTCATAAATGGAAATATTCTCATTCAAGCACCTCGTTTTACCACTGAGATAACAGAGGTTTTGGAAAAGCTAAATGGGTCTTAAGTTCCAAGCCCAAGCCTGAAGGAAATCCTGGCTATCCCAATGTGCACTGGAAGGCAGAGTCTGAACCAGGGTGAAGTCCTCCAGGGTGCATTTTTAAAAAAACTTGAACACTGCTGTTGTTGCTTCTGGATTTGTAAGGCAGACACATGTGAAAGGCAGATTTCCTGGAGATTTTCTACTTTTGAAATATTAATTGCAGCCTAGGCTAATAGGCTAGAAGAAGCCTATTGGTCAGCAAGAAGGCTCTTGGTCTCAGTGGGTTAACTCCTTCCCCAAACCCCTCCCCACCCATGGGAGAGGCAGCAAATCCAGTGAAGGAGAGGCAGAGGAACCTCTGAAAGGCCCGCTGCTGCTGCTGGAGCAGGTAGGGAGCCCATGGGCATCCAGCCTAGGGAGCCAAGCCCGCAAGGCCAGTCAGCTGCCAGGATCAATGGCGCTCTCCCACGGCTCCAAGGCGTCCTGCTTGGAGGTGGAAGTTCCCACTCTATGGGCAATGTGCCACTGGTTTAAGAAAGAAACTACTGTCTCTAAGAGCCAAAAAGCAGGGACATTACTTTGCTGATAAAGGTCTGTCTAGTCAAAGCTACAGAGAAGGCAACAGCAACCCACATCCAGTACTCTTGCCTGGCAAATCCCATGGACGGAGGAGCCTGGTAGGCTGCAGTCCATGGGGTCACTAAGAGTCGGACACGACTGAGCGAATTCACTTTCACTTTTCACTTTCATGCATTGGAGAAGGAAATGGCAACCCACTCCAGTGTTCCAGATTCTCTCTCCAGGAGAATCCCAGGGACAGGGGAGCCTGGTGGGCTGCCGTCTCTGGGATCGCGCAGAGTCAGACATGACTGAAGCGACTTAGCAGCAGCAGCAGTCAAAGCTATGGTTTTTCCAGCAGTCATGTATGGATGTGAGAGTTGGATCATAAAGAAAGCTGAGTGTGGAAGAATTGATGTTTTTGAACTGTGGTGTTAGAGAAGACTCTTCAGAGTCCCTAGGATTGCAAGGAGATCCAACCAGTCAAACCTAAAGGAAATCACTCCTGAATATTCTTTAGAAGGACTGATCCTGAAGCTGAAGCTCTAATACTTTGGCCACCTGATACGAAGAACTGACTCATTGGAAAAGACCCTGATGCTGGGAAAGATTGAAGGCAGGAGGAGAAGGGGATGAAGAGAGGATGAGATGGTTGGATAGCATCACCGACTCAATGGACATGAGTTTAAGCAATCTCTGGGAGTTGGTGATGGACGGGGAAGCCTGGTGTGCTGCAGTCCACGGGGCCGCAAAGAGTTGCACATGACTGAGTGACCGCAACTGAACTGAACTGTGTGCCTGGAGGTCTCTACCTGTGTTACTTGGTTTAACTGTAGTGAGATTACTATAAGAAAGGAATTATTTTCATTTAACAGGGAAGAAAACTGAGGATCAAAGAACTTAGAGATCCTGCCAAAGTCAGGAATCAGA
Source organism: Capricornis sumatraensis (assembly GCF_032405125.1). Lineage (NCBI taxonomy): Eukaryota > Metazoa > Chordata > Mammalia > Artiodactyla > Bovidae > Capricornis > Capricornis sumatraensis. The sequence continues at coordinate 28,732,613 of NC_091083.1, forward strand.
AGGGTGAGGTTCAAAACCAGGTATTTACCCATTCCCCCAAACCACTGGCTTCTGTTTTTCTTCCCCCAGTGAGACCCCCTCATTTATTTCTAAATCACCCTCCCTTACTGCATTTTTTTCCAGTTGTAAAACAAGCCTAGAAAAGGACTGATAAAATATCCCTCACCTTCCTTAAAATGGAGTGAACAAATGTGAAAGTATTTGGAATGAACAATATGTAAGATATATTGTAAGGATCCTTGCAGTAAAAAGATACATGGCTTGCATTACCAAGGAGCCTCAACTGAAGTCCCAATAGGTAGTGACAACATAAAGATCATTTTGATTCCAAGACTGGTACAGGAGAAGCAGGGAGAGGAGGAAGCGCACTGTACTTCCACGTGACTGTTTTTGGAGAATTAAAAAAAAAAAAAGCTTTGGTGAGCTAATCTTGAACTTGAGGCACTGTTCCTTTGTTGTCCAGCTGCTGCCTTCAAATCCTGTGTTTGTGTTACCCACAATTGCCACGGAAGCATTTCATTTCATTTATTTATTATTCATATCCCTCTAACTTCCAAAGATAAATGCAAAGCGGGGAAGTGAAGCTTTTTCATTTTCATACACTAGATTCGTATCTCAGCCGCTTTGTTTTGCTGATATGTCAGTGTAAAAACCACGGAGCTCCTACAACCACCCGTGCAGAGGGCTGGCCGATGGCGATTACTCTAAAATTCAAATATTTGGATTCGATGCAGAGGTCCAGTGCCAAGGACATGCTGATCTGCGATTGAAGAGCTAAAACATGAAAGTCCCAATATTCCTCTCCCCTGACTGTGTCGAAGGGACGCACTGTGGACTTAATCTCTTTAATCTGCCTAGCTGCTTCCAAAGCCACAATTATTCTGAAACCAGGCAAGGGCCAGCAGTGCTGCTGGGTCTGCTCCTGAGTGCAAGGCGAGGCTGGGACCACAGATCCCCACGGACTCTTTGTTCTGTAGCAGAGGATTCTCTCGGTGGCCAGCTGAAGGACTTTTCTTTGTGTTGTGATTGACAGACATGAATTAAATATCACCCCACTGGGCTTTCTGATTGGTGGATGGCCATGGATTACAACAATGTCTGGGGAAAATGGTGTTTCATGATAGGGAGACACGACCAGAAAGGCAGGGCTTTTCCAGCTAATCCTGAACTTGACAAGAGCAGAGACCTTGATTCTGGGCTGTGTGTGTGTGTGTGTGTGCGCGCATGTGTATGTTAGCTTGATATGCCTTGTTCAGGTCTGGAAAGGATGGATCCTAGAATGGTCTAAGAGAACAGGAAGAAGCCAAAGGAAGTAAAATAACTGGGGGGAGAGAAAAAGACTGTTTTCTTTAAAAGACTGAAGTTTCTGGAGCTGTGCTTTAAGGATTCTATCCTTCAATGGGTCTGGCGTTGTCCTTCGGGCATTTTTTATTTCTCCGTTTTTCAGCAGGCAATTAGTGTTCCTTAGGGCAGGTGCAGGGGCCTGCAACGTCCACCCTGTTCCCAGCATACAATGCACAGCCTTGGGCACAAACAGCTCTGCACACTCAAGCCTCCGGTTCTGGCAAATAGAGATGGTGCAATCAGAAAGTCCTAAGTGTGGAGAGGTGGAGGGAAAAAGAAAAGCATCCCAGAATCCTAGGTGATTCAGCATGTAGGTGGCCAACTAGGAAAAGAGGAAACAGGAACACAAATGGCAAAATGACAAAACACACCTATCATCTAGCCTAAGAGCTGGTGAGGGGTTTAGATGAGTGTCAATTTCAAAGAAAGGTGATTACTGACCCCCCAAGACAGAAAGCGGTGATTCCCAGCAGAGGTCAGAAGCAGCATTCTTAGCCTTAAGTTTATATTTTGTGAATGATGTTTTCTGATGCTTGGAATGCTATGGTATAACATATATTCCAGCATGAACATACTCTGGTTTGCTATTAGTGGCAGACAACATTAGGGAGGAATCTTTTGCCCAGCTTTCTTATTTTTAAGATTTTTTTTAAAGTCTGTATTGAAGTTTTTACAACAGTGCTTCTGTTTAATGTTTAGTTTTATGGCCATGAGGCATGTGGGATTTTAGCTCTCTGACCAGGGATCGAACCTGTACTCTCTTCATTGGAAGGCAAAATCTTAACCACTGTACCACCAGGGAAGTCTCGTGGCTTTCAATAAATATCAAAATTTTGTAAAGTAATTCTCCTCTAATAAAGTAAATTAATTTAAAAAAAGAAAGAAAAATGCAAAAAAAAAAAATCAAAATTGTTTTCCCCCTAGTTGAGCACAAAGATTCGTTTGGTAAGATGAGAAGGCAGAAGTATTCAAATGTTGGCCAGATTTGGGGCAGTTAAATAGATTTAAAAAAAAAAAAAAAGGGCAAAGAGTTTGTTTGGCCTAGGAGTTGTTACTGTGTCTCAAAAGGTAGTCTGTGTTTACCAGGGCACCTGTGACAGGCTTGTAAGCCTCAACTGGGAAAACTCCTGGGCACCATACAGGTGAGCAGATGAGAATTGGAAGCTAATATCCAAGTGTCAGCAGAGCAGCCATGGACACATCCAGAGTGGAGGGGCTGTAGCAGATGAGGCACATGGGGCACAGAGCTTCAGAAATCCGGGAGAAGCTGAGAAAACACTTCCCAATCCTGGCAAGAAAACGTGGGCAATAGGTAGGGTCCATGGCACTAGAATCAAGCTTAAGCCAAAGATTCATCCTCCAGGCATCTCAGCCTAGGGGCTGTAACGTTTCCCGAAGAAGCAAAAGTGAATCTTGGCATGGCCAGGGTGAGGAGGCGGCGTGACCATATGGCTCCTCTACTGGGGTGTGTTGAAGGTGGTTGTGAAGGGAAGAGAAATACAAGGCAGACGTTTTGGGAAAGCAGAACTCGAGCTAACCACCTACGCTCTCTGGCTGCTGGAAATGGCATCCTTCTTTTGGGACAGAAGTTTGGGAGTGTTCATGTTCATGTACATTCTAATCAACGTGAAGTCCTTATTTAGAGGCTGCACAATCTCTGTGGACTGTTTGCAACAGTGGCGAATAGATGCCTGGCTCGTCAGCGTTCAGTGCAACAGTGCCAGCTCCGGGAAGCCTTCCTAAGCTGGAAGAGCCCTACTCCGGGAGGAAATATGAGTAATAACAAAGATGCTTCTTTAATAGAGCCACAGCTTGGAGAGCCGTAACTTGGTACATCCCCACCTCCTCCCACCATGTTTTGCTGGTTTTTTTTTCTTCCTAAGGTGTGCTGTGTTGTTAGGAAGATTTATGAGCTGTGTGTTCCTTTGGCTCCTTCGTGAATCCAAGCAGTTGGGTCCTAATGCCTTGACTATGATGTTACGGAAGGGAATGGGATTACGAAGCCGTCAGAGGAGTGGACTGGCTGTGATGGAGGGTATGACTGCTAGGACTGTCATTACAATATACTATAGTCTGGGTGGCTTAAGCAACAGCAATTTAATTCTGTTAGGCTTAATAATTCTGAAGGCTCGAAGTCTAAGATCAAGGTGTCAAAGACCTCTCTCCTGGCTTGTAGAGAGCCGTCTCCTCCCTTTGCCCTCATGTGGGCTTCCCTTGATGGGTGTCTGTGTCCTAATCGCCTCTTCTCATAAGGACACTACCCAGATCAGATGAAGCCCACCTTAGTGACCTCATCTGACCTTAGTTATCTCCTTAAGGATCTTATCTCTGAATAGATTCTGAGGTACTGGGGGTATGGAGTCCAACATAAGAATTTGGAGGGAGGAGATACAATGCAGCCCATGGGATGCCCTTGTGGGCTCCCTGGATACCGGGAGATGTAATTGCTTTGGGGCCTATAATATTGTGGTGAAACAGTCTTCGTACAAAAGCAGAATGCTGGATTTCCGTGGTGGTCCAAGGAAGAAGAATCCTGTTAATGCAGGGGACATGGGCTCCACCCCTGATCCTGGAGGATCCCACATGCCTTGGGGCAACTAGGTTGCACTGCAACTCCTGAAGCCCTCACACCCTTGAACCTGTGCTCCACAACAAGAGAAACCACCACAATGAGAAGCCTGTGCACGGCAATTAAGAGTAGCCCCTGCTCCCTGCAACTAAAGAGAGCCTGTGTGTGACAAAGACCCAGCACAGCCCAAAATAAATAAAAAAATAAATATTTTTTAAAAGCAGAAGGTTTATGGACCTGTGACCAGTGCATTTCCACTCAATCACAGACTCATTATCATAACCCTATTATTATAACACGCCATGTAATCATCCTATCAATATCAATAAATATTTACTGATTAATGAATAACTCTTCTTTCCTGAAAAGACTCACCCTTCCTCGTAAGGATTCGACTGAGAGGTGAGCCAAGGTCTCAGGTTATCTGCTGATGGCCTCCTATTGAGTGAATTGTGGGCAGTTTCTAGTGAACGGTAAAGCATCATAAATAAATAAACTAAATAAACAAATAATCATAAACTGTAAAGCATCACGTTAAACAACTTTTGTCAACATAAATTAAGAGACTGCTCTTTACGACACGATCACTTCTGTTTTTTCAAGTCTGTTGGCTTGTCTCCTGAGTAGGTAACTCCGAGATGGGTTCCTCTCCAGAGAATAGAGGACGAGATGCTGGGCAAAGAGCCTCCTTCAAAATGAGTTTCTGTGGAAAATGCTAGATTGGCAGGGCTGGGGCAGAGACCCTTCACTTCAGGCTCAGGCCAGACCAAAGCCAAACATGCTCTTGGTTAATTGATGGGCTGTTCCAGGCAGGTTTGTGGGCAGATGAGATCCCCACATGGCAAGAGAGTCTAGCCCTAGAAGATTCTAGCGCGAGTGAGTTGGCTGTGGTCCCAGAAGACAAGTCCCTACTCTGGGAACATGCTGGTTAACAAGTGTTACAGTTACAGCAGCCCTGAGACAGCCCTGCATCCTGATTACCTCTAAGTTAACACAGGCCTTAGAAGGAAGAGCAAAGTTGTGGCTCAGAGTTGGGAAAAGGGATGAAGAACTGAATGCTATAATATCTAAGGCCCAAGAAGACGCAGACTCTTTTTTTATTGTAGTAAAATACACATAACATGAAGCTTACCATTTGGGGACTTCCCTGGTAGTCCAGTGCTTAGAAATCCACCTGCCAATGCAGGGGACATGGGTTCGATCCCTAGTCTAGAAAGATCCCACAGGCCATGGAGCAACTAAGCCCGTGTGTCACAACTACTGAGCCCAGGCTCCAAACAAGAGAAGCCACGAGAACGAGAAGCCCGAATAGAGCAGCTAGAGAAAGCCCACGCACAACAACGAAGATCCAGCACAGCCAAGATAAATAGATGAATAAAATAAGTTACCAACACAACCTTACCGTGCTAATCATTTTAAGTGTCCAGTTTAGCAGCATCACATAAAGCCACATTATTGTACAACCATCACCACCATCCACCTCCAGAATCCTTTTCATCCAGCAAAACTGACACTCTGTACCCACTGAACACCAACTCCCCATTCCCACCTTGCTCCACTGCCTGCCAACCATTCTGCTTTCTGTTTCAATGAACTGACTGTTGTGGGGCACCTCATATAGGTGGAATCATACAGTATTTGTTCTTTTATAACTGGCTCATTTCACTTAGCATAATATATTCAAGGTTCACCTATGTTTCCGCATGTGTCAGAATTACTTCCCTTTTTAATTAAAATTTTTTTTTCTATTATTTATTTTTAGTTTACTTTTTGGCATTGTGGGATCTTAGTTCCACAACCAGGGATGGAACCCATGCCCCTTATAGTGGAAGCATGGAGTCTTAACCACTGGACCACCAGGGAAGTCCTTATTTTCTTTCTTTTTTTTTTTTTTTCTTATTTTCTTTTTTAAGGCTGAAAAATATTCAGCATTTTGCTTATTCATTCATTCATTGATGGACACTTGGGTTGCCTCTACATTTTGGCCGCTGTGAATAATACTCCAATGAACATGGTTGTACAAGTATCTACTCGAGTTCCTGCTTTCAATATTTTTGGACATTTACCTAGAGATGAGTTCACTGGAAAGGTTCATTCTTAAACCCAGGCCTCTTAGACCATTTTCTAGCCTAGGAGGAAACAATAAGAATAGAAAGGGAATTATGGCTTTCCCTGGGTATATGCTCAGGAGTGGGATTTCTGGGTCACATGGTAGTTCTCTGTTTAGTTTTTTTTAAGACAACAAGGAGTTGGGGAGCGGGGAGCTTCCCTGGCAGTCCAGTGGTTAAGACTTTGCCTTCCAATGCAGGGATGCAAGTTCTATCCCTGGTTGAGGAGCTAAGATTCCATATGCCTCCTGTGGACAAAAAGCAAAACATAAAATAGAAACAATACTGTAACAAATTCAATAAAGACTTAAAAAAAAAAAAAAAACACTGAAACATATATATTACCATATGTAAAATAGTCAGTGGGAATTTGCTATATGATCCAGGGAACTCAAAGGAGATGCGAAGGGCAACCCATTCCAGTATTCTTGCCTGGAGAATTCCATGGACTGAGCAGCCTGGCAAGCTACACTCCATGGGGTCGCAAAGAGTCAGACATGACTGAGTGACTAACATTTTCACTTTCCAGGGAGCTCAAACCTGGTGCTCTGTGACAACCTAGAGGAGTTGGATGGGGTGGGAGGTGGAAGGGAGGTTTAAGGGGGAGGGGACATATGTATACCTATGGCTGATTAATGTTGATATATGGCAGAAACCAATACAGGATTGTAAAGCCATTGTCCTTCAATTAAAAAAACCCCAATTTTAAAAAAAGATAGCAAGGGGGAAAATGGGTGGTGGGATGAATTGGGATATTGGGGTCGACACATATACTACTATGTATAAAACAGATAACTAGTGAGAACCTACTGTATAGCACAGGGGATGCTGCTCAATGCTCTATAGTGACCTAAATAGGAAGGAAATCCAAAAAAGAGGGGATCTATGTATATCTATGGCTGATTCATTTTGCTGTACAGTAGAAATTAACACAACACTGTAAAGCAGCTATACTCTTGGCTCAGTGGTAAAGAATCCACCTGCAGGAGACACAGGAAATACAGGTTCAATACCTGGGTGGGGAATATCCACTGGAGGAGGGCATGGCAACCCACTCCAGTATTCTTGCCTGGAGAATCCCATGGACAGAGGAGCCTAGCGGGCTACAGTCCATGAGGTCACAACGAGTAGGACACATCTGAGAACAAGCACAATATACTCCAATAAAACCTTTAAAAACAGAAAATGAATAACAAGGACCCCATACTGAGGACTGAATTGAGTTGGTACCTGGAAGAGAACACAAGGCAAAGTCTGATCAAGGAACCTGGGCAATGAGAACTCTGACCTCAGCTTCTTGAGATACATTTTTATCAGGAAAGATTTTTGGTTTTAGATTATATATCTCCTTTGGATCCCCTAGTTCTGTATCTGTCCTATTCCACCATTTCTTACACTTTCTACATTGGAGGTTATTTATACATGTATCTTAAGTTTCCTATTAAACTGTATGCTTCCAGAGGGCAGCAACTATGTGGCATTCATTCTTGAAATCCCAACAGCATCTAGTATAATCTCTGAAGCCAAACTTTTGGTTATTAAATATTTACTAGAGAGATCCAGATATTAAACATGAGAGAAACAGACCTACTTACTCATTTCCTGGAATTCTTCAAGGAAAGCACCATGCTCATGTCAGCTTAGATGTTATTAATAGCAGTTGAGTAACCAGAGGAAGTAATAATATTGCTGTGGGAAAATTAGGCCACATCTGAAACATCTTGTGCTACTCCAGACCTGATTTAAGTAGCCTCTATCCTAGGTATTGAGAATAATCAAGAGCAGAAGAAGAAAATCTGGAAGCTGTCAGATAAAAACAGTTGAATGAATTGACTGTTTTAGCTTGGAGAGAAGAAGACTGAAGAGAGAGACATAATAAATGCTTGCAAATATTTGAAAGGCTTTCTTGTAGACGAAGAAGTCAGCTTAGTTTTGCTCCAGAGGAGGACCTGGGACCAAAGGGTTTGAGAGCAAAGAGACAAGATTCAATTTAACAGAGAACTGCTCAGCTTTTAAATTTGAGCTCACCTGCAATGGAATAGACTGCTTGATAAGATTAGCTCCCTGTCCATGAAGAGGCAGTCAGGAAATCAGTAGAAATCGTCAGACTCCATCCTGCAGATTCTTATTTTGACCATCATAGTTTTTATTTCCAAGCCTTTAATCATTTCCATTAAAAAAAAAAAGTGCTGTTGGTTTCAGGGATGTTATATCGCATTCTCTCTCACAAGAAGAAGGTCCCTGTCCTCAGAAGAGGACACTTTTCCAGTGGTACTTTCACTTTTTTAGATTGGTACCACAATTCAGGATACTGCAGGATTGCTTTGTTTTCAAATAACTGACCTTAGCAGGAAGCTCATCATTGTAGCTGGAATCTCCTTGGATCCTGTCTATGAATGGTTTCTTTTATAATTTTTTACTTTTTGGCTGCACCATCGGGCATGTGAGATCTTAAGTTTCCCAACCAGGGATTGAACCCTCTTCCCCTGAGTGGAAGTGTAAAGTCTTGACCACTGGGCCACCAGGGAAGTCCTCCATGAATGCTTTCTTGCGTCCTACTATTCTCTAGCAGAAATGGGACACACTGTCAGGTGGGGTGTGCCAGTAGTGAATGTTCTAGGTATAGAGATTCCCCATTCTGGATGTTTCCAAAGTATTCTTCCAAAGCTGTCATTCATTGTTCCTGCCTATAGGCAGGGAGCGGGTCAGGGCTAATACCCTCTGACCACTCCTACTGTATTTCTGTAACCAGTTACATCAGCCTCTGGGCTCCCCTCTTGCTTCTCATAACTGCCACCTCCAAGCTTGGTGTTGGAGGCTTAGAGCATTCCCCAATGACCTCTTCCTTCTACAACAGACTTTTGCTTTTTGAGAAACATCTTCCTCTATCATTCCAATCCTGCTTGCCTTCTCTTGTTTAGGAATTCCTTATTTCTAGTCCACCAAGAATATCTTGTCTTATTTTTCCATTATATTGTGGGTTTGTTATTTTAAACATGTCATCTTTCTGTCATTTTTAGAAATCTGTGCTCAGCTTACCATCTTAATTTACTCTCCTGTCCCTTCCAATTCTAAATGTTGTAATTTTATAAATGCAAAAGGGAGAGTAAACAAAAAACACAGTCTTCATAAAAAGAACTCATTTTAAAACCATTTTTTCCTAACTATACCAATAATAGCACATAGCTGAAATTCCAGATCATTCACAATACCAGTATCAACACCATAATACCCATCCATCACTGTGAACATTCTGGAATATATGTAAAATATACATATGTATATATATACACACATACTTATAAATATATATGCATATGTATACATATACAAGATGCTACCTTTATACACATAGATATATTTAAATGGAATAAGAATAAACTCTCCAAATTACTTCAACTATCTTTTGAAATCCCTCATAGACTGTTATGTCATCATTTCAGTAATTAAGCCAAGTATAAACTGCAGGTTACCTTCTCTTGTCTTTGAACTCTTTTTGATTTTTCTAATTTTTGTGCACTTTGTCTTATAAGTGTTACTCTTTCACTTCATTCATTTTACTCTGTGTAGCAATCCCTGCAAAGATTAACAACACAAAACCATGGCACTTGCCGCCCTAGATGTCTGGGATGACACATCCACACTGCCTTTTAAGGAATTATCCTTAATTTCAACTTTTATTAAAAGAACTTATGATGCCAATCTCTTATACTGAGTAAAGTAAGGCAGAGAAGGAGAAAAATCGTATGATGTCCCTTATATATGGAATCTAAAAAGAAGTGATACAAATGACCTTCCTTACAAAGCAGAAACAGACTCACGGACTTAGAGAAGGAACTTGTGGCTGCCAGGGGGAAGGATGGGGGGAAGGGGTAGTTAGGGAGTTTGGGATGGACATGTACACACTGCTATACTGAAAATGGATAATCAGCAAGGACCTGCTGTATAGCACAGGGAACTCTGTTTAGTGTTATGTGGCAGCCTGGAAGGGAGGGGAGTTAGAGAGAGAATGGATACAGGTATAGGTATGGCTGAGTCCCTTCGCTGTTCACCTGAAACTGTCACAACATTGCTAATCAGCTATGTCTCAATACAACATAAAAACTAAACAAAATTTATAATAAAATCACTGAAACAAAAACCTTATGAACCCAGTTTTAGAAATCTAACGGCAGTTCCCATTCTAATTTATAATGCAACTTACATGAGTTATATCTTCCTATTTATGTTTTTAAGTAAATCAATACTTGGAGTTTGTTGTTATGATTATGTAAATGTGGTTCTTTTTTGGCTGAGCTAAGTAGAATTGCATCATTATGTTCGCTTTCTTATTCAAATTTTTAAAATGTTCCTGGAGTTATTGACCATTTTCTTAATTCTCACAATCGTGAACTCTAACTACTCCATTAGCTCTGTAATATGCCTCTGGATTCTATTTTCCAAACAATCCGGTACTGTCGTTATGGTTTAAATTCAGATCTTTCCCCTGGAGCCTTCCCTCCTTCCTATTCCTACCTAGGTCACTTCTTTCTAGGTCTGTCCAGCTGTCATTCTCTGTTGGATCCTCCGGTTCCTATAATTTCTGTTTCTTGGTTTTCTCCGTTATTTTTCTGAAAAACAGAATTAATGTTTTTCTGAGAAAGAACATACAAAAGGCAAAACATTTGAGGATTTCAAGATCTAAAAAGACCCTGATAATTTGGATAGGGCATAGTACTTTTTGATAAGAAAAAAAAAAAATCCCTATTTTTTGAAGGTAATGATCCATTGACCTCTTGCTTCTACTATCCTTATGAAGAAATTCAATGTAATTTTGATGCCTGATACTTGTTACGTGAATGCTTTTATTTTTCCTCTCTAGACATTTCAAGGAATTTCTCTTGGTTTTTGATGTTCAGAAATTTCCCAGGGATGATTCTGGTCTGGGTCCTTTGTAGGAGGTGCTGTACTGTGTGCTTAGTAACTCAGTCGTGTCTGACTCTTTGTGACTGCATGGATTGTAACCCATCAGGCTCCTCTGTCCATGGAATTTTTCAGAAAGAATACTGGAGTGGCTTGCCATTTTCTTTTCCAGGAGATCTTCCCAACCTAGGGGTTGAACCTGCATCTGCTGTGTTGGCAAGCGAATTCTTTTACCACTGAGTCGCCTGGGAAGCCCTAGGCCTTTTAAATCAAGAGACTCAGATTGAAGATAATTTCTTGTTTCTGTCAGTGTGTGCGTGCATGTGTATGGGGGGCAGATAGTCTGTCTGGTTATACAGAGAAAAGCAGAGCGGCCGCACTGTGTATGCAGTCTTTTATCCATGTTTTCAGTTCCTTGCCTCACCGACCTTCCACAATACTTGATGACCTCAAGACCAGGCTTTCTAGGGCTCCCTGGGGGCAAACTGATGCTCTGTCCTTTGTTGTTTACACTTGCAGGTGTTTAGGTGGCTAGGTCTCCATCCTGCATCACATTTTACCCATTTTTTTTTAATCTAAAGAGATGTTATATCATCCATTTGGTCTTCTGCACCGTTGACATATTTATTCCTGACATTCTAGAACTGACATTTTATTAGGTGTATAGGCTTGTGTTAAACTCACTATATTTCACCAGAAGTCTAATGAACTTTTAGAGTGGGTCTTTGAAACAAAAATGGTCATAGTTTGCTATGGAAGGAGTTATTGGGGAAATGTTTCCGAACAGAGCAAAGAATCAGGAATATCCTGTCTCTTTTCTTTAGTAAACATAACTCCTTGCCTGCCGGCAGCAAGTGATACAAATGACAGCAATCAACTCCAGCCTTTCCCTCTTGCCTGAAGTCTTACCCATTGCTATCTTCACCAATGCCTCCTTGCTTGCTAACAATGAAATCATCTACTATTTTACATACTTTGATCAATGAGTACAGAGCCAGGAGTCACACTGAGTGTCAGTCTGCAAATCTGACCTAAATAGATTATTAGGATAGTTAACTGTAGAGACCAGATGTTACTTCATCGTAAGGGCACTAGATTCTGAATGCTTTTCTTTTCTTTCTTTCTTTACAATTTAAGCAAAGGCAAGAAAGATGGCTTCCCAGGTGGCTCAGTGGTAAAGAATCTGCCTCCCAATGCAAGAGATGCAGGAGAGGCAGGTTTGATCCCTGCGTCGGGAAGATCCCCTGGAGAAAGAAATGGCACCCTGCTCCAGTATTCTTGCCTGGGAAATCCCATGGACAGAGGAGACAGACGTCCTACAGTCCATGGGGTCACAAAGAGTCGGACACGAGTGAGCACAAGAAGAAAGATACTGATATCATGACGCTAAGACAGCTGTGCTATATTACCGATGAGGCATCTGAAACCCTTCTAATTCAGAGAACAATCAACCCTCCATATTCCCAGGTTCTGCATCCATGGATTCAACCAACCATGGATGAAAAATGCTTGGAAAAAATTTCCAAATAGCAAATATTTGCCACACACTGGCAACTATTTACGTAGCATTTGCACTGTATTTACAACAATTTACATTGTATTATATATATGTTGCAAGAAACCTAGAGATGATACCTAAGGTGTATGGGATGATGAGTGCAGGTTATATGCAAATACTAAGCCATTTTATATGAGGGACTTGAGCACCTACAAATTTTGGTATCTGCAGGGGTGGGGGTTGGGGGATAGGTTGTCCTGGAACCAATTCCCGTGGATACTGAAGGTCAACTGTAGTATATCTCTCGTAGACTTGTTAGGTACCTACACTGGGGCCAAAATGCAGAGGTCTGCATCCTGGTTCTACTCCTGTGACTTTGGGCAAGATACTCATGTCTCAGTTTCCTTATCTATGAAATGCTGAAATGGGGATACATTGAAATAAGGGTACAATAGTAACCAGATCATAGGGTCATTGTGGGAATAAAATTAAAATAATATCTCATGCATTGTAAGTACTATATAATTGTTGGTTATGATGATGGCTGTTATTTCACATGGCAGGATGTTGGGACTGTTACTTCAGTTTTAAAGAAATTCAGTAGTGTGTGTGCTCAGGCACTAAATTGTGTCTGACTCTTTCCAACCCCATGGACTGTAGCCCACCAGGCTCCTCTGCCCATGGGATTTCCAAGGCAGGAATACTGGAGTGGGTTGCCATTTCCTCCTCCAGGGGATCTTCCCCACTCAGAGATCAAACCCACATCTCTTATGTCACCTGCATTGGCAAGCAGGTTCTTTATCACTGAGCCACCAAGTAATTACTATATAATTTGCAGCTATGAATATGGCTGTTGTTATTACAAATGGAAAGATGTTGGGATTGTTACTTTGGTTTTAAAGAGACTCAGTAGAGGAAAAACAAAACCGAACAGTCTGGAGTCACAGCTGTTGATCAAACACAAGATGTGGAACTGATTCCTTAGCAACCAAGCCTCAAATGACAAACGAGAGACTCATATTTGAAGACCCCACCTTGTTCCTTTTCTATGTAAATTGTTGTCAATATTTCCAAGGTGAAAGTTCAAGTTGGCCTGATGAAGTTAGTATTCCACACATGAATAGAAAGGGTCCAGGGGACTCCTCGGGTGCCCACGTGACATCCCTAGGTTTCCTTTTTCCTTCTCTTCAGGAAATCCCCTTCCTTATCTGATTCTATAAATAGATGCAACGTGTTCATGACCAGCTCCAGGTCTGGACGAGGAGTTTTCATGAGAAATGAGTTTTCACTGTGGCTTCTCTGCAGCCCTGAGCCCTTGCCCAAGGCTGGCGCTGGCAGGCAGGAGGCCCTCACTCGGGAGCCAGAGACCAGCATACGGAACAGGGGACCTCCCCTTGACTCTTCTCCCTATGGAGGACTGCAATTGGTTGGAGAGCACCCAGGAGCAAGAGTCTGTCAGATCCAAGTTCCAACTTTACCCCGATTCAATTTCTCACAGCTTTATAAACTTTGGTTTCTTCATCTGTAAAGTAAACACTTTTCAGTGTTGTAATGCAGAGCAGATGAGTACATTAGTACATACAAAATTGTTTTGACGATCACAGAAGTCCTATACTCCCATTCTTCCCTCCTTCTTCAGCTACCCATGATTATTAGTCCAAAACCCCCTCTCCCAGATTCCCCGCCCCAGGCAGGCTCTGTCTGGGTGACACCAGGATGTGCGAGGCCCTGGTGATGATCCTGTAGGACAGGGGTCCCCCACCTCCAGGATCTGATGCCTGGTGATCTGAGGTAGAGCTGATGTAATAATAATAGAAATAAAGTGCACAGTAAATGTAATGCTGTGGATGAGATGGTTGGATGGCATCACTGATTCAAGGGACATGAGTCTGAAGCAAGCTCCGGGAGTTGGTTGATGAACAGGGAAGGCTGGTGTCCTGCAGTCCATGGGGTCACAAAGGGTTGGACACAACTGAGCAACTGAATTGAACTGAACTGAATGAAATGTGATGCACCTGAATCATCCTGAAACCATCCCCTTGCCCTGGTCCATGGAAAACTTATCTTCTGCAGAACTGGTCCCTGGTGCCAAAAAGGTTGGGGACCGCTGGCATAGAGTCAAAGAATCGCCTTGTCCAGGCTCAGTGGGGTTGACACAGTGGGGTTGAGGGTGTCACCTGTCCATGGAGGGCAAAGTCTGGGGGCTTCTAAGAACGTGAACACACCCATGCTGAGTTGTTTTCAGGAACCTGAATGCTTTCCCAGCCCAGAGCCATTACAGTCCAAGGTTTTCTCAGCTTCTTGGGAAAAAAAAACAAAGGGCGCTCAAGAGTGGATACAGCAAGTTCTCTTCAGAACACATTCTTGGCCAGGCTCACCTGCTTACTGATTCTGAATCTCTGGTGGTTTGCTAGAAGTAGGGCCTCAATCTTACAGCATGAAATCTTTCCTAGAGCACAAAGATTCTCTTCCTGCCCGCCCCTTCTATTTTGTGCGGAGAGGATGGAGACTTTGGCATTAGTAAGATACTTGGCACACCTCTATGACTTCTCATTCAGAGAATTTCAGACACTCCGAAAATAAAACTAAGCTCAGCTTAGTGCCCTTCCATTATGGCCATTTATTTTCCAGGCAGGATCTCTCTACTTCTAGTTCATTATCAACAAATGCCCCTCTTTCTCCTTTTGTGTAAGATTTGGGAGGGATGCCTTAACAGGCTAACTTCTGTCTTCCTTTACTATTTTGTACTGATTTGACCTACACTAACACCATTTTCCCTTAATCAGATCGGGTCATCACCCATATTGGAAAAGTCCCAGTTTGTGTAAAGGCAAACCCTCATAGCTTGGAGTGCACTTTGGGTTAAACTCAGATGCCATCTTGATACCCTCCCTCTCAGGATCTTCTATTTCCAAGCTACTTCTCATCTTATAATGATCTACTGGACCTACTGGAAGTTTTGGAGAAATTCTGTCAGACCTCAAGTCTGCACAGGCCTCAAGTATCTAAGGCCCAAAGAGGGCTGTGTTGAGTGAAAAGCAGTACTTTTGTTTGGGACTCTTGAAAGTTCATACCAATGTTTTCGAGGGGGACTCAGATGGTATTTCACATGGGTTTGCAAACAAGTCTTTTCCTGTGTTGGCCATCTGTGACATCGCCCGGGAAGTTGCAGCAAAGCCCCTCAGCCTCAGTTGAGCAGAAGACCTGATACCTGGTTGAGGTTGCTCCCGTTAGCTGCCACTGACACAGGCAACCGCTGAAGGCACTGCCACTCTGGGAAAGCAGCACCTGATGTTGGGGTGAGCGGGCTTTCCTTAATTGCAGCAAGCGGGGGCCTACTCTCCAGCTGCGGTGCGTGGTCTTCTCATTGGGGTGGCTTCTCTTGTTGCAGAGCACCAGCTCTAGAGTACAGTCTTCTGCAGTGGTGCAGGGGCTAAGTCGCCCCACGGCATGTGGGATCTTCCGACACCAGGGATTGAACCTGTGTCTCCTGCATTGGCAGGTGGATTCTTAACAACTGGACCACCAGGGAAGTCCATGTTCCTGAAGTCTCACAGAGAGTTTTGCGAGGTAACAGCACTTCCAAATTTTACTTGCCTTCTCTCACCCACTGAGAAGCTGCCGTTTGCTCACAGGGGATGGACTGGTGGGAACTCCTGGGTCCTGGGCACCATGCAGTTTGCTCCTCTCACACTGAGCATGATGCTGAAGCAACCTGGTGAGCACTTTCCTAGGGGTGCTTCACTCCCTTGGACCATAAATCTATCTCCAATCCTCCTTCCAAATTCCAGCCAGAAGCACAGTTTGTAAACCTACTTTGTTGCAGAGAAGCCTAACAGTGTGACTAATCAAAGACTTTCAGGGATAAAAGTACATTTCATTAGGACAAAATTATATGGCAGATGGAAAAAATAAAAATAAAGGACATACTGTCTCCAGATATTACATAAGAATTTTCATGTATTTTTTTTGGTAACAGATGAAAATGAGTATCCAGTTGTCTACATGTTTAGATTTCATCAGACACTTTTCAAAGTGATGTGTACTTTTCCTTTAAAACATTAACATTTGCAATCTGCTGGAAATTACACCCTTGGCAACCATGGCTACTTACATGGAAAAACTGTGGAAGTTATCTTTAAAACAGGTGAGGGAGTGCAGAGCTTTTCAATTCTTTGGAAAGAAAGGTGAGCTGTGAGCAAAAATGTTTGAAGACCTCCACTTTAGAGTGTGGTTCTTTTTCTTTTTTTTGGCCACACTGTATGTGGGATCTTAATTCCTTGACCAGGAATTGTGTTCCTCTGTGTTGGAAGTCAGGAGTTTCAACAGCTGGACCACCAGGGAAATCCCAAGTGTTTTGCAAAGATGCTCTCAACAAGTGACTCATTCCTATGAATTGTTTCACAGATTTCTTTTCATTGAAGGTTTTTGTATTGTGTTTGTTCAAATTTGTTTTTCACTGGATATGCTGGAGAACAATAATTGCATGAAAGAGTTAATGTTAGTATGGTGCATCTTCCATCCTGAAGGGGCTGATCCATCTACTGCTATTAGACACTGGCCTTAAGCAAGTAGACCTCAGGTTGCCAATCACTAGATGAGAGAACACACCTTGCTGGGACCACGATAACACATTTGATTTAAGGCCTCATCTGTTCCCATTCTCTGCTGCCTTCTCCTCTTTCTGCTTTTTAATATTTAAAAAAAATGCTGGCAAAACTGAAGATTGGCAAGAAGGATGAGTGGGAAGGGAACATAATTAGTGAGTAATCCTTAGTCTTCTCTGTGAAGTTATTTTTGTTGTCCTTCCAACCTCCAAATAACAGCTGGAGGGAAGAGTGGAGAAGAAATGGGTAAGCTGATTATCAAGAGAATCTTTTCCTGGTCGGAAAAAGAATAAGTGTCCCAGGAGAAAGTGACGGACTCCTATGAATGCTTCCCAGGGAAGCATTGTCCTTCAGTATCTTCACACTCTGTTCTGTTGGTGAACAAGAGAAGCAGCATTCTGTGGCTGGAAGTGGGCAAGTGCACTTCCTTCTTTGTTCTGGGAATGAACCGCAGGGTGACATCGAACAGTGAAAACTGGAAATGTAGCCAGTGTGGCCCTGAACTGACATCTACGTATCTGTATTTATTCAACTCACGTTTTAAATTACATCCCACTTGGAAATTTGTTGGCAAAGAATGAGAAACTGCGTTTGTTAGTGATTGATACTGATAAGTCTATACACACAGTTTTATATACATATCCACACACATATGCTTTATGGGAATGTTTACCTTTCGGCTCCTTGTGCTAGATGTTCTGACGATCAGCACTGCAGTCCCAAGAACAGCCCACATGGTTGGTTCATGCTATACAAGTAAGTCTTCAAGCATCAGTGTTTATCAACCAACAGCGTAGGTGTTGTGACTAAGACAGAATGATCAAGTCTCCAGAGTTGCTCTTGTTGACCCCAGGCTCAAAGCGAGGGCCAGTAGGCTGTCACACCTACACACACAGAGAGGGTGGCTGCAACTGCTGAGCCTAGATTTCTGTCTGGGAGTTCACTGCCCTCGTCCTCCTGGCTGCCCATGTTGAACCTGGGAGCCGGTATTTCTTGTTCCGATGACCCACACGGATGTCCTCTGATAGGTGGGCCAAAGGGAAACTTTTCGAACCACAGAGTTTTGTTGAGCCACATGCCAGGCTAAACCCACAGCCATCATGGTGCACATGATCAGGCTGGATGCCCCTCCACTGCTGACCTAGAGCTTTGCAGTGATTAGGCCCTCAGCTTGAGGGAAAGGCACCTCCAGTCACCGGGTATCATTGTCCCTACCCCGGGTCGGCAAGTTGTGAATGGAGATTCCACCCGGAGGCTGGAAGTTGCTACCCAAAAGCCCCACCTCTGAAGAGCCCAGAGGGGTATACATCCAAGCAGGCTTCAATCTGCTTCCTGTTTTTGGCCAAGTGGGAGGAGGAACGTGGGAGAGCCTAGGACATTCCCAGAGATGAAGAGGGCCCTGACTCAGTGTGGCTCCTTTCTGAGTGAATTCTGCTGGCTCGGGCACAGACACTCACAGCTGTGTGAAGGGCGCTGCAGGGGGCATAATGGCTGCTGTGTGTGCCGGAGTACAAACAGTCCCACACAGGCCTGGGCTGGAGAAACAATGGGGCAACAAACAGCCTTCAGAACAATGCACTCATTTCCTGTCCTCACATTGGGCTGAATGAGGCTTGGTAGGCTGGTTCCACCTCACCAAGAGCCCTCCACAGACGACATCATTTGAGCAGCCTGTTGTTCATCAGGCATGACAGACACACAGACAAAGGAGAGAAATGACAAGCATTTGGGATGTTTCTTTTCTCCCCCCTGCAAAGCAAGATTTAATTTAAACTTTTTTTTTAGGCCCAGATAAAACAGTGTGATAAAAACATTGGAGAGATTTCAGAAGCTATTTCAGTGTTAAGTCTTTCTGACATGAAATGCTTGTGATTCACTATCTCTGATAAAAACATGGGTGTATGAAGCTCTGGGTTTTTCTGCTTGTCAACAAGCCAACTGGCTCTGCCGTGACCTCACCTCTCTCTGTCCTGCCTGAGCGCCCATTCTCCTGCAGGAGAAAGTCCTACTGGGAGTTGGTTTCAGATTGTTGTTTACTCACTAAGTCATGCCTTTTCATACTGTTCATGGGGTTCTCAAGGCAAGAATACTGAAGTGGTTTGCCATTCCCTTCTCCAGTGGACCACATTCTGTCAGACCTCTCCACTGTGACCCATCCATCTTGGGTGGCCCCACACGGCATGGCTTAGTTTCACTGAGTTAGACAAGGCTGTGGCCTGTGTGATTAGATTGGCCTGTTGTCTGTAATTGTGGTTTCAGTCTGTCTGCCCTCTGATGCCCTCTCTCAGGGCCTACCATCTTATTTGGGTTTCTCTTACCTTGGATGTGGGGTAACTCTTCACAGCTGCTCCAGCAAAGCACAGCCCAGATATGTCAAATTCGCTGGCATATTGAGTGCAGCCCTTTCACAGCATCATCTTTCAGGATTTGAAATAGCTCAACTGGAATTCCATCACCTCCACTAGCTTTGTTTGTAGTGATGCTTCCTAAGGCCCACTTGACTTCACATTCCAGGATGTCTGGCTCTAGATGAGTGACCACACCATCGTGATTATCTGGGTTGTGAAGACCTTTTTTGTATAGTTCTTCTATGTATTCTTGCCACCTCTTCTTACTATCTTCTGCTTCTGTTAGGTCCATATCATTTCTGTCCTTTATTGAGCCCATCTTTGCATGAAAGATGGCTTCGTATCTCTAATTTTCTTGAAGAGATCTCTAGTCTTTCCCATTCTGTTGTTTTCCTCTGTTTCTTTGCATTGATCGGTGAGGAAGGCTTTCTTATCTCTCCTTGCTATTCTTTGGAACTCTACATTCAAATGGGTTTATCTTTCCTTTTCTTCTTTGCTTTTCGCTTCCCTTCTTTTCACAGCTATTTGTAAGGCCTCCTCAGACAGCCATTTTGCTTTTTTGCATTCTTTTTCTTGGGGATGGTCATGATTCCTGTCTCCTGTACAATGTCACAAACCTCATCCCATAGTTCATCAGGCACTCTGTCTATCAGATCTAGTCCCTTAAATCTATTTGTCACTTCCACTGTATAATCATAAGGGATTTGATTTAGGTCATACCTGAATGGTCTAGTGGTTTTCTCCACTTTCTTCAATTTCAGTCTGAATTTGGCAATAAGGAGTTCATGATCTGAGCCACAGTCAGCTCCTGGTCTTGGTTTTGCTGACTGTATAGAGCTTCTCCATCTTTGGCTGCAAAGAATATAATCCATTTGATTTCAGTGTCGACCATCTGGTGATGTCCATGTATAGAGTCTTCTCTTGAGCTATTGGAAGAAGGTGTTTGCTATGACCAGTGAGTTCTCTTGGCAGAACTGTATTAGCCTTTGCCCTGCTTCATTCTGTACTCCAAGGCCAAATTTGCCTGTTACTCCAGGTGTTTCTTGAACTCTTACTTTTGGATTTCAGTCCCCTATAATGAAAAGGCCATCTTTTTTGGGTGTTAGTTCTAGGACAATAGACTGGTTCCAAATCGGGAAAGGAGTATGTCAAGGCTGTATATTGTCACCCTGCTTAGTTAACTTATATGCAGAGTACATCATGAGAAATGCTGGGCTGGAAGAAGCACAAGCTGGAATCAAGATTGCCGGAAGAAATATCAATAACCTCAGATATGCAGATGCCACCACCCTTATGGCAAAAAGTGAAGAAGAACTAAAGAGCCTCTTGATGAAAGTAAAAGAGGAGAGTGAAAAAGTTGGCTTAAAGCTCAACATTCAGAAAACGAAAATCATGGCATCTGGTCCCATCACTTCATGGCAAACAGATGAGGAAACAGTGGCTGACTTTATTTTTCTGGGCTCCAAAATCACTGCAGATGGTGACTTCAGCCATGAAACTAAAAGTCACTTACTCCTTGGAAGGAAAGTTATGACCAACCTAGACAGCATATTAAAAAGCAGAGACATTACTTTGTCAACAAAGGTCTGTCTAGTCAAGGCTATGGTTTTTCCAGTGGTCATGTATGGATGTGAGAGTTGGACTATAAAGGAGATCAGTCTTGGGTGTTCATTGGAAGGACTGATGTTGAAGCTGAAACTCCAATACTTTGGCCACCTGATGCGATTATCTGACTCATTTGAAAAGACCCTGATGCTGGGAAAGATTGAGGGCAGGAGGAGAAGGGGACGACAGAGAAAAAGATGGTTGGATGGCATCATCGACTCAATGGACAGGGAGGCCTGGCGTGCTGCAGTTCATGAGGTCGCAAAGAGTTGGACACGACTGAGCAACTGAACTGAACTGAACACTAAGTCATGTCTGCCTCTTTGCAACTTCATGGACTGTAGCCCTACAGGCTCCTCTGTCCATGGAATTTCCCAGGCAAGAATATTGGAGTGGGCTGCCATTTCCTTCTCCAGGGGCTCTTCCTGACCCAGGGATAGAACCCAAGTCTTCAGCACTGGCAGATGGATTCTTTACCTCTGAGCCACCATAGAAGCCTTAGCTTGAATAGCTCCCAAATAATGACGATGATAATAATAACAGCCAACAGCTACTAAAGCACTGATTAAGCAGCAGGCCTCGTTCTAATTCCTTGAACCCTCACCAGAACCTTATGAGGTGAGTATGATTCTCGGTCTCATTTTACAGATAAGGAAACTGAGGCATGGAGAGGGTGAATAACTTTCCTTTTTGTCATGCCACATGGCTTATGGAATGTTAGGTCTTTGACCGGGGATCAAACCAGCACCCCCTGCAGGGGAAATGGGAAGTCCTAACCACTGGACCACCAGGGAAGTCCGAGGTTGACCAACTTGCCCAAGTTCATAATTTGCCTTATCAGATATATACCCAGCCTCTCCTGTGAAGCCACCTGTGCAGGTAATCTCCTCCTCCCCATGTCTGTGATGGAATGGCATCCATAGCTCTTGCATGAGACAGGCACGTCTCGAGAGGGCTCCCAGGGCAGGCAGTGTTTTGAGAAGATACAAGAGAGGAAGGGGGGAAAAGCCTTGTTAATCTGAGTAGGGAAGGCATTTGGAGCGGCAACCCCGAAAGGCTGCTTATATTCATGTCTGCCAATTATTCAAACACAAGGAGACCCTCCATATTGTTCAGAAGGCGACACCCCACACGTAGAGTGCTCCTGAGTGTTGGGGCTGGCCAGGCTGACCGTAAGCATCCAGTATGCCTCCAGACTGCCGATGATGGTGGGAGGGTTTCAGAGAGGTCAGACAGTGGCAGCAGGAAAGGAGAAGGCAGACTGGGGGACATCACTCAAGACAGAAATATGCCCGTGGGACTCTGGACCTGAAAGAGCCTTTAGACATGGTCCAGCCACTGACTCATTTTGAAGTGAAGGGCCAGGGGGCTCAAGGGTGAAACCACAGCAAAACGAAGGTCCACTTTCTCCACCTGCAGAAAAGAAGAGACCAGGAGCTTCCCTGCTGGTCCAGTGTTTAAGTCTTAGCCTTCCAATGCAGGGGATCTGGGTTTGATCTCTGGTCAGGGAACGAAGATCCCACATGACTTGTGGCCTAAAAACCAAAACATTAAAAAAAAAAAAAAAGCAGTACTGTAACAAATTCAATAAAGACTTTTAAAATAGTCCACCTCAAAAAATCTTAAAAAGAGAACAAAACAAGTTAGAACCATTTGTCAAATACTCACTGAAGCCCAAATGCTGTGCTAATTGATGTCCTGGCAAAAATATAACAGGAAGGAGACTGAAGACCCGATTCCTTCCCTCTCAAGGCTTACAATTTCCCTGGGGATACACATGATCCATAAAATTGACCACTGGTCGAAAGAGACCACTTGATTCTTTCCTCAACTCTTCCCTCATGCATCCAGTCACAGTAAGAAGAGAGGAGACATGAGTTCAAGGGAGGATCAGGTGGAACCTGGGAAGGGCTTCTATTAACAGAAGTGCACCTGGCTTCCTTACTGAGGTAGACAAGAGAGCTGTGAATTTGTAGAGAGAAAGTAAAAAACGTGCAACGTGGAAATAAATACCTCTTGTGCCGAAGGATAAAGGAACCATCAGTGGGAGCCACCCACACAGGCAGCAAACAGGCTTGTCTGGCAGGCACGGAGAGTGCGTGTCCACAAGTGGTGGGAAATGATGTCATGAAGTGAAACTGGCATTAAAAGCGTTTGTTACACCATAAGGCAGCTGGCCCTCAGAAATCTGCCCTGGTTTCATGGCACTGAGGCACAAACCAGTCGTAGGTAACACCACGAGATGGGTCCATCACTACCGTAGCAACCCGGAAGTGACCTAATGGTGTCAGGAATGGTGATGGCGCTTCTCACTGTCATCCAGGCGTGATGCTGGGCTCACACGATATATTGAGTAAGACAAACACAGCCCTGGTGGGGGCGGGGGGTGTGCTTTTCACAGGTGTGTTGAGTCATAGGCGTTCAGCAGAAAGTCAGCGCTTTTTATGTCATTCAAAAGTAAGGAGGTCTAGCAATACTCAGCTGCAGTAAATAATCAGTGTATCTCATGGATGTCTAAATGTGTGAATAACGTCCTGGGTTCATCCTGCCCTGTCACCGACGCCAGTGGAGAGACAGGCCTGCACGCATCACTCTTCCTGCTCTGCTGGTGGGGACGGGGGTAGTGTGTGGTGGCCGTCTTGTGTGGTACCCCCATTTCTAGATGTGCTGCCTCCCTGTAGAGGCTGTGGAATAAAAACTTCACCTGCCATACAGCACTGGTATACAGGAGGAGTGTCAGGTGGCTGCTGTAACACACTGTCCACGTTCCATGACTTAAAACAATACAAATGTATAATTTTGCAGTTCTGGAAGCCACAAGTTCAAAACAACTCTGACCAGACTAAATCGAGAGGCTTCTTTTTTTTAAAGAAAACATGTATTTAGTTGGCTGATTTGGGCCTTAGCTGTGACACTTGGGATCTTCATTGTGTCCTGTGGGCCCTTACATTGTGGTACAGACTCTCTCCCATGCGGCGTGCTCGGGTCCACGTGGGACCCTAGATCCCTGGCCAGGATTGAGCCCAAGGCCTTTGCATTGCAAGGTGGATTCTTAGCCACTGGACCACCAGGGAAACCCCAAGGTGTTTCTTTTAGAAGCTCTAGGGGACAATCCATTTCCTCACTGGTTCCAGTTCTAGAGACATCCTCCATTTCTCGGCTCACGGCCTCTTCCTCCACCTTCAGAGCCCGCAGTGGAGCATCTCCAAATTTCTTTGCCTCTGACCTCTTCTTCTGCCATCATATCTTTCTCTGAGTCTGATTCTTCTGCTCATCTCTAATGAAGACCCTTATGATTACAGTGGCTCCACCTGAACAATCCAGGATAATCTTCCTGTCTTAACATCCTTAATTTAAAATCAGCTGCAAAGTCCCTTTTGCCACATGTGGCAATGTACTCACTGTGGGCGTGAGGGCGTGGATATCTTTGGGGGACCATCATTCTGTTGATGGCACTAGGAACAGATGAACTGCACGTCACACAGACATCAGCACTTCCTTCTAGAGCCCTTGCTCACCATGTGACCTTGCCTAGATTATCTTCCTACTGAACACCTCTGCCCTGAACCTTCTATACATTCAATGACATTTGACTTCACCAAGAGGCCTCTCTGTATGGGAGCAGCTTTAGCAGCCTGGACTCAGAGAGAAGCCCAGTAAACATCTCAAGTCATCTCTTTTTCTCAAGTTAATTATAAGTATCTTGACGTTTGCTATTGCCGATAGTTTACCAGTTTTCTGTTAATGAATTTTTCCTCATAGCTACACAATGAGGAGGCCTATCTGTCTCTTCTGGGTTAACAGATGAATAAAAGCAAGGCCTGGAAAGGACTGGCTGGGCCTGAAAGTAGAGCTCAGTGATACAGAAGTCAGAATTACTTGGGTTTGGAATTTTGGCTTCAGCATTTCATGCCTTTGCCTCTAACTGAAAGAGTGGAACCTCAGGTCTATCTTGCTTACGTTAACGAGATCAAAATTCTTTTATTTGTCTTCTGTTGGCACAAGCCCTTTTTATGGGTTTTGAACAAAGCTGTGTGACCCCGGGTAAGCGATTTAATCTCTCTGGTACTCATTCCCTTATCTCTAAAGTGGAGATGCCAATTCCTACCTCTGAGTTTTGTGCTAAGTAATTACACTGAGTTACTGTTAAGTTCTCGCATAGCCCTTGATCACAGTGTGTGTGTGTGTATGCTTAGTCACGTCCAACTCTGTTACCCCATGGACTGCTGCCCACCAGGCTCCTCTGTTCATGGGATTTTCCAGGCGAGAATGCTGGAGTGGGTAGCCGTTTCCTCCTCCAGATCTTTGTGGCCCAGGGATCAAACCCGAGTCTCCTGCGTCTCCTGCACTGGCAAGTGAGTTCTTTACCCCTTTGCCACCAGGAAAGCCCCACGATAGTTGCAGCCAAATCTTTCACGAAATGTCAACACTCTCAATGTCTGGGCTTGAATCTTTCATGAGATGCTTTGTTAGGCTCATGACAGATCTCTTTTGAATTCAATTATAAGGGTTTGTGCAATCACTCAGTAGCTATATACTATTAGTCATTTTCTCAGGCTATTGATGATATTCTTCACATAACAGAGCCAAAATTCTTACTACAAAAATTACATTGATTTCTTTTTCCAGTCAACCAGTTCTGTCTTTGAATATTAGGAGACTAGATAAATCAGAGAAGTTTTCATTGAAAAATCTTACAGATTAGTACTGAGTTATCTGTTGTTTTGTAATTTATTTGGTGAGTATTATTTCTAGTATATGTAGTATATATATGTAACTTTTATATATATATAACTACATATATATATATATGTAACTGTTCATCTTGTTACATTTAAATCTTATTGTGTTTTTAAGGACCCCTATCCTTAATCACTTTTTTGGCCAAATTATTACACAATTTTTTCATATAAAAATGGAAATACTAAAATGAATTTACCTCTATAGGATGTTTGTCAAGAAAAAATTATTTTATAGTTTTTTATGTTTCAAACTTAAAGCACCTTAACAGAAATAAAACTGCTCTTTCAAAGTCTTCTTAATTTATTCCAGATACTGTCAGTGGGAAGACATGCATTTCTCTCTCTGTAATCAAGGTGTGCTTCTGTGCTACCGCCTGCTGTTCTTGTCATCATCTCATATTTTCCCATGTGGCTAGCTAGTACTTTGTAATCTTTAAGACTCTGTGCAAGCAGGCATACATTCAATTATGCATTATGACGACTGAACAGTCAGCTCCTTCACTAACCTTAGTAGTAGGGAAATGAGGACACATTGTCTTTCTGTGGCAGATCTCATCTTCAGGTTTCTGAAAGTGGCCACAGCAACATGTATGCCATCTCACTTGATTTGCTCTTTTTTTGGCGGCACCATGTGCCATGGGGGATCTAGTTCCCTGACCAGGGATCGAATCTACGCCTCCTGCATCAGAAGTGAGGAGTCTTAACCACTGGACTGGACAGGAAAGTCCCTCAGTTGATTTTCTTACAATATGATGTTGCTATTCTTTTCCTTTTTTAAAGAAAGAAATCACATTTTATTTATTTATTTGGCCGTATCTCATGGCTTGTGGGATCTTAGTACCCCCAACAGGGTCAAACCCAGAACTCCTGCAGTAAAAGCAGGAAATCCTGCTATTTGTCCCGTGTGGTGGTGATCTGTGTTCCCTCCCCTTGAATGCAGGAAAATCCCTTTATCTGCTTTGACTCACAGAACGTGATAGTAGCGAGCCTGTCACATAAGCAGCGATACAGCATCCACCTGCTTTTGTCTCTGCACTTGCCTTGGGGACCTGGCCGCCATGTTGTGAGGAAGTCCAAACCACATGGAGACACCACACAGAATTCCAGCCTTAGCTGAGGTTCAGGCTAAAGGTCAACATCAACCACCAGACAGGCCTTTAGATCACAGCTACCCATAGAACTTTCTGCAATTATGGATATTTTCCATTTGTGCTTACTATCATATGAGGCCATGGAGCAACTACAATGTAGTTGGTGTGAATGAAAAGTAAATCTTTAATTTAACTTCAGTGCATTTAAATTCAAGTAACTGCATGTGGCTAATGGCTGCCACACTGGACAGATTAGCCCTCAGCCTTTGCATCTTCTTGCAGAAGCAACCACCATCATGGAGCAGAAACGAGCCTCTACTGGGCTCTCTCCATACTCCTAGCTCTTGGAAGCATACAAGATAAGAAATAATTATTGTTGGTTTAAGCCACTCAGTTTTGGGGTGATTTGTCATACAGCTGTTTTTTGTTCTCTATAGCAAATAAAGATATGCAAGCCTCTTCCATCTTGTGTGCGTGCGTGTGTGCGTGTGCATGTGTGTGTGTGCGTGCATGCGTGTGTGTGGCTGTGCTGGGTCTTTGCTGCTGTGAGTGGACTTTCCCTAGTTGCAGCAAGTGAGGGCTACTCTCTGGCCGTGGTTCGAGGGCTTCTCACTGCCGTGGCTTCTCTTGTTGCCGAGCATTGACCCTAGGGCTCAGGCTTCAGTGGCTGGGCAGAAGTAAGAAGTCTTAACCACTGGACTGACCAGGCTTAGCTGCTCTGCGGCATGTGGGATCTCCCCAGACCAGGGATCCAACTGGTGTCCCCTGCACTGGCAGGAGGATTCTTACCCACTGGACCCCCAGGGAAGCCCCCACAAGCTTCTTCCACCTTTCAAAAGCCATCTAGCTATGGTTTCTCTTCAGAGCCAGATTTCTTGAACAAGTTGCCTACACTTCACCATCCTTACTCATAGCTTACTCATTAGTCAACACCCACTAGGATCTGGATATGGATGAGGTCACAGTAACATTAGTTCAGGCTTATTCCTCTCACTTGGAAAATGTGGTACTCCAGCACCCATCCCATCTTTTTCCCTACCTACTTCTGAATAAATGCCACTCTGGCAGAAAAAGCCACCTCAGGCTTGCCTGGTAGCTAAGCTGGTAAAGAATCTGCCTGCAGTGCAGGAGACCCCAGTTCAATTCCTGGATCAGGAAGATCCTCTGGAGAAGGGATAGGTTACCCACTCCAGTATTCTTGGGCTTTGTTGGTGGCTCAGACGGTAAAGAATCTGCCACAATATGGGAGACCTGGGCTCAATCCCTGGGTTGGAAAGATCCCCTGGAGGGCATGGCAACCCACTCCGGTATTCTTGCCTGGTGAACCCCCATGGACAGAAGAGCCTGGCGGGCTACAGCCCTTTGGGCTGCAAAGAGTCAGACGTGACTGAGCAACTAAGCACAGGACTGAGCATTCCTGGATGAGAAATTGCTAAAAACAAAAAATGCACTCTTTTCTGGTAGACTAGTTTAAGACACACTTACCTGAAGCCTGACACAGTCCCAGGCCGAACAAGTGGAGTGTGGGTGGATTTCAGCCCCTTCTCCCCCCACCCCCTGCCCCAGGGCCAGCCATCCTCACCCAGGGCACCAGCATCGTGAACGGCATGATCCAGGTGACTGCTATGTTTCTGGGGCACCCAGAGCTTTCTCACATGTGGCCATCAACACTCATGTCATGGGGGTGCTCTGGCCGCCTGTGGACACCTGTGGCTCATGAAGTCTCTTGAGGGGAAATCTCATGAAGCACCCTGGATGTGGACCCCCTTCCCAGCCCAAGAGCTCCCCCAACTCTTCCCATCCCAAGAGCAAAATCCTTGGGATCTTCAAAGGGAGATGTCTTCCTAGGACTCCTCCCTGTGGCAAAGCTGCACCAGGATCCTCGGTGAAATGCAGGGACCCACCTGGCTGCCCCACTGTGTAGCATGAAGACTGCTAGGAAAACAGCTCTTCCTGCTGGCGTCAGATCCACTCATGGGGCATGACGGGGGCCATGGGCCACGCAGCCCTCCCTACCGCATCGTCCTTCCTTACTCTGTACACCTTCCAGCATCAACTCCCAGAGTCCCTCCTGTGATTCTCTTTCCCTTCACAAAGCTTGTTGGCCCACCAGGCCTCAGATGTCATCAGGGGACCCAAAGGAACTTTATGGTGGTAAACTCCCAAATGCTATTTTCTGCCCAAATTAGCCAGACATCTGGGTGGAGAGTGTGGTTTAGGGTTTCAATTTCCTAGAACACAGTAACTCGATTACAAAAATGGGGCGATATTTCCATGACAGCAGGTCTTCAGAAGTGGGATGGGTTACCTTCTGTCTCCGCTGGGCAGATCCAAGTTCATGGCACAGGAGGCTGAGGAGGTGGCTGTGTTCAGTCTCCGCAGGCCTGAGACACAGCAAAACAAGTGATACCCAAAGATATCCAAAGGTTAAAAACAATAAAATTCTGTAAAGCAATTATCCTTCAATAAAAAAAATAAATTAAAAAAAAACAAGGACACATTAGGATCTGACCCTCACACAGTTCAGCTTGGGGGTACCTGGTTCAATATGCAAAATGTTCCAGTTCAGTAAGGGCCAGGTTATAACAAGGGGTTCTGATCTGTTTCAAAGATCCCAAAGTATTAGTAAGTAATTTTTCCAGGGAAACATGCCACACACTTTTTCCTCCTTATTACTCAGGTTTGGGACATGGTTGTTAATCAGATGATAAGCTTTTATATTTTTGGTCTAGGTTGAATAAACTCAGTGGTACTAAACAGATTAGAGTTTTCAAGAGAAAAGGAAATAATATTCTTCCCAAGATGATGTTCTTGGATATCACTGTCAAAATGTTGTCTGACTGGAAAACATTTCAGGAATGATTACCTTTCTTGTGTGTTTAATGAATTTTTCTTTTTCAGTATTAACTCTCATAATTCCTTCTCGAAATCTTGTGAAGTAGATCAATTCCCTTTCTAATCTGAATAAACCTACAGTCCTCAGAAATGATACTGATGGTTACTAAAATTCAACATTTTCAAGAAAATCTTTCAATTATACATACTTTCTGGCTAATTTTATATTTAAAATCAAGTATCTTTAGATTTTCCTAGGTCCTCTGATATAAATGTGGCATAGTGGGAAATTATATGTAGAAGATTCATGTTGATAGATCAAGAAACTGGCCAGTGAGACCGAATTTTCAACCTATAACTTGGATACTGATTCTTCTGCAGAACAAAGCTAGAAAGAATTCCCTCTCCCTGCTGGCCCCTTGGGATAACTGGGTGTGGTTTATTTTCTTCTCTGACTGGAACAAAGATATGCAGGAAAATCTTCTTTCTACAACTCAAATTCCTTGTTCTTGCAAACAAGCTTAAGAGGAGAGAAGAAA
This sequence comes from Capricornis sumatraensis, assembly GCF_032405125.1. Classification (NCBI taxonomy): domain Eukaryota; kingdom Metazoa; phylum Chordata; class Mammalia; order Artiodactyla; family Bovidae; genus Capricornis; species Capricornis sumatraensis. The sequence continues at coordinate 28,762,801 of NC_091083.1, forward strand.
AAAAAGCAGCAGATCAAGCCTGGTTTAATCGTTTGCTTATATTGGTGCACATACTGGATTTTTTCCAGGTTAACAAAAATAAAGCCACAGGGAAGACGTATGCAGCCGTATATTTAAGCTACTGGCTCACACACAGTTTATTGGCTGCAAGTACATAAAAGATATGAAGGCGGAAGAAAAACAGTAAGCAGTTATGAGACATAACAAGTTTTCTTATTCTTTATTACTTTAAAGGAAGCTGGAACTCGATAACAATACACCACATACAGTTCAGAACCAAACAAAGGCTGCTTAGTTATTTATTTTGCATTTGCTCCTTTAGGAAGTGAGGAAAAAACAGCTCTACTGGCACTCAAGTTTATTTTCAATTAAAATCCCCATAAATTAGAAAACCTCTCATAAAACAGTGGAAATGGAAAAAAATGTTATTCAGAAAAAAACTTTTAAGTATCCTAGTTTTCTGTAGCGCACTGGGTTATGTGATCAGTCTCATAAGGCCACTTAAAAAAATTATTCAGCCTCTGTATTCTTCTTTAGGATAATACATAATAGTGTCTGGCCCTCTGACGGAAATACAATAACAATTTATACTTTCCCAGTTTCAAGCACTGAAAACACCTTCCCCTCCCCCCACAATTTTGCTATTTGCTCATGTCTCAAACGAATAAACGAGTGCTGCTGAGAGACCAGGGTCCTTGCTGCCATTGTGTTTTTTCTATTTAAAATTCAGAGTATTAAACACACTTGAGTACATCCAAGCATACATGACATACCGTTATCACATACCGGAAGCTCCAATCAAGAGCACTGGGCAAAGGCCCATTTCATAACATCATTAAGATGCACTGAACGCTGCTGTTCAGAGAGGCTTTGTCAAAGCAGATCATAATGGCCTGTCAGAAGTGTGCAAACAGAAATTTATATTAAATTGTCCTTTTCCTCCTTTATTAGTATGGAATCCAGTTGCATTTCTAGAATATGGGCTCAGAGGTTCACTGAAAAGGCTTTCAGGTTTTAAGATTGTGAAATATCACCAAAATGAAGTACTAAAAAAAAAAAAAACTTAACTGAAAAATATTTGAGTAAGTAGGTGCGGGTATAGTAATCAACCATAATGACTTTATCAAAACAAAAGAAGGAGTTTCTCAGGGGTGTGAAGGTGGACTGAACTTGTGAGTCACAAGGTGGAGTGTTTAATTTGGAACAAGTCAAATAAAAGCATTGCTTTCTTTTCCTTAAAAACCTTTGGGACTCTCTATGTTATGTTATAGTCTCAGAAAAGAAAGCTCGTTCATTAAAAATTTTTTTTTTTCCATTTTAAGTCCTGCTGAGTGAAGATGCCTGGGAGACAAATTTTACATGCTGGCTTCCTGAGTGTAGTCGTTAAGTAGGATGTTATCTGGAGATGTGATGGCAAAATTTTACTTCTTTAGACTCGATATTTTTCTTTGCCGTGTTCATTGATCACACATATGTGCTGAAACAATAAAGGATTTAAATGCATCAGCCTCTTAACAAAATAAGAAGTGCAGAAAATGGGATGCAGTAATATCATCTCCTACTTCATTACTCTTCATTTAAATACATATGAATTGGGCTGGCCAAAAAGTTTCTTTGGGTTTTAAGTAAAAATCAAAGATACAGTTTTCGTTTTCACCAAGAACTTTATTGAACAACATATTTGTTGTTTTGTTCCACTACTTTCTGCCATTTTTCAGGCAACTTCATGACTCCGTCTTCCCAAAACTTTTTATCTTTCTGAGCAAAGGACTGTTGCAGGTGCCTTTTACAGCCTTCCAAGGAATTGTAATTTTTTTTCCATGAAGAGAATTTTGTAAAGACCAAAATAAATGGGCATCAAAGATGCAATGTCTGGTGAATACAGTGGATGAATCAGAACTTCCCAGCTAAGCTGTAACAGCTCTTACCTGGTCATCAAAGAAACATGCAATCTTGCGTTATCCTGATGGAAGATTATGCATTTTCTGTTTGAGAGCTGCTTTCAGTTGGTCTAACTGGGTACAGTACTTGCTGGAATGAATCGTTTGGTTTTCCAGAAAAAGCTTATAATAGAGGATTCCCTGCAAATCCCACCATATATACAACATCACCTTCTTTGGATGAAGACTGGCATTTGATGTGGTTGGTGATGACTCACTTTGGTTGCCCCCAAATCACTTCCATTCCATATTATTGTACAGTATCCACTTTTCATCTCCCATCACAATTTGTTTTAAAGACAACATTTTCATTATGTTTCAATAGAGAATCACATGTGGAAATATGGTCAAGAAGGTTTTTCGTTTTGCTAAACTTATGTGGAACCCAAACACCAAAGTGATTAGCATAACCAAGCTGGTACAAATGGTTTTCAACGCTTGATTTGGATATTTTGAGTATGTTGGCTATCTCCCACATGGTATAACACTGATTATTCTCAGTTAATGTCTTGATTTGATTGCTATCAACTTCAATTGGTCTACCCGACCATTGAGCATTGTCCAGCAAGAATTCTCTAGCATGAAACTTTGCAAACCGCGCTAGACACATTTCATCAGTCACAGCACCTTCTCCATACACTGCACAAGTCTTTTTTTGCCTTTTGGTTGTGTCTTTACCTTTCTCGAAGTAATAAAACATAACATGTCGACAATGTTGCTTTTTTCTTCCATCTTCAATATTAAAATGGCTACACAAAAATTCACCAATTTTGATTATTTTAAAAAAAGATGCACATTGATATGACAGCTGTCACAGTACAATCTACCAGAACTGCTTTGAATGAAGTTAAAGACAACCAAGCGCTGCTAGGGCCATCTTATGGAAAAAGATGAACAAACTTTTTGGCCAACCCAATATGTATTTATTTATATGTGTATTATGTATATATATATACATATTATGTATATGCACATACACATGCACATATATGTGTACACATGCAGATATCTGTAAAATCTAAAGAGACCCACTAAGACAAAAATTTCTTCACTATTCGAGTTTTGAGCTCTTTTCTGAATCTCGCTTTGTAGGTCTGTAACAACAATATACATACTGAGGGCTGTGGAATATAGGTGGTGGTGGAGATAGACGTATCCTACTGGTGAAGTTACAGCTTCTACAGTGAATAGAGAAACAGCTGTAGTAAACACAAATACTGACTTTTCTTTGATCCTTTTTGGGTAGCCAGAAATGTGTCAGATGTATTTTGATGGCAAGCAACAGAAATGGCGCTGGGTTAACGTAAGCAAAGCGGTGGGGGGTGCAGGGGGCTATTGCTGGTAGGAGACTGGGGTAGCTCGCAAAGGCAGAGGAACAGCAGAGTAGTGCAGCAACTGGAAGCCAGACACAGGCTCCAGAAGCCAGCCCAGGCCTAAGCCCCAAACCCCTTGGTCTCTGTGGCTCTTGGTTTAAGTTTCTAAATCCTAGGGGAGAGAGACGGACTGGTCCACATTGGGTTAGATGTTTATCTCCAGATCATTCAGCAGCTGTCAGGGTCACACACCTGAGGGTCCATGCCTATAGCCATTTCTCCCAAGGGGAAAGAGTTATGAGCTACAAGCCACTGTAATTGGAAACTTCTGGACCTCAAGCACTGACACTAAACAGTTTATTGAGTATTGTTAGTATGGTCGATGGAGACACAGTTGATGACGATGGAGAAAACTCAGCAGCAAGCTGTCTTTCTGCTTATTTCCTTCATACAAAATAGAGACAATCATAACTGCTTCCAACATCCTAATACCAACCTTGCTGGGCAGTGGTGGCAATTCACTGAGACTAAGAATGCCAAGTGCCCAGAACATTCCTGACACAAAAGACACTCAATAAATGGCAGTCATCATTACGGCTATTTTAAAAATCTGTTAAACTGGTATCATTGCGATGTTCTTGTGAAAATGGGGGTAGGGATTGCACGCAAGACTTACATTTAGATCTCTGAAGTATTCATTGTAATCTAAGGCATAACCCACCACAAATAAGTTTGGAATCTCAAATCCAGCATCTGAGCAGAGAGAGGAAGGGAAAAAAAAAGAACACAATTTAAATAACAGAAATATAAAGCCACCATAAGCTGCTGTTGGCACCTAACGTGTGAGGACCTTCCATTAGGCAGAAGTAAGTGAGAAAAGTGACAATCAATGCATAAGATGAACCCAGTGGGACTTGGACCAGAGTGACTACTCAGGCAGACAGGACAAACCAACAAACAGACAGTGAAAAATGACTGCAATCCTTGTAGACAAAGCTGAGAAAGGGCTCAGGAAGCCCCGTGGATAACAAGAAGTATGCCTGAGTCAGGCATATAGCGCTGCTTTTTCAAAGCAGAGAGTATCCAACAATATCATGCCAAAGGAAACACTGCAAGAAGCATGAAGTGCAGTTCAATCAGAAGGTGTCCCTGTGCTGTCAGATGTGAATAGGGGCGCAGGCTGTTGCAATAGGAAGCCATCCTCCCACTGCATCCAGTGTCCTCGGCGGGATGAAGGGCTAGAAAGCAAAACCTGAGACAAGGTGAAAGGAGACGGGACTGTTCAGCTTGAGGAAGACATGCTGAAGGTTACTCTAATGCTAGTCTTTGAATCCTCAATGCAGATGATAGCAATTAACTCTGTCTCCACTGAGGGTAGGATGAGAGCGTGCATCTGTGCTCAGGCACTCAGTTGTATCGGATTCTTTGGGGCCCCGTGGACTGTAGCCTGCCAGGCTCCTCCGTCCATGGAATTTTCCAGGCAAGAACACTGGAGTGGGTTTGCCATTTCCTTCTCCAGGGGATCTTTCCAACCCAGGGATCAAACCCACATCTCCTGCATTTGCAGGAAGATTCTTTTCCACTGAGCCACAGCCCATTAAGGTACTCAGGTTAAGTAAAAAAATGAATATATTGAAAGATGATTTTTATTGAAAAGGATTTTTTAAAAAGATTTTTTAATGTGGACCATTTTAAAAGCCTTCATTGAATTTGTTTCAGTATTGTTTCCGTTTTATGTTTTGGTTTTTTGCCTGTGAGGCATGTGAGATCTCAGATTCCCAACCAGGGATCTAACCTGGCAAAGTCTTAATCACTAGACCATGAGGGAAGTCCCTGAAAAGGACTCTTAAGGAACATGAAACAGTTCTTCTTCCTCAGGTTTTAAAACTGAATAAATGTGCCTATAGCCCAATGATTTTTCAAATTCTTTCCAGTGTAGGGCAATCTTCTGCTAGTTTACTACAGTATTGCAAATGAGAGATGTACTTGCTTACTTTTACAAAAGAGTACTTTGGCACAGCCAGTGGACTTACAGCACGGAGACAGTTACCTCTGTGGTTAACTACTCACCTCCTCGTTGGTCCTTCTGATCAAGGATGCTTTCACAGGGAGAAACCAACTGGTTACTGCTCGCAGAAAGTGCTAGAGGGGAGGGACTTGTTTTCCTAAGCACTGCATTGTGTGTCACTGTTAGAAAGCCAGTTTGATCCCTCCAAACTGTAGGTTTCTTGAGAAAAATAATCAAAGAGGACAAGCAGAGCAGAAGAAAAGGTGTCAGAAGATACAAGTGTCATTGAGCATAGAGGAAAAAGTCAACTATGAAAAAGGACCAAAAAGTACAAAGCCTCAGAAATCCGGGAAGAAAGACAGAAACACAAAGATTCTGAGCTAGCTAAAAGAATATTAGCAAAGCCCAGGAACCCATGGTTGTAAAGATAATGATGACTTTACAGTGAGTAACGCAATCTCTACAATGGACATGGGCAGGTCAGACTGGGAAAAATTGGTTCCAAAGGTCAAACCTTCAAAGCTGTCATGGAGTAAAAGAATCTTGAACCAGCAGGTCAGGAGAACAGCCAGGAAAGAGTTGACTGGTCTCTAGCCGGTGAGTGAGTGCAGTTCCTACCCTTATATTTGCAACTGCAGATGCTACTTACAGATGGAGTGCATGAGTAAGAGCCGCGATAGTAATCAGATTGCCTGGGCTCAACAGTGACTGTACACTTACAGCTTTGTGACCCAGCAAGCTCTTTAACCGGGCTGTGTTCAGTTTCATCATCTGTAAAATGGGCACAGCAATAGCACCTACTTTAGAGAAAGCTGTGAGGATTAAACATGTTCATCTCTTTGTAGCTCTTAAAACAGAGTCAGACACACCAAAATCTCTGTGTCTATGAGTCTTCTTCCATTTTGTAAATAAGTTCATCTGCAACTTATTTTTTAGATTCCATATGTAAGGACCTACTGTATAGCACAGGGAACTATACTCATTACTTTGTAATAACTTATAAGGGACAAGAATCTAAAACAGAATGTATTTGTATACAAATGGGCTTCCCAGGTAGCTCAGTGGTAGAATCCGCTTGTCAACACAGAAGAGGTAGATTTGATCCCTGAGTCTGGAAGATTTCCTGAAGTAGAAAATGGCAATCCACTCCAGTATTCTTGCCTGGGAAATCCCATAGACAGAGGAGCTTCGTGGGCTACAGTCCACGGGGTGGAAAAGAGTTGGACATGACCAAGCATGCATGCATGTATCCAAATATATATGTATAACTGAAGCACTGTGCTGCACACCAGGAAATTAACATGACATTGTAAATCAATTACACTTTAATTTTTTTAATTAAAAAAAAATTAATCTCTTACTGCTGCTGCTGCTGCTGTTAAGTCGCTTCAGTTGTGCCCGACTCTGTGCGACCCCACAGACAGCAGCCCACCAGGCTCCGCCGTCCCTGAGATTCTCCAGGCAAGAACACTGGAGTGGGCTGCCATTTCCTTCTCCAATGCATGAAAGAGAAAAGTGAAAGTGAAGTTGCTCAGTTGTGTCCGACTCTTCGCAACCCCATGGACTGCAGCCTACCAGGCTCCTCCGTCCATGGGATTTTCCAGGCAAGAGTACTGGAGTGGGGTGCCATTGCCTTCTCTGAATCTCTTACTAGTGCTATCTATTATTTTATTTATTTATTTTTTTAATTTACTTATTTTTTTTTTATTTTTTATTTTTTTTTTAATTTTAAAATCTTTAATTCTTACATGTGTTCCCAAACATGAACCCCCCTCCCACCTCCCTCCCCATAACATCTCTGTGGGTCATCCCCATGCACCAACCCCAAGCATGTTGTATCCTGCATCAGACATGGACTGTCGATTCAATTCTTACATGATAGTATACATGATAGAATGCCATTCTCCAAAATCATCCCACCCTCTCCCTCTCCCTCTGAGTCCAAAAGTCCGTTATACACAGCTGTGTCTTTTTTCCTGTCTTGCATACAGGGTCGTCATTGCCATCTTTCTAGATTCCATATATATGTGTTAGTATACTGTATTGGTGTTTTTCTTTCTGGCTTACTTCACTCTGTATAATCGGCTCCAGTTTCATCCATCTCATCAGAACTGATTCAAATGAATTCTTTTTAACGGCTGAGTAATACTCCATTGTGTATATGTACCAAAGCTTTCTTATCCATTCATCTGCTGATGGACATCTAGGTTGTTTCCATGTCCTGGCTATTATAAACAGTGCTGCGATGAACATTGGGGTACATGTGTCTCTTTCAATTCTGGTTTCCTCGGTGTGTATGCCCAGCAGTGGGATTGCTGGGTCATAAGGTAGTTCTATTTGCAATTTTTAAAGGAATCTCCACACTGTTCTCCATAGTGGCTGTACTAGTTTGCATTCCCACTAACAGTGTAGGAGGGTTCCCTTTTCTCCACACCCTCTCCAGCATTTATTGCTTGCAGATTTTTGGATCGCAGCCATTCTGACTGGTGTGAAGTGGTACCTCATTGTGGTTTTGATTTGCATTTCTCTGATAATGAGTGATGTTGAGCATCTTTTCATGTGTTTGTTAGCCATCTGTATGTCTTCTTTGGAGAAATGTCTATTTAGTTCTTTGGCCCATTTTTTGATTGGGTCATTTATTTTTCTGGAATTGAGCTGCAGGAGTTGCTTGTATATTTTTGAGATTAGTTGTTAGTCAGTTGCTTCATTTGCTATTATTTTCTCCCATTCAGAAGGCTGTCTTTTCACCTTGCTTATAGTTTCCTTTGTTGTGCAGAAGCTTTTAATTTTAATTAGATCCCATTTGTTTATTTTTGCTTTAATTTCCAGAATTCTGGGAGGTGGATCATAGAGGATCCTGCTGTGATTTATGTCTGAGAGTGTTTTGCCTATGTTCTCCTCTAGGAGTTTTATAGCTTCTGGTCTTACATTTAGATCTTTAATCCATTTTGAGTTTATTTTTGTGTGCGGTGTTAGAAAGTGATCTAGTTTCATTCTTTTACAAGTGGTTGACCAGTTTTCCCAGCACCACTTGTTAAAGAGATTGTCTTTACTCCATTGTATATTCTTGCCTCCTTTGTCAAAGATAAGGTGTCCATATGTGTGTGGATTTATCTCTGGGCTTTCTATTTTGTTCCATTGATCTATATGTCTGTCTTTGTACTGTTGCTGTGACACAAGAAATTTGTAACTAGTTGGATATCTCTGAAGTGCATGTCTTTTAACTTCAGTTGAAATTTTCTCTATGTAGTATCTTAGATTATTTCCTTAGAAGATTTCTGTTTACTAACCTTGTCCGACCCTAACTATATTCAGATTATATTCCCCATACCAATAACTAGACAGGAACATGTTACTGGGTCTATCTGGCCAGAGCTAACATTGTCTAGATTTAAGACATCCACCCAGGAATGCAACTTGTTTTCAGAATAAAGAACCACTGGTTCAATGTCATTGGCACATTACCCATCCATAGCATGCTTCTCGTGCTAATGTTTGTTCAGCTTGCTGATGAGAACTGTAGCCAAATTATCCCAGTGCAAATGTAAGTTATAAAAATCCAGCCGAAGTCTGCCTATGCAAGTGAAAAAAAAATCGCCTCTAGTGTTAGAATAATAAATAATCAAGCAGCTTGTTTATCCTTTCTGGCATTACAACTATTCATATCCTGGGGAGGATGGAGGAAACTGCTTTAGATGAGAAAACTCCTTGAGAACACAGGTCTGAACTGAAGTGTGAAGATGGTATCTAGAGATACTTGCTCTAATTCTCTGTGTGGTTATATCTGTGTTTGGAGGTGGTGGGGTAGAGTCTCGGATTTCCCTTTGTGTGCTAAAATTCCAATTTGCTGAAGGTCAGCACTAGCATTGTCTGCTCACAGTTCCTGGAGATGGTAGAACCCCTCAACCTTCCCAGTGCCTCTCTGCATCCAACAGAGACACAAAGAGGACAGACGGGTGGGGACAGAGGCCAAGGCAGGAATCCTGTGCATCCAAGGCAGACAAGGGTTGGGGGGTCACATCTCCCTCCAACCCCCAAACCGCATTTTAGCTGAGCTCTTAGGAATGAAGGTGCAAAGATTTTAGAAAAACCTAAAAATAAAAACATCCAATGTATACAACAGAATTCCTGGGAAAGGTGTAATTAGAAAATGAAAACCCCGGGTTGTAGAGGGTTCTATTGCTGGAGACATAGAGCATTTATGGAACCATCAAATCTTTTATAGCTTCCATTTCACATGGAATGCTGACAACTAGGAAATGAAAAGAGTCTTAAACACAAAACACCACCACTAGCCAATAAACAACCGACAACCACCCCGCCCCGCCTCAAACACTTACAGTCAGGTCTAAAGCCATCACTTCTAGGCGTTCTCTTCACCAACAAACTACCATTAAAAGGAAAAAAAATGTTTCAGTGATCCAGATAAAATGTTTGTGAATTGCAAATAGAATTGAACATCATTAAAATATATATTTGAAACGTGCTTTTTTTTGTCCCCCCCCTCAAGCATGTGGGGCATTGGCACAGCCCTTGAATTCCCTCCAATGGCTCCTTATCAGTGAGATTCTGGATAAATGGGAGGGAGAGGGGCGTGGGCACTGGGGCTCGGTCAGCTGCTCCTGGAAACAGCTAACAGAGGCATTGGAAAAATGGGCTCAGATACACAGCAAAGCACGTCTTCTCCCCCTTCCTCTCTCAGGCTAGCTGTCAAGCGGGCTGTTTGTTCAGTGTGGTCAAACCCTAATGCCCTAGGGCAAAGGGTTAGTGGTTTGGAATGGACTGCATTCTTTGGAACTAGCGTCCTGTGTTAGCATCCCTCTTGGGCAGATTTCGAAAGACAGAAGTAGTGATGATGTGAATGTGGTACTCACCTGGCTACCTTGATCATGTTGGGCTTGTACTTCTCTATGCTACTGAGCAAGGCTTTCATGGTTCTCCCGGTTCCAACAACATCCTTAGAAAAGAGGACAGACAAATTCAACCAGATGCCTTTGGGCTGCATTAAAAGGCTTTTCATCCAGACAGATGAGTCTAGTCCTTATTAATAATGCATCATAATTAGAACTGCCATCAAATTAGGAGTCCAAGTAGGAAGCAGAGCTGGTTATATTTTTTAGACAGGTGCCTCTTTCTGGAAGCTGGGTTTGGGGGGAATATGTTGGTGACTTGTTTCCTCCTAGAATCCTTGGGCTGTGTCGAAAGGCTACATTCAGCGTCTGGAGAGCATGTGGGGCTCTTTATCGAGTGCATTTGGACCATGCATGCGCATTCAAGGAGTAAATTTGGCCCTGAGGTAATGTAACACTACACGGGGCACATGAATTTTCATGGACATGGGATGCACATCTGAATATGCTGAAGGGACAGATAAACGCTTCTCCCCTCCCCCTTCACGTACCCTCCCCACTTAATAGGAGATTTTATGGCTGGGAAGTGAGATGTATGTGGACAGCAGCTGGTGACAGCCTGTGAGCTCTGAGGGCACGAGGCTACCGTGAGCAGAGGCTCACCCTGGCTGATGAGCTGCTGCACAATTAGAGCACAATGGGCAGGCGACATTGATTGTGTGTGGGACAGAAATCAGCTGTCGGGAGCTGATTATCCAAACAACAGGTCTGAATTTAGCCAGGGTCGGGCAGTGCCTTTAGCTGGAGGGTCTACTTCAAGGGTTTTGTCTGAGCCAGAAAGGCACATACATATGGCACACCCAGGCAACTGTAACAAAAGCGCAACAAAAACAGCTTCCCTGAATTTTTGCCAGCTGATAAGACAGGCCTGCTGGGCTAAAGGACCTGTTCTTTCTTTCTCTTTTCTTTTTTCTTTTTTTTTTTAAACAAACAGAAAAACAAATTAAATTAAATTATAGCTTTCCCCTGGATAGCAAATTTTTACACTGATTCTATTTATGATTTAGATGCTGAAGGGAGGATTGTTTCAAGTCATTAGAGGTCATTAGCAAGAACATGGAATTAAGGGTGAGGAGAAGCCAACCTTGGTTTCTCTATTAAAAAAATTTGGTTCTGTGGGCTAGTTTTCTCTTTTGTGAAAACGTCTGATTCACAAATAGATCTAAGAACCAATTTAGACATTAGATACAAATGGATAAAATACCACACAACTATTATTGCAAAGCTTCCATTCTAAGTTATTTCAAGCCAAATTCTAGTTAACTCCTATTCTGTAAATTTTGAGATGTCCGCATACAGTGGACATTCAATAACAAGGTCAATATTTAGAAACTCAATATTAGATTCTTTTAACTTCCAAGTATGGATAAAGAAAAGTCAGCTTACCTCAACAATGAGGACATTCTGAAATTAAAACAAAAAAACTATTTAGAATATGATGCAAATCTGGCTCATAAGATAAACACATATTTTGCTTGGAGTTAGAATTTCACAGTTAACTTTAGCTGGTCCTCCACCACCCATCTAACCCAAATGCTTAGAGATAATCCAGGACTTCCAGATTTATCTTTCTAGTTTTGCTGGACTCACGGATGATGCAATGTTGGTGTCTATACTCAGGTTAGTGTTGTCCTGTGCTTGGTCACTCCGTCATGTGCGACTCTCTGCGACCTCATGGACTGTAGCCCACCAGGCTCCTCTGTTCATGGTGATTGTCCAGGCAAAAATACTAGAGTGGGTTGCCATGCCATCCTCCAGGGGATCTTCCCAACCCAGGGATCAAATCCAGGTCTCCCACACTGCAGGCAGATTCTTTACTATCTGAGCCATCAGGGAAGCCCAAGAATAATGGAGTGGGTAGCCTATCCCTTCTCCAGGGGATCTTCCCCATCCAGGAACTGAACCAGGATCTCCTGCATAGAAGGCAGATTCACCAGGGAATTCTGGTGAATTCCCAGATTCACCAGGGAAGCAGGCTGATTTTAGATCCTTCACCTGTCTGCAGAACTATCCATGTCATCCCACTGCCGTCATTCTGGCAAGTGACCCCGAGTCCTTTGGGATACAAAGCTCACCAAATTTCCCAGATAAACAGCATTGTTAATGGAGACAGCACTGGGCAGAAGGATCCTATATTCAGCGGGGACACCCCTACACCAGTGTAGCCACCACAATCACCAGGGATCTGGTATTTACTCTTGGATTTTCAACCCCAAAGAAAGGGAGGTGCTTGGTTTATATTTTTAGTCATGTGGTTACACTCTTTACTCTGTGCTCTCAAGCCATCCCTCTGCTTCTCCCCTAGGAACACAGATTATGTTTCCTTTTAACTTCTTGAATGATACCTATTCTCCCCACTAGACTATAAACTCTGCAAGGGATGCAGAGAATCACATTTTTCTTGCTTACTTCCATAGTCTCAGCCACTAGCCCAAATACTGCAAACAGATGCTCAGTAATTATTTGTGAATGAAGGAACAATAACTAATCATACTTATTAATGACAAATTAACCAATAAGCGGATTTGTAGTCACATGTCAATATTGCCCCATCAAATTAAAATACCACCGTGTTAACATGCTATTCCCGTTAAAAAAAAAGTTTTGGCTATTCTCCTCAATGTAGTGATGTCTTTCTTTAGATAACTTTTCATTTATCCCTATGATTTATACACTACTTTAAAAATTCTATCAAACCATACACTTTGGTTATGTCTCACACAAAAGAGATCTAAATAATGAAAAAGGGAACCAACCAACCACTCTGTTAAATCTCTACTATACTACCTTATGTGTCAACTGCATTCTTAGGTGGAATATCTTTCTGGAAGTGTTTTTCTCTCTAGTATTTTTATTTATTAAATTCATGAAAGAATCTTAATTTTATCATTAAAATATAAGATTATTTTGTCTGTTTTAAAAATAGGTCATGCCCACGGTATACCCCATGGATCACACTGATGGAGAAGTCCCCTTGGTATCCTCAATGCGTTTGCTGTATTATTAACCATCAATCCATCACAACTAGTTAGGATGTGCATTTTTAGTTTGATTGAGGCATATTAGCTAACCAGAACACTGGAAGAATACTTGGTTAATTTAACGTCCTAGTTCACAATCTATTTTTGTTTCAATCTTACAATGAAAAACCTTTTAAAACCGTTAGTCTGCATTCTTGCCTAATTAAATGAAGTGCACTGAACATAATTAAATCTGTTTTTTGAAAGTTCAGAGCCTTGCAAAACAAGAGTCATTCTTGAGAAGATTAGCTTCAACTACAAGATATCTGGGAATTAGAATTCAGAGAGACATAAATCCAGAGATACAGTGTCAAAATTAATTAAACATATTTTAAAATCAAGGTAATGTATACACATATTTAAAATAAAATAGAAAAGTCTAAAAATTTTCTAGATATTGATGTGTTTCTAAGTGGTAAGAGTATTTCAAAATGCTTACATGTTTATATTAAAGTTATGGCATTTCCAAAATATTAGTTCATCTAACAAAAACTATTAGCGCATCTAACAAAAACAGTGGTTTTTCCAGTAGTCATGTATGGATATGAGAGCTGGACTATAAAGAAGGCTGAGTGCCAAAGAACTGATGCCTTTGAAATGTGATATTGGTGAACACTCTTGAAAGTACCTTGGACAGCATGGAGATCAAACCAGTCAATCCTAAAGGAAATCAACCCTGTATATTCATTAGAAGGACTGGTGCTGAAGTTGAAGCTCCAATACTTTGGCCACCTGATGCGAAGAGCCAACTCAGTGGAAAAGACCCTGATGCTGGGAAAGACTGAAGGCAGGAGAAAGGGGAGAAAGAAAATGAAATGGTTGGATGGTATCATCAACTCAATGGGCATGAGTTTGAGCAAACTCTGGGAGATAAAGGACAGGGAAGCCTGGCATGCTGCAGTTCATGGTGTCACAAAGAGTCGGATATGACTTAGCAACAATGACAACACACAAAAATGACAACAATCCTTTTCATTTTATTTTTTTCATTTTCTCCTAGTTTTATCGAGATATAACCGACATACTTCACTATGTTAGTTTAAGGGGTTCAGGATGATGCTCTGACTTAGATACACTGTGAAATGATTACTGCTATGTTTAGTCAGTATCTATCCTTTCATGTAGATACAATACAAAGGAAAAGGGGCAGAAACTTTTTTTCTTTGTGATAAGAACTCGTAGGGTTTACTTTCTTAAAATATCAATTTATTTTTAATTGGAGGATAACTGCTTTATAATATTGTGTTGGTTTCTGCCATATCTTAGGGTTTACTCTTCTAATAACTTTTACCTATATTACTCAGGAGTGTTAACTAGTTATCATATTATACATTACATCTGTAGAATTTATTTTTATTATAGCTGAAAATTTGTACCTATGGCTAGCTCCCATTCCCTGCCTCTGGTAACCACAAATCTGATCTTTTTTTCCTGTGAGTTTGGTTTTTGTTTGGTTTTATTATGTTTTAGATTCCACATATGGGTAAGACAACACAGAATTTGTTTTTCTCTGTCTCACTTATTTCACTTAGCATAATGCCTTCAAGGTCTATTCATGTTATTGAAAATGGCAGGATTTCCTTGGATTTTTTTTTAATGGCTTAATAAAATTCCATTGTGCATGTATACCACATTTATGTATTTGACAATAATTTATTTTTTCTTTTACTTTTTTGCTGCACCAGGCAGCATGCAGGATCTTAGCTCCCCAACCAGGGATCCAACCCATGCCCCCTGTAATGGAAGTTGGGGTCTTAACCACTGACTGTGAGGGAAGTTCCCAAAATTTCTTAATATCATATAAACTTACTACACATTCACTAGGTTTCTCAGGACAATTTCCCCAGTTGTCATTCAAATGGCTTTTTTTAATTGGAGAATAACTGCTTAACCATATTGTGTTGGTTTCTGCTGTATAACAACATGAATCAGCCATATACATATATATACAATATATTTCAAATAGCTTTTGTTGTAGCTGGCTTGGCTAATCTAAGAACATGTAACGATCTTTAATGTCCTTTAATTTAAAAGAGTCTCTTTTTCTGTACTTCTGTTTCTCTCTCTCACAACCTTATACATCATCTATTTACTATATTCTTTCACACTATCTCCCTTCCTTTCCCCATGCCCCAGTGTGACCTTGTTATGACTGTATCTTCTCATACAGGTTACATTCTTTCCCACTAAAAAGTCAAGTAGTATACTATATCTCTTTTTAGAGCTTGTTTACTTTTCTTGAAGTTCTTAATTGTTTTTCCTATCATAGTCCATTGTCTTATAATACTGTAATAACCCTTACTTTTTCCTGCCTTTTTTTTTTTCCCAGGAAGCTCGTCTTTTTAAAAATATTTATTCGGCTGCACTGGTTCTTAGTTGTGGTATACAGGATCTTCAATTTTCAGCATGGTATTTTCTTCTTTTTTTTTTTTTTCAGTTAAGGCATACAGACTCTTAGTTGGGGCATGTGGGATCTAGTTCCCTGACCAGGGATTGAACTTCGGCCCCCTGGATTGAGAGCATGGAGTCTTAGCCACTGGATGACCAGGGAAGTCCCATTCTAAGCTCTTCTTTCTTAGAAGGATTATAATGAGGAAAACTTTGACTAGTTATGGTTTAACTGTCTTTCTCAAAGGATTTTTGGAGGATCAAGAAAGCAAACAGGTTGATAAAATCTGTAACAACAGAAAGAACTTCCTGTGTTATGAACAGTACTAAAAAAGTAAAATTATTTAGTAGGATCAAAAATGATGGGCAAGGGCTGCTACTGAATGGGGATTAAGCAGAAAATTAGAGTTTTTTTATTGACTTTACAGAGCAACCATCAGATATATATTTATTTTCCTTTATAGAACATGAGCTATGTTTTCAAATTCTTTCATTAGTGGTACATGAATTGACTCCTGGATCTTTAGTGTCCTGCCTGTTGTGTGAAAAGCTTACCCTGAATGAGAGCAATGACTTTAATACCTTTGGAAGACTGGCTCTGCCTTGCAAAACAAGAAGTAGTCCAAGTGTAGAGAGAAAGTGACTACCCCAACTATAGAAGCATTTTTCAATACTATCTAAGAAAACTCATCTCTTTACACTTTAGCAGACCAAGATTAGCAACACAAGAGAGGAAGACTAACCCATCTTTATACTATCAGTATATAACATGGGAACTGCTATGTAGTAGGTGCTTAGTAAATGCCTGTGGAACAACTCAACAATTCTGGCCTCCTTTCTGTCTCTAGCTTATCATATACCCCCTCTATCTTTCTCCTTAATGACGTACAGTTCCTCCTTAACTGAGCTATCATTAAATGTCTTTTGCTTTTAATTTTGCATTAAGAAATCTTCTAAAGTTTCCATTTTCTTGAGTGGGCTGCCTTGGGGATTTTTTTTTTCCAGAACACACTGTGCCTCTTTAAACACTTCCAATCTGCTGACTCCCATCACTGAATCTGAGATGCTCGCCAGTTACTGTCGCAGTCATCTCATCACACCTAGCTCATTTCCTCCCAGAAAGCCAATGAAATCTGCAGCCTGGGAGCCGCAGGCAAGAATCCTATGGGGAACCTCCACGGCGTGTCCTATCTCTGTTATTTCATGATCCTGTTGGAAGCTCATCCCAGTGGGTTTCCTAAAGAAAAAGCAAGAAAGGAAGAAACAGAAAAAGAAAAGAAAGCACAGACTGATGAAAATCAGAATGGTTTTCTTAAATAGGTTATTCCTTTTAGTCTTTTAAAATGTAAAGCGACCAGCATACCACAGTCTAATCTGCAGCAATGTATTTTGGTGGCTGTGGCTGCGCCCCGCTGAGGGACAATGGCAGGAATGATGGTGAGCTGAGCATGGATCCTGAGCTTGCGTGGGAGTGTGACTATAAACCCCATGGAGAAAGGCATGCAGTCCAGCATTTCATGTGATAATTCACAAAACTGCCAGAATCATCAGTCACTGGGCGTTTACATGACTGTTCTCAGCCTAAGCAGATGCAATAGAAAGGAATGATTTAAATAGTTCAGGCAGGCAAGGAGGAAATTTCAGCAGGTTCTGATGATTCATTTTTGGCATTTGATTAGAAACTTAGTTGAGGTGGGGGGGCGGTGTAGTGGTAGGTCTCCCGAAATCTCACACTAAACCTGCACATCTATGTTTGCCCATTGCCGGATTTGGGCCTGTTTCTGTGCATTTGGGTTTTATTCCACCCTTTCAGAGATTTCTCTTCAACATGAATAAAATCGCCTTGCTTTAATGGATACACACATTTTATGAAGTGCTAGGATTAAATCAGAGGCATTTGTTTTTACCCTTTTCTAACTCTTTGCAACTCCATGCACTATACAGTCCATGGAATTCTCTAGGCCAGATACTGGAGTGGATAGTCTTTCCCTTCTCCAGGGGATCTTCCCAACCCAGGGATCGAACCCAGGTCTCCCACACTGCAGGTGGATTCTTTACCAGCTGAACCACAAGGGATAGGAAAGACTAGAGATCTCTTCAAGAAAATTAAATACCAAGGGAACATTTCATACAAAGATGGGTTCGATAAAGGACAGAAATGGTATGGATCTAACAGAAGCAGAAGATATTAAGAAGAGGTGGCAAGAATACACAGAAGAACTGTACAAAAAAGATCTTCATGACCCAGATAATCACGATGGTGTGATCACTCACCTAGAACCAGACATCCTGGAATGTGAAGTCAAGTGGGCCACTACGAACAAAGCTAGTGGAGGTGATGGAATTCCAGTTGAGCTGTTTCAAACCCTGAAAGATGATGCTGTGAAAGTGCTGCACTCAATATGCCAGCAAATTTGGAAAACTCAACAGTGGCCACAGGAATGGAAAAGGTCAGTTTTCATTCCAATCTCAAAGAAAGGCAATGCCAAAGAATGCTCAAACTACCGCACGATTGCACTCATCTCACAGGCTAGTAAACTAATGCTCAAAATTCTCCAAGCCAGGCTTCAGCAATACGTGAACCGTGAACTCCCTGACATTCAAGATGGTTTTAGAAAAGGCAGAGAAACCAGAGATCAAATTGCCAACATCTGCTGGATCATGGAAAAAGCAAGAGAGTTCCAGAAAAACATCTACTTCTGATTTATTGACTATGCCAAAGCCTTTGACTGTGTGGATCATAATCAACTGTGGAAAATTCTGAAAGAGTTGGGAATACCAGACCACCTGATCTGCCTCTTGAGAAACCTGTATGCAGGAAGCAACAGTTAGAACTGGACATGGAACAACAGACTGGTTCCAAATAGGAAAAGGAGTACGTCAAGGCTGTATATTGTCACCCTGCTTATTTAACTTCTATGCAGAGTACATCATGAGAAACGCTGGACTGGAAGAAGCACAAGCTGGAATCAAGACTGCCAGGAGAAATATCAATAACCTTAGATATGCAGATGACACCACCCTTATGGCAGAAAGTGAAGAGGAACTAAAAAGCCTCTTGATGAAAGTGAAAGAGGAGAGTGAAAAAGTTGGCTTAAAGCTCAACATCCAGAAAACAAAGATCATGGCATCTGGTCCCATCATTTCATGGGAAATAGATGGGGAAACAGTGGAAACAGTGTCAGACTTTATTTTGGGGGGGCTCCAAAATCACTGCAGATGGTGACTGCAGCCATGAAATTAAGAGATGCTTACTCCTTGGAAGAAAAGTTATGACCAACCTAGATAGCATACTCAAAAGCAGAGACATTACTTTGCCAACAAAGGTCCGTCTAGTCAAGGCAATGGTTTTTCCAGTGGTCATGTATGGATGTGAGAGTTGGACTGTGAAGAAAGCTGAGTGCCAAGGAATTGATGCTTTTGAACTGTGGTGTTGGAGAAGACTCTTGAGAGTCCCTTGGACTGCAAGGAGATCCAACCAGTCCATCCCAAAGGAGATCAGTCTTGGGTGTTCATTGGAAGGACTGATGTTAAAGCTGAAACTGCAGTACTCTGGCCACCTCATGCGAAGAGTTGACTCATTGGAAAAGACTCTGATGCTGGGAGGGATTGGAGGCAGGAGGAGAAGGGGACGACAGAGGATGAGATGGCTGGATGGCATCACGGACTCGATGGACATGAGTCTTAGTGAACTCCAGGAGTTGGTGATGGACAGGGAGGCTTGGCGTGCTGTGATTCATGGGCTCGCAAAGAGTTGGCAACTGAACTGAACTGAGGATTAAATCAACTTTGAAAAAAAAATCAGCCAGAGAGCGTGTTGTGCAGGCAGCTTAAACACCCCAAACGAAACGCTTTTAATGCTGTGAGCTGAAGGAACCATTAAAATGAATCATTGCGGGCTCTCTTTATTCAGCAGCTATGACCTATTTAGAACCATGATTCAGCCATCCTTTCTGGGGAGCTTTCTTCCTTTTGCTTTTAAAAAAGAAAGAGGCAAGGAAGGAAGGAGGGAAAGAAGGAAGGATGGAGAGAGAGAGAGAGAGGAAGGGAGGAAGGAAGAAGAGGTAATAAAAGAAGCCCAGAAACAGAAAGGAGAATGTGGGCTGTCTAGAGTCTCCGTTTCCTAAATATTTTAACTTGATCATCTACAGAGGACTTTGGCACCCCACTCCAGTACTCTTACCTGGAAAATCCCATGGACGGAGAAGCCTGGTAAGCTGCAGTCCATGGGGTCGTGAAGAGTCAGACACGACTGAGTGACTTCCCTTTCGCTTTTCACTTTCATGCATTGGGGAAGGAAATGGCAACCCACTCCAGTGTTCTTGCCTGGAGAGTCCCAGGGATGGGGAAGCCTGGTGGGCTGCCGTCTATAGGGTCATACAGAGTCAGACACAACCAAAGTGACTTAGCAGCAGCAGCAGTAGAGGACTTAAGTGACACAGTAAATCTATGGGGTTTCTAATGTATGGGAAATTAGACAGGTGATTTTCTAACCTTCCCTCCTTCAGGAATCACTGCTCCTTCAGAGAGGGCTATTCCTTCTGCTTCACTCCGCTTCACTCCTGAAGTTCAAGTGCTCAAACCACACCATCTCCTCACTGGTTTCTCTCCCTGCAGTCTCTCTCTCTTCTTTCAGTTAACTCTGCCCTCCTGTCAGGTGATTTCCCTAAAACACAGCTTCTCGATGTCACCGCAGCTCAACAACTTTGGTGGCTCCTCTTTGCTTTTCTGAGCAAGTTACACTCATTAGTCAACATATTCTTTTTTTTTTTTTTTTTTTTGGCTTTTTGCTTTTTTTAGCTATACCGTGTGGCAAGTGCGATCTTCGTTCTCCAACCAGGGATCAAACCTGCATCCCATGCAGTGAAAGTGTGGCGTCTTAACTGCTGGACTGCCAAGGAAGTCCCCGATATAGTCTATAAAGCAAATCCAATTTCAGTTCTTTAAATTATTATTTTGCTATTTTTTGATGAATTTCCTTCAGTCACACGGGGCCACTCCTGTTCTCTGGCTCTGCTGTCTTCTTCTCTTCCTCCCCGATTCCACAGGCTATTCTCTCTCCCTCTCCTGCGCTATTCCCTGACCTTCTGGTTCCAAATAAAACCTCACCTTCTTCTAAGACAATTACAATCCTAAGAAATTATTCTTTCTTTGGATTTCTTTAAGCTCAAGGAAAAGTATCGTATGGAAAGGCCCCCTACCCTCTAAAATGTTCTTCCCTGGATGCCGAGTATTAAAAAAGAGAACGCAAGAACAAGTTCATGGCAGAGTAGTAATATAATGATAAATGTAGCTTCAGTGTGAATTTTTAACTGAGAAATCATGTGATTGCTCTGTGAGAAGGGAGAAGTTAGATGATGACCTGGACCAACCCTTCCAATGCAGATATTCATCCAACACTCTTCCATCCCAGGCAGATATTTATTGCAGTTTCAGGCTTTCTTCTACCACCATTTAAAAAAGGGCCTGCCCATTGTTATGTGCCTTTCAAGTTTTTTCCCAGCTGGTATAAATTCTACATGATGGAAAGATGCTAGAGGGCTTCTGAAGTTTTTTTTTTTTCTGGCAGCACTGCACAGCATGGGGGACCCTAATTCCCCAACCAATGATCGAACCCACACCCCCTGCAGCAGAAGCGCAGGCTTAACCACTGGGCCGCCAGGGAAATTCCTGAAATTTGTTTTTATAGTTTTCTCAAACTCCTAATGGATAGCCTATTTCTGAAAAGCTAAAGAAGGGGTAAGGGAGGGCAAGCCATAAGAGAGTCTTTATTCTTTTAAGGAGAAGGAAAGTTGAGTGAATTTTTTTTTCACTCCTCCACTCCTTCCACATCCTGGTGGGGAAATAGGCAAATGAAAAAGAAGCCCCAAATAAACACCAGAAATTATGGAAAGGGCTTCAGTGGAAAGAAGGTGCTGATACAGAGGCTAATGGAGAATACGGGGACAGGGGCTTACAGGCGAGGAGTTAATGCTCATTTTAGAGACTCAGGGAAGGCCTCTCTCTGAGACAAAAGTCTTTAGGCTGAAATCTGAAGGTTGGGAGGAATATGAATTCCAGGCAGAGGTCACAGCTTGTCCAGGGTCTTGGCAGGAAGGAGCTTAGCCGCTGTGGTGTTAGCCAGAGAGGAGGTGGTGAACGGTGTGCCATTGACGTTGGGAAGGAGACAGGGTCAGATCATCGGGGTCTTCTAGGCTGTGATAAGGAGTCTGGATTATAATCTCAGAGCACTGGGTTGCCAGGCACAATATAGAACATCCAGATACATTTGAATTTCAGATAAAAACAATATTTTAGTTCAAGTGTGTTCCAAATACTGCATGGGACATACTTATACTGAAAATTTATTCATTGTTTATTTGAAATTCAAATTTAACTTGGCATCTTGCTTTTTTTTTTTTTAAACTAAGTCTTACAACCCTAATTGACAGGCTGCTGAAAGGTTTTCAGTAGGCAAGTGATGGGATCCAATTTGTATTTTAAGAAAATCCCTTTGCTTCTTGGAGACTGGTTTGAGGGGTGGCAACAGTTAAGTTGATGCTTTTGAACTGTGGTGTTGGAAAAAATTTGAGAGTGCCATAGACTGCAAGGAAATCAAACCAGTCAATCCTAAAGGAAATCAATCCTGAATGTTCATTGGAAGGACTGATGCTGAAGCTGAAGCTCTAATATTTTGGCCACCTGATGCGAAGAACAAACTCATTTGAAAAGACCCTGATGTTGGGAAAGACTGAAGGCAGAAGAAGAGGACGACAGAGAATGAGATGGTTGGATGGCATCATTGACTCAATGGACATGAGTTTGAGCAAGCTCCAGGAAATGGCAAGGACAAGGAAGCCTGGTGTCCTACAGTCCATGTGGTCGCAGAGAGTCGGACACAACTGAGCATCTTAACAACAGTTAAGCGAAGGCAGAAGTTCAGGGAGACTCACAGCTGCCCAGGAAAGGGATAGAGGTTGTCTCGCCTTAGAGACCAGTCTTCTCAAACTTTAATGCGCATAGAATCATCAGGGAACCTTGTTAACATGAAGACTTAATTCAGCAGATCTGGGGTGGGATCTGAGGTACTGCATTTTCAATGAGTCTCCAGGAGTTGCTGACCTTGCTGGTTCCTAGAGCAAAGGTCAGCAAACTATGGCTGACTGGCCAAGTCTGGCCTGCTGCTTGATTTTTGGTAAACAAAATTTCACTGAAACACAGTGGTGTCCACTTGTTTGCACTTTATCTATTGCAAATAGCCGCTTTTCTGCTATGATGGCAACGTGAAATAGCTGCAACAGAAGACTGTATGGGCCACAAAACTGAAAAAATATTTACTACCTGCCCTGACCTGGAAAGTTTATCTGAAACCTGCCCTAGAACACACTTTGAGTAGCAAGGTCTAGACCTGGAATGTTACCATGGAGATGGAGAGACATAATGGAGAGACATGGACATATTCAAGACACATTTGAGAGAACAGAGTGTGGTCTACACTGGTTCATTAAACATTGACTTCTGATGTGAGCGTAGGAACCCTGAACTGCGGAATCTTAAGCTGTCATGACAGTTGAGAACCTGGCTAATCGATGTTGATATATCTTAGAAATATTTACCCAAGAAGTCAAATATTGACATGAATTTGAATGCATATATCTCTGCACACACAGTGACTAGAAAGATATCACGTAACAGTACCTGGTAACCTGGACGAATCATTCATCGTGCTAGCAAAAAACTGAAGCCAACCTCTGCTCAGACTTACTGTTTGGCTGGTTTGCCGTTTCTCCTAACCTGAACTTCCATGATGTCTATTTTCTCATGAGGGGATGGTCTTTGCAGTAATTGCAGAAGGGGAAACCGAGGCACAGCCTTATCACCCCTTCTTGCTCACTCCACCCGCAGGAAGAAACTTCCCTTTCTTCAATCTCTTCTCAGTCTTTTTGAAAAAATTATAACTATTATCCTCTCTCTACCTCCTAAAGGAAGGGACTATCCAGTGCTCATAAGAGGAAAAATGACTTTAAAACAAAATACAAGATGATTTTAAAAGGCAGGAGAGAAACACTGTACTTTTTCTGTGCAATTTTCTTTTTAGAGTTGCCACTTTGACAGATTCACTATTTCTCCTGTGTGATAAACTTATAAGGCAACGTCATACAACAAAGTACTACAATGACATCATTTAAAGACAACCCCAGGGTGGTTAAAAGTTATGAATTTCTGGAAATAGCTTTTGATTTTTTTTTTATCTTTCCAGGATGTTGTATTATGCAGTGATGTAGTAACATCAAATGGCGGCTTCGTGATACATACATTAACACCAACAAGTGAATTCCAGTTTCTGTAGGACACAGTTTACTACTAGGTAGCAATTTAACATTCAGATGCTAAGCTATCTTCTGAAGAGGGGAAGGAAGCTGTTCTGCAGTTAGTCCTTGTGGCTCTTCAATGTTCCTCATGTTATTACACACATTTTTATTAAATATGGCTGCTATCCCTTCCCCAGGTGGGCACTGCAAACCAGTAACAACTGCAGATACGAGATTAAGCTTGTGTAACAGACTGCTTTGTTTCACTTAGAAAGCTTAAGTTGCTCAGGGATAATGAATACAAGATAATGTCAGCAGAGCTGAACAAAAACAAATTCTGTGTTGCTTTCATTCATGGCAAAACTTGCATTTCAGATCAAACTTGCACAAAGACCATCTGCTTGATGCAACACTCTTCCTTCCCAATGCATGGATTTATGTCAGAATCCAAAGAGTAATTATGTAATTATTAATTATGTAATTATTAAGCTTTGGCAGATTTGGATCTCCAAGTTAACATTGGAGGTGCCTGCCCCAAAATCTCATGGGATACAGCAACGAGGGGGAGGAGGCAAAGTGTTGAAAAAGGAAAGAGTCTTCAGATATTCTTCTTTTAAATTCCCTGCCTAAATTTTAAACACTTCAACAAACATGTTTAAATGCCTTACTTTGGTGCCCAGGAGATGAAGGGTGAAAACCAGACAAATAAAGGAAAAGAATTCCCTTTCACGAGGTACCTGAAAGTGTGAGTAGGGAAAAAAAAAAGGGAAAGAGAAGAAGGAGTGCTAAGGGGGTTTTGTAATGTGAGGGTGTCTGAAATAAGATTGGAAGGAAGCTTGGAGACGAAAGATTTGGTCTGAGTCAAGCCTTGGAAGCATGATAAAAGGAGTGCTTTATAAAAGGAGGAATCATTAAAAGGATCCACACATTCATTTGCATGAATTAGCAAACCCAGGAGAGTGTCTGAAATGGACTGCAGCGCTGACCTGAAATGGAGGTTACTGATTTCCCCGCAACACCCAGGCCTCAGTGGGCACAAAGCAGAGTCATACGAACAAACCTTTCCAGCCAGAGTCGAAAGATCATCGCCTCCAATGATCTGCATCTCGTCCATGGACTGGTCATTCTAAACGGAAAGGGGGAGATAATATTTTACTATACAAGAAAAGCTGTAAAGCACATTTCCCCATCTACCCAGCCAGGAGCTGGATTGTGCCTTGCAAATACAGCACAAATAGCTGGTCCTGATTCATGGTTGCCTATGGTTACCAAGAGCCAGTCTCCTGCCACCACGCTTGAGACAAAGCATCCTAATGGCTGATAGCCGAGCCTGTGTGGAGAGGGGATGGAGGGAGCGGGGAGAGGACAAGCAAATCTAATTTTGGAACAAAATAAAACCATGGAAGGTGCCTGAGCCTATTCTGCGGCAGATGGAATTGGAGAAGACAGTCATGCTCCTGGACTTCCCTGGGGTGGTTGGGGCTATGGAGGGGGGAGCTGGGGAGGGGGCCTAGCGTTTGTCAGCTGTGCCAACAGCCCCAGTTACAGCCCTGCAGTGGGGGACAATTAGACTGTGGTTCCCACAGAGGTTAGAGACCCCCTCTCCTCACTACCAACGTGGGTCCAATCCCTTATCTGTATCAAGGGCAATTCTAAAAGGCCACAGATCAAGAAATATTACACTTAGATTGTGAGACAAGGATGAAGCAGCCTCAGAAACTTTCTGGAATTCAGGAATATGAGACTAGAATCCCGTTTAGAAGACTTTTCACAATACCTTGTAATAACCTATAATGGAAAAGACTCTGAAAAGAATATTTTATATATATATATATATATATATATATATATATATATATATATATATATATATATATATATATATATATATATATATATATATATATATATGCTTCCCTTGTGGCTCAGATGGTAAAAAACCTGCCTGCAATGCAGGAGACCTGGGTTTGATTCCTGGGTTGGGAGGATCCCCTGGAGAAGGGAATGGCTACCCACGCCAGTATTCTTGGCTGGAGAATCCTGGACAGAGGAGCCTGGCAGGTTACAATCTATGGGGTCACAATGAGTCAGACACAACTGAGCAACTAACACACACACACGCGTATATGTATACATATAGCTGAATCACTTTGCTGTACACCAGAAACTAACACAACATTGTAAATCAACTGTACTTCAGTTTTAAAAAAGAGACTTTTCACTTAAGTCCTATTAGAGATTATAAGCATTTCTTTTCACAGTATATATATGGGACATCATTCTGCCTCAATTAAACCTCTCTCTCTCTCTCTCACACACACACACATAATAAAACATGAGTTGTTTCTTAGTAAATATCACAGTAGAATAACAAGGGGGCAGAACGGGTTAAAAGAAGGCAACCAACTTATTTTCTGGCTTCCTTGCAAAGATGCATTAGAGGAACTGAAGGCGACATCCTACAGGCAACTGGTTTCATGATCAAGCAAGACTGCGGTGACACTGCAGTCCCTTCATCCGAATGATAAGCTAAGTGAGGGAATAGATATATGATGCGCTGAACCAGGAAGTATCTTTGGTGACTGCTGTTGTTTTGGCCAGTTCAGTGCTTTTCTCCCTTATTCTGGCAAGAAGGCCCTGCCTTTTGTTGGGGAGGGAGGTCATTCCCCTAAAGGAATTTTCCTGGGTTAGTTTGAATTGGATTCTGTCACTTGCAACTCAGAGTCTAGACCTAGAGATACATTGTCACGGCACTGGTCATCAGAAAGGAAAAAAGAAAAAAGCCAATCAACCAATATAATAGTTTTACCAGTGAAGCAGCATTTTGTTTTTCACCTTACTGCTCAAGAGAAAAAAAAAATGACCTTAAAACGTTCTTACTTTCAGTCTGAAAGCATTTATTCCTAACTGCAAAGGAGTGGTGACAATGCTTGAAATGTTTGAAAGTGCCCCGTAAGTTAGATAAAACCAATAATTTTCTTCTTATGGGAACTGATAGCCAAAGGAGAAAATCAAAGACTATCCAGAATCCACTGGTCTTTTGCTGTTTTGGGGTTTTTTTTTTGTTGTTTTTTTCAAACACCTCTGCTTGAGTCAAGTTTTTACTGTCCCATTAGCAAAGCAAGTCACGCGAACAAGCCCAGCATTAATCTGAGAAGCAATCATTAAGTAACAGAACGAAGTACATAGACACAGGGAAGCCATTTAATTAGGGTCACTGATGCAATCACTCTGCACAGTGGTTCACAAACATCCTTATATTCCTAGCATTGATGTATCCTTTTTTCTTTTTTAACATCATTGATTTTGATTTGAAGATATTTTACTTGGGATTGTTCATCTGATCTTCATAAGACTGGCCTGTACTTTCCTTTCTTTTGCTACCTCTGTGGATTTTTAAAGCAAGTTATACAAGCCTCATGAGTTGGGTGGTTCTTTGTCTTTTTTCTGTATGCTCGAAGTTCGTATGTGAATGAATTTATCTATTTTGCTAAGGTTCAGCAGAGCTCAGAATAGGTATTATTTAATCCCCAATTTACAAATGAGGAACTGGAGGCAGTAAGAGTTTGAGTAGCTTGCCCAAAAAAGGCACTACTAGTAAGTGAGGGGAACCAGTTCAGTTCTAGGATTGTCTGGCTTGGCATTATTCTTGTGTTAACAACCCCCATCCCCCACAACATTCCTAGAAGGTAGAAATAATAGCGCATCTTTGAGAGTACCATGGAGAAGAACTGGGTCCTGGTTGTACTAAGGAAGTAAAATATATAATAAGCTGAAATGGCTAGGAGAAATACACACCTTGGTAGAAATGCTGGTAACAGTTGTGTGGATTTATTTAAGTGGCAAAGGAAGGGTGGGCGGGAGGCTCAAGAGGGAGGGGATATATGTATACATATAGCTGATTCACACTGCTGTACAGGAGAAATTAACACAACATTGTAAAGCAATTATACTCCAATTAAAAACATTAAAACAAACGAATAAAGAGCAAAGGAAGTCTCCAACATTTAGCCCAGGCATCCTCAGATAGAAACATGTTGGAAATTACTAGTTTTGGTGACCTGGTCTCCAGGTACAAAAAAGAGCTCAGCATGTATAGTGACTGCTCATACAAAAGAGAATTTGGACTGTTTAGATAATGTTCAGGAAAAAACAAAGCCAAGTAAGAATAAATATCCTGAATTCCTTTTGAGGAACGGGAAGGGGATGAGTAAAGAAAACAAATAAACAAAAGAATCACTCTCTCAGCCACTCATTTCCAAAGAGAGACAGACTTGCTTCAGAATCCATACACGCACAGACTTTCTCAACATTCTCAGCCTCCACAGATGCCTTAACTTTGCTTTTTTCCCTCTTCTTTTCAGCCTTATCCTTCCTCTCAGCTATTCTCCTGTGCTCAGTAAGGTCAACGACACTATATAAAATACAGGCAAACCCCTAACCAAAACAGTTCGTTATAGCACTTCCCTGGTGATCAGTGGTTGAGAATCTGCCGTCAATGCAGGGGATACACGTTCTCTCCCTCGTCTGGGGAGATTCCACATGTTGCTGGGCAAATAACTCCATGTATCAGAACTACTGAGCCTGGGCTCTAGAGCCCGCTCTTTGCACCGGGAGAAGCCATGGCAGTGAGAAGCCTGCACACCGCAACTCGAAAGTAGCCCTTGCTCACCGCAACTACAGAAAGCCCGCGTGCAGCAACAAAGACCCAGCACAGCCAAAAATAACAAAATAAGTAAGGAAATATTTTTCCAAAAACACAAACAGTTCATTATAAGAAGTTTTAATGGTCAAAGTGGAGAGCTTCTAATGAAAATGTTGCAGTGTTGAAAAATTTTTCAAAAACTCTAACATGTGGTACAAAGTCAGATAACAAGGAGAGATGAATCAGTTCAGTGTTTACTTTTCAACCAGTGGTGGATATAGGACATGACCCTTAACTCGGTCCCTGAGTCCTTTAAGCCACCTAGGGTCAAAGTGGAGGTCACAGGGCAGTGGCTTGTATGTCTGCCCTTTGCTTCACCCAGAGAAACTCCACTTATCTCTGTTGTATTAACTGGGTTCAAGGTAAGAAGTGCCAAATCACTTCAATCATTTCTAACTTTGTGTGACCCCATGGACTGTAGCCCCCCAGGCTCCTCTGCCTATGAAATTCTCCAGGCAAGAATACTAGAGTGCGTTGCCATGCCCTTCTCCAGGGAATCTTCCCTCAAGGTAAGATGGTGGGAACCAAAAAGTCTGAAAACTCTTGTGTCAATATTTTTGCTTCCTTTTAAACAGACTTGCCATCTTTTTGGTTCTTGCTCATTTAAATATCCATTTGTTTCTGAGGTCATTTTTGTTTAGAATCTCATTTTTACAATATGTGGATGAGCTGTGAGAAAGGAAAACATGGCAACTGGTAAACAGGCAGCTGGGGGGGTCTCTACATGCCCTTGGGGACCAGACTGCCTGGGTTCCAGTCCCAGCCCCACCTTCTATGAGCTGTCCAACCTCGAGGAAGCGACTTAAACCTTTCAGTACTCTAGTGTCCTCATCTACAAAAAGAGAATGTTAATCAATGTTAATAGTTCCTACCTAGCATTATTGGGAGGAGTAAATGAATTAATATGAATTGAGCACTGAGTCCTGGTGTTAACAAGAAGCAGTTCCTAAAGCCTTGGCTTACCCCAGGATCATCATCTACTTTTAGTCTAAGAAACTTGCATGTCTACCCAAGTTTCTCAGCTTGGACCTCATGATGATTCTTTGCACAGTTCATTGAGTCCATCATCGATACATGAATGTCTCGTGCTTTGGGGAAAAGGTTTCTGAGGCTGATGGCTACCCATGAGGCGCGTGGTTAAGGAGGACTCCTGTCCTGTGGCAACTGTGCATCAGGGCTACAGTCTTGGTTAAAAACAAGCTCCACTGTATGTTCCTTCAGGGTTTCTCAGTGATCCCCCTGCTCCCAAGCGGTGGTGTCTGAATCTTTAGAGTGGACCATTTGGTGGATATAATTACCCACATCACTCCTCTCTGCTGTTTTCATCTTTCTCCCAATGGACAGAAGCCACCTGGAAATCATGCTCGAATCCTCTTTTGTCCTTATCACCTCTCATCTATTCTTTGTAGGAGCCGTTTACAGTCAATAGAGCAAAGAGTTAACCTTGAAATTGCTTCACAAGATGGCAGGTGACAATCTGTAGAATAGGAGACCGGATGGCCGGACTTCTGATAATTTTCTCAACCCTGGCTGCAGTTTTGCTTGGGGATCATGAGCTGCTCCAATTCTTCCCTTTGATTCACCGTCTTAGCTTAAGGTAATTTAAAATAGATTTACACTACCTGTCAACAGCAGAACCTTGACTAAGATTTCATACCAATTTACAGGAGAACTCAATATGTGCAAATATTGCTAACTATGATTAGTGACAACTTACTCACGACACATCACCACGCCTCACCGTGCTGCACGAGATCCTAGGCGTCCCCAGCACATGATGGACTGCTTCTTCCCCCACGTCTTAGCTGGTGGCTGCTCCTGTCTCCTCTCTCTGTCTTTCTTCAAGGGAGTAATTCTTACTCTTTCCTCAAGACTCAGTTCAGGCATGATCTCTTCCAGGAAGCTCTCCTGGAGTCCTCTGGACTTGATCTGTGTCTGATAACACTCTCTAAATGTCAACAGGTCACTAGAATTTTCTGAGAATGCAGCAACTGCCAGTGGCATGAAAACTTCAGCACAAACAGCCTGATTTTCATCCTAATTACACCCCCTCTGGCTGACACATTGTGGCATCCAGTGTTTGTTGAGCGACACTGAAGTATCTGCATACATGTGTTTGCTATATTTTTAATACCCCTTCCACTACCCACATTACAATACTAAGTGTTCTCAGGCAGCACTTGGTTTCCCTTGCTCTAAGTTCTTCTTCCAGCTGTCCAGGAACTAGAAGGAGCTTATTGCCCAATGGAGACAGAGAGAAAAAAAAAATACAGATAAACAAACACATGGGAAAATATCTGTAAAGTTCGATTGAAAGTGAACACAAAGGAAGCTGACTCGAGCAACCTGGAAAATGCTAAGACTGAAAGAATAGAGACCTTCCTCTGTGATGTCTGAGTGATTCCCACCCATAAAGAAACTGTTTCTTTACTCTTTCTTATTGCTACTATTCTATTACACTGGTTTCCAAAGAGCCTTGTCAATACTTTGAAAAAAATATAAATGCAAAAATCCATGTGAATTCTGAACATGAAAAATAAGAAAACAGGAATTATTAAGATGCATCAGGAATTACGAAGATCAGTCATTCATTTCATGATGAGTTAAGGATGTATTTTAAAGCCAAACTAGCATTTAACCAGGAAAAAAATATGTAAGTATCAGCATGTACAATTTAGCTTAGTTGAAGGGACACGCACATTTTGCATTTTCTAAATTTGGTGTGTAGCTTTTGCAAGCACGGTTGAGACTTTATTTGAAGACAAAATGGCTTTCTGTTTAATGACAATGATCTATTGCTCTATTGTGACCGGTATTCCATGCCACCCATTCTCCATGAGAGGTACTGGCTAGCTAAGAGTAATCCCTACCCAACAGAGAAAGGCTCTTTTCTTTAAAAGAAAGCAATTTTGGGTCAGAAGAAGCAACCACAAAAATAAGAAGAAGCTATAGGCTGGCAGGAATAATGAAGGGTCACCAAGAAAAAGGAAAAGGGAGGGAAAAGGAGAAAAGTGGACTTTCACTTCAATTTAGTTATAAAAGACCCCAGAAAGGAGGAAACTAAGTTTAAAAACAGATTCAGTGACATTGCTTTACATGGACTCTGAAACCTTGAAGCCTTCTTTTTGAAACTTTTCAAAACCTTCTGTTTTGAAACCTGGTATGGATTTGTTGCTTTGGTTTAAATCACGTTTTTAAATTATGAATCAGAAGGGAAAAACAAATTGAGCCCTTGACGCATGTCAGCGACCCCAAAGGGCTTCGGTAAAATCTACGTGTTCAAATGTGGATGACCATATCCCAGTGGTAACTTTTCTTTCTTTCTTTTTTTCTTATAAACTTCATCATTTCTTTAAAAAAAAATTTATTTGGTTGCATTAGGTCTCAGTTACTGCACCCAAGATCTCTCCTGTGTCATGTGGCTCTTCCGTTGAGGCAGGAGGACTCTTTAGTTGCAGAGCACAGACTTAGTTGCTCCTCAGCACGTAGGATCTTAGTTCCCCCACTAGGAATTGAACCAGCGTTCCCTGCATTGCAGGGCGGATTCTTAACCACTGGACTACCAGGGAAGTCCTAAGTATCTCTTGAAAGGTCATTTTCGCCACACAGTTTTTTTCCCCTAGATAACCCAAGGAAGATTTATAACTATAATTCTAAATAAAAGGATTCAAATGGAAATTGTTGTTCAACACTAAAGAAATCTTAAACCAGCTCTTACAGACCCGTTTTAAGATTGCCAGGGGCTGGGATGGTAAACACGAAAGGCGGAGGGGGAGGACTGCTAGGACACCCTGAGCTGAGCAGACCTCCAGAACACACACTGCTTTCTGGCATTAGACTGAATCTACCTTGTTCCCACCCGGGTGTACTCTGGGACCACAAGGTCCTGCTTCCTTGTGTGACTTCTCAGCTCAAAATATTTTTGCAGTTGCCCATGCCTACAAAAAGGAGTCTCATTTTGTCATTGCATTGGGCTGGGCCATCCTTACAGTCAGGCAAGAGAAGTCTTGCATGTCACAAATACCAAAACACAAAGACATTTGTTTTCTTTTTGGTCTTAAAAGGCAGTTTTGGGGGAAACTCTGGGACAGTTTGAGCTAATGGGAATTATGCAACAGGGAAATGTGTGCTGAAGTGGGCCATGTGCCTCACCCCCCACCCTTGCAGGGTCCAGTTAAGTTGTTGTAGGGAAGGTGGCAGTGGCCTACCTTGGGAAACCAGACAAAGAGGGGTTGGTCTCTTTTCAAGCTGGCTGCCCTCAATCATCCAAAGCAGGTGCCTCAGAGACTGGAGTACCCGGATAACTGTGTTCCCTCCCACCTCTGTGCTCAGGGATAGGGTCTTTGGGGTCATCTGAGTTAGCAAAGAGAGGTATGAAGAATCCAGCTGCCCCAACCCCCTGGAGAGCTTAACCTTGCCAGTCCCATGCAGGGTTCAGGCAGGCTTGGTCACCACCCAGGTTCTGGGCCCAGCTGGTGCCCCGCCCTGCCCAGAAGGCACTTGGCTCTGCCCAGGCTTGTCCACTGCTGGGACGAGCACCACTCCTATGGCCTCCAGTGCAGGTGATCTGGCTGGAAACATGAGCCTGGCCATGGACAAATCTATAAAGTGTCAAAACCTTAACTATTTAGGCATATGACAGGTGAATCTCCATTTGTTCTCTTGCCCTGAGCCCCATACATATAAGGGGCAAGGCTGACTTTGAGAACCATTGACTGAATGCTAGGCGCTATAATGCTAAGGCCACTGCTTACATGAGTCCAAACAAAATCCTGTAAGACATGATCCAGCAATCATGCTCCTTGTTATTTACCCACAGAGTTGAACACTTGGGTCCATACCAAAATTCACACCCTAGCCACTGTGGAGCAGTATAGAAGTTCCTCAGAAAAAAAAAAAAAATGACCCAGCAATCCCACCCTGGGCATATATTCAGATAAAACTCTAATCCAAAAGGAGACCTATAACCCAATGCTAATAGCAGCACTATCCATAACAGCCAAGACATGGAAACCCATTAGAATGTACAACACCAAGAATGAACCCTACTGTAAACTATGGACTTTGGGTAATGATGAATCAATGTAGGTTCATCAGCTGTAACACAGGTACCAATCTGGTCAGAGATGTTGATAATGGGGGAGGATGAGGGTGTGTGAGGGCAGTGGGTATATGGGATTTCTTTGTCCTTTCCCCTAGATTTTGCTGTGAACCTGAAATTGCTCTAAAAAAATAAAGTCCATTAAAAAAAATCTTGAGGCAACAGGTAACTTAAAAAAACATTTAAATAACTTTGCCAAAAGCTTCCCAGGTGGCTCAGCGGTAAAGAATCTGCCTGCCAATGCAGGAGTCGTGGGTTCGATCCCTGGGTCAGGAAGATCCCCTGGAGAAGGAAATGGCAACCCACTCCAGTATTCTTGCCTGGGAAATCCCACGGACAGAGGAGCCTGGTGGGTTACAGTCCATGAGGTCACAAAGAGTCGACTTGGTGACTAAACAAGAGTAACAACAAACGTTGCCAAAGGTCCCACAGCTGAAAAGTGAGGGAGCTGAAGACAGAGCAGGGACTGACCCTCTGTCTTGCTCCATCTAACACATAAGTCCTATACTTCTCTCTTGGGTCTGATCAGAAGCTGCCTTTGTGTGTGACTTGACCCTTTACCCCTTCTGCACATGAATCATCTGTGCAGACTGTGATCTCCTCTGCAATGGGACCTGACAGTCTGCATTTCCAACAAGCTCCTGGACGACAAGGATGGAGCAGGTCCAGAGGGGACACACTGAGTTGCCTGGGTCTGTGCTCTGCCCATACCAACCTGCTGACCGAGCACTACTGTGTCTTACTGATGCTTCCTCCACCCAGAATGTCTTTCTGCCACATCTCTGCTTGTAAAAAACGTAGATATACAAATTAAAGTCTACTCGCATGATAAGTCATCACCTGACCCTCACCAGCCCCCAGACCCCCACCCACAGCCAGAATCAATTGGTCCTTCTGATGGGCTTTCCTGGCCTTCAGCACCATTTCAAGCAGTGCTTGCTTCTTTCTCGTTAGGTGGCACCTCTCTGCTCACTGGCTGTGCATCTGTTCACTTCTGCTATTTTGAAAGCATGCTGAGAGGGACTCTATCCCTTTCATCTTTACAGGTTGCTTAACACCAAGTGGGGCTTTGTATGCAGAAAGGAACATGACCCCACCTTGCCCCCTTCTTTAGCCCCCTGATGTTGGTCCTCTCTTCTATAAAATAGGAAAATTTAACACCTACCCATTTGGATGGTTGTGAGGTTTAAATTAAATGTCGTCATGTGTAAGGACTTCTTAACTACTGGTGGCCAGTGGTTAAGAATCCACCTTTCAATGCAGGGGATGGGGGTCTGACCCTGGACCTAAGATCCTAAATGCTGCAGGGCAACTAAGCCCATGCCCTGAAACGAACACTCCATGCAGTCAAAAATTAAAAAAAAAAGGTCATATGTAAAATACCTCACTCATAGTAAGCCACTGATAAATATGTACTGAATTGGATTTTCCTCTTATTATCTAAATAAGGAAAGGATGTGGATTTTTAAAAATTGAGTTAATGATAGATCCAGGCCTAGTGCCAGGGATCTTAACCTTTATTCCAGTCATTTTTTCCACTCTGTCAAGTTCTACTGTACTTTATGTGAGTAACATTCCCAGTCATTCATATGACTAAAATTCATCAGTGTTTACAGAAGAAACCCAGAATATTGCTTCCTGGTTCACATTTCCTGTACAAATCACTGGCTAAAATTCAGACAGGGCTTACAAATAAAAGGCATTGATATATTCTTACATCTTGGTAAATAATAAAGTAACATATTTCATATCCATCTATAATGTAATGGCATGTCTATGAAACTCAACACAACCAAATTTAAAAATAGGAAATGGTTCCAGATTAAATATGATTGTTCAAAAGAAAATAAATGATTATGATCAACCAGAACGATTGCCTTTACGGATTACTCACTGGGACACCTTGGCAAACTCACCTGATTTCTCATTTACTTATCTCAAAAACACAGATACTACAAACCGCCTTACTTATTTCAGAGTTCAAGGAATGAGCAAAAAAAAAAAAAGGCCAATTTATGCAAATACCATAAAAATCCAGCAAACTTTCTATGTGTGAAAAATCATTAGCAGTATCTTTAGATATAATCCAAAGCTGAGGGGAAAGGCAATTTATGTGAAACCTACAGAAAGTGGAAGACTTGGGGAGGTCCAACTATTAAGTGTTTCATCTACTATTACTATGTTTTAGATTTATGGTCTTGGCTTCCAACTGCTCCAGGTACCTAAATGAGCCATGAGCCATGTGAGGAGGTCAGAGAGCAGAATGCTTCTAGAGCCACCTTCCCTTCTTCAGAATAAGAAGAGATGGTTTATTTGATGTAGGCATGTTGATTGGCAGTGCAGGCTTGCAGATTCCTTCAGTATGAAGTCATGTCTTCAAAACTGGGTGGGGCGCTGACTTATTAAATTTTTTCTTTTCCTCTGGAAGCCAGGGCTTGGAAGTTGCTGAAGATGACATGCGAACTGAGTTGGGTGGTCTTGAGAAAATTCTGTGTAAACAGCATTGCTCATCGAAAAGCAGCACAAAACACTGCACATCTGTCTGTCCATATAAGACAAACGGAATCTGGACTCCATTAATGGGCCCGAGGAATAAATTATTCTCTAATAAATGTTTTTATAATCGCAGTGGAAAGGAAGGTCCAGGACACCAAAGGAAATGAGACTCTGCTGGACCGATCTGTCAGCGGAAGCCTGGAGGAGGAGTGGGAGGAGGAAGAAGTCCACAGCTGTGCCTGATGCAGGAGAGGCTGTGCCTTCTCGAAAGATGGGGAATATAGAAGCTCCAAGAGGGTACCTTATTCTAGACTGCCAAGGAGAATGCCAGATCACTCCGGGAGGGCGGCTTTCGCCCTCAGCTTTTTCTGGATGATCCAAGAACAATTCAATGAGACATTCAACTGAGGCTTCAGACCTGATGACCTCTATGTCCTGAAGGTCACAAAGTCCACATGATGTGGGCTAATAAGCTCCAGCAACTATGGAACAGGGCACCTGGGTTATCTGGGTTTTGCATCCAGATACTGCTAACGCATGAAATACCTACTCTTCTCCCCCTCTGCCCCATCAAATGTTTGCTGTCTTTGCCTGATGAGCACAAGGGCCTTTGTTTTGTCAGGGGCAGAACAGAGGAAGTTTGACCGACGCAGACGTGGCGGGGAGAGAAGAGGAGGCTGGAGTGTGATGTGGTCTCTGTTCCCTGTCTGGCTCGCTGGTTTACATTTGAGCCCCAGTGTTGGAGGACTGAACTGCTCTCCTTACAGGGGTGATAGGTCTGAAGCATGGTAGGCTCAGAATTGCCTGGAGCCCCTGCCTCTGCGAGAAACCTGGTCCAGCCTGGAGACCCAGGGGCTGGCTCTCTCATAATAAAGCCCACTAGGGAAGGCTTCCTTAATGATGCTAGCAAGAGGCTTCTCAGGCAGATGGAGTCGGGGCTGGCCAGGGAGGAGGCGGATGCACTGTGCTAACTGTGGCTGACAGACTGGTCTATAGACACACGTGAGGACCCATTTGGGGACCCGCAGAAATAACTGAAGAATACTTTCTTGACTGGCTAGAGGGGAAATGCCCAACCCCAATTCAATGTACTTTGGGCCTACTAATAAATGGATCCAATTTTGTATTTACCAACTGGTAATGCCAAAGGTCAAAGCTACACAGAAAATGGTGTAGAGTTTTGGAAATTTCAGGTATTTATTTGGCATTTAGGTAATCTTCCTCTGCCTACACCAAATTCATTTGCAATGGAAGTCACAATGTCTTTAACATTGTGGAGCTCGTGAAACTATTTTATCATCCACCTTGCTTTTTCATTTAAAAAACGTTAAGGCAATGATTTTTATTATTGTGGTAGTTTCGAAATTTCATTATACTTTGGATAAGTCTCTGTGACTTCTGTTTCTCGCCAAGATAGAATAACAAAGACCAGATTTACCCTCTTGCAAGTCACACAGACTTTTTCGTTTCCCAGTGCATATAAAAGTCATGTTTGCACTATATGTAGTCCAAGAAGTGCACACTACCATTATACCTAAAAAAATGTATGTTTCTTAATTTAAAAATACTTTGTTGGTGGTCCAATGGTTGAGAATCTGCATGTCAATGCAGGGGACACGGGTTTCATTCCTGGTCCAGGAGGATACCACATGTCATAGGGCAACTAAACCTGTGAGCTCCAACTCCTGAGCCCTCAAGCTGCAGCTACTGAAGCCCACACCCCCTGGAGCTCACGCTCTGCAACAAGAGAAGCCACCACAATGAGAAACCTTCACACTGCAACTAGAGAGTAGCCCCCACTTACTGACAGGAGAGAAAGTCCACATGTAGCAATGAAGACCTGTGCAGCCAAAAAGGAATGAATGAATGAATGAAAGAAACAACTGTTGATACTTGCAGGGCTTCTCTAGTGGCTCAGATGGTAAAGAATCTGCCTGCAGTGCGGAAGACCTGGGTTCAATTCCTGCGTTGGGAAGATCCCCTGCAGGAGGGAATGGCTCCCCACTCCAGAATTCTTTCCCAGAGAATTCCATGGACAGAGAAGCCTGGTAGGCTACAGTCTATGGCGTTGCAGAGACAGACATGACTGAGTGACTAACACTGAAACAATGAATTGATACTTTTAACAACAGCAATAAAAAATACTTCATTGCTAAAATATGTTAGCCATCATCTGAGCCTTCAGTGAGCTGAAATCTCTTTGCTGGTAGAGGGTTCTATTGTAATGCTGATGGATTGGGGTGATATTTCCTGAAGGCTGAGGTGGCTGTAGCAACTTCTTAAAATAAGACAACACTGAAGTTTGCTGCATCGATTGACTCTTTCCTTCAAGAACAATTTCTCTGGGGCATGCAATGCTGATTGGCAGCATTTTACCCACAGCAGAATGAGAACGTCTTTCAAAATTGGAGACAATCCTCTCAAACGCTTGCTGCTCCTTTACCAGCTAATTTTATGGGATAGTCTAAATCCTTTGTTGTCATTTCAACAACTGATTAATTTTGCCATCTTACATGGGCATGATTCATAGTGCCTCAATACAATTATAACAGTAACATCAAAGATCACAGATCATCATAACAAGTATAATACTATAAAAAAGTCTTAAACACTGTGAGAATTACCAAAATGCGACACGGACACAGGGAGCAAATGCTCTTGGGAAAACGGCGACAACAGACTTGTTTGAAAATGGCATGAAATAAACTTCAACCTGTAAAAAAGCGGTATGAAACTATATATGAAAAGAATACATGAAACTAAATGAAGTGAAACACAGTAAAATGAGGTATGCCTATATGTTGTTTTAATCTGTTCAATTTGTAGTAATATGTCCCGCAGCAACAGAGAAGTCATACAATGAAAAGGAGTTAATGGCAGACGGGACACTGCAGAAGAAATGATCAGTGAACTTGATATGATTAGTGAACTTGATGACAGCAATAGAGAGTATTCAAAATGGAACAGAGGACAAAGAACTTAAAAAAAGTAAAAAGATCATTAATTAGCTGTCGGCCGATTTTAAGACATTACCTACTGTTACTGTTAAGTCACTTCAGTCGTGTCCGACTCTGTGTGACCCCATAGATGGCAGCCCACCAGGTTCCCCTGTCCCTGGGATTCTCCAGGCAAGAACACTGGAGTGGGTTGCCATTTCCTTCTCCAGTGCATGAAAGTGAAAAGTGAAAGTGAAGTCGCTCAGTCGTGTCCGACTCAAGAGATGTGTAATTAGAGCACCTGAAACTGAAGTGGAGAAAAGACAATTAGAAGAAATAATGACCGAAAAACTTCCGTGTTTGGTGAAGAGTACAAATCCACAAACCTCAGAAGCTCAATGAAATCCAAGTACAAGCAACATAAAGAAAAATACACCAAACCATAAAAATAATGATGATACACTTCTGATTAGAAACAAGTCAAGTAAGGAAATAACTGACTCAATGGACATGAGTTTGAACAAACTCTGGGAGATAGTGAAGCACAGGAAAGCCTGGTGTGCTGAAGTCCACGGAGTCACAAAGAGTCAGACACAACTTAGCGACGGAACAACAAGGAAATAATGGAAGTACACATTTAAATTACTGAAAAAAGACTGTCAACCTACTCCGAAAAACTATCTTTCAAAAACTGAGGGTGACACAGAGATGGTTTCAGACAAACAAAAGCTGAAATAATTCATCACCAGCAGAGCTGTGCTATAGAAAACATTAAAGGAAGAACTTCAGATAAGAGGAAAATGACATGAGAAGGGAATGTGGATCTTCATGAAGAAATGAACAGCACAAGAAATGGTGACTACAGGAGTAAACATAAAATATTTTTTTCTTAGTATAACTCTTTTTTAAAACATAAACTTTTACTTTTGGAATAATTTCAGACTTACAGAACAGTTACAGATTAGTATGATGGTATTTGGATATATGCTGCCTTCAGACACCAACTTTGCATGTTCAGGAACAAACTAGTTAAAACTAAAAGGAAAGAGAAACACATAACATCACCATTCATTAAAGAAATACAAATGACAATAAGATGGTTTTATTCCTTTGAATAGCTGAAGTTAACAACCATACCAAATGTGGGTGAGGATGTAGAGCAAGTGGAACTCACACTGAGGGGAATATGAAAAGGTGCAGCCACTTTGGGAAACAGTTGAGCAGTTTTTAAGAAAGTTAAATATGCATCTACTACAAAGTCCAGGTATTCATTCACCACTAGGTATTTACTAAGAGAAAAGAAAGCTTATCTCCATACAAAGATCTGTTACAGATGTTCATAACAGCTGTACTTGCAATAGCCCCAAACTGAAAACTTCTATGTCCACCAACAGGTACCAAGTGGGCAGGAGGGTGCTGTGCACTAGAAAACGGAAATGCCTCACACTGGAAGTGAATAAAAGGATGAGTAGATGTTCATCTAGGCTCCTGTGCTAAGCGTGCTGTGACGTGTGGTCTGGCCATTTTCAAAGAGAACTTCATACCTGGCTGAAGTATAAATTAACCCAGAATACTCACTGGAAGGACTGATGGTGAAGCTGAAGCTCCAATACTCTGGCCACCTGATGCGAACAGCCACCTAATTGGACAAGACTCTGATGCTGGGAAAGGTTGAAGGCAAAAGGAGAAGAGGGCGACAGAGGATGAAATGGTTGGATGGCATTCAATTCAATGGGCATGAACTTGGGCAAACCCCAGGAAATGGTAAGCCTGGAGTGCTGCAGTCCATGGGGTCAAAAAGAGTCAGTTGGTGGCTGAACAACATTTGAAAATTCTAAAAACTCAAAACTAAAAACTCAGTTTAAAAAATATCAATAAACAGATTTGATTAATGTTACATAACTTACACTCTACTGTAGCCAAAAGTTCTAGAAACTTGCTCCAAGGGCTCTCACTCCATTTCCACCATAGAGACCAGTAAAGCAAACTTCTTTCAGATGTGCTTTTAAATCACATTCAAGTTGCCAGGGTTCTGATTAGGTCACATTTCTTATGTAAAACTCCTGGCCTCCTGCTTCTCTTTACTCACCACCATCTGTTTCTTCTGCATGCTCACCCCTGATCCTCATCTGCTCAGATTGGCTCTTACACTATGATTGTTACCCTTACAGTCAAAATAGATTCTCTTCTTCTCGCGCTTATCTGATGATAAGTGCCGCCGAGGCCAATTAGGTAGTGTAGCCGTGGTTTTGTGCTCACATACCCTTCCAGCACATCTAACTCAGCAGCTGAAATGTAATAACAAATTGTGGGTACTATAAATACACTTGTCCACAGTAGAAAGGGACTAAGGTATTTCAGGAGGCAAGTGGCAATGAAAACCATATTCTCCTTCACTAGGAAACTGACAATTCGGATTCTATTAAAGCTTTAGCTATTTCTGAAGCATTAAGGACCTAAACGCAGACCTTGCTACCACTGTCAACATGGCGAGGTATGAAGGATGTACTCATGATTCCCAAACCTGCCACATAGGAGGTTTGACTTTTATAAAACTGTTTTCTATTTGGTTGAGAAGAACTGGAAGGAGTTTCCAAATTCTCTTAAAACCCTGGGATTTAGCTAATCAATAGCTAATAAAATCTCCCAAACTCTGATCATATAACATCTGTGTTTCTAAGGGCACCTCTGACTGAAGTGCCATGAAATGGAAGTAGCGCTTCCTATATTACACAATGAGAGAAAACTCACTTAAAATTCCAATGCAACTCTGAAATATACAATACTATTATAATTGGTATTATTAACTATAGTCAACAGGCTGTATCTTACATCATGCTAAGAGAGTAGATCTTAAAAGTTCTCATAAGAAGATAAAAGTTTTGTAACTATATGTGGCAATGGATATTAATTAGACTTACTGTGGAAATCATTAAAAAATATTCAAATGCAGTTCAGAAGGGAAGTATCCAAACTTAAAAAAAAAGTTTTTCATGGGTCCATCTCTTAAAAATTATATAACTATATGTATTAATGAAGTTTTTTAAAACACTGACTTTTCTTATAACTAGAAACATATCTTTTGTTAACTTGCAATATTATTAATAGCTAACCTTTATTGTGGTAGATGCTGGGTTTTACTTGCTTTATCTCATTTTCTTCCTTTTTTAAAAAAATTTATTTATTGTCTGTAGGGCACATGGCATCTTAGTTCCCCAACCAGGGGTTGCACCCTCATTCCCTGCATTGGAAGCGTGAAGTCTCAACCACTGGACCCCCAGGGAAGTCCCTTCATCATTTTTCAGATGAGAAAATGGCATCTTAGTTAAAAAGCTGCTCCAAGCCCACTCACTGGCAAGGGCAGAACGGGAACCCAGGTCCACCCATGGCAGAGTTCTTACACTGGACCATTATGGTGAACGTCATGAAAACAATACAAGTTTGGGAATTTCCTGGTGGTCCAGTGGTTAGGGCTTGGTGCTTTCACTGCTGGGGACAGGGTTCAATTCCTGGTCAGAGATCCTGCAAGCCATGAGATGTGGCAAAAAAAAAAAAAAGAAAAGATACAAATGACCACTCGTCAACTTGGCAATGCTACTGGCAGCAGTGCCCCAAAATGAAGGCCCGAGGGCTCCTCCCTCGTCGTATCTATGGGAAATGT
The DNA here is from genome assembly GCF_032405125.1 of Capricornis sumatraensis. NCBI lineage: Eukaryota > Metazoa > Chordata > Mammalia > Artiodactyla > Bovidae > Capricornis > Capricornis sumatraensis. The sequence continues at coordinate 28,805,570 of NC_091083.1, forward strand.
GAGCGGGGAGCAAGGCAGAGGAAGTGCAGATGCTGCTTGTCTCCTGATAATGTTTCTGTGGCCCTCAAAGGAAGTATGAAAATAGGGCAGCTCTGCGGGCCCTCTGGCTGTTGGCACTGCTGCTCAAGCTGTGAGTCACGCTCTGGCCTCTGCCTCTGCAGACCCTGACTGCCTGGTCTTCACCCAGAGACTCTGGAGAGGAGGCAAGGTGGGTGTTGCTCCATCCATCATGGTCACGTGTAGTCAGGAGAGTGTAGTGGTTTCTTTCCCACTTCCTGCCACCCAGAGTTCTGTGGCAGCACCACGGGGCCCACCTGACTTTGTAGATGAAGCCAAGCGGCTGAGACCCTGGTTCCCACTGACCCAGAGCAGCCCCAATTTTGACGTTTTATGGAGGATATCACTTGAAAAGTTTCAGTGCTGAAAAAAAGTTGGAGAACCATCAGGCTGCTGGAGATGGCATAGTTCAGTGGTTAAGCTCATGGCTCTGGAGCTTGATAACATAGGTTCAAGTCCAAGTTCAACCGCTCTTCTGGTTTATGTGCCTCACGGAGCAAGTTAACCCAACCTCTGAACCTCAAACTTATTCCGACTACCGAGTAAGAAGCAATGGTGGTTATTAACCCTATGGACTGACGTTATTAGCAGGTGAAGAGCTAGAGGGGAATTGCGCTAAAATTTAGGAGGAGGAAGAGGAGAGGAAAGAGCTGATGGCTTGTGAAGGACTTGGGGCCTGGCTCGCCAGACAGGTCTGAGGTAAAGAGAGGCGTTTACTTGTGTTACCTCTTCTAATGATAAAACTCTCCTTTCATAATGTGAAAACTGAGGTCCAGAGAAGACGTGACTTACACCAAGGTTGAATTAGAAATGCATAGTCTATATTCTGTTTCTATATCCATGCAGCTTTTCTCCTTTCTTCTGCAAATCTCTAAATTTTTCTTATTTAAATACACAAAGTAGTTTTCTATATATGAGGGGACCTGCTGTGAGCTTAGGGAAAAGATGCAGTTCTGGAACAAGTGAAAGAAAGCCTTAAAACCTAGGAGGGGTGTAAAGTTGAAGCTGGCCAAATATATACCTCTGTGCTTAGTCGCTCAGTGGTTTCTGACTCTTTGCAACGCTATGGACCGTAGACTGCCAGGCTCCTCTGTCCATGGGGATGCTCCAGGCAAGAATACTGGAGTCAGTTGCCATTTCCTTCTCCAGGGGATCTTTCCAACCCAGGGATCGAACCCAGGTCTCCCACACTGCAGGTGGATTCTTTACCATCTGAACCACCAGGGAAGCCCAAGATTACTGGAGGGGGCTACCTTACCCTTTCTCCAGCGAATCTTCCAGACCTAGGAATCGAACTGGGATCTCCTGTATTAAAGGTGTATTCTTTACTGGTTGAGCTATCAGGGAAACCCAAATATATACATACACATCTGTATTTAAATATGGAAACTGTATTTAACATATTAAGTTGGCAAAAAAAGTACATTTAGTTTCTTCTATAGCATCTTACGGAAAATCCTAAACAAACTTTTTGGTCAATCCACTATATATATTGCATATAATAGACTGATTAAAATGAAAATCAATATAATTTAATGCAATCTTTTTAACCCATTACATCAATAATAATGAGACATTAGTACAAACTTCCCTGCTGGCTCAGGTGGTAAAGAATCTGCCTGCAATGCTGCAGACCTGGGTTCGATCACTGGATGGGAAGATCCCTTGGAGGAGGGCATGGCAATCCACTTCACTATTCTTGCCTGGAGAATACCCATGGACAGAGGAGCCTGGCGGGCTACAGTCCATGGGGCTGCAAAGAGTCAGACACGACTAAATGACTAAGCACAGCACAGTACAAACTTTATTAAATTTTTTTTCATGTAGTAATTCTCAGACCAATGGAATTTAAAAGTCAACATCAACTTAACCTAAAAATGAAATGAATATAGTGTCTCCCCCTTGCTTCATATTCTGCATTGTCACTGAGAAAAAAATCTCAAGCATCCACTCTCTTTGGCCACATCACACTCACACTGCAACACGCAGAGAAGGGGCTTTGGCTGGACAACAGGTTCCAGAAGCCACTGGCACGTGGACAAAAGGATGCTTCCCAAAGCCTTTAATTATGAGACCTGGCTTTTCTCCACTCAAGCCTCTTCATGAGAATCCCAGGGTTCACTAAATTCAGCTTCTGAGAGTGTAACGGTAGATTTAGTCTGTTTCTAATGGAAGGGGAGAAAAAGACAAGAGCAAATGCACCCTGTTTGGAACTGAGACAGAGGAAGGATAGAGCATGAGTTGTTCAGTCTGCAATGAGAGGTACTGCGCCTCTGTGAAATCCAAGGTCATTCCAACTCCATACCAGGAGAAACTATTGTGGGTGCATTAAAAAAATCAAGAGCTGGCTCAAAGAAAGTCTCCTTAAGGTTGGTTTCAGTCAGTTCAGTTCAGTCACTCAGTCGTGTCCGACTCTTTGTGACCCCATGAACTGCAGCACGCCAGGCTTCCCTGTCCATCACCGACTCCCAGAACCTGCTCAAACTCATGTCCATTGAGTCGGTGATGCCATCCAACCATCTCATCCTCTGTCATCCCCTGCTCCTCCCGCCTTCAATCTTTCTCAGCATCAGGGTCTTTTGCAATCAGTTAGTTCTTTGCATCAGGTGGCCAAAGTATTGGAGCTTCAGCTTCAGCATCAGTCCTTCCAATGAATATTCAGGACTGATTTCCTTTAGGATTGACTGGCTGGATCTCCTTGCAGTCCAAGGGACTCTCAAGAGTCTTCTCCAGCACTACAGATCAAAAGCGTCAATTCTTCAGTGCTCAGCTTTCCCTGCCCACGGTCTGGGAAAGGTCGGTTTCCCTGTCCGTGAAAGGGCTTTCCTACCTGTCCTTCAGCCACTACACCTAAACAGATCCCGACAAATGAAAGCAGAAATGCTCCTATCACCTGCTACTGTCTCTCAGGATGCGTATTTGATTCTTTCTCTTCCCTGTCTCTAAGAATGAAGGATTTTGTTGGTATTTTGGATCAAAATTAGGCAATGTGATGTTCTGACGGAACCCTCCGACGGCAGGAAACTGTGTCAGCATTTTGACAGAGTGAGTGAGGTGGCCACAGAGGCCCAGTGCAGTGATGATGGTGACGGTGCTCTAAAATGTGAAGCAAATTCAGGGCTTCTTTTAAGAATGACCTGTTTTTCCCAAGAAGTGCAAACTGAAGAAAACAATGAGCTGGCCCTTTTTGCCTGTATAATTGAGAAACATATCAAAGAAACAGAATGACGATATCCTGAGGTGGTGACATGCGGGGGGAGAAAAAACCCAATACTTCCATGATCCGCTACTGGGGATACAGTACATATTAAATGCAATTGTTTGGCAGGGAAACCTGGCGATAATGTATCAAAAGCTTTCAAAGTACCACATTTTCTTTATTCATTCATTTGTCCCTGGACTCTAGGTTGCTTCCATGTCCTGGCTATCGTTTAGCAGTGCTGTGGTGAACACTGCCACACATGTGTCTTTTTGAGTTCATTTTTCACTGGGTATATTCCCCAGAGTGGAACTGCTGGGTCATATGTTAGTTCTATGTTTAAGTTTTTTTAAGGAACCTCCATACTGTTTGTCGTAGTGGTCGCACCAACTCACATTTCCACCAACAGTGTAAGAGCATTTCTTTTTCTCCACACCCTCTCTAGCATTTGTTGTTTGTAGATTTTTTTTGATGCTGGCCATTCCGGCCAGTGTGAATGGAATATTACTCAGCCATAAGAAGGAACAAAACTGAGTCAACTGAAGTGATGTGGATGAATCTAGGGCCTGTCATACAGAGTGAAGTCAGAAAGAGAAAAACAAGTAACAAAAAAATGTACTGATGAACCTATTTTGAGGGCAGGAATAGAGGCACAGACATGCAGAATGGACTTGTGGACACAGCAGGGGGAAGTGATGGGCAGACCAACTGAGAGAGTAGCACTGACATACACTGCTGCTGCTGCTGCTAAGTCGCTTCAGTCGTGTCCGACTCTGTGCGACTCCAGAGACAGCAGCCCACCAGGCTCCCGCGTCTCTGGGATTCTCCAGGCAAGAACACTGGAGCGGGTTGTCATTTCCTTCTCCAATGCATGAAAGTGAAAAGTGAAAGTGAAGTCGCTCAGTCCTGTCCGACTCTTCACGACCCCATGGACTGTAGCCTACCAGTAAAATAAGAAAGCTAGAGCTCAGCTCTCGGCTCGGAGATGACCTAGAGGGGTGGGTGGGAAGAAGGCTCAAGAGGGTGGGGATATATGTACACTTATGGATGATTCACGATGTTGCACAGCAGAAACCAACATAACACTGTAAAGCAATTATATCCCAATGAAAATGAGCTTTCAAAGTACACATGGTTTTAGTAGCAAGCCTAGTGAAACAATCAGAGATGAGCACAATACATTGTGAATAAGGAGGTGTATCACAGCTTTATCTACAATGCAGGAACACTTTAAGCGATCTAAGTATCTAATCATAGTGGGCTGTCTAAAAAGTCTGTAAACATATGCATATGATGCATTGCTTCAGTTCAGTTCAGTCGCTCAGTCGTGTCCGACTCTTTGCGACCTCATGAATCACAGCACGCCAGGCCTCCCTGTCCATCACCAACTCCTGGAGTTCACTCAAACTCACGTCCATCAAGTCGGTGATGCCATCTCATCCTCTGTCGTCCCCTTCTCCTCCTGCCCCCAATCCCTCCCAGCATCAGGGTCTTTTCCAATGAGTCAACTCTTTGCATGAGGTGGCCAAAGTATTGGAGTTTCAGCTTCAGTATCAGTCCTTCCAATGAACACCCAAGACTGCTCTCCTTTAGGATGGACTGGTTGGTTCTCCTTGCAGTCCAAGGGACTCTCAAGAGTCTTCTCCAAAACCACAGTTCAAAAGCATCAATTCTTCGGCACTCAGCCTTCTTCACAGTCCAACTCTCACATCCATTCATGACCAGTAGAAAAACCATAGCCTTGACTAGATGGACCTTTGTTGGCAAAGTAATATATTAATCTCTGCTTTTCAATATGCTATCTAGGTTGATCATAACTTTCCTTCCAAGGAGTAAGTGTCTTTTAATTTCATGGCAGCAGTCACCATCTGCAGTGATTTTGGACCCCCCAAAAAAGAAAGTCTGACACTGTTTCCACTGTTTCCCCATCTATTTCCCATGAAGTGATGGGATGAGATGCCATGATCTTAGTTTTCTGAATTTGAGCTTTAAGCCAACTTTTTCACTCTCCTCTTTCACTTTCATCAAGAGGCTTTTTAGCTCCTCCTCACTTTCTGCCATAAGGGTGGTGTCATCTGCATAGCTGAGGTTATTGATATTTCTCCCAGCAATCTTGATTCCAGCTTGTGCTTCTTCCAGCCCTGCGTTTCTCATGATGTACTCTGCATAGAAGTTAAATAAGCAGGGTGACAATATACAGCCTTGATGTACTCCTTTTCCTATTTGGAACCAGTCTGTTGTTCCATGTCCAGTTCTAACTGCTGCTTCCTGACCTGCAAATAGGTTTCTCAAGAGGCAGGTCAGGTGGTCTGGTATTCCCATCTCTTTCAGAATTTTCCACAGTTTATTGTGATCCACACAGTCAAAGGCTTTGGCATAGTCAATAAAGCAGAAATAGATGTTTTTCTGGAACTCTCTTGCTTTTTTGATGATTCAGCAGATATTGGCAATTTGATCTCTGGTTCCTCTGCCTTTTCTAAAACCAGCTTGAAAATTTGAAGTTCACGGTTCACATATTGCTGAAGCCTGGCTTGGAGCATTTTGAGCATTACTTTACTAGCATGTGAGATGAGTGCAATTGTGCGGTAGTTTGAGCATTCTTTGGCATTGCCTTTCTTTGGGATTGGAATGAAAACTGACCTTTTCCAGTCCTGTGGCCACTGCTGAGTTTTCCAAATTTGCTGGCATATTGAGTGCAGCACTTTCACAGCACCATCTTTTAGGATTTGAAAGAGCTCAACTGGAATCCCATCCCCTCCACTAGCTTTGTTCGTAGTGATGCTTCCTCAGGCCCACTTGACTTCACATTCCAGGATGTCTGGCTCTAGGTGAATGATCACACCATCGTGATTATCATTGCTTACTAGTATGGTATCATAAATTGCTCTTCTAAAAAATATTTCATTATTTTTTCTTCTAGTTTTATTGAAATTGACACATAGCACTGTGTACGTTTAGGGTGTACAGCATAATGATTTGACTCACATACGTCATAAAGTGATTACCAAAGTAAGTTTAGTGAACACTCATCATCTTAAATAGATGTAAGATTCAAGAAATAAACAAAAAAACCTTTTTTCATCTGATGAGAACTCCCAGGATATAGTCTCTTAACAAGTTTCATATACAACAGACAGTGGTGTCAATTATATTCATCATGTTGTCCATTACTAGCACCTTTTTATTCCTCAATTGCAAGTTTGTACCTATTCACCACCTTCATCCAGTTACCCCCCTTCCCCCAACCTCCCAACTTCTTCCTCTGGTAACCACAGACCCGACCTCTTTTTCTATGAGTTTGAAATTATTCTTTTTGGTACATGTGCAACTCAGGATTTTCTGAAGTGCAAGTGATAGGAAGCTCATTTGAACTAATTTAAACAGAAAGGTGACTGTCAAGGAAGAGCTGAATGGCTAAGCTTAGGAAGGCAGGATGAATACAGGGCGTCCTGAACCGGAGACTCAGATGGTCTCAGGACCCTCTCTTTCTCATGTGTCTGCTTCCACTCTATCTCTGGGCTCATCCTAATAACCTCATCGCCCAAGAGAAAACAGTTTCTCCCTGAGATAAATTCCAAGGAAGACTTGGTTGGCCTGGTTTGGATCACATCTCTACTCCAATCATTGTATTTGTGACCTGGAAGGATCTGCTTGCTTTGTGTCAAATAACCACTTGAGATCAACCACTGTGATCAACAGGGTGATTGGATTCCTTGTGAGAGGCACAGAGGATGGAACAGCATGCTCAGGGACACCTGGGCAACTTCAGTTGCTGATATTATTTGTTACTGCTTCCTTTCCAATAGCTGGACTGAATTTTGTGTGTGTGTGTGAGAGAGAGAGAGAGTAAAGAGGAAATATGTCTTACTCTATTTCATGTAGAGGAATTCCCTTGGTGGTTGGGAAGTGGTCTGGGATAAAGGGCACTAGACAGGGGTTACCCGGGGCATGACTGTCCCCAGTCTCATTGTTTGAATGGGACCAGAGATGAGCCGCCACCACTGATGAAAAACTTCGAATCTTTCACAAAAGATTCATAAGAAATTCATACCCACTTCCACAAAAGTGGGTAAGAACTGGTTATGGGAAACAAGTAGCAACTTATCTATTCCATTGAAATCTAGCATTTCTAAAACATATTGATTTCTAACTAACCATAAAGTGTACTCTATCATGCTATCATTAGAGATGTCATGCTGAAACCCATAGCTTAGAAAGAGAGAAAAATCCAGCATGAGTCTTTAAAAATCCAAGATTTCAAGACAATAGACAGTTGACATGACAAATGATGGTCATTTTAAACATGCTACCACAACAGTGAAATGCTCTAATTCTGTTAGAGAACAGCCCACAATGTTGCAGGAAGTATTTCAAACGAAATAATACTGCTGCCTGTTATGGATTTTCTTTATTGTTCAGATATGGATATCTGTGGATTCTTACCCACTAAAACTGGGAGATTTAGAAAGCAGATTGAAGATGAATTGGAAATGAGTGCACAGATTTTATTTATGAAGAGATAAAGAATCTACTGAGATTGCTAGCGGGTGAAGGTTTTAAAATCAATTAAAAAAAAAACTTTAATTACTGCCTACTGCCCATGAAGAGGCAGAATTTCAGACCTCACCTAATTTCCCGATGTAACCTAATCCTCCCTTTTGACAAGCATACTATTTATTTGATCATTTCTTATATTGCTAAACTGAGAGAACTTAAAAACAATGGACTCCTCAGAGTTTCTTTCCAAATACAAATTCTTATGAAAAGCTGAACAAGTATTGAGCAGACATGAGAGAGACGGTGGTGGTGTTGGGCCAGAGTCCCTTGAAGCCCTGGATCAGGAGGTTACACACCATTTCATGCCTCGGCTCAAACAGGAAAGTAAACCAGAAAAACAGAAACTCTGCATCTCTGCAGCTGACTTTTTATATAATTTTAGGGAACTTAGTATTTTTGCAACTGAATTTTCCCCACCAACTTCTGCAGCTCGTAAGAAGCTGTCCCCTTACTCTGGCTAATTAACATAGGCAACACCTCAGAATCTTCTAGAATTTTGAGTGAGGATAAAGAAAGAAGAAGGTGCTAATTGGGTAACCAAAAGAAAATGCTCTTTGGGATATACAGCTCTTTATTTTAGGTAGTTTACTCAAATCCATTCACTGATTTTTTTTTTTTAAATCAGTCATTTCTCCTACAAACCAAATCAACGAATCTATATAACATCACTTTGCAAGCCCAATGGGTCTGGATTTTTAGTTGTTAAATTTTGTATGTTTGCTTTCAGAATTTAAAAAAAAAACTGGGCAGAACACTATTTATAAAGACTCGGGATGCACATTTTATATAAATAAAATCTATGCATAAAGGCTGCATTAAAAAGGAAGAAGCTTGCCTCCTGTGGACATCCTTAAGAAAGGAAATTACTTCATGGCCACCTGTCAAGAATGGGTGTTTGAAATTTCTAATCTGAAAACTGAACTTCAAACTATCATAGTACAAAGTACTTACAACCTGGAAATCATAATTTAGCATCAGAAATGAGTTTCATCCTCTAAAACTCTTCAAAATCATATGCCTCAAATATCATCACACAATTTAATAGGAAATTCTATCGCCATTCCTTTCTGCATGTGTAGTGGCTCGCAGGTCACAATTAAGATCTCTCAATTGTCAGGCTCTTGTTTCTTGAATGGCCAAGCAGGGTAACATCAGGTCAGCAAGAAAAAAGGAACCTGCAACTGTGTGAGAAAGAAACCAAGCGGGTGTTTCTTTTCTGGCAGAATGTCAGCAATCAGAAGTGTCAAGAAACCGGCAAGTGTCAAAGCACGTGGAAACCGGCAAGTGTCAAAGCGTGTGGAAACTGGCAAGTGTCAAAGCGTGTGCACACTGTCACAGTGTGACAAAAATAGATGTTACCAAAAGAAAGTTGCTTTTAAAAAGAGATGACTCCCCACTGCCTAACCTCACTAACACACACGAAAGTGTGTTTTTACAAAGGCTGCCACAGAACATTTCTAATCGTTCCCATGTTGTGGAACTAGTCACACCAAAAGCATCTCTCTGTTGTGTTAAACCACTGCACTTCAGTGAATTTCTCTTCCTGAACATCTAAGAATATCCAACTCCCCCAAATGAGACAGTCCAAAGCCCAGATGACTTGTCACAGGCTATCTATCCACAAGGTCCAGAATCTCCCCCAATTGAGTATCACTGCAATTCCTGCACTGTTCGGACGGTGCGAGCCTGCACACTTGGAGTTGCTTTTGGCAGTGAAAATTCTGCTGCAGCAAATCTGGATGAAAGAAGGCTGATGGTTTAGAGCAATCAATGGATTACTCATCAAAGCTGCCCGTCTGGCTAGATGGGAGAGGGATAAGATTGCCCGGGATTTTTTCTTTTTTTCCCCTTAATCTTTAAATTGCTCTTTTGCAGAGCGATAGTTCACATCCTAGTTAGGCTCGGATCTCTCTCTGCCTGGTTAGTATGATTGACCAACTCACAGAGCCATGTCAATGGCTCACTACTGGCGAGGCCCAGTTTGTTTTTCTCTCTGTGGCCAGAGGCTGCACCCTGAACTACATACAGCTAGTCATTGTGGAAAAAGTGGGTGTGGCTAGAATTTCAGTAGTAGTGCACGCGTGCTCAGTGGTGTCTGACTCTTTGTGACTCTTTGGATTGTAGCCTGCCAGGCTACTCTGTCTGTGGAGTTTTCCTGGCAACAATACTGGAGTGGGTTGCCATTTCCTCTTCTGGAGGATCTTCCCAACCCAGGGATTGAACCTGTGTCTCCTGCACCACAGAAAGATTTTTTTTCTACCCTGAGCCACCAGGGAAGCCCTTAGAATCTTAAGAGTAGGAATAATTTCTAGCAATTGTCTACTTCTGTCCTTTCACAGATGAGAGACCCAGTCAACTTTTGCCTGGGACTGTGTGATTCAGTAGGTCACATCAGAACCAGGGTTAGAATCTAGTCTTCGTAAATGCAATCCAGCGCAAACGGCCTATCTGGCTCTTTCTAGAAGTCCTGGAGGAAGTTACTTTTTACAGTTTTCTTCACACTTGAGACCAAAGAGAGTGACACTGAAACTTAGCTTTTTCCTCCCACCACACAGTGACAAGGTCTTAGGAACAGAGCTAGGAGCAAAAGCAAGCAAATGCCGTCTATCAAAATTAGAGCTTCCCTGGTGGCTCAGCTGGTAAAGAATCCACCTGCAATGCAGGAGACCTGGGTTTGATCCCTGGGCTCGGAAGATCCCCTGGAGAAGGGAAAGGCTACCCACTCCAGTATTCTGGCCTGGAGAATTCCATGGACTGTAGAGTCCATGGGGTTGCAAAGAGTCGGACACAATTGAGCAACTTTCACTTTCACTTTTCCCTGGTGCTCTAAATGGCTAAGACTCCGTGCTCCCAATGCAGAGGGGCCAGGTTTGATATCTGGTCAGGGAATTAGATCCCACATGCTACAACTAAGACCCAGGGCAGACAAATAAATAAATTTATATATATTAAAAGAGTCTAGGTAACTTTCTTTCTCCTTCAATTTTTGGTGTTCTACCATAATGGTTGGTGTAGATAGTCATTCATTTATTCTTTCAACAAATATCTACTGATTTCCGTAAGACCATAAAAGACTGAGTAGATTATTCAGCACAAATTCCCCACTATGAATGGAATGACACAGGACAGAGACTTCTATGAGGAAAGACTGGGTCATCTTCACAAACTAAGTAAATTGTTATTTACTCAGCCTCGCTTAGAAGTTGAAAACTAAAACAAGGACCTACTGTTCAATTCAGTTCAGTTCAGTTCAGTTCAGTCGCTCAGTTGTGTCCGACTCTGCGATCCCATGAATCGTAGCACGCCAGGCCTCCCTGTCCATCACCATCTCCCGGAGTTCACTCAGACTCATGTCCATCGAGTCCGTGATGCCATCCAGCCATCTCATCCTTGGTCGTCCCCTTCTCCTCCTGCCCCTAATCCCTCCCAGCATCAGTTTTTTCCACTGAGTCAACTCTTCGCATGAGGTGGCCAAAGTACTGGAGTTTCAGCTTTAGCATCAGTCCTTCCAAAGAAATCCCAGGGTTGATCTCCTTCAGAACGGACTGGTTGGATCTCCTTGCAGTCCAAGGGACTCTCAAGAGTCTTCTCCAACACCACAGTTCAAAAGCATCAATTCTTCGCCACTCAGCCTTCTTCACAGTCCAACTCTCAGATCCATAGATGACCAGTAGAAAAACCATAGCCTTAACTAGACGGACCTTAGTCGGCAAAGTAATGTCTCTGCTTTTGAATATGCTATCTAGGTTGGTCATAACTTTTCTTCCAAGGAGTCAGCATCTCTTAATTTCATGGCTGCAGTCACCATCTGCAGTGATTTTGGAGCCCCCCAAAATAAACTCTGACACTGTTTCTGCTGTTTCCCCATCTATTTCCCATGAAGTGATGGGACCAGATGCCATGATCTTTGTTTTCTGAATGTTGAGCTTTAGGCCAACTTTTTCACTCTTCTCTTTCACTTTCAAGAGGCTTTTTAGTCCCTCCTCACTTTCTAACATAAGGGTGGTGTCATCTGCATAGCTGAGGTTATTGATATTTCTCCCAGCAATCTTGATTCCAGCTTGTGTTTCTTCCAGTCCAGCGTTTCTCATGATGTACTCTGCATAGAAGTTAAATAAGCAGGGTGACAGTATACAGCCTTGACGTACTCCTTTTCCTATTTGGAACCAGTCTGTTGTTCCATGTCCAGTTCTAACTGTTGCTTCCTGACCTGCATAAAGGTATCTCAAGAGGCAGGTCAGGTGGTCTGGTATTCATATCTCTTTCAGAATTTTCCACAGTTTATTGTGATCCACACAGTCAAAGGCTTTGGCATAGTCAATAAAGCAGAAATAGATGTTTTTCTGGAACTCTCTTGCTTTTTCCATGATCCAGCAGATGTTGGCAATTTGATCTCTGGTTCCTCTGCCTTTTCTAAAACCAGCTTGAACATCTGGAAGTTCCCGGTTCATGTATTGCTGAAGCCTGGCTTGGAGCATTTTGAGCATTACTTTACTAGCATGGGAGATGAGTGCAATTGTGCGGTAGTTTCAGCATTCTTTGGCATTGCCTTTCTTTGGGATTGGAATGAAAACTGACCTTTTCCAGTCCTGTGGCCACTGCTGAGTTTTCCAAATTTGCTGGCATATTGAGTGCAGCACTTTCACAGCATCATCTTTCAGGATTTGAAACAGCTCAATTGGAATTCCATCACCTCCACTAGCTTTGTTCATAGTGATGCTTTCTAAGGCCCACTTGACTTCACATTCCAAGATGTCTGGTTCTAGATTAGTGATCACATCATCATGATTATCTGGGTTATGAAGATCTTTTTTGTACAGTTCTTCTGTGTATTCTTGCCACCTCTTCTTAATATCTTCTGCTTCTGTTAGGTCCAGACCATTTCTGTCCTTTATCGAGCCCATCTTCGTATGAAATGTTCCCTTGGTATCTCCAATTTTCTTGAAGAGATCTCTAGTCTTTCCCATTCTGTTCTTTTCCTCTATTTCTTTGCATTGATTGATGAAGAAGGCTTTCTTATCATTTCTTGCTATTCTTTGGAACTCTGCATTTAGATGCCTATATCTTTCCTTTTCTCCTTTGCTTTTCGCCTCTCTTCTCTTCACAGCTATTTGTAAGGCCTCCCCAGACAGCCATTTTGCTTTTTTGCATTTCTTTTCCATGGGGATGGTCTTGATCCCTGTCTCCTGCACAATGTCACGAACTTCATTCCCATAGTTCATCAGGCACTCTATCTATCAGATCTAGTCCCTTAAATCTATTTCTCACTTCCACTGTATAATCATAAGGGATTTGATTTAGGTCATACCTGAATGGTCTAGCGGTTTTCCCTACTTTCTTCAATTTTAGTCTGAATTTGACAATAATGAGTTCATGATCTGAGCCACAGTCAACTCCCAGTCTTGTTTTTGTTGACTGTATAGAGCTTCTCCATCTTTGGCTGCAAAGAATATAATCAATCTGATTTCGGTGTTGACCATCTGGTGATGTCCATGTGTAGAGTCTTCTCTTATGTTGTTGGAAGAGGGTGTTTGCTATGACCAGTGCATTTTTTTGGTGAAACTCTATTAGTCTTTGCCCTGCTTCATTCCACATTCCAAGGCCAAATTTGCCTGTTACTCCAGGTGTTTCCTGACTTGCTACTTTTGCATTCCAGTCCCCTATAATGAAAAGGACATCTTTTTGTGGTGTTAGTTCTAAAAGGTCTTGTAGGTCTTCATAAAACCGTTCAACTTCAGCTTCTTCAGCATTACTGGTTGGGGCATAGACTTGGATAACTGTGATATTGAATGGTTTTCCTTGGAGACAAACAGATCATTCTGTTATTTTTGAGACTGCATCCAAGTACTGCATTTTGGACTCTTGTTGACCATGATGGCTACTCCATTTCTTCTGAGGGATTCCTGCTCGGGCGGCTGCGAGAGCCGGCTCACTAAGCGCGGCCAAGAGGGGCTACCCATGTCCGAGGTCAGAGGCAGCGGCCTAGAGTGACAGGCTGCGACGGCGCAGGAATGGCGGAGAGGAGCTACCCTGGGTCCGAGGTCAGGGGCAGCGGCCAAGAGGAGCTACCCTGCGTCCGAGGTCAGTGGAAGCCAGGAGGAGCTACCCCGCGTCTGAGGTCAGGGGCAGCGGCTGGGAGGAGACACCCTGTGTCCGAGGTCATGGGCGATGGCCGAGAGGAGCTACCCCATGTCCAAGGTCAGGGGCGGCCAAGAGGAGACACCCTGCGTCCGAGGTCAGGGCGGCGGCCTGGAGGAGCTACCCCGCGTCCAAGGTCAGGGGCGGCCGAGAGGAGACACCCTGCATCCAAGGTCGGGGTGGCTGAGAGGAGCTACCCCGCGTCCGAGGCCAGTGGCGGTTGGGAGGAGACACCCCACGTCCAAGGTCAGGAGCGGCCGAGAAAAGCCACCTCGCGCCTGAGGCCAGGGGCGGTGACCCTGAGGAGCCACCCCGAGCCCAAGGCCAGGGCCCGCAGCCGGGAGGAGCAACCTGAGGAGCGGTGGCTGCGCAGGTGCAGGAGGACCTAGGGAAGCTATCCCACGCTGAAGGTCAGGAACGGTGGTGCTAAGGAGATACCCCTTATCCAAGGTAAGGAGCAGCGGCTGTGCTTTGCTGGAGCAGCTGTGAAGAGATACCCCACGCCCAAGGTAAGAGAAACCCAAGTAAGATGGTAGGTGTTGCAAGAGGGCAACAGAGGGCAGACACACTGAAACCATACTCACAGAAAACTAGTCAATCTAATCACACTAGGACCACAGCCTTGTCTAACTCAATGAAACCAAGCCATGCCTGCAGGGCAACCCAAGATGGGCGGGTCATGGTGGAGAGGTCTGACAGAACATGGTCCACTGGAGAAGGCAATGGCAAGCCACTTCAGTATCTTGCCTTGAGAACCCCATGAGCAGTATGAAAAGGCAATATGATAGGATACCAAAAGAGGAACTCCCCAGGTCATTAGGTGCCCAATATGCTACTGGAGATCAGAGGAGAAATAACTCCAGAAAGAACGAAGTGATGGAGCCAAAGCAAAAACAATACCCAGTTGTGGATGTGACTGGTGATAGAAGCAAGATCCGATGCTGTAAAGAGCAATATTGCATAGGAACCTGGAATGTCAGGTCCATGAATCAAGGCAAACTGGAAGTGGTCAAACAAGAGATGGCAAGGGTGAACGTCGTCGACATTCTAGGAATCAGCAAACTAAAATGGACTGGAATGGGTGAATTTAACTCAGATGACCATTTTATCTACTACTGCGGGCAGGACCTACTGTATACCACAGATATCCCGTATCTTGTAATACTCTATAATGGAAAAGTCTTTGAAAGAATAGATATTTATAACTGAATCACTGCTGTATACCTGCAACACTATAAATCAACTATACTCCAATTAAAAAGTTGAAAACTAGTTAAGAAGCCATTGGTAATGTTCTATTTGTAGTTAACTGGTAATGATCACACAAGTGTATTCATATTTACTTGGCAAAAGATTCATTGAGTTGTACCCTCACAGTTTGAGCACGTTTCTGTATGTAATTACACTTGTGGTGTAGTTGATCTAGCGGGCTTCCCTAGTGGCTCAGACAGTAAAGAATCTGCCTGCAATGTAGGAGACCTGGGTTCAATCCCTGGGTCAGGAAGATCCCCTGGAGAGGGGAATGGCAACCTACTCCAGTATTCTTGCCTGGAGAATTCCATGGAGAGAGGAACCTGGTGGGCTACAATCCATGGGATCTCAAAAGAGTTGGACACAACTGAGCAACTAAAATTTTCATAGTTGATCTACAATATTATGTACATTTCAGGTGTAAAACATAGTGATTCAAAAATTTTAAAGGTTATACTCTGTTCATGGTTATTAAAAAAATCTTAGCTAAATTCTTTATGTTTTGTAGTATAACCTCTCAATCCCGTACCCCTATCTTGCCCTTCCCTACCCTCTTCCCACTGGTAACCACTAGTTTGTTCTCTGTATCTGTGAGTCTGCTTCATTTTGTAATATTCATTCATTTGTTTTTTAGATCCACATTAGGTGACATCACACAGTATTTGTCTTTCTCTACCCAACTCATTTCACTATACATAACACTCATCCTCTAGGCCCAGAGGGTCAGGGGCAACTCCTCAGAGGTGACCAGGCCCATCTTTGCAGACCTGCTTCCTATCGCACCCCGAGCGCATGGGCCTCCATCCATCCCAGATCAAGTTTCTTCTTGTTCCTGTGGAGTGGGAGGTGCTGCTTCCTCAGCCTGACTCCCAGCTCCTCTTATCTTCAGAGACAGCCCTCTTCTGCGTCCATGACTTGGCTGAGGAGGCTCTGCACGGTCTCTCTGCTCCCAGGCTTTGCGTACAACACACGTGCATGCCAAGTCGTTATAGTCGTGCCTGACTCTTTGCCACCCTATGGACTATAGCCCACCAGGCTCCTCTGTCCACGGATTTCCCAGACAAGAGTACGGGAGTGGGTTGTCATTTCCTTCTCCAGGGACCTTCCTGACTCAGGGATGGAACCCGCGTCTCCTACTGTATGCTTCTGTGTGCTATTCGCCTCACTGCAGTTCTCATGACACTGTGGCTGCCAGATCCCCTCTAAAGTCAAGAGAGGCCTGGGTCACCCACCATATGAGGATCCTTAGAGGCTGCATATGAAGAAATACGAAGAATAAAAATAATGTGGTATAACTGGAATGTCCATTCTGAAGGAGATCAACCCTGGGATTTCTTTGGAAGGACTGATGCTAAAGCTGAAACTCCCGTACTTTGGCCACCTCATGTGAAGAGTTGACCCATTAGAAAAGACTGATGCTGGGAGGGATTAGGGGCAGGAGGAGAAGGGGACGACAGAGGATGAGATGGCTGGATGGCATCACAGACTCGATGGAGGTGAATCTGAGTGAACTCCGGGAGTTGGTGATGGACAGGGAGGCCTGGCGTGCTGTGATTCATGGGGTCGCAAAGAGTCGGACATGACTGAGCGACTGAACTGAACTAAACATAGCATGTGTGTACATGTGTGCACACACACTTACTAATTCCTAGATGCAGATGGGCCTCACTGATACCTGGAACTAATGACTCCTAAGAATGAATGAATGAATTTACCTGATCATGTGGAACAAACAGAATAATATCTCCCTTGATACATGGCCAGAATACAGACCACACAGAAGGAACCCGAAAGCCTGTCTTTGATTCTTTGGTATCCTTGGCATCTCTGCTAAGAGGCCAGTGAACTGGGACATTTTTATTTATCAAAGAAATAAAAGCAAGATTGCTACCAGACCTCATTTTACAGGAGCAACACACATAAGAGGCTTGCCTCAGCTGTTCCTCAGAGATGTCTTGAGGGCTACTGGCTGTTTGCTCCCACTCAAGCATCACAGGCCCTGGTTCTGAGAGGCACAGGGTCCGAAGAACAGAGAAATGGACACGATGTCAGGCAATTCTGGCACTTTTCCTGATTTGCTGCTAGCTCATCTTTCCTTTAATGGGTTTCTTTGGAATATGGGCATACAGTTATGTCATAGTTCTATCCTTTCATAATAGAAAGCAGCTCACGTTTTAACTTTCTTGAATATAAAAGTCACATGAACACATTACAGAAAAATGGGACAGTGTAGATATGAATAAAAATGGAAAATGACCCAAGAGATGGAGATGGAGAGATGGTGAGCTTATGAGTTAGAATTCCCACAGGATAAAAGTATCTGACTTGAATCACTTCTAGGCAAATTCTTTAGAAAAAAATAATAATTTCTACGAAAAAAGCAACATGATAGTTTTTCGAGCTAATTAAAATTCACTTGAGTCTGAAAATCTATAACAGCTTCATTCACACTACTGAAGAAATTCTTTTCTTTCAAATGTAATGTCTTAACAATAAAAAAATATTTTGAATGATTGTTTTCTTTCTTTTTCTTTCTGTCCTTTCTCATTTTAAAACTACATCCAAATACATTTCAAAGTGAAGTAAACAGAGTGTAAAGAGAGAATACAGAATAAAAGACTATTTCATTCTGGAGCCAGGCAACAAAATGCCATAACCTTTGCCCTCAGAGTTTGATTTTCAGTAAAATTTCTTTACAGAGTTTTCTAGCAACCAACTGTTTTGAGCATTAAATGTGGGAAAATTTTACTTGAGGGCAACACTGCTTTCTAGGATATGGTCCAAGACATTTAACATGAATGTTGAATAGAGCCTTTTAGAGTAAAGTTTCACTGACCGTGACTTCATCTGTAACAAAGTCTTCCAAGGCCCAGGGCTACATCACATGTTTACATGCCCACTCCTGTGGTAACAGAAGACCCTCAATGCATTTTTTTTTTTTTAATAAAAGTGTTTTATTTTTTCACCTCTGAACTTTTTATTTTGTACTGGGGTAGAGCTGATTACCAATGTTGTGACAGTTTCAGGTGAACAGCGAAGGGACTCAACTCAGCCATACCTGTACATATATCCATTCTCCCCCAAGCCCCTCTCCCACCCAAGCTGCCACATAACAGACCCTCAATGCATTTTTGATGAATTGAATTTAATTGAACATACCTTCTATGCTTTAATGAATAAAGGACTGGAAGATTCCAAGCTGTATTTCAAGGCAACATTTTTAATGCCTAAACAGTGTTTCTTTACATATTTTGTTATTTTTCATAGTCTCAGGGCAGGAAGAAACATACTAAGTGACAAAGTGTCTGTTTTTTTCCTCTAAGGACTGCCAGCATAGAAAGGGCTGGAAGGAGCTAGGAAGGGCTGAGTGCTAGAACTTTCCATGTGCAACTGTACTCCTTCACTGGATCTGAGACCTATTTCCACTCGGGCCCTAGTGACCGAGGTGGGGGGTGGAGGCGAGCGATGAACATTAGGAATTAACCTCTCTTCCAAATAGCCCCTTTGATTCCTTCTACCTCAAGGAAACCAGATCTCTGGCTGGACTGATAGTGCAGGAAAGAGGGCGGCTGTTGGAAACATCAACTCCCACCCTGAGAAGACCAATCTCAAGCAGGGTGCCTAAACTTCCAGAGCCTTGGTCAGCTCATATGTTAAGGGGGGATGAGAACATCTGCCTCAGGGACTTCCATGGTGGTCCAGTGGCTAAGACTCTGAGCTCCCAGTTCAAGGGGCCCAGGTTCAATCCCTAGTCAGGGAACTAGATCCCACATGTTGCAACTAAGACCCGGCGCAACCAGCTAAATAAATAAATTAAATAAATAAATATTAAATAAAAGAACATCTACCTGAAATATTAGAGAGATATTGCAGGACTTTTAAATAAGTAGCTGGGATACACTCTTTTTATTATAAAAATATCCATTATCTGTGATCACACTGTTTACCCTTTGGGCTGTGGTCTCTTCAAGGACAGGGATTGTGCGGGGCTTATGTTTTCGCAAACTGACAGATCTAGCAAAATCACTGATGGACAGACTTTCAGTGAATGTTAGTCGAATGGATGAATTTTAAAATATTGTGTATATTTCGTCTTAATTTTGACAGCTTTTTGTGTAGGGGCAGAATGTCCCTTTCCTCCAATGCTTAACTGTGTTAGTCACTCAGTCATGTCCAACTCTTTGTGACCCCATAGACTGTAGTCTACCAGAAATCCATGGAATTCTCCAGGGGATTTTCCAGACCCAGGGATTGAACCCGGGTCTCCTGCACTGCAGGTGGATTCTTTACCATCTGAGCTACCAGGGAAGTCCCAAAATCTTTGTTTACTTTTTGCTTGCACCTGTGCAGCATGTGGGATCTTAGTTCCCTGAAGGGAACTAAGGACCAGGGACCAAACCCAGGGCCCTGCATTGGGAGTGTGCCGTCAAGATTAATATGCTATTCCTGGCACTAAATTTAGATTTCAAAGATTCTTGTTCCATATTTACCCTTGATATTGAAAAGTGACATTTTGTTTCATCTCACCTCCTACAGAAAGTCCACAAAACCCTTAGCACCTCAGTGAAATTAGGTAGGGGGCTAGTTGAGCAGTAAAAGGACCTTTCTCAGTGCCGTGGCCAGATTCTGTCAACAACGCTGTGTTCTCATGCAGATTTAGTCCAATAAAATGGACACAAGACAAACCTGTCCAATGAGCTGAACAATGGCAGAAGATGGTAGATCAGCAAATTAAGGACCATTACTAGCTTGACAACTCACGTGTAGTTTAAGGACTAGGGAGAGAATGCAGCTTTGGTTGAGGAAAGGGCATAAAGCCAGAAAGCCTAAGATTTCATTCTGGTTTTACCAATCACAAGCTGGGTGACCACGAGCAAGTCATCTAGCAACCCATAGCTTTTTCCTTCTATCTCGTTATGTATGTCATAGCTGTGGAAGATGAAGATAATGTATGCCAAACTGTAATGTACGGTCACAGCCAATCCCATAATCGATGTTAATTCAGTGAGAATCAACTAAAATCCTAGAATTTCTGGTTGTCAGTGTGAGAGCATGCCTTTTTCTCCCCTCAGAAATATGTTTATAGATCTATCTGGCTTAAATAAATCAAATATTCAAAAATGCAAGTCTACAAAATTCAAGCCCACTTCTTTTACTGCCAAAGGATACTTGACTATATGAATCACTACTGGATTCCATTAAATAAAAACTGAACTTGAAGCAATTAAAATTGAACACAATTTACAAAAATGGTTATCCCACGTGACTTTTTAGGTTTAAAAAAACTAAATCGGGAACAATGGGCTTCGTTTTACAGGTAAGGAGACAGATGGCCAGAGAGTTCAGTAGCTTTTTCAATCTTGCTTAGGCACTTTCCACCCGTGCATTTATTTACTGAATCTCAAACAATGAAAATACACTACCTTCAAAAATAAAGACAGTGATACTTGTAACTATTTTTTTTTAAAGAACTGACTCTTTGGAAGCTTAATTTGTATATGCCAATTTTCAGCATATAATTCAATGAGTTTTGACAAATGTAAACAGCTATGCTCCCATTACCACAACACAATCAAGAATCACCCCCCGAGCTCACTGTGCCCTTGTGTTTCTCTCCTCTCTACCTTCAGCCTTTGGCAAATGTTGTTCTGCTTGCTGTTATGATAGTTTGGGTGTTTGGGGTTTTTTTGTTTTAGAATTTCACTGAAATGGAATCAGTGTGTAGCTCTTCTAGTCTGGCTCTTTTACTCAGCATGATGCACTGAGATTCATCCATGTTGCCATGCATTGCTCTTTGCATATTGTTCATTCTTTTTTATTGCTGAGTAGTATTCTATTCATGGATGTACCACCATGTGTCCCTTCTGTGGTTCACGGACACTTGAATTATTTCTAGTTTGAGTTATTATAAATAAAGTTGCCATTAATATCTGTATACAAGTCTCTGTGTAAAACACGTTTTAATTCCACTTGGAAAAGTTCTTGGGAGCAGAACTGTTGTGTCACATGGCAAGTGCATATGTAACTTTCTAAGAAACTACCAGAGAGATTTAAAAAGTGGTTAAACCTTTTTACATTCTGACTAGCAATTTGAGGGTTTCAATTTCTTGACATCATCTTCTGACTCTTTGATTATACATACCCTAGTGGATGGGAAGTCCCATCTCACTGGGGTTTTGATGTGCATTTCTCTGATGGTTAATGATGCTGGGAATTTTCCCATGTTCTCATTTGTGACTCATATATCTCTTTTGGTGGATGGTCTATTCAAATCTTTTGCTTATTTTTATTTTTATTTATTTATTTATTTTTTTGGCTGCACTGGGTCTTTGTTGTAGACTGCAGACTTAGTTGCCCTGAGGCATGTGAGATTTTAGTTCCCCAACCAGGGACTGAACCCATGTCGCCTGTATTGGAAGGTGGATTCTTCACCACTGGGCCACCAGGGAAGTCTCTCTTTTGCTTATTTCTAAAAGTTGGGTGTGTGTCCTCCTATTAATGAGTTGTGGGGCTTCCCAGGTGGTGCTAGTGGTAAAGAACCCACCTGCCAATGCAAGAGACATAAGAGACGTGGGTTTGATCCCTGGGTCAGGAAGATCTCCTAGAGCAGGAAATGGCAACCCACTTCAGTATTCTTGCCTGGAGAATCCCATGGACAGAGGAGCCTGGTGGGCTGCAGTTCATGGGGTTCCACAGAGTCAGACACGACTGAAGCAACTTAGCAACCACACACAGGCATTAATGAGCTGTAACAATTCTTTATACGTTTGCATGCAAGACCTTTATCAGATACATTTTGCAAATATTTCCCTCCAATTGGTGCCTAAGCACCAAACCTTAGAGTGAGCCTTGACACCTCTCTTTCTCTTTCCTTTCATAATCCAACCCTCCTTCCTCTGTCTTAACATGTATCCAGAATCTGACACTTCTCATCACCTCCACTGCTCCCACTCTGCTCCACCATCTCTCACTGGGATTACTGCAGTAACCTCTAAACTGGTCCCTCTTGCCCCTTCATTCTATTTAAACATAGCATCCTGAGTGATCCCTTCAGACCAAAAGTCAGATCCTGTCATTTTCCCACTTGAAACCTTCCAAAGTCTTCCCTTTACTAAGTCAAAACTACAGTTATAAAAACAGACAAAATGTTTACATTTTCATTTCAGAAAATATTTCCCATTTACATTTTTTAAAAGTAGACTTGGCAATACAATATAATAAAATCTTTTCACTGAACCAAATACAAAAGATTTCAAGCATGGCCTCTTGGATGGTTCTAATACCATTTGCCATTGAAATTTCAGCCACTTTATAGTAAACACTACCTTTTCTAGGGCTGCCCAGCTTTGAAGGCAGAGTCACTCAGTAGAGGAACTCTATGCTGAGCTCATGTTCATGCTCAGTCATGTTCAACTTCCCCTGTCCACGGGATTCACCAGGCAAGAATACTGGAGTGGGTTGCTGGGCCCTCCTCCAGGGGATCTTCTTGACCCAGGGACCAAACCCACATCTCCTGTGCCTCCTGCACTGGAGGCAAATTCTTTACCTGCTGAGCCATGAGGGAAGCCCTCATGTCGAAAAATAACCTTGTAACTGGCTTCCTCTTATCAGTTCAAAGTTAGGTTAGCAACGAGAGGTGAGTGTTATGTTATCAGACAATGACATCAAGCAATCTTTATTGTTGTTCAGTCACTCAGTTGTGTCCAGCTCTTTAAGACTCCATGTACAGAAGCACGCCAGGCTTCCCTGTCTTTCACCATCTGCCTGAGTTTGCTCAAACTCAGGTCCACTGAGTGGGTGATGTCATCCAACCATCTCGTCCTCTGTTGTCCCCTTCTCCTTCTGCCTTCAATCTTTCCCAGCATCAGGGTCTTTTCCAATGAGTCGGCTCTTCACATGAGGTGGCCAAAGTACTGAAGCTTCAGCTTCAGCATCAGTCTTGATGTTCCTTTAAGCTTAACCCATTAAGTAACTTCATGTGTATGGTAAGTTTATGAGATGCTTAAAGAAAATTTTAATTATAATAAACATGAATCATTTTTGCCAGAAATGACCCTTTCGAGTTAGCCTAAATGATTTCTAATGCCCCATCAGAATGTATTTTCATTCAGATTACAGTCAGATGCTAATAAGGATAAAGGTCACTCAGGCAATGATTTTAAAGCAAGTTTTTAGAATTATCATAGGGCTTCCCTGATGGTTCAGTGGGTAAAGAATCCACCTGTAATGCAGGAGACACGGGTTTGATCCCTGGGTCGGGAAGATCCCCTGGAGGAGGACATGGCAACCCACTCCAGTATTCTTGCTTGAAAAACCCACAGACAGGGGGGTCTGGCGGGCTACAGTCCATGGGGTCACAAGAGAGTCAGACACGACTGAGTGAGCACAATAAAAACATAAGGGTTAGCATACAAAGCAGCTGTGCATCCAAGAAGCACAAAAAAATCTTTCTTTGAGTCACATGTGAAGAAATAGGATTTCCATGGTTATTATTAAAGGGAGTTAGAATATTTTAAACTTAAGGGACTAATGACATTTTATTTGCCCTCTGGGGAAACTACTTGACTTCTGGGAATATCTGTTTGAATTTTTCTGTTGATAAATTAAATGACCACGAACTGTAATACAAAAACAAAATCCAAAACCAACACTGTCCTGTGAACCTCTTGGCTCAACTGTTTCAATGCCATAAAGTTTCAGAGTCACAGTCAGTTAGAAAAAACAAATCGAAGAGCCTGGACTCAAAATTACATATTTAAATAAGAAAATGAAGTCAGTAATAGTTACAAGTAAACATTGTTTTAGGACATAGAATCCATTTGCTAAATTTCTAAATATTTTACTCAAGTGTGAGGAATGTGACACTTTCTGCTATAAAGATGCCAGTTGGTCTGAGTTACTGTGAAAATAAAAAGAAAGTCATAACATGCTTTCACAAAATTATTTCCTCGGTTTTGCGATCTGCTTTCTGTTTTGTGAACCAGCGAGACGAGAACCAACACCCATGAGTACATATTGGAAAAATACATAAGAGAGAATGGAAACCAGAGAATGAAGCTGAGTTTATGGCCACTGAGTGCTTCACAGAAATGTACTTCTTGGCCTGGCAACATCCTTAGGCAGCAAGGTGTTCTCTCCTGCTCAAAGTTTCTGCCCTCAGCATCCCAGGGGTGTGATATTATCTTAACCTCAACACAGGCTATGATCTGGTTTAAAGAGTAGAGTTTAAGAGAAGTCAGTGAAATTTGTTTTGGAAGATATTGAGAAAATATGGCCTTGAGCCCTGCTCTGCTTTGTACAAGATCTAGGCTATGAGAAATGCCTTTCAGAGAATTTTATTGGAACTGCAGGCACAGCCAACTAGGTTCATGTCAAGAAATGCCTCATTTTTTTCCACATTAAAGCAAAAGGCCTCTACCTCAGACCTAACTAGGATATAATAACAATAATGATAATAAAAATCATGGTTGCTATTTACTGATCATCAATTTGCATGAATCTGTATTCTAGGGGTGTTCTATGGGTCATCTAAGTTACTGCTTATAAAATCTTCCCATAAGATAGGCGTGAACAGCCTTTTTTAATAGATGAGAACACTCAGATTCAGAAAGATTTAGTAGCTTGGTATCAAAAATTAGTATGGAATATTGGAATTTGCATCAGATGCATCTTTATTCTAAAGTTTATGCTTATTGCTTCCATTTTCTTCTCTTTATATTCTTTTTTATTACGCCTGCCTTTTCAAAGATCTCTGACATTTGGACAGGGGAATCGGCCTTCTATCTTCCAAGTGAATAAGAGCTTCAGAGGGAATTTACTACTCAAATGGTGTTTTACCAGAGCCTCTTATTTTCTTCTTAATGACTGTCCAAATTTGACTTCTGTTCCCTTACAGGCAATCTTGGAACTGTACACGCCTCCTAGACAAGGAGTCACTTTCCATGCTGCAGCGCACTTCCAACGACTGGCTGTCTAGGTTAGGTGCTATTGCTGACAGCATCATTTGCTGAACCTGTCCTCTCTTTGTTCCTAAAGACACCTGGCTCTTGTCAAGGCCACTGACAAGTTTCACCTTGCTAAAGCTAGAGGTCAAGTTTCACTCTTCTTACTTGATCCATCAACTGAATTTTTGATCAGCCCCACCTTCACTTGGCTTCCAGGACATGATTCTTTGGCTGCTTCTCCTCCGACTCCTGTGCTAGTTTCTTCTTGTCCTCCTAGTTTCTAAATAATAGGATGCCCTGGGGCTCAGTCCTTGGATCTCTTCTCTACCTACTCCCTGGGTAACCTCATCCTTTATTATGGCTTCAGATCCCTTCCATACATTGACCTCTTCATCCTCAAACTTCTCTCTGAATTCTAGACTGGCACATCCAGCTGCTGCTCATTTTAGATGTACAAGAGGAAAAACAGCTCGAAATCAAACTTCTGGTTTCCTTTCCAAACCTCCTCTTTTCATACTCTTCCTCATTTGAGGCAAATGGCAGTTCAGTTCTTAACTACTGCACAGGCCCAAAACTTGGGAGTCACTCTTGAAACACAATGTCAAATCCATCGACAGTAAATCTAGTGCTTTGGCTTTACTTTAAGACACATACAGAATCCAAACACTTCTCACCGTATTTCCTGCTCAGGAAACATGGTTCAGCCTGGTTCAGCCTATTGTTATCTCTCAGATGACCACAATGGCCTTCCAAATGTCTCCCTGCTTCAATCTTTACCCCATTCATTCTGTTCTCAACATAAAAGATTTATCCTTTAAAATAGAAGTAAGATTGTGTCACTCTGCTCAAAACCCAACGAAGCCAAAGCTTACTTCCCTTATCCATAGTGTGCTCTCTGGTTTCCTTCTAGTCTTTGCTTCACATCCCCCACAAAGCCCATTAGAATCCATCTTCTCTAACCACTTCTCCCTTGACCCTCCTCAACTCACCCTATCTCTCTGACTCAGCTTTATTTGTCCCTGCAGTATCTCTCACTATTTGAAATATTTCATATATTTTTTGTTGTGAAGTTTTCTGTTTGTTGAACCTAGAAGGTAAGCTGGAGAATGGCAAGGACTTTGTTTTGTTCACTCCTGTCTTGCTAGTACCTAGAACAAGACTTGACCCATAGAATAATTATTTGTTGCATGACTAGCCTATGGAAATTTTATGCTCAAAGGACCCCTCTTTGGCATCAACACCTACTTCCTGACAAGGCGGTCTCCACCTAATCTGTAGTCCTTCCCTCTTATGGCCCGATTGACACACCTTCCTGTCTTGCCATTGTTAAGTATTTCCATGCCTACAATTCAATAACAGTTAGAAGTGATCTAAAGAACTAAACAACAGAGGCATAATTAACACTTTCCAGAGTGACTCGGGCGCAGAAAGTAGTAGAATAAAAGAAAAGTCCTATTTTCATCTTTAAGAACTTATCTTCATGGGAGGGGCCTCATAGGAGTAGGGAATTAAGAGGTACAAACTACTAGGTATAAAATAAGCTACAAGGATATACTGTACAATATGAGGAAAACAGCCAATATTGTACAATAGCTATAAATGGAGTATAATCTTTAAAAATTGTGAAATCACTGTATTGTACACATGTAACATATAACACTGCACAGCAACTATGCTGTTGTTTAGTCACTAAGTCGTGTCTTAGTCTTTGCAACCCCAGGGACTGTAGCCCGCTAGGCTCCTCTGTTCATGGGATTCTCCAGGCAAGAATATTGGAGTGGATTGCCATTTCCTCCTCCAGGGGATCTTCCCAACCCAAGGATCGAACCCAAGTCTCCTGCACTGGCAGGCACTGGCAGGCAGATTCTTTACCTGCTGAGCCACCAGGGAAGCCCACAGCAACTATGCTTCAATGTGAAAAGTTCTTAAATTATCTTCATAGGAGGAAGGAAGCTAAAATGGTACATTTTCACTTCTCCGATTTCTGAAAACACAGGCCAAGATGAACTTCAGACGTGTGCCCTTACCAGAATTCTAACTGGGGCAGATTCTGGAAGCCATTTCTTCCAGCTGCCTTTCCTAATTAGAAGAGACTTTACAACCAAAACAACACACAGAGGTTAGCAGGGCACTGAGCCCATGCCCGCACTTCTGCAGGGGCCCATGAGAGAGGAAGGAGCAATTCCTGGCTTCCGCGCGCCACACGCCTGTCCACGCTTCCCACTGCTGCGTTAGATTAGCGTCTGCAGCCAAAGCACTGCTGACTCATCGCGACCACTGCTCCACAGTGACTGCCGAGTCTCCGCCGGAGGCGCTTCTGACCGGTCATTTCTGTCTCTGGCGTGAGTTTCGGGGCCCTTGACGTATTGCCGTGCCCTTTCCCCCCCGGAGAGTCATCCTGTTTTCATGGAAGACTCTCATTTGTCAATGTCTGTTCGAATTCCATGTCTATTCTCCAGGAGAAAATAGGGCTAGGCAAACAAAAAAAACAAGTATTTTCAAAACTAGCCTCAAGAAGAATGCCAAATTAACAAAATCAGAGTGAAATCATTCTTGTCCTTTAAAGCTATGGATCTCAAGCATTTTAATATGTCAAAATTATATTAATATACATTGAAATTACCTAATTGGAGTATTGTGCTTAGTAACAGCAAACTCATGCCATTAAAGTAACCCATATTATAATCCAAAATTGAAACCAAAACATTAAACTCAAACCATGTTATAGCACAATGACCACCATAAAGGATTTTTAAAGAGACTAATTTCCCCCCAAATATTTTCCCCAAGTCATTTTATTATATCCAACTATTTTTTCCCATCTAAATCCAAATTACTCCTTGGTAACTTCCCTGGCATATAAAGCCCATGTGGTTTATAAAATACCTATGGAATACATAAATTTCTTAAAGGCTTTATGGTCTTGATGCTAGGTTTTATATTCTACATCAGTTACAAAATGTTGATTAAATAACATCACTTGAAAATGAGGACAAGGATTTTTGCTGCCAGCAATTATTTCTGTGCCAAAAAATTAGAAATTGTCTGAACATAATTAATAAAATACCACATTGCATACTTCTGGGAAAAGGTCAGGTCCAAATGGATTTAAATGATTTTAAGCATACTTACACATACTATTAACACATAAGTGTGCTGAAATGCAGTACACTTGAATTTCATGGGTCCAGCATGCATGTGAAGGCTACATGGGGTGACACGGGAGCATGAAACACAACTGGAAGCCTGGGGCATGTGCTGCCATCAAAACTCCAGGACACACATGTTGTAGAGGCCAGGCCCTGCCTCGTCGGCAGCTGCCTCTAATAGCTCAGTCACTTGCTCCCCACTCCCACTTCATCGCATCGGCCTCATCGCATCTCTAGGAACAACTCCAGCGTCAGATGGGACTGGAACTCTTTGGAACTGTTGGGCAGGCAATCAGAACCTAATACTCCATGACTCAGTAGTACATTTTTCCTGCTGGCTTTGGCAATCTGCCTCGTTCTCAAGATCAGGACCCACTGTACGCTGCATTTGTGTCTTGTTCTGTTTCCTTGCCCAAGTCTCCTCCTAGAAACCTGCCCAGCATTCATGAAGAACTGGGGTGCTCCCTTCTTCTGCCCATCTACCTCTTAAGCACTGGGCTCCTTTGTCCCCTCCACAGCTTCAAGAGGCAGCTGTGGTACTATGGTTCAAAATTCTAGTTTGGTGGACTTGTGGACACAGCGGGGGTGGGAGAAGGCGGGATGAGTTGAGAATAGCACCGACACATACACACTGCCATGTGTAGAACAGGCAGCTGCTGGATGACACAGGGAGCTCAGCTCGATGCTCTGTGGCGATAGGGGGCAGGGAGTGGGTAGCAGGAAGGCTTAAGAGGGAGGAGATATAGGTTATACTTACAGCTGATTCACACTGCTGCACAGAAGAAACCAACACAACATTGTAAAGCAATTTTCCTCGGGGAAAAAAAAAAGCTCTAGTATGAAAGTCTGACAGATCTTTATTTCCTGGCCACGTGTCCTTGGGGGTCTAACTAACCTCTCTGGCCTCTGTGTCCTTACATGTGAAAAGGGAGTATTAGTAGTGCCCAATTCACAGGCATCTTGTGAGGGTTTAGAGAGTTCGTACATATAATGCACTTAGACGAGAGCTGGCCATGAATGAGTATTCAGGGTATATCAGGCTTCATTAATAGTAGAACCGATAGTACAACACGAGCCAGCAGAAACTACCAGCCTAGTGCTTGGAGCTCTGCAGCCTGTGGTCCTTCAGTCCATATCTTTCAACTACCTCTCATGCCTGCTGTATTGGACTTCACCTTGTGCTGGAGCAGAGTCCTTCCCCAGTACACCCTGCTCTGCATGGGTAAAATAGATACCCACCCTCTGTATGCTTCCTTATCCCGGATCGAAACACAGCCTGAGGCAGACACTGAATTAAGCACAGCTCTGACCCCAGAGTGTTCTCTGAAAACCTGGTTGCCTCTATAATTTAATCATTGCTTCTGCATTATTCCCTTATTTGCCCTCTCAGTGTTCTACAGGACAGTAAACCTGAATACAAAGAATGTATACTTTAATAAAATGCACAGATACAAGATAAAGACTAGGAATGCTAACTAAAAATATATGCTATAATCCCTGTGTATGTGTTAGTCGCTCAGCTGTGTCTGACTCTTTGCAACCCCATGGACTATAGCCCACCAGGGATATAGTCCCTCTGTCCATGGGATTCTCCAGGCAAGAATACTGGAGTTGCCATTCCTTCATTAACTTATTATGGGCTACCCAGATGGCGCTAGTGGTAAAGAACTTGCCTGCCAATGCAGGAGATGCAGGAGACAAAGGTTTGATCCCTGGGTCCAGAAGATCCCTTGAAGGAGGAAATGGCAACCCACTCCAGTATTCTTGCCTGGAAAATCCCATGGACAGAGAAGCTTGGTGCACTATAGTCCATGGGGTCGCAAAGAGTCGGACACAACTGAGTGACTGAACACAACATAACCTTATTACATTACATAAATGGTTTGGTTTCACATTTTTCTTTAATGTATTTTACTTTAATGTATTTTACTTGATGAATTGGAATCTCAAAGTAAACCTCCCCAGAGCAATGGTAAATAATCTCTTTTAAAACCAAACTAGATATTTGCTTCATGCCAAGTTTGTTCATTCATGCATCCTGAAAGCCAACAGTAAATATATCTTAAGAACCAAAGGTCAAAGACAAAGCAAGTAATGTCAACACTCCGTGTTTCGGTAAACATATAAACATGACAGATGTTTCAGCATCTCTATCCAGAGGTCACAGAGAAATTATGTTCTGGTTTTCATAAGCGCTTTTGATTTCGTTTAAGGATTTATGTGGATTGAATCAAACCACCCAGGCTTCTCCCCCATTTATTCTTTGGTAAATAACTCTCCCTTTGAAGTCTACAAAAATGTTTTCAGGATATTAAAAATATTTTAGATACTAAGGTGGAAAAAATCTGTAGCCTCAAAGGAATATCCCACCATTTGCAAAATAATATTGGAATAAAATCACAAGACCTGAGATTTAAGAATAACCAAAGGATAAAGACAGTGTTTTCTGTCACATATTAGCTACTCAAACACTCAGAACTGCCCCAAACCAGCATGCGTGCTCAGTTGCTTCAGTCGTGTCCAACTCCTTGTGACCCCATGGACCGTAGCCCACCAGGCTCCTCTGTCCATGGGATTCTCCAGGCATGAATACTGGAGTGGGTTGCTGTGCCCTCCTCCAGGGAATCTTCCTGACCCAGGGATTGAACCTATGTCTCTTCCGTTTTCTGCACTGGCAGGTGGGCTCTTCATCACTGAGCCTCCAGGGAAGCCCTTATTGGTAGGTAAAGTAACAGTGTTCTTTACAATCAATGATGTCTTGAATTTAACAAAATATGGTAAGGTCTGGAGTTTCTTTTCTCTTAACTTCCCTCTTTTATTCCTTTATTTTCTTCTATTTTTCTAGTCCTTTTGTTTTTACACCCTTTCTCACTTGAAAAGGCATGAACATACACATAATGTATATATGTAAAATGTATATATATATATAATGTATATAGTGTGTATATGTGTGTGTGTATACATACATGCATATATACATATATATAGGTGTGTATATATATATGTATATAGATACACACACACACACACACACACACACACACATATACCTGTCTTGGACCCAACCAGCATCTCTAAGAACTGCTGCTGCTTCTAAGTCACATCAGTCGTGTCTGACTCTGTGCAACCCCATAGACGGCAGCCCACCAGGCTCCCGTCCTTGGGATTCTCCAGGCAAGAACACTGGAGTGGGTTGCCATTTCCTTCTCCAGTGCATGAAAGTGAAAAGTGAAAGTGAAGTTGCTCAGTCGTGTCTGACTCTTCGCGACCCCATGGACTGCAGCCTACCAGGCTCCTCCATCCATGGGATTTCCC
Source organism: Capricornis sumatraensis (assembly GCF_032405125.1). Classification (NCBI taxonomy): domain Eukaryota; kingdom Metazoa; phylum Chordata; class Mammalia; order Artiodactyla; family Bovidae; genus Capricornis; species Capricornis sumatraensis. The sequence continues at coordinate 28,837,180 of NC_091083.1, forward strand.
AGGCAAGAGTACTGGAGTGGGGTGCCATCTCCAAGAACTGAGGACCTCTTTCCTCCACCTGTCTATCTCTAAAGAATCAAGCTGGGGTCCTTTTTCTCACCCCAAGTCCAAGATGGGACTCTACTAAAGGTGGACTTCCTGCCTCAAAAAGAAAGGGAGGACTCATCAGTGAAGCTGTCGAGTCTTAGGACTTTTGTTTGTTAGGAGGATTTTGATTACTGATTCAATCACCTTAATAGTAACTGGTCTGTTAAGATTTTCTATTTCAAATAGCAAGTGTTGGTGAGGATATGGAGAAAAGAAAACCCTTGTGCACTGTTGGTAGGAAAGTCAATTGATGCAGTCACTATGGAAAAAAGAATGGAAATTCCTCAAATAATTAAAAATAGAACTATCCTATGATTCAGCAATTCGAGTTCTGGGCATTTATCTGAAAAAACCAAAACCACTAATTTGAAAACAGTTCTGCATACTTACTGCAGTATTATTCACAATAATCAGTACAGAAACAACCTATGTGCCCACTGATAAACACGGATAAAGACGAGGATGCGGTACACACACACACACACACACACACACAGTGAAGTATTATCCAGCCATAAAAAAGAATGAAACTTTGCCATTCGCAACAATGTAGAGGGAATTTGAGGGCATTATGCTAAGTGAAATAAATCAGAAAAAGATAAATATTACATGATCACTTGTGCATGGACACTAAAAAAACCTCGGTGATACAGAGAACAGATTGGTGGTTACTAGAGGTGTGGATGGGTGGGTGGGCAGTAAGAGGTGGAAGAAATGAGTAAACAGTTCTTATCTTTGTTTTTATTAAAATAAATTGAAAAAAAAAAAAGAAAGGAGGCATTCAGCCCCCCTTACTATGTGGAAAACTTACAGTGACAGGCTTTGCAGGGTGAAGTGAAAACACTAACTCTCGGGATGCTGGGTCTGGTTTATCTATCCCTTACCCATTCCTCACTAGCTTGGATGACAAAGGATGACTTAAAGCTTTTGTTCTGAACTCTGGGAATGAAAGAGAAGAAACTCCTCTCATGGGAATAGGTCTGTGGCCAACTCTTTGCTCTAATGAGCCTCTTTAATAAAGGTGCCAGCATCCCCAGGGGCCCACATACCCTGCATGGCAAACGTCTCAGTCCCATTGCAGCCCACTCTGCATTCTTTTTATGTCCAGAAAGCTTCCTCTTGGTGCTGCCAACACACAGGAATTATTGATGAATACAAGCAGGGCATGTACAAGGAGCACAGGCAAGGGATCCAGGGCAACTACAACGCCTCAAATTAAATTCTTGGTTTGTAAAGACTTGAAGTTCGATGAAGATTTTACTTTGCTCGCAGGTTAGTTATTGAAATGGTGGAACATGAACAAATCAGAGTATAGTTCCCTGAATCACACTTTATCCTCAACATTGGATTGTACACAGATTGAAGCAGCTTTAAATCAAGGCAGCATTTCAGAGGGAATCAAAGGAAAAGACTTGCAAATAATACGTCCACATACGAAAGAGCTGGCCCTTGTTAGCACCTACCAATATTCCATCCGACTTCTCTCATATCCTCCCATTTCTTTACCCCCAAGCGCCTTAGAATAGATGTTTTGAAAGGCTTCCCACCCTTACCCAGAAAGAGCTTCTTCAGAACACACTAAGGTGGGGAGTTCAACTGGCAGCTGAATGATGCCCGTTTCTCTTTGATTCAAGACTACAGCCTCCAGAGTTGGCAGGGAGCTTGGAGTTCAAGGTTTCTTGGAGATTCTGCTAGGTCTGCCTTCCAAAGAGCAGCAGCTCTAACTGAATCCAGAGAGGAAGCAGGTGGAATGAATGTTCTAACCTTTTGGAGAATCTCCATGGCGGAGGGGGCAAAGATGAAAAAAAAAATCATAATTTCCCATCATTTACCAAAAAAAACCCCTGTGAATATTCATTATTCATTTTTTTGGAGGGCATTTCATAGTTTATTAATATCAAACATAACACATGTCAGAAAAATAAGCAGTTAATTGTCTATTTATAGATTTTGCCATTCTTCCAGCAGTTATAGGAGTTGGCTTAACCTAGGTATGTAAATCAAAATAAACCTCAGGAAAAAATTAAGCTGATTCATTTGGTGAAATTTCCCTCCTTTTAGCCTAATACATCTCAATACATCAACACATCTCTAGATTCACAGTATGTTTTAGTGGTCACAATCTTGGGCTCTGGAGTTGAACTTGGGTTTGAATATTAGTCCCATTACAAGCTGTTCCACCTCTGGCATGTTACTTAACAGCCCAGGTCTCATCTTCCTCTGTAAAATGGGTATAACAATGTTACCAACTGTTACTCATTTTCCTTCTCCTACTGAATCAATCAAGTTCGGAGACTTCTTTATTCCATTTCATCCTTTCTATTTGCTGGGAAGGTATACATAATATATACCGTATTTTTATTCTTTCAGTGGTTACACCAAAACTTTAACAGGCATACCTAACTGAAATTTTGTAAATCATAAACCTCTCTATACTTCTCCTAAACCATAGAAAACCTTAGAATGCTTTTACTCTGGTCTTTTAAAACTGACTGTGAGCTGGTATTTATTCCACCTTGATTGTTTTCCCATAAAATGGGTCGTAGTCACTACTATTATTTCACCAATTATTATCTGAACCTCTCTTTGCTGATTTACCTACATGCCTGTCAATTCATTTCCATTATGTTTATTCAGTTCAGTTCAGTCACTCAGTCATGTCTGACTCTTTGCGACCCCATGAATCGCAGCACACCAGGCCTCACTGTCCATCACCAACTCCCGGAGTTCACTCAGACTCATGTCCATCAGTCAGTGATGCCATCCAGCCATCTCATCCTCTGTCATCCCCTTCTCCTCCTGCCCCCAATTCCTCCCAGCATCAGAGTCTTTTCCAATGAGTCAACTCTTCGCATGAGGTGGCCAAAGTACTGGAGTTTCAGCTTCAGCATCAGTCCTTCCAAAGAAATCCGAGGGCTGAACTCCTTCAGAATGGACTGGTTGGATCTCCTTGCAGTCCAATGGACTCTCAAGAGTCTTCTCCAACACCACAGTTCAAAACCATCAATTCCTCGAGACTCAGCCTTCTTGATAGTCCAACTCTCACATCCATACATGACCACGGGAAAAACCATAGCCTTGACTAGACGGACCTTTGTTGGCAACGTAATATCTCTGCTTTTCAATATGCTATCTAGGTTGGCCATAACTGTTCTTCCAAGGAGTAAGCATCTTTTAATTTCATGGCTGCAGTCACCATCTGCAGTGATTTTGGAGCCCCAAAAAATAAAGTCTGACACTGTTTTCACTGTTTCCCCATCTATTTCCCATGAAGTGATGGGACCAGATGCCATGATCTTCGTTCTTTGAATGTTGAGCTTTAAGCCAACTTTTTCACTCTCCTCTTTCACTGTCATCAAGAGGCTTTTTAGTTCCTCTTCACTTTCTGTCATCTGCATATCTGAGGTTATTGATATTTCTCCCGGCAATCTGGATTCCAGCTTGTGCTTCTTCCAGCCCAGCGTTTCTCATGATGTACTCTGCATATAAGTTAAAAAAGCAGGGTGGCAATATTCAGCCTTGACGTACTCCTTTTCCTATTTGGAACCAGTCTGTTGGTCCATGTCCAGTTCTAACTGTTGCTTCCTGACCTGCATACAGGTTTCCCAAGAGGCAGGTCAGGTGGTCTGGTATTCATATCTCTTTCAGAATTTTCCACAGTTTGTTGTGGTCCACACAGTCAAAGGCTTTGGCATAGGCAATAATAGATGTTTTTCTGGAACTCTCTTGCTTTTTCCATGATCCAGCAGATGTTGGCAATTTGATCTCTCGTTCCTCTGCCTTTTCTAAATCCAGCTTGAACATCTGGAAGTTCGCAGTTCACGTATTGCTGAAGCCTGGCTTGGAGCATTTTGAGCATTACTTTACTAGCGTGTGAGATGAGTGCAATTGTGTGGTAGTTTGAGCATTCTTTGGCATTGCCTTTCTTTGGGATTGGAATGAAAATTGACCTTTTCCATTCCTGTGGCCACTGCTGAGTTTTCCAGATTTCTTGGCATACTGAGTGCAGCACTTTCACAGCATCATCTTTCAGGATTTGAAATAGCTCAACTGGAATTTCATCACCTCTACTAGCTTTGTTCGTAGTGATGCTTTTTAAGGCCCATTTGACTTCACATTCCAGGATGTCTGGCTCTAGGTGAATGATCACACCATCCTAGTTATCTTGGTCCTGAAGATCTTTTTTGTATAGTTCTTCTGTGTATTCTTGCCACCTCTTCTTAATATCTTCTGCTTCTGTTAGGTCCAGACCATTTCTGTCCTTCATCGAGCCCATCTTTGCATGAAATGCTCCCTTGGTATCTCTAGTTTTCTTGAAGAGATCTCTAGTCTTTCCCATTCTGTTCTTTTCCTCTATTTCTTTGCATTGATCCCTGAGGAAGGCTTTCTTATCCCTTCTTGCTATTCTTTGGAACTCTGCATTTAGATGCTTATATCTTTCCTTTTCTCCTTCGTTTTTGCTTCTCTTCTTTTCACAGCTATTTGTAAGGCCTCCCCAGACAGCCATTTTGCTTTTTTGCATTTCTTTTCAACGAGGATGGTCTTGATCCCTGTCTCCTGTACAATGTCACGAACCTCAGTCCATAGTTCATCAGGCACTTGATCAGATCTAGTCCCTTAAATCTATTTCTCACTTCCACTGTATAATCATAAGGGATTTGATTTAGGTCATACCTGAATGGTCTAGTGGTTTTCCCTACTTTCTTCAATTTAAGTCTGAATTTGGTAATAAGGAGTTCATGATCTGAGCCACAGTCAGCTCCCGGTCTTGTTTTTGCTGACTGTATAGAGCTTCTCCATCTTTGGCTGCAAAGAATATAATCAATCTGATTTCAGTGTTGACCATCTGGTGATGTTCATGTATAGAGTCTTCTCTTGTTTTGTTGGAAGTGGGTGTTTGCTATGACCAGTGCATTTTCTTGGCAAAACTCTATTAGTCTTTGCCCTGCTTCATTCCGTATTCCAAGGCCAAATTTGCCTGTTACTCTAGATGTTTCTTGACTTCCTACTTTTGCATTCCAGTCCCCTATATGAAAAGGACATCTTTTTTGGGTGTTAGTTCTAAAAGGTCTTGTAAGTCTTCATAGAACCTGTTCAACTTCAGCTTCTTCAGCTTTACTGGTTGGGGCATAGACCTGGATTACTGTGATACTGAATGGTTTGCCTTGGAAACGAAGAGAGATCATTCTGTTGTTTTTGAGGTTGCATCCAATACTGCATTTCAGACTCTTTTGTTGACCATGATGGCTACTCCATTTCTTCTAAGGGATTCCTGCCCACAGTAGTAGATATAATGGTCATCTGAGTTAAATTCACCCATTACAGTCCATTTTAGTTTGCTGATTCCTCGAATGTCGACGTTCACTCTTGCCATCTCTTGTTTGACCACTTCCAATTTACCTTGATTCATGGACCTGACATTCCAGGTTCCTATGCAATATTGCTCTTTACCACATCGGACCTGGCTTCTATCACCAGTCACATCCACAGCTGGGTATTGTTTTTGCTTTGGCTTCATCCCTTCATTCTTTCTGGAGTTATTTCTCCACTGATCTCCAGTAGCATATTGGGCACCTACTGACCTGGGGAGTTCCTCTTTTGGTATCCTATCATTTTGCCTTTTCATACTGTTCATGGGGTTCTCAAGGCAAGAATACTGAAGTGGTTTGCCATTCCCTTCTCCAGTGGACCACATTCTGTCAGACCTCTCCACCATGACCTGCCCGTCTTGGGCTGCCCTGTGGGCATGGCTTAGTTTCATTGAGTTAGACAAGGCTGTGGGCCTAGTGTGATTAGATTGACTAGTTTTCTGTGATTATGGTTTCAGTGTGTCTGCCCTCTGATCCCCTCTTGGAACACCTACCATCTTACTTGGGTTTCTCTTACCTTGGACATGGGGCATCGCTTCACAGCTGCTCCAACAAAGCACAGCCACTGCTCCTTATCTTGGATGAGGGGTTTATGTTTATTCACCTGGCTTCAATTTCCTTCTTTTGAGGAAATGATGCTAAAGCTGAAACGCCAGCACTTTGGCCACCTCATGAGAAGAGTTGACTCATTGGAAAAGACTCTGATGCTGGGAGGGATAGGGGGCAGGAGGAGACGGGGACAACAGAGGATGAGATGGCTGGATGGCATCACGGACTCGATGGCATGATTTTGAATGAACTCCAGGAGTTGGTGATGGACAGGGAGGCCTGGTGTGCTGCAACTGATGGGGTTGCAAAGAGTCGGACACAACTGAACGACTGAACTGAACCATAAATATACTAAAATAAATTAGGAGGTGTTTTCAGCCAGTATCTATTATCAGGAAACTCTTCTGGAAGGTGACCACTGATGTCTGTAGCTGGCCCTCACACTTGAGTTCAAGATAAGCTCAAATGAAAATCTGTTACCAGGTATTTTCTCTCAGAATGACGATGTTACTACACCATGTCTTCTGATTTCTGCTGTTGCTTTTGAGAAGTCTGTTGAGAGGATAGGGGAGAATTTTTAATTTCTTCGCAGTTACTTTCATGATCTATTCTTTGACTCTGGGATTTTGCTTTTCAGTTTCACCAGATGTGTCTACATGTGGTCTCACTGGATATGTGCTTCCTGGATATTTATGTCTCCCATCAGCTCTGGAATATGCTTCAGTTCAGTTCAGTTCAGTTCAGTTGCTCAGTCGTGTCCGACTCTTTGCAACCCCATGAATCGCAGCACACCAGGCCTCCCTGTCCATCACCAACTCCTGGAGGTCACTCAGATTCATGTCCATCGAGTCCGTGATGCCATCCAGCCATCTCATCCTCTGTCGTCCCCTTCTCCTCTTGCCCCCTATCCCTCCCAGCATCAGAGTCTTTTCCAATGAGTCAACTCTTCGCATGAGGTAGCCAAAGTACTGGAGTTTCAGCTTCAGCATCATTCCTTCCAAAGAAATCCCAGGGCTGATCTTCAGAATGGACTGGTTGGATCCCCTTGCAGTCCAAGGGACTCTCAAGAGTCTTCTCCAACACCACAGTTCAAAAGCATCAATTCTTTGGCACTCAGCCTTCTTCACTGTCCGACTCTCACATCCATACGTGACTACTGGAAAAACTATAGCCTTGAGTAGACGGACCTTTGTTGGCAAAGTGATGTCTCTGCTTTTTAATATGCTGTCTAGGTTGGTCATAACTTTTCTTCCAAAGAGTAAGCGTCTTTTAATTTCATGGCTGCAGTCATCATCTGCAGTGATTTTGGAGCCAAAAAAAAAAAAAAGTCTGACACGGTTTCTACTGTTTCCCCATCTATTTCCCATGAAGTGATGGGACCAGATGCCATGATCTTTGTTTTTTGAATGTTGAGCTTTAGGCCAACGTTTTCCCTCTCCTCTTTCACTTTCATCAAGAGACTTTTTAGTTCCTTTCACTTTCTGCCATAAGGGTGGTGTCATCTGCATACTTGAGGTTATTGATATTTCTCCTGGCAATCTTGATTCCAGCTTGTGCTTCTTCCAGCCCAGCGTTTCTCATGATGTACTCTGCATAGAAGTTAAATAAGCAGGATGACAATATACAGCCTTGACGTACTCCTTTTCCTATTTGGAATCAGTTTAGGCATTATCTTATCAAAAATTACCTCTCCTCAATTTTCTCTAATCTTTCCTCATGGAATTCCTCGGTAACATCTTTTGTATCTTCTCACTCAACTTTTCATGTCTCTTATCCTCTCTCATATTTCATCTCTATCCATGCTACCTCCTGGATCATTTTTTCAGATCTGTCTTCCAGTTCAAAATTCATACCCATAAGAACTTCAATCTGCTGCTTATCCTGTTATCTGAGTTACTTTCTTATCCGTTCAATCGGTATCTTTCTCACTGCTAGACATTCTGTTCTTTCCTATCCAAAAGTTCTCATTTATTTTTTTCTTCTTGTGTTATCTTTTATTTAAATCCTTTTATGTCTTTAGTCAAAGTAACTATAATTATTTTATATTGTCTTTCACATAGCTTGCTTACCTATTTTTGCTATTTACTTTGCCAGCCGATCTTGCCTGTGAAAGATTGCTTCTATGCATCTTCTGTGCTTTGGGATTGTGAGCTCAGGTTAAGTGAGGTATATCTGTAGGAATCTGGCTGAAGTTAAGGTATTTCCTCCACAGAGGTTTTCCACTTGCTTCTACCAGGTGTCTTGTGGATTTTGTGGTCTGAGACCAATTTTAGTATTAAGTTTTCTGGTTGGAGTTTCCCAGATGATACAGGTAAAGTAAATGAAAACCTCAGACTCACATGTGGTACAGATTCATGTTTAAAAGTTCTCACAGGATATTTACTTTCCCCTCTAGGGCAGGCCAAGAATGACAAGCTAGCTTCTTAGTGTCTCCCATTACTAGAGGATGGATTTTTTTTTTTTTTTCAGCAAGGGCATATATTTTTGAAGGCAATGGCTTTGCATGAGGGTCTCATCTAATGTCCCATCTGATACAAGTCCAAGGCTTTGCCATCTGTCTCTGCATGGGGGTTAAAGTCAGATTACTAAGACAACTCCCAACCCCCACTCCTAGAAGCCCCCGGTGCACATTTATGCTTAGATTCTCAGACTCTTCATTTCTGCCTTGGATATCCCCTACCTTCTATGAACTCCAGGAAGCATTTAAAAGGCTTTTTAGAGACTTCCCTAGCAATCCAGTGGTTAAGACTCCACGGTTTCACTGCAGGGGGCTGTGGGTTCAACCCTCTGTCTAAGAACTAAGATCCCTTGTGCCACAATCAGTAAATAAGTGACTAAAAATTTATTATTATATTCACCTAGTATTATTAGATGTTTGTAGCAAGAGAATTTTCAAGTTGCTTATTCCATAAAACTGCCACAATTAAATTTATTATTTGGGTTGTTAACTATTTGAATGTATTACTTTGAGAAAAACAAAATATTTTTTTAATGTGTAATGTAATGGTGTAACACAAATAAGTGCTCACATAATGCAGTGTTATCTTTGGGTTATTAGATCAGCTGAAAAATCAGGGCCCTCAAATAAATAAATTCTTTTGAGAAATAATTGAAATTAGATTCTTTGCTAAATAAAATAAACACTGAATACTCTCACAAGTTTTGTTGATCTTTTAAGTCAAACTACAAAGTATAACCTCCTGTGGGCACATGGAATGTAATACATGCTATAAGTTCTCTCTGTCATGCAACTTCTGAATTTTCTCAAGTAATGTCACCATTTCCTAAAGGCAAATTATTGCATAATGATAATAATAACTGTATATATGAACTTAATGTTTGTCTTATATATTTTTTAGCAGAAAAATACAACTAACTCCTTTAATAAATGTTAGCAAACATATCAATACCTCACGAAACAGTAAAATTTTGTGGAAAATGTGATATGTTGCAAAGGGCACAAGCTTGAGAGATAGATGGTCTGGCCTCTGGTGCTTTCTCTACTATTTACTGGCTGTGTGACCTTATATGAATGAGTTAATTAAACTTTCTGAGCCTCTTTTTCTTCACCAGTTTAAAAAAATAAAAAAGCTGAGAGATACTTGGCAGAGTTACAGTCAGGATTAAATGAGATTAAATTAATTAATCTAGCGAGAGCTAAGTGAGAACTACTGAACAGAGGGACAGAAGGGAAAACGAAAGAAGGGAAGGAGGAAGGAAACCTTGAAACGTTAAGGAATCTAGGCTGCCAGCGCCTCTCACTTCATTTAAAAACCAGGAGTCTGTGGGCCATGCTCTCCAATAAATTAGCCTAAGGCTAATTTCTAAGTAATCTTCGTCTAGATGGGTATCGTTCCGCAAATTCATTTCATGTCTCATGGGAAGTGTAATACAACACAAAGACAAGTCAAATTGCCTTGGGACGTCTGACCCATCCATACCCTAGGCAGGTCCCTTAGTAAACTTACGTGGAGGGCGTAAAACAACTGGGTCCCCTCCTAGTAAAAGAGCCCCTTGAGTGACCTCCGAATGCCAATGGCTGTGACAAGGAGACACAGCTTCTCAGTAAACGGAACTTGCAACGTTTTCCTCAGGCAAATAAAAGAATCACAGAGTAGAAGCATAGGAGGGAGTAAACCTACGGGATGCTTTCGCCCAGCACCCGCAACAGCCCACAGAGTCCTGACTGCCCCCAGGAGCTTCTGCAGCAATGAAAAGAATACCTCAGCGGCCGCTGTTTCTGCCAAGATGAGTCGGCTTGGAGGTATGCGGGAGCCCCAGACACCCTCAGAGGAAAATGAGTTAGTCCTGTTTCCCTTCCTTGGTGGTGTTATTAGCTTGGGATTTTAATGGTTCTCTGTCCTCAGGACTGTGGAAAGAGTTCGAGTGTGTAAAGGGGTGGTCAGCTCAAGACTAATCTGAAGGCACTGAATCCACCTCCGGATGAGGACAGCTTACATGCTGTGAGCAGAGAAAGCTGGGCTGTTTGCCTGAGATCCTGGTCTATGAGTATGGTTTTCTATCCATTTCTGAGAGGGTATTTAATCAGGGGCAAAGCTTGCTCTGAGTGAGCAGGCAGGCTTTTATGTGAGGTGATCGATCAGCAGATGATCTGCGTCACCTTGGTGATGGACAAGAGGAAGGACATTTTGTAAGAAGGGAAGAGGAGAGATGCCACAGTTATGCTTGGTTGCTACATGATTTAAAGGTGGGACAAACACTAAAATGTGTGTGTAAGGACCGATGCTGGCGATAAACATTTAAAGTCTATTCTCGCTTCCTCCTTCATCAGAACCCTGGGTAGGAGCCTCCACAGCCTGATCCCCAGGAGAAATAATGTTGATTTGAATATATCTGTTCATTGCTTTAAAAAAAATTTTTTTTTTGGCTGTGCCACACAGCATGTGGGATCTTAGTTCCCTGAAAAGGGATCAAACCTGCACCCTCTACATTATAATCGAGAAGTCTTAACCACTGGACCAGCAGGGAAGTCCAAAAATATCTGTTTAGATGCAGCAAAAATGATCACAATATTCCTGGAGCTATATACATACAAATGTTTGTTCAGAACTAGTAACAAACAAACAGGATACATTATAAGAAGTGTTAGAACGTGTGCCTCTAGGTTAAAACACTGATAAAATAGAGGATGTTTAGAGAAATGGATGGTGAAAAGCAGTAACACTGTTTAATCTGACATGGATCATAAAAGTTTCAGCAAGATTGACCATATTCTGGACCATAAAACAAGACTTAAAAAATGTAAAAGAAGTGAAGTCATACAAAGTACTCTTTCTGCAACAGAATTAAACTAGAAATCATGCAGAGCTATCTCTGGAAAATCCCCAAATATTTGGAAATTAAGCAGCAAGAAATAATCCATGAATGAAAAAGGAAGTCACAAAGGAAATTTGAAAATAGTTTGAGTTGAATGAAAATGAAAACAATACAACAAAAATTTGAGGATGTAACAGTTAATATCACATGACTGATAACAAGGTAAGAAGATTTTCTTTCACTATTTCTATTCAGAATTGTATAGGAAGTCCTAGCCAGTGCAGTAAAGCAATAAAATGAAATAAATACACAAGTTAGAAAGAAAGAAGGAAAACCATTATCTTCATAGAAAAACCCCAAAGCATCTACAGAAGAGCTATTTAAACTAATGAGAGTTTTGAAAAGTCAAGTGTTCAATACACAAAATTTCTATGTACCTGCAACAGACAATTAGAAATTGAAATTCAAGGAAAAGTTTACCATATATAATAGTGAAACCAAGGGCAGTCATCAGTTGGATCCCTTAAACTATAACTTGCTCCATAAATAACATCCTGTAACTGCCTTTCCTGACTAAGCGCTCTTTAATTGTTTTGAAAATTGCACACCCTCCAAGGTCCACATCGCTTAGACAATATATCACTAGACTCCTTTCAGCAGCCCCTACAGATAACACATCTGATACATGGATTGCTACAGTACAGCTGTTCTTTCAGGGGCAGAGAGTTAGTCTTATCCAAGTCAAACCAGTCAAGATCCCCGACCCTTAAACTAGTCTAGTGGAAAGATCTAATGGATGACCTTTTGACATCATAGGACCCAAACCCCCACTCTCAGATCACCCTAACACACAATTCTCTGAGCATGCATCCCAGAAGGAACATGTAACTCCAACACTCCTGTACAGGACATCAATTACAGGTTATTCTGTAGACATCAACAACATGATTTTTAAACTTACATAGAAAGATAAACTTTCATAAACAGCTATGAAAAAGAACAAAGTTGAAGGACACATACTCTCTGACTTCCAGACTTCTGTGCAGACATAGTAATCAAAACAGTGTGATACTGACCAAAGAATAAGCATAGAGATGAGCTGAACTGAATAGAGTGCTCAGAAATAGACCCACGAATATACAGTGAACTGATTTTCAATAAACGATCAGAGGCAATTTGATGGAAAAGAATAGTTTTTTCATCAAATGATCTTGGAAATATTGGACATTCACGTGCAAAAAGAAAAAAAAAGAAATATTGATCTGTACCACTTTAATAAATTAATGGCAACCCACTCCAGTATTCTTGCCTGGAGAATCCCATGGACAGAGGAGCCTGGCTGGCCATGGTCCATGGGGTCGCAGAGAGTCGGACACGACTAAAGTGACTAGGCACGCATGCACAACATGAATTATACACCTAGATACACCTAGAAATCTAAAACTAGGAAAGTTCTCAAAGAAAACAGAGGCTAAATCTTCATGACCTTGAATTAAGCAAAGATTACTCATATACACAAAGATTTAAGCAAAGATTGCTTACAGACACAAAAATTATGATCTACAAAAGAAAAAATGATAAAGTAGAGTTTATAAAAATGTTTAAATTATACCCTTTGGGAAAAAAAGCACTCTAATGAAAACAAAAATAACAACCCACTGAAAGGAAAATACACTCAAAAACATATTAATAAAGGATTGGTAACAAAAATATATAAGAAACTTAAAATTCAATAATAAGAAACAACCCAATTTTTAAATGAGCAAGATATGTGAATAAACATTTCATCAAAGAAACTGTATAAACAACAAAAAAGCAAATAAAAGGATGCTCAACATCATTATTCACTGGGGAAATGCAAATTAAAACCACAGCGAGATACTATTGGTTATCTGGATGGGTAAAACAAAAAAAGGAAAAAATAAAGAAATACTGACAATACCAAGTGTTGCCAAAAGTGTAGAGCAACTGGAACTCTCATATAGTCCTGGTGGGTGAGCAAAATTATTCAATCACTTTGGAAAATAGTTTGGTAATTTCTTATAAATACTCCCCATATAACCTAGCAATCTCAAGACAAATTTGCTCGAGAGAAACAAAGACATAAGTACATACAAAAACCTGCATGTGAATATTTTGTTGTGCTGCTGCTAAGCTATGTCTGGCTCTTTGTGATCCCCGTAGACTGCAGGATGCCAGGCTCCCCTGTCCTTCACCGTCTCCCAGAGTTTGCTCAAACTCATGTCCATTGAGTCAGGGATGCCATCTAACCATCTCATCTTCTGCCACCCCCCCTTAGTAGCTTTATTCATAATCACCCCAGAAAGGAAACAAACCAAATATCCTTCAGCTGATGAATGATTTTAAAACTGGCATATCCATACAATGAAATCCTACTTGACAATAAGAAATGCATTATTGGGACATATAACAATGTTGATGAATTTCAAATGAGAGATGCTAAGCTTTACAGATTTACTAAGGCCACATAGTATCTGATTACATTATATGACATTCTAAAAAGAGCAGAACTCCATGGAAAGAAACTGTATCAGCGGTTGCCAGAGCTTGGGGGTTGGGGAAAGGATTAACTACCAAGGGACACAAGGACAATTTTTGTGATAAGGGCTGTTCTGTGTCTTGACTGTGGTGATTTACATGACTATGCATTTGTTAAAACTCATAGAACACCAAAGTGACAGAGGTAAATTCTATTGCATGTAAATTAGGCTCAAATAAACCTGACTTTAATTTTTTTTAAGATTTTAGAAGATTTTACAATAAGGATCAGAGTCAAGTAAGTGGGGAAAAAAAATCTTGTAAAAAGGAAGTACAGCTACTTAAACTAGGATGAGAGACAAAGAGAGAAAAGATTTTCAAGAGATGAAATGAATAAATTAGAGTTAAGATGGCCACACACACCACACACACACACACACCCCAAAACAAAACCAAAACACAATTTTATCCTGACCTGAGAGGTCATCAGGAAAATACAGAGTATCTTAAGCAATGAAAAATTTACTAGATGCTTGAAAGCTGAAGCAACTGAGTCAAAGAAAGAGAATGGTAGGGTAGGCAGAATTTTAAGATGCCCTCCCATCCCTGTCCCCATGCACACACCCTTTGTGTATAATTTCCTCCACTTACCTGTTGGCGAGACTTGTAAATATGATGGAATTTACTCTCATGATTAGGTGATTAGTCAACTGACTTTGAGTTCATCAGAAAGAGTTTATCCTGGGTAGACCTGACCTAATCAGGGGAGTCCTTTAGAAAGGAGCAGGGCCCCACTGGAGGGAGCAGTTCTCCTGCCCTGCAATGAACAGCCTATGCTGTTGTCCACGAGGCAGGGACCCCAGGGCAGCCTCTCAGAGCTGACAGTGAATCCAGTCTAGAGTCAGCAGGGAATCAGGGGTTGAAATCTGCTAATGATCAGTGATCTTGGAGAAGGACCCCAAATCCTAGAAGTGATCAAAGCCCCACCTAACACCTTGTTTTCGGTCTGGAAAGATTCTGAGCAGAGAACTTCTGACCTAGAGAAACTGTAGGACGATAAACATGTGTTGGTTTAAGTCACTAAGTTTGTGGTTATTTTGTCCCAAAGCAATGAAAACACAATTCAAAGCTAGTGATTTGGGCTTCCCTGGTGGCTCAGATGGTAAAGAATCTTCCTGCAATGCAGGAGACCCGGGTTCGATCCTCGGGTCGCTAATATTCCCTGGAGAAGGGAATGGCAACCCACCCTAGTATTCTTGCCTGGGAAATCCCAAGGACAGAGGGGCTTGGCGGACAACAGTCATCAGGTCACGAAAACCCAGCACAGACTGGTAGGAGCCTTCTGTTGGAGATTCGCTGGTCTTCTGTCTCACTGCTCTTGATAATTCATTGTCCCTACAGGTTTTAGTTCTTCATATCTGGGCCCTGACTGCGGTCACCCAAGTACTAATGCTGGGGGGACGCCCTCATACAGATCTCCAGGCCCAAGAGCGATATCCAGAGCAGATATATCTGTATTCACTGGACTTCCTTAATACTCTTTCTCCTCACATTTATTCATGAGACTAGGCGCCAGGAAATAACCACTCAACTTTATAGCCATAAAAGAAAGCATGAATCATGCCTGAAGTTTCTATCTCTATATGAGCAATAGATAGGAGGGTCTCCCTGCCCCACCAAGAACATTATTAGAATGACAGGTTGTAGTATCTTGCAAATTAAAATAAAATACATCCTTCATTTTCATCACATTATTAGTTCTCTGCTTTTATAACACTGTTCATTCTAAACATCATATAATGAAAATGGAGTAAATCATAACTTACCCTATAACTTTTTAGTCGGATGAAATCAACCTTCATAGAGACACATCTATCAGAGTTTCTACTGATGTTCTTTAGGTGTTCTACCAGATCTGCACAGAACTTGTAGCCTCCTTTGAGTACACACAGGACCATAATGTCACAGTATCCTATGTCTTTCATAATATCCTTAGCCAGCCGTTCAATTCTGAAAGAAGGGATTAAAAGACACTTAATTTCTGAGCATATTTGTTCCTTTCAAAAAAAAAAAAAAAAACCTGTATGATGTACTCTACATATTTGATTATGCAGGAGAAAAGTGGAAAAGGTCTTGGGAGACCAAAGCCTCCAGATAAAGAAGCTTTGTTAATGTCGGACAAAGAGAGAGTGTTCAAAACATATTTCTGATAACCATATCATCAGTGGTACATTTTTTTCTCCTCTGTGTCACAAAAAAAATGATTAAGGTGTAAAACATGATGTCAAAGATCATGAAGGCAACTATTTGATCACTACAGAGCCTGGTTGTTAGCTTTAACAAGGCTATGATGGTATGTGGTGATATTATACTCACTTTAAAGCAAAGAAAGAGGAAATGGAGAATGACTCACCCACCTGACCACGTTAGACAAGACTAGAGGAAAAGTCAAGTCCGTAGTTACTATCAAAAGAATAATATTTGTCTTTTATTTACTGAAGATAGCATGTTACCTATGTGAAAGGTGCCCCAGACAATCTCAATGGACACCATTTCCACGGATCACAGTCTGAATGGTGTCTCCTGAAGTTCTTCAACCTGGGCTGACACCCAACACCTAATCTGGAAGTGTCATTGTATTTTCTCTCATTGTTTCAGATCTGTAAGTCCATGGTCCATATATGCATACAACACTAAAATCTTGAATGCAGGCATGTTCTAAGGCACATATTTTTAAAAAAAATTCCCACTGCCACTTCAAACTGAATTAGATTTAAAACAAATGAACTGGGACTTCCGTGGTGGTTGACTGCCTAAGACTCCACACTCTTTTGTAGGGGCCCAGGTTTGATCCCTGGTCAGGGAACTAGATCCCACTCACAGAACTAAGTTTGCATACAGCAACTAAAGATTCTGTGTGCTGCAACTAAGACCCAGAGCTGCTGCTGCTGCTGCTGCTGAGTCACTTCAGTCGTGTCCGACTCTGTGCGACCTCACAGACGGCAGCCCACCAGGCACCACCGTCCCTGGGATTCTCCAGGCAAGAACACTGGAGTGGGTTGCCATTTCCTTCTCCAATGCATGAAAGTCTAAAGTGAAAGTGAAGTTGCTCAGTCGTACCCGACTCTTAGTGACCCCATGGACTGCAGCCTACCAGACTCCTCCATCCATGGGATTTTCCAGGCGAGAGTACTGGAGTGGGGTGCCCAGCCAGGCAGGTCTTAAAGAAATAAAACAGATGAACTGAATGATATGAAAAAATATTATATCACATATGTTCTATATATAATATATACTTTTACAATATACTTTTATATGCTTTTATATGGGTATATATACATCCACATGGGCTTCCCAGGTAGCACAGTGATAAAGAATCTGCTAATGCAGGGGACATAAGAGATGCAGGTTCAATCCCTGGGTCAGAAAGATCCCTTGGAGGAAGCCATGGCAACCCACTCCAGTATTCTTGCCTGGAGAATCCCCTGGAGAGAGGAGCCTGGCAGGCTACAGTCCATGGGGTCTCACAGAGTCAGACACGACTGAAGTGACTTACCATGCATATACACACACACGTGATATGACAACCGTGGCTTCTCAAAAATATGATCAGGGAAACATTAACGTCAGCATGCCAAATACTCTATAATAAAGGGACATTTGTTTCTGGCATGATGGAGTGAGGAGGTCAACACATCCTCTTCACAAAAAGCAAGTAGAGAGCTGAATGAAACTGTCAAAACCAACCCTTTCAGCCCTCTGGAGACCCACCAAAGGTGTGCCCCAAACTGAGACCATTTATTCATGAAACTACTGAACACCAGGTAGAAACAGAAAAGGTCTGTGGCATCCTTGTCTGAGAATGCTCCCATTCTCCCTGCCCCCCAATCAGCTCTAATGTTTTACCAGGTAGTTCAACTGGGGTCGGGGGGGCACTGCTCACCTGGTAAGGAGCACAGCCAGCTAACATGGCCATCGTGGTAGCAAGTGAACAGGGAGGGCCAGGGGCCTCACTATCTTGAAGTTGCAGTCCTGTTTGAGCAGCTAACTGGCAGACCAGACATGGATTTGATAGGGAGTTCCAAGAGGTTACATTCATGGGAGGGGACCATGACAAACTTCACATATCCCAAGCTGACCAGAAGCTAAGGAAGCTATGCGTATGCACAGCAGAGACTAGTGTGGGCCCAAGCCACCCACACATCCCTGAATGGTAGAGCCTGTAAGCCTGTGCAGAAGACACACAAGAAAGCTTTGTGAAAAGTAAAAATCCAGGGAAGACTTGGAAAAGGCTGGAAAGAATTGGGAGACTGGGGTTGACATATATACACTGTTGATACTATGTATAAAATAGATAACTAATGAGAACCTACTATATAACTCAGGGAGCTCTACTCAGTGCTCTGTGTGACCTAAATGGGAAGGAAATCCAAAAGAGAAGAGACACACACACACACACAGCCGATCCCCTTTATTCTACAGTAGAAACTAATACAACATTGCAAAGCAACTATACTCCAATAAAAATTAATTAAAAAAGAAAAAAAAAGCCTGGCAATATGAATGTGTTCGCCAGGCCTCCACACACCTTCATCAGCAGAGGGTGGAAGCCTTACTATCTCGAGGTGTTTGAGAACAATCTCTAATCAATATTAGGCCGAAGACAGGCTATTCAGACACAGGTGTGAACCCCAGTGAGCAAAACTTAAAAGGAAAAACAAGAAAAATAGATTGCACATCATCAACAGCTATGCACCGCTGGGGAGACAGTCTTCACAGACTGGTGGACAAAAAAGGAAACAAACAACAAGAGCAGTGAGTCATAAATAGTTACAAATACAGTAGGGATTAAACCAAGAATATCAATCATGACTTTAAATGAGAATGGTCTAAAAACAGGCTTCCCGAGTGGTGCTAGTGGTAAAGAACCTGCCTGCCAATGCAGGAGATATAAGAGATACAGGTTTGATATATGTGTCAGGAACATCTCCTAGAGGAGGGCATGGCAACCCACTCCAGTATTCTTGCCTGGAGAATCCCCACGGACAGAGCAGCCTGGCTGGCTATAGTCCATAGGTCACAAAGAGTCAGACACAACTGAAGTGACTTAGCATGCACAGCACGCACACATGGTCTAAAAACATCAATTAAAGGCAGAGACTGTCAGAGGGGATCAAAAAATACCCGAAGGTATGTTGTCCACAAGAAATTCATCTTAAACACAAAGATCCAGATAAAAGACCCAGATGAAACAGATGGAGAAAGATGCACCATGCAAACATATCAACAGAAACCTGGAAAAGCTACATCAATTTCAGACAAAGCAGACTTCAGAGCAAGGAAATTGTCAGGAATAAAGAGTGACATTACTGTAATAAAAAGAGGTCAGTTCTCCAGGAAAACCTAACAGTCCTTCATGTGTCTGCACCTAGCAACAGACTGTCAAAAAGCTGACAGAACTAGAAGTAGATGAATCCACTAATGTAGTTGGAAACTTCAATATCCCTCTCTTAGTACATGACAGATCCAACAAGGCAGAAAACCAGTACGGATATAAAGGAACAATACCACATAACAGCTGGCCCTGGTTGACATTTACAGAATACTTCACCCAATGTTCTCCTTAAAGTATATCAATAATGAAAAGACAAGCCATATACTAGTGGGAAATATTTGCAAACCATATGTCTGATAAAGGGCTGTGTCCAGAATATATAAAGAACTCTTACAACTCATTTAGAAGACAAACAACCCAACTGCAAAATTGGCAAAAAAACTTAAATAGGCACCTCTCCAAAGAAGATGTATGAACAGCTAGAAAGTACACTAATCATTAGGAAAATTTGAAATCACAATGAAACACTTTTATATATCCATGTTTTTGTTTTGTTGTCTTAGCCACTAGGTCATGTCCAACTCTTTGTGACCCCATGGACTGTAGCCCACCAGGCTCCTCTGTCCGTGGGATTTCCCAGGCAAGAATACTGGAGTGGGTTGCCATTTCCTTCTCCAGGAGATCTTTTCAATTCAGGAATCAAACCTCTGTTTCTTGCATTGGCAGGCAGATTCTTTATCACTGAGCCTGGGAAGGCCTAGAATGGCTAGAGTTAAAAGGACAAACAATATGAAATGTCGGCAAGTATGTGGAGAAACTAGGGAGAAGAGCATGGCAACCCACTCCAGTATTCTTGCCTGGAGAATTCCATGGACAGAGGAGCCTGGTGGGCTACAGTCCATGGGGTTACAAAGAGTCGGACACGACTGAGCAATTGAAACAACAACAACAACAACGTGGAGAAACTGGAACCTTCAAACGTTGCTGATGGGAATGAAAAATGGTGTTAGCCATCTGGAAAGTAATTGGCAGTTTCTTACACTTACCATAAAACTCAGAATTCCTCTCCAAAAACCCATCCAAGAGAAAGGAAAAGACGTGTCCACACAAAGACTTACATGCAAATGTTCCTGGAAGCATTATTCGCAGTAGCCCAAAACAAGAAATCTAAGTGTCCATCAATCGATGAATCGATGATCAGATTTTGATTTAATTTATATTTAAAGCTCAGAAGACACAAGTTTATAGAGAAAGAAATTAGATTAGTGATTGCCTGATAGTGTGGGTAGGAGCAGAGATTGACAACAAACTTTTGACTGACAACAAAATATTGTAAACCGGTGCTGGTAGTTGTTGCCTAGCCATAAACATGTACTAAAAATCACTGAGTCATTTACCTACAATGGGTGAGTTTTGTTGTATGTAAATTATATCTCAATAAATTCATTTTAAAGGTGGGGATGGGCATTCTTGAGGCCCCACCCCAGACCCCTGAATCAGAATTTCTTGACATAAAGCTTCCAGTAGAGGCAACTGGTAACCTTGCCAGGATTCAATCCTGTACTAGATCAGGATGCAATTAACTTAAGTCATAAATTAATTTTCAGATGAGAAAAGCCAGAATTTGTTTAAACCAGGGGGTTCCCAAACTCATGCAAAGACAAAGCACTTCTGAGAACTATTAAGAAGTGAATCGAGTACAAGGATGCCCACTGCACAAGAGAAGTTGGCTTAACTATCAAAGTCAAACATATTTCTTCCCCATCCCTCCCCTTTCCTTTGCAAGAATCTGTATCCTTTTTTTTTTTTTTTGGTAGGAGAAATCCAGTAGACTGATTCTTAGGAAGCTGAATATATTTTATAAAATTTACCCGTTTTTCAAAATTAGGTATTTTTATTGTTTTCTAACCTTCCACCATATTTTATGTGTAATGCATTCATCATAATGGCTGAGGTTGGACTAAACAAAATATTGAGTTAATGCAGCCCCTGAATCAAATTAATTTGGGAGAAATTTCTTTCCAAGCATGTGCATAAAAAAATGGATAAATATTCTATTCAGTAACGGAGACCACTTTTCCCCTACCATATCAATAACAGGAGTTTTGCATTCATATTTGTCTACATTTGGAAAAGGAAAAATTTATTGAACAGCTGTTTTCCTTGGTGCCACACAGTGAGTATCACTGGGCTTAGAAACCTGTCTCCCAATCTTGTAAAACAGAATAGTAGCAAGTATCAGGTGCTCTCTAATGAAATGACTCAGGAATCTGCATCTTTAATATGAATTGCCAACTGGGAGGTTTGACAAGTTGGGAGATGCCAAAATTTTCACATTTATTTCTTCTCAGAACCTTTTTTCCCTCTAAGGATCAAAACTTGCACTCCGTGGAAGGTCACCTGAGGCTGTGGGAAATCCCAAACTAGATCTTGTTTTAATAATATTTTATAGTTTGAGAGAACACGCAATATGCAGATCTTAAGCAACGGGAAACCTTAGAATTTGAGTGAAAGAATGACATTTCCTTTTGCTTACAGACAGGCACTGATGGTGAGATAACATCCTGGGAATAGTGACCAGTCAGTGCTTTTCAAACTTTCCTTTGGCTGAGGATCTATTTCATAAGTTAAATTTTAACTCAGAAGAAAGTCACAGTTTAAGAAAATAGAGGCAGAAGTACAAAGGCTTAAGGAAAAGGGGAGAGTGGGAGCCCCAAGTCTCAGCTTGCCCTTGTTTCTCAGAGCTTCTCGCACCCTGATTTCTGAGTGTCAAATACAGGAAGCTCGCTTTTCATATAAATGTGAAGGTTTACGTGTTTGATCTTGTGCTAGAAATCAAAAGTCCACGGAAAGGCAGGAGTCGGGGCATTAAGGCAGCTTTGTTGAAGGGATAAGACCTACAAGTGCTAACGCCTGTGGTAGGCTGAATTGGAAGAGGCTCTTACCCATTCCAGCATTCTCACCTGGAGAATTCCATGGACAGAGGAGCCTGGCAGGTGGCTACAGTCCATAGGGTCACAAAGAGTCAGACACAACTGAGTGACTAACTTCCTATTACTTTCTTTTCTCTGAAAACCAAGAAACAAATGAGGGTGACTTAGGGCCTTAGAAGAGGAGCGTCAAGTGGCTAGGAAGGAGCCAGAGGACACCTGTGTCAAGGGGTTCAAAAGAACGAGGAACAGGAGTGGAGAAACAGTTCCGTGCTGCTATTTTTAAGCTGGACATGATTTTATTTCCAAAACATTACCGCTGAAAACATCATTGTTCACAGACTGGCCAACCTGTGAGACGGGACTTATTCGAGATAAATGCAAATTGCAGGAAAAGCCAGGGTTTCCGGGGTATGGCCTGTGAAGGCAAATGAAGGTAAAGGTCACCTCTTAACTCTCCCTGGTGAGAGTCTGTGAAAAATGTGAGACAAATGCTTTCCCGGCCCTCATTTTTATCAGTCTGTATAGGACATGGTTATTTTGAGGCTATCTATCTTTTGTATGTACAGCCGTTCCTATCTTACTATCTATAGTCATTACTATTTTTTGCATGTACAGCCTTCTTACTCTTTCCCCTGAACAAATATCCAAGGAAATCACAGATTTACTTTACTCCAATTTTTCTGTCCTATAAACATTCTATCCACCACTGTATAGAAGAGATTCCCAACAGGTTCCCTGAGCATATTGTCTGATTCACACAAGAGAGGACTAGAGAAAATGGACTCAGCCAAGAGCGCTCACCTGTCCACAATGATGCCATGAGGGATGAGCACGTATTCCAAGTCTCCATAGTAGTGCTGTGGGTACGTGAATAAGCTCAGATCATACCCTGGCCAGTCATCCATAATCTGCAAACCAATTGATTTTGGTTACAATATTTTTCATTGGAAATTTATTTTAAAAAACATAAACAAACAAGAGCACGCTTTGTAAAAACGAAGACCATTGAAAACAAGAGAATAGGTCTGACGATCCATGTGGCATTAAACTGTCTTCCGCCAACCCAGGAGAAGCCAGGTGGAACAAGCTAGTTTGTTTCCTGATGAAGGACCTACTGAAGTGAACAGGGAACGCCATTCCTGACTTCTGGCGTCACAAGAGAAAATCCCGACCTACAGCTAACCTGACAGCACTGTAAGAGTGCACAAACGTGAAGATACAATGCATATTTACACTGTAAATATTATCATGAATATAAGCAACATTATTTTTGTAATTACAGGCATACCTCATTTTACTGGGCTTTGCAGATAGTATTTTTTTTTTTTTTGCAAATTGAAGGTTTATGGCAACCTTGCATTGTCAGAGGATGCTTAGCACTTTTAGCAATAAAGCATTTTTAAATTAAGGTATGTACATTTTTTTTAGACACAATGGTATTGCACACTTAATTGACCACAGTATACAGTAAACCTAACTTTTATATGTACTGGAAAACCGAAATAGTAATAATTTGTGACTTGCATTATTGAGATATTTGCTTTAATTTGGTGGTCTGGAACTGAACCCACACTGTCTCTGAGGTCTGGCCACTGACACAGACAGCATCACTCCACATTATTATCATATATTATTATATATACTAACAAGTCTACACATTGCAATCACCTCACCTGCCTAGGAAAGGTTACCTACTAAAAGTACATGTCTCCTGGGGTTATCGCGCACCCAAACTTCTGAGTGGTTGGGTCATTTTCGTAAAGACTTCAAAAGGATGTGCTGTGGTGGGAACATCAGTCAGTCCTGTTGGGAACCGATTGCTCCAGAAAACTGTTGTATTCAGATAGTGGACAGACTGCTAGCAAGCCTCCCTCTTGCTTAGGACTGGATGTGCAAGTCTGCTGGTTAAGATAATAAAGAGGCGGGAGAGAAAATGCCAGTGAAGACCATGTTCCCTTTACTTTCAGATCATCCAGAAAGGCACTCAAGCTAAACCGTAGCTGAACTGCAGTCTCCAGTTTTCTGCTTACTCCCACACACCTCCATCAGATTTCTCCATGCAGCTGTACGCTTTCAAGGTCTCTCCTAATGCAGACCTATCCTAATTTCCCAGTCCAATTCCCCATTCCTTGTCCTGTTCTCCAATTGGTCAAATCAAGATCCTCCAGTTCTGTGTTCTGTTCATCTGTTGTCTCTCACCTACACCCTCTCCCTGTCTAATCCACTCCCCCACCCGTATCCCAAACTCCACATCATCCGCAGAAACTCAGGACAGGCCCCAGTAATGGCCGGCTGTTCCCACCTCTGTGTGATCTTGTCGCCCAAACTCCTTGTGTCCCTCAGAGCTCTCTGCTCCTTGAGAAGACTCCTGTCTTCCTGCCTCTGGCTCCCTCATCTCATCTGTTTCCTATCGCTTTAAAACCCATCTGTACTTCATCAAACGCTGGGATACCCCCCTGCTTTTCCCCTGCCTCCTCACCCGGAACTCAAAACCAGTTCTCTTGCGCCCAGGTCTTGGAAGGGCCACAAAGGGTCCAGACTCCACCGACTCCCATCCTGGTTCCAGGCTCTGGAATGCTGGCCAGATCAAACCCATCGCAGATGAATCCCTTCCCTCTCAGTGAAGGGCAACTCTTCTCAGCTGCAGAGGTTAAAGCCGCAGAGTTGTAACTGACCCCTTTCTATCATCCCCCTCTTGCAAGCCAGCAGCGAATCCTATCATCAGCTCCTTCAGAATCTAACCAGGACCACCTCTCAGCAGGCTTCCCAGGTGACACTAGAAGTAAAGAATCCGCCTGCCAACGCAGGAGACATAAAAGACGGGTTGGACCCCTGGGTCGCGAAGATTCCCTTGGAGGAGGGCATGGCAACTCACTCCAGTATTCTTGCCTGGAGAATCCCATGGACAGAAGAGCCTGGTGGGCTACAGTCCATGGGGTCGCAAAGAGTCGGACACGACTGAAGTGACTTAGCACGCACACACACCTCTCAGCATCTCCACTGCCCCACTTCCAGTCCCTGCCACCACTATGTCTTCCAGGACCATTGCCATGGCTACCAATTTTGCCTCCCTGCTTCCACTGTGTCAGCTCCTCGCCCATCCTCCACCCCCACGTGGCAGCTGGAGTCCTCCTTTGAAAAATGTACCTCGTGTACATCATTGCAGGCTTCTGCTCAGATTTTTTCAAGGGCTTCTCATTTCACTAAGAGTACGACTGGAGTTGCCACCATGGCCTGCGGGGGCGGGGCCTCTGACTCATCCCTGGAGCTGTCTACCCCTGTCCTGCTTCAGCCACCATTCGCCTTCCTGATGCTTGAATGTCCCAAGCATCTTCTGCCCCAAGAGCTTTACACTTGCTTTTCTTTTGCCTACAACGCTCATCGCCTGGAAGCCCACATGGCTTACCCTTTACTTCCTTCAAGGCTCCACTCAAACATCACCTCCACAGCGAGGCCTTCTGGACACTTATGTAAAAACACACCCCTTCCTTGCCATGCATCTTTGTACCTCTCTTACTCAGCCTCACTGTCCTTCACAGCATGTATTTCCACCAGGTGTGACATGTGTACATGTGCTTGTGTGTTTTATCTCCTCGCACTGGAATGTTAGCTCCTTCTGGTACAGACTTTGTCTGTCTCATGCATTGTTGAAATTCCAGCGTTCAGAACACTGACCCGGAATATCGCAGGTGCTCAAAAATGCTGAGTGAATAAATGACAGTCTCCACCCACGTACTACCCAACCCTCAGTCTATCTCCTCATGATAAAGAGCACCACTGTTCATGGCTCTGGAAATTCCTACCTGACCAAGGGCAGACGGGTGGTCAAACAATGTGTCATCTGTGTATTTTCAGAGTGTCACACCGGCTCTGCCTTGACCAGCAAATCGGCTTGGGGCACAATTCAATCTGTTTACAAAGCAACGCCGGTTTCCACCCTGAGACCTCCTAGGGCCAGCTGTTCACTTTCAACACCACTGGTCAGTGCCTGGAACCACCAGCTGAACACAAGGAGCTTCCAGAAGACTCACTGGCAGGCCATGATAGAGACCAGAAGAGATGCCTGAGCAGCACCCGGCCCCAGGAAGATCACCCAGGGACACAGCACCTTCTGGCTCCCCTGCCAGAACACACACACCACCTCCTGGAGCCCTTATAGTGGGGCAGCACGAACTGGGGGTTATTCCTCCCACTGTGAAATCCTGTGGTAGCCCCTGCCTAGCTGAATCTGAGACCACTCTCTAGTTCATGTTCTGGGCACAGCTCTGACCTTACTACGGATGTGAACAAAATTCTATCTGAGACTCGTTTCCCCCTCCTTTAAATAGAACACAATAAAAACTCAAAGACAGGGTTGTTTTGAGGATAAAAAGAACAGATAATGTACTTAGATTCCTAGTACATTTCCATTTATGATAAATGCTTAATAAATGATGCCTCCCAAAAAGAAAAGAATGATAAAATGACAAATAAAACAAACCTATAGAGACTTTCCTAGTGGTCTGGTGGTTAAGACTCCGTGCTCCCAATGCAGGGAGCGCAGGTTCAATCCCTAGGTAGGGGACTAGATCCCACATGCTGCAACTAAGACCCGGTGCAGCCAAATAAAAAACAACAATCAAACCTACAGACAAAAACTGTACTGGAAATCTGTAGCTCAAAGGCAGCATGGAGTAACAGTAAAGAGCATGGATCAGAAGCCTAACACACTTGGGGGTGCATTTACTAGCCATGGGACCTCAGGCGTTAACCTCTCTGGGTTGGGGTTTTCCTCTATAAAACAGTCAATGCCTACCTCACATGGCTAGCTTGAGGATTAAATAAGACAGATCATGGATATATAACTCTTACATCAGTATCTGGTCTACACTGTCGCTGAAGTCGCTCAGTCGTGTCTGACTCTTGGCAACCCCATGGACGGCAGCCTACCAGTTTCCACCATCCATGGGATTTTCCAGGCAAGAATACTGGAGTGGGTTGCCATTTCCTTCTCCAGGAGATCTTCCCAACCCAGGGATTGAACCCGGGTCTCCCACATGGCCCTGCAAGAAATGCTAACCAGTAAGACATACTGAAACATCAATAGTTTACTTTAAAATTATGTTTTAATTAACTTTAAAAAGTACCTCAAACCTCTTTGCTAAAGTCTTATGTTAAAGCTGTAAATTTAAAAGTAGAAGAAACGTGTTTCTCTAAACACTATTCTATAAGCCAAACCAGTCTATTTCCAAATGAGTCTGAAATAGTTCATTTTCACTGTCGAGATAAAAGACAAAGAGATGAGGGAACCACTGGTTTATCCTTAAAAGTGCATGCAAAATTGCACTGTAAATGTGTCCCAGACCTGAGGGAACAGAGGCTGTTGGGAACTGCAGATAATTATGTTATTCATCTGCTTTTTGAAAAATCAAAACAAGAAGTCTTTAAATAGTTTCAGTATCACAGATAATACGCTCTAAGTTTTTTCAGAACAATGCTTTCTCTGTTCAAAGACCCAAAATACGGCCAAGCTGGGGAAGTGACAAACACATTCACCAAGCCATTTTACATCACATCCAAGCCTCTGAACTCCCTCGGACCCTCTGTTCCCCATTTGAAGATATACTAAAGACCTTCTTTCTAAGTCATTAAATCTTAATTTTTTGCTTAGAATATTTCCTGCTTTATTTTTCAAGTCGGCTGCCTTGGGGATAAAAACAGTTTGGAAACACATACAAAAGGCTAGGCTCCTCTCTGCTGCTAAGTAAGCCCCAGACCACGGGCCCCACTCGCTCCTTCAGGCAATGACCACGGCGACCACCAATTTCAGGTTCACATCGACACATCCGCCGCAGGAGAGGAAGGGAGTCTCTGCTTCCAGGAACCCCAGACAAGAACAGGAGTTGGCCCAGCTGGGGTCACTAGTCCAGGCCCAGAACCAGGGAGGGAGGCGCACTGCAACGAACGCCTCAGAGCCACATGTTGAGAAACTGAGTCCAAACAGAGCCTGAAAAGAAGGGCCCTGGAGATCTGCCACCAGGAGAACGCAGGGGGACCCACACAGGCCAAATGACACCTTGTGTCCTGCATGCCTTCCTCTTCCATGGGAAGGTTCTACACCCTGAAGGTGAAACTCATCACCCCTAGGAAAGTTGTGATTCCGATGGATTTTCTGATTCCCGCCACGTTTCCATGGATGGATGGGGAGGGAGATGACAGAAGCACAATTATTTTAGATTTTCCTCTTCTCCTTATTTTCCTACCAAACTCACATGTGTAGGTACTAACTATGGTTCTTCTGATAATGGTTCTGTAAAAGCAAAACATATCTATAAACCTGGAGCCGAACGGGCAGACAGGTAAAGATCTTTTCTCTCCCTGAGAAGTAACAAAGATACACCAGCGGAGGAGTGGGGTGAGGGATAGTGGGGGAACCCTGGTGACCAGCTATTCTAAGCAGAGTATCTGAACCCAGGGCCACATCTCTGGTTTGGCCATCCCATGTACTGTTAACAATCTAATGTCCCATCTCCCCAATTCAACTGAAAGCCATCTGCACCCAAGAGCCAGTTTCCATCTCTTCATTTTCCCTTCTCTTGCACAAACTGTACTCATTTTAGGCTTAAGTCATCTAGGCCCCTTGCCATCTTCATCACCAAGTTTCTACCAACTCAGAGTTCTCTTCACCACCTCATTTCTGGATACTCCAATACACACCCCGATGATCATTCTAGCTACTCCATCTTGAGGCAACATCACCCACCTTAGCTCAAATGACTTTGCCTTCCCTCCACCTTGGCCACAGCACATCCGCCACAGCAGCCCCAGCTCTGAACAAACCTTTTGGCCAACCCAATGTTATTACCTATCCCTTTTCCCACAGGTACTGAAATTTCCCTTTGGCTTTTTGCAATCCCTTCTAGAGAGGCTCTCTACTTTTCCAGTATACCGTTCCTCCTGAGCTTTCTTTATCCTCCTGACCCTTGATGCCATTAGCTCACCTTGAATTCACTCTGAATTTGTGCCTGCCCATAGCCAACTTGATGTGAATCTAATTATCCCAAGCTCTACTGGAAAGAATGACACGCGTGCAGGGAGTATCTCCACAATACCTTATTTCTAACCTTGGTGAACCCTCACACTGCCTTCCTTTATCTTTCACCAAATTACCTTGTTTTTAAGAGGGCTTCTTTTAACACTGATAGATGGGCTATTCACTGTTCCACCATTTGCTTTTTAGACTTTAAAATCTACCTTTCCAACTAGTCACAATGACTGGCCTCATCCCTTATTAAGAGTATCTATTACTAAATAATAGTACTTACTGTATTTAACCATTCTACTGATGACATAGTTGTTTAAAAGACTCTCACTACTGCTGGCTTCATAACTGGCTTTGCCATCTTGATGCTACCTGCTCTTTCTGCAGCATGTGACCCTCCTGCTCAATCTTAACACCCACCCCCCCCCCCCGGAACATGCGTGTGCGCTCAGTCATGTCCAGTGCTTTGTGATCCTTTGGACTGTAGTCTGCCAGGCTCCTCTGTCCATGGGATTCTCCAGGCAAGGATACTGGAATGGGTTGCCAGCTCCTTCTTCAGGGAATCTTCCTGACCCAGGGATCGAACCTGGGTCTCCCACATTGCAGGCAGATTCTTTACTATCTGAGCCACGAGGGAAGCCCCTGCTTTTGCCCCCTCACCACCATAAAACTCTGTTCCTTAGGCACCGACCACCCTATCTGCTCTCTCCTACTGTCTTACTCATTCTTGGTCTCCTTATCTGGCTTCTCCCACTAAGTCTCTTACATCCAGGGATTTTCAGGTTTCTACCCTTAACAACAGTTTTATTTCCCCACCTTGTTCGCCAGGTATCCCCATCCACTGTGAAGTGAAAGTCACTCAGTCGTGTCTGACTCTTTGCAATGCCATGGACTATACAGTCCATGGAATTTTCCAAGCCAGATACTGGAATGGGTAGCCTTTCCCTTCTCCAGGGGAATCTTCCCAACCCAGGGATCAAACCCAGGTCTCCCGCATTGCGGGTGGATTCTTTACCAGCTGAGCCACAAGGGAAGCCCAAGAATACTGGAGTGGGTAGCCTATACCTTCTCCAGTGGATCTTCCCGACCCAGGAATCCAACCAGGATCTCCTGCATTGCAGGCAGATTTTTTTTTTTTACCAACTGAGCTACCAAGGAAGCCCACGGATAAGCATCAGATATTTCTGTTTGCTGATGACTTCCAATCTATCCAGTCACCCTCCTGAATTCCAAACAGGAATTTCAAACTGCCTCTTGTGTATCCTGACCCATAGGCTTTATAGGCATTAGAGACTCAACTTGCCCAGAACTGAACTGAATGACTTCCTCTTTTCACACCTTTTCACGTCAAATCTAGGCCTGACCATCCTCTGCATGGCAAGTGGAGTGATCGTTTTTTCAAAAAGCATAAACTGGATGTTACGATTCCTTCTCAGAATATAACGATTTCCTTGCCCTTGGCAGGTGCTGTCTTGGAGAATAAGTCCCCTACAGTATACCAACTGTTCTACTGGACTACTGTACTCTTCAAGGTACTGTACTATAAGATTTAAAATGTTTTATTTTTTGTTAATATATAATTTGTGAAAAATATTATAAACGTTATAGTACAATACTATACAACCAATTATGTTAGTTGGGTACCTAGGCTAACTGTTGGACTTACAGACCAATTGGACTTGTGAACACACTCTCTGAATGGAACTTGTTCGTATGTAGGGGACTTGCTACAGGTACCCTTCTTCAATCTCCAGCCTCCCCCTCAGCCTTCCACTCTTGGCTTAGATGTCACTCAGGGGGCCAACCTGACCATCTGAGCTAAATCAGCAGCCCCAGTCCTCCTCCAATCACTATCTCAAGACTCTCTTTTCTCTTCCCTGCACATATCACTGTCTGTGAGCATATTCTTCGTGTAGGTGCTTTCACACTGCTTGCCTGTGATCCTCTCTAGAATGTAAGGTCCACGAACACAGGGGTCTGTCCGGTTTTCCCAGAGACTAGAACACTGCCTGGAACCCAGCAGTGGAATAAACAGGAGCCCAGTGAACAAATAAATGAACTCCTTTAAGACTAACAGGCTTGCTGTGAAATTAACCCTGGGCAACAGAGTTCAACCCGAACAGATCAGTTACAATGAGATGTTTCCTAATGCAACCCTCCCACTCCTGCAGGCCTCAATCACAGACAGGATTATCTGTACAGTACAGGCTGATTTCTGAACAAAGAATCTTAAAGTAGGAAGTTGGCCCCACCCACCCACCACCCTCGCCACAGTTTCACTTTAAACCTGACACGTTGAAACCACCACCTTCCAAGGAAGCCAGCAGCCGTATGGCAAGACCAGATTTGATTCCAGGATACTGATCTTTGGGTACCCACCGGGCGATGGCTGACTTTGTGGGGTTCCCAGGGATAAAGAGGATTTGGTCTGCGACCCCAACCTCCCAACACCTTCTGATACTCCATACACATGCTCTCGAGTTCGCTCAGCGGGTCCTTTTGCAGACACGGATGCTCTCTCGAGGGGAGCTCATGCAGAGGCCCCACAGTAAGAGCCCTGGTCGGCGTTTCAAATCTAAAACTTTATGTCCTACTGCCCTGGCCAACTCTCGGTATCCTTTTTGAAAACACGTGAAGCCCGCGCTGGGGGAGTCAGGAGGGAGCACGTAAGCACGGAGGCCCGTAAGAGCCACCCGCGGGGGTCCTCGCACCACCCCCCGCCCCGCCCCGGCGCCCAGGGGTGACTCCTGGTTGCCAGCGGGAGTGGGACCCGGAACCACGCGGGCTCAACCCCGGGAGTAGCGCATGGCTGTCGGGGGGCGGTGGGGACACCGAGGACCCGGAGGAAGGGTTGTTAATCGCGGGGTCAGACGGGGGAGGGGCAGAATGGAAGCGACCCGCTGGGAGGGAAGAACAAAGCCGTGGCCAGCTCGCTCCCGAATGCATTTCGGGCGTTTAATCTAAAAAGGAGGTGGGGGAGGGGGTGCCAACGAAGGAGGGGCGGGGAGCGCGCGCCTCGGCCCCGAAATCGGAGTTTGCATTTACCACGACGCCTCGCCCGTAGTCTGGCGCCTCCTCACGGTTCCCGGCCATGTTTCTCCGGGGAAAGCGGGAAGGAAAAGAGCGAGAGGGGAGGGTGAGGGGCCGGGAGAGGGTGGGTGGGGGTGAGAGGGGGGACCGCTCCGCCCCTGGCCGCAGGGCGGCAGAGCCGCTGCGCACCCAGGACCCCAGGCCTGGCGGGACTCCAGCGCTTCGGCCCGCGCCCGCATCTCGGGCGGGTCCTGGGCGCGGGCGGGGCGGGGAAGGGCCCGGGGCGTCGGTGGGGGCGGGGAGGGGGGAGGGGGTCGGGACGCAGCTGCCGCGAGGCCGTCTCCACCTGAGCGCGGGTCCCCTGCGGCCACCGCCCGTCTGCGAGCTCGGGGACCCGGGGGACCCAGGCTGCACGCAGCTCGCCCAGGCTGCAACAGAAGCCGTGCCCAGGTCCCCCGCCTCCCTAAGTCTGTCGTCCCCGCTTTCAGGCTAACAAGGTCCTGGAATCCTGCCTGCTGACTTCTGGGTGCTCTTGACCGCAAGTAAATCCGCCAAAGAGCCTGCGGTATGGGATGTTCTCGAAGTGCGGCTGTGGACCAAACTATGATGTGTTTTTAAAACCCTCTAACTGCCCAGTTGGAAAGAGCTGTGCGGTGGTTTACCCTTGAACCAAACCCGCGGTTACAGGATCTGGACTTGGAAAGAAGGCCCTTCCTTTATTGATTTCAGGGCGGGGGTGAAAAAAGAGTTTTTTATACGTCATCCACTTCATCACTTTTTAAAGAACGTGTGGTCAGAGTTTAATTGTTTCGGGTTGCAGCTTAAAGCCATAGCTCTTCTCAGATTCACGAGCCTTCTTTTATGAATCTTTTGTTAATTCAACCCCTGATCTCAGCTTTCCCCCTTACAGGGTCCTGGTTCTTTGTCCCTTCCTCCAGGGCCCGGCTCTCCCTTTAAATGTATTCACTGCCCTCTTCTCTGCCATCTCGCTTCATCCTTTGCAGCCGGCTCTGGTCTGAAGCCCCGAGCTGGACTCAGGCCTCTCCGAAAGACTATTTTGTTCATCTTCAAGTTCTGGCGCAAAGCAGGGAAGGACTGCTGATTTTGCTTGGTTTGAGGGGAAAATAGTTATCAATCCGTGAATGTCGCTCCGGGTGGGGAAAATATTAGTCATTACGACATGGCCCGACTCAGCCCTGTGTGCCTTCAGTCTCTTGTGTGTCTACAGCCAGCACGTGCGTCGCTGAGATTAGGCGCTGCCCTGGGGGCTCTGGGGATGGGCAGGGGAAAGGCGGCGGGGAGGCTCCTGTTAACCAGCGCTTAGGTGCTTCTTGCACAGATAAACGTGTCAGACGTCCTTGTTTGGGGCAATTTTTATAGTCTGACCCACCTCTTTTCTCAAAGGTGAGGCACCACCTTCTATTTTCATTGTCGAAGAGCAAGCCCAGGAAGCATCTTCACAACCAAAGTCACTAAAATTTCCAGGAACTGAAGGTGATCATCAGACTGGAGTGTCCAGAAGACTCTGGTGGGAAGCCAGCCACCCCACGTCGGGGCAGGTTACCGTGTAGAAGCTGTGTGCTCAGATTCAGACACCTGAACTGCTGAGACACTCAGAGGTGGGAATGCAGTGGTTTACCTTAAGGAATCCCACTGTTACTGTGGCAAAGTCAGGTTTACCCGTGGGTACATGGGTCTTGGGGACAAGAAACTTCAGTATCAGTTACAGATGTAGCTGCTCTAAAGAAATAAAAAAGCGACTACTGTGTGCTCAGCCCAGGCACTGTGAAAGATGTAAAGGAAATGGCAGATAAATCTTTCCTTAAAAGGGCCATTAATTTAAATGGAAAATCCAGTAGGTTCACAATGAAAAAAAAAATCACTTACTTGAATGATCACAGAATCTCAAGAAGATCCTGTAGAGACCCACAGGACATCCTGTGAAGAATATGGAATGTGCACAAATGGCTTTTTAAAATTGAATTCATTTTATTTATTACCTTTGTATATTTTGATAACATTTTGGGTGATCTATTTATGCTTCTCTGCTTTGGACTGCATTAATGTAATACAGTATACATTTGACATCACAAATCGCATGTGCAGGAACCAATACCCAAGAATAACATCATCCACCCTGACTTTATTCTTAATCCTGATATGAGGACCAAGAGGCAAAAATTCTTTTTAAATCTCAGATTTGTTATGCATCTACTGCAATGGCTTTGGACGACGGTTCTGATTTTTTTAGTAATGATCCATATGAAGTTAGATAATGAGGCTAAGCCAATTACGTCCAACAGTATCCCTCAATTTTCTCATCAGTAAGAAGGACAATACTGCATATGAAGTTTGTTTTTGTTTTTTGTTTTTTTTGCTCTGCTGGCTGTGAAGATGAGATTAACGTGAGGTGACACGCTAGAGAATCCTTTGAAAAATGCTGTAAAACTGTAAGGTGTTACTTTGAGATGCTGTGACAGTGTGTGACCAATTGTTTATAATGTTATCTGATGGGATAATGATACAGTAATTGCCTTTTTAAGATGGGTGTAGGGTGACCAATCAGGGACAGTTATCATCTAGGGACAAGGTGGAACTGGTATGAGAGTGGATACAGTAAAAAAAAATGAAAATTATTAAAATAATGGAATTTTTCACACACAAAAATGGTATTTTAGCTCAGATTGTCCATTTTCTGATACTCCTTTGAAGAAGCTAAAAGGATAAAGACTACGTCTTTGCAAAGTTAATAACCAGTAAATATACTTGCATTTTTCAGTCCTTCTCTTGATCCACTTTTTAGTTGGAGGTTCCTGCATTTTCAATTCCGAAATTGTCTAGTATCACTACCATGGTGAAAATGCAAACATATATGGTTACCTGAATTCTCTACCAGGCTAAAGGCTTTTGTCCTGAAAGTGTTGCAGGAAGGGGAACTGATTCCAGGGCTCGAAAGTGGGCTCTTGTCTATCACTTAGAAATGAATTGTCCAAAGATACACATGTGCTGACAAACCAAGAGACCTTTATTGGGAAGGGGCACCTGGGTGGAGAACAGGAGGGTGAGGGAACCCAGGAGAACTGCTCTGCAACGTGGCACACAGTCTCAGGTTTTATGGTGATGAGATTAGTTCCCGGGTTTTCTCTGGTTAATCATTTTGACTCAGGCTCCTTCCTTGGTGGCACACACGTGGCTCAGTCAAGGTGGATGCCAGCAAGAAGGATTCTGGGAGGTGGTAGGACACATGGAGTCTCCTTTTGACATTTCCCCAGTTCTTCCAGTTGGTGGTGGCTTGGTAGTTATATGTTCCTCACCAGGACCTCCTGTCATAAAATAACTCACAGATATGGTAATTGTGCCTGGCCAGGGTAGGCGGTTTCATTTAATGTGTTTCCCCTAACAAAAGAATATACTAACCTTTTGACAGTTGGTAGTTCTTGAACCTTTGCCAATATTAATCTTTATTGAAGGAGTGATTCAGTCTATGTGCTGAGTTGTTCTGAGCAGTCACTCAGTGACACCAGATTTGAAATCCAGAAGGGCATTTACTTTTTTCTGAGTCCTGAAACATGAAAATAAACAAAAAACTCTCAGCCTGGGAATTGTGTTGAAATTCATAAACATGTGAAACTTAGTGACTCAGATTGTTAGTCATAGAGTCACTGGTTAGAGTCTGGATGAAGTCCATTGGATGATATTTTGCTTTTTCTTAGTGCAGAACAAAACCCTTTACAAATATTACAAGTACCAAAAAAAAAAGTGGCAAGATACTTTATTCCAGATATTCAGGTTAAGTAAGAATCTTGCTACCTTTGAGGTATTCTTTTCCCCTTTACATAAATACAGAAAATAATATAGTTGCAAATGACTGTAACACAAAACAACTTAAGCAAAAGCCCAATTAGTATTTAATTAGCACAGTAAGCCCTCTTTCCTGGACTCTTGTCTGAAGCAGACTGGATCCAGTGTGTAGTCTTAGAGTAAGCAAAAAATAATGACTCCATAGCAGTTCATACAAAACAACCCAGGAGCTAAATTCAGAATTTATGTTTTGCATTATGACACTTTCACTGGTAATTAACCTTACCCTGAAGAACACACAGAGGGTAAAATTTAAGTCTGTCTTTTGCAATAATGTCAGACACGAACAATACCATCAACAGTAAGTGCTGGGCTGCTTCAGAGATATCCTCCCACCATCTCCCCCATCTGACCGGAACAGGAATTGGAAAGGTTCAGAGAAGAATAATGCATCCATGTGTTCCTCCAGATCTCAGAGTCCTGGCAGCCGCCCTCAACTCTCTTGGCCACCATAAAGCAGTCATTGAAAGGACACAGCTGCAGGAACTAGAGGCTAAGGACTAAATAAATCCCAGGGCTGGAGGCACAAGTCATGTACATGACCCTAGCACAATACCTTGTGGTTATGAATGAGCGGATTAGCATCCAAGGGCGCAGTGGCAGCTTATGCAAAATTAATTGGCACCTCAGCCAGTGCCCAGTTCCTAATGGAAAGATGTCTACTTCAAATATACACACATACACACAGAACAAGGAAACCTTAGTTGGTGAAAACTTGCTGGTGTAGGAATTATAAGGACCAACTGGACTGGGAGCTGAAAATTCTCTTGGCTGAACATGGATTCTCTTCAGATGAGAGTTGATGTATGACATCCACTGGCAATATCCCAGGAATGAATCCAGTTCTTGTCAGGTCCTGCATTGTATTTTAGGGTTATATTTTAGCTTGGGGAAGAGGCTGAGAAGTGATTTGAGGTCGAGACCATCTCACATGGGAAAAGAGACTGAGAAAGAAAAAGAGATTTGGACACTGATCTACCTAGAGGAACATTTCCCAAAGTGTGTTTCAATTCATTTTTCTTTATGTTTGAAAAAGATGAAGCTGTGATTCATTATGTTTGAGAAACAATGAGATAAGCAAAGCTAAACATTTCTATCTTGTGGAATGTCTGGGAGTCTTAAATATGCCAACATGTACTGTCAATAGTCAAGAAGACTATAGCAAAATGCAGTGTTTCCCAAATTTTATTTTTTTTTTACCATGCAAATCTTCTTAGAGGGTGTTTTATAAAAGGTTTTTAAAATTGCATTATTATAAGATATTTATATTTATACTTATCTGGAAGTAGGCAATTTTATATGAACTTAAAGGCTATATTTGAGAGGACTAAATATTTAAAATACAGTTTTCTGACTATGCATTGTTTTTTGTCTTATTTTTTTTCAAAAATATGCAGTAAACTTAAATGGACATGGCTAAGGCCTTTCTCAACCTGTGAAAGGCCATGGCTTTGCAATTTGTGCCATCCTTCAAGTGGACATGAAACTTGAGTATTTTAGAAGACAAGGATTTACTCTCACACCCACTCCCTCTCCCCCTGCCATTCATACTTTATTTCCCCTCTAACTACAAATAAGATCAGCCTTCAGAGTAGCAAGATAGATGCAAGCTATCTCATTGTGGCAGTCTCCTTTGGTCTCTCTCGGTAACTGCGGTGGCTGTGGTGGCTTCCAAAGGCCATTGTTTTTAGACACTGCCAGGATATAGAATATCCAGATGAGCCAAGAGGCAAAGCAGGGATGTGATATAGCAAGTCATTCGTTGTCATAGCCAGGACAATGAGATTCTATTGCAGTGGCCAGGTTCATAGTCCTGTGGGATTTGTACTTGAAGGGACTGAGTCCCGGTGTTTTCTAACTTGGGACCTTTAACTCTACTGACTACCTCAGCTGCACCAGTGGGATTCATGGCAAGTCAAACCTGATTCACAGAGGGTGAAAATTACTACGTTTTAAGTTTATAACTTTTCATTTTAAGTTTTTGGTTTTGTTCCAGCTTTTTTAAGTATAATTGACAAATAAAAATTGTATGTATTTAAGATATAAAAGGGGCTTCCCAGGTGGCTCAGTGGTAAAGAATTCGCCTACAAATGCAGGAGACACAGGGGACACAGGTTCTATCCCCGGGTTGGAAAGATCCCCTGGAGAAAGAAATGGCAACTCACTCCAGTATTCTTACCTGGAAAATTCCATGGACAGAGGAGCCTGGTGGTCTACAATCCATAGAGTCACAAAAAGTCTGACACAACTGAGCACGCACACACATACACATGCGTGCACACACATACACATGCGTGCACACACACACGTACACAGGAAGTGGAAAATGTAGTAACATAAGATATACCTATACATTGTGAAATAATTAACCATAATCATGCTAATTAATATATCCCCATAGTAATCACACAGTTGTCTTTGTGTGTGTGTGTGATAGCAAATATAAAATGTACCAGATAGTATTATTAACTGCAGTCACCATGCCATACATTAGACGGCCAGAACTTATTTATCTTATAACTGAAAGTTGCTACATTTTTATCATCTCCCAAATTCCACCTCACCCTGAGTCCTCAGAAATTACCACTCTTTTCTCTACTTCTAAGTGAGAGTATACAGTATTTGTCTTGTCTTATTTCATATAGCATACTGTCCTCCAGATGCATCCATGTTATCATAAAAGGGAGGACTTCCTTCTTTATTATGGTGAGTAATAAGTAACCATACAGATGAAATAAAATATAATTTATATTTATAAAATAAGATAATGTATATAATATATAATGAATGTATAGTATAAATATAATGGATAATATATAACATTACATTATATATATTATATTACAATAGATATAGGTATTTCACATTTTGATAAAGATTGCATTAAATCTGTAGGTTACCTTGGGCAGTATGGACATTTTAACAATATCAATACCTTTTGGTGTTATATGTAAAATAAACACATAGCACAAGTGTTTTTCCATGGGATAGTAAACTCTTTATAAATATCACTTGAAATGGCAATGCCAACCATTCCTCAATATATTTTTATTACTTCCAAATTTTGATTTTATAAAAATATATAAATAGCTATGTTTTTAATAAAATATTTATGTATACTTTAACTATTTCTGGTGGATAAATTCTCTAGAAATGGAATTTCTGTTATAGGGTATAAATATTTTTTAAGACTCTTGATATATAGTTCTAAATTTAGCTTGCAATATTAATGTCTCTCTTCAATGGAAAATTATAGTAAATCTCATGGGATTTTTAACTGAACATGAATAAAACTTTGTTACAAAAATACTTTGAGGTTTGAGGGTAGAGTATTAGCTAACATATGTTAAAAGCTTAGTAATTGGAACTAATAAGAAAAAGTCAATTTGAATTTATGATAAATTCTTAACTATAGACTACTTTAAAACAATGTGCTTTTATTGCTGTAGTCCATGAAGTAATACCTAGACTAGTGAAAAGTTTATGGTACTCTGTGTTAGGCTTTTGGCTCCAAGTCAGGCAGACTCAGCTTTAAAATCAGACTCCACCACCTCCTACCTGACCTTGGGCAAGTTTCTTAATTTCTTTGCCTTATTTTTTGCATTTGTTTAATGAAGATAATGTTAGTTCCTCCTTCTCGGGGCTATTGTGAGGCTTAAATAATGTGTCCAGATAACCTAAGGAGCGCACAATACATTTTATCTATTAAGAATAATTTTAAATAGAATCCCTAATTAGAATTTCTGAATTAATAAACAGATCAGTTGAAAAGTTTTAAGTAAATAAACCTATACTATATCACTTACAGTTTCTTCATGTAAATGAGCCAGTATTTTCCATGAAATTATATTTGTTGTGTTATCAGCTTGATATATATATATGCATGCTACACGCAAAGTCGCTTCAGTCATGTCCAACTCTTTGCAACCCTCTGCATCAGACCATAGCCTACCAAGCTCTTCTGTCCATGGGGATTCTCCAGGCAAGAATACCAGAGTGAGTTGCCATGCCCTCCTCCAGGGAATCTTCCCAACTCAGGGATTAAACCTGGGTCTGTCTGCATCTCTTGCATTCCAGGTGGATTCTTTACCACTAGCACCATCTGTGAAGATATATATATATATATAATTTATATCATAAAATTTACATATAAATTTAACAAAAGTAAGCTGTAAGAAAAGCCTCTGTAAAATCAATACAAATATTGATAGATTCTAATAGTAATGGAGATCCATTTTTTATTTACTGCTATATTTTTTTTATGTTAGAAAAAATTAGCTTGATTTAATGCTCTTCATGTTTAGAATATGAAGGACAATAACATAAGTTAACTTCAAGATTAATGAATATTCTTCCGACAGATTTCCGTCAAACATAAATGCATTTATAACTTACAGCTAAGGAACAGAATGACTGGATCAAACTAAAAGTCACTTAGCATTTTTCTAAGTGTCTCTGTAAGGAGCAGTTGGGGAAAGTCTTTTTTGTTTTTTTGAAAGCTCTCCATGGCATATGGGATCTCGTCCCCTGACCAGTGATCCAACCCATGGCCCCTGCTTTGGAAGTGCAGAGTCCTAAGTGCTGGACCACCAGGAAGTCCCAGGGAAAGTCTTTTAGTCGAAAGTTGTCCCTCAGTGAAGGAGTGGGCATTGCATGAGGATCTGAGTGAAGCCCTCCTCTGTTTCTATAGACCATTTGAGATGATATTTTGTTACTGTGGTCAGCGGTTTTCTTGCATTAGCACTCACATTACCTTAAATTCCCTACTACTTCTTAGTTCAGCAAAACTATCATGATCCTTTTGAACTCAAAGCTCAGGCCAACTTTGTGATTATCTGACTTTGTCTCTTGGCTTGACAAATAACCTTCAGATTCTCGTTGATTCATACCAAACCCACATAGAGCAAACAACGCTAAAAGTTGCACAGATGAGAAATTTTCAACACATCTCTAAGTTTAGAACATTTGAAGGAACATAAGACCAGAAGAATCGAGTTTGTATGATAAGGCTGAATGCATTACCAGGAAATAATATGTTTCTCACTCTAGGGTTGATGTCATTGGCTTTTTACTCTCAGATTTTTCAGCGTGTTCAGCATAGTCAGTCACAGAATATACACCCAGGTCACCTTTTACAGAGAATAAAGGAATGAGAGATGACTCAGGCTTCTCTGTGGGTCTGGGGATTTTGCCAAAGCTTAAGTGATAGAGACAGACTGTCTCAAAAATCATAAATGTCATACCTGGACTTTATACTCATTACCTTTTCACCTAGTTAGTCAAGTTCTATCACCTTTTATGATTTTTTTGTTGTTGTTATCTGTGACCTTTTTGCACTCTTTTTCAACATTTCTTTTTTAAGTCTTAAAACTACTTTATGTTACCAAGCTCTTGTTTTGGCATACTTCTTGGATTCAGTCCAGTTCTTGAATCAATAAGATTGAATTTTTTAAAATACCAAACTTTTAAAAATAATAAATACTGAGAATGTTACTGAAATAGTCATTTGAGTAGTTGTTCAGAAACCATTTTGTGTTAATTTGGAAAACCTGAGACATAAGTTTCCAATAATTGTTCTTATTCTTAGAGAGATTAGACATTTTAAGAGGTTTTTTTTTTTTTTTCCAAATCTTCTTCCACATTTTCTTCTTGTAAAAAAATAAAATTCAGTAAAAAGTAAAAGT
The DNA here is from genome assembly GCF_032405125.1 of Capricornis sumatraensis. NCBI lineage: Eukaryota > Metazoa > Chordata > Mammalia > Artiodactyla > Bovidae > Capricornis > Capricornis sumatraensis. The sequence continues at coordinate 28,878,825 of NC_091083.1, forward strand.
CTGGCCTAAAAATCAAACCATGAAAAATCATGTAAAGCAACAGATAAGCAAAAATTCTCAAAATACGGCTGGCCTTTGCATAATGAGAAAAAAATAGAGAAAGAAGACAGTGGAAATAATTATCTAAGCCCAGTTTATGAACTTGTAAAAATTAATGGAGAATACAGGCAAGATGTTCTCTTTCCACAGAGCTCTAGGCAGCTCTGCTGTGTTGAGAGTCCCTAGGTTTGGAGGGTTAGAAGATTTTGCAAATGGGGGTGCCCAGGTATGTAAACTCCCAAGCATTTTACCAGGCCTTAGACCAGGGTTTCTCAGCCCTAGCAATACTGACAATTTGGGCCAAATAAGTATTTGTCACTGGGCTGGTCAGTGGATTGTAGGAAGTTTAGCTGCATCCTTGACTTTTACCTGCTAGAAGCCAGTATCATTCCCAGCTGTGGCAATAAAAATATCTCTAGAAAGTGTCAGATGTCCTCCTGGAGTGGAGGAAGGGGCAGAATCATTTCCAGTTAGGAATTAGTGTCCTAGAGTAACAGATCTTATGCTGGTCTCAAATGTTTCTACTCTGTTTTGAAGAGAGAAAGGAAAAGGTTTGTCTGATAGCCAGTACACCCAAATTTAATTAGTCTGTAGCCCTCTCTGTATGGAATAACGTGAGAAAAGTTTGTGAGAGAGTTTTCTTTATTTCATGCTTTCTATAATAGAGAAACATAACCAAACACAAAGAAAACATTGATTATGTTTTGAACATAGAGAAACATATATCAAAGCTTGAGTCAAAAAGCAAAATTAAAGCTTGATTTCTATACTTTCTTTTTATTATGGATTCAATTGTTTCTATTTTCTCTTAGTCTTTCAAAATGGGAGTTTGAGTCTATAATATTAATAGATACAGGGAATTCCTTGGCTGTCTAGTGGTTAGGACTCTGCACTTTCACTGCTATGGCCCAGGTTCAGTCCCTGGTTGGGGGACTAAGATCTAACAAGCTATGTAGTATGGCAAAAAAAATAATTATAGGACTCATTAATATTATTTCCATATCATATAAAGAAAGGTGAGTTTCAGTCAAGGCTGAGCAATATACTTGCCAAAGTACTGATATTTTAAATTCATGAGACTTATGGCAGGGTTCAGAAATGAACTTCTCTTCTTAGACCCATCTTTAATACAGAGCCACCCATGCTAAACTGAGCAAGCTGCTGCACAAGTGAGCCCACCTTACATAGGGGCAAACTAAATCAGGAGTCACAGCAGTGCAGTCTGTGCCCCGACTCTGCCACTTACTGATGGCCTTGGAGCTCATGACCTTGAGATTCAGTTCCTCCAAGTAAAAAATGAGAATCGTCACGATTCTTTGATAAGGTTATTCTGATGATTGCTTTGGTATCAGGATTACTGTCACTTGTGTTCTCCCACTTTTCCTCCTTCCCCTTTTCCTCCTTCCCCTTCCTTCCTCTCCAGTGTATCTATTCCTTGCACATGCCAAGATCCTCATGGGCCACAACTCTCACACACTTGTTCAGCCATGATTCTGAGTCCCAGCACTGCAGAGGGTTTGCCGACTTATCCAGAGTATTTAGAAAACTAAGATTGCATGATTCATAAAATTAACTAAGAGCTCTGCCTTTCAATTTCTTACTACTAAAAATGATTCTGTTAAATTTCCAAATGCTTAGATGTCTATGAACATTAAAAAAAAAATCAAGTTCTCTGTGACAATAATCACCAGTCTTAGCACTGGGACGGGAGGAATATTAGAAGTCGTTTGGTCCAGGAAGGACTCCTGACCTATAGTCAGATTCCTTTTACTAACAGTTACTCAGCCCTTCGCAGGCACCTCATCTCATTTTTGAGTTCCAATTACTGGAAAGTTCTGATCTTGCCTGAACCTGTCCCTTTTGGGTTTTCTTCTGGAACAACACTGATTGCATCATCTTCATCCACTAATGAGCCATATAACCATCAACTGTATGGGTCTATACTTTTACTACATTTAAAGACTTGATATGTGAATGTATCAAATACAAAGCAAGTAAACTAATTCTATAGGCACACAGCCACCTGAAGCATTCTACACCTTGCATTTAGTGAGTGCTGCAGTACTCTTGCCTGGAAAATCCCATGGACAGAGGAGCCTGGTAGGCTGCAGTCCATGGGGTCGCTAAGAGTTGGACACGACTGAGCGACTTCACTTTCACTTTTCACTTTCATGCATTGGAGAAGGAAATGGCAACCCACTCCAGTGTTCTTACCTGGAGAATCCCAGGGACTGGGGAGCCTGGTGGGCTGCCGTCTACGGGGTCACACAGAGTCACACAGAGTCAAACACGACTGAAGCGACTTAGCAGCTGAGCAGTGTAACTTGGAAGACTGCAGAACTTCCAAAGATCGGGATCTTCAGATAAAAAGTTTCATTGAGTCTGCTCATCAAAACTTCAGAATAAGAGAGTTAACTGGCAGAGAAAATGAGTTGCATTTGTTTTTGACTGCAGTGGCACTCGGATACTGACTTGTTACAGGCATGTAAGAATACTTTGCCCAGAGTACATTCAGATTCACAGCTTTCCTCCAGAAAAATTGTGTCAAACACACTCCCATGAGGGGTATGAGTTGGAAACTCCATCCTACGTCCAGAAAATAGCATAAGAAACTTGATCGTGGCTCTTACACGGTTTGCATCTTGGCACTTATACTACCTTTGTAAAGGAAAACAAGCCAAACATGCAAAATCCTTAGTACTGAAGTGGCTGATAAAGGAGAGACCCCATTGCATGTGGTATGTGCAGCTTACTAACTTAGAAGGCTGTGTCAGCTTTCTCAAAGATGATAACGCCCTCCAGTTTCCTTCCATCTTTTCTCTCAGTGCCTTGGTGCTATTCTGGACACCACTTTCTGAGGACACTTTCCGGCATCCACTGAGCAGCCTGTTCGGCCAGCCTGGTTTCCCAGTGCCTTTTCCATGATGCAGCCTGTAACATTCTGTTAGAATGTGCCACTTCACTTACACAGGCACTAAAGTGGATGGAAAAAGCTATGAAAAGCTATGACCAACCTAGACAGCATATTAAAAAGCAGAGACATTATTTTGCCAACAAAGGTCCATCTAGTCAAAGCTATGGTTTTTCCAGTAGTCATGTATGAATGTGAGAGTTAGACTATAAAGAAAGCTGAGCACTAAAGAATTAATGCTTTTGAACTGTGGTGGTGAAGAAGACCCTTTGAGAGTCACTTGGACTTCAAGGAGATCCAACCAGTCCATCCTAAAGGAAATCACTCCTGAATATTCACTGGAAGGACTGATGCAGAAGCTGAAACTCCAATACTGTGGTCCCCTGATGTGAAAAACTGACTTACTGGAAAAGACCCTGATGCTGGAAAAGATTGAAGGCGGGAGGAGAAGGGGACGACAGAGAATGAGATGGTTGGATGGCATCACCGACTCAATGGACATGAGTTTGAGCAAGCTCTGGGAATTGGTGATGGACAGGGAAGCCTGGTGTGCTGCAGTCCATGGAGTCGCAGAGAGGCAGACGTGACTGAGCAACTGAACTGAACTGAAAGTGGATGGACTGTGGGACAAGAAAGATGCTAAAGATTAAGTGAAATCTTGGTGAGGTGTACATCATTTACTTTTCAGGTGTCTGAGTGTATGCCTCTCTTTATGACATCCACACTGTCCCTTGTTAACTCTTCTGCTGCCAGTCAGTAGCGGTGAGATCTTGGACAATTATCTAAACTTTCTGTGCCTCAATTTCCCTATTTCTAGAAAAGGAGGAAAATTATACTGAGCTATAATCAAAAGATTTTTATGAGCATTGTGTGTGAGTGTGTGTGTTAGTTATTCAGTCATGTCTGATTCTGCAACCCCGTAGACTGTAGCCCACCAGGCTCCTCTGTCCATGGAATTCGCAGGCAAGAATACTGGAATGGGTTGCCATTCCCTTCTCCAGGGGATCTTTCCTACCCAGGGATCAAACCTGGGTCTCCTGCATTGCAGGTGGATTCTTTACCATTATGAACATGAAGTGAGTTTATTTACATTAAGCACTTAGAACAATGCACACCCTAGTAACTGCTATATATATATATATATGCTTATATTACTTCTATTTTAGAGAAGAAAATGTGGCAATACCTCTTTTTTTATCCCTCCTCATGGAGGAGGAAAAATAATTTTTATTAATAACTTTTTATTATAATTTTTTTAAAAGTAATAATTTAGCTTTTTGGGGGGCTAATTTTATAAACAAATTTACTCTTTACTATGAGCAAACCTGCTGCTTTGCTCACCATAACAGACCCAGAAGATATTAGACCTTTGGGTAGCAGGTTCAATACCTGCCTCTGCAAATCCAGAGTCTTCTTTTTCTGCTCTGTGTGTGTGTGTGTGTGTGCATGCACACTTGAAAGAGTGAAGTGGATCCAGCTGGTCTGGACTGCCCATTCCTCTGTCATTACTCTACACAATGAAAGCATGTGGCTTCTTTCATCATGTGCAGCTGGTACCACCTGGTCTGCCTCTGAGGGTTGCTATGCCCAGAAATGATGAAAGACTTTGGCTCTTACAAAGGGGAATCAACCTCCAAATGAGCTGAATACTCACCATGGAGGTAAGGCATGAAAGATCATGAATTCTGTCTTTTCTTTCTTTTGGTTAGCCCTAGTATTTCTCATTGTGTTGCTCTTTGCTTAATTCTACATTTAGATTGTTGAACAAAAATTTTACAAGAGAATTTTCTCAGTCTCACTATGATCCTGACCCTCCTTTATGCCTTTATTTGGATAGTTGTGACATCTATATATACACTTTTGTGTGAAATATCTATTTTTATAGATGTGTATATATATGTTATATATATATATATACATATATCTCTATATATATACACATAGATATAGTTAATATATATAAAGATATATATAGAGAGATAGAAATAGATGTTTATATATATATATGTATGTGTATATATATATGTATATGTATATGTGTGTGTGTATATATATATATATATATATATATATATATACACACACACCTCCCAGTTGACCAAATAATCATGGCTTCACATGCCCAAGACTGAAATAAATTAGCTGCACCCTAAAAATATGAGAGGGACTTCCCTGGTGGTCCAGTAGTTAAGAACCCTCCTTGCAATGCAGAGGACCCAGGTTTGATCCCTGGTCAGGGAACTAAGATCCCACATGCCATGGAGCAACTAAGCTGTGTGCCACAACTACTTAGCCCACACTTTGGAGTTTGAGCACCGTAACAGGAGAGTCTGTGCACCAAAAGGAAAGACCCTGCATGATGCAATGAAGATCCTGTGTGTGGCAGCTAAGACACAACACAGCCAAATAAATTAACTGATTGATTAAATATATATATAAGAAAATGTAAAGGGATACACTTTCTTATATATATATAAGTGATAAAGTAATTTTAAAAAAATATTTTAACCAGAGACCTGGCTTCTGGTATTTCTGGTCATCAGTTACATCATCACTGGACACCAAAAGCGTGGAAAATATTGGTGGAAAATGTTTCCTGGTAGATTTTTAAATCAATATGCTCTTAAGATCTCAGGCTCCCATTCCTTCTTCCTTCTTATCCAGATATAGGGAGCAAGGTTTTCCCAGGTCCATGAAGAAGAAGAACTCTTGTTTTCTTTCTCTCTGACAATGATCCTTTTCTGGCCGGGGCTGATGAACAAGGAAAACAAAGCATAAAATGGGGTTTTCTGAGGTGTTCCTGTCCATGAGATCTGAGATGGCACAAAAACGAGGGTTTGAGAGCTAGCATGGCAAACTCAGAAGCAGGAAACACCTTCTATGTCCTCTGCCAACCTCTTCACACAGATGCTGACACCTCCTCACTCATCAAGCAGCTAAGATCCTTCATAAACTCCTCTGCTGTCCAGGCTCCCCCTGGACCTGCTGTGAATGGTGTAACTGCCCATCCACCTTTTTTTTATCAGTGCCCTATGCTGCCCTACCAACTTAGGTGCCTTCTAACTCCTTCAGTTGGGCCCCTACATTGGGAATGGGGAGTCTTAGCCATTGGACCACCAGGGAAGTCCCTGTAGCAGAGAGGCTAATTAATTTTTCTTTTTTTGGCTCCATCGTGAGCCATGCAGGATCTTAGTTCTCCGTCCAGGGATTGAACCTGCACCCCCTGCAGTGGAAGAGTGGATTCTTTACCACTGGCCCACCAGGGAAGTCTTAAGGCTAATGAATTTGAAGAAAAAAGATGGAGAAAGTCTCCTGCTTGCAAAAATGCAAATGAAAAACCTTAAAATTGTGGTTTAAGCAATACCAAGAGTTTCAGAAACCCTGGAACTGATTAACTACTATGTGGAATGACATTTCAGGCCATTATCAACATTTATTCTTTCTTATCATGAACATTCTTAGATCATTCCTCAAGGAATTCTAAACTTTTTCTGAGAAACTTTTGCATCATTCTAAACTTGCATTTGCTGAGCTTGATTGCCTTAGAAAAAAAACAAACCACTCTTTTATATCATTTTGCATAGCAACGTCTCAAACACAGAAAACATGATGATACATGGAAAACAGAGTCTAGGAGAAATACAGCCTTTGAGGGACTGGGTACATGTTCCCAGAACCCACTGGAGGACTGTGTTGCTCTCCCATGACAGCTGCAGGGGCCCAACTCATTCTCATCTCAAACTATTCCTTAGCAATTCTTATGAAGTTTTATTTTGAAATCAGGTGAAAATGTATGTGTGGGGGGCAGGAATCAATGTTTATTGCAGGGGAAAAATCCTTTCAAGATGATGTGTATTCCCATAAGGATGGCTGCATATTTTAGAGGTATAGTAAGTATGCACTGTTCTACAACAGTTACCATAGGAACAGAACTCTTTCTTTGTTAGATGGTAGAGTAATCATGGTAGGAAATTTCCACAGAAATATCTAAGCTACACAAATTAAGCATTGGTTGGAAGTCAGACCCAACAAATTGTGGATTTAATAGCTAGGTGTTACAGGGTGAGGATAAGAGCTATAATATAAGGGAAAATGTTTGCACATTCAATGATCAAACTGTAAGTTTGCTAAACTAACCATCAAAGTGGGCACTTTTATGTCCACTGCTTTTTTATGCTCCTTGAATTTCCCAGGAGGGCATCACCCCAGGTCTTAGCTGAAAGCCATGCTAAGCAATATCAGAGAGGATTCTTACAGCCTGGTTCCTAAGAGTTTATTTTGAAAAAGAGAGCAAATGTGATATACCACTGTGTAAGTGGATACATAGGGTTCTGTGAGCAATGTGATGTGTTGAGTGGTATAATATTTGTGGATGCCTCTACAATGAGGTGGATTTGAGGCAGGTTTTAAAAGAAAGGTAACATCTAGGAAATGGGGGATGCTTTAGTAGAAGGACTACTACTATATACATCTATTTTAAGATATATATTTTCAAGACTTCCCTGGCAGTCCAGTAGTTAAGACTCCACACTTCCAATGCAGGGGATGTGGGTTCAATCCCTGGTCAGGGAATGAAGATATCACATGTTGCACGGTGCAGCCAAAAAGTAAAATAATAATAATAATAATAATAATAAGATGCATAGTTTTCACATCTGAACATCTCTGAAATGAGGCTGCCTTAGAACTCATGCTATCTCAGTCACTGTCAACCAGGTGCGGTTCTAACGTTTCATTATACACACATAAGCAAACTTGGTCATTACTTCACCTGAGTTCTGTCCGTTGTTGACTGTATATTTGTTGAGTTTAACTGATGTTTACAATTGCACAATTGCACTCATCTCACACGCTAGTAAAGTAATGCTCAAAATTCTCCAAGCCAGGCTTCAACAATATGTGAACCATGAAAAAGATGTTCAAGCTGGTTTTAGAAAAGGCAGAGGAACCAGAGATCAAATTGCCAACATCTGCTGGATCATCAAAAAAAGCAAGAGAGTTCTAGAAAAACATCTATTTCTGCTTTATTGACTATGCCAAAGCCTTTGACTGTGTGGATCACAATAAACTGTGGAAAATTCTGAAAGATATGGGAATACCAGACTACCTGACCTGCCTCTTGAGATACCTTTATGCAGGTCAGGAAGCAACAGTTAGAACTGGACATGGACCAACAGACTGGTTCCAAATAGGAAAAGGAGTACGTCAAGGCTGTATATTGTCACCCTGCTTATTTAACTTATATGCAGAGTACATCAACCCCTGGCTGGATGAAGCATAAGCTGGAATCAAGATTGCCAGGAGAAATATCAATAGCCTCAGATATGCAGATGACACCACCCTTATGGCAGAAAGTGAAGAGGAACTAAAGAACCTCTTAATGAAAGTGAAAGAGGAGAGTGAAAAAGTTGGCTTAAAACTCAGCATTCAGAAAATGAAGATCATGGCATCTGGTCCCATCACTTCATGGGAAATAGATGGGGAAACAGTGGCTGACTTTAATTTTGGCGCTCCAAAATCACTGCAGATGGTGATTGCAGCCATGAAATTAAAAGACGCTTACTCCTTGGAAGGAAAGTTATGACCAACCTAGACAGCATATTAAAAAGCAGAGACATTACTTTGTCAACAAAGGTCCGTCTAGTCACGGCTATGGTTTTTCCAGTAGTCATATATGGTTGTGAGAGTTGGACTATAAGGAAGGCTGAGCACAGAAGAATTGATGCTTTTGAACTGTGGTGTTGAAGAAGACTCTTGAGAGTCCCTTGCCTTCAAGGAGATCCAACCAGTCCATCCTAAAGATCAGTCCTGGGTGTTCATTGGAAGGACTGATGTTGAAGCTGAAACTCCAATACTTTGGCCACCTGATGCAAAGAGCTGACTCATTTGAAAGACTCTGATGCTGGAAGGGATTGAGGGGCAGGAGGAGAAGGGGACAACAGAGGATGAGATGGTTGGATCACATCACTGACTCAATGGACATGAGTTTGGGTGAACTCTGGGAGTTGGTGATGGACAGGGAGGCCTGGCATACAGCAGTTCATGAGGTCACAAAAAGTCGGACATGATTGAGCGACTGAACTGAACTGATACTACTGTTCATCCTGGACATGAAAAGCTTTGTGTATGCAGAAAGGCATGGGAATAGCAGAGTGGCAAATTTTGATATTAGTTGAAGGACATGCTTGCCATTGGAGGAAAGACCATTATCATCAAAACTTGCGGAAGAAGGGTCAGTAGCTTGAAATAAAATCTCAAAGACAGTGTTGGGGTCCTCTCGTATGGAATGTATCACCAACACTACTGACAGCACAGAAAATGGTAAAAATCCTTAACCTTAGTCTTTTTATGTCATATGTGAATACATAGGAAAAAAATTCCATCTTGAGGTGAAAAGAGCTATTTTACCAAGTGTGAAATAAAAATTCTAAGTGATAAAAAAGCATTGTGACAGTTTAATTGTTAGGGTTTTTTCCTTCCTTGCTGCTGCTGCTGCTAAGTCGCTTCAGTCGTGTCCAACTCTGTGCGACCCCATAGACAGCAGCCCACCAGGCTCCCCCGTTCCTGGGATTCTCAAGGCAAGAACACTGGAGTGGGTTGCCATTTCCTTCTCCAATGCATGAAAGTGAAGAGTGAATGTGAAGTTGCTCAGTTGTGTCCAACTCTTAGTGACCCCAGGGACTGCAGCCCACCAGGCTCCTGCATCCATGGGATTTTCCAGGCAAGAGCACTGGAGTGGGGTGCCATTGCCTTCTCTGTTTCCTTCCTTAGTGGTACACAAAATTATACATATATCCTCCCTTTTTAAATTTCCTTCCCATTTAGGTCACCACAGAGAATTGAGTAGAGTTCTGGGTTCTATACAGTATGTTCTCATTAGTTATCTATTTTACACATAGTATCAATAGTGTGTATCTAAGCATTTAAACTATTTTAAGACAGTTAACCTCAATATTTGTTAAAGGGATTATAATAATATCAACTGGAACATTTAATATAATTAAATTCCTTTTATATGAAAAATACCTCAGTCTTAAAAAATACCGAAAGTGTCATGTGATGAATCTCTGCCAAATAATTGCTTAAAATAAACTTATGACATACTACTAGAAACATAAGATGAATGCATTTTTCACAAAAAGGATTATTCACTTTAAGGCCCTTGGCTTAGATTTTTTACTGTATGAAAAGCTTCCATTTTATTCAACTTTTAAAAGTAATGGGTCAATTGTCATCAACTTGTTTGGCTAATATCGAAATAACTAGAAATTTTGAAAACTTGGAACCTTGGCACATTCTTCATTTTTTATGTTATAAAATACCCTTAGAAGAAAGAGACTCTTTTAAGCTTTACTACTGTATTTTAAATCCCCAAAGGGTGTGTCACAGTGATTTCTGGAAAGGCTTTGGTGTGCATTACAAAACAACTACAGCAGTTTAATGATATAGTAAGAAAGTGTTCCAAATTCTAAAAGATAAAGTTATAATTTGAAGCCTAAATCACCAGTCTCACTCTTTCTACCACCCATATCCTATAAGGCTTTTGTGTTGGTGCTGGACTTCATCTTCCCACGTGGGTGGCAAGTTGCCTGTCATCTCAATAATTCTGAAGAGAAGCCAGGGAATTTGTTGTAAAGCGTTTGTCCAGATGGAACCACATGTGACCTCCAGGGTGCTCTGGGCCTGAAGCCTAGCCTCTTGGCTGTGTACAGCCATAGAGCTTACCCAGGAGAAAATTTGTCTCCTCAAAGCCAATAAAGATAAAAGAAACCTGTACGAGTCCAAAAAGCACAGCTCATACATGTGGGAATTGCACAAGATTAAGGTTCATCCTTTGTAGGTTCCTCAGAAAGGCCAGGAGACAGAAAGGAAAGTAGATAGCTTCTGGGTCCCTCTGTTCTGTTGTTTCTCTTGCCAGAAAGAAACTTTGAACTCTTGGTGAATAGGGGCCTTGAGTCACAAGTTGTATCCAGCTCTTTGCAAACCCATGGTCTGCAGAACGCCAGGCCTCCCTGTTCCTCCCCACCTCCCAGAGTTTGCCCAAGTTCATGTCCATTGAATCTGTGATGCTGTCCAACCATCTCATCCTCTGTCACCCTCTTCTCCTCCTGCCTTCAATCTTGCCCAGCATCACGGTCTTTTCCAATGACTTGGCTCTTCACATCAGGTGACCAAAATATTAGAGCTTCAGCTTCAGCATCAGTCCTTCCAAGAAGTATTCAAGATTGATTTCCTTTAGGATTGACAGATTTGATCTCCTTGCTGCCCAAGGGACTCCCGACTCTTCAGCACCACAATTCAAAACCATCAATTCTTCAGGGCACTGCCTTCTTTATGGTCCAACTCTCACATCCGAACATGACTACTGGAAAGACCATAGCCTTGACTATATGAACGTTTATCAGCAAAGTGATGTCATTGCTTTTTAATACACTGTCTCTGTTTGTCATAGCTTTCCTTCCAAGAAGCAATCACTAATTTCATGGCTGCAGTCACCATCCGCAGTGATTTTAGAGCCCAAGAAGAGGAAAGTTACTTCCACATTTTCCCTTCTATTTGCCATGAAATGATGGGACTGGATGCCATTGAGTAATTAGTTTTAAGCTGGCTTTTTCACTGTCCTCTTTCACCCTCATCAAGAGGCTCTTTAATTCCTCTTTGTTTTCTGCCATTAGAGTGGTATCTGGTTATTATGTCCACTTAAAAGATACAAGTCATTATTAGAAGAGAATCCTGTGAAAGGTAAGACTTGACAGGTTTCTGAGCCCTAGAAAGGCCCAATTCCTTCTAATAGTCATGAACGAGGTGGCATAGTGATGCCAGAAGAAATTTCTCTGGCAGGCTGGGAAGCTGTTTACCCTCATTATCCCATGGGAAAATATCGGTAACATTGTCTCTTGTCACAGAAGAGAAACCACATGACATAGCTACATTCTGAAGGGGGACTGCTTGTAAAATCTTAGAATATTTTGGTGGGCTGACTGTTCCTTGTTGCTTTTAACAAAGATACTAGGAGAGAGAAGAGCTCAGGCCAGGGGAGTACAGTTTGCACAGAAAGATGGGAGTGAATCGTGTTAAGGAAGGTTCTCCAAACATGGCTTGGAATCTAAAGTTATAAATGTGTGGGCTTCCAGTGTTTTTCTAAGAAAAAGAAAAAACAGGAGTCAGTAGACAACACAAACCCCCACCAATAGGAAGATGAACGCAAATGTCAGGTGGTTGCAACGAATCGAGATTGGGAATTCAGCACGGTGTGGCTGAGGACAGGACAAGTTCCTATGCCTGTGGCCTCTCTTCCATTCAAAATGAACACACAATAAAAGTCAATAAAACCTCTGTTTTCTTGATGGAATCTACAGTATTGTTGGCATGTGGCTGGTAATGAAGGACGGGAGAATAAAAAAGCTAGTCCTTACTTACAAAGTGTTTGCACTGACTATGTGATATCTCTCTTGGAAAGAGTTTATTTTTTAAAAAAAATTCACTTCTGGCTGCGCTGGGTCTTCACTGCTTTGTTGGGCTTTGTCTAGTTGCAAAGAGCTGAGGCTACTGTTCATTCTGGCGGACGGGCTTCTCACTGCAGTGGCTTCTCTTGTCGGGGAGCACACGCTCTAGGTGCGCGGACTCGGTGGTTGCAGCACTTGGCCTTGATAGCGGTGGTGCACAGGTTCAGTCGCTCTGTGGCATGTGGGATATTCCTGGACCAGGGGTCGAACCCATGTCCCCTGCACTGGCAGGTGGATTCATACCCACTGTACCAGCAGGGAATTCCTTTTTTAAAATTTTATTTGATTATTTGGCTGCACCAGGTCTTAGTTGCAGCAAATGCCATCTTTAATCTTCGTTTCAGCCTGCGGAGATATCTTTAGTTGCAGCTTGTGGGATCTAGTTTCTTGATAAGGGATGGAACCCAGGCCCCATGCATTGGGAATGAGTCTTAGCCACTGGACCACCAGGGAAGTCCTGGCAAGAGTCTTCTGATCCCCATCGACTTGATAGAAAAAAAAACAACAACACGTATCTGTCAAATTGGACTAATTCTCCTATAGATACATATATCGTTGCTTTCATTTTATACACATATGCCTAGAATACTATTTGAAAAGCACATAAGAATCTAGTTATAGTGGTTGCTCCTGAGGAGGGGATTCAGAGGCTGTAGGAATGGGGCATGAAGGAGGACTTAATCCTTGGCTACACACCTTTGGGTAGTTATGAATTTTGAATTTTGGACCATGTATACATGTATACATCATATATGCATACATGTATACATCATACATGTATACATCACCTATTTTCTCTCTCACACAAACACACAGCAAAATTAAAAATAATTTCTTTTATTACCTTTTAACCTAATTGTTTCACTCCTGGGAATGATTTTCTGTAAGTATAGCCAAATGTATAAAATGGTGTATGTGCATGGTCAGCTACTTAGGCGTTGCTTTTAATAGGAAATATTGAAAACAACTCAAGTGAAAAAAACTTAAATATGCATCAAAATGGTGCTGATAAAAATATATACAATCGTGCAATTTAATGCCATATATTTACAAAAAGAATGAAGACTTTGTTTTTGTTGTTGTTTAGTTGCTAAGTCATGTCTGACTCTTTTGCGACCCCATGGACGGTAGCCTGCCAGGTTCCTCTATCCATGGGTTTTTCCAGGCAAGAATATGGGAACGTGTTGCCATTTCCTTCTCCAGGGGATTTTCCTGACCCAGGAATCAAACCCACCTCTCCTTCTTGGCAGGTAGATTCTTTACCACTGAGCCACCAGGGAAGCCCCATGAAGAACGTTATGTTGATAAAAATGAGCTTATTAACTGAAAAAGGCAAGCGTTATTGGTGCTCTTATTTGAGTTTTTAAAACGTGAGAGAAAGATATATGTATATATACTATATAAAATTAGGTGTATATTGTATGATATACATATATACATTTATATCATATATGTATGTACATTGCATATATACACACATTGGTATATATCCATTCATATATACATACATATATTCATTTGCTTTCATAAAATATTTCTGAAAAGGAACATAAAAAATTGAAAGCACTGGATGTCTCAGCAAAGAAGTTGGTGGTAGAGGTTCAGGGGTGAGAGGAATGTGTTTTATTTTTTTTTAATTTTATTTTTTTACTTTACAATACTGTATTGGTTTTGCCATACATTGACATGAATCTACCACAGGTGTACATGAGTTCCCAACCCTGAACCCCGCTCCCATCACCCTCCCCATTTCATCTCCCTGGGTCATCCCAGTGCACCAGCCCCAAGCATCCTGTATTCTGTATCGAGCCTAGACTAGTGAGAGGAATGCATTTTATAACAAAAAAATTCCACACGTGTTTTCCACATCAGCAGGATCATTTAGATATGTGTATATTCTTGCTTCACAGGCAACACTCATCTGATTGCCTAAGTGAAGGCAGATTTAAAAAAAACCAACACTCCCATCTAGTCTCATTTCCTATAAATGCAGCATGCTTTAGAATAAAAAGTCTGCATCTGAAGGCCATATCTGCATGTACTATTTAAAAATTAATATATGCATGGCCTTTTTACACCGATCTTGTGAAGCAGTATTTTTAATTTTCAGGGATAATTAGCATTAACTTAGTCTGTGGCTAATTTCAGTTCTTTGTCATCAAACACATTACATGTGAAGAAAAAATGACCTCACTCAGTATGTTTTTATTATGACAACAAGATTCTTTTTGGGGGGAAGGGTACTTTTTTTTTTTTGGCTTCCTTCCTTCTTCTGACCTCTCGGGCCACTTAGTGGCCCTTGTGTCTTCCTGTTCTCCCATCTGACTTCTAAATGCAAGAGTTGCTGAGAGCACATTCACTACTTTGTCCCAGTGTGATCTCATACATGCTGTTAAACTTCCAGATTTATGATTCTACCCCAGATCTCTTTTCTGACTCAAATATCTGTCTCAACTTCTAACTAGATGTTACAAGGTTATCAAAAATACATGTCAAAAATTATATTCTTTTTTTTGTGTATGTGTCTTTGTCTGGTTTTGGTGTCATAGAATGAGGTTGGAAGTATTCCTTCCTCTGCAATTTTTTTTAAAGAGTTTAAGAAGGATAGGCAATAGTTCTCTAAATGTTTGATAGAATTCTCCTGTGACGCCATCTGGTCTTGGGCTTTTGCTTCTTGGGAGATTTTTCATCACAGCTTCAATTTCAGCGCTTGTAATTGGGTTGTTCATAATTTCTATCTCTTCCTGGTTCAGTCTTGGAAGATTGAGCTTTTCTAAGAATCTGTCCATTTCTTCCAGGTTGTCCAGTTTATTGCCATATAGTTGTTCATAATAGTCTCTTACAGTCCTGTGTATTTCTGCATTGTCTGTTGTAACCTCTCCTTTTTCATTCCTAATTTTGTTGATTTGTTGATTTTATCTATTTATTTCTCGATGAATCTGGCTAAAGGTTTGTCAATTTTGTTTATCTTCTCAAAGAACCAGCTTTTATTTTTATTCTAAATAACCAATAGGTTACTGAAGAAATCAAAAGGGAAATCAAAAAATTTCTAGAAACAAATAACAATAAACACACGACAACTCAAAACCTATAGGATGCAGCAAAAGCAGTTCTAAGAGGGAAGTTTATAGCAATACAGTCCTACCTCAAGAAACAGGAAAAATATCGAATAGACAACCTAACCTTACACCTAAAACAACTGGAAAAAGAACAACAACCAAAAAAAAAACAAAACAAACCCAAAATTAGTAAAAGAAATCATAAAGATCCAAGCAGAAATAAATGAAAAAGAAATGAAAGCAACAATAGTAAAGATTATTCTTGATTCCTTATCATAGCATCCTCCAATCTACTGCTCCTCTAGATTTTTCCAACTCAGAAAGTGGCACCCTCACTGCCCAGTTGCTCAAATCAGAAATGTGACTGTCATTCTTAAAACTGCTCTCTTCTTCCTCTTTGAATCTGTTATCAGGTTACATATTTTTTAAAATATTTTGTAAATATTTCCCTTCTCCAGGGGATCTTCCTGACCCAGGGGTCAAACCTGGGTCTCCTGCATTGCAGGTAGACTCTTTGCTGTATGAGCCACCAGGGAAACCCAGTATTTCTGGAAGCCAACAATTACTCTTTGTCTTCACTACTCAAGTCTTGATCTATGTCAGCATCTTTCTTACTTGGAAGACTGTGATAGTCTCCCCAGATTCATTCATTCTTCCACTTCAATCCACGTAGCAAGTGATCATTGAAAAATACTTTTTGCATTGTGCCACTGCCCTACTTAAAACACATCGGTGGCCTCTGTCTGTCTCTTCATCTTCACCTTGCACATTCCTCCCTTCTCAGGACTTTCCTGGTGGTACAGTGATTAAAACTGTGCTTCCAATGCAGGAGGCACAGGCCCCTGGTTGGGGCACTAAGATCCCACATGCTGAGTGAAAGTGAAAGTTGCTCAGTCGTGTCTGACTCTTTGGGACCCCATGGACTATTCTCTAGGCCAGAATACTGGAATGGGTAGCCTTTCCCTTCTCCAGGGGATCTAGAGGCACAACCAAAAAAAAGGTACCAAAAGAAAATTCCCAAATTTTTCTCCCTTCTCTAAGTACACTCCAGCCCTAATGACTGCCTTCCTCCTATGGGTTGAAGGTTTCCTATCTAAGATCCTTTACACATGTTATTCTCTCCATGTGCATTCTTTTTCCCTCCATAATATTTCTCTTCCCCATCTCTCCCAACTTTTACTCATTCTTTATTTTTTAATGTCAGATCCTCAGAAGTGCATCCTCTTTAACTACAAAATCTGATTTAGGGCCCCTTTTTTATTCCCTTGCAAAATAGCCTCCTGTTATTTTTTTCTTTCAATTAGTTTCAATTTCAATATAAATAAATGCATTTATATTTATAGTCTTTCAACATAGTCATTTTGTTCACTTTTCTACCCAGCAACCAGAACAGTTTCTGATTTGTAGCAGACAGTATTTGTTGAATGAGAACGAATGACCTTTGTTAACTGAAGAGATTTTTGTATTTTTTTTTTTTGCTCTGTTCTAGCCAAGATATCTTTTTGATTGTGATTTCTCTTCCCACATAGCTTGTAACTAGGATAGAATGCACTGATCATTTGAGAGATATCTCTTAGTTTAAAAAGTGATCTTCACAACACCTTTTCAGGATAAACATACACACACACACACACACACACACACACACACACAAACTAGGAGTAGAAGGAACTTGTCTCAACATAATGGAAGCTGTATACTAAAAACAGGGTTTCCCAGGTGCTGCTAGTGGTAAAGAACCCGCCTGCCAATGCAGGAGATGAAGAGGTAAGGGTTTGATCCCTGAGTCGGGAAGATGCTCTGGAGGAGAGCATGGCAACCCACTCCAGTATTCTTGCCTGGAGAATCCCATGGACAGAGGAGCCTGGTGGGCTACGGTCCATAGGGTAACAAAGAGTCTGAAGTGACTTAGCACACACAGTAAACATCATCATGAAAACCTGAAAGCTTTTCCCTCAAGATCCAGAATCAGGTAGGGATGTTTGACTAGAATTAGGAAGTTCTGTTGTTTATTCGCCATAACCGACTCTTTCGCGACACTATGAGCTGTAGCCTGCCAGGCTCCTCTGTCCATGGGATTTCCCAGGCAAGAATACTGGAGTGGGTTGCCATTTCCTACTCCAGGGGATCTTCCTGACCCAGGGATCTAACCTGCGTTTCCTGCATCTCCTGCACTGCAGGTGAATTTTTTACCACTGAGCCACCAGGAAAGCCCAGGAAGTTCTAATCAGAGTAATTAGGCAAGAAAAAGACATAAAGGCATCCAAATTGGAAAGGAAAAAGTAAAATTATCTGCAGATTATTTGATAGTCCATGTAGAAAACTCTAAAGATTCAATACACAGAAGAAAAAACTATTATAATTAATAAATGCACTCAGCAAATCAACAAAATATAAGATCAACACAAAAAAGTGAGTTGTATTTCTGTGGACCAACAATGAACAATCTGAAAAGGAAATTACAAAAACAATTCCATTTGTAATAGCATACAATAGATTTAGGAATGAACTTAACCAAGGAGGTGAAAGGCTTGTGCAATGAAAATTATTGCTGACATATATTGCTGAAAGAAATTTAAATAGATGGAAACACATCCCTTGTTCATGAATTGGAAGGCTTAAGTAAAAAGTCAATGCTACTCAAAATAATGTACAGATTCAATCACTATCAAAGTCCCTTTGACCTTTTTGCAGAAATAGAAGCAACTATCCTATATTCACGTGGAATCTCATGGCATTCTGACTAACCAAAACTATCTCACAAAAGAACAAAACTGGAAGATTCAACACTTTCCAATTTTAAGAACTTACTACAAAGCTACAGCAATAAAAATAGTGTGATACCATATAAAACAGACATACAGACCAATGGAATAGAATAGAGAACCCAGAAATAAACCATTATATATATGGTGATATTGTTTTGGACAAGGGGTCCAAGACCACTCAATGGGGAAAGGACAGACTTTTCAATAAGTGGTGTTAGGAACACTGGATATCCACATACAGAAGAATGAAGCTGGATCCCATCTAACATCATATATAAACCTTAGCTCAAAATGAATCAAAGACCGAAATGTAAGACCTAAAACAATAAAACTCTTGGGAGAAAAAAGTGTAGGATAAAATGTTCACAACTTTGGATTTGGCAGTGATACCATCTTGGATATGATACCAAGCACACAGGTAACAAAAGAAAAAACAGACACATTTGACTTCATGAAAACTGAACATTTCTGTATATCAAAAGTCTCTATCAATAAAGTAAAAAGGTAACCCATAGAAGAAAATATTTGCAAATCTTATATCTGATCCAGGATTAATACCCAGAATATACAGAAAACTCATAAAACTCAACAACAGAGAACCAAACAACCCAGTTTACAAAATGGGCAAAGGGCTTGAATAGACATTTCTCCACAGAAGATATACAAATGGCTCAGCAGTAAACAATCCACCTGCAAGGCAGGAGACACAGGTTTGATTCCTGTGATCAGGAAGATCCCCTGGAGAAAGAAATGGCAACCTACTCCAGTATTCTTGCCTGGGAAATCCCATGGGCAGAGGAGCCTGGTGGGCTATAGTCCATGAGGTCCCAAAAGAGTCAGACACACGACTGAACACACACACACAACACACACAACAATAAGCACAAGAAAAGACACTTAACATCACTAATCAGTAGAGAAATGCAAATCAAAACTAAAATGATGTAACACCTCCCAGCTATTAGTGGGAGTGGTAGTATGACCACTACCAAAAAAACAGAAAAGACAAGTGTTGGCAAAAATGTGGAAAAATTGGGACCCTTGTACAGCATTGGTGGGAAGGTAAAATAAATATTCACTGGAAGGACTGATGCTGAAGCTCCAGTATTTGGTCATCTGATGTGAACAGACAACTCATTGGAAAAGTCCCTGATGCTGGGAAAGATTGAGGGTAGAAGGAGAAGAGGGCATCAGAGGATGAGGTGGCTGGACAGCATCATTGATGCAATGAACATGAACTCTGGCAAACTACAGGAGATGGTGAGGGACAGGGAGGCCTGGTGTGCTGCAGTTTATGGGGTTGCAAACAGCTGGACATGACTGGGCGGCTAAAAACAACAAAATGGTATAGCAGCAATGGAAAAGAGTATGACAGTTCCCCAAAAACTTAAAAATATGATAACCATATAATTCAGCAAATCTACTTTTGGACTTACGTTCAAAAGAATTGAAAGCAGGGTTTTGAAGAGATATTTGTACACTCGTGTTCATAGCAGCATTATTTACAACAGCTAAAACATGGAAGCAAATCAAGTGTCCATCTACAGAAGGAGAGATAAGCAAAATGTGGTATATACAGACAATGGAGATCTCGCTCTCTCTCTTTTTTTTCTTTTTGGCTGCACTATACAGCATGCAGAACTTCCCCAACCAGGGACTGAACCCATGGCCCCTGCCGAGGAAGCGTGGAGTCTTAACCATTGGATGGCCAGGGAAGTCCTGAGACAATGGAGTATTATTGTTTTACAAAGGAAGAAAATTCTAGATAAGTGAGAATTTATCATATACAGCTGACCCTTGAATGACACGAGTTTGAACTGTGTGGGTCCACTTACATGTGGATTCTTTTCAATAGTAATCACTACGGTACGACATGATCTGTGGTTGGTTGACTCTGAGGGTACAAAACCATGAACATGGAGGAACCAAGTAGACAAAAGGTGTCTATAAGTTATATGCAGATTTTCAACTGGGTGGAGGATCAGTGCCCCTAGCCCCAGTATGGTTAAAGGGTCAGCTATATATATTTTTAACATCTGTCCTAAGGTAATAGGAATAAAGAAATGATGCCTATACACAGATGTGACAAAAAATTTACAGTGAGTTTTCAAAAATATTTGTATATAAAAATTTTTAACTAAAGTAAGCTTTTCTACAATGCTCTCAAATTCTGTGCTTGTGAAAAAGCTTGAAAAAAATTGTCATTTCCCCCCCACTGTGTTGTCTGTAGAATAAAAATCAGTGTAAGTAGTAGAAATTGTTATTGCTCTGATATTTTGTAATGTCATATAGTTTACCAAATTTCTATAATTTAAAATTTCATAAAATAATCTTTTCCTTCTTGGATACTTATAGGCTCATTTATTTTGAGTTGAAGACAGCTCTACTTACATAAACTTATTGCTTAATAAATTACGTAACCTTACAAATAGAAATATTAGATTCACAAAATAGAGAAAGCCAGAAAGTAAAAGTAATATTCCGTATTAGTGAAACACATATAGTAAATTATGGAATATAAGGCACCTAGAATAGCAGGTTTTGAAAGTCAAATGTCAGAAAGAAGGTGATTCTCTTTAACAATCCTCAGTGATGCAATTTATAAATTTTCTCCTTGATTTTATATTATTTTCTTAATTTTCCTTCCTTCAAATGTAAACCTGTCAGCCTATATAACATTATGGATATTGAAAATATTAATAGGTGTGAATAGCTGCAAATGACATAGGCTACCAGAGAATACATGTAATTTGTGGATCTCTGGAACAATATGTCGAAAACACTTCAGAGTAGTAAAAGTACACAGAATACACAGTTATTTCTAATTCAAAATACTTTACAGTTTTTAACCTTGTGTTTCTTGCATTAATACAGTGAAGAAAAAAATGTGGAGTTCTGAGTGCTGACTTTTTCAGGGCCCAGAAATGAATGGTTATCTGAAACAAGTACATAATTATAATGAATTATGCTATAGAACTGGAAAATCTAAAATCAAACTTTAAGCAAGTTACGAGGAAACCCTGATGCTAGTAACAAAAATTTTTTGTTCTCTATATAAGTAGATAATCCAATTATTCTTTAAACACTGCCTAAGCATTTTGGTAAAGACTTTTTCTATTCTTCATAGTATTTTCCTCCTTGAAAAAACTTATGGTTTCATTTTTATGTTTTCTGTGTTTTTTCCCATGTGCTAAAATGATTTTATTTTTAAAAATCCACTATTTCTTATTAGCAATGTAAATGACTTTGTGCTTTTCAAGGACACCAATGTCGTGCTCCAGCTGCTTCATCTCTTCTTCCAGCTTCTGCTTGCGAATCTTCTTTGGTATGGAGTCAATGAAGACCGAGAGGGACTGAAACTCCTTATGCACCTCTTCCCAGTTCTTTTTCAGCCCCTGCAAATGGTAAAGAAAGCTGTATATACCAAAGCAAACCACAGGAGCAGAGTACATCACAAAGAAAATTGCACTGGGAGGAAAAATGTAAACAGGTAAAGAAAACTGCCAAAAATAACTAAAAAATGATATGTGTTTATCAAGTTCTTGGCCATTGTAACGAAGCAGACTGTATACAGGCCAAACCCTGTCCGTGATTGTGTGCTCAATTCCCATTGGGAGTATTTATTTTCTTTGTTTTTAATCTTACTGTACTTGTTTTTACCATCAAATACATGTATGTGGAATTATGAGTAGTATGAAACTAAGCTTTTAGCAAATGCTTTGGTGAAAACAACTGAGAACTGATATCCTCAAGCAAAAAGAAATTTTTTTTGAACAGGAAATTATTTCTTATAAAAATTTTAGTTCAACAGAGAAATCATCAAAACACTAGATTCTGACATACATGGACATGTTTTCTTGTATCCGACTAAATGGAATGGTATAAAATGAAATTCAAATTAACAAGAGATGATCTTTTATGTGTTTTCAATAACAGGAAGAATTCTTCCTCCACATAGTTAAGAGATCTATACTTCCATTAATCTCTTCTACAAATGACTCAGATGTCATGCTAATTCAATAAGGTATGTGTGTGCGCTTAGTTGCTCAGTCAAACCCAACTCTTTACAACCCCATGGACTGCAGCCCGCCAGGTGACTCTGTTCATGGGGATTCTCCAGGAAAGAATACTGGAGTGGGTTGCCATGCCCTCCCCCAGGGGATCTTCCCAACTTGGGATTGAACCCAGGTCTCCTGCATTGCAGGCAAATTCTTTACTACCTGAGCCACCAATTCAATAAGGCAGTTAATGTTTAATGTTCTCAGCAAACAACAAATTCAAAATTAGGAATCTCTTTAGGAACAACAATGGTTATTTCCATCTCTGCTTAGTTATTATTTCTTATCACAATGTACTAGAAGCCCCACTGACAAAATGATCAAACTAATTGAACTCATGCAATGAAATTTTATAAATTAATAATTTCTATTGTTCACAATGGGTACACCAATCATGTTATTTACATAAAAATGGAAAGTAAAACAAAATGGAATATTGCCTCAAAATTATGATCCCTGACACACAGATGGAAAAAGATATCTCATTCAAATGTAAACCAAAAGGAAGTTGGGGTAGATATACTTAGGTCAGAAAAATCTGACTTTAAAAGTAAGACTGTAATAAGAGAAAAAGGGCATTACATAATGATAAAGCAGTTGATACAACAAAAGTATATAACATCTGTAAATATTTATGTGCCCAACATGTGAAGTGAGTGAAGTGAAAGTCACTCAGTTGTGTCCAACTCTTTGAGATGCCACGGACTATACTGTCCATGGATTTCTCCAGGCCAGAATACTGGAGTGGTTAGCCTTTCCCTTCCCCAGGGGATCTTCTCAACCCAGGGATTGAACCCAGATTTTCCACATTGCAGGCAGATTCTTTACCAGCTGAGCCACAAGGGAAGCCCAACATAGGAGCGTCATAATATACAAAGCAAATATTACAAATTTAAAGCAAAAAAAAAAGACAGCACTATGATTATAGTAGGGGACTTGTAATACCCTACTTCCATTAATGAATAGATCATCCAGACAGAAAATCAGTAAGGAAGCATCGACTTTAAATGACAGGTTATATCAGATGGATTTTTACAGAAATGTAAAAAATTTTCCATCCAATGACTAAAAAAGCACACTCTTCTCAAGTGTACATAGAATATTCTCCAGAATATATTATATATTAGGTCACAAATCAAGTCTTAATAAATTTAAGAGGACTGAAATCATATCAAATATATTTTCTGATCACAGTGGTATGAAACTAGAAACCAACCATATGAAAAAAATTAGAAAATTCATGAATAGGTGGCGATTAAACAACATGATCCTGAACAATCAATGAGTCAAAGAAGAAATCAAAAGAGAAGTTTAAAAATACCTTGAGTCAAACTAAAATGGAAATATACTAATATTTATAAGATTCAGCAAAGGCAGTTAAAAAATGGCAGTTCATAGTAGTAAATGCCTACCTCAAGAAACAAGAACAATCCCAAATAAACAACCTAACATTACACCTCTAGGAATCAGAAAAAGAAGAACAAAGCCCGAATTTAGTAGAAGGCAATAACAAAGATTAGAACATAAATAAATAAAATAGAGACTAAAAAGACAACAGAAAAGATCAGTGAAATAATGACTGGTCCTTTGAAAGGATGAACAAATTTAACACAGCTCTAGCTAGATTCACCAAGAAAAAAAAGGACTCAAATAAATAAAAATAAAAGTGGAGATATAATCAATACCACAGAAATACAAAGAATCATGTTGTCTACTACGAACAATTATATGCCAACATAATGGACAGCTTAGGAGAAACAGATAAATTGCCAGAAGCATACAATGTACCAAGGCTGAATCATGAAGAAAGAGAAAATCTGGATAGACCAATTACTAGTAAGAAAATTAAATTAGTAACCAAAAACCTACTAACAAATAAAAAGTTCAAGACCAGACAGTGGATTCTACCAAACCCTCAAAGAAGACTTTTACCAATCCTTCTCAAACTCTTCAAAACACAGAAGAGAAGGGAACTCTTTCATACTCATTTTATGAAGCTAGCATGATCCTTGTTCCAACATCAGACCATGGTGCCACAAAAAAAGAAAATTATAGGCCAATATCCCTTGGAACATAAATGCAAAAGTTCTCAACAAAATATTAGCAAACTGAATTTAACAATACATTAAAAGAACCATATACAAACATACTTTGGAGATATATCAGGCTTGGTTCCAGACCACTTCAATAAAACAAAAAACCCACCCTGGGTTGGGATCTAGGGAGGAGGAAATGACAACCCATTCCAGTATTCTTGCCTGGAGAATTCCATGGACAGAGGAGCCTGATAGGGTCACAGAGAGTTGGACATGACTGAACGACTGAGCACCCACATGCACACTATATCATAGTCTATTAAGTGTGCAATAGCATTATGTCTTAAAAAACAAATACTTGAATAAAAAAATACTATATTGCTAAAAAATGTTAACCATCATATGATAGTGCAGGGTTATGACAAACTTTCAGTTTGTAAAAATCTCAATGTCTGTGAAGCACAATAAAACGAAGTACAATAAGACAAGGTATGCGGTACTGTAATCAAGTGGGATTTATCCTGAGGGTGCAACATCCACGAATCAGTCCATGTGATATGCTACATTAATGAAATAAATGATAAAAATCATATGAGCACCTCAACTGACATAGAGAAAGCATGATAAAATTCAGCTTCCATTTATGATTTAAAAACTCTCCACAAGGTACACATAGAGGAAACATACCTCAACATAATAAAGGTCAAATATGACAAGCCCATAGCTAACATCATACTCAATGGTTAAAAGCTAAAAGTTTTTCTTCTAAGGTCAGGAATAAAACAAAGATGCCCACTCTTGACACTTTTATTTAACATGGTATTAGAAGTTGTAGAAGAACTGTACAAAAAAGATCTTCACAACCAAGATAATCACGATGGTATGATCACTCACCTAGAGCCAGACATCCTGGAATGTGAAGTCAAGTGGGCCTTAGAAAGCACCACCATGAACAAAGCTAGTGGAGGTGATGGAATTACAGTTGAGCTATTTCAAATTCTGAAAGATGATGCTGTGAAAGTGCTGCATTCAATATGTCAGCAAATCTGGAAAACTCAGCAGTGGCCACAGGACTGGAAAAGGTCAGTTTTCATTCCAATCCCAAAGAAAGGCAATGCCAAAGAATGCTCAAACTACCACACAACTGCACTCATCTCACATGCTAGTAAAGTAATGCTCAAAATTCTCCAAGCCAGGCTTCAACAATATGTGAACCGTGAACTTCCAGATGTCCAGGCTGGTTTTAGAAAAGGCAGAGGAACCAGAGATCAAATTGCCAACATCTGCTGGATCATCAAAAAAAGCAAGAGAGTTCCAGAAAAACATCTATTTCTGCTTTATTGACTATGCCAAAGCCTTTGACTGTGTGGATCACAATAAACTGTGGAAAATTCTGAGAGAGATGGGAATACCAGACCACCTGATCTGCCTCTTGAGAAACCTATTTGCAGGTCAGGAAGCAACAGTTAGAACTGGACATGGACCAACAGACTGGTTCCAAATAGGAAAAGGAGCACGTCAAGGCTGTATATTGTCACCCTGCTTATTTAACTTATATGCAGAGTACATCATGAGAAATGCTGGGCTGGAAGAAGCACAAGCTGGAATCAAGATTGCCAGGAGAAATATCAATAACCTCAGATATGCAGATGACACCACCCTTATGGCAGAAAGTGAAGAGGAACTAAAGAGTCTCTTGATGAAAGTGAAAGAGGAGAGTGAAAAGCTGGCTTAAAACTCAGCATTCAGAAAATGAAGATCATGGCATCCGGTCCCATCACTTCATGGGAAATAGATGGGGAAACAGTGGAAACAGTGGCTGACTTAATTTTGGGGGGCTTCAAAATCACTGCAGATGGTGACTGCAGCCATGAAATTAAAAGACGCTTACTCCTTGGAAGGAAAGTTATGACCAACCTAGATAGCATATTGAAAAGCAGAGACATTACTTTGCCAACAAATGTCTGTCTAGTCAAGGCTATGGTTTTTCCAGTGGTCATGAATGGATGTGAGAGTTGGACTGTGGAGAAAGCTGAGCGCTGAAGAATTGATGCTTTTGAACTGTGGTGTTGGAGAAGACTCTTGAGAGTCCCTTGGACTGCAAGGAGATCCAACCAGTCCATTCTAAAGGAAATCAGTCCTGGGTGTTGTTCATTGGAAGGACTGATGCTGAAGCTGAAACTCCAATACTTTGGCCACCTCATGTAAAGAGTTCACTCCTTGGAAAAGACCCCGATGCTGGGATGGATTGAGGGCAGGAGGAGAAGGGGACGGCAGAGGATGTGATGGCTGGATGGCATCACCGACTCAATGGACATGAGTTTGAGTAAACTCCAGGAGTTGGTGATGGACAGGGAGGCCTGGCGTGTTGCGATTCATGGGATCGCAAAGAGTCGGACACAACTGAGTGACTGAGCTGAGCTGAGCCAGAGATCAAGAGTGGCATAATTTAAAATTATTGATTACAGAAAAGAAAGAAAATGTAGTCCTTAAAAAGCATGGCTATACATTTAGATTTATGAGGGAATTAGAACTGTCTTATATAATGATACCTTCATAATAAGCCCTCAAAGTACAATCTTGTAAACTTCCAGGGGACAAAATGGTTTATTTCCATGTTAAGATAAAAATGACTACAGGATTGGACACACTTTATAGAGAAGATTTGTTGAGAAAAAAGGCTACAGATGTTGAACATTTCTTGAGAGAGATTACATCAAGGAAAAAGAAGGAAAAATATCTTTTAAATTTTAAAAAGAGGGAGATGGGTTAACACAGTTCTTAATAGTGTTTGAGAAGTATTCCAAAAAGAAGTCTTCAAAAGAGTTCTATTTTTCCATAGCCTTTCATTATGAAATGGGAAATGTGTTTCCACAGTGCTCTACAGGGGTGCCCACTGCAGAGGTGAAATCTATGTATTTATACACTTTGAAATATGAAAGGTTTTTTTCAAAGCTCCTTGCGTGATATTTCCCTATTACTTGTGGTCACAGCAGCTATACGTTTCACAGTATTTCTTTTTAAAGGAGAGTTTGCTTTATATTCTAGTTTGTACAATAACATTTGGTTCAAAGTCAACTGCTAGGTATGGGAACTAAATGTGATTATATTGAAATAACCTCTTTGCTGCTTTTTAGTTATTTCATTTAAAAAAATCTTTTATGCACTGCAGCAATACTGATTTTCCCTTATTTTTATATCTTAACTTTTCTTCCTTCTGGTCTGATACTGAAGCAATATTGTTAATTTTGGGAAAACTTCATACAGGGAGAAGCTGTCATAAAATAGTAAGAAGTGTCTTCAGCTCCAG
The DNA here is from genome assembly GCF_032405125.1 of Capricornis sumatraensis. Classification (NCBI taxonomy): domain Eukaryota; kingdom Metazoa; phylum Chordata; class Mammalia; order Artiodactyla; family Bovidae; genus Capricornis; species Capricornis sumatraensis. The sequence goes on from NC_091083.1 coordinate 28,906,512, forward strand.
GCTCCTCTGCTGCCACCCCACCCCCATCCATTTTTTACCTTCTAGTCCTGCTCTGTAACTAGGTGGTGGGGGTTAAGGGTGAGAGTATTAATCCCTATGGGCTGCTCTTTCCCCATTGTTTGTCCCCAGCCAATGCCTGAGTTCAGCCAAGGAGGGCACTGGTGGGAGGAAAGTGAGCTTGGGGCATTTCTACCCCCTCCCTCGATGTCACGTGGACACGACTGGCCCTTCCATTTGTGACTACAGTGCCCGTCAGGGACCCCTCTCCAAGCTCCGGCTCCCGCCTGGCTCTGGTAATGCTGTTTCCAGACCCTGCCTTTCCAGCCTAGGGTGGTGGTGATTCCCACTGTTCCTAGTCCTGGGTGCCTCAATGTTCCTCGCTGGTTCCCTTAGCGCTGCTTCACCTCTGTAAACAGCTTCTTTGTAAATTCTCTTCAGAATCCCTGTCTAGCATGTTTTCTGAATCCCTGGTGGATAGAGCTTCCATCTGTGCACGTGTGTGCTATGTGGTGAGAAAACACCTCCCTGGGAACTGGCTGATGTGAGTTTTAGTCCCTCTTTGTTGCTGTTGTTTAGTTTGCTCAGTTCTGTCCGACTCTTTGTGACCCCACGGCCTATAGCCTGTCAGGCTCCTCTGTCCATGGGATTCTCTAGGCAAGCTTTCTGGAGTGGGTTGCCATTTCCTCCTCCAGGGTATCTTACCGACTTAGGGATCAAACCTGCATCTCCTACATTGACAGGTGGATTCTTTACCACTGAGCCACCAGGGAAGCTGTCCCTCTTTAGCTAGTTGTTAATTTTGTGAACCAGGGCAAATGTAAACCAAACTCCAAGCTCCCTGATGGTAAGGATCGCAACAGTATCCTCTGGGCTGGGTAGACGGCCTGGAACATGGTAGATGTTCAGGAGATGAATGGATGGATGGATGAACAAAAGAGCCGACATAATATATTTGCATTTTATATCCTCACCTGGGAAATGAGAAGTTTGGAATCTTTAGGCCAGATGATTCCTTCCTGGAAAATGGGACTGACTGTAATTCTAAAGAACAAGCAGAATGAATCCTACTCGGGGACATGTGAACATATTGTCACAGAACTACAAGCAGCTCAACCAGGGGAGGGAGCAGTGTTCAGGTTTGTGAGAAGCAGAGCCAGTGGCTTTGTTACCATGGCAGCTACACTACTCAGGCTAATAAGGCATCCAAGGTGGGGTCAGCTACTGTCCATCAGAGTGTATGCAAAGAAATTGCATGACCACATTAGGAATCCAAGGATTGCTGACCTACTACGGAGGTGCCTGAGCAAAGAGCCTTTTCCTTCCCAGGGAAGTTCTTCCTCTCTTTCCCTATCTTTCAGCATTATTTAGATACAAAATGGCTTTTACAAAAGCACATAAGTTTTAAGAATGGCAGAGTCAGAAAGAAGGAGGGAAGAAAGGAGAGAAAGAGAGGGGGAGGGAGGGAGGGAAGTAAGAGCAGGGCTCTTCCTGAAAGTGACAGGCAGCGGCGACGTCTGCCAGGCTTCTTGCCTGCCTGTCCTCCCTTCTTCTTTCCAGCGCACTATTATTAACCATCCGGGTTTACACTGGGCACCAAGTTAGACAATGCAGCGACTGCTGACCACAGAGAGACTTGGTTCCTGCCCTCAGGCCACTTCTGTCACATGGGATACTCTCTTACTCTTCAGTTTAAAGCCCAGCTAAAGACCTACCTACATCTCGCAGTGGGTGTTCATGCCTGGGAACCTTATAAAACATGATCTGCACATAGACACACATCTCTGTATGTACACACATCCAGAGCACCTCTCATCAACTAAATCACAACATTATTCAGAGCAGAAATTTTATCTTATGACCCTTGGGGCTTAGCATGATACTCTATGCAGAACAGGTATTTAATAAATGTTTATTGATGATTATGATGACACTGATAAAATGTTAAGAATTTATAACAGCATATGAATCCATTTTCAATAGAAATTAACGTAAAAATATTTTTTTTTTCTGTTTTGAAAAGGTCACTAGAAATTGTTTTGTAGAAAGCTTTCACAGTAACAAAACAAGGACTAAAGTACTATTTTTACCTCTATAAGAGACAGGATGACTCTAGAAGAATATAAGTAGATGCTTACTAAATACTCTCTAAAGATGATTGAGCAACCGTGCTCATATCCCCCAAATATTTTAAATGCTTCAGATAAAAGTCTTGCATTAAAAACTCCAACATAAGTGTCTTTAAGTCTATTTTAGTCAAAATAAAGAAAACATAGGTAAAACCTAACACTTGGTTATTTTAAAATCTAGACATTTGCTTATAAGAAAGAAAAAAAAAGTTGATCTAGGGACAGGACAGTTTCAATTATTCTACAGCTCCACCTAGTGAAAAATATCTATTTATGAATATTATTTTTGAAAAATTCAGGGCCATGGGAATGGAAATAAAAATGCTTTTTTGCTTTATTTATGCATATTCATGTAAGAGTTGGACTATAAAGAAAGCTGAGTGCCGAAGAATTGATGCTTTTGAACTGTGGTGTTGGAGAAGACTCGTGAGAGTCCCTTGGACTGCAAGGAGATCCAACCAGTCCATCCCAAAGGAGATTGGTCCTGGGTGTTCATCTGAAGGACTGATGTTGAAGTTGAAACTCCAGTACTTTGGCCACCTGATGCAAAGAGCTGACTCATTTGAAAAGACCCTGATGCTGGGAAAGATTGAGGGCAGGAGAAGAAGGGGACGACAGAGGATGAGATGGTTGGATGGCATTATCAACTCGATGGACATGGGTTTGGGTGGACTCCAGGAGTTGGTGATGGACAGGGAGGCCTGGCGTGCTGCCATTCATGGGGTCACAAAGAGTCAGACACGACTGAGCAGCTGAACTGAACTGAACTGAACTGATGCATATTTATTGAAGGAGAAGGTGAACTTTCTTATGACACTACTCAGGAAAAAACAGAAGCTCACTCAGTCAGAAAAGAATTATTATTCAACAATCCCTATATTACAACATTTTGCTCTTCCCAAAGAAACAGCTTTGCTGCATGTAATTGTCACTGTAACCAAAAGACAGTGTTCTGATTTCAAAAATCAAAGCGCTGGCCTTAATGATCATTGATGTTAGGCCCTCCTTTCAGAAATGTTCCAAAGAATTCCACGCAGATGTGAATTACAGAACGCTTACCTGCAGAACTGCATCCCTTTCTTCATCAGATAGCCTTTTCATAGCTGCTTTCCTGAGGTTTTCCTGGATATAGTTATCGTATTCTTCTTGGGCTTTCTTCACTTCCTCGTTTCGCTTACATATATATTCAGGTGTGACACCATAATCCTTATAAAGATTTTTCAGAAAAAAAAAAAAAGAAAAAAAATCCTGAAAGTTACCTTATATACATGTACATACCAAGCAAAGATTAGGAGCAAAAGAAATGTTACAGACTTAAAGCTTTTGCTCAAAACACTGCAAATTGACAAGTCAGCGATTTTTTTTTCCTATTGGGAACTAGTAGCTTTTATCTTGAGGTCTCTTTTGCATAACTTTGTGGTTTTTTTTTAAAGAAAGATAAATGCTTCTAATGCATTGTAAAAACAGACCCTTAAAACTACTAGGCACATCTGCTTTAAGAAAAAAAATGACTTGGGCCCCTAAGGTTGTTTTTGGAAATACAAAATACAATTTTAGGCTCCTGGGCTGCTTATAAGGACTGACAATGAAGCAATCAGCTGTGATTCTTTTAAGTTAGTGAATGTGTTGCTACCACTGTGCAGAGACACAGAACTACTCCCTGTTCATTCTCCAAAAATACTATTTGAGGATGTACTTGGTGGTAGCTACACTAGTGAATAAGAAAGGCAATTTCTGTCCTCACAGAATGTGTTTTCTGTGGGGAAAAAAGCTTATCAAAAAGAGATTATAAAATAATATTTATAAATACAGTAAGAAGAAAGAGAGTCATAAGAGCTAATTGAGATAAAATGTCAGGGAAGATCTCTCTGAGGAAGCTGCTGTTGAGAGATATGAGTCATTGAAACTATGCACAAATATCCTGGTTCTTCTCCTTGGAGGCAATACTTCCCTGCTCCCCTTTCAATTAAGATGTAACCATGTGACCAGCATTACCCCATGCGAGTGCAAGTAACTTCTGTCCTTTTTGAATCTTATGAACTAATGGATGACTTGCCATGTTCTTTTTCTCTCTGGTATGATGATGTTCTTTTTCTCTCTGGTATGCTTTGGGTTGCTGGGTCTTGGAATGAGGATCAGAAGTAGAGCTCCCAGCAACCCTCAAAGTACATGCAGCACAAGGAAGCACTGAAACTTAGTTACTTTTAGTTACTTAAATTTGGGGGTTATTTGTTAGCCACAGCATAACCCAACCTAATCCTGACTGAACAAGGGATAGAAACCTTAGCTATTAATATAAATGTGCTCTGGAAAGTTGCAAAGCACTATTCTGATAAACTCTAAGAGCTCAGTACTCTGAGCATTTAGTTATTAGTACTTTGGGTAAATTAGTTCAATGGTAACCAGTTCAGTCCACTTCAGGAAACACTGAGGGCAACACCTCTTTTTGGCTCAGTACAATCAGTGAGGTTCATAATGATGATTCTGTGTCATCACAAGAGATTATATTTGGCATATTCTGTTTAAGAAAAAGAACTACCTCACAGATGAGGAAAAGCTGCAGTGATCTGAAATATTCTCATGTGCTGGATCATTGAGAGCTAATGCATACTATTAATATTAATAATTGCCTATATTATAATATCCACTCATCATTGAGTTTTTACTAGGTGCCAGGTATTGTGTCAAGTGCTTAACATATTTTATATCATTTAATCCTCACAATGCTGTGATAAATCTAATAACTTGTTAAAAAAAATCATGGAGTTAAGTAAGTGGCAGAGTTAGAATTTGAAATGCTGTCTTACTATTATCTCTGTATAACTCAGGCCAACATCCATGCTTCACTGTGCTAACACAAATTGCCCTCATGGCACAGAGAGGCACACAATACTTTACTTGGAACTAAAACATGAGGTTCACTCGTTTTTAAAAAGTGGCATCGCCCTAAAAAGGACCTATTGTCTCACGTAACAATAAAAGATTTTAAAACTTAACTCTGATAAGTGGAAAGTAAGTTGAGTTAGTCCTTCCTGAGCTCTGACTGCTTAGCCACCAAGAGTATTACTAGGAGCAGAGACTCTGCATTGCTTGGTAGACAAGCTCAGGTAGACTAACCTAGCATTTTTCTGTCTCTGTGATGGAGACTCAATTTCCTGTTCAAGGCAGAAAATGTATCGAAGTGGGCAGCTTACACAGAATGCAGCCATGAGGAGGGGGGACACAGAGCCTGATCATCAAAGGAGAAGGGGTGTTTTGTGTGTGTGGGGAGATGGTGGAGAAATGATGGTGGAAATGGTTTTAAAAAGCCAGGAGAAAGAAATTTCTGCTTTTCCACACCCTATGGGACAGGAAGTCTGAGCAGCCTCCAGGGGCCACAGAAGGAGGAAGTAACAAAGAGAAGCTGGAAATCTTCATTGTCATGTGCTGCCAACTCCTAGACTCCTACTGAGGTGTCTTAGCCAACTGAGCATCAGGGGCTTTTCAGGGACTAAGCAGTTTTTCTCTAACAACGGCCTTGAGGCTCCTGTTTTGATTGTGAACAGGCATTGGATTCATCATGGTGGATCACTGGATGAACTTAATGCAAGCCCCTCAACCATCACTATTACAATTTCCTTTTTACTCTTCCTTCTTCCTTTCCTTTCTTTTTTGCCACAAGTTATTAAGCATAGGCTTCCCCGGTAGTTCAGAGGTAAAGAATCTGCCTACAAGGCTGGAGCCACAGGAGATGTGGGTTCAATCCATGGCTTGGGAAGATCCCCTGAAGGAGGGCATGGCAACCCACTCCAGTGTTCTTGCCTGAAGAATCCCATGGACAGAGAGGAGGCTGGTGGGTTATGGTCCACAAGGTCACAAAGAGTCGGACACTACTGAAGCAACTGAGCACGCACACATTATATTATGTACTGGAGAAAGAAATGGCAACCCACTCCAGTATTCTTCCCTGGAGAATCCCATGGACAGAGGAGCCTGGCAGGCTACAGTCCATGGAGTCACAAAGACTTAGACATGACTGAGTGACTGAGCACGCTCATTATTATGCATTACTATTCTTTAGAATTTTGTACTCATACTATGTGTGTTTCCAGCATTTTTGTGTTTCATAAACATGCAAAATAAAATAGGTTTCATGTAAGGCATTTTTCATAAGCTTTTTAAGCTTTAAACTTCTACATTTAAACAGCTAAACCCATGCTTCTATAATTTTCACCAGTGAAATCATATGCTTATCTGATAATCACCTTTTCAGATAGAAATGAAGGTCCTGAAAAGACTAGATTGTTGTTCAATACTTTCAAGGTCTGTTTTACTCCACACACAAGTGAATATATTCAAACTGAAATAGTACTGTGAATTATTTATACTACACTGATAGGATGGACAGTTCTAAAGTTGTTTTCCTCTTCATTTCTCTCATTCTGTTACAAAGATCATGTAAAGTAAAAGAAACTGAAAGTGAAAGTCGGACTCAGTCATGTCGGACTCAGTCATGTCCGACTCTTTGCGACCCCATGGACTATACAGTCCATGGGATTTCCCAGGCAAGAATACTGGAGTGAGTTGCCTTGCCCTCCTCCAGGGGATCTTCCTAACCCAGGGGTCGACTCCAGGTCTCCCACACTGTGGGCAGATTCTTTACCATCTGAGCCACCACGGAGGCCCAAGATAATGTAAACTAATAACTAAATCCTAGAATCTTCTGAAAGGTTATTCTTTCCAGATTTACAATAATGACTGTGCTTCTAGCGACAATTCCACCTCACCAAAAATGAATATCTTTTAGAGAATGCTTGTTATAATTCTTAAGTATACTAATAATTGAAATTAAGGAAAACAACTATAGTTTTCCTTTACTAAACTACATGTTGTTCATTCCAAATTCTCTGTACGTTCACCATACTAAATTTGGACCAAACGCAGACTTCAGGGGAATGAGAATTGACAATCTAGATAATTTGTTCAGTGAGAGCACTGTTTTTTAATTGAAGTAAAGGTGATTTACAATAGTATATCAGTTTTAGGTATACAACATAGTGGTTCAAAATTTTCATAGATTATAGATTATAACACCATTTAAAGCTGTTAAAAATGTTGGCTATATTTCCCTTGTAGCTTACTTGTTTAATATATCCTAGTAGCTTATTTATTTTATCCATACTAATTTGTACCTCTTAATCCCCTCTACTTTTCCACTCCCCGCTGGTAACCATTAGTTTGTCAGAAAGCACCATTAGTAATAATAGAATCTTTATGAATAATTTGAATATCAGGTCTTTTTAAAAATTACGGTACTCAATTATATAACACTTTATTACTTGAAAATTTTCCCCATTCTGGTTTTAGCACTGGAAACCCTGCATGTTGGGGAAACCTTAGTCCCGGACAATTGGACAACTGGTCATCCTATGAAAGATCTTCTCTTTTGGAAGCTAAGATGAACTATTGCAGTAATAGGAGAAAAAGGTGAAATTACTGAACCATAACCTTGAAGAGGTTTTTAATGTGAAGAAGCATTATCATGATGACCCTGTATGCAAGACAGCCAAAAAGACACAGATGTGTATAGCGGACTTTTGGACTCAGAGGGAGAGAGAGAGGGTGGGATGATTTGGGAGAATGGCATTGAAACATGTATACTATCATGTAAGAATCGAATCACCAGTCTCTGTCCGATGCAGGATATAGCATGCCTGGGGCTGGTGCACGGGGATGACCCAGAAGGATGTTGTGGGGAGGGAGGTGGGAGGGGTGTTCATGTTTGGGATCATATGTACACCTGTGGTGGATTCATGTCAATGTATGGCAAAGCCAATACAGTATTGTAAAGTAAAATAAAGTAAAAATAAAAATTAAAAAAAAAGAAGCATTATCATCTTGAAATACTGCTAATACTTTAAATTATAGGCAGCACTATGTGAAATACTGAGTCTGGGTCTCTGTAGACAAAGTCAGTAAAGTATATACATGAAATTGCCACCTTAATTGATAGGGATATGTGACAAAGATATAAACAAATGATAATTGTCTTATAAATAACCAAGTTTAGTGAATTTGTTCATTGTTTTTCGTGTACATTAGCTGTCAGCTTGCTAAAAGCTAACTCTTAAGAGCTAACTAGCTAGTTGAGTGATAGATTAATCTATGGCAAATCTTCACCTTGAATTAAAAAAATTTTTTCTATTTTCTTTCTCTATTATTTTTATAATTTTTTATTAGAAGGTAATTGCTTTATAATACTGTGCTGATATCCACAATACTACTTAATTTTAAAACAAATTTTTATTGGAGTATAGTTGCTTTGCAATCTTGTGTTAGTTTCTGTCATACAGCAAAGTGAATCAGCTATGTTTACATATATCCCCTCTTTTGGGGATTTCCTTCCCATTAGGTCACCACAGAGCATCAAGTCAAGTTCTCTGTGCTATACAGTAGGTTCTCATTAGTTATCTATTTTATACATATCAGATTTTATTAATATATCATAAGGCTACCTTTTTATTGATGTACTTTGGAACCAGTCCTGAAGTTTCAAGGTCATGCTTGTCTCCAGTTCTTTTGTCAACATAAATTGGTTTAGGCTTTTTAGCCACTCCCATAATGACATCAGCTGCATTTGTATTTATAAAATTTTTTTCACTCTGTATTCCCATGACTGGATGGTCAGTCCTCAATGGCACAGGTGGCTTTCTGCGGTCATTCCATTCAAACTTTTTTTCTGTTAGACATAACATTTCCATTGTTAATGTTAAACCATAAACATGTCTACTCAGTACTATTTATAACATCCAGATATTTTACCATTAGTATATTAGAGTTGTATTAAAAATATATTCAAATATTTAAAAATCAGTAATCATAAATGAAAAATATTAAATGTAAAATAATCAATATGTTGAAGAACAATATAAAAATCTAAGGGAAGAAAATAAACCCCCTAAATCATATGTGAGCTAATACATTTTTATTAGCTATTATGAAAATATTTGCTTATAAAGATTTCAACAAATATTCAGTTTGCCCATTGAAAAAGTTCAAAGAAACATGAAAATGTTTTTCTGAGTACTTTCAATATTATGAATAATCATTTTCAGAGGAAAGTTACTATAAAATCACAAAGTAAAGAAATCAAATTTGATGTATTGAAAGTCCAAGAATCTGTGAAATTTTTTGCAGATTATCATTACAATGATTATCATTGATTATTATTACAAGGCATAAAAATCATGTAATAGCTGTGCATCCAACATGCGGCTTAAGAAATAAAGATTACCAATACTGTTGAGGTTTCCTATTCACTCCTCACTGATTACATTTCACTTCCTTAAATAACTACTATCCAGAGTTTACCTTATTTCTCTATTCCACATTCTCTTAATTAGCAGCAGATGAAACTGGCTGTTCTTACACAGTCTCTTTGACTTGACCATTCTGACTCACCTGTTTTGATATAGCCACATAGAAGTGGTTTATCAAAAAGCTAAAATGTAAAATAATTACATTTTATTTCCCAGAACCAAAGGCAACAACTATCTTGACAAAACCTTACTCAAACCTTAACCCCACACACAACTACTAGGTACTTTGTCTTTATTCATTTCTGTACTGTTTGAACTTTTAAATCATTTTATATAACTTTTATCATAAGAAAAAAACAACATTTTATTATTAAAGGTCTATGAAATGGATTGATCTCTTGTTATGGGCTGAATTGTGTCCTGACCCCCATATTCATATGCTGAAGCCCTAAACCCCAGTACTTCAGAATGGTACTGTAGTTGGACATAGTTTTAAAGAGGGACTTAAGTTAAAATGAAGTCATTAGGGTGAGCCCTAATCAAATACACATGGTCTCCTTATAAAAGGAGGAAATTTGGACACAAACACAGAAGGAAGACCATGTGAAGACACAGGGAGAAGACAGCTATCTATAAGCCAAGAAGAGAGGTCTCAGAAGAAATGAACCCTGGAAATGTCCTGATGGTGTTTTTGTTTGTTTGTTTTTGGGCTGCACCTTGAGGCATGTGGGATTTGTTTCTCTGATCAGGGATTGAACCCATAATCCCTGCAATGGATGCACAGAGTCCTAACCACTGGACTCTCACATAATTCCAGGAAACACCCTGATCTTGGATGCTAGCTCTCAGAATTGTGACAAAATAAATTTCTACTTAAGCTACTCCATGGGGCTTTCCAAGTGGCACTAGTGGTAAAGACTCCACCTGCTAGTGCCGGAGACAGTAAGAGACACATGTTCGATCTGGGTCGGGAAGATGCCCTGGAGAAGGAAATGGCAGCCCATTCCAGTATTCTTGCCTGGAGAGTTCCATGCACAGAGGCGCCTGGAGGGCTACAGTCCATAGGGTCTCAAAGAGTCGGACATGACTGAAGCAACTTAGCACGTACATACTTGTTAGGGTAGCAGCCCTAGCAAACCAATATACCCCTGATAATTCTATACCCTCCCACAAACATTATAAAGGAAGTTTTCAATAGTCAATTCGTCATTAATTCATGCAATATGTTTTTGCTGAATACTTACTATGTTCCCAGGGAGTGCTCTAGGAACTGTGGGTACAGCAGTGAACGAAAGAGACAAAGTCCCCTTTCTCATGGAGTTTACATGACAGTGGGGGATGCAAAAAATGTAATATGCAGACTACGATGTATATATTTGCTTGAACAATATGTAAAATTGTTTCTTGTTCTTGACCTACAAAAATAGTTATCTTCTTCCTATTTAACATACTACTGAGATGTTGTGAACATGGTCAGAAATTGAATTGTGGAGTTCTTAGAAAGCCTGGAGCAGAGAACAAACATGTTACAACCCAAATATTTCCCATCTACTAAACATACCCAAGTAAGGATGGTATAACCAGGTTGCCTAAAAACCAGAGGCTTTTTAAAAAAAATTAATTTATTTGTTTTAATTGGAGGCTAATTACTTTACAATACTGTAGTGGTTTTTGCCATACACTGACATGAATCAGCCATGGGTGTACATGTGTTCCCCATCCTGAACCCCCCTCCCACCTCCCTCCCCATACCATCCCTCAGGGTCTTCCCAGTGCACTAGCCCTGAGCACCCTGTCTCATGCATTGAACCTGGACTGGGATCTTTTTCACATATGATAATATACATGTTTCAATGCTATTCTCTCAAATCATCCCACCCTTGCCTTCTCCCAGAGTCCAAAAATCTGTTCTTTACATCTGTGTCTCTTTTGCTGTCTCACATATAGGGTCATTGTTATCATCTTTCTAAATTCCATATATGTGTTAATAAACTGTATTGGTGTTTTTCTTTCTGACTTACTTTACTCTGTATAATAGGCTCCAGTTTCATCCACTTCATTAGAACTGATTCAAATACATTCTTTTTAATAGCTGAGTAATAGTCCATTGTGTATATGTACCACAAATTTCTTATCCCTTCATCTGCCGATGGACATCTAGGTTGCTTCCATCTCCTGGCTCTTGTAAACTGTGCTGCGATGAACACTGGGGTACACGTGTCTCTTTCAATTCAAAACCAGAGGCTTTTATAAGTTCACATGAGAAATATTTAGAAGCCAAATTTAATTATGAGTTGAAAGTGCATGCAGATGACTTCCTTAACTATAGCTTTATAAATGTATTTAAGAGGCACAAATGAATTCTCAGAAAATAAAGCAACAGTTTAGGAAGACTGATCACTCATTCTTAGTTGAGTAAGTAAATTATAAATATTGCTTTGTGGTTGTGCGCTGCATGAAGCCTAAAGCCTACCCCCATCTTACTGAATGGTGTACCTACCTAAGCATCATCTTATCTATCAACCCGAGAGTGGAGGATGGCAATGGGGCTCTGCTTAGTCGCTCAGGCATGTCTGACTCTTTGCAGACAATGGGGGCAGGTTTGGAAAAAGGGATGAGTATGTCTAGTCACAAATTATTCCCCGATACCTATATTCTCTACGATCACAATTAACTGCCAAATCTGAAAACCAAATGATCTGGTTTCTTTCTAGGCTTCCCTGGTAGCTCAGCTGGTAAAGAATCCACCTACAATGCAGGAGACTCCGGTTCAAATCCTGGGTCAGGAAGAGCTGCTGGAGAACGGATAGGCTACCCACTCTAGTATTCTTGGGCTTCCCTGGTAGCTCAGCTGGTAAAGAATCCGCTGAGATTCGATGTGGGAGATCCGATCCCTGGGGTGGGAAGATCCATGGAGAAGGGAATAGCTACTCACTCCAGTTTTCTGGCCTGGAGAATTCCAGGGACTGTATAGTCCATGGGGTGGCAAAGAGTCAGACATGATTGAGTGACTTTGACTTTCACTTTTCACTTTAGGCTATAACAAAATGGCAATATCAACAGGGTCTTGTAGTCATGCAGATATTCCATTACTTGAATTCAGAGAACCTGGTAGGTATTTTTCAGTGTGTCTAGCAAGTTACTGTGTTCAAAATGGCAGCATATGCACAAAGACTGGTAGCTGTTTGGCCTATGTTACCTAAAATGTTGTTTCACTGCATGGGCTTTTATTTTATCTTATTTTGATGGACCTTTAAGCTCTCGCAAAACCCCAAGTTTTTTATTCTTAAGGCCAATGAATTTTTGTGTTTGTTTTACCTCATAACATTTCATGCAAAGATGGGCTCAATAAAGGACAGAAATGGTATGGACCAAACAGAAGCAGAAGATATTAAGAAGAGGTGGCAAGAATACACAGAAGAACTATACAAAAAAGATCTTCATGACCCTGATAACCACGATGGTGTGATCACTCACCTAGAGCCAGACATCCTGGAATGTGAAGTCAAGTGGGCTTTAGGAAGTATCACTAAGAACAAAGCTAGTGGAGGTGATAGAATTCCAGTTGAGCTATTTCAAATCCTGAAAGATGATGCTGTGAAAGTGCTGCATTCAATATGCCAGCAAATCTGGAAAACTCAGCAGTGGCCACAGGACTGGAAAAGGTCAGTTTTCATTCCAATCTCAAAGAAAGGCAATGCCAAACAATCCTCAGACAACCACTCAATTACACTCATCTCACATGCTAGTAAAGTAATGCTCAAAATTTTCCAAGCCAGGCTTCAGCAATATGTGAACCATGAACTTCCAGATGTTCAAGCTAGTTTTAGAAAAGGCAAAGGAACCAGAGATCAAATTGCCAACATCTGCTGGATCATGGAAAAAGCAAGAAAGTTCCAGAAAAACATCTATTTCTGCTTTATTGACTATGCCAAAGCCTTTGACTGTGTGGACCACAATAAACTGGAAAATTCTGAAAGAGATAGGAATACCAGACCACCTGACCTGCCTCTTGAGAAACCTATTTGCAGGTCAGGAAGCAACAGTTAGAACTGGACATGGAACAACAGACTGGTTCTAAATAGGACAAGGAGTACTTCAAGGCAGTATATTGTCACCCTGCTTATTTAAATTATATGCAGAGTACATCATGAGAAACACTGGGCTGGAAGAAGCACAAGCTGGAATCAAGATTACCGAGAGAAATATCAATAACCTCAGATATGCAGATGACACCACCCTTATGGCAGAAAGTGAGAAGAACTAAAAAGCCTCTTGATGAAAGTGATGAAAGTGAAAGGGGAGAGTGAAAAAGTTGGCTTCAAGCTCAAATTCAGAAAACTAAGATCATGGTATCTGGTCCCATCACTTCATGGGAAATAGATGGGGAAACAGTGGCAACAATGGCTGACTTTATTTTCTGGGGCTCCAAAATTACTGCAGTTGATGATCACAGCCGTGAAATTAAAAGACGCTTACTCCTTGGAAGGCAAGTTATGACCAACCTAGATAGCATATTAAAAAGCAGAGACATTACTTTGTCAACAAAGGTCCGTCTAGTCAAGGCTAGTCATGGTTTTACTAGTGGTCATGTATGGATGTGAGAGTTGGACTATAAAGAAAGCTGAGCGCCAAAGAATTGATGCTTTTGAACTGCGGTGTTGGAGAAGACTCTTGAGAGTCCCTTGGACTGCAAGGAGATACAACCAGTCCATCCTAAAGGAGATCAGTCCTGGGTGTTCATTGGAAGGACTGATGTTGAAGCTGAAACTCCAATACTTTGGCCACCTGATGCAAAGAGCTGACTCATTTGAAAAGACCCTGATGTTGGAAAAGATTGAAGGCAGGAGGAGAAGGGGACGACAGAGGATGAGATGGTGGATGGCATCACTGACTCAATGGACATGAGTTTGGGTGAACTCCGGGAGTTGGTGATGGACAGGGAGGCCTGGCGTGCTGCAGTTCGTGGACTCGCAAAGAGCTGGACATGACTGAGCGACTGAACTGAACTGAACTACCTTATAATGTTTATAAGAGGAGAGACAGACTTCATCTCTTTTTTCTTATTTGAAACTTAGGGTTTACAGTTTGGTAGTTGTTCTATGTAATATGCTTAACTTTGGTGAATATTCATAAGGACCCAAGTAATATCGCTGGTCCTAAGGCACTTAAGGAATTAAATTCTATTTTAAGATTTTCCAGTATTCTCACAGAGACGGCAATGGCACCCCACTCCAATACTCTTGCCTGGAAAATCCCATGGACGGAGGAGCCTGGTTGGCTGCAGTCCATGGGGTCGCTGAGAGTTGGACATGACTCAGTGACTTCACTTTCACTTTTCACTTTCATGCATTGGAGAAGGAAATGGCAACCCACTCCAGTGTTCTTGCCTGGAGAATTCTAGGGATGGCGGAGCCTGGTGGGCTGCTGTCCGTGGGGTCGCACAGAGTCGGACACGACTGAAGCGACTTAGCAGCAGCAGCAGCAGTATTCTCGAGGGGTTGTGCATTGCAAAATAACACTTGAGGAAAAGACGAGACTTTCAAAGACCTGAATTTAAACGTTAATATTGTATTTTCATACTTGCTTCTTCCATCTTTCCTAATAATGCCCTCATCCTTTATCATGGCATATGGATTATGAGAGGATTGTGGGACACAAACCATTGCCATAGGGAGAAGGAGTTACACTTTTGTCAAAAGGTGATACCCTCATTGGGCTTGACGTACTGTGTTAGTTCTTTGATCCAAGAAGATAGGAAGAGGCTAACTTTTTAAAAGACATAGACTCATTGCCCTTCTTGTCTTTATTATCCAAAACCAGCAGGGAAGACATACTCAAGATGGGAAGAAGCTGCTTCATGCCCGCTTGTCACAAATTCTTTCTCATCTATTCTCCACTTTTCTGATGGCCTTTCCCCAATATCCATATGCTCTATGACCACAACTGACTACATCATTTGTGAGGCCCAGCACAAGATGAAAATGTGGGACTCCTTGATAAAAAGTTATTAGGAATTTCAAGATTACAAAAGCAGAGCATTAAACCAAGTGTGGGGTCCTTTGAAGCATGGGGCCCAGTGTGGCTGCACAGGTAGCATGCCCAAGAAACTGATTCTCATTCAGGAAGCCTCTTTCCATTACATCTAATTCTTTCATTGTCCTAATGGTCTTCGAGATCTGAGAAATTTAAAGCCCCATACTCAAAGCTAAAATGAGACTAGTCATTGCTTTGACAACTGATAGCAATGGTTGTATTTTCATTTCCTGGAAAAAAGACTAGATAAGGTTTAGAGGCCAAGCAATTTTGCTCATTTGGGGTTTAGAACTCTTGTAATTGTTGCTTGTTATTGATGTCATACGGCTAGATCTGAAGATGGTGGGTGGTGCTTGAGGTGGGGCTTTATCATATAGTCCAAGATGTAGTTCAAGATGCTTGCACCTTCAAAAGGAAAGTCTTCGGGGGAGGAAATTTAGCGTTCTCTACTCTCTTCTTCTACATAGTGGGGTTTTTGAGAATTTTTTAAAATACATTTTTTCATTGTAGTGGATATGTAATATTATATAAGTAACAGGTGTACACTACAGTGATTCAGAATTTTTAAAGGTTATACTCCATTTATAATTACTATAAAATGTGACTATATCACTTGTCATTGTATCTTATTTTATACATAATAATTTGAACCTCTTAATCCCCTATTTTATTGGTTCTCTTTTCGCTCTCCCCACTGGTAACCACTAGTTTACTCTGTTTGCTTCTTTTTTGTTTTATTTACCAGTTTGTTTTCTTTTATATTCCATATATAAGTCATATCAAAAAGTTTACATCTTTGTCTGACTTATTTCCCTTAGTATAATACCCTCCGAGTCCATCCATGTTGCTGCAAATGGCAATAGTTCATTCTTTTTTTATGGTTGAGTGGGCTGCCGTCTATGGGGTCGCACAGGGTCAGACACAACTGAAGCCACTTGGCAGCAGCAGCAGCAGTATTCCATTGTATACATATACTACAACTTCTTTATCCATTAATCTGCTGATGGGCACTTAGGTTGCTTCCATGTCTTGGGTAAATAATGCTGCTAGGAATACTACAGTGGACGTACTATATTCCTGATTTCTGCTTTCTCCTAGCCTCTAAAATTCTGTTTAATATGAGCTAATGTTGTTATTACTGTGAACATTTAATATTCACAGATAATTTTAGTTAAATTACCCGTTAACACTTTTAAAATTAAAAAGTGATAAAACCTACTGGGTGGTAGAATTTTTTCCTTTGAATGTTTCTTCAGGAAATTCTTTGGAGAAGGTACTTCAAGTTTTGCTGGTCCCATAGTTTTCATTGCAGTTTTAAATTTTTGCATGTCATCTTTTACAGTTGCTTTAAAAATTGATACATACCTAAAATTAAAAAAAAAAGCTGTAGCATTTATATCTTTAATAAAAACCATATAAAGTTTTCAAAAAGATATACATTTCTAACTTACATATAGCTATATTCTATATTCTATAATATATATCTATATTCAATGGAGATAGCCATTAAGCATAATTATCTGAGCCCTGTCCATCAGGCTTAGGCAAGCTAGATTAAAGTTTTACTCTAATAAAACAGTGCCAGGATAAAGATGATCATAGTATTTACTTACTACTCTTTGACCATCTGTAGCATTTATAACAGAGAAGGCAATGGCACCCCATTCCAGTACTCTTGCCTGGAAAATCCCATGGATGGAGGAGCCTGGTGGGCTGCAGTCCATGGGGTCTCTGAGAGTAGGACACGACTCAGTGACTTCACTTTCACTTTTCACTTTCATGCATTGGAGAAGGAAATGGCAACCCACTCCAGTGTTCTTGCCTGGAGAATCCCAGGGACGGGGGAGCCTGGTGGGCTGCCGTCTATGGGGTCATACAGAGTCGGACATGACTGAAGCGACTTAGCAGCAGCCACAGCAGCAGCATTTATAATGATGTAACCTCTCCCATTTCTGATATTGGTAGTGTGTCTCGCCTCTCTCTTTCTTTTGTTCTTTTTCTTTTGGTTATAAGTCTTCTCTAATGTTCATATTTGCCATTTCGATGATTTCTGCACTGATCATTACTATATCTCATTATTTGGGGTTTTTTTCTCTTTAAGTTTCTTAAGGTACAATTTTAGCTATTTGACTTTAAACATTTATACTTATACGTGTTTCCTGAGAAATCTGTATCCAGGTCAAGAAGCAACAGTTAGAACCGGACATGGAACAACAGACTGGTTCCAAATTGGGAAAAGAGTATGTCAAGGTTGTATATTGTCACTCTGTTTATTTAACTTATATGCAGAGTACATCATGCAAAATGCTGGGCTGGATGAAGCACAAGCTGGAATCAAGACTGCCAGGAGAAATATCAATAATCTCAGATAAGCAGATGGCAGAAAGCGAAGAATAACTAAAGAGCCTCTTAATGAAAGTGAAAGAGTAAAAAAGCTGGCTTGTATGCGAGACAACAAAAGAGACACAGATGTATAGAACAGTCTTTTGGACTCTGTGGGAGAGGGAGAGGGTGGGATGATTTGGGAGAATGGCACTGAAACGTATAATATCATATATGAAACGTGTTGCCAGCCCAGGTTCAATGCATGATACTGGATGCTTGGGGCTGGTGCACTGGGACAACCCAGCAGGATGGTACAGGGAGGGAGGAGGGAGAGGGGTTCAGGATGGGGAACACGTGTATACCTGTGGCGGATACATGTTGATGTATGGCAAAACCAATACAATATTGTAAAGTAATTAACCTCCAATTAAATAAATTTATATATATAAAAAAACCCTCAACATTAAAAAAATCATGGCATCTGGTCCCATCACTTCATAGCAAGCAGATGGGGAAACAATGGAAACAGTGAGAGACTTTATTTTGGGGGGGCTCCAAAATCACTGCAGATGGTGACTGCAGCCATGAAATTAAGACGCTTGCTCCTTGGAAGAAAAGCTATGAACAACCTAGACAGCATATTAGAAAGGAATGCATTTGAGTCAGTTCTAATGAGGTGAATGAACCTAGAGCCTATTATACAAAGTGAAGTAAGTCAGAAAGAGATAAATAGTGTACTGTAATACATATATATGGAATCTAGAAAAATGGTACTGAAGAATTTATTTACAGGGCAGCAATGGAGAAACAGACATAGAAAACAGACTTATAGACATGGGGAGGGGGAGGAGAGGGTGAGATGTATGGAAAATGTAACATGGAAACTTACATTACCATATGTAAAATAGATAGCCAACGGGAATTTGCTGTATGGCTCAGGAAACTCAAACAGGGGCTCTGTATCAATCTAGAGGGGTGAGATGGGAGGGAGGTTCAAAAGGGAGGGGATATATGTATACCTATGGCTGATTCATGTTGAGGTTTGACAGAAAACAACAAAATTCTGTAAAGCAATTATCCTTCAATAAAAAAATCAATAAATTAAAAAAAAAAGCAGAGACATTATTTCACCAACAAAGGTCTGTCTAGTCAAAGTTATGGTTTTTCTAGTAGTCATGTATGGATGTGAGAGTTGGACTATAAAGAAAGCTGAGTGATACTTTTGAACTGTGGTGTTGGAGAAGACTTTTGAGAGTCCCTTGGACTGCATGGAGATTCAGTCACTCCATCCTAAAAGAAATCAGTCCTGAATATCCATTGGAAGGACTGATGCTGAAGCGGAAACTCCAATACTGTGGCCACCTGATGCGAAGAACCGTCTCACTGGAAAAGACCCTGATGGTGAGAAAGATTGAAGGTGGGAAGAGAAGGGGATGACAGAGGAAAAGATGGTTGGATGGCATCACTGACTTGATGGATGTGAGTTTGAGCAAGCTCTGGGAGTTGGTGATGGACAGGGAAGCCTGGTGTGCTGGAGTCTATCGGGTTGCCAAGAGTTGGACAGGACTGAGTGACTGAAATGACTTATCTAATAGAAGCCAAAAATTCCCTCTAGGCATTGCTTCATAGCTTCATTGTGCAAATTTTGATATGCTTCCATTTTCACTCAGCTCAAAAACCTTTTAAATCCCCTTCTGATGTGTTTGTGTTAGAAGTTTGTTTAGATGTGTTATGCTTGATCTCCAAATACTTGGGGATTTTCCAGATATCTCTCTGATTTCTAATTAATTTCTATCATGGTTAAAAAAATATAGCTTGTAAACTTTCAATCCTTTAAAGTTTTCTGACACTTGTTTTATGGCACAAAGCACAGTCTATCTTGGTAAATGTTCTATATACACTGGAAAAGGAAGTGTACACTGCCACTGTTGGCTGGACTGTTCTATAACTGACAGGACGAACAGGTTGGATATTATTTTCAAGGGTTCTAATAATCATTGAAAGAGAGATGTTGAAATTTCTGATTACAACTGTGGATTTATTTAATTCTGTCAGCTTTTGCTTCATGTATTTTGAAGCTCTATTAGTAGGTGCACAGCCTTTAGAATTAGCATACCTTCTTGAAAAACTGATCACTTCATTATTAGAAAGTAATACTCTTTAGCCCTCTTAAAATTCTATAGTCTAAAATCTACTCTGATATTTATATAACCAATCCAGTATTCCTTTAATTTATGATAATACAGTATTTGTCTATTCTTTGACTTTTTTCTTGTGTCTTTATTTTTTAAGGGGGTTTTCTTATGGAGAACATAGAATTTTTATCCTTTCTAACAGTTTTGTAATTGTTTGGACTATTGACATTTAATGTGATTTTTAAAAATGTGTTTGTATTTAAAATTTCCATCTTGCTATTGTTTTCTACATATCCCACTGCTGGTTCTTCCTTATTTTGTGCTGTCTTATCTTTTGTTTTTATTTTGTAGAAGTTCTAAGGTTTACAATATATATGTTTACCTCATCACAGTCTACCTTCAAGTATTATTATACTACAAGTATTATTATACTACAGGATATAAGAACCTCACAAAAGCATACTTGCTTCTACCCCTTCCCCTTCTTTATCCTAGGGTTCTATGAGTGTTATAAAATCTGTAATTCATTGTGGTTATTTTCCCCTTAAAAAGCTAAGTATATTGTAAAGAAATTTAAAAAGAAGAAAAAACCTAACATTTACCCATCTATGTGCCTGTGTGTATGCTCAGTTGGGTCCGACTCTTTGTGACCCTATGGGCTGTAGCCTACCAGGCTCCTCTGTCCATGGAATTCTCCAGGCAAGAATACTAGAGTGGGTTGGCATTTTCTCCTACAGGGAATTTTCCTGACCCAGGGATCAAATTCTTGTCTCCTGCGACACCTGCACTGGCAGGTGGATTCTTTTACCATTGAGCTGTCTGGGAAGCCATATTTACCATTTTATGTAATCTTTATGTCATTGTGTAAATCCAAATTCCCAGCTCATACCACTTTCTTGTGTATTATGGACTTTTAAATTGGCTTCCTGTGTTTTCTGATGAAATGTTTGCTGACCTTCCTTCTTCCTCTATATACAATGTTTCTTTTTTCCTTGGCTGTTTTTAGTATTTTTCTCTTTATTACTGGTTTTAGGAAATTTTATGTTAATTGCCCTTGGAATGGTTTCCCTCTTCTCTTCTTACTCCTCTTCCTTTTCCTTCTTGGGGTTCATAATGATTCTTTGATATGTGGACTTAAAGATCTCATTCATTTTATAAAAATTTTGACCACTATTCAAATATTTCTTCTATATCTCTCTACTCTCCTTCTGGGATCCTAATTAGACTTGTGTTAGCTTGCTTGATGTGGTCAACAGCTCACTGATTCTGTTTTCCTTTTCAGTTATTTTCCCTCTCATATTCATTTTGTGTTGTTTTATTAGTATGTCTTTAAATCCAAAAATATTTTCTTCAGTGTCTTAGCTATTATCCCCATTCAGTATATTATTTTCATAGACATGGTATTATTTATGTATTCAACTTAGATTTTTTTTAATCCTTCTATGTCTTGCTCATGTTTTCATCTGCATTTGGAGCACATGAAAATATTTTAAATAGTGGTTTTAATGTTCTTGTCTACTAATTCTCTCACTGATATTGTTTGTCTGTTTGTATTGACTGATTTTTCTCTTGGTTATATACATTATATTTCTGGGACTAGAAACTTTTAGTCCAGTTCTAAGTTGGTCTTACTTCTGAATATACCACTCAATCTCCTGTATCTTAGGAGATTCACTCTGGTTGGTGGGAACATAAACTTTATCTGGCTCTGCTGCTTTCTGTTGGTTATTTCTCTGGCCTCGGTAGTTTCATCATACATGTGGACTGACAACCAAAGACATCAGGAAAATCTTCCTGTATACTTCCATAATTTTCTATCTATGCACTTCTCTCCTCTACAGTACTCTGTGTCATGAACTATGGTTTGACCCCCTCAAATCCTAAATCCTGTCACTTTAACTCAGTGAAACTGCTGAATTTTGTTTTAATTTCTCTTTCCTGAACTTTTGTCTGGAGGTTTTCTCCAGGGAGAATATTGGGACAATTGTAGGCCTTGTTTCCCTTCACTTAGGGATGACTGTTCTGTGCTGCCTATTGTTCAGTGTCTAAAAAACCATTGTTTTACATATACTTTCCTGGTGTTTTAGTTACTTAAGGTGAGAGGGTAAATTCCATTCTTGACTGGAAGCAGAAATTCAGCTAAACCACTTTTAGTAACTTGTATTCTCATCTTACTATGTAGATAAGTTTGTGTGGAGAAACATTAAATTTTTTCTTGCTTTTAGAAGACCTTCCTCAATCTTGAACTCAATGGCTAGGAATTAATTACAGTCCAAAATGAATAAGCACATTAGATACCTTCAAGAAATAATGTTCAATCCAAACCTGTGCCTTCAAATTCCCATGGAAACTGGAATTAGCATATATGATCTCTTGACTAATCACCTTTTTTGAGGTACAAAGGAGTGTGTATACTCACCTTTTTAAACATTGCATCTTGTTATTCATTCCCACTATTTTGTATGTGAACTGAAAGCTTACCATGTCATAGAAAACAAGATATTTTATTCTATATAACTTTATTTTTCCAAATTACAAATTTTTAAATGATGAAACTAATATAATGGTATATGTCAATTATATCTCAATAACACAATAAAGATCTATTAATAGATTCCCTTAACCTCAATTTTCCAAAAAATTTTATATCTCTATGTATGAATTGTAACTTGATTTTAACTTGATAATGTGATTTCTTTTCACAATTAATATATGTAAAGCTTACACTTTTTTTTTGAATGAAAGGTTTTTTCAATGCTATAGTGCTTTACAATTTTCAAATCATGAGTTTCACCCACATTTCATATAATTCCATAACAACCCTTTTGCCTCACCCTTGTATTCCCCTTCTCCCTCCCCCCCAACCCCCCACTGGTAACCACTAGTTTGTTCTTTTTATCTGTGAACCTGCTTCTTTTTTGTTTTCACTAGTTTGTTGTATTTTTTAGACTCTACATTTAAGTGACGTCACAGTATTTGTCTTTCTCTGACTTAAGAATAATGCTCTCCAAATCCATACATGTTGCTGCAAATGGCAAAATTCCATGCTTTTTTATAAATGAGTAGCAATCCATTGCATGTATATGTGTGTATATACATATACACACATCTTCTTTATCCATTCAGCTATTGATGAACACTGAGCTTGTTTCCATTACACTTTCAACAGTTGCATTTTATTCCATTTTCTAGATGGTTTTATTGTAAAGATCTAGGGGTGACTCAGACAACTGGTGCTACTTTTTAGTTTTTATTAGATGTGGGCTATAGATTTTTCTAAAACTAAAGTTGTCATATTCAGTAAACATACCATACTTACTTTCTTGCCAACAGTCATGATATATTTGGTCATATTAAGTCTTTAGATAAACATTTCCATGGCAATTTATTTGAAATTGACCAAAAGTTGGTACAATCTGATGATGTTTCATTGAGTTGTTGTTTTTTTTTTATCCTACTCGACTAGATGAACATCTGATTAACTACTGCTATATGCTTGTTTGTTTTAAAATTTCAGGCCAATATTATTACAGCACTTCTTAATCGTGTAGAACTTTAGATTGCTCATAGCTCACAGTTTAACTGGAAGAGGGTGTCCTTCATCCCACTTTGATTTCATATATCCATTTTCTAAATTCTCATTTAGCATCTGCATCTCTCATTAGGGTTTTCAACGATGTATGGTTTTATTGTTAACCAACACTTTAATGTTTATCTTTCAGTTCCCCAAGGAGACTGGAATCTCTGAGGTAAGCGAGATCAGGTACCATCAATTGTGGTTTCCCCAAGGAATCTGCCTCTTTGTGAAAGCTGAACAATCATCTTCAAGACTTGCAAAGAGCTGCAGTGAACTTTCTTGAAAGTGGGTATATAACTCAGTGATGCAAAGAGTCATAGCTTAATATATTTCTTTCTTAGCAAGAATTCTTACTACTACTAAGTGGATTGGGTAAGGGTGATTGTGTTACTGTGAGGGCAATTTGTGTTACAGTGGAGGGAGAGAATTGGTTAAAAGTTTTATTATGCTCTGTTTTTTATAAATTAGTGTCTTGCAAGCACATCTTGTCAAATTAAAAACTCTTCTTGGTTGTTGCTGGCAGTGTAGGTTGACTTTACCCTAACACAAAGAGTTCTTTGGCATCACATTTGGATGCCTTCTATTCTTTTCACCATAAGTTAGTTTTTCCTACTTATTTCTTCAGAGTAAACCAAGGAGTTTGAGCTGTCACTGCAACATTACCCAAGGGTGATATTATACATTTGCCAACTAAGTAAAGATTTTTCCTATAAAAGTTCTTGAAAAAGCCACCTAGACACAGTAAAGCTTTTTAAATTTACCAATAAACAAAACACCTATTTAATAAACTATCTTAACATTCAAATTCAGGATTCTATGAAAAATATAATCTGCCAGTGGGTTACAGAGGAGCTTTGAGGAGCTTTTATCTTGTACAATACACAGGAATTTTCGATTAAAACTCCATTCAGCAATAGTTAACTTGAACACTTCTCATAAACTCTGAAACTGTACCAAATCATACTTTGAATTCCCATTTCCAATCTCTACTAGATTTTGAGAAGTTAATGGAAAACAAAATAGGTATTGGTCTGGTTAAAAAAAGATACTCAGGCTTAAAAATGAAGGATCTGTCTACTTGTTGAAGATGTTAGGCACTCCAAGTAATTGCTAAAAAAGAAAATTGACAATTAAGATCTGAAAGACCTTAAAGATTATCCAGTTCATGTAATTTGTTTTACAGATCAGAAAACAAATTTTAATAATGTATTCGAGATCACAAAACCAATCAGTTTCACAGCCTAATGTTTCGTTTTTAGCCCAGTGCTCTTTCAGTGTAGTTTTGACTTGGAACAAGAGAAAGGAAAAAGGTAAAGCTGCAAAATCCTAGAAGGAATGAGATTTTCCCTATTCTTTACCTTCTTTTGTCTCCAGGTGAGTAACTGACACGTTTACTGTGTGGTACCTTTTTGAAAATTTGGGGAACTAAAAGGGTCCTAACACCTATATAAAAATCTTAACTCTATCACATATTTTGGGGTCTCTGCCAATCCATTCTTCTTCAAAAGAAGACCTTAGGCACTATCTTGTGCATTTGTTTTATCAATCAAAAAAAAAAAGAGAGAGGCTCAGAAACAAATAGAAATTTATATTTGACAATACTCTTGGGGGGAAATGGGTATTATCTTTCTTTAGAGAAAGCAGTGGTGTAGTCAGAAACAAAACAGTGAATTCCTGAAACAAGATATCAAGTATCCTAACGCAGGATAATAAAATTGTGACTTCTCTTTTTTCAACTCTAAGATATTTCAGGCTATGCTGCATACCACATCACACATATACAATTAAATTACAAACAATTACACACGTTTGAACAAGAGGCTGACATAAGAAAATGGCCCTCTCACAGCACTGGACCACCCTCTCTCTGAATTATGAGCAGCTAAATACTTATATTTCGCAACTTCTTTAAGAAGCTCTCACCCAAGACTACTTCACTGAGATAAAAATAATGTAATCTCGTTTTGAAAGTCATACGATGCTTACTTAATCCTGAAATGGAACAATTCTTCTCCATTCTTGTTTCAAGTGATAATCGTTGCTTACCCACATACCTAGGAGGCTGTGGAGGCTCCTTCCAGTCACTGGGTATGAGGTTATAAATGCTCTCAGAAGGGCCCGTTGGATCCATGGCCACCATATGAGTACTGAAAACTACTTAGCTTTTTTCTCACTATAGCAATATCTCCATCCCTTTCTTCACAGCTTGTCCTTTCCTCTCCTACCCTCTTGCCTTCTCAGGGAACGAACGTTTCTTTCACGCAATTCCCCCGCGACCTCTTCGAGTCCTCTCTTGGCAAGAAAGTAAACACCCCTTCTACGACTCTGGGCTCGCTTAGCGTTGTTGACGGCACGACTGCCGTGGAAACAGTAACTAGGCAACGAGGATGGCGGCGTTGCAATCTAGTTTTCCAAACTTTCCTTTCGCAAGGGCTCCTTTTCTGTCAGAGAAGCTCAACGTGAAAACCACAGTTTATATGTACCTTTGGGAGTAAAGGGGTGGAAAATGGCGTCCCCTTAAAAAATGTTGCTCTTTCCTCTGTGTATTTGGGAAAAAAAGATAAATTCTACCACAGACTGACGGGAAACTGCCGCTGTGCAGGCGTCACACAATTCTCTCGTCCACAGGCGTGAACCCTCTGGGGCGGGGCGAGCTACTGAGGCCACGCTGACGCACGTCCGACGTGACGAACAGGACGAGGGAGGGAGGGGCCTAGGATCGAGTAGGTGAGGCGCAGGACAAGTCGCTTACCAGGTACTGGGCAGCTGGGCGGTGGGCGTGGCGCGCGAACGCGGAGGCCAGCCCCTGCGCAGGCGCAGAGGCCGCTGCGCGGGTTGGGGCGAGGTGGACTTCACGAGGCCTGGGACCTGGGCTGTGGGCCATCAGGGGCCGGAGTCTGAGGTGCGGGACTGTGTCCCGAGGCAGCGCTGGCGGCTCCGGAAGCTCTTTCCCATTTCCTTTCTTTTCCCCCCGTCTTCTCAGTGTGATTTCCTTGGTGAGTTATTTGAGGAGAAAGGGAAACTGTAGAATCAGTCCGTTCCCATCGCATGCCCTTTTCCGGTCCGTGTCTTCCCCTGTGCGCTGCTGGGCGGTGATCCCAGCAATCTGTCCGCTCCCGCCTTCCCGGCCGCTTGCGTCCCGCGCTCAGCCGTGCGGCCACCGGTGCGAGCTCTCAGGACCGCTCCCCTCGGCGACCTGTCTCCCTTACTCTCGCGCCTCGCTGCTTCTCCCCGTTTACCTCTTTATCGGGCCCCTCCTCTTAGGGGTTGACTTTGTTTTCTAAGCAAGCAGCCTAAACCAGGAGAACCCTTTTAAACGGGCCTTTGAATTTTGTGCTCCTCCCTTTTTTTTTTTTCCTGGCGTCCCTTTTTGAAAATAGTCTTGGGAGCGGTTTTATTCCGTTTGATCCGTGTGGTCTTCCGTGAACCCATTGATTCCCATATTGACTGCTGTAAGACTCTCATTTAGCAGCCTTTGCCATCCAGAGGCTCTGAAAGACATTTTGGCAATATGGTTCTGACCAACCTTACAGAAGCCAGTCTGCCCAAAGGGAATAAGGATGCTTGACGATAAGAGGCCAGGTTTAGGCCTGTCACTGCCAGGGTGCCCGGTGGTGGGGACAAAGCAGCATGGTAGCTTGGTTGACTTAAAAGTTTATTGGCTCTGCCTTCTGAGATGGTCCGTGCTCTGTCTGTGGAGTTTTGTTTCTCACTAAATAAATCCAGTTCTTACTTACAACAAAGTTTGCCGAATGTGTAGGTGTTTCTCATCTTGGGCTCTTGGTGAATTTCAGTAGATAAGAATAAACTTAGTGCTTTCTTATCCAGTCGGTCAGGTTTCTATTTTTTTAATCCCAGGCGTTTAA
Organism: Capricornis sumatraensis; assembly: GCF_032405125.1. Lineage (NCBI taxonomy): Eukaryota > Metazoa > Chordata > Mammalia > Artiodactyla > Bovidae > Capricornis > Capricornis sumatraensis. Next base: position 28,933,875 of record NC_091083.1, read on the forward strand.
CAAACATTTTTATTTCAGATGAATGGCGCCTTGGGGTTGATGGTTCTGTTCTTCACATCAGATTTTCTGTTTCCAAAATATTTGTATGTATATGCCACTTTGCCCTTTTCCTTTCCACTTTGAGTATTTCATGGTTTTGGTAATTTTTGCTTAGCTTGTGTAGAGAATAATTCTGTTCTCTATATGTGCTAAGATTTGAACCGAGGACTTGAAATGATAATAGTTAGCCAAATGGACAGTCGTTGGCCAAAGTTTATAACATTTCTAATTAGAAGGAACACTTAAGGACTCTTTATCAGTTCCTGAAAGAGTCAATAAGGGCAAAGTATGATTTCTCTAGGTAGTAAGTACCCACTGGCCTCAGCTAGTCTTGACTTTCTGTTGTTACTGAATACAGTAATTTCACTGATGTCAGTATATTTATTATGGTTTAAAAAATACTGAACAGAATTTAAAGTCTCACTGTAGTGTATTTAGTATACAGTCTTAGGGAAGTCGTTAAATCATTTGGAAAGGAACTTTTTTCCCCTTTAGGTATTGGTCTGTAATTCTTGGCTTCTGAAAGCATGTTTACAAAGAATACGTTCCTGATTTTTATAATTCACTCAAAATGGCAGTTCTGTTCAAGGAAATGCTATGTTCAGTATGTCCACAGAGAATTAGTGTTGGTGTGCCATCAGAGGTAGTGAACCTTTTCTGTAAACGGCTAGATAATAAATATTTTAGGGCTTGGCAGGCCAGATGTATTCTTTTGAAACTACCATTATAGCTGCAAAACAACCAAAGACAATACTTAAGAAATGGGGAAAAAAGAAATGAATGAACAAAGTTTTTTTCCCTGTGAAAGGTAATTTACAAAAACAAGGGTGAGCTACATTTGGCCTGGGGGTTATAGTTTGCATAGACACCTTATATGAATGGTTGTGCATACAAATTAGTTGTTTGTTTTTTTTTTTACTAAGGATTTTTTCAGTCTACTTAGATGAGTAAAATGGTCAGAGGTGGGAGTAGAAATAGGACAACTGGGAGGAAAATAAACCCTTTCTAAAGACATAGTCTTCACAATATTTTTCTAAGTTATAGAATTACAAAGAGTACTTAATCATTTGAATTAGATATTCAAGACCTTTAAGAGAATATTTAATAGCAAAAAACTAACAACAGAAAAGGCTTAGTTGGCTTTGATTCTAAGATAAAGGCAAAGAAGAGTGGTGAATTTGAAAAATGCTTTGATTTGCCCTGTGATTACCACGTGGTGCTGAAGTGTGGGCCCTCCACTGTGCTGTTTCAGTCAGCTAAGTAACTGGAGGGCTTGTTTAGAGGATTTTTACATATTAAAAGCAAACCTTCTAACCTTGTGCTGGTTAGTTTATATCCTACTATATTTGCATTTTTTCTTATTACTTATGGGAAAACAACATTGCTGTAAAAATGCAGCAATTTTTAAGAATAATTTAAAACCTTAGAATATCTTTCTTCATAAAATAGTGGACTAGGTTTAGTCATTCTTAGAAATTTAAATAGAAATTGTATTAAAACAGGATGACAGGATGACAAGTATAATCATTGCACAAATATTTTCGAAAGTTCATTGAACTGTAGCCAGTTCTTATAGTGAAAGCAAATATTTTAAATGGGTGACAAATGCTAAATCATTTTCACTAAATAGATTTTGAAAGTTTACCAGAAGTATTGAAAACTAGGTAATTTTATAATGGAATTGGAATTTTCTGGACTATTTTGGAAGTAAAAATTGATGCACTTATAATTTCGATTAGTAATCATCTAGGATAAGCATAGGAAAATATCACTGTCAATACTTGGTAAAAGGTAATATGTATTTCTGGTTTAAAAATGTAACTTTGTTAGCATTCTTAGAAAATAATTTAAAAATGTGTTAAAAGTGGTTTCTGTACTTTCTTTCCCTTGAAGTCTATATTCAGTTTTGATCAGCTTGCCATAGTAAAATTGTTAAAATTAATACCTCGAGGTCACACAGTATTTAATATGGACATGTGGACATTCTGTTTCTGTTTTTTAAAGTTCTTATTGTGACACTGACACGTCACTACCTTTTCATTTGTCTCTGACAAGGTCTTTTATGTCCAGGAAGTATCTACTGGAACTAGTGGATCAAAAAACTACACTATAAGCGACCAGTAAGAAAACCTGTTTAAAAATTATTAATGTGTAATGGAGTGGTATACATCTTCCATCCCCTGAGGAATTAGAGAGTTTACTAAAATAATTCTGTGTAGAACTTGGCTCTACACCAATTATTTGCAAACATCAATGATTCAGTAAAACCTGAGTACTTCAAGGTCAAGAGATTTGGTCTTTAAGTACTGGTTTTGTTTCTTGACTCTTATGTGATTGACTCTCATTGTAATTTGAAATAGTTCTGTTCTTTGGCTGAAGAAAAATTGCCTATTCATGACCCCCTTTACTGAAAAACATATTAAAAAATAAGTAAATGAAAAACACCTTATAATATGGCTTTGAATCATAAAGGAACATGATTTGCAGTCGGTCCTCACTTTTCACAAGTTCTCTATTTGTGAATTCTACTTGCTAAAATGTATTTATAACCCCAAACTAATGCTTACAACACTTCTGCAGTCACTCATGGCCACATGCACAGTGGTGAAAAATTTCAGTCATGAGACATGCATGTTTCAAGTTGGGGTCAAGTAAGGTGATGCTCTGCCTTCTTGTTTCAGCTCCTACTAAGGGCCACATTTTTTGCATTTTTGTGCTTCCGGTAGCTGGTTTTGTTTAAAATGGCCCCCAAGCAGAGGGCTGAAGTGCTTCCTTGTGTTCCTAAGGCAGTGAGGCCACCATGTGCCTTACAGAAAAAATGTGTGCGTTAGATAAGTTTTCTTCAGGCATGTGTTAAAGTCTGAGTTCAGCGGTAATGAATCATTATGTATATATTAAATAAGATGCCTTTAGGCAGAAACACACATAAAACATTATGTATTGATCAGTTGGCAAAAATATTGCAACCAGAGGCTCACAAGAACCTAGGAACAGTGTTTCCCCAGAAGCAGTGGTTCAGTGTTCACTAATTCGTATTCATGGTGACTTCATAGACTTAACTACCATGAATAATGAGAACTGACTCTATTACCTCTTAAGTAAAAATTCAGTTTCCAGATAAAAGTTATATGCCATGGGCATTATTCCATGTTCTCTTGCTGTTTGGTTGGCCTACAGTGGATGTTGAAACCCTAAAATTAGTTTGTGGCTGAATGTTGCAAAACAAAATTTAGTATGTAACTTCTTTAATTTTCTTTAAAATGATAATATTTGTTACATGTTAGAGCACTTTATAAGCTAGTGTCAGGAAGATTTTTATGGTGAAATAATATTGATACTGAATTGATAAATTGAACTGTCACAATTTTCTACTTTGAATTCGTATAAAACAAAGAAGAGTAAGGTTACAAAGGATAAGGTGAAGTTAACATGCATTAACGCTTGTTAGTCTTTTGCTTTTAATGGAGTCGGCGTTAAGCATTGTAGCAACCAACCTAAAATGGAAAAGATCAGGTAAAAAGTTTAGTGTCTATAAAAACAAACCAGCTACTCAGGTAATACACAATTATTACCAATACAGATATCAGAAATTTCTGCATTGGGAACTAAAAATGATGATACTCTGTGGTATTATAAGTAAAAGCTATCTGAATAGGAGGTTAAGCAGGCTGCTTAATATCGTGTCCTCAAAATAATTAGTGTTAAAGAATAGGACCAGAATAAAAGTAGTTTAATAAAAGAAATTGCTGATGGGGTTCAAGTGTACAGTTCTCTGACCCTTTGTTTACTTCAGGGAAAGGATTAACCTGTGCCCAAGGTGATGGCACCCCATTCCAGTACTCTTGCCTGGAAAATTCCATGGACAGAGGAGCCTGGTAGGCTGCGGTCCAGGGGGTCTCGAAGAGCTGGACACGACTGAGCGACTTCACTTTCACTTTTCACTTTCATGCATTGGAGGAGGAAATGGCAACCCACTCCAGTGTTCTTGCCTGGAGAATCCCAGGGACGGGGGAGCCTGGTGGGCTGCCATCTATGGGGTCACACAGAGCTGGACACGACTAAAGTGACTTAGCAGCAGCAACATTGATGAGTGCCCCTTGTTTTCTCTGAAGGTTTATAAACAAGGGCTTCCCTGGTGGCTCAGATGGTAAAGAATCCACCTCCAATGCAAGAGACCTGGGTTCAATCCCTGGGTCAGGAAATTCCCCTGGAGAAGGGAACGGCTACCCACTCTAATATTCTTCCCTGAAGAATTCCATGGACAGAGGAGCCTGGTGGGCTACAGTCCATAGAGTTGCAAAAAGCCAGACACAACTGAGTGACTTAACACAGACTAACACTAGCCCCTTATTTTCTCTGAAGGTTTATAAACAAACCAAACTATGGGAAAAAAAAAAGCCTAGTTTTGCGTCTAGATATTCTGATTCAATTTATATGTTTTTAGTCTTTTATCACTGAGTGACAGTGGTTAATATTATTATATAAATGAATATTCTTATGTGCCTATCACCATGCTATATGCTTTGAATTTATTATAAATCATTTAAATAGCCAAGAGGTACTCATGTGTGGCAGATACTTTATTTGTACTTTTTATAGTCGATATTACATCCAAATCATGATTCAGATGGATAAACAATCTAAAAGAATAATTCAGATACTTATTTCATACTTTTCAGTCCACTGATTTCTTTCCATCTGATCACTGAATGTACAGTTAAATCATTAAAATTTTAAGTGTCATTGTGTAAACTTACATTTATCATTTTGTTATAGTATCTTGTATATTGCTTGATGGCAGAAATTCAGTACTGTTTAGTAAAATCTTATCGTAAGATACACATATTGGAAAATAGTATCTTAATCTTTCAATAATAGCTTTAGGGAACCATGGTCAGTTTATTTTTCTGTACTTAAAAAATTCCAATTGGACATTTTAACAATAGACTATATATGGAATTTTATGATACGGTATACAGTTATGATTAACTTCAAATTTTTTCCTTTATAGACTCCACTTTTTGCAAAGACTGAGTTTGCCTCAGCATCCACAAACTCTTCACCTCACATTGGTTCCTGTGTGTTTTCCGTTTGCAATTCAGTGGGAGTTAAGCATATACCAGCTGAAAAGCCAAATAAGGAAATGCATCCCTTCTCCCAGCAGTTCTAAGTTAACTTGTAAGTTAAATTCAGTGTAAGCTGAAAATGGTTTAAGTGTTTTATCAGAGAACACAGCTGGAGTAGCATGGATGATCGGAGTAGTAAATAACGGAAAGTTTTCAGAACATGTCTAAACACACCATCTAACATTTTAATAGTTGCCTATTGGTTGTACCACAGAATATATGAAAAGTCTCACTACATGCCTGTAAAGTTACTCTAATCACTTTAAATAAATATCGTAGCAGTTATTAAATTCTACTTTACATATGACTAAACGTCTCACCTGTCTGGCACACATCTGGTGTTTTAATGGTGAGTGTATTTCCAAAGACAGGGGTCTGATCAGTAGGGGGAATTACAGAGCTTCTCCAGATGGCAGCATGAGTTTGTCCTCTTATCAATGGAAACATTTCTGAGGGTTTTTTTGCTGTCACTCTGGAGTCTTGGATTTGAGTTGTGTCTCCAGTGGTGATGTTTATAGTTAGAAATGAAAGTGATGGTCCGAGTCAGAGAAAGTTATAGATCTGTAGCCTTTGAGTTTGCTGTCAATTATCCATTTTTCTTAAACATTTACATAATGTTATATCTTTCACTAACTTTTTTTAAAGCTAGTGAAAAACGTAAGCATGATTTTTAACAGTATGCATGTAAAAAGCATGTAAGAAAGAAAAGGTCATACCTTTGATCTATGGTTTGGAAAATTCTTTAGCATTGAATAAGCAGATATTTTATTCTGGTTTCTTGTTGTGAATTCTTTGACTAAGAAATTTATGAGTAACATGATAGTCTATCAACATGTTCATATAACTAATGAGAAATATAGAGACTATTCAGCTTTTTGAATTGCAAGTATATAGCATCCCAACTCCAAGTAATCCTTATTTACTTGGGTTACAAACCATGAGACAATTTTCATTATAGGAAAAGAAATAGTAATTTGATTTAGTATCTTTCTTAAAATATCTATGATACAACATTCTCGAAATAAAGTTTCTTTTGCTCATAGTTACAAATTGTTAAAGTTTTGATTACTCACTGTCTTGAGACTTGAAAAGATTACTAAAAAGATAATATATAATATATGAGAATTTAGGTTTGGATACTTTTTTAATGCCATATAAAATTCAGAAGAATTTTAAGTTTATGTACTGTGGGCATGATTCTACTTAATCCTATTGGTATGTTAAGCCCACTGAAATTAGTAACCAAATGTCTTTCTTTGTCTTTATGTTTTGAAAAGGGCCAAAGCCAGTTTTTCTGTTGGCTTGGGCAGCAAAGTGAAAAGAGAATGCTCCACTTTAAGCGATGTCAGCATCTGAAACAGATAACTCAGAAATGCTTGTCTCGCATCCATGTGAAAACAGATAAACATCCACAGCTATTTCTTTCAAGAACCTTTGCACTTGCGGAATTAAGGAAATCATGGCATTCCATCTACTCTCTTGTTGGAGACAAAAATATTATCCTGATGGGACCTCCCGGTGCTGGGAAAACAACAGTAGGCAGAATAATAGGCCAGAAACTGGGTTGTTGTGTCATCGATGTGGATGATGATATCCTTGAAAAAACCTGGAATATGAGTGTGTCTGAAAAATTGCAGGATGTTGGTAATGAGCAATTTTTAGAAGAGGAAGGAAAAGCCGTGTTAAACTTCTCTGCATCTGGAAGTGTGATTTCCCTTACTGGGTCCAACCCAATGCATGATGCTAGCATGTGGCATCTAAAGAAAAATGGAATAATTGTTTATCTGGATGTGCCTCTACTAGATATAGTCAGTCGTCTAAAATTAATGAAAACAGATAGGATTGTAGGTCAGAATTCTGGAACTTCTATGAAAGACTTACTTAAATTTAGAAGACAGTACTATAAGAAGTGGTACGATACTCGTGTTTTTTGTGAAAGTGGGGCTTCCCCGGAGGAGGTAGCCAACAAAGTGCTGAGCGCAGTTAAAAGATACCAAGATGTGGATTCAGAAACATTCATTTCCACAAGACACATTCGGCCTAAAGACTGTGAACAGAAAGTTCCAACAAAATTCTTTAGTGAAGCTGTGATTGAGGGGTTAGCTTCTGACGGTGGACTTTTTGTTCCTGAGAAGGAGTTTCCAAAGTTAAACTGTGGGGAGTGGAAAAGCCTGGTAGGAGCAACATACATAGAAAGAGCACAGATACTTCTGGAAAAATGTATACATCCTGCTGACATACCTGCTGCCAGGCTGGGAGAGATGATTGAAACTGCTTATGGGGAAAACTTTGCCTGCTCAAAAATCGCCCCTGTCAGGCACCTGTCAGGCAACCAGTTCATCCTGGAGTTGTTTCATGGACCAACAGGATCATTTAAAGATCTGTCTTTACAGCTCATGCCCCATCTTTTTGCACACTGTATTCCACCAAGTTGCAATTTTATGATACTTGTAGCCACCTCAGGAGACACTGGAAGTGCAGTCTTAAATGGCTTTAGTCGTCTTAATAAGAATGACAAGCAGAGAATAGCCGTGGCCACATTTTTTCCTGAAGACGGAGTCAGTGATTTTCAAAAAGCACAAATAATTGGCAGTCAGAATGAAAATGGATGGGCAGTAGGTGTCAAGTCAGATTTTGATTTCTGCCAGACATCTATAAAAAGAATTTTTCAAGATTCTGATTTTACTGGCTTTCTTGCTGTGGAATACGGAACCGTCTTAAGTTCAGCTAACTCCATAAACTGGGGCCGATTGCTTCCCCAAGTAGTTTATCATGCTTCTGCATACCTTGATCTCGTTAGCCAAGGATTTATTTCTTTTGGAAGCCCAGTTGATGTGTGTATTCCCACAGGAAACTTTGGTAACATTTTAGCAGCAGTGTATGCCAAAACCATGGGAGTCCCTATTCGAAAATTTATCTGTGCTTCTAATCAGAACCATGTTTTGACTGATTTTATAAAAACAGGACATTATGATATAAGGGAAAGAAAACTAGCAAAGACCTTTTCACCAGCAATCGATATCCTCAAATCTTCAAACCTGGAACGACATTTACACCTGATGGCTAATAAAGATGGACAGTTAATGAGAAGACTGTTTAATCAATTAGAAGAGGAGCATCACTTCCAGATAGAGAAGATCCTAGTTGAGAAACTTCAGCAGGATTTCGTGGCTGACTGGTGCTCCGAGGGAGAGTGCCTGGCAGCTATTCACTCCACCTACAACACTTCGGGGTACATTTTGGACCCACATACTGCTGTTGCGAAAGTAGTTGCAGACAGAATGCAAGACAAAACTTGCCCAGTGATTGTATCCTCTACAGCTCATTACTCCAAGTTTGCACCTGCTATCATGCAGGCTTTAAAGATCAGAGAAATCAACCAGACTTCATCAAGTCAAGTTTACTTACTAAGTTCATACAATGCCTTACCTCCACCGCATGAGGCTTTATTAGAGAGAACAAAACAGCAAGAGAAGATGGAGCACCAGGTATGTGCAGCTGACGTGAATGTCCTGAAGAATTACGTGGAAAAACTTGCACAAAATCAATTCATATGAAAGCTTTCTGAGTAAAAGAAAAAAAATTCTGGTGAAAAGCATGCAGTAATAAATCACAAAAGTTGATTTTGAGTACAAGTAACATTTTGTTTTTTATGCAAATATGTCTGTCTGTATATAGATCTGTTATCTTTTGGAATTTCAATAGCCTCATCTCTAGGTCTGTCCATTGTCCCTACACATGCTTCTTGGATCCTTAATCTAGAAGTGACAGAAAGTAGCATAATGCATGGACCTTTGGGCTGTGTTCTGTACCCATGCGGGATATATTGGTTTCTCTTCCCTCATCCCCACTTTTAAATGGACCAAAATGTCTGGTACTCTATCTGACACTTAAAATATTTCAGCATAGTTGTTACATAGTATATCTGTAACCATTATTAGTTGTTTATTGACTAGAAAGATAATTTACACCCTAATGGTTAACTTTTTTAGAAGTAGTAAGCTCGTCTATTAAGAAACGGCTGGCATTTTTGACTCTCTTCAAATTCCATTTTGGACTATAATTAATTAAGTGGATCCTATACCATCCGGATTAGATACGTGTTCCAGCCTTCACTTCCCTTGGGATGTGTATAGTTAAGGTGATGTAGTTTGAAAATCAAGACACAAGATTTAAATCTAGGATGTGAACATCAACAGAACTACCTAGTAGTAGATACAGAAATAAAATCACATCTGTTTCAAGAGAAAAGCTTTCCAAAATTCAGAGTATTTGAATAGTCTTAAGTATGGTTATAGTTATAGTAGTTTTCTTGTATTATTTGGACTTCATTCCTATATAATTTGTCTATTGTCTCTTTTCTCAGTGAACATTGTCTTTTTGGGCAGCTAAAACCACATGCAATTGATTCACATATTTAGTGTTTCCTTCTTTGTAGTAACAATGCATTATAATCATGGTTTACATTTGTGAATTTCTTGGATGTTTTATTTCTGAATTAAAAGATTTGTCACTGAAAGGACCTGTTAGTGTAATGGACTACTCTCAACCACAAGATGGCATTCCTAACATAATTTGTCTTTGGTGATAATACTCTGCTTCATTTTCTGGGAGAACTCCCTCCATAAAGAAACATATTGCAGGTTGTCAAGAAAAAAATTGTAAAAGTTTAATGAGCAGAAATGATTTGTTTAAAAATTTAAAAAATTAAACTATGGTAACTTTGGATCTCCAGCTTCTAAAAAGTACATTCTAAAACCAAAATTTGAAAACCAAGAAACAGAAAATAATGGAGGATTCAAAGTTCACTTACTCATGTATGTCTTAGTTATTTTATCATTTGCTTTTAAGGATAAGTGTTTCAGTAACCAGTATGTTTAGAAAATACATGTAAATTTTCCTGTGTGTATGAGAATGCACTATTTTTCTGAAAGTGGGAGGGACAGTTTTGTTTGTTTTTAAAAGACATGAGTTATGCCCACGAGACTATAGTGAAGGAGACAACGTGTAAAATTGAATCAGGTTCAACACAGAAGAGTTACTGCAAGACAGTTCATGAGTAAGTAAAAAGTAAAGGATACGGTCAAGAGCTGTCGGATTACCATGGCCCAATTAGAAAAGGTGTCACAGAAGACACAGAAGCTGCTGGGAGTCCTGAAGGATGGCAAGATTTTCTAGGTGAAAAGGAAGGGGAAGTACATTCTAGGTCGACAAGGGAAATAGGTACAGTGAGTTGTTCAAGAGAGCACATTCCTTTATCTCCAGTTTGTTTGTTCTCTTATTTCATGCTTTCACTTTTTCTCAATACCAAGTCTAGCCCTTCCCTCTCAGCTAATGACCTTGCCTCAGTCAAGAGGAAATAAGCCATCAGTGAAGACATGGCTTGGTGTCACCAAGTGTCTAAATCTGCTGTACTGTTTTCTCCTCACCTGCTCCCCCTGGATCGGATTGGGTGATACTCCAGGTGTGCCTCGGCTTCTGTTCCTGTCGGAATACTCCTGTCACTTGCTTCATCTGCTCTCTCCTCTAGTGCTGCTTCAGCTTCTCCCTTCTGACGGGACCTGCCTTTCTATACCATTCAGATGCTCTCTTTTCACATCTTGAAAAGTATAAGAGCAGAACAAGTCAACATCCACATTCCCCCACCGTCTACTCTTATTTATGTTCCATTCAAGACCAAGCCGCTTCGAAAACAGTTGTCTACGTGTGTGGTCTCCACTTTCTTGCCTCTCATGTTCTCCAGAATGTGTAAAGTACGGGTACTGTTCGGGGAGGAATAATAAAACAGAAACACACGTGCTGCTCTCCGCTTTGCTTTCAGAGTAGAACATGCCTCGTGTTTGACACCTGTTGTGGCTCCTGTTTGATTACATTCGCTTCTCTCCCTTAGAAGTAACCACTATCCTAAATTTTCTCTTTATCATTTCCTTATTTATATGTGCAGTTTTGCCTCTTTTTAAATTTTATGTAAATGGAATCATACTATACATATTTTTCCATGACTTTGTTTTATTCAATAATTTAAAATTTTAACCATGCAGATGACAGACAGAAGGCAGAGTTCATTAATTTTAATTACTGTATAATATTCTATAGAATGAATGCCACAATTTATCCATTTATGTTAGTGGACATTTAAATGGTCTAATATTTATCTGTACTTGTATCCAGTAGGTATACTGTTTCATAAAATTTGTATTGAAAGCTAGTGAAAATGAACTTCTAAACATCTGTGATTCTTTCTAATGGTATATAAAAATATATTTCATATCTTAGTTGTATTAAAATGTGTGGTTTGTTTATAATATGAAAAATTATCAGTTCTTGAGCAATGGTTGTAATTTCTTCCTTCTCCAATCTTTGAAATTATTTTACAGTGTCAAAAATATGGTGAATTTGTAAGATTTTTTAGAAAAAAGATGAGATTTTTAATTGGATATCAATGAAAATAGTAAAATAGTTTTTCATCAAAATAGAGTTTAGAAGGTAATAAATTGTTCTGTTAGAAGTTTTTGTTAGATTTTAATAGCAATTCACTTCCCAAAACAATCATGGCAAATACTGTTTCTCTCAATCCATTAAATCATTTAAAACATGTTCTAAGTCAAACTACTTAAAGCATTAAGAAAGAAAAGTAGCTGTTTTCACATAAGCCTCAAACTCATGGGAACATAAATAATAGAGTTTTGTGCAGAAAGATGATTAAAGCCTGATGATTAAAGCCTGTGTATGAAATAGTTATTGGTGTGGGCCCTGTCTGTGTACTCCAGCCACTCTTTGAAACTTTAAAAACAAATAGCCTTTAAAATCAGAGGTAGAATAAGCTCCTCTGGTTCAAAGAAAGCAAAGCCAAGCAAATTGTCAGTGTCATGGAGAAGGGACCTATGAAACACAGGAAATCAAACCAACATCATGTACAGCAGTTCTCTTGCTCAGTTGGCAAGATTTAGACCAGAGGCCTGTATCAAAAAGTTGTTTGCTTCCTACAGAAGGTGTATTTCTCAGTTCAGCTATTTTTCTATCTAAACTCTTTATTGCTGTATAAGTTCTTGGGTCTTTCTTTATTTCAGTGGTGGTAACAATTGTCTTGAGCTGAGGTTCCATGTTCAGCTGTGGCGCTACTTGTTCAGTTATTATCATAGACTTTATTGGGATTGTAATGGCCTATACAATGCAGGGTTGCTAATGGCAGGTTTAGTTTCACTTACAAATATTAGGAGGGTTTGTAATTTTAAATTACTTAAATCCACAAGGGGCTATCTTAAATCAATTCTTAAATTTGGTGATGGAGCCCTGAAGTTATTTGTTTTGAATTTTATTTCTAAGGCTCAAATCAAATAGCTGAAGTTTTCAGAAAATAATTTTACTTGCTCTTGATGCTACCTTTTTTTCTGGAACTCTCTCCAATCTTTTTGAGATTTTAAATATAATTGGCTGACATAATATTAGGAAAAGGAGTATGTCAAGGCTGTATATTGTCACCCTCCTTATTAACTTATATGCAGAGTATGTCACGAAAAACTCTGGGCTGGAAGAAGCACAAGCTGGAATCAAGATTGCCAGGAGAAATATCAAGAACCTCAGATGTGCAGATGACACCACCCTTATAGCAGAAAGTGAAGAAGAATTAAAGAGCCTCTTGATGAAAGTGGAAGAGGAGAGTGAAAAATTTGGCTTAAAGCTCAACATTCAGAAAACTAAGATCATGGCATCCAGTCCCATCACTTCATGGGAAATAGATGGGGAAACAGTGGCTGACTTTATTTTTGGGGGCTCCAAAATCACTGCAGATGGTGATTGCAGCCATGAAATTAAAAGACGCTTACTCCTTGGAAGGAAAGCTATGACCAACCTAGACAGCATATTAAAAAGCGGAGACATTACTTTGTCAACAAAGGTCCATCTAGTCAAGGCTATGGTTTTTCCAGTAGTCATGTATGGTTGTGAGAGTGGGACTATAAAGAAAGCTGAGTGCTGAAGAATTGATGCTTTTGAACTGTGGTGCTGGAGAAGACTTGAGTGTCCCTTGGACTGCAAGGAGATCCAGCCAGTCCATCCTAAAGGAGATCAGTCCTGGGTGTTCATTGGAAGGACTGATGTTGAAGCTGAAACTCCAATACTTTGGCCACCTAATGTGAAGAACTGACTCATTTGAAAAGACCCTGATGCTGGGAAAGATTGAGGGCGGGAGGAGAAGGGGACAACAGAGGATGAGATGGCTGGATGGCATCACTGACTATGGACGTGAGTCAGTGAACTCCGAGAGTTGGTGATGGACAGGGAGGCCTGGCGTGCTGCGGTTCATGGAGTCGCAAAGAGTCAGACACAACTGACTGACGGAACTGACTGACATAATACTTAACTGCCAAATCAACATGGGTCATTACCAGGAAATACATCATTTCTTGTAAATTTCACATCTGTGTAGGGTTCTTCTCTATTAAAGTCATGTAACTTAATCTTAAAAGATCTGAATAGCATATTTATTCACAGTATTCTGTATATTTTCCAGAAAAAGAGTCATCAGGTCAAAAGGTACCCCCTCTTCCTTCAGTGTTGTAGCCTACTGTGAAGAAATACTGAACATCTTTCTCTTGAGAAAAGTTAACTAAAAGTTAACTATTAATAGTATAACTATTTTACTGGCAGCAGAAAGAAAGAAAATATTAGTTTAAATTGGGTCAAGAGCATAAAATTTCTACTGGCGAAAAGTGATACCAAAAAAAAAAGTCATACTGAAATGAAACAAAATTTTAGGGAGAAAACAAAGCTAAAATATCCTTTGAAATATGCAGGTCATTCTTGTCAAAGAGGGAAAAATCACATGTAGGAGCTTTGTAATTTGTAAAATGATTACAAATTGTTTGATTTTTCCCAAGGCCTCAGAAAGGGAGAGAGTGCCTAGATGTGGTCTCCAGAGGGAGAGGTCCAGAAATTAAGTTTTGTTCATGTACACAAAGTTGCACAGATTTAGAGATTTTATTTTCTGCTAATCACACATATGAGTTAATATAAACTAAAATGTACATTTTTTGATTTATAATTGTTGATACGTTTTTCCGGTGACCACAGATTTGGTCTTTTCTACCCAAGATTCTTCATCCCTTACATGAAGATATCTAGGAGACTGTAGTTCATTTGGCAAATATGAAGTCAAACCACAGAGAGAAGGATAGTTTTCAGGGATATTTCACTCACAATTATCTGATTTGTTCAACAACATAGAATACCTCTTGAGTAAACAATATTCTTCCCTGTTTGACTCAAGGTGATTCTTCTCTGAACAGTGCTAATATATACTGCCAACTTTGATCTTTGGATCATTACTCTGCAAGATCACACACTTTGGGTGAATATGCACTTTTTTCAGATTTGTTACAAAGCAAAAAATTCAGAGTCTCAATCCCTGAGAAGCTTATGGGGAACTAAGGTAAGTAATTCAACTTACTACCAGAGCATACAGTAAATACAATCATCAGGACCAGACAGAAACATGGTGTACCCTGAGAAAGCTAAGATATTTGGTTAGATATTTGGTTCCCATTCAAATTGATGTTCTCTAAGTATGTGTTGCTGAAGCTGAAACTCCAGTACTTTGGCCACCTCATGCGAAGAGTTAACTCATTGGAAAAGACTGATGCTGGAAGGGATTGGTGGCAGGAGGAGAAGGGGACGACAGAGGATGAGATGGCTGGATGGCATCACTGACTCGATGGATGTGAGTCAGTGAACTCCGAGAGTTGCTGATGGACAGGGAGGCCTGGCGTGCTGCGATTCATGGGGTTGCAAAGAGTCAGACACAACTGAGCGACTGAACTGAACTGAACTGAAGTATGTGTTGCACTTTTCTTTTGGAACATGACTACAGTTTTCTCACAAACCCCCACACCACAAGCACACTGTGGGGAAGGACAGAGAGGGACACCTTCTGGCAGAGGTCTCCTGTGCTGTCCTAAGCAGCTCAGCTCTGGCAAAGAGAAGTGAGTGAAAGTTGCTCAGTTGTATCCAACTCTGCGACCTCATGGACAAACCTTACTAGCAAAACAAAAACATGGAAACTAACCAAACTCATCCTCTTTGAAAGGCAGTTTAGAAACCCTTTATTGCTATTCAAGCATATTCTTGGGTCTTCTCACCTGCTAATTCCTAAAAGCTTGTTGCTATTCAAGCATATTCTTGGGTCTTCTCACCTTCTAATTCCTAGAAGCTTGTTGCAGTAATCCTAAGAGCCAATGGTATTGAGAAACACTATCTTCTCTTCCCGTAATATTCCTGTGTGTATGTGCTCAGTCATGTCTAACTCCTTGCAACCCCAGGGACTGTCGCCCACCAGGCTCCTCTGTCCATGGGATTTCTCAGGCAAGAATACTAGGGTGGGTTGCCGTTTCCTTCTCCAGGGGATCTTCCCGACCCAGGGATTGAACCCTTGTCTCTTGTGTCTCCTGCATTGCAGGTGGACTCTTTACTGCTGAGTCACCAAGGAAGCCCTGCAGTGTTCCTGACAACAGGTAAATCTTTTTGAAGACAGGTGCCCTGGACCACTGGCTGGCTCTTCCCTAATCCACTTCAGGCCTTGGTCATGTTTTAGACCTGGGGCTATGGGATGGAAGTGAAAAAGACATAGAGATCAGACTGAGGGATCAAAGAAGGCATTCTAGAGGAGAGGCTCACACGTGAGTCCAAGTTTAAAGGTTAGGTGGAGGCTCAAACATGAGTCAAAGTTTAAAGGTTAGGTGACAGTTGACATAGGTGGATTCGGTGGGGAGTGCTGGATGTATCACTCAACTTTCCTGGAACAAAATGTGTATGTATGGGTTTGTGAAGATGAAGCTAGAAAATCAGGCATGATCCATGAGTTTTCATGTGTCTGAAAGCTAAGAGATATCACTATGGTAACATAAGTTTACTTGCCATAAACTTACGGTAAGTAGAATACCATAATCAACACTTGATTTAGAAAGATGGTGCTGGCAATTGCATGGGGTGGATGGAAGGGATTAGACTCACAGACCTAAGACTCATTAGGAGGCCCAAGCGTGGACTGCAGTGGTGGAACCTAAAGGAGTGAGCAGTTTCCAGAAATACTTAGGACATTGCTTCATAGGATTTGATGACAGATTAAAGGAGGGGGCATGAAGAAGGGTTTATAAGCTAGTTGGATGGTTTTACTGTTCACAGAAATCAAGAATTTCTGTGCAGAATTGGTGATGAATAGAGTGGAGAGGAGCTGGTGGTGGTTTTCCTCATCTCACTGGAACATTTAATTTTCACTCTAATATTCCATCACATCTTAGCCTCCAAATCCTCATTAAAGAAGAGAAAATAAGCTAACTCACTTACTAATGGAAGCATGTGGAGATTTGAAGTTTACCTCCAAACAAATGCATCTCTATTTCTCCCCTGACTCCCAAACCTGTCTTGCTCTTCTTTCCTCCTATCTTTTCTTTTCATGTTCTACTAAAAACATTCCTAAATCCTACCCATCTGTTTGTTAGCATTTTCAATTTGCAAATCAGAATTTATTTCATTTAAATTATCCCCTGAGCAACCACCATTCTTGTTCATTTTAGCCTTAGCATTTATATGTTCTGGAGTTAATTCACTAAAATGCTGTCTTGCTTTATTATAAACATTTATCATTTAAAATTTTAATTATAAATTTTTTTACAAGTTTAAATTCTTTGATATCTGATAGAGTATCAGTACATTACTGTCTAAAGGATGAAGTCTTAGTTAATTGAATTCTTGGTATACTTCATTCACCTCATTCTGATAATGGACAATGAAACAGATACCACAATAAATGATTGAATTCTAAGCTTGTTGGGCAGCCTTTTTCATGTAATGTAACATTTTATCTTGTAGTCATTTCCTAAGTTACATAGCATTATAGGATATTTCAGTTTCTTTGTGGGTACCATTTTTTAAAATCTCTAATTTTATTTTATTATTATTATTATTATTTTGGTGGCACCATGCGGCATGCAGGATCTTAGCTCCCAGACCAGGGATCAAACTCATGCCCTGGCACTGGAAGTGCTGAGTCCTAACCACTGGACCACCAGGGAAGTCCCTGTGGGTACCATTTTTGTTTAATATCTACTCACAAATTTTTTGTTTGTTTCCTAGGGTAGAGTGTCACAGGAAATGATTTCCCTTTAAAAGTAGTTATCTTAGTGTTTTGGTTATCACAAAAGATGACAGAAATCTAATAGATGGCTGAAAGATTCCCATGAAATTTGTACTCTAAATGGACACGGAACAGAGCCATGTCTCCACTTCTCCGTGTCTTAGTGCTGCCTATGCTCACATGTCGTGATCTCCACTTCCAATAGCAAGAGAACTAGGCATTAGACATTTGTTTAACTCTTAGGGTACTTAAGCTTACATTTAAAAGATATTTTTATTAGAATATCAGTGAGTACTTTTCTCATCTGTACAGGCATCTCTTTTTAAATCTATTTCTTAATCTCAATCTTAAAATTGGTATATATTTGTTACAGCGATCTAATAAAATGATGTGTGTGAGATTTTTTAAGGTATACATTATTCTTAGAGTGCCATTTTTTAAAAAAAGACATCAAAAACCAGGAACTTCCCTGGTGGTCCAGGGTTAGGACTCTGAGCTTTCATTGCCATGGGCCTGGCTTCAATCCCTGCTCCAAGAACTAAGATCCCAGAAGCTGTGTGGTGTGCTTATAAAAACTAAAAACAACTCTTAGGGTGCTATTACTGATACTGTCTTAAATTTTGAGATAACTAAGAAAAATACTGATTTTTTTTTTTCAGTAGTAGTTTTCTTTCCTGAGAATGATTTAATGTATTCATGAAGAATCCCTGCAATCCTTTTAGGTTGATTTCTGAAATGAATGCCAGTTTTTGACACTGAAATAGAAAAGGACAAGATGATCTTAATGCACATGTTTGTTTCAAACAATGTTTGTTTGTTTATTTGTTTTGTCCCAAATAGTTCCTGAATGGTATCTGTGTCTCATGATGTCAGTGATGTGGAATGACCTGGACGTTATATCCAGAAATTGTTTCAATCAATCTTTGGTTTGATTTAGCACTGATTAAGACTTAAAAGATGCTTGCTCCTTGGAAGAAAAGCTATGACAAACCTAGACAGCATATTAAAAAGCAGAGACATTACTTTGCTGACAAAGGTCCATCTAGTCAAAGCTATGGTTTTTCCAGTAGTCATGTCTGGATGTGAGAGTTGGACCATAACGAAAGCTGAGCATCAAAGAATTGATGCTTTTGAACTGTGGTATTGGAGAAGACTCTTGAGAGTCCCTTGGTCTGCAAGGAAATCAAACCAGTCCATCCTAAGGGAAATCAGTCATGAATATTCATTGGAAGGACTGATGCTGAAGCTGAAGCTCCAATAATTTGGCCACCTGATGTGAAGAACTGACATATTGGAGAAGACCCTGATGCTGGGAAAGATTGAAGGCGGGAGGAGAAGGGGACAACAGAGGATGAGATTGTTGGAGGGCATCACCGACTCAATGGACATGAGTTTGAGTAAGCTCTGGGAATTAGTGATGGACAAGGAAGCCTGGTGTACAGATGTGTATGGGGTCGCAAAGAGTCAGACATGACTGAGCAACTTAACTGAATTGAACATCTTCTCAAATGGGCTTCCCAGGTGGCTTAGTGGTAAAGAATCCACCTGTCAATGCAGGAGACGCAGGAGACATGGGTTCAGTCTCTAGGTTGGGAAGATCCCCTGGAGAATGAAATGGCAACTCACTCTAGTATTTTTGCCTGGAAAATCCCATGGACAGAGGAGCCTGATGGGCTAGAGTCCAGTGGGTTGCAAAGAGTTGGACACAACTGAACAACATGCATCTTCTCAGCTTCCTTTTTGTTAAGAGTTAAAGAAATGAAAGAAAAAAATTGCAAGAGGACATGGAGAAGTGCTTTACCAATGCTATGGAGGGGGATTTATTAATTATAATGATTTGATTCATCTCTTTTCTCTCCTTCAATGGGGAAATGAGAGATCTGGTGGGACGACCAGAATGATACACTTCGCTATTTCTTTGCAAAGCCAAAATGATCTATTAAAAGCCGAGGTATGTTGTATCAAGTCCAGAATTAACCTCACTGACAAAAAAGGGGAATCCACAATCAATAGAATCATAGACTTTTGATGAGAGCGTTATGTCAATCATTAGAACTATCACCTCCATTTTCTTGTGTGGCTGCTGCTGCTGCTGCTAAGTCACTTCAGTCGTGTCCGACTCTGTGCGACCCCATAGACAGCAGCCCACCAGGCTCCCCCGTCCCTGGGATTCTCCAGGCAAGAACACTGGAGTGGGTTGCCGTTTCCTTCTCCAAGGCATGAAAGTGAAAAGTGAAAGTGAAGTCGCTCAGTCGTATCTGACTCTTAGCGATCCCATGGACTGCAGCCTACCAGGCTCCTCCGTCCGTAGGATTTTCCAGGCAAGAGTACTGGAGTGGGGTGCCATTGCCTTCTCCTCTTGTGTGGCTGGTAAGCTCTAATTCCATAATTTAAAGGTTTACTTGCATCTTACCATCTTTATAATATTCCCAGAGGTGGAAAACCTTTCCATATGCTTTATAGAGGCAGTTCTGGAACTAGATCCAGGCCCTGGTTCCAACACCAGCTATGAGATCCTGGGAAAGTTACTCTATATTCCTGTGCCTTGGCTTCTTATCTGGAACATATGGATTAAATACCTGCCTGGTTGGGTTGTGAGAACAATACGCAACAGTCTTACAAAAGTGAAAAGTTGCTCAGTAGTGTCTGACTCTTTGCAACCCCATGGACTATACAGTCCATGGAATTCTCCAGGCCATAATACTGGAATGAATAGCCTTTCCCTTCTCCAGGGATCTCTCCAATGTTTAAGTAGAAGCTTTTATTTAGGTGGGGGGAAAAAATGACAATTTGTCATTTGCAAGTCTGGGCCAAAACAGTAGACTCTCACTTTCCTTTTCACCAACTAAAATTAGTTTTTGGCAACGAGATTCAGGGTTATTGACTCTGAAGCTGCTGGCAGTTTAAGTTTTTAATCTATCCAAATTCTTACAGTTCAGAGAACAGAAAAACCAAGTTTCTCCTCTTATAAACTTAATCCAATGTGAACACAAGCTTTCAAGGTTCGTTCAGGGATGCTAATTATTTTTGTGTTCAGTTTTTCCATTATGAGGCCCTTCTTGGATGTCAGTGAGCAGGATTAAACCCCAGAAGCATGTGAGGCCACCCTAAAATGCCTCATTGTCTTTCAGCCTTTCTGGGTCACTCAGTATTTGATTATCCAGACTAACTGTGGGCAAGGAAAGCGTGAATAATCAAATTGTACAGACAAGCATTTGTACTTTATTTTGGCTGACGACTTCATCCTTCTTCTCAAAACTTTTTTCCAAAAGAGCTAAGAAGGAAAGTAGGAGCTTTGTTTCCTGTTTTCGCTCTGTTTCCTCTGCCCTTTCAAAGAGGTATTGACAAATGACAAGTTGTCTTCCTCCCAAGAGTCCCCTTCCTTCTGCCGTAAAGAAGTGGTATCAACAATCTATCTAGGTAGTCATTCCCTGAGAAGGTGAACTTGCCTGTTTCTAGAACTTTCTGGTACAAAAAAGGAAGACAGAACTTAAGCCTGAACTCGGCTTCTGGCTTTTTCTTGATCATTTTCCAACAATCTTAAAGGCTATTTTCTTTTTTCCATTACAGGATTTTTGGCACCTCAGAAGTAATAATGGAAATAAACATTTAACAGATGGTCCCAGCAGCTTCCCTGACATACACGCATAGCACAAAAGGGAAGCATGTATAATAGAGTTGATTAGATCTTATTTTAATTTATTTTATTTCTTATAGGATATTCTCCTGGTCACATTTTCCTCTTTTTTGGATATGCCTTTTATTACTGTGGTCCCTTACACACAATTTCTGAATTGTTTCTCAAGGTCAAGACCCTGTACCTCCCTCAGCCGCCTTCTGCACCACAGAGAAATGTCTACCTTAGCGTCAGCACAAATGGCTTTCCCCCAGCAACTCTGCAGAGGTTCTGCAGGAAAACTTAGGAAGTATTCCCTAAACTGCATCAGGTTCATAACCCCTGGTTATGAAACCAGGGGTCACAGGGTGGAAGTAAGCCAAGGAAATATTAACAATAAGGGGAAGAAAAAAAAGAATTGAAAGAATATATTAAGTGTTTTCCACTGATAAGTGGGGTGGGGAACACCTAGGGTAAAAATGTCAGCCTCAGGTTAGAGGATGGCGAATAGTCCTGGTGAACCCATCTGTGTTTTCATATTCACACAAAACTCTGTGGGGCTCTTTCCTGAAAGTTGGGGAGAGATCACTAATCTGTTTAATGAACAGAGCAGAAGCAGGGGTCTTGAGGGGCTGAGAACAAACCCAGCTCACTTTTCTGCTTAAAGATATGTCCTGGCAACCCTCTGAGTGAAATGAAGTCACTCAGTCGTGTCCGACTTTTTGCGACCCATGGACTGTAGCCTACCAGGCTCCTCTATCCATGGGATTTTCCAGGCAAGAATGTTGGAGTGGGGTGCCATTTCCTTCTCCAGGAGATTTTCCTGATCCAGGGATTGAACCCAATCTCCTGCCTTGTAGGCAGTCGCTTTACTGTCTGAGCTACCAGGGAAGTCCCTCTGAGAGGAGTCTGTAATTCACCATTGCGACACCTAGTGGCTGGCAGCCATGTCTGCATCAGCAACATACACATTTATAAAATGTTATTTTTGATGTTTTAAAATGGAAAAAACTTACCTTGAGCTGCAAGATCACGGTTTAACCACTGGAGAACAGAGCAAAGAGCCAGTTGTATTTAATCATTGACTTGAAAGTTACATTCCTTAGGATTCTTAGATAAGATGTGCAGAAGCAGGTAAACAGAAATATCAAATCCTTGGCAAGGTCCATTACAATATAGTATCAGTCATATGGGCTAGTGAAATGAGTGAGAAACTGTCCCCTTACTTTCACAGCTTGATAAGAGGAAGGAAACAGAAAGTCAACCCAAATCAAACCTTCTCATCTGGAAAGTAAAGAGGCAAGTGTGCTAAAGAAAGGCTAAGTTTTGTAGATCTTGATAGTGGTGACCTTGCTTGGGCCTTTCAGATTTTTCCTTCAACTCTCTTTGTTTAAGTGTTAAATATTCTTACATGTTATGGGGTGATGTGCAATACTGACTGAACATTTCTAACTCACTCATCTAGTGAATACATTTAGACCTATAATAGGCTTAATACAATACTGGAGAAAATGAAGAGGAATCAAATTTTCAATCAGGTGCGAGTTTTCTATCATCTTCCACTCTCAATGGTAGAGGCAGCGGCTCGTTCAGCGAAATGAGGTGATTTAGCGTTCATAGGATGCTCACAACAATATTAATATTATCCTCCCTTTTTTACTGTGCCATAATTTATTAAACCAATTTTCTTTTGTTGGACATTTAGTATGCATATTTGGCCACAGCGAGCAGCATGTGGGATCTTAGTTCCCTGCCCAGGTTTGCACCCATGCCCCTGTAGTAGAAGCACAAAGTGTTAGCCACTGGACTACTGGGGAAGTGCCCCAGTTTAAAATATTCCAACTGTTGCAAATAACCCTTTAATAAGCTTCTTTGTGCATAATCCTTTGTACCCAGCGCTGATACTTTGTTTTAAAAATTATAATGAAATACTTAAAACATATAAAATGCACAAATCATTTTTAAAAATACCTGTGTACCCACGATTTGATCTTTACCAATATAGTTGGAGCCTCCATGCATTCTTCTCCATCCTGTCTCTTTTCTTAGCCCAATGTAACCTTGTCTTGATGTCAGTGTGTAACACTCTTCCATATTCTTTTAGGCTTTCCCTACATAGTATGTATCTCTAAGCCACACATATATTAACTAGTTAATGTAACCTTCTCTGATTGCAAAGTTAATACACCCTTAATGTGGAAAGGTTGGCAAGATAATGAGGTGTAAAGAGAAGTATAAATAAGAATTCAAGCCAAACTGTTGCCCTAAACACAACACTATAAATACCACTGTTAGTATTCTGATCCATTTTGCTCCTCTTATTACATACTTCACAAAATCAACTGGGTCCAAAACAATTGCTTTAAAATGAATGGAGCTTCCCTGGTGGTCCGGTGGTTAAGACCACTCTTCTACTACAGGTTCAATTCCTGGTCGGGGAACTAAGATTCTCCTTGCCGTTCAATGTGGCATAAATAAAAACAAAATAAAATAAAATTGATGTGGCTGTTTCATTTACAAGGTGCTTTTGTTTCCCATGGGCTTCCCTTGTGGCTCAGCTGGTAAAGAATCCGCCTGCCATGCGGGAGACCTGGGCTGATCCCTGGGTTGGGAAGATCCCCTGGAGGAGGGAAAGGCTACCCACTCAGTATTCTGGCCTGGAGAATTCCGTGGACTGCATAGTCCATGGGGTCGCCAAGAGTTGGACACGACGGGGCGACGTTCACTTTCACTTTGTTTCCCATCTCACTCACTGACTTCCCTGTGAGGTCAGTGATGTATTTTCATCTCCATTTTTGAGATGAGGAACAGAGGTCCTGAGAGATGAGTCAGTATCTCAAGATCTCTCAGCTCTCAAGTGAAGGAATCAGGACTCATATCTGGATCTTTAGATTCAGAGTCCAGTGGCTTTTCTGTTGAAATATCCTAGGGTCACCACCATTCTCCCTCACTGAAGTCCCCAAAAGTAAGTGGTGGCCCTTCCTTCTCGTTCTGTCTCCTTGCCTTCTCACTACCTCGTTTCAATTTAAGTGCCACCTGGCATCTTTATTTTAAATCAATTTTGCCTGTGTGTAAAAATTGACTGGGGAGAAGAAATACAGTGTCATTTACCTTAGAGGCCACATTTTTTTTTTAAATTATTTTTAATTGAAGAACAATTGCTTTACAATATTGCATCGGCTTCTGCCACACATCACCACGAGTCAGCCATAGGTATACCTAAGTCCTCTCCCTCTTGAACCTCCCTTCCACCTCCCACCCCTCTAGGTTGTTACAGAGCCCTGGTTTGAGTCACACAGCAAATTAGAGGTGACATCTTTAAGAAACGGTCCTGGTTTTCAGCTGTTGCTGCTCTGACTCACCTTTCTTCCAAGCTAAGGCCTGTATCCTGAGTAGAGGCATGGCTTTAACTTGATGATGTCACAAAGGTCCACGCTTCCAAAATGTGCTTAAACTGTTTCTGTGTAGTAGAATCTCTCTCCACAGACATGAGCTTCTGGGAGCAAATAAATTGGCAAAAAAAGTAGGGGGGTGGGGAGGGAGGTGGCAATTTCCATTAAGATGACTCTAGATTTGGCCTAAGTTGGAATGTTAATTTTGTCAGAAGTTTCCACAGAAATACTGATGATCAAAACATTATCTTTTTTTTTTTTTTTTGCTGTGTGGTGGTTTAGTCATTAAGTTGTGTCCAACCCTTGCAACTCCATGGACTAGACTGCCAGGCTCCTCTGTCCCTGGGATTCTCAAGGCAAGAATACTAGAGTGGATTGCCATTTCCTTCTCCAGGGAATCTTCCCGACCTAGGAATCAAACCTGGATCTCCTGCATTGCAGGCAGGTTCTTTACTGACTGAACTATATTCTTTTTGAGTGGTTAACAAAAGGACGCAGTGAAACTCTTTTATGTATCTTTTCAGCTGCTGTTCTTTTTACTTTCATTGAGGATGTCTGCAAACATTATGATTCATCTGTCTATTCCTGCAGCACTGCCAACCTTCTCTTTTACTAGAGAAATTCTAGCCACCAACTAGAGCATCTCTAGCATGGGTGGTGTGAGGAAGACTTTGGAAATTCTTAACTGTTTTCTGGTGGTGTCTGTTTTATTACATTGCTCATGCACAGAAGCTGAAGATGTTACATCATCACCCATCACCGTCATTATAACACGGTCAGACAGTACAGTGTAACTACCATATTCCTGGTACTATCTTTTGCAGATGAGGAAACGGAGGCTCAGGGTGGTTAATCAAGTAGCTTGAGTTCACCTTGTTAGTAAGAGACAGAATCGGATTTTGAATGCAGGTCTGTCTGAAATTAAAGTCTGAGTTCTTTAAGAGCGGTTTGCTTATGGAACTTCTCTAGTAGTCCACTGGTTAAGACTCTGCAATTCCAATGCAGGGTCTTGGGTTCAATCCCTGGTCAGGGAACTAAGATCCTGCATGCCACACAGCACAGCCAAAAAAAAAAAAAAGTGGTCCATTCATGGACAGCTTCTGTCACTTATGAACTATGTACTCTAAGTTATGCAGAGGTGACAACACCTGCCTGTTACTGGAGTTTCCAGTTCAATGGAAAGGAAAAAGACTGACACAGAAACAATTGCAGTGCAAACCCAGAGTGTGAACTGCTATTAAGAAGGACTAGCAATACGTCGTGTGAGCCTAGGGGAAGATTAACTCATATTGAAGGAAAGATGAACTCATTTGGGGGAAATGAGGGATTAGAGGAGGGTCTTGAAAAGATATAACTTCATCAGGTGTCACTACAGAGTAGTTCCCATGAAGACACGGTTACAAATGTAGGTCTAATGTTGTAAGAGTGTGTCATTGGGACTTGATAATTATTAAGTGGCTACTGCTAGCCCCTTGGTCTGTCCTATATCATTCAGCTTTAAATACAGCAGGGATTGGTTCTCACCTTCGATCAAATCCTACTGTGATTAGAAACAAGAGAGCCGACTAAGGACATTGAAGGCAGCCAGCAGGAAAGCTGTGTCTGGCAGCTTGGGGGAGGTGGGGGCACATGGCAGGGATTACTGAGGCTTATCGCACCCCAGCTGCTCTGGGAAGCCCCTGCCACTCCCTACCCAAGGCCAGGCTTCCATTGCTGGCTTCCCCTTTGTAACTTATTTTTCTATTTAAAAGGACACTTGATTGACGTTCATGTTATCCTGGTAGCTGTAGAAAATATAAAAGAAATGTATATGGCAAATACCACCTTCACTGTGTCACCTCCACAGTCTGGACCAGAGCCTGGCACACAATGCTTGGTGAAAAAAATGTCAAGGGACACTTACTACATGAAGGTCCATTTGGTGGGAATGGAAGGATGTGCTGGCCAGCGTTGACATAAGGAGAGATGGAAAAGTCTTGGATGAATTGGATGTGTTTCACCATCTTGCCTAGGGCAGCCTGGTGTGAGTTATTTGTAGGGATGGGAGTATCAGACCCTGTATCAATACCTAGCTGTCCCAGGGGAGTGGGCATCTCATATACAGAACCCTTTCATCTGCCCAGGCCTCTCTGCTTCAGAAGGTTAGGGGTGTGGAAGGCCTACCTGTCTGTCCAAGGAGAAACCAAGGTTCTAGAATGCTGCTGAGTTTAATGCAAAATGATACCAAGAAGAGAACTTAAGGTGACTCAGAGTCTAAAATTGTATTGTGCAATCAGCCAGGGTGCCAGGCTCCCAGGTAAGGTGGCTGGACTGGGAAAGACTAGGGTTGAGGAATGCTGGCCTCTACTCTCCACACACCCACGCTGCTCTCATTTCCAAACAGATCGTCGGTAGAAACACAGTGCTCATCTTCAACGAGGTCTACTGAGGAGACATAACACTGAAAGCCTCTGAGTACTGAAGGAACTGAAGAACTATCTGCTCCCCATGAACGCACTCACCACACTGAAACCATGGGCCATCTTCCCAGAAGGAGCTCCTCCAATTTTTGTGGTCCTAAGTCACAAAGCTTGGGTGGTGGCTGAACCTGAACTGAATGGTAGGCAGTTCACCATGTTGGCCCAGGAGACAGTGTCCCCGGGGTGTGAGGATGTGATGCAATGATTATGTCAAACGCCACCCCACGTCCCCACCATCTCCGTGTTTCTTTCAGTGAGGCAAGGGGTCTCTTGGGTCTCCTGATGGGCTCGGCTGCCCAGATGCAAAATCTTTGAGCCCAGGACTGTCCGTCTTTCCCGGGGCGCCACCTCCAGCCACCTGCTCCATGGTGACTGGGTGCCCCGGGAAGCTCACGGGTGCCTGAGCCTGTTTGTGACTGTTTGGTGGACACTGCCAGACACTCCCAGCTGAGGAACATAAACCTGACCCCAGGCACAGCCCGGAGAACCAGGTCAGGGCTCCCCACCCTCCAGCCACCTTCCCTGTCGCTGGCGGCGCCTTCTCTGTACCCGGACTCTGGCAGGAGGAACGCGGTCACTCCTAGCAGGAGCAGGCGCCCCGTTTCTCCTGTTCCTCCCTGTCAGGCTAGTCTCTCGTTTCCCATGCGTTTCTGGCTTCACACAGGAGCCGAAAAAGCTCTGGGCAAGCTCTCCTTCGGCCTTTTTACTCTTTCCTCACATTCCCGTGAGGGTCCTTGTTGAAGGGACAAGAGAGGTAATTAAGCCAGTTTTTTTAATAGCTGTTCTGGGATCATTCGAGGAAAACCTTGGGCTTTGCATGGCTGCTCCCTGTCTGGGAAGTCTCAGGTCAGAGTCTCTTGAAGATTTTTCTCCTTCTATTTTTGTTTTCTATTTCCTTTAATATTTTTTCCTCCTATTTTTCCTCCCCGTGGTGCCCAGCCCGGCCAGTCCCCGCCCCCGAGGGCACTGTCCTGTTTTAGGAGGCAGGGATCTGTCTGCAGGCAAGGTCGGGACGTGCCGGCACCTCTGGCAGGTGGTGGCACAGCGGGCCTGGCCTCGTCTGTTACTGTTGACACTTGGTCCAGAGGCGCACGTTAGGAACAGCGCTCCCCTCCAGCAGGCTGCTCTTGGGCGCGGGCAGGGACGACAGGCAGTGACTCACAATGCGGCGGGAGAGACCCAGTCACTGGGGCTGCAGGGACAGGCCGGGAAAGGAGGGCGTCTCTCGCCTCATCCCCCAGGTCCCCACCACCCCCAACCTCCACCCCACCCCAGTCTGTCCCTGAAACAGGCTCGCAATTCCCACCTCCTCATAGGCTCTGGCCCGTGGGAGATGTGTCTTTCTCTTTATTTTATTTCTTTGTCCTGTGAATTCCTCACAAATTTATTGTTTGTCTAAAAAGTATAAAGACTGTCTGCTTTGGTCACTTCTTTTATCCCACTTCTATGAGAGACTGCCATGTACAAGAATTAAAGTGGCTTCCTTTTTCTTTGTTAACCTGTCTTGTGTCGATTTTACTATGAGCCCAGACACAAGCACTCAAGGAGTGGAGGGGGAAATTTCCTCCTCCCCACCAGATGCTTCAAAATGGAAGCTCACAGACTCTTAAGGGTTGAAAGGCCCATATGTAGGACATCTTGCCCGATCACCCATCTGGTACAGGAATCCCCTCTTTAGCATCCTTGCCAGGAAGCACCCAGCCGTGGCCAAACATTACCAAGAATATGGAAATCAGGGTGCTTGCTGTCACTGTCGGGCACTCCAAAGACCAGACAATTTCTGTCTTCATTTTGAATCTGATTTGAAATGAGATGAAATTAGAGAAAAGGTCTTTACTTTATGGTGATATTTTTTCCCTCCAAAACAAGTCTATCTTAGGCAGCCCTGAAAGAGACACAGTACTCTAAGAAAGGGGGAGGGCCGTATTCCTCTTGAAATTCCACCCCAAATCATGGAGTGTGTGTCTCTATGCTCTTTTACTGGTTTTCTGGGAATGGGAGCCAGAGGTATTATGGGATTCTGTCAGGCCAAGAGTCCCACAAGGCTCTGGGCCATTTGTGAAGTGCTATGTTGAGCTGATTTTTTCGTATACCCAAGGAAGACAGACGGGCTCTTGCTCTGATCTCACACACCGATATCCCAGCCTGGCTGGCTTGCCAGAGCCCAGAGACCATGCCGCTACCTCAAGGCCAACAACGCAGAGACACGATGCCATTGGAGCCTTCGTTTCAGCTCATGCTTTCAGTTCTCAGGTGTGTCAGCCTCTCTGCCTTGACTTCACATCCGCAAGGCCCAATTCTGGAAAAGGCGTGAGGAATATTGGTCATGTTTGCAGAGCTGGAGGGCGTCATGAGGGTTTTCAGACAAAGAGGTACAGAGGCTCATGCGTTCCTAAGTCATCATCCGCACACCTGATCAGGAAAAGGAAATGACTGGGAGCCTTGTCACTCAGAGCATGTCTCTGCTTGTCCTCAACACACACACACACACACACACACACACACACACACACACACATACAAAGGGACCCTTTCCTCTACTGTTTTTAGCAGCCAGCCCTCTCTAGGGGTTACGTTGTCTCTATTTTGATTATTTTATAAAAACATTCTGGTGTATGTAATCTACATCCTAAGAGTAGTGAGGAAATAGCTGAAGTGTCTTAATCAGGCATCCACATTCCAAAGGAGGTTAGTTAGCATCTGAAATGTACTAATTAGAGATTGATACTTCAGAGTACGGGGAGTGACTTGGCATCAAATATAATTACTGACGTCTACACCACACAGAGTGTGTTCATGAGCAGAATGGATGTTAGGAGTAAAATTTTCAGTGGTGGAATGGATGGTATTTAAGTCATGCAAACTGGCAGCACAAGGTTTCAAATAAAAATAAACAAACTAAAGCCTCCACATGTAAATATTCTCTTTTTTTTCCCCTGTCCAGTTTGGATCCTTCAAGAGATTTCATAGCTACGGGATTAAATCCAAAATATTTAATTTAGCAACTTTGCATGGCTTGGCTGCAGGTTCAGACACACAGTCCCACCTACGAGGCTCACACAGGCAGCTTGTTTCCCTTCTTAAGACCTTCTCATATGCTGTTTTCTTGGTGGGAAGCTCTCTGCTACTTGCCGTGTGAACTTGCTTAAGGCACTTATATTTCTAAGCCTCCACTTCTCCGGAGAAGGCAATGGCACCTCACTCCAGTACTCTTGCCTGGAAAATCCCATGGACGGAGGAGCCTGGTAGGCTGCAGTCCATGGGGTCGCTAAAAGTCGGACACGACTGAGCGACTTCACGTTCACTTTTCACTTTCATGCACGGGAGAAGGAAATGGCAACCCACTCCAGTGTTCTTGCCTGGAGAATCCCAGGGACAGAGGAGCCTGGTGGGCTGCTGTCTATGGGGTCGCACAGAGTCGGAGACGACTGAAGTGACTTAGCAGCTTAGCAGCCACTTTCTCATCTATAAGATGGGAGAGGAAAACCACTCTCTACAATATTACTAAGGATGAGATTACATCTATAAGAAGTTCAGCTCAGT
Organism: Capricornis sumatraensis; assembly: GCF_032405125.1. NCBI lineage: Eukaryota > Metazoa > Chordata > Mammalia > Artiodactyla > Bovidae > Capricornis > Capricornis sumatraensis. Next base: position 28,964,180 of record NC_091083.1, read on the forward strand.
GCCTGGCATACGGAAAATAGTTTTTTATTAGTTACCTAGCTAACTCCAACCTGATGAAAACTCATCTCAGGTGAGTTCTTTTCTAAGGGTTTTTCTGATCACCCACCCATAAATCAAGATAATATATCTCTGCTCTAGGCTTTCACAAAGCCTGGTTGACATCTGTGTGTGTACACACCATACTTGATAGTAAATTTCTTTGTATGTGTCTATCTCTACCTAAAAACCATTGGCTCTGTCAGGGCTTTTTTTATGTCTCCAGTACCTGGTATCTAATAGATACTCAATAAATATTCAGTCAATGAATGAACAAGGGCATGAGCTAATTAGAGATGTGTGACTCTCCGTAGAGACATCTGGGAGGGAGTTGTGAGGATTAGCATTCAATGGTGGGACGGGAGTCATGTGGAATGAAGAGAGTAAACCAAGCTTGACTTGGACACTGTAGTAGAATTCAGCTCAATATATGGAAGTACTCCTGTGACTTGAAAAAATGGAAGGAGCTGCCTTCGTGGCAGTTCTTTTCCAAAGTGATTTCAACAGAGGCTAATAAAAAGGCAAACTGAATTTACCTACGGGATAAAGATTTGCCTGTAAGGTGCTGCCTAACATTTACCTGATATTCTATGACAATTCCATGTGAGAAATAAAACATTTTTTTTATTTTGTGAAACATTCCCAAATGAATATTTACGCTTTATTGCATGTTGACCCTATATCTTAATATCCTTAACTTTTTCTCCTAAGTAGACTTTTTAGTTTTCAAATGATCTGTATCTCTTCTTGATCAGTTCAATTATTATAGACTTCCCAGGTGGCACTAGTGGTAAAGAACCCAACTGCCAGTGAGGAGACGTAAGAGTTTAATCTTATTTTAATAAATGCGGGTTCAATCCCTGGGACGATGAAGATCTCCTGGAGGAAGACATGGCAACCCACTCCAGTATTCTTGCCTGTAGAATCTCATGGATAGAGGAGCCTGGTATGGTCTATAGGGTCACAAAGAGTCGGGCACGACTGAAGAGACTTAGCACAGCAGCACATTATTATAAAATATAATGCTTATACATGTACTTATCCTATATATAGCTAATATCAAAGCCAGTCTTATTGATAGGATGATATATTCTGTGAGACTTTTGCTCGATTTGGGGGAAACCCAGGTAGAATTGTAAATTATTAGTATCAAATTGTTAGGTTTTAGGTCCACTTACTGAAAGCACATGAGTGGCTGAAAGAGGCCATTTTGGCTTTAAAACCAGAATGACTTTAAACCAACAAGGGCTTTAAAGCCAAAAGTCAAGTAAATCTTGAGTTGAACTAAACCACAGTAAACTAATTTAGTAAACTAAATTCACAGTATTACTAATGTCAAATTTTTTTTAATTTCCAGAAAATGGTCAAACTTCAGATAAATCCAAAGCCTGAGCTACTTTATTCAATTTGCAGTAACCAATCAATCCTTGAATGGGGAATATTCTCAAGCTATAGCTTGTGTACAAACTTCACGTAACCAGGAAATTCCCATGTTGCCTCTGGAGCAGGTCTTTCTTTAGAAGGTATCCACTAAGTAGACACTTTGTGAATAGGTTAAAAAAAAAAAAGATCTAATCTAGCCATCTAGAATGAGCTTTTTTTCTTTTTTTTATTGGCAACACTGGGGCTAAATATTTGTCAATTTTTTCTGGGCTTTTTTGGAAAAGCAGAGACACTCATATCACTTTATGAAAGAACCAGATTACTTCAACTATTTATGCTTTGTGATTGTGCTCAGTCACTCAGTTGTGTCCAAGTCTTTTGCAACCCTATGGACTGTAGCCCTCCAGGCTCTTCTGTTGTTGGGATTTCCCAGGTAAGAATACTGGAGTGAGTTGCCATTTCCCTCTCCAGGGAATCTTCCCAACCCAGGGATCAAACCTGTGTCTCCTGCATCTCTTGCACTGGGAGGTGGATTCGTAACCACAGAGCCACCTGGAAACCCATTTGTATCTTAGAAGCATTTTTTCTTCATTATTTTACACTTTTTTCTCTGCATCCATTGGGCAAATGTCTAGAATAGGATAAAAGCTATGCCTTTAAGACTAAGATGGCTCTTTTCACCACCAAGTAGAATAAAGACCACAGCAAGCAGCTAAAACGTGATGCTTCCTGTAAAATAGATTTGAATAGATTTGAGAATTATTTGGCTCCCTATTTTGGTCAGAGGAACAGAACATTGGTTATTTATTGATTCTACTTGTGGTCATGTTGATGGGGTTTATTTACTTTAATTCTAAAGAATTTTCCTTGGCTTTAGCAAAATGAAAGTATGCTGTGGACTTTCCTGGTGGTCCAGTGGTTAAGACTTCCTATGCAGGGGGCACGGGGTTGGGGAACCCTGGTTCCTCTGGTTGGGGAACTAAGATCCCAAATGCATGGTGCAGCCAAAAAAACAAAAACAAAAACAACTCCCTGAAAACAAAATGCAAATATGCTATCGTTCCTTTGATGAATGTGACAATTGGTCATGCCTTTTAAGAAGATTAAACTTCCTGGCAGAAGCCCATGAATTACTAAGCGGCATCACAGCCACAGACAAAAATAAGTCATTACAAGTTTTCTGCAGGTATTTCATTATTTGAGAATATATACCATACAGTGCTTAGTTCTCTGTATTTCCTAAAAGATTTCATGTTGTGTAAAGCTGGTAAGATAATAACAGTCTCAATCTCATTATATTGAGATTTCATTTTATTTTTATTTTCTAATATGCCATTTCAAGAATAAAGTGAATAAAATGGTAGCAAACATCTCAACAGCTGGATGGTGAAATTAATCTTATAAGGGTGCCTCACTAACAACTATATGTCATTATGATTGTGTCATAGAATAATTTTAAGGAATCCCAAGGGATTGTCAGGCTCACAATGTTTTTAATCAAGGAAACAGTATGGACTTCAGAAAATTCCCACTGTATTTTATCAATTCTCTCCTTTTTGGCATTGGAAACACTTAGAATTTCATTTCTTGTTTAAAAGATTCCATGCTTATAAAGCAGGAGGAGGAGGAGAATTGCCAACAGTCAAAGTCTGGCTGAAAATTAACCTTAAAATCCTATAATTCTATATGAGTCATAATGTTTTGTTTCTGAATTTGTAACAACTTCCCTGGAGGTAATGTTTAAGAGGCTAGAATTTTCTTAGATTAAGCAATCTTGGGAGAATTCTAAAATACTGGCAGCTGTGAGAAAGTCAAGTCTCTCAATTACTTACTATGTCCCCTAAACACTGAAATCAAAATAGCCTTGAGCTTAAAGAAGATATTCAGAAACCATGCCCCATAGGATTAACAGAGGCTGATGACTAGCAGAAATACTTGAGCCTGTTTTACAGAACAACAGATAAAGGAAGAGTTGGTCAAAAACCCTTCTGCTTGTAAACTCCCTTCACTGATTAAGCTTGCTTTAGTCCTTTCTTTTTTTCCCCCCTCTCTTTACTTGCATATCCTCCAAGCTTCACACAGCCTACCTAATGCATCACAAGACTCCTTAACCACTCCTATAGGTAATACCTCTAACATATGGGTTTCTATGGTAACAAGAGCTTACATTGCTTTTTAGTAACCTGGATTCAGCTCTCATCCAGTGCAGGCTGGCTAAGGCTGGTTGGAACCACCAACTTTAAAATAGGACATGTCAATAAATGACCTTCCGACATCAAAAGGCCAAAAACTCCACTGTCAGGTCACATTAAGGGCTTCCATTTTTGAATATGCCTACCATGAAGAAGCATGTGACCCAAGTTCACCTGCAGGGAACACTGATGACCTCACCTTTTCCCCACCTCCAAGGACCTTTCTCCACACCCAAGACCACCCTGCTTCTTTATTCCCTAGACCTCCAGCCCCTTACCTTCAGGGAGGCAGATCTGAGACTTGTTCTCCCATACCCTTGTTTGGTTGCTTTGTGAATAAACTCCTTTGCTGCAAACCTCAGTATTTTGGTGTCTGGCTTGCTGTGCAACTAACAAATGAGTCTAGTTCAGTAACAGTTCTTTTTTAAAAATTATTTTACTTTACAATACTGTATTGGTTTTGCCATACATCAACATGAATCCGCCACGGGTGTACACATGTTCCCAATCCTGAACCCCATTCCCTCCTCCCTCCCCGTACATCCTTCTGGGTCATCCCAGTGCACCAGCCCCGAGCATCCTGTATCCTGCATCGAACCTAGACTGGCCATTCATTTCTTATATGATATTATACATGTTTCAGTGCCATTCTCCCAAATCATCCCACCCTCTCCCTCTCCCACAGAGTCCAAAAGACTGTTCTATATATCTATGTCTCTTTTGCTGTCTTGCATACAGGGTTATTGTTATCATCTTTCTAAATTCCATATATATGTATTAGTATACTGTATTGGTGTTTTTCTTTCTGGCTTACTTCACTCTGTATAATCGACTCCAGTTTCATCCACCTCATTAGAACTGATTCAAATGTATTCTTTTTAATGGCTGAGTAATAGTCCATTGTGTATATGTACCACAGCTTTCTTAGCCATTCATCTGCTGATGGACCTCTAGGTTGCTTCCATGTCCTGGGTATTACAAACAGTGTGGCGATGAACACTGGGGTACATGTGTCTCTTTCAATTCTGGTTTCCTCAGTGTGTATGCCCAGCAGCGGGATTGCTGGGTCATAAGGCAGTTCTATTTCCAGTTTTTAAAGGAATCTCCACACTGTTCTCCATAGTGGCTGTACTAGTTTGCATTCCCACCAGCAGTGTAAGAGGGTTCCCTTTTCTCCACACCCTCTCCAGCATTTCTTGCTTGTAGACTTTTGGATCACAGCCATTCTGACTGGTGTGAAATGGTATCTCATCGTGGTCTTGATTTGCATTTCTCTAATAATGAGTGATGTTGAGCATCTTTTCATGTGTTTGTTAGCCATCCGTATGTCTTCTTTGGAGAAATGCCTATTTAGTTCTTTGGCCCATTTTTTGATTGGGTCATTTATTTTTCTGGAATTGAGCTACAGGAGTTGCTTGTATATTTTTGAGATTAGTTGTTTGTCAGTTGCTTCATTTGCTATTATTTTCTCCCATTCAGAAGGCTGTCTTTTCACCTTGTTTATAGTTTCCTTTGTTGTGCAGAAGCTTTTAATTTTAATTAGATCCCATTTGTTTATTTTTGCTTGTATTTCCAGTATTCTGGGAGGTGGGTCATAGAGGATCCTGCTGTGATTTATGTCGGAGAGTGTTTTGCCTATGTTCTCCTCTAGGAGTTTTATAGTTTCTGGTCTTACATTTAGATCTTTAATCCATTTTGAGTTTATTTTTGTGTATGGTGTTAGAAAGTGTTCTAGTTTCATTCTTTTACAAGCGGTTGACCAGTTTTCCCAGCACCACTTGTTAAAGAGATTGTCTTTAATCCATTGTATATTCTTGCCTCCTAGTAATAGTTCTATATAGTGCAACATTTGGGGAAAAATATATCAGTGTATCTATAAGCAGAGACATATGCAAAATGAATCAGCTCTGGGCACCATTCTATAAGGTATGATTTAACTACTCTGCCCACTCAGGACACTCTGAGAGTCATTACATATGCCCTCTAGGCCCTACCCCCAATTATTTATTTACTGCTCCTCATGAATACCTTCAGTTGAATCCTGGAACCTCACCCCACTGCTGAGAAGCCGCTGTGGTGTTTCTCTGTGTTCTACTGCCATGTCCATGGGCTTCCCAGGTAGCTCTAGTGGTACAGAACCTGGGTTCGATCCCTGGGTTGGGAAGACCACCTGAAGGCGAGCATGGCAACCCACTGCATTATTCTTCTCTGGAGAATCTCATGGACAGAGGAGCCTGGCAGGCTACAGTCCATAGGGTTGCAAAGAGTCAGACACGACTGAAGGGACTTAGCATGCAAGCATGTACCATGTCTATAGTCCCTTTATTTTTCATTGTTTCTCAAATATATTTATTTATCTTGAGGTAGTGTCATAATATTTAAAGTAGAAATCTCATTAATTTCTTTCCATGGAATCATTTCCTCCCTAAAACTAGAAACATTTGTCAAGTTAAGGAAAGTATAAGTAAATGTCTCTGTAGTTGAAGAAAACCATAATGGCCTCTTATGTTTCTTGCATTGCTTTATGCTTTAAATAGAGTTGGGAAGAAGAAGGTTGGAATGGGGAATCTTTGAAAATGGCATGGCAACTTCCACTTGTTATAGCCACGTGTTCCGGGAAACAAACTCACTCAGAAGGACAATGCAGATAGTGGAGTGCAGTTTATTACACCGGCGGGTCCAAGGCAGAGTCTCCTCTTAACCAAGGACCCCAGCCCGCATTTGTGAAAATCTTTTATACCCCATGTGCATGTGTCTGAACCCACCACCCCAAATTCCTTGAGACTTACATAAACCAAGGAAAATACAATTCCAATAACCCCATCATTCACGTGCTATGTGCTCATGTGCTCAAACAGTCAAACAATTAGCCAATAATCAATAAGCCTGAGGTTACACTCTGATAGATACAGAAAAATTTATGGCCTATTGGAAGGAAAGGGTGATTAGTTTATGTTTTCTCTTAGGTGATGAGTAACCTAGATACAATCTTCAAGGTTCCCCTGTCTGGATGGGGTCTTATCCTTCTGTGGTTGTTTTTCATAGGCATTAAACACAGAGTTCAGAGTCCATTGGAAAGGTGGCCAAGCATGAAAAGCATGAACAGGCCTAAGAGGGAGTCCAGGCCCTATGAATTCCTTCTTCACACTGACTCTGGGACCTCTGGGTACACACAAGCAAGCTACTGTTCCATAAAAGACACAATGCCTAGAAAGTTAGCTTAGAATGGCAATTATTCAGTGCATTTAATTGTATTTTTTTACCCCAAATATCTGAGTGATTTTTCAGTTTTTCTGGGTAAGAAAGCAAAAGAATATGGGAGGAAATCACTTTAGGCTGAGATTTTTAAAAATGCTTTCTTACAATGGTACCCACAGTGATTAAGTGCAAGAGAAGTTTTTCATTTTAATGAAAGAACTGGAGGTATTTCCTTTGGCAGAAAAATGAAGATATGAAAAATGCTATGACCTAAATCAAGTCCTTTATGATTATACAGTGGAAGTGACAAATAGATTCAAGGAATTAGATCTGATAGACAGAGTGCCTGAAGAAGTATGGACAGAGGTTCATGACATTGTACAGGAGGCAGTGATCAAGACCATCCCCAAGAAAAATAAATACAAAAAGGCAAAATGGTTGTCTCAGGAGGCCTTACAAATAGCTGAGAAAAGAAGAGAAGTGAAAGGCAAAGGAGAAAAGGAAAGATACACTCATTTGAATGCAGAGTTCCAAAGAATAACAAGGAGAGATAAGAAAGACTTCCTCAGTGATCAATGCAAAGAAATAGAGGAAAACAATAGGATAGGAAAGACTAGAGATCTCTTCAAGAAAATTAGAGATACCAAGGGAATATTTCATGCAGAGATGGGCACAATAAAGGACAGAAATGGTATGGACCAAACAGAAGCAGAAGATATTAAGAAGAGGTGGCAAGAATACACAGAAGAACTATACAAAAAAAGTTATTCATGACTCAGATAATCATGATGGTGTGATCACTCACCTAGAGCCAGACATCCTGGAATGTGAAGTCAAGTGGGCCTTAGAAAGCATCACTACGAACAAAGCTAGTGGAAGTGATGGAATTCCAGTTGAGCTATTTCAAATGCTAAAAGATGATGCTGTGAAAGTGCTGCACTCAATGTGTCAGCAAATCTGGAAAACTCAGCAGTGGCCACAGGACTGGAAAAGGTCAGTTTTCATTCCAATCCCAAAGAAAGGCAATGCCAAAGAATGCTGAAACTACTGCACAATTGCACTCATCTCACATGCTAGTAAAGTAATGCTCAAAATTCTCCAAGCCAGGCTTCAACAGTATGTGAACTGTGAACTTCCAGATGTTCAAGATGGATTTAGAAAAGTCAGAGGAACCAAAGATCAAATTGCCAACATCAGCCAGATCATGGAAAGAGCAAGAGAGTTCCAGAAAAACATCTACTTCTGATTTATTGACTATGCCAAAGCCTTTGACTGTGTGGATCACAACAAATTCTGAAATTCGGAAAATTCTGAAAGAGATGGGAATACCAGACCACCTGACCTGTCTCCTGAGAAATCTGTATGCAGGTCAGAAAGCAACTGGACATGGACATGGAGCAAAAGACTGGTTCCAAATAGGAAAAGGAGTATGTCAAGGCTGTATATTGTCACTCTGCTTATTTAACTTATATGCAGAGTACATCATGAGAAACGCTGGGCTGGATGAGGCACAAGCTGGAATCAAGATTGCCAGGAGAAATATCAATAACCTCAGATACGCAGATGACACCACCCTTATGGCAGAAAGTGAAGAGGAACTAAAGAGCCTCTTGATGAAAGTGAAAGAGGAGAGTTAAAAAGTTGGCTTAAAATTCAACATTCATAAAAAATAAGATCATGGTATCCAGTCCCATCACTTCATGGCAAATAGATGGGGAAACAATGGACAGTGACAGACTATTTTTTAGGGGCTCCAAAATCACTGCAGATGGTGGCTGCAGCCATGAAATTAAGACACTTGCTCCTTGGAAGAAAAACTATGACCAATCGAGACAGCATATTAAAAGAGCAGAGACATCACTTTGCCAACAAAGGTCCATCTAGTCAAAGCTATGGTTTTTCCAGTGGTCATGTATGGATGTGAGAGTTGGACCATAAAGAAAGCTGAGCACCAAAAAAATGATGCTTTTGAACTGTGGTGTTGGAGAAGACTCTTGAGAGTCCCTTGGAGTGCAAGGAGATCCAACCAGTCCATCCTAAAGGAAATCAGTCTGGAATATTCATTGGAAGGACTGATGCTGAAGCTGAAACTCCAATTCTTGGGGCCCCTGCTGTGAAGAACTGACTCATTTGAAAAGACCCTGATACTGGGAAAGATTGAAGGCAGGAGGAGAAGGGGACGACAGAGGATGAGATGGTTGGATGCCATCACAACTCAATGGACATGAGTTTGAGTAAGCTCAGGAGTTGGTGATGGACAGGGAAGCCTGTCGTGCTGCAGTCCATGGGGTCACAACTGAGTGACTGAACTGAAGTGAAGGATGGTGAAGAGAGTATAGGAGGGACCCTGATGGATGTGTTAAATAGGAAATGTCTGTCCCATGACAGAGATCTGACACCCCTTCAAGGATATAGGGAAGTTAAGGGCAGAGTGAGAACCAATGAGTAGACGTCATCATAGTGGGAAATATTTTAGCTCAAAATATGGACAAACTTTCTACCAACTTTCTACCATTCAATCTGAAGTTGATTGAATGGTTACTTTACAAGAACTGTGAAAGGAGAATTTATGCATGGAGCTGACTGCTAAGATTTCTTCCAACCATGATGTTGGAGGATCCTATTATTCTAGATCTAAATAACACTTGCTCTCTGCTGAATTTCCCTCTGAACGAATTTCTTTGGAAAACTGGGCCAGAGACCAATTACATGGCTCTTAGAAGGGTAGCTTCCTAGAAGAGTTGCTTTTTCTTTGGCACGAAAAATAGAAAAAAAAACTCACTTCTATGGACTAATTTGTGTTTTGACTACAGGAGTCAAAACTACTTAAACTACTTAAAAACATTCACTAGGGGAAAAAAAGTCAGCTAAATTGTTGTTTGTTATCATATAGTCTTAAAAAGAGAAAACATAGAATTGTTTTCTTTTGAACTTGTTGCTGAAGAGAAAACCAGGACCCATCTCGCTTTTTCCAAATGACTGTGCTGTGAGTGATATCAGTGGCACACTACAGACAGGGCATGTTCACATTTTAGGTCTTGGCACTTTGGTTGGCCAATTTCTGAGTTGGAAGACTAAGTAGAGGTTATTTGGGTTGAGCCTCCTGTTGCTTTTCACTGCTTTTGGCTTATGGATCCTGGTGCTCAGATTAAAGGTACGATTCTCTCCAGTCTGTGTGCTAAGCCTGTGTGAGAAAGGATCAGCAATGTGGCTGGCTCTGCCAACAACGCAGATAAATCAACACTTGGCCTCTGGGAAGCCCTAATGTTCCCTCATTGATTCAATGATTCTTTCATTCCAGGATGGATAGAAATGTACTTTCCAACATGAAATTTGAATATCACCCAGTCCCTGGGAAAAGCTGACACATCTGTCCTTGGAGGGTTGGTAAAACCTTGTTAACAAAAAGCGAGATCTACAGGGGACTTGCAGCTTGTGGAAGTGTGTCCAGGGCCTTTTCCTGGTGTGCTCTCTTGAGTTGAGTCTTTGTTTCTCTTCCTATAAAACAGAGTCAATGAGACTCCACCTATGAAAGCTCTTGATAAGTTCAAGAGACATGCTATGTTAGGTGTTGGTACAATTACTGGATTTCCCATGGATGGGGCATCATTTTACAATTCTCATCAGATACATATTGTTGAAAAATTATCTTCTAAATCAATAATAATCCTCAATTATCAAGCCTTTACTATGTATTTTAATGAGCTTAGCCAGGTTCAGTTCAGTTCAGTTCACTTGCTCAGTCGTGTCTGACTCTTTGTGACCCCATGGACTGCAGAGCTTGTTCAAACTCATGTCCATCAAGTCGGTGATGCCATCCAACCATCTCATCCTCTGTCGTCCCCTTCTCCTCCTGCCTTCTATCTTTGCCAGCATTGGGGTTTTTTCAAATGAGTCAGTTCTTCGCATCAGGTGGCCAAAGTATTGGAACTTCAGCTTCAGCATCAGTCCTTTCAATGAATATTCAGAACTGATTTCCTTTAGGATGGACTGGTTGGATCTCCTTGCAGTCCAAGGGACTCTCGAGTCTTCTCCAACACCACAGTTCAAAAGCATCAATTTTTTGGCGCTCAGCTTTCTTTATGGTTCAACTCTCACATCCATACACGACTACTGGAAAAAACATAGCTTTAACTAGACAGACCTTTGTCATTAAAGTAATGTCTCTACATTTTTAATATGCTGTCTAGGTTGGTCATAGCTTTTCTTCCAATAAGCAAGTGTCTCTTAATTTCATGGCTATTACTAAGTATTAAAATACAAGGTCTTGTTTAATAATTACCCCACCACTAAGGTATATTATTATCTCTAATAGCAAATGTATTTATATTTATTATTAATTTATAAATGAGAAAACTGAGGTTTAGACAAAATGAATAATCTGCTCCATGCTTGGAAGTGTTAGGAGGCACCTGGTCCATATTTGTCTAATTCATGACATGAGAATTCTACTATTGATTAATCTCCTGCACTTCCAAAAAGGAGGGACTTTCATTCTGGTGAGGTGGGAATGGATGTGAGTGAATGTCCATAGAACTTCCTATCACATTCAGCCACTGCTCTGTCCAGCTGAGGTCCAGCTGTGATGCTCACTTGGTATAGTGGATGCTGTGGGTGCCCCATTCATGCCTTCATTACCAGCCAGGGCAGCCACACTGAAGCTGGTCTCCAGCTAAGACGAGATTCTTGCTTAGCTTCCCCCTCCACTTCCAGGCCCACTCTTTCCCCTTATCCCCCCTGTCCTGAGAGCATAAACCAAGAAGTCACTGGAGCAAAAAGTCCCCATTTTAGGCTCTGTTTTCATGAAACCTGAGCTAAGACAGTTGGGCACTGTTGAGTTTTTTCTAAGCTATATTCCTTTCCTCTAAGTCACAAAATTCCATGATTTTAAAGCCTTCATTTAAAAACATTTTCTCCCTGAGCTTATTGAGGTTATTATTATTGTTGTTTGGAACTAATCCTGATTCCTTCATTCTCATCTGGGTGGGTGAGGGAGTGGACCGTCTTACAGTGAGGGTGTGGCATCATGAACGATTGAGATGATGGGGTCCCTGGGGAGTAGTTGTTTCTGAGATCTAATTACTGATGTAGCAAATCACTTAATACCATTTATTCGGGCCCCTGATTCTTGTCATATGTTTACAAGATTGTTGAGATTCTCTTCTCAGACAACCTGTCAGACAGTGCCTGTTTGGTGCACATGACCACTACAGCACCAAGTCCCTGGGGTTGCCAGACGTGCAAAGGACAGTTGTCTTTTTCTCTCTCACGGTGTCCGAAATGTCTTTTTCTTCCCTCTGGGAAAGTATCTTCTCATGACTATCTCTCTGCCTTTACTGCGTGCTGGTTCCTCAGTCAGACTCCAAAGGAGACTGGTGACTACGCTGAGACAGGAGGACTAGGCTCTTATGTGTTTCCCTGAAACAACAGCACAGCACTTCTTCGAGCTGAAGAAACAAGTAAATACAAAAAAAATGCAACTTTCAGAGGGACCAATCTTAAAGCAGAAGGAAAAGATTTTCTGATAAACAGGCATGGTATTGGCTATAGAGGGAAAGTATCTGGGGAAACTGCCAAAAAGATTACACATTTCTACCAGTTAATGACTGACAATGATAAGACGAGGCGGATCAATGAGATTCACTGCAAAGAGATAAGAAAGCTGGAGAACAGCAGAGGACCATTTATTACAAGTTCAAAGTCTACAGGGTAGTCTATGTGGCCAGTGTGATCAATTTCATGGTTCCACTTCCCCTCCACGCCCAATGTGGGCGATGGGCTGAAGGCAGGATGAGGACCACAGGAAGACGATTTCAGACTCATCAGTGGATGGCACCAAGTTCTCACTACGTGGCCCGGCCTTCTGACAGTTAGTACACAACTCTGTCTGCTTTAACTTTCTCTGTGTTTTTTTCACTCATTACTTAGGATCTTTGATTACTTAGCTTGTTTAATTTCACAAGTCTTTCCATTGGTAAAGCCTTTATTTTTCTTTACTGGCTGCCCCACAAAGAGTGTGGGATCCTAGTTTCCCAATTAGGGACGGAACTCAGGCCATTGGCAGTAGAAGCAGAGAGTCTGATGTATGCAGAGTGCATCATGAGAAATGCTGGGCTGGATGAAGCACAAGCTAGAATCAAGATTACCAGGAGAAATATCAATAACCTCAGCTATGCAGATGACACCACCCTTATGGCAGAGAGTGAAGAAGAACTAAAGAGCCTCTTGATGAAAGTGAAAGAGGAGAGTTAAAAAGTTGGCTTAAAACTCAACATTCATAAAACGAAGATCATGACATCCGGCCCCAACATTTCATGGCAAATAGATGGGGAAATGGTGGAAACAGTGACAGACTATTTTTGGTGGCTCCAAAATCACTGCAGATGGTGACTGCAGCCATGAAATTAAAGACACTTGCTCCTTGGAAGAAAAACTATGACCAACCGAGACAGCATATTAAAAAACAGAGACATTACTTTGCCAACAAAGGTCCGTCTAGTCAAGGCTATGGTTTTTCCAGTGGTCATGTATGGATGTGAGAGTTGGACTATAAGGAAAGCTGAGCACCGAAGAATTGATGCTTTTGAGCTGTGGTGTTGAAGAGGACTCTTGAGAGTCCCTTGCACTGCAAGAAGATCCAACCAGTCCATCCTGAAGGAAATCAGTCCTGAATATTCACTGGAAGGACTGATGCTGAAGCTAAAACTTTGGCCACCTGATGTGAAGAACTGGCTCATTTGAAAAGACCCTGATGCTGGGAATGACTGAAGGCAGGAGGAGAAGGCGACAACAGAGGATGAGATGATTGGATGGCATCACTGACTCAATGGACATGACTTTGAGTAAACTATGTGAGTTGCTGATAGACAGGGAGGTGTGGCATGCGGCAGTCCATGGGATCGCAAAGAGTCGGACATGATTCAGTGACTGAACTGAATCATAGACACCTGCAAATGACCAGATGAATTCCATGAAGGACAGAACGTCATTTAGAGCTTATTAAATATTATTTGGGCCATTCATAATCAATGTGAATTGAGCTGAGCAGAGCAAAAATAAAACTTTAAATGGTAACTGATTTTTCTGTTCTCTCTGCCTTGCGAAGCCACCAAAATAAAGATCTCAAAGTCTATGTATTCATCTGTCTGCTATTGAGAGAGTTTGTTTTCCTTAGGCAATGTTTTCAACAATGTCTTTGTGTTTTGCCTGATTTTTGACTCTGGATAACAGTGATTAGCTGGGCCCGGTGCTGCTCTCCTATTACAGAGGCAGGTGAAATGAGGCCTTAATGACCCAAGGTGGTAGTCGGAAAAAAAATTGTTTCTCAATCTTCCCTTCCTGCCTTTTACCCACTCTCCACCACCTCCCCATAGGTGTAATCCTGTCAATTATCCCTAGCTCTTGTTAGCTGTTAAAGCTCCCTTTTTCTTTTGACAAAAATTTAGCTATCACCTTTCTCAGGAATAATGGCATACAAAAAATTCTTTCTGATTATAAAATTAATATTCATTTTTACAGGTTTGGTGGGAAAATATAAAAACAAAACAAAATGTAAGTCCATTTGTAATTCTACCTTTTAGAGATATTAGTCTCAGGATTTTGGTGTCTTTGGTTTTTTTAATTAAAAAATAGAGATAATTTTTTATATTAGACCTCCAGCATGCTGTTTTTCAACTAACACTATTTGGTGATCATTTCTCATCTTATTAAAATTATAGCATGATTTTAAAGTTGTCTTCACTCTTGCCTGGAAAATCCCATGGATGGAGGTGCCTGGTGGGCTGCAGTCAATGAGGTCGCTACGAGTCAGACACGACTGAGCGACTTCACGTTCACTTTTCACTTTCATGCATTGGAGAAGTGCATTGGCAACCCACTCCAGTATTCTTGCCTAGAGAATCCCAGGGACGGGGAGGCCTGGTGGGCTGCCGTCTATGCGGTCGCACAGAATCGGACACAACTGGGGCGACTTAGCAGCAGTAGCAGCATATTACATCCTGTGGCTTCATCATAGTAAACTATAGAATAAATTCTATAAATACTGTTCCCCTGGTTTAGAGCATCTAGTCTCTTTCCCATTTTGCTAATTATTTTTGGCTGTGCCATTCAGCAATGTAGGATCTAGTTCCCTGACCAGGAATCAAACCTGTACCCTCTGCACTGGAAGTGCAGAGTGAGCCACTGGTCCTCCAGGGAAGTCCCCAGCTTTGCTACTGTTTTTAACAAATAATATTATACCATACTCTCCCTGCACATGTCAGTGACGTTTTAATAGGGGTCCTGAAGACTCCAAGTGAACCAGTGAAGTTGCTTAGTCGTGTCCCTCTGCGATTCCATGGACTGTAGCCTACCAGGCTCCTTCATCCATGGAATTTTCCAGACAAGAGTACTGTAGTGGGTTGCCATTTCCTTCTCCACAGAATCTTTCCGACCCAGGGATCAAGCCCAGGTTTCCTTTATTGCAGGTAGACGCTTTACCGTCTGAGCCATCAGGGAAGCCCGAAGACTCCAAGAGATGTGTCTTTAACATAAAACTACAGAAATAGGTTAGAGAAAGGAGTTTCCATTTTGAAGGAAAAAAGGGGCTTTTGCTTAATTTTCTTGCTAAAAGGATTAACTATCTTTGCATGTAGCTGAAGTCAGAGAGAGACGAAGCAACTGCTATTGACTCCTTACACACCCTTAGGTTATCACTTAGGAAGGATGAAAGTGGGGTGAAAGTTGACCGGTTTTCAACTAGTAAACTGAGATCACAGGCTTCCCAGCTTCTGCTTTCCATGTTAGTTAGCTATTTGCTCAGTTGTGTTCCAAATCTTTGCAACCCCATGGGCCATAGCCCTCCAGGCTCCTCTGTTTATGGAATTCTCCAGGCAAGAATACTGGAGTGGGTTGCCATTTCCTCCTTCAGGGGATTTTCCCGACCCAAGGATCAAAAATGTGACTCCTATATTACAGGCAGATTCTTTACCATCTGAGCCACTAGGAAAGCCCAATACATGATTCCAAAATGGAAGAGTGGCTGGTGCTTCCATGTGTGGTGATGTCCACTGTTCCCACTGCCTACTTTTGACACGAATCATCAGTTCAGTTCAGTCGCTCAGTCGTGTCCAACTCTTTGCAACGCCATGAATCGCAGCACGCCAGGCCTCCCGTCCATTACCAACTCCCGGAGTTCACTCACACTCACGTCCATTGAGTCGGTGATGCCATCCAGCCATTTCATCCTCTGTCATCCACTTTTCCTCCTGCCCCCAATCCCTCCCAGCATCAAAGTCTTTTCCAAAGAGTCAACTCTTTGCATGAGGTGGCCAAGTACTGGAATTTCAGCTCTAGCATCATTCCTTCCAAAGAACACCCAGGACTGATCTCCTTCAGAATGGACTGATTGGATCTCCTTGCAGTCCAAGGGACTCTCAAGAGTCTTCTCCAACACCACAGTTCAAAAGCATCAATTCTTCGGCACTCAGCTTTCTCCACAGTCCAACTCTTGTATCCATACATGACCACTGGAAAATCCATAGCCTTGGCTAGATGGACCTTTGTTGGCAAAGTAATGTCTCTGCTTTTCAATATGCTATCTAGGTTGGTCATAACTTTTCTTCCAAGGAATAAGTGTCTTTTAATTTCATGGCTGCAGCCACCATCTGCAGTGCTTTTGGAGCCCCCAAAAATAAAGTCTGACACCGTTTCCACTGTTTCCCCATCTATTTCCCATGAAGTGATGGGACCGGATGCCATGATCTTCATTTTCTGAACGCTGAGCTTTAAGCCAACTTTTTCACTCTCCTCTTTCACTTTCATCAAGAGGCTTTTTAGTTCTTCTTCACTTTCTGCCATAAGAATGGTGTCATATGCATATCTGAGGTTATTGATATTTCTTCCGGCAATCTTGATTCCAGCTTGTGTTTTTTCCAGCCCAGCATTTCTCATGATGTACTCTGCATATATATTAAATAAGCACGGTGACAATAAACAGCCTGGACGTACTCCTTGTCCTATTTGGAACCAGTCTGTTGTTCCATGTCCAGTTCTAACTGTTGCTTCCTGACCTGCATATAGGTTTCTCAAGAGGCAGGTCAGGTGGTCTGGTATTCCCATCCCTTTCAGAATTTTCCACAGTTTATTGTGATCCACACAGTCAAAAGCTATGGCATAGTCAATAAATCAGAAGTAGATGTTTTTCTGGAACTCTCTTGCTTTTTCAATGATCCATTGGATGTTGGCAATTTGATCTCTGGTTCCTCTGCCTTTTCTAAAACCAGCTTGAACATCTGGAAGTTCACGGTTCATGTATTGCTGAAGCCTGGCTTGGAGAATTTTGAGCATTACTTTACTAGCATGTGAGATGAGTGCAATTGTGCGGTAGTTCCAGCATTCTTTGGCATTGCCTTTCTTTGGGATTGGAATGAAAACTGACCTTTTCCAGTCCTGTGGCCACTGCTGAGTTTTCCAAATTTGCTGGCATATTGAGTGCAGCACTTTGACAGCATCATCTTTCCGGATTTGAAATAGCTCAACTGGAATTTCATCACCTCCACTAGCTTTGTTCGTAGTGATGCTTTCTAAGGCTCACTTGACTGTACATTCCAGGATGTCTGGCTCTAGGTGAGTGATCACACCATCATGATTATCTGGGTTGTGAAGATCTTTTTTTGTACAGTTCTGTGTATTCTTGCCACCTCTTCTTAATATCTTCTGCTTCTCTTAGGTCCATACAATTTCTGTCCTTTATCGAGCCCATCTTTGCATGAAATGTTCCCTTGGTATCTCTAATTTTCTTGAAGAGATCTCTAGTCTTTCCCATTCTGTTGTTTTCCTCTATTTCTTTGCATTGATCGCTGAGGAAGGCTTTCTTATCTCTTCTTGCTATTCTTTGGAATTCTGCATTCAGATGCTTATATCCTTCCTTTTCTCCTTTGCTTTTCACTTCTCCTCTTCTCACAGCTATTTGTAAGGCCTCCTCAGACAGCCATTTTGCTTTTTTGCATTTCTTTTTCTTGGGGATGGTCTTGATGACTGTCTCCTGTACAATGTCACAAACGTCCGTCCATAATTCATCAGGCACTCTGTCTATCAGATCTAGGCCCTTAAATCTATTTCTCACTTCCACTGTATAATCAAAAGGGATTTGATTTAGGTCATACATGAATGGTCTGGTGGTTTTCCCTACTTTTTTCAACTTAAGTCTGAATTTGGCAATAAGGAGCCCATGATCCGAGCCATAGTCAGCTCCCGGTCTTGTTTTTGCTGACTGTGTAGAGCTTCTCCATCTTTGGCTATAAAGAATATAATCAGTCTGATTTTGGTGTTGACCATCTGGTGATGTCCATGTGTAGAGTCTTCTCTTGTGTTGTTGGAAGAGGGTGTTTGCTATGACCAGTGCGTTCTCTTGGTGAAACTCTATTTTGCCCTGCTTCATTCCGCATTCCAAGGCCAAATTTGCCTGTTAGTCCAGGTGTTTCTTGACTTCCTACTTTTGCATTCCAGTCCCCTCTAATGAAAAGGACATCTTTTTTGGGTGTTAGTTCTAAAAGATCTTGTAGGTCTTCATAGAACCGTTCAACTTCAGCGTCTTCAGCGTTACTGGTAGGGGCATCGACTTGGATTACTGTGATATTGAACGGTTTGCCTTGGAAATAAACAGAGACCATTCTGTCGTTTTTGAGATTGCATCCAAGTACTGCATTTCAGACTCTTTTGTTGACCTTGATGGCTATTCCATTTCTTCTGAGGGATTCTTGCCCGCAGTAGTAGATATAATGGTCATCTGAGTTAAATTCACCCATTCCAGTCCATTTTAGTTCACTGATTCCTAGAATGTAGCCGTTCACTCTTGCCGTCTCTTGTTTGACCACTTCCAATTTGCCTTGATTCATGGACCTGACATTCCAGGTTCCTATGCAATATTGCTCTTTATAGCATCGGATCTTGCTTCTATCACGTCACATCCACAGCTGGGTATTGTTTTTGCTTTGGCTCCATCCCTTCATTCTTTCTGGAGTTATTTCTCCTCTGATCTCCAGTAGTGTGTTGGGCACCTACTGACCTGGGGAGTTCCTCTTTCAGTATCCTATCATTTTGCCTTTTCATACTGTTCATACTGACACGTATCATATAGCTCCTCAATGACTGTTGAAAGAAGAGCTAAATTCTTGAATTGAGCTTTCTTCAAACTGAGGTGTGTCCACGGCAAAAGAGACACCTTCCTCCTTTCCCAGCTTCCATTATTCTGTTTGTATTTCAGGTGATCGCCTTTGGGGGAGTTCCTTCCCGTAGAAATCCACAGAAGGCTGCTGTCTCCCCCTAGTGGATGTCAGCACTAGGCAAAGAGGCTGATTCTTTCCTGCAAGGTCCAGAAGCCAAGAACTGGTGTCCTTAAACGCCCTCCCGAAATAATGGAAGCTGTGTTTCTGAAGGAGACTCTTCCCACTGCATGGAAGCTTTTGTCTTTAACAGGCCATCTGTGTCTACTGCTGCCACAGGTCAAGACATCAGGGGAGGTTTTCTTTTTTTTCTTCAGGGCAGTATCCTGGCCCCTTTTTTTCTTCGAATTAATTCAGCAGTCTACTGGGTTGTGCTTCTTTCTCACCAGTTATCACGTCCAGATCCACTTTATGTTGTGCCCTGTGCTAGAGGTGTTGCTAATATGAACAGAGCCCAGAATAAAGCAGCCGGGAACCTGAGAATATTCAGACAAAGTACTGGAAAAATGTCATAAAAGCACTTCCTTTTGCCTTCTTGTAAATGTAAAAATTTAGGAACATTGAGAAAAACAGAAGAGAATATTACAACAGCTACTGGCAAATCACTCATTTTTATGAGAGTTATGTCTGAAGACTCTGTGATGTTCTTTTTCAGAGTTTAGCCAATCACCTCAGATGGGCACGCTGCTATTTTAAGAGTGAATTGAGAAGCTTTCACACCTAAATTGTCTAAATGCCTTATTGATCTCTTCATGAGCTTATGAAGAAGTCTAGCTGTGGCCAGAGGAGGTGGACTGGTGCCTCCTGTTTGCCTGGCAAACAGCCCACCTACCTACTCATCGCCTCTCTCCCTCCTTGCCTGCTACCTATTCTGCCTTCCTTTCTGCCTGCCTACCCACAGCAAGCGGCCTGAAAGCTCTGGATCTAGATTTTCTTATTTGTAAAATTAGAGGATGGAATTAGATGGGATGTGAGCAGCTCTTCCAGTTATAACCAGCATGAAAAACCAGCACTTAGCCCCTTCTTAGACAGCAATCTGCGAGACGGTTTCTTCCCTCTGTCCACCGCCATTATTGTTGGCTGATGATCTAAGGCGAGTTCCAACAACAAAGCAGGAGCTCTGTCCTTTTTCTAATTCCTGGCTCAAGTGTCCCCTGACACTTGAGTCTGTAGCTGCTCTGAGCAGGGCTTCTGAGCATCTGCATCCGTTGATGAGCAGGCAGTCTCTAGGACAGCACGCGCAGTTGTGGTGGCTGAAGAAAACCTTCCTCGATGCTGTACTCGAATTCTTTCCTGCTTATTTAAACTGAGATCAGAACGAACACTACAGCCCTGACCTCTGCAAATACAATAAACACTTCAGCCCAGAAACAGTTTTACCTCTTTTATTAGATTGGGCTTTCAGTTTGTGTTTGAAGAGGAGCTATTTATGGGCTTGCAAACAAAGTGCTGGAGGAAAGGAATTTAAAGGATGTCCTTGAGTGAATTCTGGGGGTTTTATTTCACGAGGCTAAGCTGCATATTAACCCTTCATCTCCTGGTGCACATGACCTCCACACTGCTCCCCCATGTCTGGGAAGGATGAGTGGTCGGGCGGCCTTGAGAAAGTCATTTCCTCAGTGTGCTGGAGGGCTGACGGTGACCTCCTGACCACAGGGAAGGAAGAGAACTTCAAGACGCACATGTCCGCTGAGGGGAAGGTAGGTCCTGGGAATGGTGATTTGGTTATTTGGCTCCTTCGTGACTTGGTGTTTCCAAACTTTAGTCATGGCTGCTGCTGCTGCTAAGTCGCTTCAGTCATGTCCGACTCTGTTGAAAGAATGTATGAACTTAAAAAAAATTAATAAAGTAGCCTACGACTGCTTTGGTGTGGCCAAAGTAAAGTAAGATTATAGCTGCAGATTTTATAAAATCAACCTGTTGGACAAAAGATTTCCCAACAGGGTAGCATTAACTTGCAGACCACTCCTCTGCCTCTTTCAGTTCAGTTCAGTCGCTCAGTCGTGTCCGACTCTTTGCCACCCCATGGACTGCAGCACGCCAGGCCTCCCTGTCCATCACCAACTGCCAGAGTTTACTCAAACTCATGTCCATTGAGTCGGTGATGCCATCCAGCCATCTCATCCTCTGTTGTCCCCTTCTCCTCCTGCCCTCAGTCTTTCCCAGCATCAGGGTCTTTTCATGGACAATGGACACTGTGATCTCACCATGTCATTTTGTTTCCAGTCTTTTCTTCTGTGACCAGAGCTTGTCATCTGACATCTCTTGCATCTTAGTCAGAGAAAGTAAGAACATAGATCTTTTTTTTTTTTAATTACTTGGTTATCTTTTTAAAAGTGATGGGGGAGGCAGTTGAATCTCCTGTTAGAACAGGGCAGTACTGCGATTCCGAAAATACTTGCACGTGACGTTAATAGAGACTCCAGAAAAAGGGTTTGTGCTCAGATGAATTAAGTTAGCATTTCTCAGAGTGAACAAAGCAGTTCCTGTTCTCACTGGAACCTCGGTTGACCCTGCTGCTGTGTCATCCCATGACTAGTGAGAGAAGGAATGAGAGCATCCTTATACCCCTTGGCACTTGGACTTGGTTGAAGTAAAGTGGTTGGTCAGTTGCTAGGGAGTATGTGTTTTCTGGTCAAATGACTAGACTCCAGTGCTGAAAGAAAGATGGCTGCATTCAGAGTTGCAGGCACCTCATTATACATTATCCACCACATCTCCCAATCTGCCTGGTATACCTTCTGCTGCTGCCAAGTAGCACTGGACAAGACAGCCCTGTCCTGGGCCCCGTGTTTAAGAAGACCCTGCTCTGGCTCTCTTCGCCCTCCCTAAAGGCCAAAGAAGCTACACCCACCCACAGCCCACAGCCCATCTTCCTTCTAGACCTGTGGCTCTCAGATCTTCATCTCCAAAATGGCAGCATCACATCATCTAGGAATTTGTTAGAAATGCAGATTTTCAGATCCTAATCAGAGCCACTCCATCAGAAACTCTGAAGGATGGGACTAGCAGTCAGTCCCACCTTTTAACAACCCTCTTGGTGATTCTGCCTGTTCTAATCTAATCCAGACTCTGGGATCTCATACCCAGAGATACCCCGATCAGATGGCTCTGGGCCCCCTCCAGGGCCTGCAGAGGGGTTTTGAGGACAGATGTGGCTCCAGTGGCCAAAAGCAGATTTTGGAGGAAGGCTGGGAGACAGAGTTTGAATTCTGTGGGTTGGGTTGTTCACAGTCATACCAAGTGTCTAAATGATTATGAAAGTACATTTTTCAAAGTATGAGGATAACACACACTTTATTTAATGGTCAGTTTGATTTGTAATTTTTAAATATTTAGATATATGGTAGATAGGGCTCCATTTTTTTACTCTTATCCTAGACTGTGCAAATGCCAGGGGTAATCCTGCTGCTGAAAGTCTGTTCTTTCATTTACCTGTTCATTGATTCATTTATATATGAACTCATTTAATAACTCTATTGATGCTCTTTGATGTGACAGTTATCATCATACCTTTCTTAACTTCTTTAGTCATAGTTTCCTTTCCTTCACTGAAGGATTTATAACGGCTACTTTGAAGTCTTTTTCTGTTAATTCTCCCATCTGCTTGCTCTTACAGGCTGTCACTGTCGTCTGCCCAGGATCTGGGTCATACTTTCCTTTGTCTTTGCATGTCTTGGAATTTTTGTTGGAAACTGGACATATTATTGCAACTCTGGTACTTTCCTCACTCCCACTTCCCAGGGCTTGTTATTTGTCAATTTAGTTTTTTAGTGATTGGCCAGATTGTTTTAATGAAGTTTCCTGCCCCCTCCCCCCTCAACCCCCCCCCCCCCAGCACCCCCTACACAGTGTTGAACCTCAGATTTTTCTCCTTAGGGACCTACAGCTTTGGGTGGGGGGCAGTCACACTGGGAAGAAGTGGGTTGGATAGAGCTTTAGTCTTCTCTTTTCCTGAGCACACCCAGCTGTTAGGCTCCACTATTGCTGGCTGATTAATCGCTCTATTATTTTCTAAAATACCCCAGAGGCATAAATTGCTCTGAAGACAAATCCAATCACATTCAGGTTTTCTTGAAGGAAAAGTTCCCTGATCACTGGTATTTGTTCTGACCCTGGGAGGGAGTCCACCGTCACCTCTGACTTGAGCTCTTCTGAAAAGTAGCCAGCCTCTTCCCTATCCTGCCCTGCCCTGCCCTCACTGCAATATTTACTGTCCATGAGAGCTCCTAGGCTTGAGCTTCTCTATACATTTGTTGCAAAAAGAAGCCAATTCCTCCAGAAAGAGTTGAGGATCTATCAGTTGCAGGATCTTTTGCTCCCTCCAGGCACAATTTCTGAGGCAGGGCTCTGGAGCTAGGAGCAGGGGCAATGGCACCCCTTCCTCTGCATGACTCCCCATCCTAGGAGATGACTCTTTGCCACTTCTAACAGGAACCACTGCCTGCCAAGCTGGACCAGTAGTGATGCGGGCCCCAGGATTTTCATCAGTACTGCACCCAGGGTAAAGCCTACCTTCCATCAGTGGGGCCTTAAGGGAACCCTTACCTCTCCAAGACACTTACCCACAACTTTACCTCAGCAACAGGGAGCTGAAGCTGGATGAAAATGCTGATGTCCTGCTCCTCCTGGGAAGACAGTCCTCTAACGGGAGCTGGGGGTGGGGTGGGGGTGGGGGTTGGAAGGAGGAGGCACTGTGATCTTGGCTCCACCAGCTTAGAGGGGAGTCTCTG
This sequence comes from Capricornis sumatraensis, assembly GCF_032405125.1. Taxonomy (NCBI): domain Eukaryota; kingdom Metazoa; phylum Chordata; class Mammalia; order Artiodactyla; family Bovidae; genus Capricornis; species Capricornis sumatraensis. The sequence continues at coordinate 28,987,925 of NC_091083.1, forward strand.
CCTCACGGTAGCCGGAAGGCCAGGAAGCGAATGGCTCAAATACCAGCAATTCCTTTTTCTTACTGAATTTTTATAAATCTTCTTTCTCTTTCTTTTGGCTGCACTACATGTGGGATCATAGTTCCCTGACCAGGTCGTCAAACCTGAGCCCCGCTGCAGTGGAAGCACAGTCTTAACCATTGGACCACCAGGGAAGTCCCGAGATTTTCTTGAATAGACTTGCCCCTGCTTTACTGTATGCCCTTCAAACCATTTCTAGGGGTTTTAAACGGATGTTTTAAAAAATAATTTTCACCAATTTCACTGGGAAACAAGTCTGCAGAGCCCCTCATGCTGTCATGTTAGAAACTGATCTTTGTTAAAATTTATTTGGACATTTCATATTTTAAATCTTTTGGAGCACATTTTTGAGACTGTTTTTGAGTCAGATTTAAGAGTGATAAAATAATTAGCTCATTGTTAGATTTCACATATAGAGGAAGTGTAGTTGAAGTCATACTCATATTTTTAGTCAAAACAGCACTCTTTGTATATTAGTCTGGCAACCTTGGGCTTTGTATCAGTTTGAATGAAGAAAATGTCCAACACTAAAAAAAGAAAAGGGAAAAATGTTTCATTTCATAGACTGAATTAATTTTCCCATCAAATAAAAATAATTTTGTAAAAAATTTATTTGGACATTCTATTGCGCACCTACTGTGTGCCACGTACTATACCATGTGTTGGGAGTACAGTAGTGAACAAAAAGGACAGTCTTTTAGTTCATGATCCAGTCAAGTGCTTGGCATATGCAGGGATGTCAATAAATATTTGTCAAATAAATGTATGGCTGACAGAAGTGTTTCTTTGTTGAGGCAGTCTGAACTCAGGTTGGAAAAGAATTTCCAGACACAGAGCATTTCAGAGGGAGTGAGTTTACTAAGAATGAAAAGCAGAGATAACATGGGCACTGCGAGCATCGCGGGCTGACCTGACAGGCCAAGGAGAGCTGACACTTTTCGTGGGTTAGTAGCCAATTTTTTATGGCCTCCAGACAAAGAAAATTCCTGCTGGAAGGTTGGCATTAGGTGATTGCTTAGGGCACTATAGCAACTACCGGGGTGGGCGAAAGTGAAAGTTGCTCAGCGGTGTCCAGCTCTTTGCAACCCCATGGACTATACAGTCCATGGAATTCTCCAGGCCAGAATACTGGAGTGGGTAGCCTATCCCTTCTCCAGGGGATTTTCTGGACCCAGGAATCAAACTGGGGTCTCTTGCATTGCAGGCAGATTCTTTACCAACTAAGCTATTTGCCTAATTGGGAGTCAGGAAGCCTGCTGGTGATGATCAGGGGGACTTTTGGCAACAGTTACAAAAGGGTTCAGTCAGTTTCAGAGGTGATCTTGGTTCTGGGCTCCGCTTCTGTGGCCTTGATTCCAGGCCTTGCACCTGTGGCCTTGGGGCCAGATTCCACATTTTTCTCTGATTTTGTTTTGTTTCTTATTTATAGGAGATCTGGGAAATTTCTGGAACATCTTGCTACCTGGGTTTCTGAACATTTAGAGGCACTGGGAGTGTAATGAGGACAAGAACCTTGTTCTGTCATGGAGTTTGCACAATCTTCTAGTCCCAACTTGATGAAAGAACGTCATCTGGCAGTTACTGTTATTATTCTTTGCTACTTTCTCCCCCGTATTTGGGGACATTCACTGAGGGTTTAATGTGTGCCCTTACCACATGGCCTGGGCTTGATGACTACAAGGGCATCTTCTTGGCATGGTCCTGCCAGGAAAAGCCCTATGTGGGGTTGTGCAATCTCGGAAGACCAGCCTGTACTCATGTCCTCAGAATCCTCCAATTCACATTTCCTTCCAGTACCTGATTATGTGCTTTCTAATGACCCGTGATGCTGCGTCCTCCTAATTCTTAAAGAACACTCAGGGAAACATGACAGAAAAACAGAGGCTGAGTTGTGGTAAGAGGAAAAGTGGAGTGTCCAGTCCCAGAAAACACTTGCTGTCATGCTCTGACCCTCATACTTCATGAGTAGAGGGGACAGTCTGAATCAGCTGTCCAGGTGGGTTCTGTTTAGCAGGGTGAAGCTGAGCACATATTAGAGAAACTGGGAAGCTTTATCAGAATATCTGTAGGTTTTGTGTAGGCTGAAAAAGCTCTTCCCAGAAACAGAGATGTATCATCATGGAATTAACTGCTGTCCCTAGAAGCTTGCAGATCAAGACTGTTTTCAGCAAATTCCCAGATGATCGGGTCCTGTCTCCAGCTCATTGTGTTTCTACTTCTGCTTTGAACCGAAGTGCAACTAGACCCAGTGATAAGTAAGTTATTTTAGAGCCTGTAAGTAGTGCTAACTAAGCAACTCCAGAGAATAAAATCCTCCACGCACAAAATGGGGCAATGCGTACCTTCCAGGGATTTGAGAAAGCAAGGCTAGGAGCAGCTAGACTGGCTCTTGGGCAAACTTTTCCCAGGATGACCAGGGTGATCACATGTTCATATGACTTTGTTTTTACAAAGAAGCAGTTCTTTGGATGTGGATATGTCCGTAAATGGATGATATGTAATTTTACTTTTTGACATTTCTAAGAATATATACTTAAGCCATAACAACTTCTTTCTGGGACTTTCCTGGTGGTCGATAGTTGGGACTCTGCTTCTACTACAGGGGGCATGGGTTTGATCCCTGGTGGGAGAACTGAGATCCTGCATGCCCTGTGTCATAGTCATAAATAAAATAAAAATTCAGTGGAAATATATTCAAATAATTCAGTTCAGAAAAGGATGACTTAAAAAAAAAATCTGCTCTGTCATTCAGATACTTAATTCACCCAGCAAGCACTCAATAAGGGTTAACCATGTGCCAGATACTGTTCTAAGCACTAATGAATAAGATCCAGTCTCTAACCTCAGGAATTCCCATCTAAAAGGTTAATGGAGCCACAGGCATGTTACTATTTGAGAACATAAAAGAAATGATAAAAAAAAAAAAACATCTTTGGGAATATAGAAGGGATGGATCTACTCTGCCTGGGTGAAGTGTTTTCACAGAGGCTTCCTAGGAGAGGTGAAATAGATTGAGTCTTTAAAGATGAGTAGGAATCAACCAGAGAATAGAGGGTTGAGTAAAGGGTTAGGAGCATAAGGTCAACCTATACACAGACACAGGTGAGCAGCCTCAGAAGGGGTTCAAAGAACTACAAGAGCTGGGTTCCTTAGATCAGTAAGAGCAAGATGAAGAACAAGAAATGCATGTGCCAACATGGAGATCCTAGGTATGGCTCGTTAAGGAGCGTGAACCTTTCTTTCCAGGCAAAAAGAAGCTACTGGAGCATCTTATACAGTGAGAGGCATGATTTGTTGTTGGCCTTGGGTAGAATGGATGGGGGATTTGACGATGGAGAAACCAGAAGGCAGTTATTAACAAATGGATAGTAAGGGTTTGATTTGAGAAACAGTTTGGAGTTAAAGTCTAGAAGAACTGGAGACTGCACGTGGGGTTGTGGGAAAGGGAAGAATCAGTGCTGGTCAGACCAAGGGTCCCACTGTCAGCCTCAGCACTGTGATGAGCTAGCTACCTGTGTTCCTTCCTCCTGCCCCATATAACTTAGACTACAAACTATCTATCTTTTCTCATCTTCCTGTCTTAAAGTTTCTTCTTCTCCAAAAACTCCCAAACAAAATGTAAAAATAAATAAGAAGCAAATACCTTTAAAACCTGCTAATGTAGTAGCTAAAAAAAATTGTTCAAGTTGATGAACTGAGATTTTATAATTATGATTAGACTACATAAGAGTATAGTTTGGGGACATTTTTCTTCCCTTGGGGACTTTTCACACCTAAACTTCTACAAGATCTTTTTGTTTGTACCTTTTTTGAGGGGAGTAGATGAAGATGGAAAAGCAAAGGTATGTTGCCCTTAGCAACGTGACTTGAGCTATCATAGCATCACTGAGTAAAAAGAGTGACATAATTAAAGAATTTGGACCTGTAGCCGAAGGTCCACCCACTCTGGCATCAAGGCCCATCCATTGGTCAAAAGACCGGAACAGCAATGGGCCTTAAGTGTAGGTTATCTAATTAATTGATTAATCCAATGAATGTTGTTTAAGCACCTTCTATATACAGTACAAAGACAAATACAGCGTCGGTTCTCCTGAGAACATATTCTAGTTGGAGGCCTGAGAGAGAGAGAGAAAGAGAAGAGGGTGGGGAGGAGGGGGGAAAGGAGGATTTCAGATCGTGCAAAATGCTGTGAAGAAAGGAAAACAAGACTAATGAGCAGAGAAGGGCTAGCGAGTGCATGGCAGGGACAGAGCTGGTCTGCAGTGGGTGCATCGCTTATATAAGATGATTTTAGTGGCCTGGATTTTCCCAATAGCATTATTGGCTTGACATCTGAAGTGGATCCTATTTTAACAACCACCTCTTCTATACAACAAAACTATTTTCAGTAATAATTGTAAAGTTAAAAGAAGAATAGCATCCAGAAAAGAAATCTAGTAGAATTTCTCTTTTCTTGTTACCAATGCTGCTGCTGCTGCTGCTAAGTCACTTCAGTCGTGTCTGACTCTGTGAGACCCCAGAGACGACAGCCCACCAGGCTCCCCAGTCCCTGGGATTCTCCAGGCAAGAACACTTGTTACCAATACTCAACAATAAAACGCAACGATTGCTTACAGCTTAGACCAGGTAAAGATTTTGCGGAGAGTGGAAGAGGTATTTTATCAATGACGTTGTTTAAACTTGCTGGAGAAAGTGGTAATAAAAAGTAAACCAATTTTGGTCAAATTTCTTCTTGCTTTTAAATTCTCTACCACCTTATTAGGCTTCTCTGGTGGCTCAGATGGTAAAGAATCTGCCAGCAATGTGGGAGACCTGGATTCAGTCCCTGGGTTAGGAAGATCTGCTGGAGAAGGGATGGCTACCCACTCCACTCCAGTATTCTTGCCTGGAGATTTCCAAGGACAGAGGAGCCTGGTGGACTACAGTTCATGGGGTCGCAGGAGATTTGGACATGACTCAGCAACTAACACACACACACACACACACACACACACACACACACACACTACCTTATTGCTTGCACCCTGGGCTTGAAGGGTTCCCTAACTGGTCATTGAGCTTTCCTCAAACCCTCCTTGCTCCCATTGACCTGGTGCTTAAAATTCTCCAATTCCTTTCACTAGGTTGGTGAAAGATTTTCAGAATGCAAATATTCTGGAGTAGTACTGCTTGATATAGTACTCATGTAATTTTCACTTTAATTTGGGTTTACCAGAGCCAGTCCTGGGAGTTTAGTCAATCATTCATTTATTCAACATGTTTAATCATCCCACAATATGCACCAATGACTGTGGTGGGGCTGTGTCCTCAGGGCACGCAGGGCCTTGTGGGAGAGACAGATGCCTGGAGCAATAATTGACATGCAGCATGATCAGGGCTGGGTATCTGCTAGGCTCTGCACAGAGAAGCCACAGCTTTGCGAGGGGCTGATGGAAGCGGGTGTTAGTAGATGAGAAACACCCCCAGGGAGGCGAGGAGTTGAGGCTGCCTAGCAGCATCCTCAGAGCCCACATTTGCAGCCAGAGGCACTGTGACTGTCGGCTGGGCCTCCCTGCAGAGCTGGGTTCTGCAGGCGCTGACTGTTCTGAAAAGACTCATTTCCGCTGCTGTGGGAGACAACGGGGAGGAAAGTGTCTCATTAGTGTGGGGAGAAGGGACAGAGAGATTGTACGATGCTCTGGAGGAAAGGCAGGGCGGCTTTTTCCTTCACAAACACCCCCGACCTGCTCAACACCATGACTCTCGAGAGACTTGGGCTTCCTGAGGGGTGCTTTGCTCTGATAAGTGGCATGAACCTCCTTCACACGAATTTCCCATTAATTAACACACTACTTCCTCTGCAGAGACAGCTGGCAAGAGTAGCCATGAACTGAGGTAACTGAACTCCTGCCAAACTGCCCATCCTGTGCCTGCTTTGCATAAAATGTGCCTTGTCTGAGGCTGGAAGTCATCAGTAGAGAAATGCGTTCTGGGACGCCCTCCCCCAGGAGGGAGCCTGAGCAAACTCCTGTGGGGTGGGGGGAAGCCTGGAGCTGGAAGGAGGCTAGCCTGCCTAGTGTTATGAATTCTTTGGGGGATGGTCAGGGGTGATGCAGAGGAAACGGTTTAAATCAGAAAAGCCTAGAGAAGTTCTGCGACCAGTCATTTGAGGCCAGTGCTGCACTGGACTCCGTGACCAGAAAGTGGCCAGGAGGGAGTGGGGCAGGTCCACTAGCATCTGAAAGCAGGGGTGGGGGACTCGTCAAAAGCCAGGCTCCCCACAGCTTCCAGAGTCTGGACGAAGAAGCAGAGAAAGACGGTCAGACCTGCCCCCTCCTCCGCACCATCATAAACCGAAAGGGAGCCGCCTACTTGATAGAGGCCAGTGGAGAGGGGTGAGGAGGGTGATGTGGAGAGGGGAACATTTTTCTGGGCCTTGGTTTCCTCCTCTGAAATACGGGTTGGTCTTTTGGATCCCTAAGGTGTCTCCTGTTCTGCCCCAGGGTGGATGGAGGGCAGCAGGGGCTTGTGGGCAAAAGAAGAGGTTGCTCAAGTCCAGAGCCGTCTCATCTCCTCGAGTTCTGCTGAGCAGAGAAGCACTGCACTCGGAAGCTGGGGAAATGACTTGATTGTCATTTTGCTCGCAGACGTCTTCTTCTTACACAGAGGGGATCACATATCGGGGCTTTAAGAAGAACAATACATAGCCCTGGCTCTCTAGGAGGTCTAACTGTGAAAACAAGACATGTTCCCATGACAAATGGAAAATTGGTCCAGACTGCAACGTAGCTTCCAAGCACTCGTCGGAAGCATCGAGTGCCAGCTGAGTGTTCAGAGGAACAGGCTCTCTCAGAACTCACAGAGGAACTGATTACAGCGCGCTGATTCACGACTCAGGAAGCAGCCACCAGGTAACGTTAACAGAGCTCTTTGAGGGAAAACAGAAGAAGCAGAAGCTGGAAACTAAACAAATGAGGTCAAGGTCATGGAAGCCATATCCTCTAACAAGGATTTTAAAAATGTTCCTCAGCCACACAGTGGGCCCTCTGTTGGGCCCAAGGCGGGATAAGAGAGGGTAGGGGAACATGCCAGGACCTGCTCCTCTATGAATGGAATGAAACTGCAAAGGTTGCCAGTTCAGTACCAACCTCCTGGCCCTACAGGCCTGCTCACAGGATCAGCTTCCACCCCCCACAGCAGTGTCTGCACTGGCTCCTTAAAGGGCCCTGGTCCTTATCAAAGGACACTCAATCCAGTCCATATCAAAGGACCCTGTGGTGGGAAGTACAGCCAGGTTCCACTGGGGCTGAACAAATCAGGACCTGAAGTGGTCCTCTCATCTCTGCACGACACTTGGGCAATCTCTTATTTCTGCTTCCCTCTGGAATCTGATTTCTTCTGCCCTTCTCCCATAGCCAGAGATTCTCTGTTTGTCAAGGTGCACCTGGTTCTTCGTCTCTCAGCCACACTGTCTGGGATGATAGTCTTTGGGTTACGATTCTAATTCTCAGGGCAAAACATCTCTTAGCTCATCTTAGGTCCTGTATCTAGGTCTGACCCCATCAGCTGTGGTCAGAGGACACCCTGTCCCTTCACCAGGGCCTGTGGGGAGCAGCTGGTTTCCAGAGAAGGGAGTGTTGACAGGGCCTTTTCTCCAAGAAGCAAGATCAGGGCTGGTCTCATCTTCGTAATTACCCACAGGCAGAGCAGCCTCCTCTTTGGCTAAGCTGTCATAGATAAATTTCTAAAGCCAAAAACCCCATCTGAGAGTCTTATGTGCAGTCCCAATGCCTACAACCAGGCCTGAGATGTGAAACATGGAACATTTGAGATATTCTACAAATTGTGTAAATGGCGGCAGTGAATGAATGGTCACTCAGAGTCACCTGGCTAATGAAGATGACAAGGAAGTCGGCACAGAGGGTGATGTGCCTCTGGGCTTTATTCCTAATGCCATGTCCCCCACGCAACCCTGGAGAAGACCAAAATCCTCTGGCTTTAGAGCTGAGAGGCATTTGCTGTGATGTTTGTTTTCTTTATGCACATTTCCTATTAATCAACACAATTCCTCCTCAGCACAGAAGCTGGCAGGGACCTGCCTGATCAGAGCACTCTGAATACAGCCAGACTGTATCCTGTGGCTCCCTGGCGTGACGGTCCACGTGTGAGCGCCTGCCATTCAGCCCGGCTGCCGACGAAGGACTCTTGGTTTCTGCTTTGATGGGAATCTCTTCACCTTTACTATTCTTTCCCCATCCCTGAGTTTACTCTCGGCCCTTCCCAAAGTTCAGGACCAATTTGCACTCAGGACTAAGCTTGTCATGTGGGGAAGGGGTTATCTTTTGAAGCTGGATCCTGTCACCTTCGCCCCCTGCTATGGGTGGGTGAGGGAAGTGTTAACCACTAATCATTTAAGAGAAACTCCATTTCTGTTGATTTCTGTTGCAAGAAACACCCAACCCCGAATTCACTGGAGCCTCCATTTACAGAAGGTCATCTTGCCCTTGTCATGGAGTAGATGTTGGGGCCTAACCTCAGACCAGTCTGAATATCTGGAGACCTCCTTCTCACCCTTTTGGCGAGTTGGGCTCTCCAGTTGCACAGATCTGTTTTGCTCTGAGGGGAAACTCATGGTCTTGGGCATAATGCTGAATGTAGTTCATATGATTGAAGTCTGGGTTACATGAAGGGAGAAAGTGGTGACTGGGTAGATTGCAAACCCAACGTTCCTCTTCTCTTAAAAAAGTCAAAGAAGTCCAAACTTTAAGACATTGTCCTCAGTCCCATTCCTTTTGAAATAAAGCCTGTCGAGGAGGGTTCACATGGGACACTCAGTTCATCCTCCTGGAGAATGTCCTGGTTTGTGGCATTTAAGGGAGGTGAGGTCATGGTGAGGTGCAGAGATTTGCAGGGGCTGTAGGGGAGGCATATGGTGACTTTTGAGTGTATTTGGCTCTGATTGCAAACGCATTTTAAAATCTCCTTTTAAAAAACACAACTTTTCATATTTATAATCAATCGGAGAAGGCAATGGCACCCCACTCCAGTACTCTTGCCTGGAGAATCCCAGGGACGGGGGAGCCTGATGGGCTGCCGTCTATGGGGTCGCACAGAGTCGGACACGACCGAAGCAACTTAGCAGCAGCAGCATGAAACACAAGATAGTGCTTTTATGGATGTGTCGTGGATGTTTTGAAATTGTCAGAGTTCTCATAATTGTTGGCTGTAAAAATGTGCACAGACATGTGTTCTTTATTAAGACATAACCTCACACATCATTCATTCATAACACATTACTGACTCCGCTCCCTCTATTAGCAGCCGGGAAAAGAAACGGAAAGTTGAATTGGAAATGAATTTATATGCTCATTTAGCTTGGTTAATTACCTGCTGAAATAATGTCCCCAGTTCTTAATGGGTGCTCCTCTTGATAGATAAGGCAGCTGCCTGAGATGAGGTGACGGCTCCAAAAGGCACCTGGCTCATGATAATGTTTGTCAAAAACATGACAGGAAAAAGCAGGTTGGAATGTTCTATCTGCCAACAGCCTAGATGCTGCCAAGCCTGGAGGCAGTTGACTGACAGCCTGTTAAAACTGAGGCTGCTTACATAATAATAGGACCATTTTGTGTTCTTGATAATGCTAATGTATGCAAATTTACAGTAATATATTCCCTGAGAGTACCTTGGATGGACAGTATAGGAGGGAAGCTGAGAGCTTTGCAACGATGGACTCAAGTTCTCTGAGGGACTGGGCAGGATGCTTACATATAATTAAAAAAAAATTAAGTCATCCACATGTGCTCTCAGGTCTATTGATTGACATTCCCACTGTCACCTCTAGTATGCATTGGTCTTTTTTTGCTTTCTAATGAAGAGCTTATCAAAATGGTATAGTATACATTTCTGGTCTTTAAAAGCCTGCCCAAAATTGGTTCAGAGCTTCTCCATTTTCTTTTCCTCAAACAGTCCAAAGTTCCTAAAGTTCATTTTACTAAGTTGAAATCATTTACCTTCAACATTGCTGGGAAGTTTGCTGAAGGGAGACAGTGTCCTCCCTATTTTGAAGAGGGAATGGATTTAGGGTGCAGAAAAGTTATGACTTCTACCCAGCTGGTAAAGGAGCAACAGGAAGAAGCTGCTTCTCTGATTTCAGGTTAATGTACGTTTTAGAACCCCTTCATTCATTGTTGCTGTTCAGTTGCCAAGTCACAACCAACCCCATGGACTGCGGCACTCCAGGCTTCCCTGTCCTTCAACATCTCCTGGAGTTTGATCAAATTCATGTTCGTTGAGTCAGTGAAGCCATCCAACCATCTTATCCTCTGCTGCCCTCTTCTCCTGTGCTCCATCTTTCCCAGCATCATGGTCTTTTCCAATGAGTTGGCTTTTTGCATCAGGTAGCCAAAGAATTGGAGCTTCAGCTTCAGCACCAGTCCTTCCAATGAATATTCCGGGTTGATTTCCCTCAGGATTGACTGGTTTGATCTCCTTGCTGTCCAAGGGGTTCTCAAGAATCTTCTCCAGCACCAAAATTCAAGCATCAATTCTTTGGCGCTCAGCCTTCTTTTTTCACATCTGTATGTGACTACTGGAAAGACCATAGCCTTGACTATATGGACCTTTTATAGGCACAGTGATGTCTCTGCTTTTTAATACATTGTGTAGGTTTGTCATAGCTTTTCTTCCAAGGAGCAAGAGTCTTTTAATTTCATGGTTGCAGTTACTGTCTGCAATGATTTTGGAGCCCAAGAAAAGAAAATCCGTCACTGTTCTCACCTTTTCTCCATCTATTTGCCATGAAGTGATGGGATTGGATACCATGATCTTACCAGTTTTTTGAATGGTGAGTTTTAAGCCAGTTTTTCACCCTCCTCTTTCAACCTCATCAGGAGGCTCTTTAGTTCTTTGCTTTCTGCCGTAAGCGTGGTGTCATCTGCATATCCCCTCACTAGTAATGCCTAATCAGACCATGTGAACTGGGAACCCAGAAATGGAGTCAGCCGTAGGAGCTGAAGGAGGGATGTAGACGGCTGTTTCAGATGAGGTCCAGGAAGGGCTGACTCAGCTCCACCACGCCGCGCAATGCTATCTGCTCCCCTTTCTTGCCATTCTTTCTTTTCATCAGTCACCAGACAACTGTGTTTGCTAAGCTCCTGATGAGAGTTCCACCTTACCTGGCCAGTTGCTATTCTCTGAACACAATAGAATGTTAGAATTGACAGTTACCTCAAAGAACAGCCAGCTCTAAACTTTTTAGTATGAGGAACTGGACCCAGAGGGTTTAAGCAATTTGCCTGGAGAGGCTGCAATTCTCATATCTAGTTAGTATTTGTACCTAGGCCACGACCCATCTTGAATTTTCATCTCTCTTTGTTTCCTAGTGATGGTTACTGTTACTGCCGGCTTTGGTTGGGCACCTACTATGTGACATGCACTACACATGCTTTTAGACCCCACTATGATCCTTTAAATGGGCCACATTATCTATCCTTAGGGCCAGTGTAGTCCAAAAAGGAATGAAAAACTACTGGTCCACATCGAGGTTTTTATAAATTATCACAAAAGAGAGCAGACAAATAATCACAATAATTTATGTGCCTAGCACACAATTACAACAGCAAGAACAACAATAATAATAACACCCAGCGCTTATTCTAAGGGCTTTATACATGTTAACTCATTCAGTCCTCTGGGTCACACCATTTGGTAGTTACTATATATTGTCTCTGATTTACAAATTAGAAAACAAAAGCACAGAGAGGTGAAGTCATTTTCCAAAGGTCCCAGAGCTGGTAATGGGTGAAGATGGGATTTGATTCCGGGCTGTCTGGCACCTGAGCCCCTGTGTCCTAACAACTATATTTCTTCAAGTGATCATTATATGTTAACTATAAATAATGAGTAACAACTCTGACTCAGCCTCGGCTCGGAAACTGAGGGCCAGTGAGTCAATCCACAGGGTCAGCCCTAGTCTGAGCCGGCTCTGCAGCTTGACCTCCAGTCCCCTTACCAGCCTGTGGACCAGGAGATGGGAAGAAAACCTCATTCCGTTTTCGGAGAGGTTCCAGTGTGTCCTCTGGAAACCAGCAAGAAACCCAATGCTCAGTGTCCATACAAGTTGTGCCTGTTATCCTACTCCAGAAACTAATTAGGGAGAACGTTTGACAATGGATGGTGACTTTTCTTGAAAATTCAGTGTGGCCTCTGCCTGGCAAGCATTCCATTCTTCCCTCACATTGTCTGGCAGAGGTAAGGCACGTGGCCTCTGGTCCAGCCAGTTTGGTGCGCCCATTCGCACTGGGGAAGGGAGAAGGCACTTTTTTCTACAGTCTTCCCATCACCTTTCAGTACTTTGCCTTCCAGGTGGCGAGGGTTCTCTGCAGCTCATGGCACAAACCTTTACCACTAGGGGGCGCCTAGACATCTCAGAGAGCGCCCGGGCAAGGGGCCCTTTCAGGACACGAGCAGACTCTGACAGAATGGATTCCTGGTTATGAACTCGAGGTTATGGCTGTAGCTATGCTAAGCATAAGCATGGGGAAAATGCTTCTGTAGGATTAAATGAGGTCAGCTTGAGTCATTCCAAGAGACTCAGCAACTCTGGGAGCAACCTCATCCTCTCTCCCTGCTGCCGATCCAGCCGTCCCTCCCAACCCGCAATCACAGACTCCCCTCTACAGGGTCTGCTCTCTAAGCAGGGAGTGGGGTGGGTGGGGCTGGGGGTCCTGACACCACCCCTTGCACCGTTGACTGGACCGCCCCTGGGGGCAGCCATGTTAGGGCATCACATGTGGGATCACTCACTGCAGGTGGCTTTACAGATGTCCGGTGACTAATTAGTTGACTGACTAACTTTTTTATTTCTCTCACCTATTTGGCCATGTCCTTTCCTGTTCCTGCGAAAATGATGCCAGTAAACCCAAGGAGCCAGCCTTAGGAGGAAACCAGCAGGACCGTTTGGCAGGGCTGGAACTGTGGTGAGGCAAGCGAGGCACCCAGGCAGCCCTTTGCTTGCCTGAGACTGAGAGCAAATGCCGCCTTTCCTTTTATGCCCCAGCAACTCTCCTGCCTTCCTAGTCCCAGCCCAGAACTGCCACTGGGGGAGATACCCAGCCGCAGAGAAAACCAGCCAGCTCTTTGTTTTTGGCTACTCTTCTCGCTCCTTACCCCACTTCTCCTCACCCCCAGCCTCCTAAACCTATGGCTCTTCCTGCTCTGGTTCGGATGTTGGCTGATAAGGATTAGTGAGAACTTCCCAGTCAAGGACTCTACAAGAAAAGTTGCTAATGTTTATTCAGTGCTTTCTGTGTCCCAGAAATGCTTCTAAATGCTTTACAGATGTTGGGTCACTTAATTCTCTCAACAATATTGTGATGAAGGTGTCCATTTTACAGATAAACTAACTGAGGCACAGAGAGGGGAAGATATTTACTCAAAGACACAGTAGATGACACAGGGCTTCCCTGGTGGCTCAGAGGGTGAAGCGTCTGCCTGCAACGTGGGAGACCTGGGTTCGATCCCTGGGTCGAGAAGATCCACTGGAGAAGGAAATGACAACCTACTCCAGTACTCTTGCCTGGAAAATTCTATGGACGGAGGATCCTGGTAGGTTGCAGTCCATCAGATTGCAAAGAGTCGCACACGACTGAGCAACTTCACTTCTTCACGGTAGATGATGGTGGAGCCGTATTTTGAATCCAGAGAATCTTTACCCCAGAGCCTGTACTCAGACGTTATACCTGCTCCAGATACTGAAAACCTTCAAAGATGCAAAATGCTGGATTTTGAATTTCCGGGGGGTTCCAAGGGGAGGGGTTGTGGTTTGCCATTTTAGACTGGGAACCCCTAAAATCACAAGTGATGTCTCCTTGGCAGACTGGCCAAGCCTGAGACCTCCTGCCTTTGGCTTATGTTTGAACAGATTGCTGTTTTTCTGAACAAAGGGTTTGGCTTCTTTGATGGTGGTTTATTACAACTCTAAAGACTGAATTCACTTATATCTTTCTTACATCTATTCTCATCTGTTTCCCAATAGATGGCTGTGAACTTGAGAAGGGAAGCATCTTTTTACTTATCTTTGTGTTTCCATCGTCTCCAGTCCTTGGGCTTAGTAGGTGCTCACTAAATGTTGGTCCATTGCAATTAAATCCCTGTAGTCTGTATTAACCACCTTGAATCCTGGGCCATGGTAGAGGTGTCCCTCTGGAACTGGCAGATACACCTGTCCTGCCTGTCACTGATCTTTTACTCCCTACCTTTGCACAGAAGCATGAGTTTTTTTCTTTATTCAGATTTAATGTGTGTTGGGGGGTTGGTTCTCTATGATAACTGTGACACAGAACATCATGCATTCTCGATTACTCTACATCTTTTGAATGTATATGAGTAGAAAGGACTAGAAAATCTACCCTCTATTGCTAACTGCTTGCTTTCAATTTAAACCCTATTATTTTAGCTCAACCTATCTTATCTATCATTTCAGATGCTTTCCTCTGCCATATCCTTCATTTTTTCCCCTGTTTTTTTGCTATGAGCATTGAAGCTCATTCATTTTGTTTCTCAATTTCTGGTCTCCACCTTTTTGAGAAACTTAATATGCACCCAAATCTGAATTTAAAGGTTGAGACACATTGACCAAACTCTAATCCCAGGCATCTTCAGAAGGCTGTCTCCTGAACAAACTTATCTTTGAGAGACCCTGGAATGGGGCAGATCCTGTTTACAGAAAGGAGATTCAGTGGTACTCAGAAGAGCAGGCTGACCTGGAGAAGACAGGGACCTCAATCCCAAGGTTGATTCTGAGCAGATCTGAGCCTTTGCAGATTTGTGGATAAAGTGGACTCACCTGCTGCCTATGGCCATTCCAGCCCTTGCCTGCTATGGACAGCCTCACTGTCTTCAGACCTCTCTGCCAACAGGTTTCTAACACTTTCAAAAGAAAATTCCTAAATCTGATGTGACCATATCTAATCAACCTCAAAGATCACTGAGTCTTCCTTTATTCTGTATCCCTTCATCATCTAAATCCCAAAATTTAATTAAGGTTTTTCAGACCTCTTCCAAAGAACTGGAATATCTTTAGAGTCTTTTCTGAAAGATGGATTTGTGTGGATCTAGAAGTCATATATAAGCTTTCCTACAGTGACAGACTTCCCTCGTGGCTCAGACGGTAAAGCGTCTGCATACAATGCAGAAGACCCGGGTTCAATCCCTGGGTCGGGAAGGTCCTCTGGAGAAGGAAATGGCAATCCACTCCAGTACTCTTGCCTCGAAAATCCCATGGATGGAGGAGCGTGGTAGGCTACAGTCCATGGGGTCGCAAAGAGTCGGACACGACTGAGCGACTTCACTCACAGTTACAGAAATTAAATGAAGTTTGGCTTCTATATTTGTATTGATACCCGTGAATCTGTTGCTTACTAAAAGCCCTCCAGACTCTCTGAGTGCGATGCTTTTCTTTCCAAAGGCACAGACCTAGGCTTCCTCGTGTTGTCCTTCTGTGTATGACTGTGCTCAGGTGACGATGATCAGCAGCCTGCCCAGGGCAACAGTCTCCCCAAAAGGGACCCAGAAAGTTTATCTACCTTTTAAGAGGCTCCTACAGTGAAAGGGATCAATCCTGCAGCTCTGCAAATTAACCTTCTCCAGGCCTCATTCTGGGGACGTGGGACCTGAAAGTCTTTCTGTGCTCTATTTCCGTAGCCTTTCTTGTGCACACACACTGTAGCCTCTGCAACTTCCCTTTCCCCTGTGCTAGGATTTTAGGACCTAGGAATTTTCCATGCTGTCCTTTCACAGGCTTTTCATCAGCAGGCCTGTGCTGGCGTGTCACACAAGACTGGCTCCTACAGCCGACCCTGTCTTTGTCTCTTAAAGGCATTGTTTGTGCTGCTCCGCAAATGTTGCCATTGACTAAACTGAATCTGGCCAGCATGAATGCTAGAGGGCTGATTCAATGCCTGGGAGTATTTCATAAATACTGCATCTGAAAGCGATAGTTTTTCTGATCTTCTCATGACAATGAGTAACTTCTCTGAATGTTTCTTCATGCCTGTGATTAGCTTACTGAAATGGATTGAACAAATATATTTATATCCATGTTCTTAGTTCTCATTAATATCGGCAATAGAGTTCTTTTTAGTTTGTTATGGAAATAACTGAAATTGGGAAAGGTAGCTTTAAAAAAATTTCCAGTAACCAAAGCATAATCAATCGGGAAATTTTTTTGAATTACTTTTCTTGTGAGAAGCATGAGAAATAATAGGAGAGGGAAAGTAGGGAGTGCTACTCATCAAAAAAAAATGTTTTAAGAAATGTGCTGGCTTCTATTTCAGGAAGGTCTGCATCGACACTGTTAACACAGACAAATGAAGGAAAAGGAAACGTGGCTCATTAGCTGGTATTTTTCAGAAAGGCTGATTGATAATATTTTCTTGTATTTGAGATAATCAAGGACAGAAAGCAATGTCACCGGATGTGAGTGACTCCCCATGACGGTCGGGGATGCAGCTGATATATGGGTGTCTATTTTCTGTCTGCAGTAGAATATGCCTGTGAAGTCCCTCCCACCCTGTATCCTTGGTCTTTCTTCCTCTGACCCTTTCACATGACTTTGACTCCTTATTGGTAGGGCCTTTTCCTAGGATTCTTCTGCTGATAATCCAGTCATGCTGTTGTCACACAAAGGCGAGTGCTAGAAATAGGCACGTCAGGCTATGACACAGCCTTCCTCCTCCTGTGTGGGGGTAATGACCTTATTCAAGACGCTTTTGTTAGGTTTTAGTGCTTCCAGACACGTCACCAGGGGTCAGTCTTCCTTTTACAGATTCTAGAGGACGAGTAGAAAAGTCGTTTCATTTCACACAACAATGCTGCCACTTCCAATCTGGGTGGCTCTCCCAAGCCTTGTCAACCCTGTTTTATATGGAAGAGGCAAGGGAGGAAGTTGGGCAATGAACTGTCATAGCCTGGCTGATTTATCATTTTGCTTTTTTAAAAAAAAAACAAAAAAACCCTAAATATTATTATCTTTTTTCTGGCTATAAAAGTAGTCATTCTGACTGTAGAAAATACAGGGAAAACATAAAGAATAAAATTAAAACCCCACACAATATCACTGTATTTGGTATTTTTCCAGCTATAGCTTATTTTCTGAAAACCAAAAATATAAATACTTGATGAAGTTTCACTGTATGTATATATGTGATTTCTATTACAAGATTGGTACCATATTCTACATATAATTTTGTATCCTGCTTCTTTTCACTTGGCATTACAAGGTGGCAGAGGCTGCTGTCTTTAAATATGCCTCAGTGATGTAATTTTTAATAGATGTACAATAGTCCACCATATATGACTGGACCAAGGTTTATTTAACTGCTCTCCTTTCGTCAACAATTTAGTGGTTTTATCATTTCTACTGTGACAAAGCAATGATAAATAGCCTTTAGGTAAATCTTAGGTAATGAACCTCATTCCCTGGGGTAGATTTTTAGAAGGATAATTCCCAGGTCAAGTGGTAGGAGCGCTTTTGGATATACATACTGGGTAGGCCAAAAAGTTCACTTAGGTTTTCCATAAGATGGTACCAAAACACTGAACAGACTTTTTGGCCAATCCAGTATAACCCTGCCCAGTTTCCTTTGAGAACAGCAGTTGCAATTTAAAAATTCCACTGGCTGTGCATGAAAGGTCCAGGGCCATCACAACTTCATTAGCATTGTTAGTTTGTGTGTGTGTATGTGTGTGTGTGCATGTAAACATACCTCTGCAAATACATAAAATGATATAGATAATAAGATATGGTCTGTTTTTGAAATTAACAGAATTTTAAACTTGGCTTTATTGAGATATAGCTGACATATAACTGATAGTGCCTGACTTTAACTTTCATTAAAAAAATATTATCCCCTATCATTTTATTTTTTTCAAATTTTATATTATTTATTTATTTAATTTTTGGCCACAGAGCATGTAGGATCTTGGTTCCATGACCAGGATCAAACCTGTGCCTCCTGCAGTGAAACCTCAGAGTCCTAATCACTTAACATCCAGGGAAGTCCCTTAATTTGCATATTTTTAAACTAGTAAGGTTGAGTATTTTTATTTTGATATTTACATACATTAAATGATCAGCCATGAACCTGAATTATATTCATTTTCCTAGCAGATTTGTAAGGATGTTAAAATAAGATTTGTATATATATATATATATATCATTTGTCTTTAGGTTTCTTTTTATAGCAGCAGATAGTAACATGAAACTTCTTTACTCATTCAGGAGTGGGTACTCTATATGTATGTTGAGATGAAATGGAAACCACAGAATTATTGTGGTATTTAGGAACTAATCAAGCCATACAAGCAAAGCACACAGTGGCATGGGAGGGAGGACCTAAAACTGATAAGGAAATAATGAAATTGTTCAAAGACTTGATACTAAATGACAAATGTGAGAAAAAAATTAATAATTTTTTCTTCAATTTCATTTTTATTATCTTGTCCCAAAGAATCCAGGTGCCATCATGAGGCAGGTCACTTCTATATTCATAACCACCCGGGCAGCTCAAAGAAGAGTAATTAAAGGTATCAGCTTTGCATCGGGGTTGGCTTTGGGCCAGGTATTTTCTACTTATTCCCAAGATACCCAACTACTCTTTGCCTCAATTCCATCAATGGCTAAATGGGCACAGTAATGCCTACTTTACTATGTTGTTGGGGAGATAAAAGAATTTATGTCAGCCCTTAGCATAGGGTCTGATACATAATAAGAACCTGATAAATAGTAGCTGTCACTGTGATCACTGACAAGCATAAAATGTCATCTGCCCCCAACATCTTGTACTAAGGTCATTGCACAGTATCTGTAATTATTTGGCAGTAAAATTATGGTGAAATAAGTCTAATTTCTTCTCATTAATGCAAATTTAGGCATGTGGCCTGTTAACTGGTTTGATTCACCACCCACCCCCATCATGTTTCATGTGATGTTGCTTTTCTGAAACCAGAAGGCAATGAAAATAATCCAATGAGAGGAAATGCAATAAAAATCAATCACCCAGAAAGATACCAGTACACACCTATTAGAATGGCTAAAATCTAAAAAGACTGACCGTACCAAGTGTTGGGAAGGATGTGGGAAAAACGGAACTCACATATACTCTTTTAAAAAAAATTAATTTATTTTTTATTGAAGGATAATTGCTTCACAGAATTTTGCTGTTTTCGGTCGAAGTTCAACATGAATCAGCCATAGGTATATGTATAACTCCCTCCCACATCCCTCCCCAACCCGCCCCTCTAGGTTGATTCAGAGCCCCTGTTTGAGTTTCCTGAGCCATACAGCAAATTCTCGTTGGCTATCTATTTTACATATGGTAATGTAAGTTTCCATGTTACATTTTCCATACATCTCACCCTCTTCTCCCCTCTCCCCATGTCCGTAAGTCTATTCTCTATGTCTGTTTCTCCACCGTTGACCTGTAAATAAATTCTTCAGTACCATTTTTCTAGATTCTATTTATATGCATTAGAATATGATATTTATCTTTCTCTTTCTGACTGACTTCACTTTGTATAATAGGTTCTAGGTTCATCCACCTCATTAGAACTGAGTCAAATGCATTCATTTTTATGGCTGAGTAATATTCCATTGTGTATATATACTACAACTTCTTTATCCATTCATCTGTTGATGGACATCTAGGTTGCTTCCAAGTTCTAGCTATTGTAAATAGTACTGCAGTGAACAATGGGATACATGCCTCTCTTTCACTTTTGGTTTCCTCAGGATATATGCCTAGGAGTGAGACTGCTGGGTCATATGGTGGTTTTATTCCTAGTTTTTTAGGGAATCTCCATACTGTCTTCCGTAGTGGCTGTATCAATTTACATTCCCACCAACAATGCAAGAGTGTTCCTTTTCCTCTATACCCTTTCTAGCATTTATAGTTTGTAGACCTCTTGATGAGGGCCATTCTAAACAGTGTGAGATGATATCTCATTGTACTTTTGATTTGCTTTTCTCTAGTAATGAGTGATGTTGAGCATCTTTTCATGTGTTTGTTAGCCATCTGCATGTCTTCTTTGGAGAAATGTCTACTTTGCTATTTTTCCTACTTTTTGATTGGGTTGTTTGTTTTTCTGGTATTGAATTGTATGAGCTGCTTGTATATTTTGGAAATTAATCCTTCGTTGGTTGTTTCATTTGCTATTATTTTCTCCCACTCTAAGGGTTGTCTTTTCCTCTTGCTTATAGTTTCCTTTGCTGTGCAAAAGCTTTTAAGTTTAATCAGGTCCCACTTGTTTACTTTTGCTTTTCTTTCCATTACTCTAGGAGGTGGGTCATAGAGGATCTTGCTTTGATTTACGTCATCAAGTGTTCTGCCTATGTTTTCCTCTAAGGATTTTATAGTTTCTGGTCTTACATTTAGGTCTTTAATCCATTTTGAGTTTATCTTTGTGCATGGTGTTAGGAAGTGTTCTAATTTCATTCTTTTCCATGTAGCTGTCCAGTTTTCCCAGCACCATTTATTGAAGAGTCTGTCTTTGCCCCATTGTATATTCTTGCCTCCTTTGTCAAAAATAAGGTACCCATAGGTGCATGGGTTTATTTCTGGGCTTTCTATCTTGCTCCATTGGTCTATATTTCTGTTTTTGTGCCAGTACCATACTGTCTTGATGACAGTAGCTTTGTAGTATAACCTGAAGTCAAGAAGGTTGATTCCTCCAGCTCCATTTTTCTTTCTCAAGACTGCTTTGGCTTTCAGGGTCTTTTGTGTTTCCATATGAATCGTGAAATTTTTTGTTCTAGTTATGTGAAAAATGCCATTGGTAATTTGATAGGGATTGTGTTAAATCTGTAGATTGTATTTAGTAGTATAGTCATTTTCACAATATTGATTCTTCCTACTCAGGAAAATGGACTATCTCTCAATCTGTTTATGTTATCTTTGATTTCTTTTATTAGTGTCTTACAATCTTCTATATACAGTTCTTTTGTCTCCATAAGTAAGTTTATTCCTAGATATTTGATTCTTTTTGTTGCAATGGTGAATGAGATTGATTCCCTAATTGCTCTTTCTGATTTTTCATTGTTAGGAACTCACATATACTCTTGATGGTATAATCATTTTGGGAAGCAATTTCTGAAAAAGTGAAACACACATGTACCATAGGGTTACCTCCTCCCCTCAAAGAAAGGAAATATATGTTCACACAAAGACTTGTACACAAATGTTTGGCAGCTCTATGAGTAAGAATCCCAAACTAGACATTGAAAAAAAGTATGAAAGTGTTAGTTGCTCAGTTGTGTCCAACTCTTTACAACCCCATGGACTGTAGCCTGCCAGGCTCCTCTATCCATGGAACTCTCCAGATAAGAACACTGGAGTGGGTAGCCATTCCTTCCCCATGGGATCATTTCAACCTGGGGGAGGGGGGTTGAATCTGAGTCTCCCATATTGCAGGGAGATTCTTTACTGTCTGAGCCACTAGGGAACAATGTAAACGTCCACCAACAGATGTGTGGATAAACGAATTTCAGTATATCCACACAACTGAATATACTCAGCATTAAAATGGAATGAAGTATTGGTACCCAAAGCAACATGGATGAATGTCAACATCATTATACTGAACAAAGTAAATCGGACTGAAAAAAAGTACATACTGCCATTTATATAAAACTTTAGAAAATCCAAATTAATCTATACTGACAAATGTTAAATCAGGGATTGCTTAGGTGTAGAATGGGGTCGGGGGGTCAGGAAAAGATAGGAAGAAGAAATTACAAAGAGGTATGAGAAGATTTGAACATATTGATTTGATTGCACTGATGGTTTTAAGAGGGTATACACATGTCAGAGCTTATCAAATGATACACTTTAAATTGTATGTCAATTATACCTCAATACAGCTATCTTTAAAAAGGCCAGTCAATTACACACTGGTATGATTTATTCACTTTTCACTCTTTAGTCTCTGGATTTGACTAGTAGTTATGATAATAAACAGGCATGCAGACCCTTACCTCTCTGACTTCAACAAAGGTCATGCTTTAATTGGGTCACATATTTCTTGTTATCAATAGCATTTTGACTCTTGAACTCATGCCTTTTGGCTTCTAAAATAGTTTTGTTATTTCTAATAATTTTTCATTTCTTTCATAGTTCTGGTGAATTTTAAATCATGTAAATCACACACACACGTGTAAATTGAATTTTAATATGTGAACCTACTAGAACCTGTTCTTGTTGTTCAGTTGCTAAGAAGGTCTGACTCCTTGTGACCTCCTTGCAGTACACCAGTCTTCCCTGTCCTTCACTATCTCCTGGAATTTGCTCAAACGCATGTCCATTGAGTCAGTGATGCTCTCCAACCATTTCATCCTCTGTCGCCCCTTCTCCTCCTGCTCTCAACCTTTCCCAGCATCAGGGTCTTTTCCAGGATCTGTTCTATTCTACAACAACTCCCAGTTCCCAAGAAGCAAACCCCACCTATTTGAATATTAGGTTTTAATTAGTTGATGGGTATACCCAAGGAAACTCAAGCACTGAGACCAAAATAAGGAAATTCAATTCAAACTGCAATTCAGATGCTTCTCAATAACAAAGTCACTGCAGAGATGGAAGCAACCATCCACCTGTTTTCTTTAGCTGTTCCTTTTGGCCCTTCTACTTCATCAGTACTGTCCTGTCATGGAAAAGAGCCAGTACCCAGTTCATCCTTACAGATGCTCTGGAAAGGGCTGGGCTCCCAAGGATGCCTCTGATCTAAGACAGACGCTACCCACACAGCCCGAGAGGAGCCCAGAGCTGCACTGGCAAGAGCAGGCTCCTCTGCAGCCCTCTGGCTTTGCCACTCTCCTTCCTTCATGGTTTGGTGGGCAAGGAATCTGGTTGCCACAGCAACTAACCAGCATCCATTTCAGGCTGGAGGGAACATTCCCTAAGGCTCCTCTCCATCTGTGTGTCCTTGGTGATCTCTCTGCCTTGGTGAAGTAGGTGGGGAACCCCTTCCTCCAGGGATCTCCCCCAGCTCAGGGATGGTCTAAATGGGCAGGGGAACTGTGTTGCCATGGCAGCAACTCCTTTACTTCTTCCATTCAAAGATAGTCTGGCTCAAGGGATCTGCCTGGTGCTCCCAGTGGCAAAGTCAGCAAGGAAGGAACTGCATTATCTTAATGGTTTCCACACAGCCTTTCCAAGAGAGGGGCTGGCTTTGTGGGTTGGATCCTGGGGGATGATGGGAAGGAAGTTTGGCTGAAGAGGCCTGGTCCCAGGGACCTCGATGCCATGGTTACATCCCCAGCGGCAGAGACCGGGCAGGTCTATCACCAGTGCAGCCCTGATGTCACCTTTCAGATCTGTTCTTGCTCTTCTCTGCTCTGTTTTCTCTTTTTCATATACCTTCTCCCCTCCAAGGTTTCTGCTGGCTTCTCCTCTCTGGATTCTTGAGCTCACTATGATTATGCCTTTCTTCTGCCCAAGACTAGTTTTAAGGTAGGCTGCAATCTTTGCGTACTGTTATCTTCTCTGCTGTACATCAGGATTACACACAGACACACACAAACAAATCTTTTGAAAAAAGGCAGTTTTGTATGCGAGATAATAGGGATAGAGGGAATCTCAAAAATAATAATCATGGGAAAGCTGAACCAATTCTGTTACTTGTAACTGTGTTCATTCGGGTGAGGGCAGCTTTTCTCCCAGCAGACTGTCTTCCTTCTCTTAGTCTTGGAGCCCTTGATGGGAACAAAAATAGCTTTGGTGCCCAAACATTTGGGTTGGAATCTTGTTTCAAGCGATTCTGACCAGCTGAGAAGTCACAGGTGAGTCATATACCCTTTCTGGTTGTCCATTTTCTTATCTGCTGAAGGAGAAAGCAAAATGTCTTACTTGGAGAACTGTGGTGAGAATCAGGAGAGGTCATCTATGTATATCAGTACTTGGTCCATACTCAGACACTTTACAAATCTTCATAATTTTGGTAATTTCTGTTCTCATGGAGCATTCTTTTTTGGTCACCTACAGAGGCTTGTGCTCATCATCGGGACCTGTGGGGAGCCAGACCTACGGTAGGGGTTGAGATGTCTGGAGCACTTGGATGTCCATGGGCAAGTTGGAAGTGTCTGCAGGCATAGTACTGCAAGCTGCTGGTGTGCAAGCCTCCTGATGGAGTCTGAGAGCAATTTGTAGGGTCTGCAGCCCTTTGTTGGATTTCTAAGCCCTGGCTGGTGAGAGTCCTCATGACTTCCAGTATCATCCTGCCAGCCATCAGCCATGCTGACTCGCTTGTCATTCTCAGTGAAATGGGAATGCAGTGAGCTTCTTGGGCAATGTCCTCCACCTCTGGGGTTATGAAGCATTCTTGATTGATTGTTCAATCAATTATTCCTTCAATGAATGGATTAGGGAGCGCATTCTAATACCTCATTTAAGGCAGGTTATGTAACCTCCAGGAGGGTTACTGTCTTCATCTGTACAATGGGATAACCACAGTCTCACAGTATGATTTTTGAAGATTAACTGAAGTACTGACTGGTAACTGTGTTCAGCAGTGCCGGGCAGGATACCTGTTCAGTTCATAATTACTCTTATCGATTGCCACCACGCACTCATCTCCATTTCTCCTTGGAAGTACTGAGTCATGCTGCTGTGACTCAGGTCTGCTTGTGATGCTCTCCAGCACTTGGAAAGACTGAGAACTGGCAAAGAAGGGTGGGGCTGTGAAGTTCCACCTGCAGACGATGCCGGGACCAGGGATTTCTTTTTTTTTTTAATTGCATCTTTTTTTTTTAATTCTTTTTTTTTTTTAAATTTTAAAATCTTTAATTCTTACATGAGTTCCCAAACATGAACCCCCCTCCCACCTCCCTCCCCATAACATCTCTGTGGGTCATCCCCATGCACCAGCCCCAAGCATGCTGTATCCTGCGTCAGACATAGACTGGTGATTCAATTCTTACATGATAGTATACATGATAGAATGCCATTCTCCCAAGTCATCCCATCCTCTCTCTCTCCCTCTGAGTCCAAAAGTCCGTTATACACAGCTGTGTCTTTTTTCCTGTCTTGCATACAGGGTCGTCATTGCCATCTTTCTAGATTCCATATATATGTGTTAGTATACTGTATTGGTGTTTTTCTTTCTGGCTTACTTCACTCTGTATAATCGGCTCCAGTTTCATCCATCTCATCAGAACTGATTCAAATGAATTCTTTTTAACGGCTGAGTAATACTCCATTGTGTACATGTACCAAAGCTTTCTTATCCATTCATCTGCTGATGGACATCTAGGTTGTTTCCATGTCCTGGCTATTATAAACAGTGCTGCGATGAACATTGGGGTACATGTGTCTCTTTCAATTCTGGTTTCCTCGGTGTGTATGCCCAGCAGTGGGATTGCTGGGTCATAAGGTAGTTCTATTTGCAATTTTTTAAGGAATCTCCACACTGTTCTCCATAGTGGCTGTACTAGTTTGCATTCCCACCAACAGTGTAGGAGGGTTCCCTTTTCTCCACACCCTCTCCAGCATTTATTGCTTGCAGATTTTTGGATCGCAGCCATTCTGACTGGTGTGAAGTGGTACCTCATTGTGGTTTTGATTTGCATTTCTCTAATAATGAGTGATGTTGAGCATCTTTTCATGTGTTTGTTAGCCATCTGTACGTCTTCTTTGGAGAAATGTCTATTTAGTTCTTTGGCCCATTTTTTGATTGGGTCGTTTATTTTTCTGGAATTGAGCTGCATAAGTTGCTTGTATATTTTTGAGATTAGTTGTTTGTCAGTTGCTTCATTTGCTATTATTTTCTCCCATTCAGAAGGCTGTCTTTTCACCTTGCTTATATTTTCCTTTGTTGTGCAGAAGCTTTTAATTTTAATTAGATCCCATTTGTTTATTTTTGCTTTTATTTCCAGTATTCTGGGAGGTGGATCATAGAGGATCCTGCTGTGATTTATGTCTGAGAGTGTTTTGCCTATATTCTCCTCTAGGAGTTTTATAGTTTCTGGTCTTACATTTAGATCTTTAATCCATTTTGAGTTTATTTTTGTGTGCGGTGTTAGAAAGTGATCTAGTTTCATTCTTTTACAAGTGGTTGACCAGTTTTCCCAGCACCACTTGTTAAAGAGATTGTCTTTACTCCATTGTATATTCTTGCCTCCTTTGTCAAAGATAAGGTGTCCATAAGTGTGTGGATTTATCTCTGGGCTTTCTATTTTGTTCCATTGATCTATATGTCTGTCTTTGGGATTTTTGAAATAACAAGAGAAGCTATAAAACTCCTCGATGCCCTTTCTATTCAGTGGAGGGGCAGCAAATTTGGCCCTAAATCATGTTGCAGGCAGACCGCTCTGGGAGAACTTCTCTTCAGTTGCCTCGTCTTCCGTTCTTTGAGGCTTTCTGTCCACATGGCTCAACAGTCAAAACCGTCATGCTCATCCCCCAGGGACTCTCATGCACTCTGACCTTCCTCACGTGGTGCCTCCAGCTTGCAAACCTTCTCTAAGTCCTTCCTCCCTCCAAGCTCACCTGACTCACTGTCGGCTAGTCCTCTCAAGTATTAATACACCTCAGTGTTCAGTGGTCTAATCAATAATTTACGGATAAGACATTAAAAAGTAATGAACACTTAAAACACTGCCCCTCCCAGAAAGCAGTTTTTGTAGTTCGACTGGGGCTTTCAAACGCTTCACTCCTAACCCCTTCGTGAAAGCTTTCATAGCTACATCAGCCTGCGGTGACTGGGTTCTCCCCTCCCTGAACCACCACTCAACTCAGGGTATTTTAGATTCCACTGTGCTTTAACGATCTCATGTGCTAGTCT
This sequence comes from Capricornis sumatraensis, assembly GCF_032405125.1. Lineage (NCBI taxonomy): Eukaryota > Metazoa > Chordata > Mammalia > Artiodactyla > Bovidae > Capricornis > Capricornis sumatraensis. Next base: position 29,014,796 of record NC_091083.1, read on the forward strand.
GTTCTCCCCAGTGAGATTATAATTTCTTGAGGGCAGGACATTTAAAAAAACACTTCTTGATACACTCTTCTCTAACCAATAGCATGGAGCATAATGTAGACTTTCAGTGGGGGAAAAAAAAAAAGAGCAATTAGGGACTTCCCTAGTGATCAAGTGGCGAAGAGTTCACTTTGCAGTGCAGGGGATGTGCGTTCAACCTCTGGTTGGGGAACTAAGATCCCACACTAGGCCCATGTCCCACAACTAAACAGTTTGTGCACTGCAACAAAAGATCTCGCATAACACAACTAAGATTAATGAGGATTCCATGTGCTGCAACTAAGACCCTACACAGCCAAATAAATATATAAATTTCCTATTTTTAAACAAAAGTGCAATTGATTTATAACAGTGAGAATTTCCTCAGCCAAGAATATGTCTTCTCACACACTGGAGTTACATTTGGAAAGCTGAATTCACTTCAACTTCTGACAGATTCTAGACCCTTTTGGGGTTCTGTCTCTACATCCTTTCCCCTGAACAATCTTGATAGGATAATTCTATTTAAGTGAGAATGTCATTTCAAGTGGAGTGATTTTACCAGCATTCTTTTGATGGCTTTGTATGAATTTATATCCCAAGAGGCAGTTGTGGACCTGCAAATATACTTTATTTAAATTGTCTAATTATTTCTGATAAATCACTGGCTATCCTAGTTCCAGAAAGTCCAGGTTTAAAATAGGACCTCTTAAAGGAAGTGATGCATAATGGAATTGCATCTTCTCTATTGATTAGATATTTTTAAGATGTGCCTTTCACTCAAAACCAAAGGACAGAAATAGAAGAAAAGTATACTCTAAAACAGTTAAATGAGAGAAAAACAGTGGAGTAAAGGAAAATAAATGAATGTTAAAATTAGCTACATTGCTTCAGTTTGTAAGGAAAGCTTTTTTTCTTTTACTTTCAACCAAAGGCAAGTAAGAGTTCCTCAGACATAGGGTCCCTCTAGAAAAAGGCTGTGGGCTTCTGGTTCCCCTAGGTATAAATTAAGGAAGTGTTAATAATATCACACAAGGGGACTGTTGCAAGAATATACAAGGGTAGAGCTTATCTCAAAGGTAACACTGAACACGTCAAATTCTTTTTTTTTCTGGGGGGATAAATTAAAATGCCCTTTAAAAGGCAGTGCTCACAGGGTTAGAGTAATATCCTCTGTACTATTAAGGAGCCTGATTGCCTCTGAGGGCTGTTTGCATAATTGAGTTATGGTCAGTCATACCATCCATGAAAGCTAGGCAAGGGGGAGTCCAGCATTAGTTTTCCCTTCAGGAAATCACTAGAGGGAAAGTAGGGTGCCTCTGGCCATCCTACAGGGCCAGAGACTAGGAAGGGAAAGATGTTCCCTTTCCCTGTCAGGGAAAGACTTGCTGCCCTGGTCCCCATACTTGGAGGATATGGGTACAGGACATGCAGTGGGTATTACTGCTGCCACTCAGACCCCTGAATCCCACTTCAGGATGGAGGCATTCTGTCCCTGGTTTCCAGGGGTGTTGGCTGTTTGGAAGTTGAGTGCTGTGTCCTTATCAGGCAACTGCCAACAGCTTGAGAGCACTGCCTTACCTAGGTCAGGCCCTCTTTCTGAGGGAAGCTGCACCTTATGCCTTGTTGCTAAAACCCAGACCCTCCCCACCTCAGCATAGGCCCTGGAGGTCCATCCAGCTCCATTGTTCCCTGCCTGATGACAGTGAGGCCTGTATCAACTTTGTGAAGCAGGGCCTTCCCTGGTGGTCCAGTGATAAGGACTCAGCGCTTTAAACAGCAAAGGCCCGGGTTCAATCCCTGGTTGAGGAACTAAGATCCCACATGCCATGCAATGCAGCCAAAAAAATAAAAATTACTAAAAAGAACTGCATCCCAGTTCAATCTGTCCATCTCCCAATCCTACTTCTTGTCTCCCTTCAGGAGTGTTGATCTTGCAAGAGGTCCCTACAAAATCCCTACTTGGATCTCTGTATATCGGGGTGCTAGAACTACAGTAGAGCACCTTTTTCAATCTTGAACTAGAATGGAGACTCTTCTACCAGGGAAGTTTATCATAAAAACTTAGGCTCTTAAAATGTGATAGGGCAATGTTAGTTAATTTTACAGGAGGAGCTGAGACCCAGAAAGATAAAAGGACTGAGGTCCTACAAGAGACATCACACTGTGGCTAGGCCCTGACCCCAGCTTCGAAAACTCCCAAACTAGGGTTTTTATCCATGTCATGTGGCTGCTGTGGTATCTCCCCCATGCAGGTGGCAACTGAAACTGACTTGCTCCCTTCAGAGAAGAGAGCCACATGAGATACTGAACCAGGAAGGGCCCTGCTCCCATGCCTGGTAAGGTGTTTAGATTTGTGTTGAGAAGGGGCCAGAAGGAGGTATATTGGTTCCACTGCCACTGATCTTCCCCCAGTTTTTTTTTTTTTTTTCCTTTTGATGTTGAGGGGGCTATGTTATGATGTAGGTAATAAACGTCGCTGAGATGAAGGAGGCACTAAAGTACCCTCCAGGCTTCTATAGCTCAGCTGGTCCCATAATAACCATCTTGACAAGGAGGGCTCGCTGCCAGAGTAACAGCAGTAAAGTCATCCTGAGCTCAGGCAGTCTGCAGAGTTACTGTGTGTACAGAGCAGCCCCGTGATTACACTCGTCTTGTTTAGTGGCTCATTCTCACTAAATGCTTTACAGGGACTGATTCATTTCCCCAGATATCACTTACCATATTACTGCCTTCTTTTAGTGAATGAGTCTGAATCTTTCCAGTTTTGGAGGGTCTACCTGTTATGTGAGCTGATGTTTTCCTTTCTGGCAAAATGTCCCCCTTCCTGCTTCCTAACACATCGTTAGGGGGTAGGTGGGCAGGACTGACTCTTGACCACCCCAACCCTCAGCCAAAGCAGGGAGATCCTGACTAACCTGAACCAGTCAACATACTCATCCCTGTTGCCATGGTTGCCTAGAGATTACTTTATTTCTAAACCTATGCCAGTCAGCCCCTGACACTGCTCTATTAGTGATCGGTTCCAAGGGGTATAAGAACTAAGATGGACCCAATAGAGAGGAACACTTTGGTGGCTGGAGAAATAAAAGCTCCCTTTTCCTCCAAAGTGGTGCCATGTGGAAACTGGAGGCCTGGGACTGATGTATGCATTGATCCATCCTGTCTTAAAGGAGTCCAGCCTAAGACTGAAGATAACACACAGAGGAAGGTAGAGTGGAGACCGCTACCAAGGCTGTGCTGGAGTCCTGATCAAACAGCCTCTGAATTTCACTCTATCTTTGAACTTTTCAACAGCACATGCAATTTATTTCTTCATTTCCTGTACAGTTTGAGTTGGGTTTTCTGTTCCTTGCAACCAAACACATGCCACTTGTCATGCTTTCTGTGGAGGCTGCATGGGCCCCTCTTCTATGCAGTCTTAATCTGGACCTTCTCGGGGAAGAGCAGTTTCAGATGGGAAATAAAACTCTTGCCAAGAGGAAGTTGAAGGAGCTCAATGAGCATCCATCAGAGGATTTTATCCCAATAGTTTTGGTTCAATTTAACCTGGTGCTCAAGGCCTCAAACTGTGGGTCATGTATTTTGACCTGTCCAAATATTGGTCTTTCCTAAGTAGTCTGTAGTATCTGTGAGGACAGGGCCAATGTATTATATGATCTGAATGTAATCCTGCCATACTGAAAAAATATTTTGCACCATATAGGTGCTTAGAAAATGAGAGTTGAACGCAAGCAAATTCAGCTCCTGTCACTGCCATCAGTAAATCTTCTGGAAGTTTGGGGGTAAAGGACACTCCCCACAATACCATCAAGTTTTGGGATATAAAGTAAACTCCCTTGGCCAGACTCCTCCCTGTTAAATCAGCAGCAACTAGCATAGGATATGACCCAGAGAAGGTGGGCAAATATTTGTTGAATAAATCCACTTTGACTTTGTAACCACAAACTTGTGTGGTCACTTAACAGTTTTGAACTACTTCGAGATGACATTTATTAGGTCTCTTTAAAGTCCAGTGCAAAGAAATAGAGGAAAAGAACAGAATGGGAAAGGCTAGAGATCTCTTCAAGAAAATTAGAGATACCAAGGGAACATTTCATGCAAAGATGGGCTCGATAAAGGACAGAAATGGTCTGGACCTAACAGAAGCAGAAGATATTAAGAAGAGGTGGCAAGAATACACAGAAGAACTGTACAAAAAAGATCTTCACGACCCAGATAATCATGATGGTGTGATCACTAATCTAAAGCCAGACATCCTGGAATGTCAAGTGGGCCTTAGAAAGCATCACTATGAACAAAGCTAGTGGAGGTGATGGTATATTCCAGTTGAGCTCTTTCAAATCCTGAAAATGATGCTGTGAAAGTGCTGCACTCAATATGCCAGCAAATTTGGAAAACTCAGCAGTGGCCACAGGACTGGAAAAGGTCAGTTTTCATTCCAATTCCAAAGAAAGGCAATACCAAAGAATGCTCAAACTACCGCACAATTGCACTCATCTCAAATGCTAGTAAAGTAATGCTCAAAATTCTCCAAGCCAAGCTTCAGCAATACATGAACCGTGAACTTCCTGATGTTCAAGCTGGTTTTAGAAATGGCAGAGGAGCCAGAAATCAAATTGCCAACATCTGCTGGATCATGGAAAAAGCAAGAGAGTTCCAGAAAAATATCTATTTTTGCTTTATTGACTATGCCAAAGCCTTTGACTGTGTGGATCACAATAAACTGTGGAAAATTCTGAAAGAGATGGGAATACCACACCACCTGACCTGTCTCTTGAGAAACCTGTATGCAGGTCAGGAAGCAACAGTTAGAACTGGACATGGAACAACAGACTGGTTCCAAATAGGAAAAGGAGTACATCCAGGCTGTATATTGTCACCCTGCTTATTTAACTTATGTGCAGAGTACATCATGAGAAACGCTGGACTGGAAGAAGAACAAGCTGGAATCAAGAATGCCGGGAGAAATATCAATAACCTCAGATATGCAGGTGACACCACCCTTATGGCAGAAAGTGAAGAGGAACTAAAAAGCCTCTTGATGAAAGTGAAAGTGGAGAGAGAAAAAGTTGGCTTAAAGCTCAACATTCAGAAAACGAAGATCATGGCATCTGGTCCCATCACTTCATGGGAAATAGATGGGGAAACAGTGGAAACAGTGTCAGACTTTATTTTTGGGGGCTCCAAAATCACTGCAGATGGTGACTGCAGCCATGAAATTAAAAGACGCTTACTCCTTGGAAGAAAAGTTATGACCAACCTAGATAGCATATTGAAAAGCAGAGACATTACTTTGGCGACTAAGGTCCGTCTAGTCAAGGCTATGGCTTTTCCTGTGGTCATGTATGGATGTGAGTGTTGGACTGTGAAGAAGGCTGAGCACCGAAGAATTGATGCTTTTGAACTGTGGTGTTGGAGAAGACTCTTGAGAGTCCCTTGGACTGCAAGGAGATCCAACCAGTCCACTCTGAAGGAGATCAGTCCTGAGTGTTCTTTGGAAAGAATGATGCTAAAGCTGAAACTCCAGTACTTTGGCCACCTCATGCGAAGAGTGGACTCTTTGGAAAAGACTTTGATGCTGGGAGGGATTGGGGGCAGGAGGAGAAGGGGACGACAGAGGATGAGATGGCTGGATGGCATCACTGACTCAATGGACGTGAGTCTGAGTGAACTCCGGGAGTTGGTGATGGACAGGGAGGCCTGGCGTGCTGCGATTCATGGGGTCACAAAGAGTCGGACACGACTGAGCAACTGAACTGAACTGAAAGTCCAAATTGGTTTGTGTTTGGATTTGACTGACCTTGCTTTCTGTCCACCAGCTGTGTTACTCTGTCATTTCACTCCAAAGACCAAGTGTAGTACATTTATGTAAAGTGAAAGTGAAAGTCATTCAGTTGTGTCCAACTCTTTGTGACCCCAGTCCATGGAATTCTGTAGGCCAGAATACTGAAGTGGGTAGCCTATCCCTTCTCCAGGGGATCTTCCCTATCCAGGAATTGAACTTGGGTCTCCAGAATTGCAGATGGATCCTTTACCAACTGAGCTATCAGGGAAGCCCTCATACAGGCCATGGAATTCTCCAGGCCAGAATACTGGAGTGGGTAGCCTTTCCTTTCTCCAGGGGATCTTCCCAATCCAGGGATCAAACCCAGATCTCCCACATTGCAGGTGAATTCTTTATGGGGGGGGGGCGGTTGATAAATAAACCTTTCTTGAAGGCAGGAAGGATGTGTGAGAAGTAGCGGTGATCGTGCTCGGGATAGTGGGGAGTTTTGGTGGGGCTACCTGCCTGCAAGCAATATTCCACAGAAATGCCCTTTATTGATTGTTATGCAGAAAGGGAAACTGTATACAAGAAATGCCTAGTGGGCTGTAGGAGGTGATATTTCTCTAAGAAGTTCATAAAATAACTGTTGTGATTAATAGTGAGTTGGGCAAGCTGTTTTATTAAGTAATAATCCTCTTCTCTGGTATAATCTTATCTTGGCAGAGAACTGCCATAGCTAAGCAAGAAGAAGAGCAGTTTTTCATCTTCACCAGGCTGAATAGCAGAATAACAAGGTTTCAGGGAAGGTTCCTTACCCAAGTGTACGTGTGTGCTAAGTTGCTTCAGTCATGTTCGACTCTTTGTGAATCTATGGACTGTAGCCCGCCAGGCTCCTCTGTCCATGGGATTCTTCAAACTTTTTTCAAAGACAAGAAGAGAATTGTCTGTAGAAAAGTGCACCATGATTGGCCAGCTGGGAGCGTTCTGAGTCTGATGTTGATGTGCACTGGCCAGCTTGTCTTCAGGAGATTGGGCCTGGAGATGTCTTTGTGTGAATCCTTTCAAAACATGCACAAAGCTGTGGCTGCCCCTTGCTGGGACTACATCCCCAATAAGCTAGAGCGGCTAACCAGGTTGGGGCAGAGTTTGTTTAATTTGGTTAAGAGTATCTATCTGAATTCATTAAAATGTAAACAAGATATATCTTGCTGTTTAAACAACATCAGAGTTTGTCTTTGATCTGATGCCCAGAAAAGAATCTACCTTGGATGCACCTTGGATTCTCTGAGCTCTCCTCTTTCATCTGTGGATTCCATGATTACATTCTTTATCTTGTCTGCTTAACTGCTAGCTCTCGTAGGGCACTTCTTGCCTAATTTATCATTGCATCCTCCATAGCTCATAGTGTAAGGGTTTTTGGATACAAAAATTAATAGTAATGCTAACAATATCTAACATTTATTGATCCCATACACTGTGGTCATGTGCCAGTTTCTATGAGTTACTTCTATTAACTTATTTCTCCCAACAACTTCTTGAGATATGTACTATTAAAATTCCTGTTATATGATGAATTAGCTAAGGCACAGAACTGCTCAATAACTTTCTGGGGTTCATAGAGCAAGTATTTGACTAGGCCATTGACCCTAGCACCTGTGATCTTAACCTCTATCCTGCATAATATATGAATAAATGTATGTTGGGAATTTGGTACCTATGCTCTTGAGTGATGAAAGCTATTTGACTTGAGATCACAACAAACTTGGAGGATTCCTCTGGGTTTCTTACCAATTTTGAGCATTATTTAATCTGGAAGATTTTTAGGAGATCAAGTTAGGATGAACCTTGATGCTTATTCATTCATTCATTGAAATATGAATATTCAAGTAGTCATCCATTTATTCAGTAAGTATTTATTGAACACAAAATATGGGCCAGGTACTGGCTAGGTATGGGAATACGATAGTGAATAAAAAGAAATGTTGTCTTGGTGCTGGTACAGCTTACCTTCAAGTGGGAATGATGGTGACTAGATGGTTATACTAACAGATACGTGAATTGTTACAAATTGGGAGTATCTCTGAAAGAAGAAGATAGGAAGATTGCACACAACGGAGGAACCAGACCAGGGCCAGGTATCAGGCAAGGCTTCTAGAAAAGAAGGCATCTTTTAACTGCCTTCTGAAGAATGATTAGAGGGAGAGGAAGACAGAATGGGTGGGGAAAGCATTCTAGGTGGCTAGTCAGAGAAAGCAGCATGAGGGCCGGGAGTTCTGGGCCAAGAGACATATTGTCACATCAGGACCTGTACAGCAACCCTGGCCAAAGTGAGTGAGTTCACTCTTTAAAATAACATTAACTGCAAATCTACGTGTATATATAAACCATCTTACTTTTGAACATGGCCTTCTCAGGTGGCTCAGTGATAAAGAATTCACCTGCCAGTGTAGGAGATGTGAGTTCAATCCCTGTGTCGGAAAGATCCCCTGGAGAAGGACATGGCTACCCACTCCAGTATCTTGCCTGGAGAATCCCATGGACAGAGGAGCCTGGTGGGCTATAGTCCATGGGGTCGCAAAAGAATCAGACATGACTTAGCGACTAAACAACAACTTTTTAATATGCATGTATAATATGACAAGAGTTGGAATCACATGTAATATTGTTCTATAAAGTGCTTTATAAATTTAAGTTAGAATGTGAACATTCTTCATGTATATATTCTTATGATTTTTAATTGGCCCCATAATTTATTTAAAAAACCCTTTAGGTATATAACCAACAGTGGAATTGCTAGATCATATGACAAACCTATTTTTAATCCTTTGAGGAACCTCCATAGTGTGTTCCATAGTGGCTGAAGGCAGTTGACACATCCACCAACAGAAAACAAGGGTCCCCTTTTCTCCACATGCTTGTCAACACTTGTTATCTTCTGTCTTCTTGATGCTAGTCATTCTAACAGGTGAGAGGGGGGCATCTCACAGTGGTTTTGACTTAATTATTGCTACAGTGGCAGTCATATTGCAATATAGAAATGGGTCAAATGAACATGTTTTCACTTTAAATTTATGCAATGTTATATGCCAATATTCTTTTATAATAAATAAATTAAATCCTAGATAAAAGATAATTTTTTAATGTTGCATATTTTCTATATTTTTTCACTATTAAAAAACACTGAATACATACCTTTGTATAAAATTACTTTGGCATATTTGTGATTTCTTTCTTTATGTAAACTTTTGTGGGCTTTGGATATACATTGTCCAGTCTCCCAAAAATGGTTATACCAATTTATAATTCCATAAATAGTATATGATTATCTATTTTACTCCATCATCACAAATCTTGGTATTTTTCTCTTTTTGATTTTAAGTTTTCACTAATATAAAATTCTTTTTAAAGGTATATATTTTTGTTGTTTTTTTTTTCTCTCTTGATTACAAATGAGATTGACTTTTTATTCCACAGAATTATCAGTCATGTGTGAATTAGCATTTCAATATTTTGAGAATAGTCTTTCCAGGCTGACAAAGCCCAACCTCCCAGGGCCTTCTATACAGATGATGAATCAGGTTTTGACCAATTTTTATATGGCCCTGAAAAGATATAATCAAAACTTTTCTATTAAAAGAGGAATATAGCCATATTTGGTATTGAGCTTCTGCTTGTAACAGTTTCCTCCATCATCTCTCTCCCTTGTCCTGAGACAGTTTGACCTTGCTAAAGGTCACTGCCTCGAGTATGGTGAGTCCCATGTGGGTTGGCAGAGTAAGGTCCACATCTAAGCTGAAGACAGTAAAGGAAGTGAAGGAGGTGGGGGAGGAGATTAGGAAGGACATGGGAAAGGAGGAAGGAAAGCAGTGAGCAAAGAAAGAAAGAAACAAATTGCTGAAAATACAACCCTGTTTGCCTCCAGTGTCTATTTCTCCTGCCCTGTTGATGGAAGGGCTCCCATTCTATGTAATTCCTTCCTAAACACAGTCTCATTGCCCCATTTAGGGTTATCCTTCTCAGCCTAGACTCCAAAATGCCTTTCTCTTGCCTTAACTTCGTAAAGTGTTCCTCACACAGGATCTATTCTCTATTCCCATTTCCCTTTCTGACACCTTTTAAATACTCTCTTGCCTAAAGTCAGCTCTTTAGTTTTCCACTTGAGAAAGTTTCTTCTCATCTGTTTTTCCTGAATGGCATTGTTCAGAAAGCTTGAGCAACCCTCAGTGTTAAGCAAAGCAAAGCTTGCGGGGAGGAGGGGTGGGGTTGGCGGGGGTGGGGAGGGAGATGCGCCAGAAAACAGGATCATCCTATGCATCCTGCGTGGCTGGCTGGCTTGGTTTGGCTGGAATGCTGCTGGTTCTTTGTAATGGCTTGTATATCCTCTACTTCTGACAATTTTTTTTCTCATGTTCAATTTCCAAATACATGCTCAGGGAGTCCCCAGCAGTGATTTCCCTGAGTCGTTTCCTTCTTTGTCTCGTTTCTCTTCGTTTACGGGATCATTCATTACTATGTGCTCCTCACGCACCCCCTATCCATCCCCTGCCCATCTCTTTTTCCTCATTCTGTCGGTCAGGGGTGTGAGCAATGGCTCACATCATCCTTGGTCCCTCCGGTCCCTCATGCCATCGTGGCCTCTGATGCATCACTTTAATGACACTGCTGACACCTACACAGTTCTAAAATTCCTCCATTAGTCATTCCTTTGGTCAGGGTTCTTAAGGTCCTTTCAAAATTCATAAATGCTCTCTGGGAAAGTGGCACATTTAGCCACCTTTTAGTTATTAGTTTTCTCATCGAGTAGGTTGAGAGAATGGGGCCATAAGGTGATCTTTAATAAAGAGGTTTGGGAGGTATGAAGCAGTACTTGGGAGGAGATGCTTCTGCAAAGGACTGAGCAGCCCCAAGGTGGTTCCAGAAGGAAATAGGAGGTGCTGACAGAAGAGAAGAGAGACTCCAAAGCCAAAGGCCAAAGAAAATGCATGTGTGGGGACAATCATTTCATGGTCGTCCTTCATTTCTTCAGACTGACTTCTTTTGGCAAGGTAGGTTCTAGGTGATCACATAACCTATTGTCCAAACTAGGACACACTGGGGGCTTCCCAGGTGGCTCAGTGGTAAAAAATCCTCCTGCCAGTTCAGGAGACACAAGAGATGTGGGTTTGCTTCCTGGGTCAGGAAGATCCCTGGAGGAGGAAATGGCAACCCACACCAGTATTCTTTCCTGGGAAATCCCATGGACAGAGGACCCTGGCGGGCTACAGTCCATGGGATTGCAAAGAGTCGAACATGACTCAGGGACTAAACAAAGAATGCTTTTGTGGGTAAAATGGGGGGAGGTTGCTCCTAAAGATTATACAGAATCAACAGTTGTAAACAAGATTATCCTGGGCAAATGAGGACACACAATCCCTCTAATTACAGAAAGTACTGGTAAGGAATCTTTTTGCAAGGTTTAATAGGGATTTCTGCATTTTTCCCAGAAGTCAAATTAAAAAAAAAACAAAAACACGACAAGCCCAACCCTGCTTCCTCCTCCCAGGTCCACACAAAGTCACAAGACAAATATTCATTTGAATTTTTTAAATGCACGGATTCTTATTTAATGTATTCTTGGTTCAAAATAAAAGGTGAAATATGAAAAAAGAGGTAGGTTGGGGGCAAGCTGTGAAGGGCCTTGAATGCTGAGCTGAGGAATCTCAACCCTGTCTGCAAAAAGGAACTATTAGGGGAAGGGAGCAAAATGACAGAGGGTTTACAAATCCCACCCTGGTGTAGAGAATGGATGGGTACAGTTAACACATCAGAGAAGAGACGCTTTGGACAGGGCATGCAGGTGTGAGTGAGAACAGGAGAGGTGGGCACACAGAGAGGAGGCTTCTCTGAGAGCCTATGGAGCCAAGAATCAGTAGCACTTGGTGAGTCACTGGAGGTGTGGAATGGCAAAGAAGACCGAGACAAAGATGACTCAGGTTTCCAGAAAGACCGACTAGACGAAGGGTGAGGCTATATTAGCCCAGATCAGGGATGCAGGAAGAGGAACAAAGTTGGGGACAAAACAAGTTTCATTTTTTTTTAATCTAATGTATAAAGAACATGGGGAACTCCCTAGAGGTCCAGTGGGTAGGACTCTGTGCTTTCACTGCCTATAGTGCGGGTTTGATCCCTGGTCGGGGAACTAAGATCCCACATCTGTGCCACATACCCAAAGACCAAAATAGAAAAAAGAGAGAGTGAAAAAGCAAGCTATGGATGGAGTGGGCAAAGGTATTTGCAATACATATAACCAACAAAAGTTGCATGCCAAATTACATAAATGACTTCAACAAATTAGTATAAAAAAGATAATTAAAAAATAGATAAAGAAAAAAAAAAACCAACCCATCAACAGCAAAAGAAAATGTACTATGTGCTAGGGCTTTGCAGGTACGTTACATGCCATCTTGCTTAATCTTCTCAATAGCCTTCTGAAAGAAGTCTTAGCATTATTCCTTTACGTGCGTGTGTGCTAAGTTGCTTCAGTCATGTCTGACTCTTTGTGATCCTGTGGACTGTATCCTGCCAGGTTCCTCTGTCCATGGGATTCTCCAGGAAAGAATACTGGAGTGGGTTGCCATGCCCTCCTCCAGGGGATGTTTCAGACCCAGGGATCAAACCCACATCTCCTGTGGCTACTGTCTTGCAGATGGATTCTTTACCGCTGAGCCACCAGGGAAGCCCCCGCTAATCCCATGCAAAGGAGGGAAAGAAGGCACACCAGAGGTTGAGAGGCTTGCTGCGGACAGCCAGCTAATGTGTAGCAGAGATGCAGGTGCAAGAGCTCTCTCTTTAAAACTGTGATCACCTCTATGAGATAAACTTGGAGTACGTTAGGTAGTGGTGATCTGGGGCTATTGTTGGTATACATTTGGCAGATAAAAATCTATTTCCTTTTATCATTTTTCTTTTCCTTCTATTTAGGTATGAGTATTATCAAGGCTTGGCACGGAGTCCCATAGGCTTTCCTTTCTAGCTTATATCTGCTTTCATGTCACATCCACGGAATGACACCAAAGCATTGATCTCAGTCTTTGACAAACAGTTGTGTATCTGCAGCCGTCTGCTAGCCTTTCTAATTGCGTGACTGTTGCCATATAAATATTTAAGCCCTGATTGAGGATCTGTAACTAACTAGCTGCATTAACCTGAAACAGTCTTATATCTTTTCAGAGCTTCCTATTTTCCATGGCTGACAAGAGGCAGTTTGAAGTGAATACTTATAGTACAAGACTTTAAGGCTAGGAGAAGCCTTAACTATCTAATTGCTGATAAAACCTCTTTACTCTGCTTCTGCATAGCATTCCTATAACTTGTACTGTCCAGTATAGTTAAACTTAGAATATATACATAAAATCCAGTTCCCTGATCTCACTAGCCACTTTAAATGCTCAGTTGTCACATGTGACTAGTGGCTACCATAATGGACAATGCTGATAGAGAACATTTTTATCACTGCAGACTGGTATACTGGATGGCACTATAGATTTACCAACCATCATGTCTAAAGCCAAAATTATTTTCCTCTCCACTAGCTCAAATGTCATAGTTCCTTTGTCTCCCAGTAGCGCATAACACTGTTGTTATGGACTGAAGTGCATCCCCTCCCCACCCTGTGCCCACGGTTCACCTGATGAAGCTCTAAACCACCTGCCCCCATGGGAAACCCGTAGGGCAATAATTACGGTTAAATGAGATCATAGTGTGTGACCCTAATCCAATAGGCCTGGTGACCTTGTAAGAAGAGGAAAAGATCTCTCTCTTAGCACGTGCACAGTTGAAGGACCATGTGAGGACTCAGTGTGAAGGCAGCTGCCCTTCAGCCAGGGACAAAGGCCTCACCATAAGCCGCCTGGGTTGCCACCTTGATTATGAACTTTTGGATTTCAGAACTGTGAGAAAATAAGTGTCTGTTGCTTAAGCCAACGAGTCTGGTTTTCTTTCTGTTCATTTGTCCATGCAGTTTGGCTTGCAGGAGCTGACTTCCCTGACCAGAGATTGAGGCCATGCCCCCTCCAGTGGGCAGAGAGTCTTAACCACTGGGCTGCCATGGAATTACCTGGTTTTCTGTTATGGAAGCCCAAGCAGACTAGTAGAGACATTCTCTAAGAAACTTGACCTTGAGATCCAAATATGAAGAAAAGAGGTGCCTACTTCCATCCACGACTTTATATCTTAACCTTATACCCTTTTCCTCTTTTTTGAATTGATTCTTCTCTTTTGAATATTTCCTTAATGTTCTCCGTCCTTTCAGTTTCCACTACTAACCTTGTATCATCTCATATCTGAGGTACTAGGCTACCCAGCATCATTTTTCCTACTACTGCTCTCAATTTGTAAATTAGTCTTACTAAAAGATTGTTTCCGTTTATGTTATTTTTTTGTCACAAATCTTCAGAAATTCTGGATAACACTGAGCAAAACCCAAACTTTCTATCCCAAGATTCACAGTGTGGCCACTATTTACTCTTTAAAAAATTTTTTTAGATATAATTGACATACAACGTTATATTGGTTTCAAGTACACAAGATAATGACTTAATATGTGTATACATTATGAAACGATTGTCACAATAAGTCTAGTTAGTATCTTTCCTTTCATCATACCTGGTTACGAAAAACATTTTTTTTTACTGCCCACTCTTAGTGCCTCCCCCGAAGCTGTACACACTCTGAACAAACTGATCTTCTGACTCACTTCCACACTTTAACAATCACCGACCTTGCTCCTTGTACCTGTGCCCTGCCCCAGGATTACGGTGAATCCTGCTCTATATTTTGACCCTTCCAGCTGCTCAATGTCTATCATCCATCATCTCCAACACAACCCACAACTCCTTTTTTCTCTTCTAAACTTCATTCATTATCAGCAACAAAATCACAACAGACATTACAATAACAACACTTTACTGAGTGGTTACCATGAGCCAGCAACTGTGCTTAGGAATTTAGACTATTTTACACAATTTTCATAAAACACTATGCAACTAATATCACTGTCACCATTTATAAGTGGAAAAACTGAGGGTCATATTGCTCAGGTTAAGGCAAACCTTAGCTTATCCCTCTTCATTACACTCTCCTGAACACTGATTTGGTGCTGAGTGCCAGAATATTTCTCTCTTCAAGCATGGATCTTGTTTTCGCTCTTAGCCTGGAAACTCTCCAAAGGCAAGTCCCGTGTCTAACACACTCTATTTAGGCATCAAAGCAGATCTCAAACTGTACTGATTTTCATTCTGCATACCTTTCTGAATCGCATCCATTGAATGCTGGCATTCCTCAAATATCAGCCTGAGGCCCTCTGCTCTTCTTGCTCTAAATGCCCTGCATTGTAATTTCAAGAGCCTTGGCTCCATCTCCAGCTGTGTTTGTGGCAGACCTGCCTGGCTGACTCTTCTGGTTAGAGAATACCTGTATGGAGAGAAAGGCTGAATCCATCAAGAACACTGGAACACTTGCGATGTCTGGTAGGGCCAAGGCTAGGAGGAGGACACCCCAGGAGAACCCTAGGGTGCAAAATTTAAGGAGATGCTCACTTCTTAGCAAAGATGGCGGACTTGCTGACCCTGCACTTTCATGACTCTGAGAACAAGTCCTGGCGTGGCCTCTGGGGTTGGCTTAAGTGAACATACTTAGGACACCAACAGTGTCGGGTAGTCCCAGAGCCCTTTAACATTTATTATTATATAATATGGGCCTCCCTGGTGGTTCAGACAGTAAACAATCTGCCTGTAATGCAGGAGACCCAGGTTTGATCCCTGGGTTAGGAAGATCTCCTAGAGAAGGGAATGGTTACCCACTCCAGTATTCTTGCCTGGCGTATTCCATGGACAGGGGAGCCTGGTGGGCTCCAGTCCATGGGGTCGCCAAAGAGTCAGACAGGACTGAGCAACTACGCGTGCACACACACACACACACACACACACACACACACACACATTTTCCCTTGTAGTATTGTTAGTACTAGGTCAGATATTCCCTTTATTAGATATTAAGTTTCTTGAGAACAGAAACTTATTTCCCTCTCTAATTCCTCCCCATCAGTGCTTTATAACACCCCAGCCATTCAAAAAAATGGCTGTGATGTTGAACTGTATCCCCAATTTTTGGCCAGTCCCCACTGTGGAAGCTTGAGTGAGCACTCCCATTCCCCACCCCGCCGACGTGCCCTCCGAGTTTCACCCTGGACCAACAGAGATAAAATCTATAAGATATGTAGGGACTAAAGAGAGTCAGTAGAGGAACAGGAAGAGGAGGTAGCCATCAAGGGACCAGAGCCAGAGCAGTGGTTCTCAAAGTGTGGTCCCTGGATCCACAACCTTATCTGAGAACCTGTTAGAAATGCACATTCCCAGGTCCCACTCCAGACCTACTGAGTCAAAAACTCTGGGAGTGGGGCCTGGAGGGCTATGGTTTTTATAAGCCCTGGAGTGATTCTAAGTTGCACAATAATCAGGTAGTGAGTCAACCTTAGGGCAGGAAAGGATTTATTGGAGCTAGCCAGAGGGAAGAAACTGTAACCTTAGAATATCAGTCTTGTTCAGTAGCAGAGCTGAGTAAGCCTGACCTTGGGGAATGCGGTTCTATTAAAGAAAAAAATTGAAATCTGTGATGCTTTTGACATTAAAGACGAGGGTTGAGTTTATAGAGAGTTTCAATCTGTTAAATAAAAACTTAAAGAACGAAAAGGATCCTGAAGAGACTGGAGTATCAGGGGACACTCAAGATGAGACAACCCTGCTCAGAGAAGTGAAGTGAAGTGAAGTGGCTCAGTCGTGTCCGACTCTTTGCAACCCCGTGGACTGTAGCCTGCCAGGCTCCTCTGTCCATGGGATTCTCCAGGCAAGAATACTGGAGTGGGTTACCATTTCCTTCTCCAGGGGATCTTCCCGACCCAGGGATTGAACCCAGGTCTCCCGCATTGGAGGCAGACACTTTAACCTCTGAACCACCAGGGAAGCTTGTGAGTTTCAGAAAGGATAGAGAAATTTACATGGCAGGCTTCACTTAGGACCAGGAGTGCAGTGAAGCCAGCGACATTCATGCTAGGCTCATCCAGGTGGGGGAACCGACTTCTCCCAGATATTAGACCTTGTATTAGTCAGGCTATTTCAGAAAATATAAAGGAATGTTGGGGGTGGGGATTGGGGGAGGTGCAGGGGGGATGAGAGAGACAGAGGTAGAGATTTTAAGGAACTGGTTCACATGATTGTAAGCGGCTTTATGAGGCCAAAATCTGATGGAGTAGGTTGGCAGGCTGGAGACTCAGGGAAGAGTTGCACTTCTAGTCTAAAGGCAGTATCCTGGCAGAATTCCTTCTTGCTGAGGGAGGGAGACATGGGGTGGTGGTGGGGGTGTCTGTCGTGGTTCTACCAAGACCTTTAACTGATTAGATGAGGCCCACCCACATTGTGGAGAGCAATCTGCTTTGCTCAAGGCCCATCAGTTAAATACTAATCTTATTAAAAAAACATCCTCACAGGAACCTCCAGAACAATATTTGACCAAACATCTGGACTCCATGGCCTAACCAAGCTGACAAAGAAGACTAAATGGTGGTAGGGGTGCCAATGGTATGGTATACTGCTACTGAGCATTGATAAGTCAGAAAAGCAGAGATCTGACAGGGAGCTCCTCGCTAAAGGTCCACCCTACTTTATTTGTGATCAACTAACTTCCATTTATCAGCTATATGTGTATAATATTCTACTTGGAGGAAAGGAGTGAATTTATAAATTTCCACAAATAAATCAAGTAAAAATAATTCCTTAACAGTTTGAGACACCATATCTAAAATGTTAAATTTATCTTCCCTACCATTCTCTTACTCAAGGCTGTCCTAATTTCTAGATCCTCTGCTTCAGCATAATTTGATTGATTGCTTTTCAGGCACTTCCTGATTACTCTTCATCTGTTTTGACCCTATTTTCCTTCCCTTATTTATCTCTTTATTGTCTATAAAAATTAACAAGTGTTTGGACTATTCTAATTTTTTTGTTATTATGAATGATATCACTATGAACATTTATGTATAAGTGTTTTGATGTGCTTTTCCACTCATTTCTACTGGGGACATTCCCAAGTGGCATACATGCGCATGCTCAATTTTATTAGACTATGTAATATAACTCTCCTAAGGCTGTGTCTGAGAATTCCAAGTGCTCCACATTTTCATCAACATTTGGTAGTATCATTCTCACTCTGATAAGTTTGAGATGACTATTTTACAGTGGTTTTATTTTGCATTTTCCTGAGTACTAATAAGTTTGAATTCCTTTCCATATGTTTGCTGACCATTTCGATATTTTGCGGGGGAGAGGGGAAGTACCTATTCAAATCTCTTGCCTATTTTCTATTGGGTTGTCCAACTTCTTATTGATTTTTTGGTCTTTATTCATATATTTTGTGTATAAGCCCTTTGTAGCTTATAGGTATTGTGTATATCTTCTCCTATGCTATGGCTTGTCTTTTTTACTCTAAGTGGTATCCTTTGATAAACAGAAGGTCTTAATTTTAATGTGGTCCAGTTTATCAGTCTTTTTCTTCATGGTTAGTGCTTTTGTGTCCTATTTAAGAATCTTAACTCCAAAGTAGTATAGGGTCTGTCATGTTAGAAGCTCAAAAAAACTTTATGCTTTACTTTTCATGTTTAGATATATACTATCAACTGGAATTAATTGTATGTAAGGTATGTGTCAAGGATAATTTTTTTCCAATGTGCTCCAAGTTGAGTTCCCTGGGAAACAATCTGGGACATTGAGATTTGTGTGCAGGAGTTTCATCGGGGTAAACCTATCAAGTACAACCTGAGAGGAAGCAGAAGAAGCAGGATTGGGTGGAGGGAGACTTAAGCTGTGGGAATACAGTTGCATTAGTGACCTAAGCCGCGGTTCCCAACTTTTGGCACTAGGGACTAGTTTCATGGAGATGAGTTTTCCTTTGACAGGGGGTGTGTGTGGGGGGTGGTTTTGGGATTCTAGTGCATTACATTTACTGTGTACTTTTTATCTACTGCCACTGCTGATCTGACAGGAGGCACTGGTCCATGACCCAGAGGTTGGGGACATCTGGGATGCTCCTGAACTGCAGTGATCCTTCAGAGACCACTCTAAGCAAGCACCAGGACTTTGCATCCTTATATCAACCAGTCATTGGGTGTGTGTACCCTCAGGGAGAGAGAAATATTGGGTGAAGCCGCTTTCTTTGGCTAAGGGAACTTTTCAGAGAGATGCAGCTCTGAATAGTGAGTAGCCACCTAACTTTCCCAGCAACTGGAAGAATGAGTGCCTCTATCCTAAAGGTGCATCTGAGTAAGCCAGATGATACAGGACCATTTATTGCCAAGATCTCCCTATACCCACTGTTCTGCAGTGCCACATTTGTCATAGATCAAGTGACCAAGTGTGTGGGTCTGGTTTTGAAATCTATTCTGTTCTATCGGTCTCTTTGCCAATCCCTGAGGCAATATATACAACACTTTTAATTACTGCAGCTTTATCTTAAGTTTGATACCTGGGATATTTTGCTTCTCAAGGTTGTCTTGGCTATTCTTGGTCCTTTGGTTTTATATTGAAGCCCTCAAAATAGTTCAATTATCATACAAACAAAATGTCTGCTGGGTTTTTGATTTGGTTTACACTGAATCTACTAGGTTCAACAGAAGAATCGGCATTTAAAAAATACTGATTCTTGTAATTCACTAATGTGATCTCCCTCTTTCTTTATTTTGGTCTTTAATTTCGTTAAGTATTTTATAATTTTCTGTGTAGTTCAGTTCAGTCGCTCAGTTGTGTCTGACTCTTTGCGACCCCATGGACTGCAGCATGCCAGGCTTCCCTGTCCGTCACCAACTCCCAGAGCTTACTCAAACTCATGTCCATTGAGTGGCCATCCAACCATCTCATCCTCTGTCATCCCCTTCTCTTCCTGCCTTCAATCTTTTCCAGCATCAGGCTCTTTTCAAATGAGTCAGTTCTTCACATTGGGTGGCCAAAGTATTAGAGCTTCAGCATCACTCTTACTGATTCCCTTTAGGCTTGACTGATTTGATTTCCTTACAGTCAAGGGACTCTCAAGAGTCTTCTCCAACACCTAGAGTCCTTGAAAATATTTTCCCTTCCTTTTTTTTTTTTTGATGCTGCTATAAATTTAAAAATTCTTTTCATTTTAAAACTGTTCATTTTGGTATAAAAAGTACAACAGACTCTTTTATATTCCCTTGTATCTGGCAATTTTATTAAATTTATTTACTAATTCAAATAATTTATAGATCTTGGATTTTATAATGCATAATTATGTTGTCATTGGAAAATGACAGTTTTATATCTTCTTTTCCACAACTTATACCTTTTAACTTCTCTTTCTTACTTTAGGAACTCTGATTTAACAAGGATTAGAGTATCAGGTTTAATAGTCATAGCAGATAATTATAGCACAACTTACTTAATCAATATTTGATTGAAGGACATTTAAATCAGTCCTCTTTCTCATAAATAATGTTGTAATGAGCATCTTTTTACACACATTTTGTGCAGTTGTCTCATTCATTCCTTAGAATGTATTCTAGATTTCTTGGAATAGTATAATATATATAAATATATTTTAAATACTTTTAAAACAAGTATATGTGGTTATCAGACAACCATGCGTTTTCTTAGTAACGTCTGTTTTGAGTTACAATGGGATCACACTTTTCTGGAAAAAAGTCTAGGGTCTTGAAACGTAAATTTAGAATAAGGATTTTTGTGAGATGTGAGCATACCTGCTCTTTTGTGTCTGTGTTTTAAGGTCCTCTGACTTCCTGGGCTTCATAGTCTTACTGTGTTTTCATAAATCTCTTTCAGACTGTAAGAACTGCCTGATCCCCTGACCTAAATAAAAATGCGTTTCCCCAACATTTTCCTTTGATATTGTAAAAAGAAAGCAGAGAGAAGAGGAAGAAAAAGAGAAAGAACAAAAGATAAACAATGTGAGACCTTAATTCCTGCCTTGCCCCCAGCCTTCTGCTTCAAGGTAGCACACTAATTAACTGCCTCAGGGCAGGTATGTGGCAGGTGGAAAGCAGAACCATCTGGAGGATGTTCCCAGCTTTGTTTCCAAAAGTTTAATCCCATTGAGAACAATAATTCCCCAGAGAAATAGTCCCCCCTGGTCTAGTATTAGAAGAGGTTCATAATCTCAGACACCTAGCAACTCAGGCCCTGTATATAGAAGATGCTTCAGGGAGGTGGAAAGATCTCAGAGAAGAATACTGGCCAGGGGATCACAGTAGAATTCTCAGATAAAATACAAGACCTCCAGTTAAACTTGGAATTCACATAGACAGCACATTTTTTTTTTTTTTTTGTATAAGTATGTTCCAAATATTGCACGGAATACACTTACACTAAGGATTAATTTGTTGTTTACCTGAAATTCAAATTCAACTGGATGGTCTCTTTTTTTGTTGTTTATATGTTTCTTCCTGTGGATGTGGCAACCTCAGATCACAGGCACTTCAGAGCTCAGCTGTGCTTGGCACAGAGATTTCTGAGGTCCATGTGTGGTCTGGAATGCATCAGAGGGTGGCCAAGTCTGGATCTATACAACCAGGGACAGAGGCCGTTTTGGTAGTGAGTGGTGATTAAACAGATGACTGAGGACCTGGTCCCGCCTCCTGTCACTGTATGAAATCTTGGGACCCAGTCTGGTATGGGAGAGGTAGATCTTTTCAGAGTTTTTGATGCCGAATTTTTTTCTGATTTTGCTTACTGAGATGAAATATTCAAGTGACAATTAATTTGTTGCCCAGAATATTAAAAAGCCATGTTCCATGCACACCTGCGTCTGTAAACCATGAATCTCTCTTTGGGATGATACAAAAACAAGGAACAGAGAAGTCTGGAGTTTCAGAATCTGGGTGATTAGCATCTCGACCCTTGTTTCCCAATGGTCAGAGGTCAAGAAAAGGCTTTGAGTAGATCAGGAGTGGAGTAAAGGATTCTGGGTGACTCATGGTGACTGCTGCCTATTCCTGTATCTGAATATGTCCTCATATGGTGCCTCTGTTTTCCCTGAGCTGCCTCTGAATTGCAGAGTACAGGGTAGGAGGCAGAGGTCCATCCAGCTCGGGCCGCAGGGCCTGCCTCTGGCCACCCTGCTTAGTCATAGGCAGTGCTTCCACTCATCACTGCAGAGCTGCATGATGGTGGTGGGAGGTATTAGTCAGTGTTGGTCACAGAGAATGTGACCGTGACCAGGATCTGCGAACTCAGCCGAAATGCATGAGATTCCTCAAGGAGCTCTGTGTGGAGGGAGAACCACCCCCAGGTCATACGTGTTGTTTATTACTACAGAACTTTGGCTCCAACTTGCATGGGGCTCTTCTGATCCTGGTGAGTTCACCTGAACCTGAGCTATTGTGAAGAGTCCTTTGGTCCTCATGACATAGAAGCCCAGTCTGAAGGCAGCCAGGCTGTTTTTCTTGGCCCTTTTTCTCTTGGTTCACTCCCTAGATTTTAATGCTTTGCCACTTCCATGGTAAGGAAAAAAAAAACAAAAGGAAAACAAAACACAGAAGTCAAACATAACTAGGAAAAGATAGCTTATGAGAAATAACGTAGAGGTCTGAGAAAGTTCTCGCGTGGCCATGCTCATCTGCCTGCTCACTGCTACTTCCCACCTCCCCTCTGATTTCCTCTTGACCTTTGATGGGAGGCTATTTTCAATGATTTCTTCTGGCAAGGATGTGTGGGGAGAGGAAGTGCTTCTCTCACTCGGGGGATTCTGGGCCCATATTTTCACTTCAGCTGCTCACATGACAAGTTTAAATAAAGCTAAAGAATCCAAAAGAGGAATTTGGGTGGTACATTATGCAGACGAGATTTTTTTAATATCCAATTCACTCTTCATGCCTCGAATATCTACCCATTAGCACTTTGGCTCAGTATTCTCCTGGTCCTTGTCCCAAACCTGCCCCCATTTTAGGAAGGAGTGGTGCGAGGGTGGGGCAAACCCACTTTCCTCGATAGACTTTATAACACAAAGCCAGTAAACTGGAGGCGAAAACCACTTCATAATTTGCAGGAAGCTCTGTCCCGGTTTTTAGGAATTCACCAATTCTAAACTCATTTAGCAGCATAGAGACCTATATCTGGGTTTTGTTTTTGTTTTTTGAGAGCTACTCTTTCCATAATGTCCAGGTCAATTTTAGAGACAAATTTATTGATGGTCAAGGAACTGAGTATGAGTCTAAAAATCCTCTGCCTGTATTTAAGAGATATCCTGACCTTTCTCATCTCCATTCCTAATGTGCTTGGAATGAGTTAAATAGTAAAAAGCTTAGCTTTATGAAAATACCTGGAATTGAAGGTTGTTATGTTGCACTGAAAAATATGACTATTCTTCTAGCTTGCTTATATGTCTAGCTGCCCTTTCCAGCAACTTTCACTAAACAGCAGCTTGTTTCTAACTTCCTGATGTTTGAAAAAAGCCCCACCCTCTCTACCCACCTTCCCAGGTAGGGCTTCTCTGCGGTTATCAGAGAGAGATCTGACCTGATACCTTTGACTTCTGAATGAACACTGAAATTGGCCTCTCTGGGGGTACTTTGCTGTTTTCTTCTTTCAGGTACTGTGGGACACCCTCAAACCTTTTCAGAGGAGGAGGACTGGAGCCTGTGCCTTGCTGGCAGGAGAGAAGCTCATACACTTTATCTTTTCTCTTTCCCATCTTTTGTCTGAGGGAATCTCAGATATAGCTATGATGGTAAAATATGTGAACGGCTTACTATTTATATCTGGTGTTTTAGACGCCATAATGATCATAATATGCATCATCAAATATGTTCAATTAAATTGGTGGTAAATCTTACTTCGATGTTACTGCTTGTATTTAAAAACCCAGGAGTTTCATCTGGAACCAGGCTGTTCTGTCATTGATCAGAACTGGCTTTCTGGAGAATTAGTTGTGCCTCTGTGTGATCGTGCTGTGCACCCCATGCTGGAAGCTTCGCTCCCCTCCCAGTAGGAGTGCAGCTTCTCATTTCCTCAGCCTTCTGTTCATGATTTATGGATCAGATAGAGGATAATGTTGGCTCCATCTGAAAAGTGGGTCAGCCAGTCTTTGAGGAGACTCACTGGAGGCCTTGAAATAGTGCTCTGGATACAGACTCCAAGAGGAGAGAGACTGACAGGGAAGAGAAGAAATGGCTGGACACCCGGGAAGTGAAATCAAATTTCTCCTCAAGTGGATTTCGTCAAAGACGAAGGCTCAGCACAGTGTTATTCCCACAAAGATCTAGTTGAAGACAGGCACTGAAAACCCTTCCTGATCTCTAATGCCTCTCCAGGAGGGTTGTCTAAGCACTGAACTTTCCACAGGTAGACAGACTTCTGGCCGTTGGGCTAAGTCAGTTGGAAAAGCTGACTCTGTTACCCAGGAAAAGTATTATGTTGGCACCTACTGGAACAGTTATACCCTTTCTTTGCCAAATTTGTCAGCCCAGTGAATTGCAAAATGTGGGGGATACCCTATCCCATTCTCACACCTCCCCCAACCCATGAAGGTCAGCCACCTCACTGAATCCTGTGTTCAAAATTTCCTTGCTTTCATTTTCTTCCGTGTGAGAATAAACACAGTTCATTCATCTGTTCTCCTGTGGATAGGAATTCAGATCTTTCCAGGTTTGTGCTTTTTAAACAGTTGATATGGTTCACATTCTTACACATATCATGGGGTATACATGTGCCAGAGTTGTTTTTTTTTTGTGTGTGTGTGCATCTATCAAGAGCAAAAGTGCTAGATCAGACAGTAGGTGAATGTTGGACATTACTACATAATCCAAAATTATTTTCTGAAATGGTCATACTAATTTACATTTCTACCAGCAGAGCACAAGAGATTTTGTAAATTCACATCTTCTCTGTCCTCTCCCCATCCAGTGCCAACAACTTGGCATTATTAGACTTTTTAATTTTTGTTAATCATATAGATTTAGTTTGTCTCATGTTTTAATTTGCATTTCCACACTCACTAATGAGGTTGAACATTTATGTATTTACTGGCCATGTATATTTCTTCTGTTTTGAAATTTTTGCTCATGTCTTCTGCTCATTTTTCAATTGTGATATAAGTACTTTAAACTGATACATAGGAACAGTGATTTTTCTAAAGAATCAAAATAATTTTATTCTAAACTCAGGATTCTACTCCCAAATGGAGTTGGCATACATTATGTTATATATTAAAATTATTCTTACTCTAGGAAAATCTAATTTGCATCTGCAATTCAGTGGGTATGTATAGGCAGCCATATTCCCAATCTTTGGAAAATGACAATCTTGAATTCAACAATTTTCAGCTATCTCAACCATCATCATCCTGGTTTCCCCATCCACCTGGAGTCCAAACCATCTTCATCTCTCACTTTGACTAATGCAACTGCTTTCTAACTAGTCTCTGCTTCTACCCTCGCTCTCCTCTGTCCACCTACACAGCAGCTGACATGATTTTGTTACTGCTGTCCAAAGCCTCCCATGACTTTCAATTGCCCTTGTAGTAAAACCAAAACTCATTGCCACAGAGCAAAATACTCTATGTGATTTGATTGTTACCTTCTCTCTCCCTCCATCATTCCTTGACCCCCGTTCACATAGAAATGTTTGCTGTTTCTGGGACAGACCAAGTTTGATACTCTTTCAGGGGTTTTATGATCATTATTTTCTGTATGGAAAGCTGTCTCCTGTGTCTTCCCATGTATCCCTCTTTCACACCATTCACTTGTCTACTCAATGCCACTTAACTGGAGGTGCTTTCCATGACCTCCAATCTCTGTATATCTTTTTTTCTCACTATTTACTTCTTTGGCTGTGCCAGGTCTTAGTTGTGACACATGAAATCTTCCATCTTTGTTGCAGCATGCGAACTTTGGTTGTGGCATGTGGGATCTAGTTCCCTGACTAGGTGTTGAACTCAGGCCCGTGCCTTGGGAGCATGGAGTATTACCCACTGGACCACCACGGAAGTCCTTCTATATATCTTCTTTTCCTCACAGTACCTATTACAACTGAATGTAAGCACCATGATGGCAGAAACTTGACTTGTTTACTGCTGTATCACTTTTATCGAGAACAGTGTCTTGCAAATAGTGGACCCCCATAGGTATTTATTTGTTAAATAAGGTAATAAACAATATATATGAGAATGCAACCCAAAACTTCAATTGTCTACCTAGAAGTTCACAGATAGCATTAAATCAGCATATGTGAATCATACCATGTAGAATGGAATCTAGGATGGCTCTGAAAGTTGTGAAAAAGTGAAAACATTAGTTGCTCAGGTGTGTCCGACTCTTTTTGACCTCATGGACTGTAGCCTGCCAGGCTCCTCTGTCCATGGAATTCTCCAGGCAAGAATACTAGAATGGAATCCCATTCCTTTCTCCAGGGGATCTTCTGGACCCAGGGATCAAACCCAGGCCTCCTGCATTGCAGGCAGATTCTTCACTGTCTGAGCCACCAGAGAAGCCCCTAGACAGAAGTCAAAGGCTAATTCTAGAA
Source organism: Capricornis sumatraensis (assembly GCF_032405125.1). NCBI lineage: Eukaryota > Metazoa > Chordata > Mammalia > Artiodactyla > Bovidae > Capricornis > Capricornis sumatraensis. Next base: position 29,041,160 of record NC_091083.1, read on the forward strand.
AATCAAGTCAATTGTGGAGAATGCCTGGAGTTGGTAGTTTTTAAAAAAATTTTAAACAAACTTTATTGAAGTACATTTTACATAGCACCCATTTCTAGTGCAAAATTCAATGATTTTAAATAACTTACTGAGTGGTACAGCTACCATCATCAGCTTTAGAACATTCTCATCCCCTTTGAGTAAGATCCCTCAAGACTTTTTAAAGCTGATTCTTATTCCTGTTTCCAGCCTCAGGCAACCACTAATCTCCCTTTTGTCTCCATACATTTGCCTTCTCTGGACATTTCATCTAAATACAATATGTGCTCTCTCTGTCCAGTTCTTCTACTTAGCATAGTGTTTTATCTGTGACAATATCACAAGTGTTGGCAATTTGTTTATTGTTTTGGCTGAACAGGATTCTACTACCTGGCTGTACCACACTGTGTCTATCTATCCATTCTCCAGTTGGTGGATCTTTCAGTGCTTTCTGGACTTCCGCTATTATGAGTAATGCAGCTGTGAACAATGTGCATGTCTTTGTATGAACATAATGCTTTCACTTTTCTTGGACAAATGCCTTGGAGTAGAATTGCTGGGTCACATGACAGTTTATACTGGACTCATCTGAGAAACTGCTAATCTGTTTTCCAAAGTGACTGTGCACTTTATACTCTCACCAGAAGTATACAAAGGCTCCTAGATTTCTACATCCTCACCAACATACGTTATTGTCTGTCTTATGTATTATAGTCTTTCTAGTGGGTGGGCTTCCCTGGTAGCTCAGATGGTAAAGAATCTGCCTGCAATGCAGGAGAGACCTGGGTTTGATGCCTGGGTTGGGAAGATCCCTGGAGAAGTGAATGGCAACCTACTCCAGTATTCTTGCCTGGAGAATCCCATGGACAGAGGAGCCTGGGGGGCTACAGTCCATGGGGTCGCAAAAAGTCAGACACAATTAAGAGACTGAGCACTCTTTGTCTGCCTAGGCAGAATGAAACAGAACTCATTTCTAATACATGGATACAATTTCTACTGGAGATCACTAATTATTCTTCAAGAAAAGATATTTGCTTCTGCTTTTGGTTAATTCATTTTAATGAAAAACAACCTTGACATTCAGAAAAGCTTTCTTATTTCTTTCTTGACTTTTAATTACATTTTAAGTTTTTATTCTAAAATATCTGATTTGAGATATAAAAACAAACAGTTGAGACACCTACTTTTCATCACTCAGGATACTGCAGAGCCTTGAAAACTGTTTCTCTTTTTAGCCTCTGTTCCCTAGTCTACTTTCTCTATGCTCACCAAGAGCCCATTCCTCCCTGGACGCTATGATAAATGATGGCCATATAGACTGGAAGTCAGCCCCATCACCCAAGAACATTCACTAACACAGTGAACGAAAGGAACTGAAAGCTTCTTGTGCCAAAACTTCTCTAGAATTCTTCTGTATCTGAATAGGGAGCTGTTGGTAAAGACTAGGCAGAAATTTCCCTGAAACTATTGATTCCCAAGAGTCCCTCCAAAGGAAAAGTTGAAATGATTTATATACAGCACAGGTCTCGGGCTTCTGCCTTAGACGTGCTTAATGCTAGCACTGAACGTAATCAAAAGAAGACGCTTCTAAGTAAACCTCAATAAGGTATGGACGTTCTTTCTTCCCTTATCCTGGGACAATCCAGACTTTCAGTTACTTTTTCATCAAGCACTTGATGTCTGTAAAGGGAGGAGAAAGAAGAGGAAGGGGAGGAGAGACCAGCTGACCAGAGATTAGATAGGAATTCTTAAATTTCTTTGCCTTCATTTTTTTTTTTTCCCCTTTAGGGATAGCAGAGGTCTGGAGAAAACAGTTTTTTTTTTTTTTTTTTTAACTAGGCATATATAAATTACTGGTAAAATAAAACCACAGCTTTGTAAAACTGTTTTGTACCTGGACTCATACTTAGATTTGTCATTTTCTCGGCCTGAAGGTATTTCTGAAACATGTGCAGTGACTGTATTCTTTTCCTACATTTTGTTGGCATGTATTTCCATGCTATGTTTCTTTGTTTTCCTTTCCATTTAATCCTGGCATGAAGATGATGTCTGAAATTTCAACAATATCAATGTTACTGGATTGATGGCCCTCAAGTTTTTAAAAGCTGCAGCAAAAATTTTACTAGCAGTTTACTACTCTAAACTGTTCTTTATAAGTTTCTCTGGATTTACAATGTCTGCTCTTTCAGTTCAGTTCAGTCGCTCAGTCGTGTCCGATTCTTTGCGACCCCATGAATCGCAGCACACCAGCCCTCCATGTTCATCACCATCTCCTGGAGTTCACTCAGACTCACGTCCATCGAGTCAGTGATGCCATCCAGCCATCTCATCCTCGGTCGTCCCCTTCTCCTCCTGCCCCCAATCCCTCCCAGCATCAGAGTTTTTTCCAATGAGTCAATTCTTCTCATGAGGTGGCCAAAGTACTGGAGTTTCAGCTTTAGCATCATTCCGTCCAAAGAAATCCCAGGGTTGATCTCCTTCAGAATGGACTGGTTGGATCTCCTTGCAGTCCAAGGGACTCTCAAGAGTCTTCTCCAACACCACAGTTCAAAAGCATCAATTCTTTGGTGCTCAGCCTTCTTCACAGTCCAACTCTCACATCCATACATGACCACAGGAAAACCCATAGCCTTGACTAGACGGACCTTAGTCGGCAAAGTGATGTCTCTGCTTTTGAATATGCTATCTAGGTTGGTCATAACTTTTCTTCCAAGGAGTAAGCATCTTTTAATTTCATGGCTGCAGTCACCATCTGCAGTGATTTTGGAGCCCCAAAAAAATAAAGTCTGACACTGTTTCTACTGTTTCCCCATCTATTTCCCATGAAGTGATGGGACCAGATGCCATGATCTTCGTTTTCTGAATGTTGAGCTTTAGGCCAACTTTTTCGCTCTCCTCTTTCACGTTCATCAAGAGGCTTTTTAGTTCCTCTTCACTTTCTGCCATAAGGGTGGTGTCATCTGCATATCTGAGGTTATTGATATTTCTCCTGGCAATCTTGATTCCAGCTTGTGTTTCTTCCAGTCCAACGTTTCTCATGATGTACTCTGCATATAAGTTAAATAAGCAGGGTGACAATATACAGCCTGGACGTACTCCTTGTCCTATTTGGAACCAGTCTTTTGCTCCATGTCCAGTTCTAACTGTTGCTTTCTGACCTGCATACAGATTTCTCAAGAGGCAGGTCAGGTGGTCTGGTATTCCCATCTCTTTCAGAATTTTCCACAGTTTATTGTGATCCACAGAGTCAAAGGCTTTGGCATAGTCAATAAAGCAGAAATAGATGTTTTTCTGGAACTTTCTTGCTTTTTCCATGATCCAGCGGATGTTGGCAATTTGATCTTTGGTTCCTCTGCCTTTTCTAAAACCAGATTGAACGTCAGGGAGTTCATGGTTCATGTATTGCTGAAGCCTGGCTTGGAGAATTTTGAGCATTACTTTACTAGCATGTGAAATGAGTGCAATTGTGCGGTAGTTTGAACATTCTTTGGCATTGCCTTTCTTTGGAATTGGAATGAAAACTGACCTTTTCCAGTCCTGTCTGCTCTTTATCAATGAGAAATTGTCATTAATTAGTGTCTCCTATTTGTGCGTGATTCTGGGCACTTGAAGATCCCAGCTTTTAAAAGCTCCTGCATTCAGACTTCAAGTCCTAAACTGATCATAAAGTAAACCCCCATTATGCGCAAAGTAATATGCTGATGAAGGCTACATCATGAATTATAACAACATACAGGTATATATGGTGTGAGGCGCTTGCCTCCAGCATGGGAAGCAGACAAAGTTGAGCAAAGACAAAATAATCAATTTCCCATCTTTTGCTATCCACAAAGTCCATTTATCAGTAAACTTGGCTTCAAGTTTTTGTTCTTATTCCTTAGTAAGAAAGAGAGCTGATCCTTGTGTTGAGTGGAGTTGGACTTTGAATAATTTGGATGATTTTTTTTTTTTTTTTGGTGAAGGTAATATATTAATCCTTTCCTGCACTGCTGCATATAGGGTCAGCATCATGGGAAGTTGTTTGAGGGAAATACTTGGCCTCAGCACACTTAAGGATTTTCCTCCATAAATGCCATTTCCTGGTGTTCCCTGGTGTTTCCCTTGTGGTCAGGAAGTCCATCAGGTGTGTTTAGTTTGCAGAACCATTTTGTGTGCATAGGGGCAGGAGGATTAAGGGAAACTAGCAACGTGGATCAAAGCCCTAGTGACTCTAGATGGTACTATGCTTGGTGGTATTAAAAATGCACTTCACTGGGAATGCAAGAACAGTCCAAGTCATGACTTCTCAGTGAAAAACAGAGATGACTCTGGAAAGGGAAGGAGTGTTAGAAGTGATGCTGACAGGCAGTAAGAGTTTTAAGGGTAAACCGGAGGCAGATGAGAATAAACTGCTAAGTAAAAAACATAAACATCTTGAGTAAGCTTTCTAAGTTAGAAATAGAAAACTGCTGAGTTTTTTTTTTTTTTTTCTGAGTAGATTTCAGGCATCTTTTCATCCCTTAATGTTGACTTTCTCCTTTTTCCACATAAAATGGATGGGAAAGTGTTACCAAAAGAGTTACCCAAAAGCAAGATTATAATGGTGAAAAGCACTGCTCAGAGCAGTGGTTCTCAAAGTGTGATACTCGTGAGGCAGGAGATAGATGAGCCCCCGGCACAAACAGTCAGAGTTTGTTCTCTGTGGACCGATACTCCAAGACGAAAATAGCAGGACAATTGAAGGAGAGAAGGCTAAGCCCTGCCCAGATAAATAAAAAGAGACCACGTATTACTCATTCTTGAAGTCAGGAGACTTTGCTGACTACACATGCACAGAAAGGCTCCTTGGAGATCAAAAGGGGAATGATGCTGCTGCTGCTAAATTGTTTCAGTCGTGTCCGACTGTGCAACCCTATAGAAGGCAGCCCACCAGGCTCCGCCATCCCTGGGATTCTCCAGGCAAGAACACTGGAGTGGGTTGCCATTTCCTTCGCCAATGGATGAAAGTGAAAAGTGAAAGTGTAGTTGCTCAGTCGCGACCGACTCTTAGCGACTCCATGGACTGCAGCCTACCAGGCTCCTCCGGCCACGGGATTTTCCAGGCAAGAGTACTGGAGTGGGTTGCCATTGCCTTCTCTGGGAGTGATGCTAAGTGACAGTAAATACTCATAGGCCTCTTCGGTAGAATTCATCTTGGCCAAGACATGTGTGCAGATATATGGAAGGATCCTGGGATATACCAAATATAGACTCTGAACCAGGCAAATCAAAATGATTGGCCAAAGGAAACCTAAAGAAACATCTCATAAAGGCAACTGAAACTACCACGAGAGGGTGACTCTCTGAGTCTGCCTTTGTGTCTGTCACCAGGTACTGTTCTCTTTTTTCCTCCTAATACTTTACTAGTTTCACTGTTTTCCATCTTTGTGGAATTCTTTTCCTGCAAAACTGAAGAGCCAGGGCCTTGTCTTTGACCACTCGTCGAGTGGCTAGGATTTGGTGCTCTCACTGCCATGATCTGACCTCAATCTCTGGCTGGGAGCTGAAGTACTGCTTCAAGCCGCTGTAGGCCAAGGCTACCTGGGATCACTTGAACCAGCAGTATCAGTATCACCTGGGAATTTTTTCTCAGGCCTTATTCTAGACCTACTGAGTCAGCAGTTTGGGGGCTTAGGGCGCTAATTTGTGCTTTGATGAAAGCTCTCCAGGTAAACCTAGTGGGTATCACCATTTGAGAACCACTGGTATAGTGATTAAGGGTATGACATCTGGAGCCAGATGGCTGTATTTCTTAGGGCAATTCATTTGCTTGTTTCCCATCTGTAAAATGGTAGCTGTACCAAACTCACAGTGTGGTAATAAAGGCTACATGAGCTAAAACCTTAGAATAATGCTTGGCCACTGTAAGTGCTGTGTAAACATTCAGTTGATCATGACGATGATGATGATCCTCTTTATAGGTATTATTTTCATTTTTTCCACCCACAGGCTATGTTTCACAATTTATACCACAGCTTTGTGTTTACCAGGAGATATCTTCTAATATATTATTTTCCATGGCTCAAGGCAGTATTTCTCAGCATGTGCTCCATGGACCATTTGCATCAAGATCACCTGTGGTGCTTATTAAAATGCAGATTTTTAACTTCTCCCCAAACTTAGAGTGATGATCAGAATTCTCTAGTGACAATTCTGCATTCAGAAATTTCAAAACCACTGCTCTTGGATGACAAAGACTATGATCTTCATTTTGCAAATGGGCACAGGAGGCACAGGGGTAGCATATGCTCCGGGAAATCCAGAACCTCGGGAAGACTGGGACTAAGAACTGGATTTCTGATTTTGTGTTATATTGACAGATTATGCTGCTTCTTTGTGGCTTTATTTGCTATATTAAGAATTTTATTTGGGTTGTGTCATTTTGTTTACTGAGACCTAGCATTATTGAACCTAAAAATAACATTTACCTTCTAAAGCTAGAACTATCAAGGATGATGAGTTCCTGGAAAATATACCTGGACTATTATCCATGACTCAGCTAAAACTGTTTCAGTTGTGGCTGTATCTAATACATCACTCTTGTGTTACAGATGAAGCAAAAGGGCTCAAAGAGGTTGAGAAAAATTGTCAAAAATCATATGCCCAAATATCAGCAAAGTGGAAAGTAGAGCCAACTGCCAATCCAGTGTCCTCTCACCAAATCACACTGTCCTAGTTCTTGCTGATTTAAATGATTTAAAGCAGCACTTAAAATTTTAAGACAATTTTGTACTGCTCACATAAAATATGGTCTCAGCAGGTTTTTTTTTTAAATTTTATTTTATTAAAACATATGCTAATATCACATCTTCCTTTTAATTACAGTGATAAATTGATAATATCCTGACAACTAATAACTCAAAGCTCCATTGTATATTACTTTTTCATCAGTTCGAAATGGACTGTTCTAAAGCAATTAGATTGACTTTTCAAACTGTGATGAAATGGTTTCGGCTTTTTCACACAGGGCATACAGGTCATGCATACATTCTCTGTTTACAGTCAAGTTCCCACACAGTATTAATATGCATTTAGATAACTTAGCTCTTAATTTGAGGCCATGCATGGTTATTTATCTTCTCTACAAATCATGTTCATGTAATTGGTGGTAGGACAGAAGTGCTATTCATGCCAGGATCACTTGATTAACTTACCAAACAACTTTCTTTTTGTCTCCATTGTTTGAACTTTTTATATTATATATGAACTTCATCTTAATGTAGTCATCTTTTCCCATTTCTCTTTCCTGCTAAGTTTCTTTTCATCATACCCTCAGCTGGTTCACTACTATCTACTACCTAATTACTCCTCATTTGTTATATCTCAGCTCAATTGTTACCTCCTCATAGAAGTCTTTTTTTCCTTTATCTCTTTATATAAGAATATCGTTGACCCCATATCCTTCACTGTTTATAAATTTACAGTATTTATTTCTTCTTGGAACTTATGACAATATGTAATTTAAAATTTTGCTTATTATCTCTCTTTAAACACACCTGACTGTGAGGTCCATGTGTCTATCATGCAGATGTTTGCCCCAGTACTAAGCACAATGTCTGATACATAGTGGAGACTCAATCAACATTTGTTGAATGAGTTTGTCTTTGAGTTGGTGTGGCATTCCATAGTCTGCTTAGAGGGCTACGAGCTTGTGCTGTATCTTAGTGAAGTGAAGTGAACTCGCTCAGTTGTGTCCGACTCTTTGTGACCCCATGGACTGTAGCCTACCAGGCTCCTCCCTCCAAGGGATTCTCCCTCCATGGGATTTTCCAGGCAAGAGTACTGGAGTGGGTTGCCATTTCATTCTCCAGGGGATCTTCCTGACCCAGGGATTGAACCCGGATCTCCCGCATTCCAGGCAAACGCTTAACCTCTGAGCCACCAGGGAAGCCCCTGGTCCTTATTAAAAACTTCTTTTGGCTGATCTCCTTCAGTGATGGATAATAACACAGACATAGGGTTGTCTACCTAGTCAGTTAGCCACTTTCACTCTAGACTTGTAAATGGACCAGACCTCCTAGACCATTTGGACCATAGCACCTCATCGTGAGTGAACCTAGGTTTTCTAGATCATTCTAGACCATAACGTGCTATCTTCCAGAGCCTGCATTCTGTGGTAGCCTCTGGCCACATGTGGCTATTGAGCACTTGACATGTAGCTAGTATGAAGGGCCATATGCTGAGAGTATAAAATACACATTGTATTTTGAGGATTTAGTACCAAAATGTTGACTACCTCATTAATAACTGCTATATTGTTTACTTATTGAAATAAAATTTGGATATACTGGAATAAACAAAATATATTATTACATGTTATTTCACCTTTTTATTTTAAAATGTGCTATTGGAACATTTAAGATGATATATGTTGATCTGTGACAAGCATTATATTTCTATTGGATGGTGCTATTCTAAACCTAACTAGTTCACCTCTGTTGTTTGGCAGTGTAGATGGAAAGTGATCCCCTAAGGGTTACGACAAAATTGCAGGCACCTCTCATAGCTTGCTCCAATCTTGTTAGACATGCATTGAGAGAAGGACTAGCACTCCTGGCGAGGGGCTCAGGTGCAATTTTGGTACTCTGTCAATGTCCAAGCATGAGGCTCACATACAACTTATGTTCCAAGACACAGAAACTCTAAATATCTTGCTAGTTGCCATATATATTGCTTAAAATAATACTGGGATCAGAACCCAGGTCTTTCGATTACACCGAGTCACTGAATTACTCATAGAGGGACCTATTAATAAAATTATACCTTCCTTTTCAAATGTAATACAGCAAATTTTAAAGAATTGTTAATAAATTATATAGGTTCTATAAAAATCAATTAATGAGGGAATGACACTGCAGTCTTCAAATAGAAAATCATATTGTATATTCTAATAAATTAAACAAACAGAAAATCACATTATTATTGCCATATGCCCTATATCAGAGGATTAAGCTGGATGACCTTTATTTAGCAAAGGAATATACTTTGCAAAGCAAAATCAAAACAAGTCAGATATGAACATGAACTCTACTTGTGAATAAACACAAATCTCATAACCATTCTCTGCAAAGCTATAAAAGCTCTCTTGGAGACCCAACAACGCAGTTTCAAAAACTGGTTGCTATGTCTTATTCCAAAAGCCATCACCACTGACACATCAGGCACACATCTCTTCTTAGAGAAGGAGACAGATTTAAAAATAATTAGCTTCCTCATCATGATCTTATGGTTCATTCGTTAGTTTACCAATTGGCACCAAGTATCTGTGTATTCTAGGTGGTCAAGATACTACAGTGACCAATGCAGGCAAACTTTTGCTCTTTGGAACTTAAATTTTCATCCTTCGATATTTTCTCAATAAGGAGAATGAAATGATAAAGCAAGTCTAAGACATGCTATCTTAGAATGCCATAGGTGGCTTTTTTTTTTTTTTTTTTACAGTTGGGAATTGAAATGATTTTGAGACTTTCTATCTTGTGTCTTTCTTGGGAAATTTGAAAATGGAGGTGTATATGGAAGATGGAGGTGCCATAAGACACTACATATCCAGTACTAAATAGTATTTTTGAATGAAAATGTCAGAAGACCTGGTTAAAGCTGCAAATAAAACCATTCGACTGTGTTAAGGGAATTACCAATCTTTTTTTTGGGGTGGGGTGGGGTGGGGTCCTAGCATAGTTATTCTGCTCTTCTTTCTTCAGCTGGGACATCCCAATCTATGGTGAATCAGATGTATTAGTTCTTGCCTTCATTAATTTCAGGAACTCCCAGTCAGAATGGCTCTCCTTCCCACTCACCACAGACTGACTCATCCTCATTCTCTCACAGTCTGCGTCCTGCCCCTATCCTCGCCCTTTGGCACATTCTCTGTTTACATTTCCACAGGTTCCCCTTCATCCCTTTCAAGCAAACGTTCCTTAGATGGCATTTTTTTCCTTAAAGTTCAGCCAGTAGATGTCTCCATTACTCCCTTACAGCCAAGACCTTGGCAAGTAGGGTTTAATAATTTCTTTAACCGACAACAAGGAGGAGGATTTGATCATTTGCCTAAAAAGAGCAGATGCTCGGGAGGACACGTCTTCATCCTACATCCCTCCCTCCGTTATATGTCACAAATGAAAACTACTTTTCCCCTCTTTTCCAGGCAAAAGAAAAGACTGATTTAACGAAGCATGCAAGACGCCAACACCCTCCTCCTCAGTACGTCCAAGTTTCCTTCTCTCTGAGCCACCCAAGCTCTGCTTCTCCCTTTACTCCAGGCCACCCACCCCCAACCCTTCACGCTCTCGAGTCATCATCAGGGAACGCGAGTGGGTGAAAGGACTGCTGCGCCGCTGCCTCCTCCGTGCCGCCTCGGGTTCAGCACTGGACAGCTCCCGCCCCAGGCGAACAAATGGTACTCGGCTGATTGACAGAGGAGCCGACCAAACAGAGAACAAGACGAACTGAAGCCGCCCTACAAGGGCTGGTTGCGGCCAAGCTGCCTCTTTAAACCGGCTTTCCTCCCGAGAGCAGGGAGAGGCAGGAGTGTGGTTTGTGGCCAAACCTAAAGACTCCAACTAACCCTCTTGCGTCTGGAGAGACAAACGTCTTAAAAGAAACCCTCGCTCTCTGGGACTCGCCCCTGCGCTCGCGGTGCCGGTCTGTGCGCGCGCGCTCCGCGTCTCCGGGCGAAGCGAACGAGGAGGAGCCAGAGCCAGGAGGCGGGAACGACCTGCCACGGGTGAGATGATGGAGCAGCGTCTTCGGCGGCCGCGGCGGCAGCAGCAGCAGCTCTTGAACACACCTCAATGAGAGCGGCGGTGGAAGGAAAGACGTAAGCAGGCTAACTATAGCTGCCGGCTGCAAAAGGGGATGTAACCTGTTCGGTTCAAGGCTGCGAGGTGCGTAATCCTGAGCCGACCCATTGTGGAGCGGGAGCAGCCGGCGTTGCCACAGGTGATTTGATTTCCTGTGACGGTAGCTTAGTCAGCCGGGCATATTTCGGAACATCCCTATTTTAAAGTCCTTTTGGACTGGATGCCTGCTGGAGAAGGGGGAACACCCCTAGCAAAGTCTTACGGCTGACAGACTGACGACTACAATTTAAAAAGTGACTCCTCCCGTTACCTTCTCTCCGCTCTGTGAGGCAGATGGGAGTCATGGCTTACCCCTTCCTCTCCTGCCTTCTGCTTGTTCATTTCGGATTGGGAGCTATTGGTGCCAGCCGCGAAGCTCCAAGTCGGCCGGATTCCCCTCGAGAGAGGACCCTGAGGGCGAAGCAGCACGCCCAGCAGCCGGCTCGAGCCTCTGCCTCAGACCCCTCTGCTCCCTGGAGCCGCTCCACCGACGGCACCATCTTGGCGCAGAAACTCGCCGAGGAGGTGCCCATGGACGTGGCCTCTTACCTCTACACCGGGGACTCCCACAAGCTGAAGCGAGCCAACTGCTCCAGCCGCTACGAGTTGGCGGGCCTGCCGGGGAAGTCGCCTGCCCTAGCCAGTTCCCATCCCTCACTGCACGGGGCGCTGGACACGCTGACACACGCCACCAACTTCCTCAACATGATGCTGCAGAGCAATAAGTCGCGGGAGCAGAACTTGCAGGACGACTTGGAGTGGTATCAAGCGCTGGTGCGGAGCCTCCTAGAGGGTGAACCCAGCATCTCCCGGGCGGCCATCACCTTCAGCACCGAGTCGCTGTCCGCCCCGGCCCCGCAGGTCTTCCTCCAGGCCACGCGCGAGGAGAGTCGCATCCTGCTCCAGGATCTGTCCTCCTCAGCACACCACCTGGCCAACGCCACGCTGGAGACCGAGTGGTTCCACGGCCTCCGGCGCAAGTGGAGGACTCACTTACACCGTCGCGGCTCCAATCAGGGGCCACGGGGCCTGGGCCATAGCTGGCGGCGCAGGGACGGGCTGAGCGGGGACAAGAGCCATGTCAAGTGGTCTCCGCCTTACCTGGAGTGCGAGAATGGCAGTTACAAGCCTGGGTGGTTGGTCACTCTCTCCGCTGCTTTCTACGGGTTGCAGCCTAACCTGGTCCCGGAATTCAGGTAGGGCGGGGTAAAAAGATAAAAGGCAAAACCTTCCTTCCGGTTTCGCGCGTGGCTGTGAGTGTGGAGAATGAACACTTGGCTGTGACCCTTATGCCTCCCACCCTCAAAGCCCAGACCTGGGCTGAGGGACACCCCAGCAGCCGCAAATGCTTAGGGACAAGAAGCGCCCCGCGTTTGTCAGCTTCAGAAGCTCAACGAAAGCTTGTCTCTCAAATCAGTTTCCCTGCAAGGAGAGATGCCCTGTTTTTCTCTATCCCCCGGGAGAGCAGGGCGGGGGGCTCCCCGTTAGGGGTGATGCACAGAAACCTGGCGAGCTCAGGGCATGCTAGCCAGGCGCAAACTGGTGAACGTCTAATGAGACTAGAGAAGGAAGCAGGAAGAAAGTTCGTTTTTTTCTGCAACTTCGGGATAGCCTCCGCCTGCTTCCTCCTACGTGTGCAGTTTGGGGCGTCAGTCTGTTGTTAGTCAGTTACCAGAGCGCATGATGAAAACAGTCAATCCCGCGGCAGTTCTGTACCCTCAGCAGTGAGTCAGTTTCAGCAGCATAGCTCTCTCCCAGATCCAGACTTTGCAATTTGCTCTGTGTGCTCCTTCTACTCATCTCCCTCCTTCCCCCAATCCATCTCCGATTCCCTGGTCCGCTCTTCCTCTTGTTTAGGCACACCTAAGCGTTCTCTTGCAAAAGGAAATGGCAACCCACTCCAGTACTCTTGCCTGGAAAATCCCATGGACGGAGAAGCCTGGTAGGCTACAGTCCATGGGATCGCAAAGAGTCGGACACGACTGAGCAACTTCGAGGGTTCTCTGGCTCTTCAGGTACTCACCCTTTATAAATGAACCTGATTGAATTAGTCTAGGAAGGGAGGGATCAGTTCTCATTGAATTCAGTCAGGGAACTCAGGAGACTTAATAGTTCTGTAGTTCTGCATTTGTGGGAAAATGAGAATGTGCAAATTAGCAGGGGGTAATTTGCGCCCTGGGATGTGCCTGATCTTTGGGGTGAAGAACTTTTAGAAGTAGCCCTTAAGAATGAACGTGAGGAACAGAAAGGATTCCAAAGAGGGACTGGGAGAGGGCCATAGATTAACTGGGACCCTTCTCCATTCCCAATGGGAAGAAGGTTTTGGGGGTAAAGGTTGCTTCTTTACTTTTTGGGAAACTGGGCAAAAGTGAGGCACTTGTATGTGTTTTAATGCCTTGCTGGCACATAATAGAATGAAAACCTGGTGAAAGATACTAGGGGAAGTACTGGGTGGGTGAATGGGAGGAGTCAGAACACTTACTTGTCTTGGCACTGTCATTTACTGCTGAATGACCTCAAGAAATCTGCTTGATCTCTTTGGCCCTCAGCTACTTATTTATCAAGTAAGGGAGGTAAACTAGCGATAGACAGTCTCTAGGGAGACACCCAGTTATAAAATTCTGTAGCTGCTAATGCTGGCAACACTTGAGATGACATGAATGAAAAATAACCCCTTTTCTCTGACATTGTATGACCACATTAAATGTTTTTTTTTTTTGTTTCTCTCTTTCAAGGATCTTGTCTTAAACCAGCATAACTCTTTCCTACTTTAAGGATAATCTTATTTCCTCCTAATTTCTGCAGGATCCTATTAGTCAGAGCTGATCCCAGGTTTGAGTATTTGCTATATTGCTTGCTCAGAAGAGGAAAGATCAGTAGATGCCATTCATTGCCAAAAAACTGCTTTCGGCCTTCACATAAGCCTTTTCAGGGAGTCCTAGCTCCCAGGATTGAAAGATCCATCTATGTATTCATGTATCTATCTATATTATCCATCTATCCACCCATCTTACTAATATATACTTTATACTAGGCTCTGTGCTCTGCTTTGCATGTATTATCTTGATTAATCCTCACAACAACCCTAAGAGTTAGGTTTTATTAGTTTCCCAATTTTACAAAAACAGAACCTGAAGCTTCTTTCCCAAGATCATGCAGCAGTTAAATAGTAGCAGAGGCAGGATGTGAGCTCATTTCATACTTTTAATCACTGTGCTAAACTCTGTCTCATAAAGGTGTCCTAGGAGTCCCATGTATATTGTAGCTGATGCATAAAAATACATGTATTTTCAAGGATCAGATGTGGAACTGGGGATGAGTCCATTTATTCTCAGAACTGTTTCTCATAAGGCTCAGAAAGCATACGTTGTCTAAATGAACTCAGGCCTTTCTGCTAGTCAAAGATAAAAGGCTGAGGACACAAGGGGTCTGAGGTCGTGAGGGTTCACATGACCCTACCGAGTTTTTGGACTATGTTCAGAAAATAGTTTGTTTCCTCTGGCTGAGTCTCTTTAAGTGCCTTCATAGTCACTGATGGTGTTCTTCAACCAAGGCACAAAGCCAGGCCATTTAGTGTCTGGGTCTCTACAGAATCTGGCTCTTCCTAGCAGCATGCATGAAGAACAGAGTAAATGCTTTCCTGTGAGTAGTTTTGCCGCATGTCCTGTGCCACTCAGGTACCGTATCGAGGATTCACACAGCTTATAGAAACTGGAAGAAATCTTGGGAGAGATCAGATGGTCCCTCCTGTTTCATAAAGAAACAGATAAGAAAGGTGAAGTAACTTGTCCAAAAATCACACATCAAGTTTTTAACAGCAGCAGAAACAGGATCTAGGCCTTCTTGCCTCTGGTTCACACTATGCTTGCTACATATGTATATGTATGCCTAACGTACAAGCCACTTCAGTGTTCTTGCCTGGAGAATCCCAGGGACGGGGGAGCCTGGTGGGCTGCCGTCTATGGGGTCGCACAGAGTCGGACACGACTGAAGTGACTTAGCAGCAGCAGCAGCAGCATGCCTAAAGTATATGGACCTCTCTGGACTTCTGCACACAACTTATATTGAAGAACATAGTTCATTCTCTGGCACCTTTTAGAACCAAAAATTTAGCCCATATAACACAGCTCTTGATTAAAAAAAAATCACAGTATTTCACACATTTCAGAAAATTTCAATGGGCCTTTTCTGTCTCTTCATACTAATAAAAGGCAGAAGTTTTTGATGCTATTGATGTTTTATCATCTAAGATGTGTATTCTAAAATTTTATAAGTGAATAATATTCTACAGGTATGGTAACAGGATAAACCCCAAATGAATTTTTGGGAAACCATGACTGGGAGCTCTAATCATTATTTTAAATATATTTTGAACCTATAGAGTGTAATTCGGTTGGCCAAACTGTTTGGGGTTTTCCATACAATGTTAACGAACTTTTTGGCCAACCCAACATGTGCAAAATGCCTTCTCTATAACAACAACAACAACAAAAAGATCTACTGATAACACTTTCCTCATGGAAGAGAAGAGGAGAAACTTTGCAGTTAAGGTTTTCATTTAATTTCAGTTAATATTTCCCCAGGTCTTGCTTTTAAGACTCAAGCATTTAAATTATACATTATTTAAAGAGAATGTAAATCTAAAACATGAAATTCAAAAGCACTGTGGAGAACATGGTCAACTATCTTCTTATATTAATGCCTATCACTGCAAAACACCTCTCAGAATAAATTTTATTCCCCTCTGCTTCAGAATGACACAAATTTCTTAAATTTTAAGGTCTAGCATAAGACTCACATGGGAAGAGAATTTTATTGCTCTTCCTTTTCTCTTACCCCCAAAATGACATTAGTTGCTTTACCTAAATGGGTCCTGAGTCTACCGTTATAGGCTTATAGTATCAACACTTAAGTTCTCATCTTCTATCCCAGCAAATAAAAAAAAGAAAAAAAAGAGTAACAACTTAAGATATACCCTAAATTGTATTTATTTATCACATAGGTTTGTGACGTCCTTGTAGAGTTTTCTTTAAAGTTAAGTCCTTTGGTTTTGTGTAGTAATTTTTCCATATGGAACTTAAAAGTACTATGGAGCTGGATCCCAAATCTTTGAGATCACAGAAACATTGCCAAGGATGAATATAAGGTACCTAGTGTTGGCTGAATTTAAATTAAGGTAAAGGAAGCTTTGGGAATTAATTCATACTTGATGAGTTGTAAGGGATTTTGGAATTCATTTGCTTTTTTCCCCCTCTTCTCATTGTACAACGGAGGAAACTGAGACCCAAAGGGATAAAGGAATTTGTTAAGAGTGGTACAGCTCTTTTAGGGTGAGTTAGAATGACTGGGAACCAATATATCGAGCATCTACTATGGATCAGATGCTTTATAAATATCCTACTGCATTTAATTCTTAATATTCTCAGGTAGGCTTCCCTGATGGCTCAGAGGTAAAGAGTCCGCCTACCAATGCAGGAGATGCAGGTTCAATCTTTGGCTTGGGAAGATCCCCTGGAGAAGGAAATGGTATTCTTGCCTGGGAAATCCCATGGAGAGAGCCATCCTGTTGGGCTACAGTCCATGGAGTTACAAAGAGTTGGACATGACTTAGTGACTAAACAACAATATTTTTGTAGTTACAACTTCAGAAAAGCCGAGCAACTTACCAAGGCAGCAAGTTAGTAAATTAAAGAGGTTAAATCAAACTTGGATCTATCTAGCTATGAGGCTTGTATTGTCTTTCTACTACCCTAGGTTCTTGATCACCAATTTTGCTTTCAACTTGCTGTTAAAAACATGATATTGGCTTGAAATAATTAATATATTTGGTCAAAGACATGACAGACACTTGTGCTTTTGGCCAATTGTATAGTCAAGTATGTTGCATAGGGAGAAGAGGATTAGACTTGAGTGAGAACTTTGCCTCAAGTCCCAGCTTTGTCTCAGACTGGCTGTATTACCTGTCTGGAAATCACAACTAATGCGGAAACAGACTTGATGACATCCGTATACCTTTGTAACTCCTTGTCCTGTGAATTTTGAAACTACCTATCCAATGGGCAATGAGGCTTTGGAAACAGGGTTCATACACGTAAATGCAGTACCCTGTGGAAATGATGACTGATGGGGGAGTAGTATGCAGAAGAGGACACCAAGTGAATGTTAGATCTGACTTTTTCCACAATAGTGTGGAAATGCTATTTGAACATTGTTGTCACTTAGTCACTGACTCCTGAGGGGTTACTTTACTTTCTCTCCTTCACAAACATATGCCCACACAGCTCCATCAGAGATTTTGGTACAGATCTCTGCCTGGAACAAAAGAGGGCAAGAGAAATGACCATCTTGCTCTAGGCCACACATATCCTGTCTCTCTTCTGGGTCCTGGTAGTGGTGAAAAGGGTAACCTACAGGAACAGCACAGAGTTGTCTACCTCAGTAGTAGATCAAAGAGTTTTTAGATGGACTTCGGTTATTGAGGCTTTTGAGTTTCAATCTTTAAACTGTGAACAGTGAAGTGTATCTCCTTTGGGATTCTGTAAAGACTAAATGAAGAACTGTCATCCCACAGGAAGTTCAGTAAACATTTTGTATCATAGCTTCTGTCTTCCTAAATACTGTCCTCAGCTGAACACTTTCTTATTTTAGCTGTATTAAACTCACATGATTTATAGTAATATATAATTATATAATGGTTTAGTTTCATTCCTAATTATTGTGAAGGCTTGTAATTACAGTGGATCATGGTGGAAATACTGACCTTGGAAAAAGGAGATATTGGCCCTAGGAAAGGACCACAGCCTGGACTACTGTATTGCCATGGGCAGCAGTTGTCTTTTCTTTTTAAAATTTTTATTGTAGTTGATTTACAATGTTATGTTAGTTTCAGGTGTACAGCAAAGTGAACCAGTTATACATATGCATACATCCAGCCTCTCTTCGATTTTTTCCCCATATATACCATTACTGAGTACTGAGTGAGCTCCCTGTGCTATACTGTAGGTCCTTATTAGTTATCAGCAGTTGCCTTTCTAATTGATTCTTCTTCTGTAAATTAAACGGGGCTGTACTAGGTGACTTGTTGGGGTCCTTATAATCTAGAGATCTGTGACTGTATGTACATTAAATATGTCACTTTAACTCTTGAAGTTTTGATTGTAATACTGAAACCAGTTATTGTATGCTCATTTAAATGCAGATCATGTTCACATATGTTCAGTGTTTGACTTTATCATGGTGATTTGCTAATAGGATATTTAAAGAAAGCCCTCTCATTGTACACTGAATTAAATATATATATATGTTAAGGGAAATGAAAATTCCATTCAAAATAAGAATAAATATGATCTGAGTTTCTAGATGTTGAAAGATCCCTTGAAATTTACTTAAAGTCAATAAGAAGCTGTTGCACAGATTTCTAAACCAAAAGGCTCAGTATACGTGGGTAATTTCTCTCCAAGTAATCAATGTTGAGGCATCCTGAAGCTCCTTACTTACTTTAAAAAACAACCTGTCTTTGATTTTCCCTTTATAGTTGGTGTTAAAACTTCAAAGAAGGCTATTTAGATTTGTTCAGCATTATCGTGCCATTATAATGCCTTCAGCATTTGGTAGCAGAAATGGGATTTCCAAGTCTTAAATAAATGACAAGAGTTTAGGCCTACCTTCTGGAGAGAGAACTAATGCTCTCACAAGACTGATTTTATAGCCTCAAATGCTAGATAGGTCAAATTTTACTTTCAACTTCATGAAAGCATCAGTTGGTTGATCACCATTCAGGGTTTTAAGGCTACCCTTTTCTAACACATACTGTTTTATGATTACAATGTAATGCACTGGGATGTCAAGAAGTATATTGTTGGTGTTATTTCATACTTGGTTGTACAGAAGCACTAGGGCCTTGTTTGTTTTCTCTATTCAGTTCTGGATTGATGTTCAGAGTTATTTAAACAGAATTACTAAAATCAGTTCAGTTCAGTACAGTTGCTCAGTCGTGTCTGACTCTTTCGTCCATCACCAACTCCCAGAGCTTGTTCAAACTTAGGTCCATCATGTTGGTGATGCCATCCAATCATCTCATCCTCTGTCATCCTCTTCTCCTCCCTCCTTCAATCTTTCCCAGCACCAGGGCCTTTTCCAATGAGTCAGTTCTTTGCATCAGGTAGTACTGGAGAAACTCCAAAGTACTGGAGTTTCTGCTTCAGCATCAGTCCTTCTAATGAATATTCAGGACTGATTTCCTTTAGGATGGACTGGTTGGATCTCCTTGCAGACCAAGGGACTCTCAAGAGTCTTCTTCAACACCACAGTTCAAAAGCATAAATTCTTCAGCGCTCAGCTTTCTTTATAGTCCAACTCTCACATCCATACATGACTACTGGAAAAACCATAGCCTTGACTAGGCAGACCTTTGTTGGCAAAGTGATGTCTCTGCTTTTTAATATGCTGTCTAGGTTGGTCACGGCTTTTCTTCCAAGGAGCAAGCATCTTTTAATTTCATGGCTGCAGTCACCATCTGCAGTGATTTTGGAGCCCCCTAAAATAAAGTCTCTCACTGTTTCCATTGTTTCCCCATTTATCTGCCATGAAGTGATGGGACCAGATGCCATGATTTTAGTTTTTTGAATGCTGAGTTTTAAGCCAACTTTTTCACTCTCCTCTTTGAACTGTGGTGTTGGAGAAGACTCTTGAGAGTCCCTTGGACTGCAAGGAGATCCAACCAGTCCATTCTGAAGGAGATTAGTCCTGGGCGTTCACTGGAAGGACTGATGTTAAAGCTAAAACTCCAATACTTTGGCCACCTCATGCGAAGAGTTGACTCATTGGAAAAGACTCTGATGCTGGGAGGGGTTGGGGGCAGGAGGAGAAGGGGACGACAGAGGATGAGATGTCTGGATGGCATCACCGACTCGATGGACATGAGTTTGGGTGAACTCCAGGAGTTGGTGATGGACAGGGAGGCCTGGCGTGCTGCAATTCATGTGGTCGTAAAGAGTCGTACTGCAATTCATGGGGTCGTACAACTGAGCGACTGAACTGAACTGAACTTTCACTTTCATCAAGAGGCTCTTTAGTTCTTTGCTTTCTGCCGTAAGGGTGGTGTCATCTACATATCTGAGCTTATTGGTATTTCTCATGACAATCTTGATTCCAGCTTGTGCTTTATCCAGCCCAGCGTTTCTCATGATGTAGTCTGCATATACGTTAAATAAGCAAGGTGACAATATACAGTCTTGATGTACTCCTTTCCTGATTTGGAACCAGTCTGTTGTTCCATGTCTAGTTCTAACTGTTGCTTCTTGACTGGCATACAGATTTCTCAGAAGGCAGGTCAGATGATCTGGTATTCCCATCTCTTGAAGAATTTTCCACAGTTTGTTGTGATCCACATAGTCAAAGGCTTGGTGTAGTCCATAAAGCAAAAGTAGATGTTTTTCTGGAACTCTCTTGCTTTTTCCATGATCCAGCAGATGTTGGCAATTTGATCTCTGGTTCCTCTGCCTTTTCTAAATCCATCTTGAACATCTGGAAGTTCACGGTTCACATACTGTTGAAACCTGGCTTGGAGAATTTTGAGCATTACTTTGCTAGTGTGAGACGAGTGCAATTGTGTGGTAGTTTGAACATTGTTTAGCATTGCCTTTCTTTGGGATTGGAATGAAAACTGACCTTTTCCAGTCCTGTGGCCACTGCTGAGTTTTCCAGATTTGCTGACATACTGAGTGCAGCACTTTCACAGCATCATCTTTTAGGATTTGAAATAGCTCAACTGGAATTCCATCACCTCCACCAGCTTTGTTTGTAGTGATGCTTCCTAAGATCCACTTGACTTTGCATTCCAGGATGTCTGGCTCTAGGTGAGTGATCACACAATCATGGTTATCTGGGTCATGAAGATCTTTTTTGTATAGTTCTTCTGTGTATTCTTGCTATCTCATCAACATCTTCTGCTTCTGTTAGGTCCATACCATTTCTGCCCTTTATTGTGCTCATCTTTGTATGAAGTGTTCCCTTGGTATCTCTAATTTTCTTGAAGAGATCTCTAGTCTTTCCCATTCTGTTGTTTTCCTCTATTTCTTTGCATTGATCACTGACAAAGGTTTTCTTACCTCTCCTTGTGTTCTTTGGAACTCTGCATTCACATGGGTATATCTTTCCTTTTCTCCTTTGCCTTTCACTTCTCTTCTTTTCTCAGCTATTTGTAAAGCCTTGTCAAACAACCATTTCGCCTTTTTGTATTTCTTTTTCTCAGGGATGGTCTTGATCACTGCCACCTGTACGATGTCACGGACCTCCATCCATAGTTCTTCAGGCACTCGATCAGATCTAATCCCTTCAATCTATTTGTCACTTCCACTGTATAATCATAAGGGATTTGATTTAGGTCATACCTGAATGGTCTAGTGGTTTTCTGTACTTTCTTCATTTTAAGTCTGAATTTGGCAATGAGGAGTTCATGATCTGAGCCACAGTCAGCTCCTGGTCTTGTTTTTGTTGACTGTATAGAGCTTCTCCATCTTTGGCTGCAAAGAATATAATCAATCTGATTTTGGTGTTGACCATCTGGTGATGTCCATGTGTAGAGTCTTCTCTTGTGTTGTTGGAAGAGGGTGTTTGCTATGACCAGTGCATTCTCTTGTCAAAACTCTGTTAGCCTTTGACCTGCTTCGTTTTGTACTCCAAGGCCAAATTTGCCTGGTACTACAGGTATGTCTTGTCTTCCTTCCTACTTTTGCATCCCAGTCCCTTATAATGAAGAGGGCATCTTTTTTGGTGTTAGTTCTAGAAGGTCTTGTAGGTCTTCATAGAACTATTCAACTTCAGCTTCTTCAGCATTACTGGTCAGGACATAGACTTGGATTACTGTGATACTGAATGGTTTGCCTTGGAAACAAACAGAGATCATTCTGTTGTTTTTGAGATTGCATCCAAGTACTGCATTTCGGACTCTTTTGTTAATTATGATAGCTACTCCATTTCTTCTAAGGGATTCTTGCCCACAGTAGTAGAAATAATGGTCATCTGAGTTAAATTCACCTATTGTAGTCCATTTTAGTTCACTGATTCCTAAAATGTCGATGTTCATTCTTGCTATCTCCTGTTTGACCTGCCTTGATTCATGGACCTAACATTCCAGGTTCCTATGCAAATTGCTCTTTATAGCATTGGACTTTACTTCCATCACCTGTCACATCCACAGGTGGGTGTTGGTTTTGCTTTGGCTCCATCTCTTCATTCTTTCTGGAGTTATTTCTCCACTGGTTTCCAGTAGCATACTGGGCACCTATTGTCCTGGGGAGTTCATCTTTAAGTGTCATACTTTTTTGCCTTTTCATACTGTTCATGTTCATGGGGTTCTCAAGGCAAGAATACTGAGGTGGTTTGCCATTCCTTTCTCCAGTGGACCACATTTTGTCAGAACTCTCCGCCATGACCCATCCATCTTGGGAGGCCCAACACGGCATGGCTCATAGTTTCACTGAACTAGACAAGGCTGTGGTCCTATTCCTCCACCATCTTAAGTAATTGCAATTACTAAAATAATACATTGGAATTTTGATAGCTTTGGCAGCTTGATGGCCACTACATGCAAACAGGCATTTCACCGGTCTTGGGGCTATTCTTGGGAGACTGTGCAGCTAATAGCATCATTAGGCCCTTGCCCAGCACAGCTATGGCATATACATTGGCTTGTTTTGCTGTCTTTTAGCCTTAAATCTTATTTTTCAGCTTTTAGCAAGAATCTTTTTCTAGGTATTTCTACTTTGACTGGTCAGTCATTCTTCATAACACTTGACCTATGAAAAGATTTAGGTGGATAGGCTGTTCTATAAAATACTTCCTTAGTTTAGGAAAAATTAATGTTCTTGACCAAAAGTCTTTCTCAGGTACCCCCTTGCTCAGCCCACCCATTTTCTACAACACTAAACTTAATATAGGAACCATGACTGACCAAAGGAGGTTACATTGCCTCAAAGCAATCACAGGGTTCATTTAGTTTTATTACCTTCATTAAAGGTAGAATTTAGAGAAAACAGAGATTAGCTTAAATGTGATCTGACCCCAAGATCATTTTTCCCCAAAATCCCTATTTCCTTTTAATTAAAGAAGGCAGTCTCTATTACAGTTAATCGATACTTACAATTAACCGACATCCAGTTAATTTTTATTGTAAAATCTGTTATAACTTTACCCCATTTATATCTAGAAATCTTGTTCAATTAGCAAAGTTCCCAGTTTGCTTATAACCTAAAAGGGAACTTAGAATTATGTAAGATTTTAGTTTACTTTCTTACCCTAGTTTTCTCACCATTTATGTGTTTTATCCATTGTGTATATGCCTTATTGCATTACTGTGGAAAGATTTCTTAAGCTAACGCAACACATGGCTTTTCTCTCAGAAAGAGGAAAAGGTACTGTAGCATAATGTATTTTCGTCAAGTCTAAGATGTACCTTTTCTAGATTCTGCTGCTGCTGCTGCTGCTGCTGCTAAGTCACTTCAGTCGTGTCCGACTCTGTGTGACCCCATAGACGGCAGTCCACCAGGCTCCCTCGTCCCTGGGATTCTCCAGGCAAGAACACTGGAGTGGGTTGCCATTTCCTTCTCCAATGCATGAAAGTGAAAAGTGAAAGGGAAGTTGCTCAGTCGTGTCCATTTCTACATTCTGATGTCACTCAAATTGAGATGTGTCTTATGATTGAAGGCATGGGCATGTCATTTTCCATTGACAGAAACTTTCTTTTAGTGGTACAGAATTTAATAATGCATCTTATGATCAATGGCATCTTATATATGATGAACTGGGATATTAGAAAATGGGAAATTAAACTCCATTGTCTCTCCAACTACAAAGTTCTATTATCATCTATAAGTTATCAAGATGCAGCAAAATATGCCTATGAAGAAACAAAAAAAATCTAAACCTTACTTCTGCATATCAATTAGATTGCTATTTGTCTTCATAGTAATTTTGTTAAACAAGACAAGCTATACTAAAACATGTAATATATGTGAAACATACAAAACAAGGGGCCAGAAGCTGCAGAAACTTTTATTTTCAGAATAGGTATGGTAAGGATTATCAAAATCTTTCCTACACCATCTGGCAAAGTATTTCACTCATACTGGGGGAAATGCCTAGGACAGTGAGAATAAAAAGCCACTTATAAACTGAGAATAGATCTGTCTTTCCATCCTCAAGTGCTTAGAGGTTTCAGGGTGGAAAGAAAAACTTTGTGGTGTAGCCATATAACCAGTTTGGTTAAAGAGATTTAAATAGAATTATGGAGGTGTGTGTTTTTTCTCTTCCTGTTCTAATCAGTTGCATAGAATGGAATGAAGAATTTGGCTTTCCCCTTCTTTGAAGCATTAGACCACTGTGTAGAGCAGGGTTTCTCAGCCTCAGAACTACTGACACCTGGGGCCAGATAATCCTTCGTTGTAGGGGCTGTCTTGTTCAGCAGTATCCTGACTCTACCCACAAGATGCCAGTAGCAACCTCCCTGCCCAGTGTGACAATCAAAAATGCCTACAAACATTGCCAAGTATTACATTAAGGGGTAAAAATGCCTCTGGCTGAAAGTTGCTGGTGTAGAGAGAACACATATAAAAATGCTATTTTGTGGCTATCCTTATTTCAGGAGTTCTGTATGTATTTGTGTGTGTGTGTGCATGTATGAGTTTGTCAGATCACATTTCTCTTTATTTGGAACATAAGATCACTGCATATATAGAAAATGGTATGACTAAGAAATGGAAAATTTTGATGAATCAATGGAATATTAATTTATATTTAAATGTCATTAAGGCTCAAAAAGAACATCTGGCCAAATTATCTGCAGATTTTGTTGCTAAGCATAGTTTTGCTACTTATATAGTTAAATGTCTTATGTTTGAGATCTCTCATTAAAGGATGCATTTTGAAAAGAAAATATGTGTGTGTGTGTATGTGTATGAATCTGGGGGGACCAAGAGAAGAGAGAGAGAAAAAGTAGGGGATGGAGAGGAGTGGGGACATGGAACAAATGGAGATGAAAGAAATGATGAAAAACAATTAACAATCTATGATGCTGTGGAACAGTGTTTTACTTTATCATGAAGCTGTTTATTATGGAGCACTTTCACAGTTCTGATAGAACTGAATTATTCTTTTCTAGCAAGTAGTGAGAAATCAAATACCAGAAGATTTAATCATTATAAAAAAAGGTTGATTGTGATTGCATTTTAGAGCCTTATCTCAAGAAGTCAAAGCTATAATTGGGCTGATGCAGAGCTTATCCCATTAAAGGAATATTAGTAGCTTACAATATATATATTTTAAATGCTCTGTTTTCTCTTTTTTAGTGATTTTTTTGTTTGGTTTTTGGCTACATTGCATGGTTTGCAGAATCTTAGTGCTCTGATCAGGGAGTGAACCCAGGCACTCTGCAGTGGAAGCTCGGAGCCCTAAAACTGGATCCCCAAGGAATTCTCTAAAATGCTCTTTTCTGCTTTAACTTTATTGATTCAACTAGAGTTGAATTTGAAATTATTATAAATGAAATTTCCTAGAATAATAAGTGACATATAGACATTATATAAGATGGTAACATATTTAAAGAAGAGTTTTTAACATTATTAATATCTAGACCTGATGCTGGGAAACACTGAAGACAGGAGAAAGGGTGACAGAGGATAAAGTGTGGATGACATCACATCCATGATTCAAAGGACATGTGTTTGAGCAAACTCCGAGAGATAGCGAAGGACAGGGAAGTCTGACCTGCTGCAGTCCATGGGGTCGCAAAGAATCGGACACAACTTAGTGACTGAACACCACCACGACCTAGAATCTTATCAAAAGAGACCTTAAAAAATAACAACGACCACATGATAGAAAAGAATGTTGAGGCTTTACCGTGCAAAGTACTGTAGCACAAACTGATGCATGACTACTTCCTCCTGTGCTATCAATAAACATGTAATACATGTGAGCTGCAGGGGCAAGAAAGGAGCAGATGGCAGCTGTGTATCGTGCTGATTACAGAAAAATGACAATGAATGATGTGAATGTTAAGAGATGAGTCCAAGGCTCATGAAAAGAAAGACGAATATTATTATTTTTCTGGATGAGGCAAACTTTTGAGAAAGCTGTTTCAGGCACTGACTTAATAATTAGTTTTGTGAGAAGGCTCTCATAATAAAGCCCTATGAAAGTTATTTAGAAATCTGTCTTTCCACTTTTTTGAGAAAGAGGCAAATAACAATTGGAGCATTCTTTAAGGGAACAATGTTTTAGTAAATATCTTGGGAAAGCTCCTTTTTGAATAATTAGACTTGTAGAAGTAAAAAGGATTTTGTTGTTTAGTTGTTAAGTCGTGTCTAACTCTTTTGAGACCCTATGGACTGGAGCCCACCAGACTCCTCTGTCCATTGGATTTCCCAGGCAAGAATAATGGAGTGGGTTGCCATTCCCTTCTCCAAGGGATATTCCTGACTCAGGGATGGAACCAGTGTCTCCTGCATTGCAGGCGGATTCTTTACCACTGAGTCATCTGAAAAGTCCCAAAAAGGATTTTAGAGATCACGTAATCCGACTTATTTTTACTTTTACACATGAGGATATTGAAACCCAAGAAAGTGGTGACAATCACTTGTGTTAGCTGTGGCTACAGTGAACTTGTAGTTTAGATAACAGGCACAGACAAAAAGACCCTGAGTCCTCAAGTAAATGCTAACTTCCGTCCATTATTCACTGATTCCAAACTTGGCTGGGTATCATGATCACTTGAAAAGACTGATAATACCTTCCCACTGCTACTGCTAAGTCACTTCAGTCGTGTCCGACTCTGTTCAACCCCATAGACAGCAGCCCACCAAGCTTCCCTGTCCCTGGGATTCTCCAGGCAAGAACACTGGAGTGGGTTGCCATTTCCTTCTCCAATGCATGAAAGTGAAAAGTGAAAGTGAAGTCGCTCAGTGGTGTCTGACTCTTAGCAACCCCATGGGCTGCAGCCTACCACGCTCCTCTGCCCATGGGATTTTGCAGGCAAGAGTACTGGAGTTGGGTGACATTGCCTTCTCCAGGCCCTCTCCAAACCCTGTGCAGGAGATAAATCTATATCAAAAACAAAATCCTCACAATTCAGAATCAGATGGTACTTAAACACAAACTTGGGAAAACGTAAACAGAATTTGATAATGTTGAAGCATATAATTCCTTTTATAAGATTTTAAGAATAAGAACTGAAAGTTGTAAATGCTTGGCAACTTTAGTTTTAGTGGTTCACAAAACCTGGCTGCTGGCTATGCTGGGTACCTGAAGCTTTCCAATATTGTGGATGACCCTCCTGGGAGGGGTAGGACGACTAGCAGGTCATGAAGGCAGGGAGATTTCAGGTACTGAGCACTAGGCTGTATCCTGGTTCTCTATCACTTTATCGTGAGTTATTCTTTGTTTTCTCACCTTTAAAACAGGGACTATCATGAGAGCAGCTGCCTCTTGTTGTAATTGGTCTCTTTATGTAAACATTCTATTTCCTCAAACAGTTCTACTGGTCTTTCAAGTGTAAGGACCATAATTCATAACTTCCCATATTCACTACCATTTGAAAGTGCCTTGCTTATTTCAGGAAGTATGGAATAGCTGGGCTTTCCAACTTCTCTGATAGGATTTCAACCAAAGAATAAGCTATCTATAGTTGTTCCACTCTTGGCTGTGAATGAACAAACTGAAATAATTAACCAGTAATGGAGGCTGAAGAATGAAAATCTAGAACTTCTTGTAAAAACCAGCTGGGTGCTTTTCTTGCTCCCTGGCTTAAAATTGTACAGTGAGACCCTCTCTAAACACATACAGCAGAAGAACTCAGGAGCAAAGCATTTTTTTTTTCCTTCACCAGCATGCCTAGGAAGACTTCCTGTGGGTCTCCCCCTCTCTGAAGCTCGTGGCTGGCAGGTCTTGTCATTTGGTGTTTTCTGACTTACTTTGTTATCTTTTATTTCTGTTGTTGTGTTTAGTCCCTAAGTTGTGTCCAACTCCTTGCGACCCCATGGACTGCAGCATGTCAGGCTCTTCTGTCCTTCATTATCTCCTAGAGTTTGCTCGGATTCATGTCCATTGAGTCGGTGTTGCTATCTAACCATTTCACCCTCTGCTACTGCCTTCTACTTTTGCCTTCAATCTTTTTCAGCATCAGGGTCTTTTCCAGAGAGCTGGCTCTTTGCATCAGGTGGCCAAAGTAATGGAGCTTCTCCATCAGTCCTTCCAATGAATATTCAGGGTTGATTTCCTTTAGGATTGACTGGGTTTATCTCCTTGCAGTCCAAGGAGCTCTCAAAAGTCTTCTCAGAACCACGACTTGAAAGCATCAATTCTTCTGTGCTTAGCCTTCTTTATGGTCCAACTTTCATATTCGTACATGACTACTGGAAAAACCATAGCTTTGATTATATGGACCTTTGTCAGCAAAGTGATGTCTCTGCTTTTTAATACACTGTCTAGGTTTGTCAAAGTTTTCCATCCAAGAAGAAGGTGACTTTTAATTTCATCGCTGCAGTAACCATCCACAGTGATTTTGGAGCCCAAGAAAATAAAATTTGTCACTTCTTCCACTTTTCCCCTTCTATGTGCCATGAAGTGATGGGACCAGATGCCATGACCTTCATTTTTTTAATGTTGAGTTTTTAAGCCAGTTTTTTCACTCTTCTTTCACCATCATCAAGAGGCTCTTTAGTTCCTCTGCACTTTCTGCCATTTGAGTAGTTATCATCTGTATATCTGAGGTTGTTGCTACTTCTCCTGGCAATCTTGATTCCAGCTTGTGATTCATCAAGCCTGGCATTTCACATGATGCACTCTGCATATAAGTTAAAAAAGCAGGGTGACAATATTGTCTTATATGTCAGTACTGCCTTTCATGGTGAGGGTTAAGATGTCAGGTCAGGGGCTGCCTCAGAAACTGCCAGTGAGAGGCACAACATACAGAAGTAGGATTGGAAAAGCTAGAGGAGACAGCATAAACATTTGGACACAAATTTGAAGGAGGAAGACTTTGCATCATAGGAAAGGATGTAAGTGCATCTCTAATGAAGAGCACTATCAGTGGAAAACTGGGGTTATGAATTTTGGGAAATAAAATCATCATTAGCTTTTCTGACATGACAAATGTGGGATTCAGCTTCTTTGTATTGCATTTTCTTCTTACTGTACTCTATTATATTATTAATTATATTTAAAAATTTTCTCTTGGTTATTTTGATTTTTTCTATCCATAAATTTTAAGTAGTATTTTCTATTGTTTTCTTTTTTACCCTCTTCATCCTATTGCAACATTTTTAGATAATTCAAGATGATCACATTTTCAGTCTGTCACAGCAGTAAAAACAAGCAAACAAAAAAACAGAACATACTTTGTCCATTAATGGCTTCTAAGAGTTGAAATGTGAATATACGAATCTATGCCATTTTTAGAATGTTCCAATTTCAAGGACCAATGGATTTTCTCTCCCTTTTTTAGATCAGTTGTGCAAAATCATGTTCTCTTTAGTTTGGGCACATATGCATGGAAACTTTTCACGTATTTTCTTTCCATGCAGTTGCCAATGCTCTCCTTTTCATGTTAAAGAAACAAAAAGGAGTCCTATGCTTTCTTGCTTCTAAAATCATCCAACTTCTTAATCAATCATTGTTTGTTAAAGAAAATTTACATTGCTTTTGTTACAATGTTGAAGACATTCTTCTTGGAGTCCCATTCAGTTCAGTTCAGTTCAGTCACTCAGTCATGTCCGACTCTGCGACCCCATGAATCGCAGCACGCCAGCCCTCCCTGTCTATCACCAACTCCCGGAGTTCACTCAGATTCACGTTCATCGAGTCAGTGATGCCATCCAGCCATATCATCCTCTGTCGTCCCCTTCTCCTCCTGCCCACAATCCCTCCCAGCATCGAAGTATTTTCCAATGAGTCAACTCTTCGCATGAGGTGGCCAAAGTACTGGAGTTTCAGCTTTAGCATCATTCCTTCCAAAGAAATCCCAGGGCTGATCTCCTTCAGAATGGACTGGCTGGATCTCCTTGTAGTCCAAGGGACTCTCAAGAGTCTTCTCCAACACCACAGTTCAAACGCATCAATTCTTTGGCACTCAGCCTTCTTCACAGTCCAACTCTCACATCCATACATGACTACTGGAAAAACCATAGCCTTGACTAGACGGACCTTAGTCAGCAAAGTAATGTCTCTGCTTTTGAATATGCTATCTAGGTTGGTCATAACTTTTCTTCCAAGGAGTAAGAATTTGTACCAATTGCTTTAGGCCTTCTACAGAATAACTATCATGGAAATATTTTCAAATTATTGAAATTTTGGATTCAACTATGTGTTGGATGCTAGTCCTCTTATTTCAAGAATTCTTTTCTTCCCACCCCTTAATGCCCAATTTCAAATACTTTTTCAGAAAGAATTTGTGTAAGATAAAATTTCCAAGCCTTCCCATGTCTGAAAGTGTCTTTGTCTTCATGCATGATTGATAGTCTGAATACAGAATTATAGGTTCAAAGTCATTTTGCTCTCAGAATTTTAAAGATATGGTTATATTTTTTTAGCATTCATTGTTGCTGGTGAAAAACTTGATGTTAACCTGATTTATTATATCTTTGTAAGTAATCGTTTTTTTCTCTTCATGGAAACTTTTAAGATCTTCTCTCTTTTTCCTTGGGGTTCTGAATATTCATGATGATGTGTTTAGATGTGATTCTTTTTATTCATCAACCTCACCACTTAGTTGGCCCTTCTAGACTTTTCCACTCAGTAATTTTCTTTTATAATGGCTTAAAATTACTTTTTGCTATCCATTTTCTCTTTCTGGAACTTCTATAGTTATGTATTCATCTTTCTTTTACTTTCACTTTCATTCATCTTTCTGGATTGATCCCTGTATTTCTTTACTTTTCTCTCATCTTCCATCTCTTTTTAACTTTACAGTCTAGAAGATTTTTTTTTTAACCTTTTGGAAAAATTAGTTTTCATTTGGCAGTCTCTTACTTTCCATGAACTCTTTCTTGCTCTGATTGTTTCTTTTTTCATAATTGTATGTTTATTTTCTTAACTCTCTTTGAGAATATTAATTAAAATATCTATTGATTATATTCTGTTCTGTGAACTATTGCTATTTGTTATAGGTTCGGTTATTTTGCTTGTTCATACCAGTTCTTCTCCTTTATACTACCAATTCATCTCAAATATGACCCTTGTCAGTCATAGTTTTATGACCAAGGGACTAGGTTAACATACATAGGTAGATGGCATGGATTCCTGTGGCAGGTGTATAGGCCAGGTTCCTCAGTATACCTCCCCTTGATTGTCAGTCTTTCAACATTTACTTTTGGATATCTGAGAAGGAAGCGCACAGTCTCTGGATCACTGCAGATCTTTACTCTGGGAGAACTAATAACCATTTAGAAGTTTTAGTTCTTTCTAGGCATTTCTTTCAAGCTCTTTATAGAACAGATCTTTGTTTTTAGCTTGAGAATAAGTGCCATCACCGCACACAAGGAGAGGATATGCCAACTTGAAATCCTTCATCACCTTGATATCTGCTTCATTTTCTACTTTCACTCTTGAAACCTATTGACTTTGAGCTTAAAATCTTTCTGGAAATTCTACTTAAAGAGCAGTTTCCGCCTCTGTTCCAGCCTTCTCCTGAGCATGTCCTGGGCTTGGTTGCCACCACTCCAGCTGATCATCAGTAGGATCCCAGAGAATTATGTCAAATCTTTGGTCTACTACTTCTCATTCCATCTTGTATTTATTTACTGCCATTACAGTTGGATGTGGAGGGATGAGGTAGAGAAACATGCTCAATTCACCAACTTGAATAAGAACTCAAACTTAGGTCTTCTGATTGGTTTTATTACCTTTATACCTAAAGATATGGACATCATATTCAGTTCTTTTGCTTATTTGGTTTGTGTCTTAGATATACTATTTCACCTCTTTGTGTCCCAAATTTCTCAACCATTATTTAGGGAGAATGATAGTGACCATATATAGTTGTAATAAAAATTAGGAGAATAGTATCAGTCATATAACAAGTTCAATGAGGATGTTTTGAGTGTGTATAGATAATATATAATACACAATAAGCACCCAATAAATAATAACTAAAAACACATGATTCAAAGCATTCAAGTAAGTCCTATAAGTAAGTCCTATATTTAGTTCATAGTTGGGCATCTAACCACCAAAGTACTTTATTTAAATTCCAATGGGAATATTTTAAATGTACTTTATAGGCTTACTTAGTTATTATTTCTAAATCAAAAGAATTGGCACATGCTATCTTTCTCTGAAAAATTACTATCAATGGCTGGCTTGTACCTTTTGTATAACATTATAAAATATTTTTATAAAACAGTAGGATCTTGAAAAAAGTCATTCAGAATAAAAAACTGCACATTATTAGATGGACAATTTGACTTGAAGAGCTATATGAGTAAGAACTAAGAGAAAAAAGAAATTTAATGACTTAAAAAATTGCTAACAAAAAAGAACATTTTCACTTAGATAGTGTAGCCACGCACTAACATAAATGACTTGTTTAATGAAGGCACCAGGAAACTCAAGGTATAACATTGTTATTATATATTTTAAGGTAGATTAGTGTTCACATTTATTTTCTCTGACAGAATACACTTTGTTCTTAATTTTTCCTCCCTAGCAATTAAAAAAATTGTCTTTGGACATATTATATAACTTTTCTGAACCCTATTTTCCTCATCTATCAATGAGTAAAAATATTTGTTCTTTTATAGAATTGTTATTTGAATAATGGGTCAATACAGGTGATCTCTTTGTACTGGTTTTCTTGACAAGGGAGTTTCTACCCCATTTAGAAACGGCCATATTCAAAGAGGTCATATAAAGAAGACTGGATGTGTTTGAAAAATAAACTGTCCTCTTGTCATTTAAAATTGAAACAATGTATCTCAAAATTATTCCAGTAAAGGAAAACTGTAAAATAAGACATTAGTCAGCTACTTTTGGGAAAGCAGCAAACTCAAAATACATTTTTCAGGAGGACAATCATCTATTATCAAACTCTTAAACCCTAGCACTTTTAAGATGTGTGCTGGACTTAACTTTGAAAAAGGATCATCTTCAAGAGCCCCGAAATACAAAGACTGTATACTTGTGGGTGAAGAAACGACATTCTGATTGACCTTACTTCATTTTATATTTATTGGTTCTTTTTCTTTTTTTAAAACAAAACTTATTTTCTCCACAAAAAATATACAGATCTTCTCAAGGAAGGTGTGACCTGATTACCAAAAAGCCTTCCAAGAACAAGAAGCCAGACAGATGGAAGACATTTGTCACTATGTAAAGTTTTGGCAGGCTTCTCTGGACATGTCAGCTGCAAAGTAGTGTGGGGGAGGAGAACATTTTCTTGCTTTGAGACAGACTGTCGTCAAGTTCTTTAAGATACTCTAGAGGCGATCAGACTGTGTTCTCGATTCTCTTCTACTTCTTGTAATGATGGGTTTGAGCTAAATGATTAGAGATCATTGGGTGGGCATTTCTGAGGACAAGAAGCCCCAAATGAGGAAGTTACCCAAAGATGATTGAAAGATGAATCTAAAGTCTTCTACAGTTATATGGAAACAGAAAGGAAATTGTTCTTTGTCCCCTTTAAAAGTCTCTGTTCCTTGATCCTACCCCATTAACAATGAACCTGTGACATGTGCTCTTCCTTTCATGTACTATTTATAAAGAAGTCATTTTAGTTAAATGATTTCTATATTTCTCATTATTTTGCTTTTTATTTATACAATTCTGTTTTAAAAATCTCTTCCTGATGCTATGTATACAACCAGTCTATTTCTCTACTGCTGCCTAGTACTCTATTGCTGCAAGGTGACAGTGAAGTCGCTCAGTCGTGCCCGACTCTTTGGGACCCCATGGGCTGTAGTCTAACAGACTCCTCTCTCCATGGGATTTTCCAGGCAATAGTCCTGGAGTGGATTGCCATTTCCTTCTCCAGGGGATCTTCCCAACCCAGGGATCGAACCTGGGTCTCCCACATTGTAGACAGACGCTTTACCGTCTGAGCCACCAGGGAACTGGTATATTGCTGCATAGTATGTAGAAATTGTCTAGTTCCAGGGATGGACAGATTGTCTTCGGTTCCTTGCCATTACAGTGACATTGTGGTAAGCTTATATGCCCCATTAGGGACCTGTGTGAGAATTTCCTTGAGAGATAAACTGAAGTGCAGGATTTCTGGGTCACAAGGAGGGGTAAATGTAATTTTACAAAATATTGCAAGATTGCTCACTAGACAAGCTGCATCAGTCTACATATCCAATAGCAAGGCATAAGGGCTCCTATAGCCTCATATTCCTGCCAATATTTGGCATTATACAGCTTTCTAAGTTTTTGTTAGTTTAATGAATGTAAAGTGACATCTTACTATTGTTTTAGTTTGCATTTCTCTGATTACTGATTAGCTTAAGTATCATTTCATGTACTTGTAAACTTGTTGGGCTTGCTCTTTATTGAACTGCTTGCTTATAGCCTTTGCCTGTTTCCTACTGTGATTTCTATATTTTTGTTGTATTTCAAGAGGTTCTAGATATTATTTCCTTGTCAACTTTAGACAGTTCAATATAGCCCAATCTGTTATCTTTCAGGTAACTTTGACCATAATATTTCCCCTTGAGTGGAATTTTTTAACATTTTTGATGTTATTTACTTAATCAAAATTTTACCTTACAGTTTATAGTTCTTGGTTTTATTTATGAGATCTTTCAATGCCTTGCCTCAAAATTATTTTCTTATAATCAACTAATACTTTAAAGTTTTACCTTTTACAATTGGATCTTTAACACTGGGAGTTCACCTTTGCACATGGTATTTGCTAGGGATCCACTTATTTTTATCTATTTAGTGATCCAGGTTTCTACTCCTATCAGCCTTTATCACACATACAAGTGTCTTATGTGCATATGTATGTCTCTGAGTTCTCTATTTTGTTTTTGCACTGCTTCCCCTGTGTGTTGTCTGTCCCTAGTCAGTACTATTATGTTTTATTTCCATGGTTGGGTAGTACGTCTCAATATTTGCTTTGGCAAAGCCTAAAGCCTCCTTCTTTCCCCTTTTCACAGCTTCTATTTTTCTACTTAAAGAAAGCTGTCAAGTTTCTAAAAAAAAAAAAAAATCGATATAGAATTTTGATTGGTTCTGCATAAAATTTATAGCTCCATTTGATGGGAATTGACATTTTTAATACAGTAACTTATTCCCTGAGAGCATGTGATGTATTTCCATTATTCAGATCATCTATTTTGTCCTTCATTAGAGTTTCAAATTTTCTCCATAAAAGTTTTGTGTATTCTTGATTAAGTTAACTACTAACATAATGGGTTCTGTCCTATTTTAAATGGAATATTTTTAGTTATAACTTTTTGCTGGAAATTGTTCGTGTATATACAGATTTTTGAACACTGATCTGGTATCTACCAACTTTACTGAACTTTCTTATTGTTCTCATATTTGTCTGTTGATTTTACTGCTAACTAAAGGATCATATTATCTACAAACAATGACAGTTTACTCTTTTCTCTTCAGATCTTTACATCTCATTTTTTGCCTAGAATTCTTGAATTGCTTGTGACTTTCAGTAACTATGTTAAACAGCATCAGTGATTACAAACATTTTTGATTTCAAGAGAACATCTTAAAAGAAAAAGTTTTTCCTTCAAAGTATAGAGTTGATAGAAGCAAATTTTACTAAGTTAAGCATTTCCTTCAACTTCTAGTATATCACTAAAAAAATATAGGGTGTCAGAACTTTTAACTGTCATCTTTCAGGTAACTTTTAGAAAATAATTAATGTTGTTGTTTAGTCACTCAGTTGTGTCCGACTCTTTGTGGCCCCATGGACTGCAGCACACCAGGCTTCCTTGTCCTTCACCATCTCCTGGAGTTTGCTCAAACTTATGTCCACTGAGTTGGTGATGCCATCCAATTATCTCACTCTCTGTCATCCCCTTCTCCTGCCTTCATTCTTTCCCAGCATCAGGGTCTTTTCCAATGAGTCGGCTTTTCGCATCAGATGGCCAAAGTACTGAACTTCAGCTTCAGCATCAGTCCGTCCAGTGAATATTCTAGGTTGATCTTCTTTAGGATTGACTGGTTTGATCTCCTTGCAATCCAAGGGATGCAAGACTCTTCTCCAACACCACAGTTTGAAAGTATCAGTTCTTTAGCACTTCTTTAAGATCCAACTCTCACATCCACATGTGACTACTGGAAAAACCATAGTTTTGACTAGATGGACCTTTGTTGGCAAAAAAATGTCTCTGCTTTTCAATATGTTGGCTACATTTGTCATAGCTTTTCTTCCAAGGAGCAAGCGTCTTTTAATTTCATGGCTGCAGTCACCATCTGCAGTGATTTTGGAGCCCCCCAAAGTCTGTCAGTGTTTCCATGTTTTCCCATCTATTTGCCATGAAGTGATGGGACCAGATGCCATGATCTTTGTGTTTTGAATGTTGAGTTTTAAGCCAGCTTTTCTACTCTCCTCTTTTACCTTCATCAAGAGGCTCATTAGTTCCTCTTCGCTTTCAGCCATAAAAGTGGTTTCATCTGCATATCTAAGGTTATTGATATTTCTCCCACCAATCTTGATTCCAGCTTGTATTTCATCCAGGCTGGCATTTTGCATGATGTTCTCTGCATATAAGTTAAATAAGCAGGGTGATAATGTACAGCTTTGATGTATTCCTTTCCCAATTCTGAACCAGTCCATTGTTCCATGTCCAGTTCTAACTGTTGCTTCTTGACTTGCATACTGGTTTCTCAGGAGGCAAGTAAGGTGGTCTGGTATTTCCATCTCTTAAAGAATTTTCCTCAGTTTGTTGTGATCCACACAAAGTCTTTAAGGTAGTTTTTTTTTTTTTTTTTAATTCTTTTGTATCCATTCTGCATTTATTTGCATATTTCCTGTCTGCATATTTTCTCTTTAATTCTTGAGTCTTCATTTATTTTCTCAAAGAAATTTAGTTTTTTATAACTAAAATTTTTCACTATTTTGAAATATTTTTAGACTTTCAGAAGATTAGCAAAGATAATAAAGTTTCCATTACCTTACCTAGGTGAATACGCTTCACCAAACTTCCTATAACATTAACATCTTCCATGAAATGATCAAAATTAAGAAACTCATATTAGTACAACACTATTACCTAAGTTACAGATTCTATTCTGATTTCCTCAGTTTTTCCACTAATGTTCTATTTCTCTTCCAGGATCCAAATAGGTTATCATATCTTATAAACTGAATTATGTTTCCCCAAAATTCACACATGGAAATCCTAACCCTCAGCACCTCAGAATGTGACTGTATTTTGAGACAAGATCTTAAAAGAGTTAATTAGCTTGTTAGGATGGGCCCTAATCCAAGATGTTTGTGTCTTCATAAGAAGAAATTAGGACACAAGAACACACAAAGATCGTATGAAGACACAGAGAGATGACAGCCATCTACAAATCAAGGAGACAGGCCTCAAAAGAAACCAACTGACACCTTGCTCCTGGACTTCTAGACTCCAGAATTATAAAAAATAAATTTCTGTTGTTTAAGCCATCCAGTCTGGGTACTTTGTTATGGCAGCCCTTGCAAACTAATATATCACTTGCTTTTCATATTTCCTTAGTCTTCTCCAATCTGTGAGTTTCTCAGTCATTTCTTGCCTTTAAACCATATTCTCTTACATTATCAACTACCAATTGACACTTTTGAAGTATGCTGGTAAACTATTTTGTTGAATATCCCTTAATTTGAACTTGTCTAATGGTTTCTCTTAAGACTGAGGTTAGGGGCACTTGGGAAGAAAACTACAGAGGGAAAATGCCCTTCTCACTGCATTATACCACAGAGTACATAGTATCAATATGTCTTTTTACTGGTGATGTTAACCTTGGTCACTTAGATAGTGTGGTTTCTCAGGTTTGTCCATTCTAAAGTTACTATTTTTTGTTTTCCATACTTTATTCTAAATGAATCACTAAGTTAAGCTCACACTGAAGGGGAGGTGAATTCCCTTGTTTAATGGATTCAGAATTGCAGTTCTGCAAGATGAAAAGAGTTCTGGAGATTGTTTGCAGAACAATATGACATACTTAATACTTCTAAACTGTGGGCTTCCCTGGTGGCTCAGAATCTATGGCAAATGAATCTTTACTGGTAAAGAATCTGTCTACAGTGGGAAGCCTGGGTTTGATTCCTGGTTTGGGAAGATCCTCTGGAGGAGGGAACAGTTACCCCACCAGTATTCTTGCCTGGAGAATTCCATGAACAGAGGAGCCTAGTAGGCTGCAGTCCATGGGGTCACAAAGGATTGGACATGACTGAGTGACTGACAGTTTCACTACTAAACTACATTTAAACATGGTTACGACGGTATGTTTTATTATATTTATTTCACCACAATTAAAAAAATTAAAAAGCAAAAATAAAAACAAAAACAAAAAACAAGTAGTGCTTCTTTAGTTCATGCTTTTCTCCTTGCATTCCATCACAGTCAGCTGGAAAAAGCCAGATAGTACTCTCTGCATTTTACTTATAACATTCCTTGGCCATATCCACAAGTTCATTTGCTCACAGGTAACAGCTTTGCCAAACTTCCAACTATTATACAACAAAGGTTGCTTTTTTCCCCCTGTCTCCAGTATCACTTCTACATTGTCCTTTAAGACTCACCATGTTCTCGCTTTTATTAACCATTTCTTTTAAGGCCTTTCCAGCTTCCGCCTCTGCCTGGACCCAAAGCCAGTGCCATAAGTTTTAGGTTTTTGTCTAACCTTGTTCTGATCATCTATTGTTTGGAGAAAACCACTGAGGGCAGCTGGTCTACCAGCATCTGGTTTTTATCAACTCTTTAATTTTGACTGAACTTCTGCCCTGATTCCCCTTCAATGTTGACTAATGGGATGTTACTGTCAATTTCTGTAGTGATGAAAAAGGAAAAATATTGCCCAAGGTGACATGGTGAAGAAACAAAAGCAGAATTTCAAAACTTTCTGTCAACCTATCCAGTTTTTCTTTCCATTCATTAGCCCATAGCAGTCCATGATGGTTTTCTGTTTGCTCGGGTTTTCACTCTCTCTCTCCCTTTTTGGTCATGGTTTTTAAGCTACTATTTGCATCTCTCTAGCATCTGCCATTTTCCAGGGTTAATTTTTGGGGTGGGCTGATTTAGGGGCTGAGGGAAAATATTAAAAAGACACAGACAATGGAAATTTTGCCATGGGAAAAACAATCATTAAAAACCAAATATTATAATAGAGAGTACTAATGGTATGAAAAAGGTAAGCATAGCATACCATGCAGAGAATAGAGAAGTAGTTTCTAAATGAGACTTGTAGTTTATGAAAGGTTTTAGAAAAGAGCCAGAGAGAGGCTATAATAAGGAGAGCACAGCTTAGGCAAAAGGACTTCAGGTATAAAGGTATCTATAACAGAATGATTTTCTGAGATAACATGAATTATTTAGGACCTCTCAGACTAATTCTGAATTGTCTAGAACAAAGAATGTATGTCAGTGAGTGAATGGAGAAGTCAGAAACAAGAGGGGCCTGGATATAATGTTATACCAAGGAACTTGGATTTCATTCTTCAGGAGAGTGGGAAATACTGATTTTAAGCAGGTAACTGTGAGGATCATATTTACATATTTTAAAGATTAAATAGCAGCATTTGATGCTTAAGCTTTAGGGCCCCCTGCTTGCATGGGGAACTTTCTAAGGTCCTGGATCAAGCACTAACAATGAATTTTGTGGTCAGCAGTTTTTTTTTTGTTTTTTGTTTTGGTAAAATTTGCAAAAGGAATATATTACTAAATGGTCTCTTTCTACTATAATTTTCCCTCCATTACATTTTCCCTGGGCTGTGGGCATTTTTGGAAATTGGTTAAGCAGAAGTTCTGAATTATTTAACAATACATACTAAATTAGTTTGTCATCACGTCTAAGTTATCACTAGCCATCCTGGTACAGAAAAGCCTTCTAGTAATGAAATTACTACCCATTCAGCAGTAGTCACACAAACACGTAAGGCCAAAGGGTCATATTATGATAAAAATAAATATTAATGATTTTGTACTTGTTTCTTAAAGAAGGACGCTAAACCTTTCTTAAAGAAGGGCCAACAAATCGACACCTTCATTGGAGCAATGCCAGGCAGGACCAAATAAGTAAACTATAACAGAAATTTTTTAGCTCCATGAGAGATGAAGAAGGTCTGAACGAGGCAGGATTAGCAGAAATGGAGGGGAAGGGTCAAGGTACCTGAAGGGAGTAGAATTTAAGGAACTTGACAAATTGTTTTGATTTGGGGGATGAATTTCATAACAAACAAGTTATCTACCAGGTAACTGTAAGGACGAAAGCCCATACACAGATAGAGAACGTTAGGCAAATTCCAAACCTGGTTGGCGGATGAATCTTGTTTCGGCCTTGAGGCCTTTTAGAAGTAAAAGAAACAAGGATAGAAAAAAGCTAGTCTGCAGGTCAACTAAGCACCCAAAGATTTGGGGAACGTTATCTGCTATATTTTCCATTCTCTGGAGACCACTTACCAGTCTCTTTTTGGCCCTCGTCTTCCAGTCTTGAACCCACCAAACATCAGCAACTTCCGGCCCTCAGCGCTTCCCAGTGGTGTCGGCTCACCGGATGTGGTAGCAGCACATCCGCCTCAGAAGAGAGTGCTCAGGAGAGCGGCGCAGGCTTAGTGTGGGTCTTCCCAGGCCCAAGCCCTGTCAGTGCGCATGCGTGAGGCTTTTAGTTTTTGAGCGTCTGGTTTGCACTTGGCTGCACGGTTTTCGCCACTCGGAGAACTTTCTCTTCCAACTTAGTCTCGCAGACTTCCACTTCCCCTGCAGAAAGTGCCGGTGCCTTCCCCAGGGCTTTGTAGCTCCCCAGGCGCCAAGGCCCAGGTACTAATGAAGATGAGTCAGCATTGATTTCCCAGCTGGTAAGCGCATGGCTCATTACCTTTGGTGGTTTTGCGTTGAGCCCTGGGAGCATTGTGAACTTGGTTTGAGGTCTGTGGTGACTTTTTGGTTGTCGTGTAGGAATGTGGAATTAAAAAAAAGAAAAGGCGGAAAACTCTAGCCCTTAAGATACCAGTTTCTTAAACCAGATTTCTCAGGGAAGGGACCAGAGGTAACTGCATCCTTCTGGAATCCCTAATTAGCCCTTGTTCCTAAGCCAGCTCTGGAGGGTTTTGAGATCTTCACTATTTTGTGACTAAAGTGTAGCGGTTAGTGGAAGAAAACTTGTGGAATAGAAATATATATTTTTATTGGTTTGCTACTTACATTCCTAAGCTGTTCAAGAATATCAAAATGTAGCGGACACAGTTCAGTGGGAAATTTTATGTCATAGAAGAAGATGACTGGTAACTTTGTGTGGATACAAAACGGCCCATAATTGTACCTTAAACCAGCGAATTAGAAATCTTACTTCAGTGAGGCCTATCCTGACCACCCTTTGAAAAAATCTTAACCTTCTCTGTACTCCCGTCCATCCCCCTTACCTACTTGAAGGTAGTTTTTTCCCCTCCATCTCACTTTTTAGTTTGTATTACTAAGTGTAATTTACTTGTTTATTATGTGTGT
Source organism: Capricornis sumatraensis (assembly GCF_032405125.1). Taxonomy (NCBI): domain Eukaryota; kingdom Metazoa; phylum Chordata; class Mammalia; order Artiodactyla; family Bovidae; genus Capricornis; species Capricornis sumatraensis. Next base: position 29,082,693 of record NC_091083.1, read on the forward strand.
GCTCAGTTATGTCCGACTCTTTGCCACCCCATGTACTGCAGCCCATCCGGCTCCTCTATTCATGAAATTTTCCGAGGAAGAATACTTATTTATTATGGCCATGGTTTATTATTTGTCTGACTAGAGTTAAACTTCGTGAAGGCAGGTACTTTTTTTTTTTCAGCTTAGTAATGTCAGAGGCCAAGAATAATTTTGGCTCATAGTAGATGCTTGATAAGTAATTTATTAAATGAATGAAAAGCTGAATATATTATTTTCAAAAGACGTAAGTAGAGTCTGGAGTGGGCTTGCCTGATTGGCATGAATATGTGGAACACAATTTTATGTGAAGTCCTGATTGGTGAAGACAGCAAGTCAACCAGTGTTTATAGAATGCCTGTTGTACCCCAAGTGTTAACTTTCCACATTCCCCAGAATTTAGCATCCATTCTCTATGAAATATTCCAATAGCTTTAAAGACGTTTTAAACCTTTGGGGTTTCTTGGGAGAGACCGTGGCTTCTCTTATCTTGATATGTATATATACCAGACAATAAATATGTGTTGAAAGAGCAAATAGTTTTAAGACGTTAGAAGAAGAGAAAGTCTACCCACTCCAGTATTCTGGCCTGGAGAATTCCATGGACTGTACAGTCCATGGGTCTCAAAGAGTCGGACACAACTGAGTGACTCACTTTTACTACTTGGAAATTTAGCTCTTTATTGCATGAATAGTATTTGTTTTATGGGATTATAGTCCACAGCGGTAGTATTTTGCAAACTGGAGCTATTTCTCTTAAGTTTTTTATGATAAATTTTTGCATTTTCCTTTGAGTGATCCTCTGAAAACTGAACTTACACATATCCTGGGTTGTCTGGATAACTAAATACCGATATCAGGTTTTGCTGTGCCTCTGTTTTTAAGTATGGTAGTACTAGGTAGTGTAGTATATACTTTGTCACAGGTTAATATGAAAAGAATGGAAACAGCCTTAAAAAGTAAATGATTTCTTCACTCTCGATGAAGCCCAAAAGACATTAACCAACTCTGTCAGAAAATTTCACAGTAGTTTAAAAGGAGAAAACACATGAGAAAAATGAGTCGTAACATGTGGTATTAGGCTTCCTGAATTAGCTGTTGTACCATATTCCTTTTCTGAGAGGTGATTTAGTTTGGCACAATGTAATCACTGATGTTTTTAAATTAATATTTTAAATGTAAAAATTTTTGGCTGTATAGCTTTTACATTTGTTTTGTTATTTTATGTGTGTGTGTTTTGTAGCTAGAAGAACTATAATACAAGGAATTTGAGGAAAGAGATGCTTTTTTTCTGATCCTATCTTCCCCTCTTAACTTATTCCCTCCTGCTCCCTTCCCCCAAACTTCCCATTCCTGGCCCTGCACTGGGGAGTAGGAGTAGAAAGAAATGAGATAAGGGCTTTAAAAAAATCTAATTTTGACAAAAGAGGTATTGGGAGCAAGTATTATTTCAGAGTCAACTTTGCTACCATGTCCAGAGTAATCCTGTCTGGAGGTCAGCCAATCAACAAATACTTATTGAACAGCTACTGTGTGCCAGGCATTATACAGAGAGCTGAAACAGAGAACAGTACAGAGCCCGCCTTTGGTGCTTACACAAAACTAATAACTTGCTGTTTCTGTTCTATTGTCTCTACCTACACTGGCACACTTTAGATGAGTATGAGTGGGCAATTTGGAGAATTTCAGTGCATTTTTGTGCTGATTTGTCTGATTTTTAGGTTAGAACACAGAATTAGAAATTGTAAAGACTCAGAGTAATTTGTTCTTCTTGTCTTTCTCTGTTTTAAGGGGTGTCATGAAAGTAGACATAAATCTTCAGAAGGTGGACATTGACCAGTGTTCAAGTGACGGCTGGTTTTCAGGAACTCACAAATGTCACCTTAATAATTCAGAGGTAAGAAAATGGAGATTCAGTTCTCAAATCAGAAGCTAAGAAACATATTACTTCTGAGTAGATTGTATTTGTGTGTGTAAGTGAACAAGAAGTATCTTACTGCGGAAAAAAATCTGTTATGCAGGCCTGACTGTTGCCAAATGAACTGAAAGAGGAGTAGACAATGAAATTTGTACAGAATAACTATTCATTTGGGGACTAAGAGAAGGCTGAAACTAAAATTATGTCTGAAGCTTGGCTTTAGTCAAAGTCACACTATTGTTCAAAATGAGCTGGAAATTAAAATAGCCATGAAGTGAGAAACCATCCCAATAGGGGTCAACCAAATTATGCTCATTTTATGGAATATGATGGTTTTTGAAACATTGATGCTATTTGTTCAGACACCCTGCCATCTGTCAGAAAAGCAATAGAGAAAGTATAGCCAGGAGATACTGAGAAGAAGGAGAAAACTGTTCGCAGGAAACTGGAAAGGAGATGTGTGTATTTGGTGTGTTTTTTGCAATGTTCAATTCCTGTCCATACTTAATTCATGGAACTCCAGTTGGCAAGGACAGGCAGAGAAATCATACGTCTGGAAATAAGACTGTCACTTGTCTTTAAAAAAACATTTTTTTAAAAAAATTGAATGAAAGAGTCTTTAAATTCTGTAGTGCATCACAATGGTCAAATTTAACACAGATGATTTCATATAATCCCATAATAACCCTTTTATCCTCTACCCCCATATTGCCTCTTCCCTCATTCCCTCTCCTCACTGATAATCACTAGTTTGTTCTCTGAATCTGTGAGTTTGCTTCTTCTTTTTTTTTTTTTTTACTATAATCGCTAGTTTGTTGCATTTTTTAGATTCTACATTTAAATAATATAGAGTATTTGTCTTTCTCTGACTTACTACACTTAGCATAATGCCCTCCAAGTCCATCCATGTTGCTGCAGATGGCAACGGTTCATTCTTTTTATGGCTGAGTAGTATTCCATTGTGTGCTTGGGTGTGCTCAGTCACTTCAGTCATATCCTACTCTTTGCAACCCTGTGGACTATAACCCACCAGGCTCCTCTGTCCATGGGATTCTCCAGGCAGGAATACTGGAGTGGGTTGCTGTGCCCTCCTCCAGGGGATTCTTTACTGCTTGAGCCATCGAGGAAGCCTGTATATACATGTATATAATATATGCCACGCCTTCTTTGTCCATTCATTTGTGGATGGACACTTAGGTTGTTTCCATATCTTGGCTATTGTAAATAATGCTGCTATGAGTATTTGGGTGCTTGTGTCCTTTTTAGTTAGTATCAACTGATATTCTGTAATTTCAGAGGTGACATGTGATAACATCATTTTATTTTTAGTAATCTTATTTCTCAAGTCCCCAAATACTCTAAAACAAATGTACACTAAAACTCCTGACCTTAAATACTTCAGCTGTCTCTATTTTGAGTCCATGAATTTATGAGGAAAGTCAGCATGATTTATTGAAAATAGGGGATATTCCTATAAATGTAGTAATCTACATCTTCAATTTGAATTTTTGCTACATTTCCCTGTAGCCCACCATGACCCAAATAATCTTTCCCAGTTCCATCCCTACATCCCCCCTACATTCCACACACACCTTCATCTGCCCTCTGTTCTTCCCACCGCAATATCCCTCAACCCTCTCACCCCCTAATCTCCCTAGGAACCCGCATAGTCCCTTATATCTCTCTGAGCCCATCACATAGTCCCACCATGTTCCCACGGCCCCCACTTCCTCAGTAACCCACACACCCTGACTCCCACGTCTCGATATACTTCCACATAGCCCACCCTCCACCCCGCCCTCATTGCCTTCGTTGTTCCCTTCTTCCCAATTGGGACCTTATTATGTAAATGAAGTATTTCTGTCTTGTCAGGTCACAGAGATCAGGATACTCTTTTCACCTCCGCTCACTATTTTTCTTATGGATTTGAACTTTTCTGAGTTCCCACTTCCCTTTGGATGGTTCTGGCGTTTCTAAACATATGAATTTCGGTCAGTGATTCAGTAAATGTCTTTAGCCTGACTATTGTCTCCATGCCAGCGGCATAGAGCTTCATAGCTTTGTCTTTTAGCCAGGGTGGAATTTTTCTCTGCATGAGTGTCAGATTGTGGATATTGATCTGTGTGTGCTCATTTCTGTATAGCCTCGTTTCAATGGTGTTCCTGGGGGGTTCAATCAGCAGTCTGTCCAGAAACAAGGAGATATTTGCTTATCAGTCTGTTACAGTTGTTGCTTTGCCTCCAATAATCTTGATGTAGTTTTCTTTTTCCTTATAGCACATCTGTTTATTTGACTAGGTGGTCTTATTGGATGGCTTTTTAGAAGATTGATTTATTTTCATTACATCAGGCTTATCAATTTTCTGTGGGTTGTGTCTTTTTAAAGCTGTCAAATAAACTAAATTATTTCAAGATAAAATATTATCCTCTGTTCTGGTAAACAGAGATTAGGGTGAAATGTGTAACTTTTGGCTTTATATATGGCAGCATTGTATTTATTCAATTCCTATAGGAAAAAAATGAAAAACTCACCCTCTAAGACAACCAACAGTTCAGTGAATCTCATTTGACAATGTTGTACGAAGGTTCAGTGATCAAAAAATAACATCAACAAACACTAAATCTACAAAGTGCCTGTTTGACTTAAACTCTGGATCCCTTGAGCCCCTCACTTGCCGAGGTCCTAGTGTTGGGAGTAGGAGATCTTGGTGTCCTAGGTTTGCAGCCTCTGGTGCATAGTCTGATGGACACAGGGCTGGACTGGAACTCTTTTCTGTGGGGCTTCTGTCAGGTTCTGGAGTTGGTGCTGGTCACTGTAGGCACTGCTGCTGGTCTACACCACATTCTCGGACTCAGGAGTAACGGTAGCCTTTCAGGTCCTTCTCTGTAGTGATGTGAATTGGAGACTAGGAACTGGCTTCTGACGTTTTTATTGCTTGGTAAAACTAAAACAAAGCTCGTGTTCAGGGTGTTTTTCATCTGCACTGGCTCTCTTTCGTTCCTTGTCACAAATCTTTTGTTACAGACCCCAAGGAGCATTGTGTTAACTGACTTGTTTTGGGACGTACTTGACATGATTGGTGTTTGTAAGAGGTATGGGTCCGTCTGGGCTGCCCAGATGACTCAGTGGTAAAGAACTTGCCTGCCAGTGCAGGAGACGTAAGAGATGTGGGTTTGATTCCTGGGTCGGGAGGATCCCCTGCAGAAGGAAATGGTAACCCATTCCAGTATTTTTGCCTGGGAAATCCCATGGACAGAGGAGCCTGGTGGGCTACAGTCATGGGGTCACAAAGAGTTGGACAGGATTTTAATGACTAAACAACAAAACAGGGGCCTGTCTATGAAAATCCACATCATTAGAAACAGAGACTTGCATCATGTTTACTGTGGGTTTTATTTTTAACCAATGTTTAACATTCTTCTCTCGTAAATACCACAGGGAGTAACAAATTTCTAAGTTGTAATGGAGGCGAGCTTTTCACTTAAAAAAATGATTTTTTTTTTTCCCAGTGTGTTGCCTTTTCAGCCTCTGAGGTATCTTAAACTAAATACAGAGTCTGATATTGGAAACAAATAAGTAGTAAGTAACCAGTGACAGAAGCTTCAAGAGCATTTTAGAAAGGCATGGGATGGTTTGTGAGGAAAATGATTTCTCAACAAGTTTGGGTTGTTACTGAGTTTAGGAGGCCAATAAGTGCTTTTTGAAGGGCATAATAAAATGAGATCTCAGTTGACACTGAGTTGAACCAGATTCCAGGATTATTTTGGCCATTTTTATAACTGATCCAGATCACTGCTACCTGGACTCGATCATGTTTCCCATGGCCATTTAAATAATTCTTGACCTATTTCATATCATTGTTTCATTTGGGTACACAGAATCCTCTCCTACAGAATAGTTTATTAAAAACATTCACATAAATTGCTATTTTTGTTTTAAAGATTTTTTTTTGCTTGTTTCCTTTAGAGGATTATTTGAAGTATGGAACAGTGACCTTGAAACTTTTTGGTTATATTCTATTAGTAAAAATGCTTTAAGCATTCACAGATAGTATTTGTATGTTTTTTAATCTGTAAAGTATATGCATCTTCTGTAATATATTTTGTATGTTATAAGAAAACTTAATTGGGTTGAGATAAAACTGAAACATTGTTTTAATGTAGATTATATTTTATAATAATAAATATTGTTGTTAGTTACAGTTGTGTCTGACTCTTTGTGACCCCATGGACTGTAGCCCACCAGGCTCCTCTGTCCATGGGGATTCTCTGGGCAAGAAGACTGGAGTGGGTTGCCATTTCCTTCTCCAAATATATCTGGTTACAATTTTTGAAAAATTTTCAGTGATAGTGTTGTGATTTATTATGCTTCACCATTTAAAATTTTAAAAAGTCTTAGTTTAATACTTAGCAGTGCAATGATTCAGAGGTCTCTAAGTTCAGTTTATTTTTATACTTAGTTTTAATGTCTGTCATAGTTGTAAATATGCCTCAGAAGGATATGTCAGTCCACATTGAAGAAGTAAATTGTTGACTGTATTTGCTAAATAACAGTGTTCATTTTTCAGTTTCCAATTTTGCAAAGTTTTTTTTTTTTTTTCCTGAAATATAGCTAGCAGTTTTTCATTTTACCTGATGTCAATTGGTCCCTGAAAACTAATTGGAAATCTGGGCATTTTAATATTTTAAAAGAATAGGTTAAGGATCCACTCAGACTTTCATGGGGAATATTTTCAAATAGATTAGGAAATTTTATTTCCAAGTTTAAACTGTATGGCTTTGTGAGTATTTATAGATTTTGACAACAAAGACCACGTAACACTGAAAACATTTCCAAATCCATTTTCAAAATGCTCACTTCAAAAGGCTTTCTCACGGATTATTAAAATGTCACATTTACTTTGAAGGAAGAGCTTATATATTTAAAAAATACCTGCTGCATAACACACTACTGACACCCACTTGTCATCACTGAGCAGGACAGCAAATTTAGAACACTTGCCTTTTTTTGTAAAGAGTGATGAATAACTAATCTTTGAGTTCAGAAATAAGTAGTTCTCTTTGAGATAATCAGAAAATCTTTGTGTGGGAAAAGTTTTTCCAGGTCACATACCATCTTACTGATATTATGAAGAATTGTAAATATTTTGCAATTTAAAATAATATACTCTGTAAATCCCCTTGGATGGTCAAATACAAAAGGTAATACTTTCTTTAGAAAAGTTCTGTGTTATGAGTATTATCATTCACCTGTCTCTAAAATTGTCCTGTTCTATATGATAGCCACAAGCTTCATATACCTATATTGAAAATCACTAAATAAAATTAAGAATTCAGGTGCTTGGCCTCATTATCCTGATTTGAAAAATAAAATAGCCACATGCAACTACTGGACACTGGACAGTAGTGAACAAGCCAGGCTTTTGAATATGGCCTAGCTTACAGTGCAGTCAAGCCACACAGATTGTTGAAACCTTTCAAATCCCTGAATTTCATTATGTGGGTGAATCATTTTCCTTAAATTCACTAAGGGACATTTAAGGACAAATTTGAAATGAATTTTGGCTAATGTAATCAGCCATATAATCTGCTGTATTAACTTAATTGAAAATTAATAATGAGAAATCAGCCAACTATTTTTAATGCCATTATTTTACACTGAAAACCGTAAAAAGTCTTCCAGTAAATGGAAAAAAGTAAATGCTGATAATCTTCTAGATATTTGCATTTCCATTGTGTTTGTAGTACCAATTCTGTTTTCTCTGATTACCCATACAAAATGTGATGACGTGAAATCCTACTCTTCTCCTTGGATGTAGGGTAGTGATCAGCTGCTCACTGGTGCCCAGCACAGTGCCTGGCACATTTATTGAATTAATAGAGGCTGCCGACTCTGTGTGTAGATGGCCTCCTTATAGAGTTACTGCTTTTGGTTTCTCCCCATGGAATTGCTCAAAATAAAGTTAAACTTTTTTTTTCTTCATAACAAACACACAGATATTTGAAGACTGCTGTCAGTATGCTTCTAAGTCTTTCTTTTAGGCTAGATGTCTTCTGATTCAGGCAAGTATGGCTGTTTTACTAGGTTTAATCAAAAGAGGCCATACCACTACTGTATAACTCTCCATTTCTTTTTTGAAGTTGTTTGAAGACCTAACTTGTTTGATTTCATTATATAGTCTTTTCTAAAATTAATAGAAAACTGATTATATTTTCAGAGTTTTCACTATGCTCCTGAGAGTTACTTGGACTAGATAGTCTGTATTGTTCCAAAACTAGGGCTAGGAAATATTATTTCAAAATATCTGTACTGAGATGCTTAACAAGTCAGTTAAAGGAAAACTGGGTCTGTCTTTTTTTATTTTATTTTTTAACTTTTTACTTTATCTTGGAGTATAGTTGATTAACAATATTGTGTTTCAGGTGTACAGTACAGTGATTCAGTTATATATATACATGTATCTATCCTTTTTCAAATTCTTGTTCAGAGCTGGCTCTCTTGTTCAGAGAAAGATGTTTCCAACAACAGAGCAAGGGGTCACCAGTGGCTGTTGCCATCTTGTGGCTAGGGGGAAGAGAGGGTAGAGAGAGGGAAGGAGGGAGGAATTTTGCAGGGCTCATAAAAATTTCATGCACCATTAGCTATATAGTTGAAGTAGGTGCCTCTTAAGTATCTTTGCAGCCCTAAGATTTTATATGTCTAGTATACTGTAAAGGAAACCACTAAACGGTATTTCCATCCAAAAGCAAAGCTCTGCCTACCCTTGCATTGGAAATACCTTGAATTCTCACACTACATGTGATCGTGCCTGCCAAACTCCAGATTTTCTTATTTTGCTCTGTGATGATAATAAAGCAAATGGTTGTTCATTATTGTCACCTTCATTCAAGCTAGCTTATGGGATTTGATTTCTGCTTACTCATTAAGCACTTTGGTAATGGTTATGCAGGACTAATACATTCTGATTGAAGTGAGACGGAAAAGCCAAATCATGTTTAGTTGACTTTAGATTGTGAATCTGGCATAATGTGAGCCAGAAAGGAGGCATAAGAGGAGTATTATTTTTTCCTCTAAATTGCTTCTTTTTCTTATGAGGGAATCAGATACTAGATACCATAGAGTAGAAGATAAATCCATTTTTCGACTATGATAAGGTCATGATATCCAGTATCTGCTTCTGAATAACGGTCTTTTGTATATATTCCATGTCACTGGATTGCATTACCAACCTTTTTGAACTTGATCTAATGTTGGGACCTTTGAAGTATCTGCTTCAGAATTTACAAAAAGGGAGCACATCCTGTCTGTTTAAGGTGAACAGACTCTTTTTCTTGATATATCTCTTTATCTGTCTACTTGAGCTATAAAAACATTAAATCTTGATCTATAGCTTTCTACTTTATCAACTTTATGGACTACCTAAAATTAAAAAAAAAACTGTTAACAAGATCTTATTCGTAAGATCTCTAATGAGTAATAGTGTAGGTAAAGGCACTTTTCATAATATTTGCTGGTAATTAAATTTTCTTCAGCACAAGTCTGAAAAGTCTATTAGATACCAGAAGTGAAGCATTCCTTTGATACAAGTTTGTTTTTCAATCTCTGTGTAAGCAAATAATTATTTAAAAATAAAAAATAAGACATCCATTTCATACTTACTTTTTCTGTGAGTTGCCTATTACTGTTATTCCTGTTTTCTTTTTAATTTTTATTACTGTTTTCTAGATGAGAAAATTAAGACTTAGAGTGGGTTAAGTAACTTGACTAGGGTCATAAAACTAGTAAGTGTTATTTTAGAAAGTTAAACTCTAGGAAGGTACTATGGGTGATATATGGTTGTTAGGAAAGAGAATCACTGAGGGGTAATGGCCCATGGGCTGATACTGTTAGTCTTGTGGTGTTACCCATGGGGGTTCAGCCAAGAGGCATGATAGAATTTGCATAACTAATTGGTTAGAAGCATTTCAATCAAGAAGAAGAGATCTAGCTCTCAAGTAGCCAAAACAGATTTCTGAGAGGGTATGGCAGGCTCACATGGAAATTTGGATTGGGATCCATACACAAGGCTTTCCATCTTGTGAGTGGCAGCAGCATAAGTTTCTTTCCAGGGGTGGTATTCTTGTTTCAGTGTATGGCAGTGACTTGCAGTGGTAGGAATGTCCAGTTTGAAATTGAACTCAAGGGATATCCATCTCCATAGATATAGATATAAAGGGTTTCCCTGGTGGCTCAGACGGTAAAGAGTCTGCCTGCAATGTGGGAGACCTGGGTTCGATCCCTGGGTTGGGAAGATCCCTGGGAAAAGGAAATGGCAACCGACTCCAGTATTCTAACCTGGAAAATTCCATGGACAGAGGAGCCTGGCAGGCTACAGTCCATGGGGTTGTAAAGAGTTGGACACGACTGAGTGACTTCTTTTTCTTCTTTCCTTAGATATTAAGTTGGTAAAGACTGTACACATTGTCTGGACATCAATTAAGAGGGCAGATGTGAAGGAAAGGGACCCTCTTCTTCCTAGCAGGGAATCAGAATACCAGTCAGAGTGTAGAAATGAAACAAGTGTGAATATGAAGGATTGCAACTCACTGGGTACTGGGATGCCGAAGAGATTATATATAAGTAAACTCTGTTGCTGAAGATAAACACTTAAAATACTCCCAGAGTTCTCTGTGATCAGAGGTTAGAGTGGGACTGAACTTAAAGGTAGGCACATATATATGCAGCATATGCAACTTGGCTAGAATAGGCTGGGGCAAGGAGATTGTCTTACATACAGCAACAGATATGAGCTCAAAGGACTAGATTTCTTGATCTTTTCAATGCGGTGAGAGAACATCTGATGAAATATGAAGTTACTGAACAGATTTGGAGTATGTAGCTAAATTTATAATCAGTCAATCAGAGAAAAAAATATCTTAACCTATTAAACCTTTGCTTTTGTCATTTCCAGTAGCAGAAAAATTGCTACTTGTCCAATTCTAGATACGAGAGGCAATCAGAATATACAGTGAGTGCCTGGGGGGGGGTGACTTTTTAGGGGTTAAATATAGCTTTGCATCATTAGCTTATGAGGAAAAAAAATCCCATCATGACAGCAAATCAGATCTAATCTGGCACTCCCTGTGCTACAATTATATAAAATATGGTGGAAACTTGTCAAAGCTTTCAGTGAGAAATGAGGCTACTGATGCTTGGCAGCCCCCTTTTTTGAGCACAGTGAAGAATCATGTTGCTTAGCTACAGTCCTTGGTTGATTTAGAAAGCTTTAACTGACTATATTATTATACAAGAGTTAAATGCTCTTCCTTGATTTTTTTTTTTTTCTAAAAGAGAAAACCCTCTTTATCATCTTTTTATTTTGGGGTATCTTTACCAAGTCACTTATATTTATTCACCCAGGATGAGTTTCGATTTAGCATTGTTTTCCCAAACCCAGGGTTTATAGATTGCAAGAGAACAAGTGGGTGGTTGATGATACAAGCAGAACATAAAGTATTGAAATAGCTTAAATGCTTTTGCTGGCAAAGTAATGTGCAAGTGTCTATTTCAGTTTTTTTTTTTGTCATTTGAAACTATTGTGTTTCCCTTCTTTTTCAGTTTATTCATAGTTTGAGTTGCAGTTATCTTTATAATGCACAATAATGTACAACATTTAATTATATTTTTGAATTTCGAAATATAAACTGACTTACAGGTATATGGAAAAATACAGGGAACAGTGAATGAAACTGATGAAGCAATAAGTGTAGGGGCTGGAATTGGAACCAAAACACTGTGAAAACAGAAGGATTAAGGAAAAAACAAAGAAGAACTGTCAGTGGAGAGGTTTACATCAGTTATTTGTTCATGAAGTAGAAAAGTGTGTAAAGGGGGAAATGTCAGATGTGTCAGAGACCATTTCAATGGGATAAAAATACTCAAGGACTCTTAAGTCTACAAAGGAATATTTTTTATACTGTCCTAATTATGTAGATATCCACTTTATTTTTATAACTCTTCAGGAAAGAGAGCTGACCCTTAGCAATGCTTTCTAACATCTTACCATAATTATTGTAATGAAGTAGATCTGTGCCCTAATTTTGATTATGTAACTATTCAGTAGATTTTACTATTGACTTGTCTGTATAATCTGTTTTACACTTGCAGAGGCACTTGTTTCCATCCTTATAGTTCCATGATCCCTGGAGAAAAGTCTATAGAGTTGATTCTGTATTTATGTTCAATAATAGGATGTTGGTTAATTGTCTCTATAAGTCTTGAAAGTGAAAGTGCTAGTTGCTCAGTCATATCTGACTCTTTGCAACCCCATTGACTGTAGCCCGCCAGACTCCTCTGTCCATGGAATTTTCCAGGCAAGAATACTGGAGTGAGTAGCCATTCCCTTCTCCAGGGGATTTTCCCCACCCAGGAATAGAACCCAGGTCTCCTTCATTGCAGGCAGATTCTTTACTGTCTGATCCACCAGGGAAGCCCATTCTAATTCTAATTCTGTTGAACTTAGAAGCTAAACCACTTGGTTTATGGATTTTGTTTTTATGGTCGTCTGCAAATCACCTTCATTTGTCACTTTTTGAAATGTGTTTGTGTAATATCATCATTTTCAAAGTGTGGTTCTGGAACCTCTCCAAGTGGGGAGCCGTTGGGATCCTGAAGACCCTGTTAAGGAAGTCTGTGAAGTTAAACCTTTACATAATAATTTTCATAATAACATGATTTGCCTTTTGAACTCTTATTTGTCTTATAGGTGTACAGAGGATTCATAAGATATGATATAGAAACAGATTAAATGCAGAAAGAAATAGGACAATCTAGTTGTCTTCTAATAAGCCTTTTAAGGAGACTTTTAAGGAGATTTGCAGAAATGTAAAACAATGATACTCTTCTTGCTAAGTTTTTTTTTTTTTGGAAGACTTATTTTTCATAAACACATTATGTTAGTGTGTTATGAAATTATTTTAAAAATGAATTTATACATATTTAAATTTTTTCTTCATTTAATATTCAAGATGGTAAATATCAATTGATGAAACCAGTATAAATAAAAGCTCTTTGATATTCTCAACAATTTTTAGGAGTGAAAGGGGTCCCAAGATGAAAAAGTTTGAGGGATCTAATTTAGCACATTTTTCAGCTCCTGCATGATTCTGACCTTGACTCTACTTCCTGGTTTCTATGCTTTCTCTTACTTCCTTCGATGATTCTACCTACTGTTTCTCACTTTGGCCACCTGACAGTTTCTGCATATCCTTGGAGTCCTAGGTTTTGCTCCTTTGTGCCCCCTTGGGAACTTGTTCCCACTTCAGGCAGAGCAAGTTGTCTTCTGTATGTTACGATAAGGCTTCCCTGGTGGCTCAGACAGTAAAGAATCTGCCTGCAATGTGGGAGATCTTAGTTTGATCCCTGAGTTGGGAAGATTCCCCGGAGAAGGGAATGGCAACCCACTCCCGTATTCTTGTCTGGAGGATTCCATGGACTGAAGAGCCTGGCAGGTTACTGGCTATGGGGTCACCATGGGGTCACAAGCAGTCAGACGGGATTGAGCAACTAACATTGATAGTACATTGTGCATATTTTTGTTTTAATACCTACAATGCTATGTTAAAATGACTTGGTTACTCTTGAATTATAATTGCTACTTTTATCAGATGCCTGCCCTATTATTGTGTCCTGTATATATGTGTATATATATATATATATAAAGGTGAATGTAATCCTCAAAACAGTCTTAGAAATACCTATTATTATTGCAGTTTTACAGATGAGGAAACTGAGGCTTAGCTACTTAAAAAACAATATAGATTACATCTTAATTAAGAATTTGAACTAATCAATTGCTGATGAAATTTATGAGCCTTTGAGACAACGGCTGTGGCCTTCTCATACATCTTATTGGTATGGCTGCTCCTGTAGTTTAAGTTCATGTATAATATTCTTTACCATTTGAGCCACCAGGGATATTTATTTTTTTTAGAGTATCTCTTACGGTAACTGTTTTCATCACTGTGTTACACCCATAAGAAAGATTTAGATTAATTCTATCATGACTTGGCAGGTAGTCCATCTTCTTTAGGAATGGAAGATTCTATGTACAGCCTGATTACTCAGGATATTCTTCCAAGTATCTGAAAACCTTTTTGGGCATTTAGATTGTAGGTCTAACTTTAATTTGTTTTACATTTTACTTCATTTATTTCATTTACTCATTGCAAGCAGTTCTAATTAAAAATGAATAAGGGTTCAATTAAAATGGATGGTTTTAGTTCTTAATAGAGAACTTCTATTTTCACAAATACTATAATCAGCTACTATTATTTTTAGAATCAAAGACTCTGTACATGTCACAATGACTTAGTTATGTGCTTTAGTTTCTATTGTTTTTCATTTATGATAGATGCATTTTATAAAAAGGGTATAAAGAATTCAGAGTAGGTGGTTCAACAAATTGACTAGTGATTATTCTCAATTCACCATTGTCAAGTATTTTTGTAGCTTATCTAGATTTGACAGAATGAATGAATACATGATGCTTTTAAAAACTACATTGCTTTCTTTTTGACATAAAAATAGAGAGCTCTACAAATACTATTCAGCTGCTGCTGCTGCTGCTAGGTCGCTTCAGTCGTGTCTGATTCTATGTGACCCCATAGATGGCAGCCCACCAGGCTCCGCCGTCCCTGGGATTCTCCAGGCAAAACACTGGAGTGGGTTGCCATTTCCTTCTCCAGTGCATGAAAGTGAAAAGTGAAAGTGAAGTTGCTCAGTCGTGTCCGACTCTTAGCGACCGCATGGACTGCAGCCTACCAGGCTCCTCTGTCCATGGGATTTTCCAGGCAGGAGTACTGGAGTGGGGTGCCATTGCCTTCTCCAACTAAATCCATGTAAATCCTCCTTCACAATAAAAGATTGTTTTCTTGGTAGGTTTTTCAGTCTGTGTAAATGTATAATTGTAACTTTGTCAAATTTTAGCCTTCCTTCTTATCTCTCCCACCGTTTCTGTCTTTTATTTGCCTGTCTTTCCTTATTTTCTTTATCTCTTCTGTGCTTTCCTTTTTCCTGTCCTGTACTCTCTTCCTTTCCCCCTTTCCTATATCTTGTCTTTCTTTTTCTTTAAAAAAAAAACACACCTTAATTCCTAGAAAGAGAAATGACAGTTAGAAGTTTTAATTTCCAATAAACGTTGGGCTAAGAAATAGCACAACTTTGTCTGAAGCATTTCTAGAGCCGTGACCACATATCTTTTAAAATATGCTCATACTTTTAGTGTCTGTTAATTGAGAAAAGCACAAACAATTCAGATAAACATAAATAAGATATTCTAATCACTTATTAAAATAGCCTTGTATACATTTGAAAAATAAGATACAGATGGTTAAACTATGTTTTTAATTTAAATTAGAATGACTACTTGTTATGGTCTCTTGAGTTTTTGAGCCTCTTGAGATGACTTTATGACTCCACAGAGGTATATGAGTTGCAGGTTCTATAGTACTTTGATTTGAAAAACAGCCTATAAATAGTATTGTCACACTTGATTGCATAATTCAACATTTTATTTTTATAAAATTCTTCCAAAATTATAAAACAAAATACCTATTTGTTATAATCATGCAAACAATACAAAGGCTCAAAAAAAGAAAACAATTACCTCCTACATTTCCTCCTTTCACCAGTTTCGAATTTCACCCTTTTACTTACCCTTTCTATTATTAGACAATAGTTTTTTGTCAATTAAGTAAAAAGTATGTACTTATTGTTGCTTCATTTATATTTCCTTAATGACTAATAAGGTTAAATGTATGTGTGTGTATATACATTTAAAGAAGCAATTATGTGAATATAATGAAAATATTACAACATATGTATATTTCATGTATATCATATATCATATCATATCTGGGGAGCTGGGTCATAATAAATATTTTCTGAATATTTCCCAATTATGCTATAAGACTAAAAATTAATCTGGAAAAGTAGAGTTAAAAATATGACATTTCACTAGTAAAATATGAACTGAGTTGTGCTTCTGTTCATTAGTCGTATTTTCATTGTCCTTTTATCTGAAGCTAAGAGAGACTTGTGTTTTTTATTGGTGAACCCCCCAAGTTGACTCTTTTCTGTCAGAGGTGGAAGTCAAGAGATTTAAATGTTTTATATATTCTTTGTACCAGTTATCAATTTATTTTCTCACTCCAAATCTATCCTTTTTTGCCCCACTTTTGTGATACTGAATCTGAGCCCTATAACCATTTCCCTTTTGCCGTCTGGGACAATATTAAGCTTTTCAGTAGTTGGTATTGGAGAGACACTGTGTGAAGAAGGGATTTTTCTTGTTCCAGATGCTTTTTCCCTGCTCTCATGGTGAGCTGCAGTGAGTAGAATGCAAGGTACCCAGGGTCACATGCATGTTCTCCTGTGAGTTTTGATGGTACTACAGGCCGCCGGAGGGACTTGCTCCCTCAAATGTGTAGATATCCATGCAAGGTCGCCAGAAACACAAAAAGAAACATGACAACACTAAAGAAACACAGTCATTTTCAGTGAGAAACTCCAAAGAAATAGAGAGCTACAAGTTACTTGAAAAAGAATTCAAAATAATTATTTTAAGGAAGTTCAGTGAGATTCAAGGGAATACAGATAATTTGATGAGCTCAGGAAAACAACGTGTGAACAAAGTGAGAAGTTCATCAGAGGGGTAGAAATCATAATAAAAGGACTAAACTGAAGTTCTGGAGCTGATAAATACAACAAATTAAAGAAAAATGCAATAGAGAGCTTCAACATTGGGCTCAATCATGCAGAACAAAGAAGCTGTGAACTTGAAGACAAATCTCTGGATAATCTCCAGTCATAGGAGAAAAAGGAAAAGGAAGAAAAGGCATGAAGAAAACCTGTGTGAATTGTGGGATACCATAAAGCAAAGCAATGTTTGCATTACTGATATCCCAGAAAGAGAAGAGAGAGAAAGGGATTGAAAAGTTATTTAACGAAACAGTGGCTGAAAACATCCCAAATCTGGGGAGGATGGCTGTCCAAGAATATGAAGCTCAAATGTGTCCAAACAGTTTCGACCCAAGGATATCTTCACTGAGACACATAATAATCCAACTCTTCAAAACTAAAGACAGAATTTTGAAAGCAGCAAGAGGAAAATGAGCCATTACATAAAAGGGAACTCAGCAGATTTCTCAGCAAAAACCTTGTAGGCCAGGAGAGAGGGGATGATATATTCAAAATGGTCAAAGAAAAAAACCAACCTGCCAAACAAGAATACTTAACCCAGAAAAGTTGTCCCTCAGAAATTAAGGAGAGAGAGATTTTTCCAAACAAACAAAAGCTGAGGAAACTTATTACCACTAGACTTGCCTTACAAGAGATGCTAGAGGGATTTTTCAAGCTGAAGTGAAAGGGTGCTCATTAGTAACATGAAAACATGAAAGCAGAAAAGTTACTAGTAAAGGTAAATATATAGTCAGATTCAAAATACTCTAATGGTATAAATCACTTTAAATTCTGGCATAAATTAGAAGACAAAAGAGTTTTAAAAATAACTATAGCTATAATATTTTGTTAACTAGTACACAGTATGAAATGATGTAAATTGAAACATCAACAAAAAAAAGGTGGAATCAGGTAACTACAACGTTTTTTATGCAATTGAATTTAACTTGTTATAAACCTAAAACAGACTATTATAGCTTCTGTAAGATAATACAAAGTCTCCTGGTAATCACAAAGTAAAGGTCTAAAACAGATAAACAAATGATGAAGAATTAAAGCATATCAATGCAAAAAGTCATCAGTTTATAAGAAAAACAGCAAAAGAGGAAAGTGGAGTTTAGTTCTACATGCATCCTCAGTCGTGTCCAACTCTTTGCTCCTGTTTGGACTGCAGCCCACCAGGCTCTTCTGTCCGTGGGTTTTTCCAGGCAAGAATACTGGAATGGGTTGTCAGTTCCTCCTCCTGGCAGGTTCTTTACGGTCTGAGCCACCAGGGAAACCCAAGAAAACTGTTGAGTTTAGTAGTTATAAAACCATACATTTGAGTGATAAGATTGTAGAAAGCATAAAGATTCCATTCTTGATATTTCCAAATAGTTGTCTCAAGCTAACTTAATTAGCACTTAGTTTGCTTTCCAATGGAAGGATAATGTATGCCTGAATTTAAGAGCTTTGGCTATCATGTGTCATTCGCTTACAGATCATTATAAAGAACTTTGGTGGCTAAGAACTAAGGAACAAAGGGTTTTTGAAAAGTTTATATTACCAACTGTCCTTTGGGCTTTTTGTTTGTAGTATTTATAAAATATTTAATGAAACCAAAGCTGCCTATCCATTTTTTTTTTTCCTTTTTTCCATGGAACTATCCACAGAGATGCCTTGAAAAATGTGTTTTTCTTCATGGTAAAACAAGACAAATTGATTTACAAAACCATCTGAGCCTATATGGCTTCTAAAAATGGATTTATAGTAAAACACTGTATGATGTAGCAGATCCTGAAGATAAGCTTCTTAACTGCTTTAGTTTAAAATTGTATTGTTATTGAAGAATTCTGGTTTGCCTATTTAAAAAATGGCTTGTTAAGATTTTCTTTAAATTTTTTAGCAAAGTCACTGAGTCAGGAAGTTCTGAAAAGCTTGTAAAAGAAGGTTCACTAAATTATAAAACAAAAAATAAATTCTGCTTCCAGTACTCTTACTGCATTGATATCATCATGTTGAATTATATACGAGAAAACAAAGAATGTAAAGACTGGTTATAGAAAGGGAAACAGATTTTAAAGATTCTGTTTCAGAATACCTTGGTATTCTTGTTAGAGCAAAGTTGAGTATGTGATTGTTTGGGGACTAAAAATGGATTTGAAAGGTTATTGGTATAATGTGTTCGTTTACTGGTTGTTTCTAAAGCTGTTGGCAAGTTAACTTTCTCCTCTTTTAAAAATATCCATCTGCTAGATACATTGAAAACAACTTTTTCAAGAGAACTGGCTAATCTGGACACTCAGCTACTTGAATACTTAGCCTTGGAATCAACATAGAAGGTCTTAGGTCTAGTCCTGTTGCATCTGATTGTTGCTGTTTAGTTGCTCAGTTGTGTCTGACACGTTTGTGACCCTATGGACTATAGCCAGACAGGCTCCTCTGTCTATGGGATTTTACAGGCAAGAATATTGGAGTGAGTTCCTATTCCCTTCTCCAGGGGATCTTCCTGACCCAGGAATCAAACCCACATCTCTTGCATTGGCAGGCAGGTTCTTTACCACTGAACCACCAGCCTTGGAGGGAATTGGAAATCGTTAAGCACAGGAAGCACAGAGAGGTCACAGATGAGTAGGAGAAGGTGGGCTAGAAGTCCTCTAAGACTGTTCTCAGGAGTCTGAGCCTTCTTCCAAAGGCAGTGGGAAGTCAGAAAACTGTTTTAGGTCAGGGAGTGCAGCGATCAGTTTTCTATTTCAGTAGGATCCCTCTGCTATGGAGGCAGGTCAGAGCTGGAAGCGGGCAGGCAGGGAGCCTGGGACACTGGTTAGGAAGCCTGGTCTGTGATTCATCACCACAGTGCCACTCACCTGAGCTCAGGGAGTGGCAGCGGGACCTGGAATGTAGACGCAATAGAACTTTGATAGGAGAGAGCAAGAGAGAGAGGGGTCAAGATGGAAGGCTGGGTTTTGACTGGGTGGTGGTTGTTGTTTAGTGGCTAAGTCATGTCCAACTCTTCTGTTACCCCGTGGATTGTAGCCTTCTAGGCTCCTCTGTCCATGGGATTTCCCAGGTGAGAATACTGGAGTGGGTTGCTATTTCCTTCTCCAGGGGATCTTCCTGACCTGGGAATTGAACCTGCCTCTCCTGCATTGTAGTGAGAGTTTTACCCCTGAGCCACTTGGGAAGACTGCTGCATCTGATACTTCCTGGAAATTCTTGCTTTATAATGACATCAAGTGTTCGATGGATCTGGAGTCGCTGCTCTTCCTGGATACTGTTTTTGTCAGCTTGTCTAGTTATATAAATTATTTGTATTCATTCTGTCCCCTGCCCTGCAGTCTCTCTCTGTCCCTCTCTCAGTGTCTTATTCTCTGTTTCTGTCTCTCTCTGCAAATAGCTCTTTTATTGAGAGCAAAACTAACTCAGTACTGCTCCCAGTAGATAATTTTAGCAATGATAGTTGAGTTTTGTTTTTCTCTGAGTTCATTACAGCTTTCAATATATTTCAGTTCAGCTTTATGCATCAAGTGACCAGGTACCTTGTTTGATGGCAGTACTAGAATGACTGTCTTATTTCCTATATTCTGTATTAATTTTGTATTGCTGTATAACAGATTACTACAAAGTTAACAACAAAAATCTGTTATCTCACAAATTTTATAGGTTAAAACTCTAGGTACAGTCTTACTGGGTCCTCTGCTCAGGGTTTCGCCAGGTCTCTAGGTGTCATCTGGGATTGTTCTTATTGGGAGCGTGGGATCTTCTAAGCTCATTTAAGTTAGCAGAATTTACTTGCATGTGTTGTAGGACTGATATTCCTCTTTTCTTGCTGGCTGTAAGCCAGAGGTCACTCTCAGCTCTTAGAGGAGCTGAGTGGTTCTCTCACAACACAAAGGCTTACTTCTCCAAACCCAGCAGGATAATCTCTTTTACTTCAAATCTCAGTCCCTTTTGGTAACTCTTGCCTGATTAAGTCAGGCCCATCCAGGAGAGTCTCCCTTTTGACTTTCTCAGAATTGTGTCAGCAAAATTCTTTTGTTTCTGTCATGTAAAGTAACTTAATTATAGAAATAAAATCTGACATATTTACAGACCTATCCATTCTCAAGGGCAGTGGATTATAAATAATGTGAGCAAAAGGGAATGGGAATTTTGAGGACCATCTTAGTACAGTGACTACTGCATATGCCATTGGTTCAGGATCAAAGTGTGCTGAGGTCTTAGGATACCAGTAAGTGCTGTGACTAAAGGCCTTTTGGGTCCATAGCTGCAATAGCCTTGTGTTTACCATCTGCACTCATTCCCAGTAGCCCTTACTTTGAGTACCTCTTGTGTGTGCTCCGTCACTTCAGTCATCTCCAACTGTTTTCAACCCTGCAGACTGTAGGCCACCAGGCTCCTCTGTCCATGGAATTCTGCAGGGAAGAATACTGGAGTGGATTAGCATGCCCTCCTCCAGGGGATCTTTCTAACCTAGGGATCGAATCTGTGTATCCTGTGTCTCTTGCATTGCAGGCAGATTCTTTACTGCTGAGCCTTCATGGGAGCCTAATGAGTACCTTAGGTTTTTTTTTTAACACCCTATTTTTAGCAGCTAAGTAAATGTTAAATACCTTCTTTAATTACTATTGTAACCTGAAAATATTACGAAGTTGTTTAGAAGAAGAAGAAGAGTTTTTATTTAGAGATGACATTCAAGAATCTGTTGGGATTCAGTGTACCTTATGTGTTCCACATGAAGAATCTGGTCTTTAAAAGTAGTGTGCTTTAATTGTCATCCTCGGTTGTCCTATTTCATGCCCTAGTTAAACATAGAGATATGCTCAGCAAATCTGCAGATGAAACAAAGCTAAGAGCATTAGTAAATGTCTTACAGTTACAGAATTGAGATCCAAAAATATTCTAACAGAATAAAAACAGTTGGCTGAAATTAGCAAGATAAATTTTGAAAGAGATAAATATAAAGCCCTGTATTGCTGTTTTCTCTAAATAAAAAAACATTGTCTCAGGTATGGTGGTGAATAGATGGCTTAGCCTACCTCTTAATAAGTGTGAAAAAGACTTGTGGATTTTGGTTAACATTGGCGTTCCATGTGCACCAATAGTAATATACGGCTGCCAGAGAAAGCTGATAATTCTATTTAGAAATAAGGAAGGTAATAATAATGCTCTATCTTCTAGTCAACAGAGTAAGTAAACTACGTCTGCTGCCTTCTTTTTTCCTGTTTATTTATCCAAAATAATTTCTCAAGGTTTAAAAACATTTTGACTCCTATTTGTATATTCTCATTTTGTTTATTCTGCTTATTAAATATAAATTACTTTGTATTCATATTGTATCATTTGTATTAATTGTTATTTTTGAATGACCTTTGATTTTTGGCAAAATAATGGAAGTTATTTAGGTCCACTTTCACAGGAGTATATCTTCTTAGACAGTTAAGCTTGTTCTACAAGTTTCTTGTCCTTGGATCAAGCATCATCTCCTTTCTTATATGCTTTCTTATTCTTTGGTATGTGAATGCTTTTCTTCTACAAAATAAGAATAAAATGTAGCTTTACCAGCTGATTCCAAGGCTATGTATTATTAAGAAATAAAAATAGCCCCTCGGAAAATGTTTCTGTGAGATATTTTTAACTACTAGAGAATTTCACCTGGTGCCTAGAGCCAAATGCCTAGCTTAAATGTTCTAAGGCATTTAAGATAAAAGACTTCCTTACACCTAGTTTTTTTTTTAAACTAGGTGTAAGGAACTGCTCATTCAGGGTTCTAGATCACCCCTGCATAAAGCGGGCTTCCCTGGTGTCTCAGACAGTAAAGAGTCTGCTTGTAATTCAGGAGACCTGGGTTAGATCCCTGGGTTAGGAAGATCCCGTGGAAAAGAGAATGGCAACCCACTCCCGTATTCTTGCCTGGAGAATTCCATGGACAGAGTAGCCTGGTGGGCTATAGTCTATGGGGTTGCAAAGAGTTGGACGCGACTGAGTGACTCACACTTTCACATAAAGTAGACATGCATCCGTGTGCTCATTCATTTTATTCCTTTATGCATTCAAAATAGACTTAATTGCATTATAGGTACTGTAATAATTCCTGTATCTTAATTTTTGTATCTTTAAAATGCTTCAGTAGAGTTAGTGTCCATTGAACCAGAGGCTTCTTTTAGCCTTTAAAAATGACTGCTAGACTGGCTGACTTCTTCCCTGCCTCCCTCTCTTTTTCTCTCCTTTCTTGCCTTTTTTCTTCTTTTATTATGAAATATACTATGCGTACAAGGCTTCCCTGATAGCTCAGTGGGAAGATATCCCTTGGAGAAAGAAATGGCATCCAATTCCAGTGTTTTTGCCTGCAAAATACCATGGACAGAAGAGCCTGACAGACTACAGTCCATGGGATCTGAAAGTCGGATGATGACTCTCATAAGTCAGACATGACTTCATGACTAAACAACAATACCATGCATACAAATGAATGTATATAATGCATATTGATAGGGTTGTTAATAATAGTAATAATTATAATAGGATTCATGTAAATACCATTCCATTTCTAAAATAAATGTTGGAAGCCTCCTGGGAGTTTCTCTCCAAATGCATCTTCCTGCTGCTATCTACCAATGAAAGAGCTCTTTTCTTTTTAGAGAGTTTAAAAATTTTTTAAAATATCCTTTCTTTGCTATTTTTCATAGTTTTACTTTATACATATGCATCTCCAAACAGTAACATTTTTATTTTTACTTTTTAAAAAATTTATTTATTTTTTATTGAAGGATTTACAGAATTCTATTGTTTTCTGTCAAACCTCAACATGAATCAACCATAGGTACACACATAGCCCCTCCCTCCTGAACTTCCCTGCCACCTCCCTTTGCATCACCCCTCCAGGTTGATACAGCCCCTGTTTGAGTTTCCTGAGCCATACAGCAAATTCCCGTTGGCTATCTATTTTATATATGGTAATGTAAATTTCCATGTTACTCTTTCCATGCATCTCACCCTCTCCTCCCCTCTCCCCATGTCTGTAAGCCTATTCTGTATATCTGTTTATCCATTGCTGCCTTGTAAGTAAAATTCTTCAGTACCATTTTTCTAAATTCTGTATATATGCATTAAAATATATTTTATCTTTCTCTTTCTGACTCACTTCACTCTGTATAATAGGTTCTAGGTTCATCCACCTCATCAGAACTGACTCAAATGCGTTCCTTTTTATGGCTGAGTAATATTTCATTGTGTATATGTACCACACTTCTTCATCCATTCATCTGTCAATGGACATCTAAGTTGCTTCCATGTTCTAGCTATTGTAAATAGTGCTGCAATAAACAATGGGATACATGTGTCTCTTTCACTTTTGGTTTCCTCAGGGTATATGCCTAGGAGTGGGATTGCTGGGTCATATGGTGGTTTTATTCCTAGTTTTTTAGGGAATCTCCATACTGTCTTCCATAGTGGCTGTATCAATTTACATCCCCACCAACAGTGCAAGAGTGTTCCTTTTCCTCTATACCTTTTCCAGCATTTATAGTTTGTAGACCTTTTGATGATGGCCATTCTGCCCAGTGTGAGGTGATATCTCACTGTGGTTTTGATTTGCATTTCTCTAATAATGAGTGATGTTGAGCATCTTTTCATGTGTTTGTTAGCCATCTGTATGTCTTCTTTGGAGAAATGTCTGCTTAGGTCTTTTTCCCACTTTTTGATTGGGTTGTTTGTTTTTCTGGTATTGAGTTGTATGAGCTGCTTGTATATTTTGGAAATTAATCCTTTGTCAGTTGTTTCATTTGCTATTATTTTCTCCCATTCTAAGGGTTATCTTTCCACCTTGCTTATAGTTTCCTTAGCTGTGCAAAAGCCTTTTAAGTTTAATCAGGTCCCACTTGTTTACTTTTGTTTTTATTTCCATTACTCTAGGAGGTGGGTCATAGAGGATCTTGCTTTGATTAATGTCATCAAGTGTTCTACCTATGTTTTCCTCTAAGGATTTTATAGTTTCTGGTCTTACATTTAGGTCTTTAATTCATTTTGAGTTTATCTTTGTGCATGGTGTTAGGAAGTGTTCTAATTTCATTCTTTTCCATGTAGCTGTTCAGTTTTCCCAGCACCATTTATTAAAGAGGCTATCTTTGCCCCATTATGTATTCTTGCCTCTTTTGTCAAAAATAAGGTACTCATAGGTGCATGGGTTTATTTCTGGGCTTTCTATCTTGTTCCATTGGTCTATATTTCTGTTTTTGTGCCAGTATCATACTGTCCTGATGATTGTAGCTTTGTAGTATAATCTGAAGTCAGGAAGGTTGATTCTTCCAGCTCCATTCTTCTTTCTCAAGACTGCTTTGGCTAATTTGGGGTCTTTTGTGTTTCCATATGAATTGTGAACTTTTTTGTCCTAGTTCTGTGAAAAATGTCATTGGTGATTTGATAGGGATCACATTGAATCTGTAGATTGCATTTGGTAGGATAGCCATTTTCATAATATTGATTCTTCCCACCCAGGAACATGGAATATCTCTTCCATCTGTTTATGTTATCTTTGAGTTCTTTCAATAGTGCCTTATAATTTTCTGTGTACAGTTCTTTTGTCCTCTTAGGTAAGTTTATTCCTAGATATTTAATTCTTTTTGTTGTGATGGTGAATGGGATTGATTCCTTAATTTCTCTTTCTGATTATAGAAATGCAAATGATTTCTTTGTATTGATTTTGTATCCTGAAACTTTGCTAAATTCACTGCTTAGCTCTAGTAATTTTCTGATACTATCTTTAGGGTTATCTGTGTACAGTATCATGTCATCCACAAACAATGAGAGCTTAACTTCTTTTCCAATCTGGATTCCTTTTATTTCTTCTTTTTCTCTGATTGCTGTAGCTAGGACTTCCAGAACTATGTTGAAAAATAGTGGTGAAAGTGGACACCCTTGTCTTGTTCCTGATCTTAGGGAGAAGTTTTTCATCATTGAGAATAATGTTTGCTGTAGGCTTATCACATATGGCCTTTACTATGTTGAGGTAGGTTCTTTCTATGCCCATTTTTTGAAAAGTTTTAATCATAAATGGGTGCTGAATTTTGTCAAAGCCTTTTTTTTTTTGCATCTATTGAGATGATTGTATGTTTTTTATCTTTCAGTTTGTTAGTATGGTATATGACACTGATTGATTTGCATATATTGAAGACTCCTTGCATCCCTGGAATAAACCCAACTTGATCATGGTGTATGTGCTTTTTGATATGTTGCTGAATTCTGTTTGCTAAAATTTTGTTGAGGACTTTTCCATCTGTGTTCATCAGTGATACTGATTGCCCTGTAGTTTTGGTTTTTTGTGTTACCTTTGTCTGGTTTTGGTATCAGGGTGATGGTAGCCTTGTAGATGAGTTTGGAAGTGTTCCTTCCTCTGCAATTTTTTGAAAGAGTTTTAGAAAGATAGGCATTAGCTCCTCTCTAAATGTTTGATAGAATTCTCCTGTGAAGCCATCTGCTCCTGAGCTTTTGTTTTTTAGGAGATTTTTGATCACAGCTTCAATTTCAGTGCTTGTAATTGGGTTGTTCATAATTTCTACTTCTTTCTGGTTCAGTCTTGGAAGATTGAACTTTTCTAAGAATCTGTCCATTTCTTCCAGGTTATCCAGTTTATTGCCTTATAGTTGTTCATAATTGTCTCCTATAATCCTTTGTATTTCTGCATTGTCTGATGTAACCTGTCCTTTTTCATTTCTAATTCTGTTGATTTGATTCTTCTCTTTTTTTCCTTGATGAGTCTGGCTAAAGGTTTGTCAATTTTGTTTATCTTCTGAAAGAACTAGCTTTTAGTTTTATTAATCTTTACTAGTATTTCTTTTATTTTTTTTTCATTTCTGCTTGGATCTTTATGATTTCTTTCCTTCCACTAATTTTTTTTGTTGTTGTTGTTCTTTTCCCAGTTGTTTTAGCTGTAAAGTTAGGTTGTCTGTTCGATGTTTTTCTTTTTTCTTGAGGTAGGATTTTATTGCTATAAACTTCCCTCTTAGAACTGCTTTTGCCACATCCCATTGGTTTTGAGTTGTTGTGTGTTCATTGTCATTTTTTTCTAGAAGTTTTTTGATTTCCCTTTTGATTTCTTCAGTAACCTGTTGGTTATTTAGAAACATATTGTTTAGTCTCCATGTGTTTGTGTTTCTTACAGTTTTTTCCTTGTAATTGATACCTAATCTCATTGTGGTCGAAGATGATGTTTGATGCAATTTCAATTTTCTTAAATTTACTGAGGTTTGATTTGTGACCCAAGATGTGGTCTATCCTAGAGAATGTTCCACAGTAGCATTTTTATTTTTGATATTTGAAATAATTTATGAATGCAGTTTATCCTTATTTTGCATCATATAAAGTTTTTTCTTGTTGTATGGTCTTTTTTTGCCCTACTGCACAGCATGCGGGATCCTACTTCCCCAACCAGGGATTGACCCCACACTCCTTGCATTGGAAGCACAGTCTTAACCACTGGACTACCAGGGAAGTTCCAATAAAAAGATTTTGATATTATTCTTACAGATGTGTGTAGCTCTGTTCCTTCATTCAGTTTTAATATTTTGTACTATTGCTACTGTATGAATATACCATACTTTATTCATCCATTCTGTGGTTCAGTGAACATTTATGTTTTCAGTTGTTTCTTTTTCTAACAGAACAGTGCTTAAGTTAGCATTCTTAGTCACATCTCCTGGTGCCTGCATTCAAGAATTCCTCTAAGGAATGGAATTGCTGGGTCACAGACATGTGACCATGTATATAATTGCACCTTATCTGTAATGCTGAATTGTTTCCTGAAGTGGCTGTTGCTGGTTTGTATTCCATCAGTATTGCTAGAGCGTTCATTGTTCTGCCAGATTCCTGGCCCTTGGTATTGTCTGGTTTTTTAATTTTGGTTTATCTGGAGGATTTGACATGACATCTCATTGTAGTTTCAGTTTTCATTTCTCTGCCTACTGTTGAAGTAAACTTTTTATTTTGTTATGTTAATTATATTAATGTGTGTGTATGTGTCAGTCTGTCAACTGTGTCCAACTGTTTGCAACCTCATGGACTGTAGCCTGCCAGACTCCTCTGTCCTTGGAATTCTCTAGGCAAGAATAATGAAGTGGGTTGCCATTTCCTTTTCCAGGAGATCTTCCCTACCCAGGGATCAAACCTGGGTCTTCTGCATTGCAGGCAGATTCTTTACCATCTGAGCTACTGCTGCTGCTCCTAAGTCGCTTCAGTCGTGTCCAACTCTCTGCAACCCCGTAGACGGCAGCCCACCAGGCTTCCCCGTCCCTGGGATTCTCCAGGCAAGAACACTGGAGTGGGTTGCCATTTCCTTCTCCAATGCATGAAAGTGAAAAGTGAAAGTGAAGTCGCTCGGTCGTATCTGACTCTCAGCGACCCCATGGACTGCAGCCTACCAGGCTCCTCCGTCCATGGGATTTTCCAGGCAAGAGTACTGGAGTGGGTTGCCACTGCCTTCTCCTAGGGAAGCCCAATTATAATAATAGATTATGTTAATCAGTCCTTCATGTTTCAACTACCTAGTGAAATGACTCTTGTTTTCTTAATATTTCTATCTGACTTTTACATTGCTAATATTACAGAGTTGTAGGATTTGATTATGTATTGTATATATTAATCCTTTTGTGACTTAATGTGATTCAGTATCTTATCTCTGGTTGTGGGTTTTTGTTGCCTCTTTGAGAAACCAAAGTTAATTTTAATTTATTACTTAAAAAAATCCTTAAAAATTTTTGCTTTTCATATATTTTAAAATCTTCCCTTATCCCTTAATCATAGAAATATTTTTCTATAATTTTTACTATGAGTCTTAAAGTTTTTCCTTTCCCATTTACATTCTTTTTGTAGTTGAACTCGATTTCTGTTTGTTAGAAGGTTGGAATTCATTCTAATTTTTTAATACTAGCAATCACTGATCAGCACACTTTCCTGTAAAGGACAGAAGAGTAGATATTTTAGGCTTCTCCATCTGTATGGCCCCTATTATAATACATAACTTTGTCATTGTATCACAGAAGCAGCCAAAGACAAGTTGTAAATGGATGAGCATGCTTGTGTCCCCATAAATTTTTATTTACAAAAAGCAGGAGGCTTGTTGGATTTGGCCTTGAACTGTAGTTGCCACCACCTGATATGGATAACTAATTGTCTGAGAAAATTTTTTGTCTTCCTTTTTCCACTGATGTCCAGTGTCTTCTCTGTTGTATCGTGTTTCCATATGTGTGTGAGTCTGTTTCTGGGCTTTCCATTTTTAAAAAATAGAAAAAGTACTTAAAAAAATCATCTTACTAGTCCGTCCCTGTGCTTATATCCCACTTTCTAATTGCTACAGCTTTATTGTAAGGTTTGGTATTTGGTAGGAGAAATCTCTCCTGATTCTTTTCTAGATGTGCTTTGGCCTTTCTTGGCTTTCCCTCTTCTCTGTAAATCTTAAAAATCAACTTGTCAAGTTCCACAAAATCTCCATTTAGAATTTGATTGAATCATATTACCTCCATTTGGGGAGAACTGAGATCAGAATATTGTATGCCTGTTTTTGAGCACATTATGTCTCTCTTTTTATTTGAGTCGCCTTTAATGTCTTAAAGTAAATTTTGTAATATTCTCTAAGCCTTCCTTGCATAGGACTTTTTAGATTTATTCCTAGCTTCCTTGTTTTTGTGTTACTGTGGTAAATGGCATCTCTCTAAAAATTGCATTTTCCAATTCCTTATTGTTGATGTGTAGAATTTAAGTAAAAAGTTATATGCTTATCTTACATACATTTACCTGGCTAAACTTTCTTAATAATTTTAGTATTTTCTTTGGGATTTATTGTCTATGTACAATAATAGTCCCCCCCCTTTTCTACTGCTCATATTTTTTATCTTGTTTTAATCCACTGACTGCAACCTCTAGTAAAATGTTGAATAGAAGTAACAAGAATGTGAATCCTTGTGTTTTCCCTGCTTTTTAAGAATTATTTAACTGCATAGTGATACCTTCTGACAGATTTTTTAAGTTTCATTAATTTTTGGCTGTGCTGGGTCTTCATTGCCGTGTGGGCTTTTCTCCAGTTGTGGTGCACAGGCTTCTTGTTGCAGTGGCTTCTATTGTTGTGGAGCATGGGCTCTAGAAGTCTAGGGCCTCTGCAAGTGCAGCCCATGGGTTCAGTAGTTGCAGCTCCCAGATTCTACAGCACAGGCACAGACTCTACAGATGGGCACGGACTCTACAGTGGCCCTGAGGCCTGTGGGCTCTTCTGAGACCAGGGTCGGAACCCATGTCTCCTGCATTGGCAGTCAGATTCTTTATCCCTGAACCACCAGGGAAGCCCCTGTGATAGAATTTTTGTTTATTTGCAAGATATATTTTATTAGATGAAGGAATTTGCTTTATTTTCCCCTTTATACCTGATAATTACAGTTTTGGATTTGATTCTTGACCTTTTTTTCTTCCTTATGGCTCTTCTTCCTTATGGCTCTCATAGGGACTTATATTTTCACATATTGCAAGGCCTTATTTCTCAGGACATCATGTGAAGACATTTTTCAGGCCAGGATTGAAGTGTGTTCTTCCAGACAGACATGAAGTCTGTTTCTGCTAGTGTGGTCACCACTATCTCAGAACCTATTTAACTAAATTTTTGGCTTGTGACTTTTTAGGCCACACAATTAACATGAATTCCTATGCAGGGCAGACTTCTTCCTTTTCTTCTGAAGAATCTAGAGTTAATGCTAAGAATCACTTGTATTATTATTTTGGTGGGATTGGTGTTTTTGGCTTTGTCCCCCATCTTTCATGTTCTGAGGATGTTACCCTTCGAAGGCATCAGATTTAAGGGAGCATCTGTAATCGGACCACTCTAAAAGGGCCCTTGGCTTGGTCTTCTGTTATCTACATATAGCTTATTAAATCTCAGGATCTCGATTAACAAGAATTGCCATAGTCTCCAAAACAGCTGCCAGTCCCTGTCCTACTGATTTGTGAGGATTTATGCATTCTTTTCATTCTGGCCTTGGAGAATTTCTCTTAATTTCTTGTCAGGTGGACAATACATTAGAAAAAATATCTTAAAACATTTTATCTAGGATTTTCGTAGTGCTGTACCATGAGAGGGTTCTGTGAAAATGTCTTTTGCTATATTGCCAAAGCCAGGATTTGCTCTTAGCCCTGACCTATGATGGCAGCCTCCTGTCCTGAACCATATCCCATCTGACCATGACTGACATCTAAATCAGTGGTCCTGCAGTCTCGGTGCTGCACATTGAGAAGCTTGTGAAAATCCTGATGATCAGGCCACACTGCAGATAAATTACATTAGAATACCTGAGACATTAGTGACTTATAAATCTCCCACGGGGTTCCATGGTGTAGTCAAGGTTAAGAACAGCTCTTGAAAATCTAGCTGCTCATTTTGATTCATGTCTGTCTCTTCCTCTTCACCTGCCTTTTTCCTTTCCTCAGGCAGATAGTTTACTTTGGAGGCCAGGTGACCACATTCACATAAAACACCAGCTTTCTAACACTCCTAATCCTGTTCAAACCAATATGTTTTTGGTATAACTAAATCTACTCTACCTGTGGTCAACTGAATAGGAAGATGTTCAGCTTGTTTTATTTTTCTTCGCAATATTCTATTTTTTTTTAACCTCTTTCACAAGATGCTGATGCCATTTTGTTTTCATCTGCTGAGAAATTTTTAGTGCAAAGTCTCTTAATTTGCTAATTAATTCTGATAGACTAGTTTCACAGCCTCAGCAAATCAGTGTGTGATATGCTTGGATTATGAATAGCTTAGCACAGAAAATGATGTAATTTCAATGGAATAAATTAGAGTCAATTAACAAGACAGACTCAGTTATCTTTTTTAATAATGCAGATTTGTTCAGAAAAGCACTCTGCTTTATTTGTAAAATGATCCATGCTTTTAACCATTTTGACTGCCATAGTCCTTTTCCCTTTGGAGCTAATAATAAAAAAAAAAGGAGAAGATAAATGACAGGAATAGCAAGGCCAGATGTAGCCAAACCAAACAGAGAAGTAGTGTTGTCACCATACTTTGTTCTAGGTAAAAATATGTTAATTGACCATAGCTTGTTATTAAAATGCTGTGTTTTTTTTATTTTTATTTTTATTTTTATTTTTTAATTTTAGAATCTTTAATTCTTACATGTGTTCCCAAACATGAACCCCCCTCCCACCTCCCTCCCCATAACATCTCTCTGGGTCATCCCCATGCACCAGCCCCAAGCATGCTGTATCCTGCGTCAGACATAGACTGGCGATTCAGTTCTTACATGATAGTATACATGATAGAATGCCATTCTCCCAAATCATCCCACCCTCTCCCTCTCCCTCTGAGTCCAAAAGTCCGTTATACACAGCTGTGTCTTTTTTCCTGTCTTGCATACAGGGTCGTCATTGCCATCTTTCTAAATTCCATATATATGTGTTAGTATACTGTATTGGTGTTTTTCTTTCTGGCTTACTTCACTCTGTATAATCGGCTCCAGTTTCATCCATCTCATCAGAACTGACTCAAATGAATTCTTTTTAACGGCTGAGTAATACTCCATTGTGTATATGTACCAAAGCTTTCTTATCCATTCATCTGCTGATGGACATCTAGGTTGTTTCCATGTCCTGGCTATTATAAACAGTGCTGCGATGAACATTGGGGTACATGTGTCTCTTTCAATTCTGGTTTCCTCGGTGTGTATGCCCAGCAGTGGGATTGCTGGGTCATAAGGTAGTTCTATTTGCAACTTTTTAAGGAATCTCCACACTGTTCTCCATAGTGGCTGTACTAGTTTGCATTCCCACCAACAGTGTAAGAGGGTTCCCTTTTCTCCACACCCTCTCCAGCATTTATTGCTTGCAGATTTTTGGATCGCAGCCATTCTGACTGGTGTGAAGTGGTACCTCATTGTGGTTTTGATTTGCATTTCTCTGATAATGAGTAATGTTGAGCATCTTTTCATGTGTTTATTAGCCATCTGTATGTCTTCTTTGGAGAAATGTCTATTTAGTTCTTTGGCCCATTTTTTGATTGGGTCGCTTTTAAAATGCTGTGTTTTATGGCTGTCTTTAATATAATATTAGGACATGTAAAAATGTGATACAGATATAAGTTTATAATTATTTCTTCTGGAGAAGTAATAATGACATTTCCTGCAAGTCAAGCAAGTTGGAGCTTTCTTATATAGCTTTATTTACATATCTTTAGAGTTAGGGCTTGGGACCAAGTAGAGTAAATAGAGATTCAGCAACAGTATTAGGAAATGATTAGTTTAGCACATTAATTTTAGCATCTGCAAGATAAAAGATATCTTCCCAAGTGAACAGATGGCTTCACCAGGAATGGCAGACTTCTTATGATTTAATGGTGAGAGCTGAGGTCTGGAAAGCTTTAGAGAAAAATCACATTCTTTGGATATGCACTTGGGCAAGTTGGTCTTTAGAAGCCTGCTATTGCTTTCCATAATACTGGATAATTATCATTATTTTCCTCGGGGGAACATTGTGTGGAATAACTAATTAATGATTGCAATGCACTTTGGAAGACATTCTGAGTAACTTTTAAAGTATTTTGCATTTGAGTATCCGGAGAAAACGAGCATGAACAAAGAAAACCTGGAAGTAACGTTTTATTTCTAGATTGTGAAATGCTTTTTCTGACATTTTACTATGTTAATAGTTTCGATTTCTTTTCAAAAATGCTGTTATAATTTTGTTTCATGTCTGTAGCTTTTTTGGGTGGAGAGGGGCATGCAAACTTGTGGGATTTCAGTTCCCTCACCAGGGATTAAACCTGGGCCATGGTATTGAAAGCATGGAATCCTAATCACTAGGCCACCAGGGAACTCCTTTATTTCATGTTTAAAGATGCTACTTATTAGTGTTTTTAAAGATTCTGGTGCTGTGTGATATTTGTTTGTGCCTAGAAGTGGCTGTAAGGTCCAATACACAAGAAATTTTATACAATGTATTCTGTTAGTTAATGCCATCTTTTAGTATATGGAGACCTGAATTTTCACCTTATTGGATATATCACAGGTTTGTTTTCAAGAAATGGAATATTACTTAGCTATTAAAAAGAACACATTTGAATCAATTCTAATGAGGTGGATGAAACTGGAGCCTATTATACAGAGTGAAGTAAGTCAGAAAGAAAAACATCAATACAGTATGAAAGTGAAAGTGAAAGTTGCGCAGTGGTGTCCGACTCTTTGCAACCCCATGGACTGTATGGTCAGAATACTGGAGTGTATAGCTGTTCCCTTTTCCAGGGGATCTTCCCAACCTATGGATAGAACCCAGGTCTCCCACATTGCAGGTGGATTCTTTACCAGCTGAACCACAAGGGAAGACCAAGAATACTGGAGTGGGTAGCCTGTTCCTTCTTCAGGGGGTCTTCCTGACCCAGGAATTGAAACGGGGTCTCCTGCATTGCAGGCAGATTCTTTACCAACTGAGCTATCGGGGAAGCTCCCATATATATGGAATTTAGAAAGATGGAAGCAATGACCCTATATGCAAGACAGCAAAAGGGACACAGATATAAAGATCAGACTTTTGGATTCTGTGGAAGAAGGCAAGGGTGGGATGATTTGAGAGAATAGCATTGAAACATATATACTGCCATATGTGAAATAAATGACCAGTCCGAGTTAGATGCATGAAACAGGGCACCCAAAGCCAGTGCACTGGGACTACCTAGAGGGATGGGATGGGGAGGGAGGTGGGAGGGGGGTTTGGGATGGGGGACACATGTACACCCATGGCTGATTCATGTCAATGTATGGCAAAAACCACCACAATATTGTAATGTAATTAGCTTCTAATTAAAGTAAATAAATTAGTATATAAAAAAAAAGAAAGTCAGTCCTAAGTGTCACCTGTTAGGTATTTTTGACTCTGGCTCTTATTTCTCAAGCCATTATTGTGGCAGCTAGTTTCCAAAGTTCCCTGACCTCCAGGAAACACCTCTTGTGTCTATGTCTTTGTCTATCATTCACGCACTGAAACTGAGCTGGCTCTTTGTAACCAAATTGATGCTGCATGTATTCCAAAGACAGGTTACAAAAAGCCCTGTAGCTTCCACCCTGGATTTCCTGGGATGCATGCTGTAGGGGAAGCCAGCTGCCATGGAAGAATGGCAATTAACTTTGAAATTTCCATGCTACAAGGTTACTCAAGTGAAGCATTTGAAAAGGTCTCGTGGAAATATATATATATATACGTGTGTGTATGTACTTGTTTACAGTTATATATATTATATATATATATATATGCACATTTGGCCATTCCACAGCTATTGTATCCATCCTATTTGAAATGCCAGATATGTGACTGTAAAAGCATTTTAGGTGTCCAGACCAGCCTTCATATGACTATAGGACCAGTTGTCATTGATTGCAGCTGCAATAGCCAAAAAAAAAAAAAAAGAGAGAGAAATAATCCGAATTAGAAATGGGCAAATGATCTGAACAGACACTTTTTCAAAGAAGAATATGAATAGCCAGCAGGTACATGAAAAGTTGTTCAATATCACTGATCATTAGGGAATGCATATTAAAACCCCAAGAGATATCACCTCATACCTGTCTTAATGATCATCATCAAAAAGACAAGCGGTAACAAATGCAGGTGAAGATGTGGAAGAAAGGGAACTGTATGTGTTGGTGGGATTGTAAATTGATACAACTACTGTGAAAAGGAGTATGGAGAATCCTCAAAAAATTAAAAATAGAACTACCATATGATCCAGATTTCACTCCTGGGTATATATCCAAAGGAAATGAAAACACTGTGTTGAAGAGAGATCTGTGCCCCTCTTATTCGTAGCAGCATTATTTACAATAGCCAAGACATGGAAACAACCTGTGTGTCCATCAACAGATGAATGGATCAAGAATATGTGGTATGTGTATGTGTCTTTCTGTATATGAGTTTGTGTGTGTGCATACACAATGGAATGTTCAGTTCAGTTCAGTTCAGTCACTCAGTCGTGTCCGACTCTTTGCGACCCCATGAATCGCAGCACGCCAGGCCTCCCTGTCCATCACCAACTCCCGGAGTTCACTCAGACTCATGTCCATCGAGTCCGTGATGCCATCCAGCCATCTCATCCTCAGTCGTCCCCTTCTTCTCCTGCCCCCAATCCCTCCCAGCATCAGAGTCTTTTCCAATGAGTCAACTCTTCGCATGAGGTGGCCAAAGTACTGGAGTTTCAGCTTTAGCATCAGTCCCTCCAAAGAAATCCCAGGGCTGATCTCCTTCAGAATGGACTGGTTGGATCTCCTTGCAGTCCAAGGGACTCTCAAGAGTCTTCTCCAACACCACAGTTCAAAAGCATCAATTCTTCGGCCCTCAGCCTTCTTCACAGTCCAACTTTCACATCCATACAACGACCACAGGAAAAACCATAGCCTTGACTAGACGGACCTTAGTCGGCAAAGTAATGTCTCTGCTTTTGAATATGCTATCTAGGTTGGTCATAGCTTTTCCTCCAAGGAGTAAGCGTCTTTTAATTTCATGGCTGCAATCACCATCTGCAGTGATTTTATGTTATTCAGCCTTAAAAATGAGGATATCCTGCTATTGGAGGCAACATGGATGGACCTTGAGTGCTTTACTGCTAAGTGAAATAAGTCAAGCAGAAAGACAAACACTTTATGATTTCACTTCTATGTATAATCTAAAAAGAAAAAAAGGACAGACTCCAAACTCAGATAAACAGAGCACACTGTGGTTACCGGAGGCTGGAGGTGGGAAGAGGAGGGGGAATTGGGGGAAGGTGATCAGCCCAGCTCACATACTTCTTGTCATCAAAGAACTTGGAGGGTAGCTGTCTGAAATTTAGATGAACAGTAATGAGTGAGGGCTTCTGACACTCAGAGGGCAAAAGAAGCATTTCTGGACTACAGAATAATACAGCCACTTAGTTCAGTGATACTAATTAGTTTCGTGATATTGCTAAACAATTCGTTAAATATGCTTGACTTTTCTAAATTCTTGCTAGACTTCTAAAGTAGTATTTTTATTAATATATTAATATTATTTGATTTTTGGATTCTCTTATCACATTTTCTTAACAGGAAAATTTTGAATTGGTGCTTACTCAGATAATACAGATGGCATTAATGTGTCACTGCTGTGGCAGGTGATTTATTTCCCAATCTTCTACTTCCTTTCTTTTGCTTTTCTTTCCTCCTTTACTCTCCTCTCTCTAACCCTTTTTTCTTTATCCTGTTTCAAGACCCAATCTCTTATTTACGTGTTTTCATACTCAAATCAGTCCATAAATACACACAGAAATATGTACAAAAGTCAGCTTTCTGTCTTGAGTGGAAATCACCTTCCCAGAATGTTTATAAAAACGGATTACTTCCCTCAGGAGATTCATTCATCAAGACTGAAGTTGGTCCTCCTGTACAAAATGGAGTGGAAATAGAAACAGTCAAAATATACTAGGATAAACACAGCAATCAGAGATAGGATGAGGAGGGGAAGCCTCATTTGGAGGAAAAATGTTGGCTGCTTGTGAGGCCAAGAAATAGAACAGCAAATGTTCCTTCAAATTGCAGCATGAGAGGAAGGTTATCCAGGGATGTACTAGACTAAAAATTTTATCCAGGACTGTTTTGAACCAAGGCTGAGCTCCTAGAATTATGGGTAAGATCAATGCATATGTCAATATCATAATTTCATAGGATTCTAGGACAGAAAAGCTGGAGGACTCTGTAAGACAAGAAAGGTGTATCTTAGCCAAAGTCACACAACAGGGACTGAGATTCACATATTCTGATTTCCAGGTCATTTTAAAATTTCTCTGCTTGTAAGCACTGCTACTGTTTTTTGGTTCCTGGAGATGTATTCCTTACATCACCTGGCTGCTTCTGTATCCTCTCTGGTTTGCTCTATGTGATGTAATCATCAGGCGCCATTTCAAACACACTTCCTACACTGGCAGGATATTGTCAATAGCAGTATCTCTTAACTTCAAGGGAAGTGACATAGCAGATAATGCAGTCCAGCTAGAGAATCCTCCTTTCACACGGAGAGAAGTTTGACAAATGGGCTACCATTGAGAATCTGTTCTATGACTATTCAAAGTCTATTTTTTTAAAAAAAATTTTATTGGCGTATAGTTGATTTACAAGGTTGTATTAGTTTCAGGTGTACAGCAAAGTGAATCTGTTATACATATATCCACTCTTTTTTATATGGTTTTCCCGTATAGGCTATTACAGAGTATTAAGTAGAGTTCCTTGTACTAACAGTAGGTCCTTATTAGTTATCTGTTTTATACGTCGTGTTGTATATGTGGCAATCCCAATCTCCAAGTCCATCCCACCCACCTTGGTGTCCATACGTTTGTTCTCTACATCTGTGTCTCTGTTTCTGTTTTGCAAATAAGTTAATCTGTACTATTTTTCTAGATTCCACATATATGTTAGTATATGATATGTGTTTTTCTCTTTCACTCTGTGTGATAGTCTTTAGGTCCATCCACATCTCTACAAATGACCCAGTTTCATATTCAAGGACTTTCTTAAGGGAATCTTAACTTTTTGGTACTAACATAAAGATTTCCATTATGTGTAGAAAATAGCACTCCCTTTGCTTGAAGCATATTTTGGAGGTAAAAAGATGAGTTATTCGTTCCTACTATGACGAAAGTACTTCAAGAAGTCTAGCTTGGCAAGTCTAGCATGAAAGTGAAAGTGAAAGTCATTCAGTCATGTCTGACTCTTTGTGGCCCCATGGACTATACAGTCCATGGAATTCTCCAGACCAGAATACTGGAGTGGATAGCCTTTCCCTTCTCCAGGGGATCTTCCCAACCCAGGGATCGAACCCAGGTCTTCCACATTGTAGGTGGATTCTTTACCAGCTGAGCCACAAAGGAAGCAGTCTAGCATGGGCTTTAGCTAATTAGAAGGAAAGCATTTCTTTGCTTCCAAATTTCATTCTCTCTTCTGTACCTTCTTTACACATCAGAGAAAATGGTTTTTTTCCTCAACATGATTCTTCTCTGGTTTATGTGATTTAGAAAAAGACGCAAGTTGGTAGTGCACCCCTTCCTCTGTGAGTGTCCTTTTACAGTTGGCGTATTTTTCTCTCCACTTAGCCCATTATTATTTTGCCTTTGAAGTCAACATTTTTATGAAAGTTATTTACACAACATTAAAGATTGTTTTGATTTCATTATTGAACTATTTCTAAACCTTTTTTTCTTTAGGAGATACTTATTTTCCTCTTGTCTTCAAAAAAACATATGTACATGTACACACTTCATGTGGTCATGTGCATCCATGTATGCTCAATCACTCAGTTGTGTCTGAGTTTTTCAACCTCATGGACTGTAGCCTGCCAGTCTCCTCTCTCCATGGGTTTATCCCAGCATCAGTTCAGTCACTCAGTTTTGTCCGACTCTTTGCAACCCCATGAATCACAGCACGCCAGGCCTCCCTGTCCATCACCAACTCCCGGAGTTTACCTAAACTCATGTCCATCGAGTCGGTGATGCCATCCACTCATCTCATCCTCTGTCATCCCCTTCTCCTCCTGCCCCCAATCCCTCCCAGCATCAGGATCTTTTTCAGTGAGTCAACTCTTCGCATCAGGTGGCCAAAGTATTGGAGTTTCAGCCTCAGCATCAGTCCTTCCAATGAACACCCAGGACTGATCTCCTTTAGAATGGACTGGTTGGATATTCTTTCAGTCCAAGGGACTCTCAAGAGTCTTCTCCAACACCACACTTCAAAAGCATCAATTCTTCAGTGCTCAGCTTTCTTCACAGCCCAACTCTCACATCCATACATGACCACTGGAAAAACCATAGCCTTGACTAGATGGACCTTTGTTGGCAAAGTAATATCTCTGCTTTTCAATATGCTGTCTCGGTTGGTCATAACTTTATCCCAGCATACTGGTCGCCATTTCCTCCTCCAGGGGATCTTCTTGATGCAGGGATTGAACCCACATCTCCTGAGTCTGCTGCATTGGCAAGTGGATTCTTTACCACTGAGGCACCTGGGAAGCCTGTGGTCATACCACGTCCTATATAGTTTGTGGATGATGAAATAGACTTGCTTCTAAAATAAGCTGTTCACTGTGTCTTCAAATAGTAACGATATAAAGGGAGCATAAAAAAGCTTTATCAAGGAGATAATTTTATGTGAAGATTAACATATATACATCCCACAATAGGTATGCACCAGTTAACAACACCAGTGATTGTCTCTGACTTTGTAAAACAACTTACTCCTCAGTGTTCACTGCATATAGACCAGCATAAGGAAATTGGTGACAGCTGAAAATCAAATTATCAAATTCCAAGCTAGATGAATATATATTTCTGGAGTCAGAATGTAACCCACTCTTCTGATATATCTAAAAGCCCATTAATGCAGATATTTTAAAAATTAATTTTGCTCAATGCCACAAAACCATCAAAGTCATATAACCATTTAGATAGGCACTGCAGAGAGATTATGAAGTATTTTTAATTCTACCAGGTGTTATAGAAATGAAATAAATTACCTTTATTATGTTTTTCAGTGTAGTATAATCAATTAAATAAATTCCTCATTGTAAATATAGATTCTTCATTTTCTGTATCCTAAATTCTGATGTTTGTTATGCTAAGTGAAACTTTATAAAAGCAGAGTTATGCTGACAAAGAAAAAGGAATTAAATTATCAGGAAAACAATATTGCTAGAATTATAGAAATTTATTCTTGTTTGAAAAAGTGGTTGGGAACCATTTGTTTAGGAAAAATTATATTAGAATATGCTAATTTAATCACAGTGTTGTTCTAGAGTCCTGCTTATAGCCTCTTGGTATTAAAGGATTATGTATTTGGATTTTGTTTAAATCATCTTAAAAAGTTTCCATAAAGTTAAGCTCTGTTTCACACATAAAGTTAGGCACTGTTTCACAGTTCCGTAACAAATTTTACAATTTGAGCTTTGTTGAGAGATGTGTTTTTAAAATATAGCCCAAGACTGTCTTCTTTGGAATCATCAGGGCTGCCTGTCAGAAACACAGATTTTTGAGGCCCTTCTCAAGCTCACCGTATTCTTGACTTAGGAATCCCAGGTGATTTTATTATATACTAAACGTTGAGAACCATCTCTTTATTAAGTAGTAAGCCTTTTATAGACCTCCTCATCCTGAATTCCCTCTCTCTCTTTTTTCTTTTTGGCCATGCTACACTGCACGTGGGATCTCTTAGGTCCTCACCAAGGGATCGAACCTGCATCCCCTGCATTGGAGGTGGAGTCTTAACCACTGGACTACTAGGGAAGTCACC
Source organism: Capricornis sumatraensis (assembly GCF_032405125.1). Lineage (NCBI taxonomy): Eukaryota > Metazoa > Chordata > Mammalia > Artiodactyla > Bovidae > Capricornis > Capricornis sumatraensis. The sequence goes on from NC_091083.1 coordinate 29,123,649, forward strand.
ACCCTGAACTCTTGAAACATCTCTGGTCCTCTATCTTACACCCTCAGTAACAACTAAAACAATATCAGAAGAGATAAATGACTTTCATTCCAATAATACTGTTTAACACCCTTCCTTCACATGTTTCCAGAAAGAGAGAAACTAGGGCAGTTTTCAAAATGAAAACTAAGAAGTCGATGCTTGCTACTTAAATGCTTCCAGGCCTCTTTATCCATGTTTTATTGCCCCAGTTCAGACTTGCTACCAAAGAACTGTCATGACAGTGACCTTCATTCATATAGCCCTTCTTCTTGTGGAAAAGAAGGTACACATTAAAAAATTCATATGGCTTGCAGCTAGAAGGAAACTTAGATCATTTTGCTGAGTTCTGTCATTTTACAGGTGAAGAAAATGATATCTAGAGAAGTTGTGTGATTTTTTTTCAAGGTCATACTCCTAATTGTTGGCAGAACTAGCATAGAGATCCAGGTATCCTGACTCCCAGACCATTGATATTTATAGGGCATGTTTTTATAAAAATATTGTAGGGACTTCCCTGGTGGTCCAGTGGTTAAAACTTCTTGCTGCTAATGTAGGGGGCCTGTGTTTGATCCCTGGTCAGGGAACTAGATCCCATGTGCTGCAACCAAGACCCAGTGCAACCAAATAAATATTGTATTTTTTTTTAAGTTAAAAAATATTGTATATTGCCCTTGTTTACTTGAAGAGGAGCTTGTTTTGTGGCTAGAACATCATTACTTACTTTTTTTTCTTTTTTTTTTTACACTTACTGTTTTTAATAGTCTCACTGCTTCCCCAGGTCTGTTTCTATTTATTGTATGTTGTGGGAAAACAGCTAAAAACACATTTCTTATTGAGTGAGCTTTGGTGCAAATTGTGGCTTTCAAAGGAATTAGATTCCTTTTGCTTGAGGTTGAATTTGGTAACACTTTATTTTTGGTGTCAAGGCATGATATGTTTAATTAGCATTCACTGTAATAACACTGATCAGTGTGAATTCTGTTGATTAAAACCTGGATGGTTGTATTACAGTACTTTGAGCAGAATCCACCCACATGCTGTTATATTCACTGGACTCTTCTCTCTCTTGCTCTGTTTTAATTTAGAAAAAACAAAACAAAACCAGAACACACAAGAAATCAGAAAATAAAATAGCTTCTGTTTCATCATTTAATTGACGGTTGTTGGATATATTCAAAGTATCTAGTTGGCAGGGACACAGTAACGAGGTCTTTTGCCCTTTCTGATTGTGTGACAACTCAATTGGGTAATTATTTAAATTTGGATATAGGGCATTTTGATAACTTATTATAGTGACAAAATTATTCTGCTCTAAAAATCTAGACAAAGAGCTAAGAAATAGAACATTAGTCCAAACCTATCAGTAGAAATTCTTGTAATTGGACCTTGTCTGTAAAAGATAAGGCAAGAGGAATACTTTAACTTGAGTGAGAGAAGAGTCGCATTTTTTTTTGCATGAAAAATGGTAGTTCTGAGGAATAGAATCTGCTGAGCCCAGAGGCCATTTTGAGTAAAGAAAAATGTTTTTTTCTATTATAAACATAAGCAAGAAACTCCCCTGAGTTAATTTCAGATTTTGAATCAAGAAAGGTGAAGGCAAGTTGAGTGATAAGGGAACAGAAGCAGTAAAAGCATCAAAATATATATCCTAGAGATTTTGCCCCCACACCCAGAGTATTAAAAGCATCCATCTATTAATTTGATTTTAATTGAAGCTTCTCAAAGAAAACTAAAAAGTAACAATGGTTTTTGAGCAGAGTTATAATAAGTAGGATTGTACTGTCAGCTCTGACAGAGAGAAAAGTCAATAAAAGACTTCTGCTTCTGACAGTGATAAATACGATATTTAAAAAATCTGGATAAAATAAAGTAAATGTAATTTTAACTGAATATCTAACTTAGTAAAAGAGTAAGGGGAAATCTCCAAATGCCAAAAATGAAATTTTAGAAGCAAAAATCAAAATAAACTTCAAACCTCAAGCAATTATGGAGTTGAAACCAGACAGATAAGCAAGTTTGGGAACTTGGGTTGCAGAGGAAACAAATGCTGGTATGAAGAAACTTGTCTTGGGGATTAATAGCTTCTGGTGGAGACTTGTATGGAAACCTGAATTGAGGCCATCAAAAGTGGCTAAACCTGGGCCCTCAAAGGGATAGCAGTCTTCAGAGAAAGGAGCCTACAAGAAGCCTATTTGGCTGGCACATTGAACAAAATGATCTGATACCTTGATGACTCTGGTTTGGAGATGTGGAGTTGCTTTCCCGAGAATTTGCAACTATAGATCTCAAGCCTACCCTCATCTGGATCTGAAGCTTGAATTTAAGTTATATGCAGAGTAGGACAAATCTTAGCCAAGACATTATTTTAAAGTAATCCTTGTTTGGAATCCTTCCAGTGCTACCCAGCAGAAGCAAATACAAAGCTTCCCTGAAGATCCACCTGCCACCGTAGACTCAGAATTACCAGATATGGCATTTAGTCAAATCTTACGTGATTAAAAAGGGATAGCCACATTAGGAAACAATGAAAAATTTAATGAAAATGACAGACCGCAGATTTAGATTTCTAAATACTTGAGATATTGGCATTATCAGCAAAATAATATATTATATTTAACACATAAAATAGAAAGATACCAAAAAAAGAGCAGTACACTCTCTCTCGTGTGAGAGAGTGTCAAATGTGGCATACAGATTTAAAGACAGTCTTCTAGGAATAAAAATATATTTAATACCTTTGAAATTAATAACTTAAACTTATTAGACTTAGGTGAAGAGAGAATTGGTGAACTGAAAGTTTGATATAAAATTAGCCAGAAAGCAAAATATAGAGAAATAGGTGGAAAATATGAAAGTTTAAGACAAATGGAGAATTAAATGAGTACTAATATATGGCTACCCAGATGAATAGATTTAGAAAAGTAGAATAAGGAAGAAATAATGCCATAGAAGTTTCCAGAACTGATGAAAGATAAAAATTCTTAGATTTGGAAAAGCCCAATATCTCTCAGCAACAGTAAATAAAAAGGAAAGCCATACTGAGGCATATCATAGTAGAACTGTAAAATAATTTCAAAACATGTAAGAAACGAATCACTAGTCTAGGTTCGATACAGGATACAGGATGCTTGGGGCTGGTGCACTGGGATGACGCAGAGAGATGATATGGGGAGGGTGGTGGAGGGGGGTTCAGGGTTGGGAACTCATGTACACCTGTGGTGGATTCATGTCAATGTATGGCAAAACCAATACAGTATTGTAAAGTAAAAAAAAAAAAAACTATTAGTGAAAAGTAGCTAGTACAAAGGAATAATAGAAACTTAATATCTTCAAAATGCTAAAGAAAAAACAATCTAGAACTGAATGCCCACCAAGTCTATATTTCAAGAATGAGGACTAACTGAATAACCAGCTGAGAGCACTTACCATTAGCAGGCCAAAGGAGTGTCTAAAGTGTGTACTTAAGGAAAAAAATCCCAGAAAGATTAAAAAAAGAGGAATGGTAAGCAAACAAAATAGTATATATGTGGGAAATAAACTTTATGTTGAAAATAATAATGCATCATATTAGAAAGTATTATATAATTAAAATGCTGAACACAAATATGTAAGCTAGGAGGGAGTTATGTCTAAGCTCATTGTGTTTTGGAAGAGGGTGATTGATAATAGAATACCCCTACTAGCTTCTGTGAATTTAGGGCTTGTGATATACCAGTCATGTTCTGATTGCTATATGTATATTTACCCATGTTAGGGTGCACAATAACCCTATGGGGTTAGTGATTATTATTTGCATTTTATGGATGATAAAATTGACAACCTGAAGCCACAGAAGTGAGACAGGATTTGAAATCCAGATGATGTGACTTGAGTCCATGGTCCTAACCACCAGGTTTTCCTACTACTGATTAACTTGAAACTTTTATGAATGGTAACAATTTAAAGGTAAGCCACTAAAAGAAAAACTAGTGTACAGTTACTCATGCATTAGAGAACAAAAATGGAATAAGTGGGGAAAATTGTTAGCAATTCCATGTAAGCTTAGAAAAATCAGGCCAGATAAAAAGCACAAAATACCATGGTATAATCAAATCAAAAGATTTCAGTAATACATAAATGTACACAGAAGTTTCTTATTAAAGGAGGTTGAGATGGAATTAAAAATAGAAAATCCAGCTGTATTCTGTTTAGACAAAACATAGTCAGAACACAAGGATGCAAATAGTTTGACAGAATAAGGATAAAAAAAGATATGCCAGACAAATACTAACTGAAAGAAAGGTGAGCTAGCTGTCTTAATGTCAGGTAAAATAGACTTGAAAGCAAAAAACACTTGGTTATAGAGATAGTCACTATATAGTAAGCAAAGATTCATCACACCAAGAAAGAGATAAAGAACATTTTAAAATTATATGCCCATAAGAAAATAGTTTTAAATTGTATTTAAAATTGATAGAACTGCTTGGAGAAATTGACAAAGCTACTGTAAGGGTGGGAGATATCAGAAACTTCTGGGTGAAGCAGTTAGTAAGGAAATAGAAGGTTAACCACACAGTCAGAAACTTTCATTTAATGCACATACACCAGACTTTTAACTTCCAAACTAAGGACTATATTATTTTTCTCAGTCATTTACAAAAAGAAAACATTTACAAAAATTGACTAGGAAGCCGTAAGTCACCTTCATCAACTTTAAAGAGCAGTATTATACTGACCATATCACATGCATTGCCCTATGGTAAAATTAGTCATCAGTTAAAAAATAAAGCCAATCCCCTCTCTGTCTTTCTATTTAAATTGTTTAAAATAACTCATGGATAAAAGAAATTAAAATGGAAATAAAAAATACTTAAAATTGAACAATAGTGAAAATAATATGTATCAAAATTGGGGGATTAAGTAAAAGTGGCACTTGGAAATGACTGTATAGTCTTAAGTGCTTGTAGAAGAGAAAAAAAAAGACAATATTAATGAGGTAAGTGTCTAACACAAGAAGTTAGGAAAAAGAATAATAAACTCAAAGAAAGTAGAAGGAAGAAAATAAAGAGCAGAAATTAATGAAATAGAAGGCAATATAGAGGATCAGTACTACCTAAAGTTAAATGAATGGACATAAACAGTTGGACAGTCCGGTCCAACTCTTCGGGACCCCGTGAACTGTAGTCCATGAAATTCTCCAGGCCAGAATACTGGAGTGGGTACCCTTTCCCTTCTCCAGGGAATCTTCCCAACCTAGGGACTGAACCTAGGTCTCCTACATTGTAGGCAGATTCTTTGCAAGCTGAGCCACAAGGGAAGCCAAAGAATACTGGAGTGGGTAGTCTATCCCTTCTCCAGGGGATCTTCCCGACCCAGGATTGAACCGGGGTCAAATGCATTGCCAAAGAATGCTCAAACGACTGCACAATTGCACTAATCTCACACGCTAGTAAACTAATGCTCAAAATTCTCCAAGCCAGGCTTCAGCAATATGTGAACTATGACCTTCCAGATCTTCAACTGTTTTTTTTTTTTTAATTTTAAAATCTTTAATTCTTACATGTGTTCCCAAACATGAACCCCCCTCCCACCTCCCTCCCCATAACATCTCTCTGGGTCATCCCCATGCACCAGCCCCAAGCATGCTGTATCCTGCGTCAGACATAGACTGGCGATTCAATTCTTACATGATAGTATACATGATAGAATGCCATTCTCCCAAATCATCCCACCCTCTCCCTCTCCCTCTGAGCCCAAAAGTCCGTTATACACAGCTGTGTCTTTTTTCCTGTCTTGCATACAGGGTCGTCATTGCCATCTTTCTAAATTCCATATATATGTGTTAGTATACTGTATTGGTGTTTTTCTTTCTGGCTTACTTCACTCTGTATAATCGGCTCCAGTTTCATCCATCTCATCAGAACTGATTCAAATGAATTCTTTTTAACGGCTGAGTAATACTCCATTGTGTATATGTACCAAAGCTTTCTTATCCATTCATCTGCTGATGGACATCTAGGTTGTTTCCATGTCCTGGCTATTATAAACAGTGCTGCGAAGAACATTGGGGTACATGTGTCTCTTTCAATTCTGGTTTCCTCGGTGTGTATGCCCAGCAGTGGGATTGCTGGGTCATAAGGTAGTTCTATTTGCAATTTTTTAAGGAATCTCCACACTGTTCTCCATAGTGGCTGTACTAGTTTGCATTCCCACCTCAACTGGTTTTAAGAGAAGACAGAGGAACCAGAGATCAAATTGCCAATATCCACTGGATCATCGAAAAAGCAAGAGTGTTCCAGAAAAACATCTATTTCTGCTTTATTGACTATGCCACAGCCTTTGACTGTGTGGATCACAATCAACTGTGGAAAATTCTGAAAGAGATGGGAATACCAGACCACCTGACCTGCCTCTTGAGAAACCTATATGCAGGTCAGGAAGCAACAGTTAGAACTAGACATGGAACAACAAACTGGTTCCAAATAGGACAAGGAGTACATCAAGGCTGTATATTGTCACCCTGCTTATTTAACATATGCAGAGTACATCATGAAAAATGCTGGGCCGGAAGAAGCACAAGCTGGAATCAAGATTGCCAGGAGAAATATCAATAACCTCAGATATGCAGATGACACCACCCTTATGGCAGAAAGTGAAGAGGAACTAAAAAGCCTCTTGATGAAAGTGAAAGAGGAGAGAGAAAAAGTTGGCTTAAAGCTCAACATTCAGAAAACAAAGATCATGGCATCTGGTCCCATCACTTCATGGGAAATACATGGGGAAACAGTGGAAATAGTGTCAGACATTCTTTTTTGGGGCTCCAAAATCACTGCAGCTGGTGATTGCAGCCATGAAATTAAAAGACGCTTACTCTGTGGAAGGAAAGTTATGACCAACCTAGATAGCATATTCAAAAGCAGAGACATTACTTTGCCAACAAAGGTCCATCTAGTCAAGGCTATGGTTTTTCCAGTGGTCATGTATGGATGTGAGAGTTGGACTGTGATGAAAGCTGAGTGCTGAAGAATTGATGCTTTTGAACTGTGGTGTTGGAGAAGACTCTTGAGAGTCCCTTGGACTGAAAGGTGTTTCAACCAGTCCATCCTAAAGGAAACCAGTCCTGGGTGTTAATTGGAAGGACTGAGGCTGAGGCTGAAACTCCAATACTTTGGCCACTTGATGTGAAGAGCTGACTCATTGGACAAGACCCTGATGCTGGGAGGGGTTGGGGGCAGAAGAAGAAGGGGAAAACAGAGGATGAGATGGCTGGATGGCATCACTGACTCGATGGACGTGAGTTTGGGTGAACTCCAGGAGTTGGTGATGGACAGGGAGGCCTGGCGTGCTGAGATTCATGGGGTTGCAAAGAGTCAGACACAACTGAGTGACTGAACTGAACTGAACTCCTGCATTACAGGCAGATTCTTTACCAATTGAGCCATCAGGAAAGCTCAAAAGTTAAATGAATAAAATTGCCAAATTTCTGGTGACATTTCTCAACTAAATTTAAAATGTGAAGAGACCCATCACAAGGATACCAGTGTAGATATAGAAATACAGTCCAGATAAGAACAACTTTAATTTTTTTCTTCTATAAATTTAAACTTTATTTTAAAATTTACATAGATGACAATTATTTTTAGTATATATGAGTTTTGATAAATTTATAGAATATCTACTATCATAATCAAGTTATAGAACAGATCACTCTCCCCAAATTTCTTTCTCTTGTGTCTTTTTCGACAACTACTCAGTCACCCAAAACTTCTGGCAATTGGTGATTCTGTTATTTTCAGTTGCTAAGTTGTGTCCGACTCTGCAACCCTGTGGACTGCAAAATGCCAGGCTTCCTTGTCTTTCCTTATCTCGCAGAGTTTGCTCAAAATCATGTCCATTGAGTCAGTGATGCCATCCAACCATCTGATCCTCTGTCGCCCCCTTCTCCTCCTGCCCTCAATCTTTCCCAGCATCAGGGTCTTTTCCAGTGAGTTGGCTGTCTACATCAGGTGGCCAAAGTATTGGAGCTCCAGCTTCAGCATCAGTCCTTCCAGTGAATATTCAGAGTTGATTTCCTTTAGGATTGATTTCCTTTAGGTGATTCTGATACCTGTCCCTAAAATTTTGTTTCTGCCAGAAAGTCATGTAAATGGAATTGTGCAGTATTTAACCCTTTGTGTTTGGTTTCTCTCATTCAACCTATTTGATAAATGTTCATTAGTCAGTTCAGTCGCTCAGTCATGTCAGACTCTTTGTGACCCCATGAATCACAGCATTCTAGGCCTCCCTGTCCATCAACAACTCCTGGAGTTCACGCAGACTCACGTCCATCGAGTCAGTGATGCCATCCAGCCATCTCATCCTCTGTCGTCCCCTTCTCCTCCTGCCCCCAATCCCTCCCAGCATCAGACTCTTTTCCAATGAGTCAAATCTTCGCATGAGGTGGCCAAAGTACTGGAGTTTCAGCTTTAGCATCATTCTTTCCAAAGAAATTCCAGGGCTGATCTCCTTCAAAATGGACTGGTTGGATCTCCTTACAGTCCAAGGGACTCTCAAGAGTCTTCTCCAACACCACAGTTCAAAAGCATCAATTCTTCAGCGCTCAGCTTTCTTCACAGTCCAACTCTCACATCCATACATGTCCACTGGAGAAAAACATAGCCTTGACTAGATGGACCTTTGTTGGCAAAGTAATGTCTCTGCTTTTGAATATGCTATCTAGGTTGGTCATAACTTTTCTTCCAAGGAGTAAGCGTCTTTTAATTTCATGGCTGCAATCACCATCTGCAGTGATTTTGGAGCCCCAGAAAAGAAAGTCTGACATTGTGTCCACTGTTTCCCCATCTGTTTCCCATGAAATGATGGGACCAGATGCCATGATGTTCGTTTTCTGAATGTTGAGCTTTAAGCCAACTTTTTCGTTCTCCACTTTCACTTTCATCAAGAGGCTCTTTAGCTCCTCTTCACTTTCTGCCCTAAGGGTGGTGTCATCTGCATATCTGAGGTTACTGATATTTCTCCCGGCAGTCTTGATTCCAGCTTGTGCTTCTTCCGGCCCAGCATTTCTCATGATGTACTCTGCATATAAGTTAAATAAGCAGGGTGACAATATACAGCCTTGATGTACTCCTTGTCCTATTTGGAGCCAGTCTGTTGTTCCATGTCCAGTTCTCACTGTTGCTTCCTGACCTGCATACAGATTTCTCAAGATGTTCATAGGTGTCAGTAGTTTATTTTTTTGTTGTTAAGGAGTGTTCCCTTGTATGATTATACCACAGTTTGTGCGTTCTTAGTTGAATGCTTTAGTTTCAACCCATTCACTAGTTGAAAAATGTTTGAGAAGTTTCCTTTTTTTTAACAATTATGCATAAAGCTGCTATAAATATTCCTGTACAGGTTTTTTTATGAACAGAAGTTTTTACTTCTCTTGGTAAGTCCTAGGAGTGAGATTGGCATATGGTAAATGCATTTCAAGCCTTATTTTTCAAAAAGACATACTGTTTTCTAAAGTAGCTCTATCATTTTGCTTTCACACCAGGAATATCTGAGGATTCCATTTGTTTTGCTTCTTCACCAGCACTTCCAATTTGCAGTTTTTAAAAAATGTTCAGCAGTCTAATAAGTATATGTTGGTGTATACTTGTGGTTTTAATTTGCGTTTCCCAGAATATGATGTTAGGTCTATATAGTTATCTTTTGTTTCTGAATGTAAACTAAAAAGGGCACCTCAGAAAAAAGTAGCAGATTTCAAAATGGCTTAAAACCTGTGCTGACTACCTACTTTGCTAGGTATGAGATCCATGATTCAGATACGATGTATAGCTAAAATAATCTCAGACGATCTGCATTATTGATGTACATTCCACAAATTATACAAAACTGAAATGTTTTCTCTGAAAGGTACTGAAAACTGTAAGTAGTGCAATGTATGTCCCAAATCTAATTTATGGAATATGGATGTAAGTCAGGTTAAGATGTTTTGTCATTTTTTAAAAATACATTGTGTGCTCTGACTTTTTATTTGAACTAAAGTGAAATGATATAGTGATTTGACTTTTTAACTGAAGTTGAATGGCACTTACCTTAATTCTGTCCACTTACAGAGTCAAATCAAACCTAGAATATGTTTAATTTACTTATACAAGCCATTTCCATTTCAGTTGCCTTATTCTGTCTATTGCATTGTTCTTCCCAAGTCTAACCTCTTATGTTGAAATTATTCTAACACTGAACCTGTGATGTAAAAATGTATGATGTGCTACAAATTCTATTCATAATAAACTGTTATAGCCTATTGTAACCTATAAAACATTTCTTGTAAATCATCTAATTTATTTTTTCATTTATGTACAGTTTATGTCGATTTTAAAAATATTTGTTGTGATCTGTTCTATAAACATTCCCTTTTTCTTTTCCTTAAGTCTTGTCTGCATGAAGGAAACTTGGGTTTTGCTTGTTGTATTAATTGGCCATTAAGCTAACTTAAGTACTCTACCTTCTTTTCAGTAGTTTAACTTTTTTTAGTTTTGTTCATATTCTAAATAAACATTAAAATCATGCTTTTTATTTCGTACTTTGCAAATAAATTCTCTAAGTTATTTACCATGTTAAAAAAAATAATAATAATTTGCGTTTCCCTACTTGGAAGGAAAGTTACGACCTACCTATATAGCATATTCAAAAGCAGAGACATTACTTTGCCAACAAAGGTCCATCTATTTAAGGCTGTGGTTTTTTCCAGTGGTCACGTATGGATGTGAGAATTGGACTGTGAAGAAAGCTGAAGGCCGAAACTGATGCTTTTGAACTGTGGTGTTGGAGAAGACTCTTGAGAGTCCCTTGGACTGTAAGGAGATCCAACCAGTCCATTCTAAAGGAGATCAGTCCTGGGTGTTCTTTGGAAGGACTGATGCTAAAGCTGAAACTCCAGTACTTTGGCCACCTCATGCGACCAGTTGACTCATTGGAAAGGACTCTGTAGCTGGGAGGGATTGAGGGTAGGAAGAGAAGGGGATGACAGAGGATGAGATGGCTGGATGGCATCACCAACTCGATGGACATGGGTTTGAGTGAACTCTGGGAGTTGGTAATGGACAGGGAGGCCTGGAGTGCTGTGATTCATGGGGTTGAAAGGAGTTGAATACAACTGAGCAACTGAACTGAACTGAACTGAATGACTAATGATGTTGAACATACTTTCATGAGCTTATTTACCATCTATTAACATATGTCTTCTTGATGAAGTTTCTGATTATTTTTTGTTGTTGGCTCATTTTCTAATTGGGTGGTTTATTTTCTTCATTTGAATTTTCAGAGTTCTTAATATTATATATTCTGGATATCCTTGTTTGTGATGTATTATCCTTCTTTTATATTGCAAAATTTTATTTTCTAATACTCTGTTGAGAATTTTTCTGTTCATGATAACAAGAGGTATCCATCTCTAGTTTTGTTGTTATGTTTGGTTTTAGCATCAGAGCAGAACTGGCTTCTTAGTATGATCTGGGAAGTATTTCATTATCTTGTGTTTTCTGGGAGAGTTACTGTAGAGTTGATATTGTGTTCTTCCTTAAATGTTTCATAGAATTCACCAGTAAAGGCATCTTTATCTAAAGTCTGCCTCTCTCTATAACTTCCTCTCTTTCTTTACAATGATTTTTGTTAAAAATTAATATATTTTTAATGTATGACATCATGCATATTTAAAGTGTGCAGTGTGTTACCTTGATACATTTATATATTTTTATTCTTTAATTTCTGAAGGAACCTCCATATTATTTTCCATAGTGGTTGTACCAATTTAAAATTTCACCAACAATATGTAAGAGTTCCCTTTTCTCCACGTTCTCACTGACACTTGTTTTTGATATCTTGTATTCTTGATGATAGCTGTTCTAATAAGCATGAGGTGATATCTAATTGTGGTTTTGATTTGCATTTCTCTGATGATTAGTGATATTGGGTATCTTTTCATGTATATGCTGGTCTTTTGGGTGTTTTCTTTGGAAAAAATGTCTATTCAGTTTGTCTGCCCGTTAAAAAATCTGATTGTTTTCTTGTTATTGAGTTGTATGAATTTTAAATACTTTAGATGTTAATCCCTTATCCAGTACATGGTTTGTAAAATTTTTTTCCCATTCTGTGGGTTTCCTTTTCACTTTGATGACTGTTTCTTTTGCTGCCTGGAACCTTTTAAGCTTGGTTTGGTTCTATTTATTGAGTTTTGGCTTTTCTTGCTTGTGTGTTTGGTGTTATATCTAGAATATCATTGCTAAGAGCAGTGTTGAGGAGCTCTTCGTTAAGCTGACTGCTGGGACTTTTATGGTATTGGGGCTTAGTTTTAAGGATTCATCTATTTAGAGTTAATTTTTGTAAGACATTGGGGTCCCATTTCATTATTGTGCATGTACTTATCTAGCTTTTCCAACACCATTTGTTGAAGAGTGGTTTTCTTTTGGAAGACTTATCTAAAATTGAATTTCTTTAGTAGATATAGCATTCTTCATTTCTTCATTCTTTATTTCTTCTTGAATGGTTTGTGTCTCTTGTCTAAGCTGTCCGCTCTTGCTTCCCCCTAGTTTTAGTGGATTTTGATTAGTGCCTTCTCCCCATATTGGAAGGCGTTTGTTACATAGGGGGGAAAAGTAGAGATCTGAGTGGGCGCTTGTGTGTTCTTTTTTTGTGTGTGTTCTTTTTTTTTTTTTGAAGTGGCTGTTGTTACCTTCCTTCATGCCTACATCACGAAGAATGCTTTCTCAAGACTCTCACTAATCATTTTTTAAATAAGCAGTAGGTCAGGGCAGTGGAGAAGAGCCTGAAATTCTCTGCCTTCCTGTTATGTGTATGTTTCCCGAAGACTTTTACTTATGTGCTAGTCCACGTTTACCGATTTATTAGATATTTTGACTGAATTCTTACTTGCCTCTGATAATGTGTGTGCCAACTAAGCAAGTGCTCACATTCCTGTTTCTTCTTGCGGGTACCTGTTTCCCCCTAGGTTTTAGATTAGAGTCTGCTGCCTTACCACTTTAGCTTTCTAACGAGTTGACAAAAAGTTGAGAGTTTTCAAATTATCCAGAGTTTTCTCGGTTATTTTTATTGTGTTAAGGTGGGAACAATGTTCTTTCCAATGTTTTATGTCTCAAAATCTGGCAGTATCCATCCATTATGTTTTAATGAGAAAATATGAAAATACGGAGTTTATTGATATATATTCATGGACTATATTCACAAATTACCAAGGCCTGTGTTTAGATAGATCAAGTATAAAACCCATTATAACATACTTTGTGCATTCTTATATTTACCTTTTCACCATTGATAAAAGTTGGCATGATAATATAATAATGGCTAAAATATACATCAGCTCAGTTCATTTCAGTCGCTCAGTCATGTTCGAGTTTTTGTGACTCCATGAACCACAGCACACCAGGCCTCCTTATCCATCACCAACTCCCAGAGTCCACCCAAACCCATGTCCACTGAGCCGGTGATGCCATCCAACCATCTCATCCTCTGTTGTCCTCTTTTCCTCCTGCCCTCAATCTTTCCCAGTGTCAGGGTCTTTTCAAATGAGTCAGTTCTTCGCATCAGGTGGCCAAAGTATTGGAGTTTCAGCTTCAACATCAGTCCTAGCAATGGACACCCAGGACTGATCTCCTTTAGGATGGACTGGTTGGATCTCCTTGCAGTCCAAGGGACTCTCAAGAGTCTTCTCCAACACCACAGTTCAAAAGCATCAATTCTTTGGCACTCAGCTTTCTTTATAGTCCAACTCTCACATCCATACATGACCACTAGAAAAACCATAGCCTTGACTAGATGGACCTTTGTTGACATAGTAATGTCTCTGCTTTTCAATAAGCTGTCTAGGTTGGTCATAACTTTCCTTCCAAGGAGTAAGTGTCTTTTCATTTCATGGCTGCAGTCACCATCTGCAGTGATTTTGGAGCCCAGAAAAATAAAGTCAGCTACTGTTTCTACTGTTTCCACATCTATTCGCCATGAAGTGATGGGACTGGATGCCATGATCTTAGTCTTCTGAATGTTGAGCTTTAAGCCAACTTTTTCTCTCTCCTCTTTCACTTTCATCAAGAGGCTTTTTAGTTCCTCTTCACTTTCTGCCATAAGGATGGTGTCATCTGCATATCTGAGGTTATTGATATTTCTCCTGGCAATCTTGATTCCAGCTCGTGCTTCTTCCAGCCCAGCATTTCTCATGATGTACTCTGCATATAAGTTAAATAAGCAGGGTGACAATATACAGCCTTGACGTACTCCTTTTCCCATTTGGAGCCAGTCTGTTGCTCCATGTCCAGTTCTAACTGTTGCTTCCTGACCTGCATACAGGTTTCTCAAGAGACAGGTCAGGTGGTCTGGTATTGCCATCTCTTTCAGAATTTTCCACAGTTTATTGTGATCCACATGGTCAAAGGCTTTGGCAGAGTCAGTAAAGCAGACATAGATGTTTTTTCTGGAACTCTCTTGCTTTTTTGATGATGCATTGGATGTTGGCAATTTGATCTCTGGTTGCTCTGGCAACCCACTCCAGTATTCTTGCCTAGAGAATCCCATGGACGGAGAGGCTTGGTCCATGGGATTGCAAACAGTCCATGGGTTGCAAACAGTTGGACATGACTGAGCGATTTCACTATCTTTCACTTTCACTTTCCTCTGCCTTTTCTAAAACCAGCTTGAACATCTGGAAGTTCATGATTCACATATTGCTGAAATACATACATGGTGCATACTATATGCCAAACACTATTTTAATCATGTTCCACATATTTATTTACTTAATCTTCACAACAGCTTTTATTTTGCTGATAAATTGAGGCACAGTGACATTAAGTTACTTGCTTAAGATAGCATGCCTTTTTAGTAGTAAATTTGGGGTTTGTACCTATGTTTTCAATCATTAAGCTCTATTGCTTCTCAAGAAGAAAGTATAAAATTATGGATGACAAATCAGGGTAATTTAGAATTTTGAAGAGCATTTAGTCCTGCTCTTTCATTTTACAAATGAAATCATAAACAGATGAATTAAAGAACTTATCAAGGGCCAGACACACGGTTTATGGCTGATTTAATATAGAGTCAGGATCTTCCATTTCTCATCCTATTTTTATTTAATAACATCTAAATACAAATGGCAATACAGTTCCAGTGTTCCTGGAACTTATTTAAATATACCGATTTTATTTCCTTTCAATTTATTTTATTGGGAAGAAATGCAGTCATTTGATTTTCTTTTATTTTGCTGGGAGGAAATGTACTCAAATACAGAAACTTAACCCTTCTAGATTTTCTAGACTTACAGATTGATTTTCTTAGTTATTTTTCATTTAGACTCAAGTTTATTTATAGGTTCAGCTCGAAAGATGGAGGTGAAGGTAATTTTCAGATTGTCTTTTAATTATATCACATCCACTTATATGTGCCAAGAACAGAACACATACAAAGTTAAAATAGCCATCTTGTTCAGAGAGGAAAAAGTAAATACTCATAGATGGGTGTCTTCTGTCAAAAGTTCTTTCCCTCTCGATGTTTGTTAACTAATATATTTGATGCATAGAAGCCATTTATTCCACTCAGGCTTTTTTCATAGTAACTAACTCTTATTAGTCTTCTGAATGAATGAATCTTAGTATTTTTGAGCTTCTGTTTTCTCACCTTCACCTCATGGTACATGAGGATCAAATTAGACACCTGTGTTTATTCACCCATAAGCACTTAGTGAACTTCTGTTATATGCAAGATACAGTGATGGGCACTGGGGCCACAAAGCTTTATAGGACATAGCTGCTGCTTCCTAGTGAGTTTATGTTCCAATCTGGCGACTGACATACAAATAATTATGAAATGAAACCAGATATATGAGTTTAATATAGAAAAGTCATGTATGAGAGTCAGAAGATTCACAAGGGTTGAATTTAAAATGTGAATATAAGTCCACCAACCAGATGAGGAGAGAGCATTCCAGGCAAAGGGAAGAACAATTAAGTGTTTCTTTTTTAAAAAAAACTGTATTATTTATTTATTTTTGGTTTACTGAGTCAGTTGCAGCAAGTGGAGGGATCTTCTCTAGTTGTGCTGTGTGGGTTTCTCACTTGTGGAGCACAGGTTCTAGGGTGCGCAGCCTTATAGTTGTGACATGTGGGCTCAGTAGTTGTGACTCCCAGGCTCTAGAGCACAGGCTCAGTAGTTGTGGCACATGGGGTTGGTTGCTCTGCACCATCTGGAATCCTCTCCACCCAGGGATCAAACCTGTGTCTCCTGCATTGGCAGGTGGATCCTTTGCTGCCAAGCCATCAGGGAAGCTCTAAATGTTTTCTAACTTGCATCAGGAAAAGGTACAGGCCCACAAATGTCATTATTTTTAAGAGCTATATATCAAAGAATTAGGAAAATTGTAATTTGAATTTTGAAAACCATCCTTTTATGGTGTTTATAGTAAGCTTAGAGAAATGCTAGTTTTAAATTCATGAATAGGATATGGAGATGAAATGACAAATCAAGACTGTAATTAATTATAAGAAATTGGATCCTCTAAGTCTTCATCATCATAAGCCATGTTAATTAACATTTCATTAATTACCCTGACAATGAAATAATCACACAACTAGTGACCCTGTGAGCTCATAAAACATAGCAAACACAAGGTACATTCTTAGAATGTGAAGGTTAAGTAATTGAATTTTGGGATTGGCTGGCATTAAGGTCAAAACCCACACAATGCAGAAAAGAGCAAGAAATAGAAAACATAACTCAGATTCAGTATGGCTCTTTTTATCCAATATGTCAAAGACATTTCATAGCATTGACTTCTAGAGAATATCCCATATACTACCTCTCAGATTTTCTAACATAACTGAATTCCTATTATTACTGTCCTCTTGAATAATGTAATTTGTCATACTCTGGGCAAATTTTGTCTTCAGAGGTTAGAATTTAAGAAGAAAAGTACAAGGCAAGATAGTTACTAATGTATATAGTCCAGTTTTTAAAGATTTAGTAACAGTCTACAAAATCCATTGGTAAAGCTTAAAAGCAAAAGAGGATAATTCATATGATGATAAAACCTTAAATTGTCAGTGCAGGGAAAAAGAAAACGTGATTTCAAAAGAAAAGGGAAAGACAGTAGAAAGCTTTCAAGGGAGAAATAGATCAAGGGAGAAATAGATCAATAGATAAAATGATAGAAATTTTTTTTTTGTCTATAGCAACAGAAATATGCTAGATAATCAACTGGCAATGACTTCATAGCAGAGAGGTGTTCATTTGTATAAGGCAAGGCAATTCATGGAGTATTTTTTTCTATTTGTCTTACTATGTATGTCTCTCACTTTGAACCTAAGTAGGATAATTTTTATTTAGTTCTTCAATATAACTATTATACAAATAAAATTTCCTTTTGAAATGTTTAAATAAAGCTCAGTCTTAATTGAACAAAAATACTACATTTCTTTGGTTCTTTAGGGGCACCAACGTACTGCATATTACAGATAAAATTCTACTGTAATAAAAATTTAACCAAAATATGTGAAAATTTAACAGATTATATCATAATTAGAAAAAATAAAAATGTTTGCAATACTAACACCATCACACAGTTACCTCACTATTTGTGCATTGTCTTCTCCATGTGGCCATGTCTTTAATATAATTGCAGTCATAATATGTATCATTATATTATAATTTTTGTATTGTGAATTGCCACCTCTCTCACTTTGTGTAAAAAAAGCTCAAGTTAGCTTACGAAGATATGCACAGCAGAACAAGATAACATTAAATATAAAACAGTAGGCAAGGAAAAATTCAGGAGAAATACAGAGAAAGGTGGGAGAAATAAGAAATGTGTGAAGTAGTGTACAAAACATATGCCATTAGATTTAAAGTTTAGGCCACAAATTTATCTTTGAGCAGCCTCTCTAACATAGAGAGGGAAGTGGGATCAATTCCTGATTTATAGTGAACTGAAGGCCAGGCTGCAACGGTGCAGGAGTGGCGGAGAGGGAACTTCCAGAGGTTGAAGCTGGTTTTAGAAAAGGCAGAAGAACCAGAGATCAAATTTCCAACATCTGATGGATCATCAAAAAAGCAAGAGAGTTCCAGAAAAACATCTATGTCTGTTTTATTGACTATGCCAAAGCCTTTGACTGTGTAGTTCACAATAAACTGTGGAAAATTCTGAAAGAGATGGGAATACCAGACCACCTGAACTGCCTCTTGAGAAACCTATATGCAGGTCAGGAAGCAACAGTTGGAACTGGACAGACTGGTTCCAAGTAGGAAAAGGAGTACATCAAGCCTGTATATTGTCACCCTGCTTATTTAACTTATATGCAGAGTACATCATGAGAAATGTTGGGCTGGAAGAAGCACAAGCTGGAATCAAGATTGCTGGGAGAAATATCAATAACCTCAGATATGCAGATGACACCACCCTTATGGCAAAAAGTGAAGAGGAACTAAAAAGCCTCTCAATGAGCGAAAACGTTGGCTTAAGGCTCAACATTCAGAAAACGAAGATCATGGCATCTGGTCCCATCACTTCATGGGAAATAGATGGGGAAACAGTGGAAACAGTGTCAGACTTTCTTTTTCTGAGCTCCAAAATCACTGCAGATGGTGACTGCAGCCATGAAATGAAAAGACACTTACTCCTTGGAAGGAAAGTTATGACCAACCTAGATAGCATATTAAAGAGCAGAAACATTACTTTGCCAACAAAGGTCCGTCTCGTCAAGGCTATGGTTCTTCCAGTGGTCATGTATGGATGTGAGAATTGGACTGTGAAGAAAGCTGAGTGCCAAAGAATTGATGCTTTTGAACTGTGGTGTTGGAGAAGACTCTTGAGAGTCCCTTGGACTGCAAGGAGATCCAACCAGTCCATTCTAAAAGAGATCAGTCCTGGATTTTCATTGAATGGACTGATGCTAAAGCTGAAACTCCAATACTTCGGCCCCCTCGTGCGAAAAGTTGACTCATTGGAAAAGAGTCTGATGCTGGGAGGGATTGAGGGCAGGAGGAGAAGGGGGCAACAGAAGATGAGATGGCTGGATGGCATCACTGACTTGATGGACATGAGTTTGGGTAAACTCCAGGAGTTGATGATAGACAGGGAGGCCTGGCGTGCTGTGATTCATGGGGAGAGTCAACACGACTGAGTGACTGAACTGAACTGAACTGAGTGAACTGAAGATTTAAAAAGACAGGTTGTTTAGGAGAAGTAAGACGTATTCTTAATCCTGAAGCCATATAGAAATATTTTTGTCATAAAGATGATACAGTGACTTAAGTATCACTCTGATATCAAATATGCAACTCATGTTGCACGGGGCTTTTTATAATAATACATTTTAGAGTTGGGAAATACTATAGAACCAAAGTTAACATACAATAAGGCATTTTAAGGAGCCATTTGAATTAATGATTCTGTTTGCTTTGAGAATTTAGAAAGTCTGTTTGGAATAACCTGGTGGTTGCTTTTTTCTTAAAAAATCTTTCAAGGTTACTTTGAATGGACATTTTCTTTTGTTTTCTTTTGGATAATCTCTCCCATGATAAGCCTACAATTTAAAGCATTTCCTTGACTTATGATCTGGTTATGCTTTTCAATGTAACCTTCCTACATTTCCTTTTCATGGCTAGTTTATTCAGTTCAGTCATTCAGTCGTGTCCGACTGTTTGCGACCCTATGAATCGCAGCACGCCAGGCCTGCCTGTCCATCACCATCTCCCAGAGTTCACTCAGACTCACGTTCATCGAGTCCGTGATACAATCCAGCCATCTCATCCTCTGTCGTCCCCTTCTCCTCCTACCCTCAATCCCTCCCAGCATCAGAGTCTTGTCCAGTGAGTCAATTCTTCGCATGAGGTGGCCGAAGTACTGGAGCTTCAGCTTTAGCATCATTCCTTCCAAAGAAATCCCAGGGCTGATCTCCTTCAGAATGGACTGGTTGGATCTCCTTGCAGTCCAAGGGACTCTCAAGAGTCTTCTCCAACACCACAGTTCAAAAGCATCAATTCTTCGGTGCTCAGCTTTCTTCACAGTCCAACTCTTACATCCATACATGACCACAGGAAAAACCATAGCCTTGACTAGATGGACCTTAGTCGGCAAAGTAATATCTCTACTTTTGAATATACTATCTAGGTTGGTCATAACTTTTCTTCCAAGGAGTAAGCGTCTTTTTATTTCATGGCTGCAGTCACCATCTGCAGTGATTTTGGAGCCCCCCAAAATAAAGTCTGACACTGTTTCCACTGTTTCCCCATCTATTTCCCATGAAGTGATGGGACCGGATGCCATGATCTTCGTTTTCTGAATGTTGAGCTTTAAGCCAACCTTTTCACTCTCCTCTTTCACTTTCATCAAGAGGCTTTTTAGTTCCTCTTCACTTTCTGCCATAAGGGTGGTGTCATCTGCATATCTGAGGTTATTGATATTTCTTCCAGCAATCTTGATTCCAGCTTGTGTTTCTTCCAGCCCAGCGTTTCTCAATATGTACTCTGCATAGAAGTTAAATAAGCAGGGTGACAATATACAGCCTTGATGTATTCCTTTTCCTATTTGGAACCAGTCTGTTGTTTCATGTCCAGTTCTAACTGTTGCTACTTGACCTGCATACAGATTTCTGAAGAGGCAGGTTAGGTGGTCTGGTATTCCCATCTCTTTCAGAATTTTCCACAGTTTATTGTGATCCACACAGTCAAAGGCTTTGGCATAGTCAATAAAGCAGAAATAGATGTTTTTCTGGAACTCTCTTGCTTTTTCCATGATCCAGCAGATGTTGGCAATTGGATCTCTGGTTCCTCTGCCTTTTTGAAAACCAGCTTGAACATCAGGGAGTTCACAGTTCACGTATTGCTGAAGCCTGGCTTGTAGAATTTTGAGCATTACTTTACTAGCATGTGAGATGAGTGCAATTGTGCGGTAGTTTGAGCATTCTTTGGCATTGCCTTTCTTTGGAATTAGAATGAAAACGGACCTCTTCCAGTCCTGTGGCCACTGCTGAGTTTTCCAAATTTGCTGGCATATTGAGTGCAGCACTTTCACAGCATCATCTTTCAGGATTTGAAACAGCTCAACTGGAATTCCATCACCTCCACTAGCTTTGTTCATAGTGATGCTTTCTAAGGCTCACTTGACTTCACATTGCAAGATGTCTGGCTCTAGATTAGTGATCACATCATCATGATTATCTGGGTCATGAAGATCTTTTTTGTACAGTTCTTCCGTGTATTCTTACCACCTCTTCTTAATATCTTCTGCTTCTGTTAGGTCCAGACCATTTCTGTCCTTTATCGAGCCCACCTTTGCATGAAATGTTCCCTTGGTATCTCTGATTTTCTTGAAGAGATCTCTAGTCTTTACCCTTCTGTTCTTTTCCTCTATTTCTTTGCATTGATCGCTGAGGAAGGCTTTCTTATCTCTTCTTGCTATTCGTTGGAACTCTGCATTCAGATGCTTATATCTTTCCTTTTCTCCTTTGCTTTTCACCTCTGTTCTTTTCACAGCTATTTGTAAGGCCTCCCCAGACAGCCATTTTGCTTTTTTGCATTTCTTTTCCATGGGGATGGTCTTAATCCCTGTCTCCTGTACAATGTCACAAACCTCAATCCATAGTTCATCAGGCACTGTATCTATCAGATCTAGGCCCTTAAATCTATTTCTCACTTCCACTGTATAATCATAAGGGATTTGATTTAGGTCATACCTGAATGGTCTAGCGGTTTTCCCTACTTTCTTCAATTTGAGTCTGAATTTGGATAATAAGGAGTTCATGATCTGAGCCACAGTCAGCTCCTGGTCTTGTTTTTGTTGACTGTATAGAGCTTCTCCATCTTTGGCTGCAAAGAATATAATCAATCTGATTTTGGTATTGACCATCTGGTGATGTCCATGTGTAGAGTCTTCTCTTGTGTTGTTGGAAGAGGGTGTTTGCTATGACCAGTGCATTTTCTTGGCAAAGCTCTATTAGTCTTTGCCCTGCTTCATTCCGCATTCCAAGGCCAAATTTGCCTGTTACCCCAGGTGTTTCTTGACTTCCTACTTTTGCATTCCAGTCCCCTATAATGAAAAGGACATCTTTTTTGGGTGTTAGTTCTAAAAGGTCTTGTAGGTCTTCATAAAACTGTGCAACTTCAGCGTCTTCAGCGTTACTGGTTGGGGCATAGACTTGGATAACTGTGATATTGAATGGTTTGCCTTGGAGATGAACAGAGATCATTCTGTCGTTTTTGAGATTGCATCCAAGTACTGCATTTTGGACTCTTTTGTTGACCATGATGGCTACTCCATTTCTTCTGAGGGATTCCTGCCTGCAGTAGTAGATAGAATGGTCATCTGAGTTAAATTTACCCATCCCAGTCCATTTTAGTTTGCTGATTCCTAGAATGTCGACGTTCACTCTTGCCATCTCTTGTTTGACCGCTTCCAATTTGCCTTGATTCATGGACCTGACATTCCAGGTTCCTATGCAGTATTTCTCTTTACAGCATCGGATCTTGCTTCTATCACCAGTCACATCCACAACTGGGTATTGTTTTTGCTTTGGCTCCATCCCTTCATTCTTTCTGGAGTTACTTCTCCACTGATCTCCAGTAGCATATTGGGCACCTAATGACCTGGGGAGTTCCTCTTTTGGTATCCTATCATTTTGCCTTTTCATGCTGTTCATGGGGTTCTCAAAGCAAGAATACTGAAGTGGCTTGCCATTCCCTTCTCCAGTGGACCACATTCTGGCTAGTTTATTAGCACTATATAACAGCACCATTGAATGAGGGAGTAAAAGATTCAATAATGAGAAATAGAGTGAGTTCAATATAATGACCTAGAAAATGAGAACAAAATTTGAGGTCAGTAAATGAAATAATGCATTCGCAAGATGCTGACTTAATGTATACAAGTTTGAGCCAAATTATACAGAGTTGTTTTTCTCCCTCTCCCTATACATACATGCATGCTCATACAAATACATGTATGTATGGCAAGAGGAAGAAATTTATTTTCTGTGCAAAATTCAGTATTTTCCTGGTTATACTGATCTATTTTCTCCAAAAATTACTGTCTTTTGCTATATAAGACACTTCTCTGTCTAGAATTATGTGGTTCATTAAGAAAGTAAACAATGATGAATGATGAAAAATAACAAAAGAGTTTTAAGGAGAAATCAGTCACAGTGATTTGTATGTGATTTTCCCATTAGGAAATGTTTGAGAAATATGATAAATTCGAAAGACAGTATGCAAAAGTTGTCTTTTGCTATTGGTGGAAAAGAATGTCTTTTACCATTTCTAACAAAGGATATAAGCTCACTGATTTGTAAATGACCCTTTGAGATTCAACTATGCATCCTTCATACACTACAGCTTCATGAGTGTTCTTTTTCTAATAGAGAACCATGGGATTTGCTCAGTTATTCATTCTCTACTTTTATCTTTTTTTTAATGAAGAAAAATCTATATTGTAACATGGGCTTCTGTATGAAGTCAGGGAAGATATCTGACCATGAAACTGAGCCTCCCACTTTAAGTAGTATGTATCATCTTCCAAGGATGAGTAAATTTATTTTTACTTTTTTATTGGCGAGTAAATTTTAAATAAATGGGGATAATCTTCAGAATGTCTTAGTGCTTGTTTAGAAGTCACAATAAGACACTGTATATCCAGCACAGTAGCTAGTAACTACTAGTCTCTCAGAAAGTTGGTAGCCGTATTATTATTGCCACTGGTATAATTTTTTTTATGCAGATTGGCAAGAATAGTGACCATATTTCTTGCAAGGTCCCTGTAGGCACCATGCTTCTCTAGATAAGTGTTTAGGTTTAGAGGGAGAATATTAGACATAATTTCTTCGTAGTATAATTTCTTCTTGCTTCTATGGATCATCTGGTTTCCTTGGTTCTGGTTTGGGGATTAAAATTTTTCTTTAAACTTATACCTTCTCATATTTTAAATATGTAGGTTTACTAACAGATCAATTAATTTTCTTTTATCCTGTCTTCTTTGTGTTGACTACATTCATATTGCTGTTGTGTGATCAATCAGCTAATGAAAAATGAATGGAATTCTGGTTATATGAACCAAGGGAAGGATAGCTGACTGTAAGTAAGCAAACAAAACATCTTTAGTGGGAGGACTGTGGCAGAAACTTTGTGAATTATTAGACTTTAATGAAATTTTTAATCAATATTAAAATCGTGTTTTAATCTTAATACTCTCATAATTAAAAACGGAGTGGAAATCCCTCTTTCAAGCAGCTTAGTTTGCTCAGCAAGATAATCTCAGTTAATGTTCTTGCTGAATTTTCTGAGCTGTGCTTGTGAGTCACTGGGCTAGCTTTGAGGATGGTGAGTCATTTCAGATTTTCTGGAATAAGGCTACCTGACTATCATTGCTTTATCTTTGGTTTGCAATGAGTTGAGAAAGTGCCCCATCACAGGTGACAGAGGAGATAAGAAGAGGAATATGGAAAGAAAAGCCAGCCCCTGTGATTTGGGTATAATCTCATCTATCAGCTAAAGGACCAGTGATTTGTGTATTAAAAGAGAGTCTAACCCAGCAGGTTATCTAATATGGCCAAGAATTTTCCTCTTCGCATCCTAACTAGGAACATGGAAGCAAAATTTTCCATAGGCAACAGCATTCTCCCTGCCTTTTGATTTTAATTTATTTTTTCAAATTAATTTTCCTTGGAGTAGAGTTGATCTACAGTGTTGTTAGTTTCCACTGGACAGCAAAATGAATCAGTCGTACGTATATATATATATATATATCCCCTCCTTTTTTAGACTTCCATCCCATTCAGGTCACTGCAGGAGCAAAGTGAAATTGCATAAGACCAAATACATGAAGAGGAAATAGGTAATTACCTGAAAAAGATGCAGTCCCTGCCTTTTTAAAACATAAGTTTGCACTGGGGCAAGATGCCCTATCTGAGAGTCATAGAATGTCTAGCTTGTCAGGTGAGCGTCTAGATGTATAAAATGCATAGAAGTTGAAAGTAAAAATTGGAAGACATTAACTTCTGATAAAATTATAACCTCTCTTGATTTAATACTTTAAAAAGAGGGTATAGACATTGACTGCTTTGTCAGTATTTCATTTGGAGATTTTTTTTTACTATCTCTTTTTCAGTCTACTTCTTTCCCATCTTCCCCATGTCAGTACCTCCCCAAGTCACCCACCTGTAGTCAAAATCCTAAGAATCATGCCCAACTCTTGCTTCTGATTACCTTAATCAGTTCTTTTATCAACTTCTCTTCAAAATACATCCTAAATCTATGCACTTTTCATTATTTTCACTGTTAAGTCCATAGTCCAAACCTTGTGATATATAATGTAGGTCTTCTCTAGTGGTTTCCTGACTGACAGACCTACTTACTCTCTTGCCCTCTCTAAAGTCTATTCACCCAGCAGCCAATAATTAATTTAAAAAACAAAACAGCTCTTCTCTTTCAGCTTAAAATCTCCCAATGGTTTTGCTTTCCTTCCCTTTGCCATTCAGCCTTCAAATAAAACCTGGAAACACTCTTCACAATCTTACTGTACCCATGAGCCTGACCTTGCTGGTTCCTTCCAGATTGAGGTGCTTGTTTTACCAACCAAACTCATCTTCTTTGTAATATACTATTTTCAAAGCTCTGCTCTTTTGGTCTCTGCTCCAATATCAGAAGAGCCCTCCCTGACCCTGTTTTAAAGAATAACAGATTTTTTAAGTTCAGTGATGTTAGAAGCAGAGTCTGTAATAGGGATTCTTGAGAAAGTCATTTGTTGACAGAATGCCCTCAGGAGAGAGGGAATGAGAGGAATATTATAGGGCAGGGGAAAAGCTAAACAAACATGCTGGGGACTTGCTTTCATTTGGTTGCATTGGGAGTATTGGCGCACAAATCTTATCGAAGCCTCAGTCCCAGCTGGAGGCAAAGAGGCTGGCCAGCTGTCGAACTTGTCAGTCATTGGCTGCTCCTGGGATGATGGTGTTGGGCTGCTGCTGCCTGGATGAGGCAACTCCCATTCAGTGGAGGGCAGTTCTCCAGGGAAGGAGGAATCCATGAACCCTTAGCAGCCAGAACTGACTGAAGCTGAGGATGGGTACATCCCCTGCTGAGAGGGGATCTGAGTGAGTCACCAACAGCATGCCCTCTGGGTAACCTCCCCAATTATGTATCCTGCTTAACTTTTATATTATCTAAGTATGTGTGTGTGTCTGCTGTGTATCAACCTTTTTTTTTTTTTAAAGAATTAAAATGAAAGGTTCATGAGGAAAGGGATTTTGTCTTACTGCTGTATTTCTAGCACCAAAATAAGTACTCAATTCATCGTTGTTGTTTAGTCACTAAGTTGTGTCAGACTCTTTTGAACCTGTGGACTGTAGCCCACCAGGCTCCTCTGTCCATGGGATTTCCCAGGCAAGGATACTGGAGTGGGTTGCCATTTCCTCCTCCAGAGGATCTTTCTGACCCAGAGATTGAGCCCATGTCTACTGCTTGGCAGGCAGATTCTTTACCACTGAGCCACCAGGGAACCCCACCCAGTAAATTAGAAATATAAAATAAAATAATCATGATGAACATGTATTGTACAGCATGCTAGGTATTAATTTAATTATCATAACAATCTTGTAAGAAATTTACTATTACTGTCTCCATTTTACAGGTGAGGAAGGTGACACAGAGACAGAGTAACTTGCTCACAGTTACATATTTAGGAAGTGCTGCATTTAGGAGTCAACTCCATGCTGTCTATTTTCTATAAATATTTGTTGAGTATTAAAACAGTTGAATTCAAGTCATCGAACATTTTCTAGGTAGTTTCTCTCTTTCTACCTGAGCACACCCTCAGATAGCAAAAGGCTGGCACTTGACCCACTCTGCTCATTGCTTATGGCCTGTGTTTTAATTAACTCTTTGTGACTCGACTTGCTTATTGTATGTTGTACTCCAAAGCATAAGAACTTTGCCGGACGTTAAAGAATGGGATTCTACTTCTAGATCTGACATTGCTGTCTTTGTGAACCAGGGCAGCTTTGTCAGTCTCTGTGGCCTGTTTCTGTTTGTAAAGTGATACCTTTTTTTTTTAATTTCTAAAATTTGTATTAGAGTCTGTGTTGGCATTTCAGATACAACAAACTGTGAAAAATGAGTCCCCTCTGATTCTTAACTTCACCACTTTAACAATATCAGGGAGAAAAGAGAATTCCAGTGCGTTGATCATCAAAATACCAAAGTGATATGTTTTTGCCAGATAAATCCATTTATCTGAGGCATAGTAAAGCTTGATGTTGGTCTTCGGTGGGTATTGTTTGAATGAATAAGTAGATGAGTAAATGAACATGGTAAGCATTATTTGAGATTCTAGAGAATTGTTTTGTGTTTTTTTAACTGATTAGGCCAGAAGGCCTAGGAAGATATGGACTTCACCAGAAGCACAAGCATTTCTCATCTGTTCTCCTTGGCACATGCTACCTATTTCAGTCCTATCACCTGGGTGTCATCATTTCAGAAAACAGGAAATATATTCTGTTTTACCTCTTAACTCCCACCTTCCTTCAGATTAATATTATCAAAGCTCAGATGAAGGTACAAAATTCTGAGCGTCTGTCAATATAATGACCAGACAACATAGGTATCAGTGGTGTGTAGACCATAATCTTAGCAAGAAAACTAGATTCAGGGGCAAGAGACATAGATTTAAATGTCTGTTTCTGTCAGTAGCTGTGTACTTGTGACCCTTCCTGTTGAGCTGGAATGTGAACTGTAAGAACAAAGAAATCTGAGGTTTTAATATAATATTTGCTGTGTTGTACATTGGGAAGAGCATGCATAGACTTGGGAACCAGTCTTGTGAGGTTAAAATTCCAAGTCTCTTCCTTAATAGCCAAGCATCTTGGCCATTCCTGAATCTCAGGTTCCATCTGCAGAAAATGAGTTAATGAGGGTAAGGATTATAGCTAGCAGAGTTGCCTGTTGAGATTCATGGATACTCCATAAATTCAAGCTTTAATTATCATTGTTATGAAAACTTTATTTTTATTATTGTTATAAAGAAGGTTGAGTGCCAAAGAATTGATGCTTTCAAACTGTGTTGCTGGAGAAGACTCTTGAGAGTCCCTTGAACAGCAAGGAGATCAAACCAGTCATTCCTAAAGGAAATCAACCCTGAATATTCAGTGTTCACTGGAAGGACTGATGCTAAAGCTGAAACTCCAATACTTTGGCCATCTGATGTGAAGAGCCGACTCATTGGAAAATACGCTGATGCTGGGAAGGATTGAGGGCAACAGAGGATGAGATGGTTATAAAGCATCACTGACTCGATGGACATGAGTTTGAGCAAACTCCAGAAGATAGTGAAGGACAGGGAGGCCTGGCATGCTGTAGTGCATGGGTTGCAAAGAGTCAGACATGATTGAGTGACTGGACAATTATTATTTAGATTCAGTTCAGATCAGTCACTTAGTCATGTCCGACTCTTTGCGACCCCATGAACTACAGCACATTATTTAGATTATGTTCTGTAATATTAATAGGTTCCTTCTTCTTGTACACTCTTCTTACACTTTGGCTATGCTCTATAGTAAGGCTAACTCCAAGGTTCCACATAATAGAATTCAGCTGCTTTAATTCTAATTTTCCTATCTTGTTTTACTATAAATATTTAACTTAGCAAACTTTTGACCTTATAAAGTGTTACCCAACAAAATAAATAATCCTCAGAGCATGATTTTGAAACAGGTTATTCTTTGTTAAAAATCTTCGAATTGGTATCATTATTCTGTAAACAATGGATTTTGCCATTAAATTAATGAAATGCCTGTTTTTAAATCTGTTTCATTAAAAGAGGATAATTGCAAATTAATATATCAATATGTATTTTAAGTTTAACAGTGGACCGTCTAATTCTCTTAAGGGTGCAATACAAGTTTGTTCTCAATTTTAAGCAGTGTAAGGTACATTTTTATCTTTCTCATTAATTTTTTGCTTTTTCCTTTTTCAGCTTAGCCAGAATCTTGGCTTTGACTTAAAAGGGGGGTTGTTGAAATCTTTGAATGAATCATAATCTCAAACACCCTGGCCTGTGTATTTCACAGCAGTTTTGCTTCTTTTTATTTTTTCTTAAAAAAAGTTTTTTAAAAAGAAAAAATAAAAGAAAGAGAAAAAAAAATTTTTTTCTTTCTTGGTAACAAATCTTCCATTTTTTCCTGCCTGGACTTTTGAGCTAATTTAAAAAATATTTTAGTTTGTTTCCATTGCTCTGCTTTTAGAGAGCTTAGTAAGATTGCCAGGAAGATAAATCTCCATGTTTGTTTATTTATTTAAATCAGAAGAAGAAGAAGCTTTTCACTTTACCTTTATGGTTCATTTTTCAACTTAGTTTCTTTAGCTGAAGCTAAATGTAACTTGATGTATATAGAGTACTTGTTTATTTTTTAAACTGTTCAGTCAACAGTGATTTGAGATTGTGGTTAGTAGAATTAGAATGGTTTCTTTCAGATTTATTTTGTACAAGAGCTATATCCTTCACGGGAATAGTTTGAACATGTTTTCAGTGCAAATTTTGAATGAAGAGTTTAATTCATATTATGACATGTTATAAGCATTTTGTATCAGTTTTCAATAGAAAACTTCTGTAACAGTGTACCCACATTCATTGGCTTAAAAATAATAACATAAATATATTTTTTACACTTTTTACACTTTTAGTAGATTTTGGCCCAGTGATTTAGTCTCACTGGGCTAAAATCAAGGTTCCAGCCCCTTTGTGGAAGCTGGAGGGAGAACCTGTTCACTGGAACTTGTTCCCTGTTCCTATTATTATGACACTGTATTGGACATGAAATTGGACTGATCACTTGACACTTGGACTGCAGTTTTGCCTTCCAGATTTTCTCATTCTCTGTTTTTCTTCTTGTTAGTCTGTAATATCCCTACCATTTCCCTAAAATGCCATTTTCAGGAGGTCATTTCCCTGATCAAGGATGTACAATGAATCCTATTGTCCACTCCATATATTCCTTCCATTTGATTTCTTAGTTGGCTTTTAAGAGCCTCCATAATTTGGTTCTGTTGGACTCCTCAAAGCTTATTTTTCGCTTGGTACTACATATTGCTCATTGAGTTTCAGCTGTAGTCAGATTGGCTTTTACTATTATTTTTATTATTATATTATCATTCATTGTTCCCTAAATGCTTGTTGAGGCCACATGGATACAACTGAAAGCAAACGAGATGTGGTATCTGTTGTCATGATGCAGAGAGTCCAGAGGAAAAGACAAGTATTGATAGAAATTAAAAAATATGAAAACATAAATTAGTCTATTCCTGCTTTTTTGCAGTAAGTATGCACGCATG
Source organism: Capricornis sumatraensis (assembly GCF_032405125.1). Lineage (NCBI taxonomy): Eukaryota > Metazoa > Chordata > Mammalia > Artiodactyla > Bovidae > Capricornis > Capricornis sumatraensis. The sequence continues at coordinate 29,154,006 of NC_091083.1, forward strand.
CATGTGCACACACATACACATACACACACTTTTGTTTTTATATCCTGTCTTTACTGTTTGCTGTATCTGTTAACACCCAGAATTATTTTCTTCTTTTCCTGCATTTGTACATATACTATAAGTCTTTTAGAACTATACTAAATTGTACATCCATAGTTAAGTTCATGTTGAGTTGAAGGTACTGCATTGGTCTGCAAAATCCAATTTTGAAAAACTGTTCAATAGGGATTTAGACTTATCAATACTTTCCAAAAAGCTGAAATTTAAGACTTTAAATTGACTCTCAAATAGCAGTGCTCCATGAACGCAACCACCTCTGATAACGCTGGGCAAGTTAGAAGTACTCTGGGCCATCTTTTATTTATGAAAGTAACATGGAGGCACATTATATAAAATTTTCATCACTGCCTACTTGGGAAAGGTTTCAATTATGTATTTTGGAATGGTACCAGTTGAAGTTGAACAAAAAGGATTTATACTCTTTTTGACAGTTTCACTTTGAAACCACAGGAAGACATTTTGTCATTTGAAGAAGACAGTATTTGAAAAAAAAATAATGTGAAGAATGTGTATCTAATCCAGGGTGGCCGATGTCAGAGGAAGCAATGGGAAGTTGGAGCATTGTTTTTCTTGAAGTGGCATTTAGGATGAATTCCATGGCATTTAAAATGGTGGTTAGCTATTTTTCATTTTACAGTGGAAATGAGCAACCAGTGTATGTCTGAAATATATGTAAAAATCTTCCTTCTCTCCTTCATTCCCTCCGCCATCCTCTTGCATGCTTATGTTATTCTACTCACCACTTTTCTGTCTAGGTAATCACCACTTTCTGTCTAGGTTCCTCTTGGCCTTAGTTCCTGGATCCATTTTCTGGAAACTTCTGTTTTCTCCTATTATTACTCAACTTTTCTATGCTCTTACTCCCCTACACAGACTGATCGATCTATAGAACTGATACAAACTTTATTTTCACGAGTACCCTCATCTTTCTTACCCTGTGGACCTTTGAGTGAACCCACAGAACTTCTTACACCAATCACAGAAGTAATTCAGCCTTCACACATTGGAAGTTTCATGCTGCTAGAGCAACTCATCTAATAATAGAAATGTCCATTTATGATATCTCTGAAGTCTCAAACATCCATTTCAAACTTTCCCTTCTTCTCCAACCATTAACCCAGCCTCCACTTTCCTCACTCTCAGAGGGTGACTTTATCTTCTATCCATGTTCTCAAATGTAAGCCATTTATATAGATATACATGGTTGTCATCTTTCCACAGGAAATTGCACAGGATCAGATATTTTGCTTAGTAAAAGATAAATCTAGTCTATGTCTGACGCAGGATACAGCATGCTTGGGGCTGGTGCATGGGGATGACCCACAGAGATGTTACGGGGAGGGAGGTGGGAGGGGGGTTCATGTTTGGGAACACATGTAAGAATTAAAGATTTTAAAATTAAATAAAAAAAATTAATAAAAAAAAAGATAAGTCTACTTTTGCTTTATTGACTACGCCAAAGCCTTTGAGTGTGTGGATCACAACAAACTGTGGAAAATTCTTCAAGAGATGGGAATACCAGACCACCTGACCTGCTTCCTGAGAAATCTGTATGCAGGTCAAGAAGCAACAGATAGAACTGGACATGGAACAACAGACTGGTTCCAAATAGAGAAAGGAGTATATTTGTATATTGTCACCCTGTTTATTTAACTTATATGCAGAGTACATCATGTGAAATGCTGGGCTGGATGAAGAACAAGCTGGAATCAAGATTGCCAGGAGAAATATCAATAACCTCAGACATGCAGATGACACCACCCTTATGGCAGAAAGTGAAGAGGAACTAAAGAGCCTCTTGATGAAAGTGAAAGAGGAGAGAGAAAAAGTTGGGTTAAAGCTCAACATTCAGAAAACTAAGATCATGGCATCTGGTCCCATCACTTCATGGCAAATAGATGTGGAAACAATGGAAACAGTGACAGACTATTTTTTTGGGCTCCAAAATCACTGCAGATGGTGATTGCAGCCATGAAATTAAAAGACACTTGCTACTTGGAAGTAAAGCTATGACAAACTTAGCATATAAATAAACAGAGACATTACTTTACCAACAAATGTCCATCTAGTCAAAGCTATAGTTTTTCCAGTAGTTGTATATGGATGTGAGAGTTGGACTAGAAAGAAAGCTGAGCACCAAAGAGTTGATGCTTTTGAACTGTGGTGTTAGAGAAGACTCTTGAGAGTCCCTTGGACAGCAAGGAGATCAAACCAGTCCATCCTAAAGGAAATCAGTCCTGAATATTTATTGGAAGGACTGATGCTGAAGCTGAAACTCCAATACTTTGGCCACCTGATGTGAAGAACCGACTCACTGGAAAAGACCCTGATGCTGGGAAAGATTGAAGGTGGGAGGAGAAGGGGATGACAGAGGATGAGATGGTTGGATGGCATCACCTATGCAATGGACATGAGTTTGAGTAGGCTCTGGGAGTTGGTGATGGACAGGGAAGCCTGGTGTGCTGCAGTCCAAGGGCTTGCAAGTAGTCAGACACGACTGAGCAACTGAACTGAACTGAAAGGATAAATCTGCCCATCTCTGACCAGCCCTTGCTCTTTTGGATATCACCTCCCTTCAGCTTGTGCTTCTCCACTGCTACTTCTCCTTAGTCTAGAAATATGCCCAGTCCTAAAACCACCCAAACATGATTGCCTACCTGCAAGTTCTTTTCTAACTGTCTTCCTATTTGTACCCTATCCCTACCCCCACCCAGGCAACTTAAAAGAGTAGTTTGCACTCTTCCTCTGTTACACTTTCTAATTTACTCAATAAGGGTTAAAATTGAAAAATCATTGCCAATTCCAGTGGATGTGGTTCAGGTCTTATGTTAAGGTATCTGGCATTGTTGCTCTGCCTTGAAACTTGAGAGACTCCTGGTTCTTCCTGTGTCAGCCTGTTCCTTTTAACAGAGAGTTTGAATATCTCAAACTCTCTAAAGTTAAAACTTAGCTCTTTATTTTCCACACCCATGTTAACACTGGAGCTTCTCCTGAACTACCTTTATCATCTGGTCATGGGTCATGCAGGCCTGAATACTGAGCCATCCTCAGGTTTTTCTTCTTCATCCTTCAGATCCAATCAAGCATAAAACTCTCCTTTTTATTTTTATTTTTATTTTTTTTTGTTTTTTTATTTTTTTAATTAAAATTTAAAATCTTTAATTCTTACATGTGTTCCCAAACATGAAACCCCCTCCCACCTCCCTCCCCATAACATCTCTGTGGGTGATCCCCATGCACCAGCCCCAAGCATGCTGTATCCTGCGTCAGACATAGACTGGCGATTCAATTCTTACATGATAGTATACATGATAGAATGCCATTCTCCCAAATCATCCCGCCCTCTCCCAAACCTACATCCTTTCCCACAAAATTTTCATTAACCATTCAATACCTAATCTTGTTTTATGTGTGTTTCTGTTTAAAGACACCTTATTTAGCAAATTTGTAGTAACTCACTAACATTGAACTCATGGCCAACAGCACTATGCCTCATGCCTGAACTAAGGTTATCTGACACACACATTTTCTCCATAAGGCACGTTATGTCATAACCTTCTTGAGCTTAGGAACACTAGAAGGCACTTCAGCACTAAGCTTGGGACATAAAATCACTAACAAAAAGCTCAAAAATGTGCAAAACATGGCACTTCATAAGCCACAAAAAGGACACTTGTCTATAATATGAGAACTGAAGAAGTTAGAGTGAATATTTATATCTGTTTCTGTGTTCAGTCTGTTGCAGTATCTTTTCTGGTTGAGCTGTATGAAGATTATCTGATAGTTGGAAAACAAAGAAAATCTTATTAACATTTTCAGAGAATTGTAGATAGTCTCCTTTATACTCCAAAGCATGATTGTGGTAACTGCTTAATGCTATTTCTAACATGGAGTCTAAAACCATTTCAGTGTACTTTTATGATATATTACATTAAAAACCCATTACTGTGTCTTGCAGTTTGAATGAATCTTATAGCCATGCAAACTTCCCTGGTAGCTCAGATGGTAAAACATCTGCCTACAATGTGGGAGACCTGGGTTTGATCCCTGGGTTGGGAAGATCCCCTGGAGAAGGAAATGGCAGCCCACTCCAGTACTCTTGCCTGGAAGATCCCATGGATGGAGGAGCCTGGTAGGCTACAGTCCATGGGGTCTCAAAGAGTCAGACATGACTGAGCGACTTCACTTTCACTTTTATAGCCATGCATGACCTTGTTACATATGTAGTAGAGATATTGTTTCATTAATTTATGCAAATATTCTAAATGTTAATGCTCTTCATTAGAAAATATTAAAGTATCACATTTGTTAAAATTACCAACGATCTCATCAGAAAAGGCTTTAATTATTGGGAAGCTGTCAAACTCATGGTGTTAAATATAAAATTTCTAAAACTTAAATTTTGTCATTGGCAGCAAATCTTGCCAGTTTTTTTCCTTGAAGTTCACTGTATGCACTTTTCTAAAAAATGTCGGCCAGATATCCAATCTGAATAACTATAATTTATCTGTCAGTTTTTCTTTCAAGGGAAATGGCGTTCCATGAAATAAGTGCTAATTCAGCTCACAACTGAAACAGTTGTACAACTGATTTTACTTGAGACAAATGTTATAATTTGGTGTGCAGCATAAATACTTCATGCATACTTTCCTCATCACACTGAATATTAAAAAGAAGTGAACTCAAGGATTGAGACTTAATAGTATTAATATTTCTTATCACTTGATTAAGGACATTCTTAAGTGAAATTGAAATTTTTTTTCTTCTAGTACCTGACAGTAAAGAAAACAGTAACTGGTAGTAAAGTTTGGTGCCTTTACCTTGATTCATGCTAAGATGCCAGCAGTTTTAACATCTGTGCTTTTGCACCATCAATTCCAGTATCAGTACAGTAGAAAAAGCTAATAACGTCTTAGGATTATTGGAGGAAAAGCTTTGTCATTGCCAGCCCCCTTGAAAGAATCCTGGGAATCACCTACGGTTTTTAGACCACACTGTAAGAACCCCTGATCTAATAGATTTTTCTTTTCTAATTGCTTTTATTATTGCTTCCACTACAGTATTAAATAGTAGTAGAGAAAGTGAGTGCCTGTATCTTGCTCCTAATCTTAAGAGAAATATCTTTTGTGTTTTTCTGTTAAGATACTGGTTTTAAGATCAAGGTTTATATATTTTATTATGTTGAAAAGTATGTATCAATTCCTGTTTTCCTGGGTGTTTTTAAAATCAGAACCAGACGTTAAATTTTGCCAAAGTATTTAATTTTTTCTTTTGTGATCTAAAGCAATAAGTCAGTAATTTTCTCCTCAGATGCTTTATTATGTAGTATTATATTAATGGACTCTTTAATTCATTAATATAGTTCTTGGAATAAATCTCCCTTGGTCATGATGTGTAATATCTTAATGTAGCATTAGATTGTTGGATTTAGTTTGTTAGTATTTTATTTTTGTAATGATACTGATGTGATATTGATCTGTAATTTTTTGTACTTGTATTTACAGATTTAGATTGTAATGTTATACTTGCTTTACACAAAGAATTTGAAAGATTCATTTCATATTTTGTGCTTTGGAATAACTTATGTGGCATGGGGATGATCTGGTCTTTTAAAGTTTGATAGAATTCTCCAATGAAACCATCAGGGCCTGGAGCTATTTAGTTGGGAATTTTCTTAAAATTTTCTTTATTTATGAGTTATAACTGTCTTTTAAAACATTGTAGTACTAATTGGATAAAACTTTTGAACTGTGTTTTCTTTGGAAATTATTCATTTCATGTAAGTTTTCAAATTTATCATAATAAAAATTTGCATCTATGTGTTTTATTTTTCAATTTTGAATTCTGCTTTCTTCTTCTTTGTTGTGTTTTATGTTTGCCTTCTCCTCCCACTTTTTAAAAGTATTTTTTTCACTTGTTCAAGGAACCAGTGTTTTGATTTATTATTTAGATCAATGTTTTTCTTTTTTCCACCTCATTGATTTTTGTGCTTATCTTTATTATTTCCCTCACTTTGCTTCTGGTTTAGTTGTTTGTTTTCTGGCGTTTATAACACATTTATTTGTATTCTTTTGTTCTCATTAACAAAAGAGAACAAAAGTTCTCATTGCTTAAAACTGTAAGTTTTCCACTCACTATTTTAAGTGTATTTGATAATGCATAGTATTTTTATTAACATTGTGTTTAGAAATTCTCAAATTGCTATTTTTTTCTCTTCCATCCAAGAGTTATTTAGTTAAGGATTTTTTTTTCTCCTTAATATTCAGAAGGTAGGGCTTTTTATATTTTATTATTAATGTCTATTTTACTGTGTTTTTCCCAGAAAATGAAAACATTTGTTTTTAATATTTCTATTTTATGAAATGTACTCAAGCTTTCAGTATGTCATATATGGTAAACTTGTGATCATTTCACATAGTCTTAAAGGATTTGTGTTTATTTCTTAATGCTATTATAACAAAGTGTCATAAACTGCATGGCTTAAAACAACACAAATTTATTCTGTCACAGTTCTGGAAGCTGAAAGTTCATAATCAAGGTGATGGAAAGGCAGTGATCCCTCTGAAATCTATAGTGATGCATCCTTCCTTGCCTCTTCCTAGTTTCTTATGGTTTTATAGCAGTCTTTGGTGTTTCTTGGCTTGTGGCTACCACACTTCAATCTCTGCCTCTGTCTTCACATACTGTTCTCCTTCCTGTGTCTCTGTTTCCTCTGCTCCTCTTATAAGGATACCAGTTATATTGGATAAGTTCTACCTTGACTCTGTATGACCTCATCTTAACTTGATAACACCACAAAGACCCTTTTTCCAAATAGGGATATATTCATAAGAACTGATGATGAGGATTTCCATATATCTTTCTTGGGGACACAGTTCAACCCCTAACAGTTTATCTTATGGGCACCCTAAGTTCATATACTTTCTATTCTATATGTATAATATGTTCACCTAATCACACTGTCCCCCAAAGTCATAACTCATTTTAGCCTTAACTTGAAGTCCGAAATGTTGTCTTAAGTATCATCAGTGCAAAGAGTCCCAAATATCATCACCTAAATCATCTGAATCAGTTATGAGGAGACTGAGTATGAATTCCTTTTTATAGAAAATGAGTTTTTCTACTTCCAGAATGCAGTGGTAGAGCATCCATAAGATAAACACTTCTATTCCAAAAAGGGGGCAATTAGAAAGAATAAAAGAATAGCAGGTTCCAAGCAAGATGATAACTCAGTAGGGCAAGTTGAGTTTCAGGGCCATAGAATAATCACATGTGACTGGATTCCCTGTCCTCTGGGATGGCTGGAATGGTAGGCTTGCTCTGGACCCATCTGTGTAGGGGTCTTATTCCCTTGGGTCTACCATTGACTCCAGGCCTCCGCATCCGTGGCTCTACCCTCAAAGTCATTCTTCTTTCACCAAGATAGGGCTAATTTCTATATACTTTTTATATATTTCCTTCCACTCTTCTCTACAGTTTCCATAGATAAGCTTATACAATAGAGAAAAAAGCAGAAAGAAAGGAGAATAGGGAAAAGGAGAAAGAATTAGGGAATAAAAGCTGTGATTGGAATTCAGCATGTATTATTCGTTCAAAGGTGTGGAAAGAAGAAAACCTTGACTGAAGTACATGCAGAACCATTCTACTTTATGTCTATGGGTGCATACCATATATACACACAATATGTATAAAAGAGGTAACTAACGAGAGCCTGCTGTACAGCACAGGTAAGTCCATTAGTGTTCTGTGGTGACCTAAATGGGAAGGAAATCCAAAAAAAGAGGGTCTGTATGTATGCATAGAGTTGATTCACTTCGTTGTACAGAAGAATGCAACTGTCCCAATTTAAGAAAAAAGATCTTAAGAACCAACCCCTCCAACAAAAGCCCAGTATCCTGAAGCCTTGATTCAGAGTCACCCAGATAACCTGATTTTATTGACTTCTTCAGTTTTTCTATCACCTTAAGTATTTGCTAGCATAATGCCACACAAACAGCTAATATATTGCCGTGCTAAGCAGCATTTCTACTGTCAGCAGTGCACCAGCAAATGAAGTGCCTCATGAGGGAACTGTTGAATTAAATGGTACACACTGGACTGGCTTGGTTCTCTCTCATTTTGGAATGACTTCACCTTCTCCATTCCCAAGTGAGAAAAAAACTCTTTCCATCTGTGTTAGACTTGCATTCTGAAGGGATTTGGGGATTTATGATTCTTAGATGTGGAAGACAGGAGCAGTGAGGCACTAGCTGAATGTAAATTACCACACTGACTTTTAGAACTGTTACTATTGACTGGGGAGTTAATTGCCTGTGTACTTCATTTTTAACTATTGGGCTTAACTGGAAACTGAAAAGTTGACAAAACTACACTAAAGCTAGAAGAGAATAAAAGAAAAGGGTGAAGAAAAGAGATTGAAATTCAGAATGCATTTTCAGAATTTCTTGAACCAAAGATTTAAAAAATGACAGTGTTGGTAGTGTGTCATATCGGTAATGCTAAAGTGTATATAATTTTTCCTCATAATTTGGTTAGGGTATTGGGTCTGAGAGTTAATTCACTTGAAATGTTCCTAAATGAGAAGGCACTGATTCTTGTCTTGATAATAAAGGAAGAGAAATACATGCAGACAGATGTTGGATACCCGGGAATCGTCACAATTTTTATTCTAAAACCAACCTGTGGCAATGTTTGGAACTATGGTTCTAATCTTAGATTTAGAGAGACTAGGGCCTGTTGATAATCTTTATTTATTTTAGTAGGAAATTGTTGGGATACATCAATAATAGTACCTTATTAAATATATGTTCCACTTTGTAAATATTTGCAACCTAATGTTTGTTGGAATATTTCCTTAGTCTCTGGAAACCTTGACAAATATATTGATAGCATTACATACTCTTTAATGACTTATAAGCTAGTATGTCTAGTAAACCAATAAAAGCTATTATATTTTTTCAGAAATGAAGCAATTAATGTAGCATACTAAAGAAAAGTGTAAATGATACTTCATTCATCTTAATTTAGTAATAATTGCATACATGACTTCTTTCTCTTTGCTATTCCTTAGCTCACTGGAAATGTTACGATCATTCTACTTTGTACTTGGTTGGAAATGCTTATGAATTAGTTTTGCTTTGTTGTAATAATATGGCTACTAAGGTGCATTCTATTTCCTTTACTCAGCCTGCTGTGCAGATATTCAGTGGTTTTCAAACTTTAAGATTTGAACTTGTTAATCCAGCTCCTGGATCCCACTGTGTCTCTTACTGTGTGTCTCTTCTAAAGTACAGCCCTAGAGGATGGGCATCATCCAGCCTGCTCTTTTCTCACAGATACAGAATGGTCTAGCATCTGTGTTTATTCCCTTTAACTTTAAAAAACCTTTCTCTTCTTGCTGAGCTATTCTTTCACTTCTCATTTCTATTCCAGACACTTCCCCTCTTTTTATAGTTGTCCCCTATAGTACTGACTCACATTTATTAAAACTAGAATTTTTATGGTTGCTAAAAAAGCACAGAAGCAAAGCTATGTATCCTGGAATTTAGCATAAGACAACTCATGTTTGGGAGGGCATCTCAATGTTTCTTTCTGCTCCTTGGACAGTACTGATGGCTATATAAGAGAGATGGATCAAAATCAAAGAGCATCAGCCTGCCTGAGGGATATTATACAGGATTTTTAGTCTAGTGAGATTGATCCTACTGTGTCTCTGATAAGATGATGCTTAGAAATTAGATCCTGGGAGTGTTTAGAAAACAGTTAATGGCCTGTGCTGTTGGGGTTAAGTTTTACTTTCTGATATCCTTCTTTCCTTCATAGATGAAGCCAGGTTGACTAAATGCTAAGTTGTTCAGTTTGACTAATTGATGTCTGAATAGTTAAGACCTTAACCTAGCTTTTGGGAAAACATCATTCTTTTAATTACCAAAGATAATCAAGTAGAGTAGAATGGTGTCTAGCATTCTACATCATATTGGAAGGACAACATACAGTCACATTCCATGTTTGGTCCTTTATTGAATGCCCAAATTATGATAAATAATAATATAATAATAACTTACAAAAAAATTTTACAACAGGACCTTCTCTCTACTGAGCAAAGACTGGTTCCAGATTTGCCACAGAAAAGAAGACCCTCTTTTCTTAGGGTTTAGCATGACACATTTAGCTATATTTTCAGTAACTTTTTTTCTTTACTGACTTATTTCTTGTATTCAAGTTAATTAGACAAATATTACAGTTTTCTACCAACTAGTGTTGTTTGGTGTGATCTACTGGCTTGGATCTTAATTACAGGTGAAGATGAACAAGAGAATTCCATTTATGAACCCATTGCAGAAAACCAGACTGATTTAAACAGTACTACAAGAGGTGTGATAGCACATTAAAACATGTAGGAAATAGCATGAACTCTGTTGTTGATTAGTTGCTCAGTTGTGTCCCACTCTTTTGAGACCTCATGGACTATAGCCTATCAGTTTCCTCTGTCTATGGGGATTTCCCAGGCAAAATTAATTGAGTGAGTTGCCATTTCTTTCTCCAGGGGATCTTCCCAACCCAGGGAATTAACCTTCGTCTCCTGCATTGGCAGGTGGATTCTTTACCACTGAGCCACCAGGGAAGCAACATGAACCTTAAGAAAGACTAAAAGCAATGATTGAAGAGAAATTGCCATCACTGTCTATGGTTTTTGTTAGTATTTCTGGCCTGTTTCATTCCAGGCTCTGCATTCCACGTTAGAGATGTGGGTCATACAGGCTGCGTGTTCTCCATAGTTTAGAATGTGACATGATTTTGAGAAGAACCCATTTTTATCAAGGTTCAAAAAAGATCCTTTGCTCTCTCTGGGATTTGGTTCAAGATAATGTGTGGAAGTGGCAAAATAGAAAAAATGACTGGCAATAAATTGAATTTTGAAAGTTACATGCTGCTGCTAAGTTGCTTCAGTTGAAATATTCTCTATTAAAAAAATAATATGAAAACAAAAAATAGAATCTAAAAAATTATAAAAAAAGGAAAAAGTCTTTTGTTTGTCTTTTTTGGCCGTGTCACTTGGCTTGTGGGATCTTAGTTCCCTGACCAGGGATTAAACCCAGGCACTTGGTAGTGAAAGTGCCAAGTCCTAACCACTGGATCACTGGGGAACTCCCCGAAAAAGTCCTTTGTTAACATAGGTGTCCAAGGGTAAGAAGTATGTATTACTACATATAGTTCTGTGGTTTTAAACTCAAAGAGATTCATAGAATGCCTCTATCAGAATCATCTGGGGCTCCTCTCTAGAGATTCTGATTCAATAGACCTGGGAAGGGAAACAACTTTCTGGGATTCTGATCTGCTGACATGTTTGGGAACCACTGCCATTGTTAACTGGCTAGATTATGCCATGAAACTCATTTGGAAAAAATACAGATTTTGATGAAGATATAAAAAATATAGAAAATGGTAACATTGGTGAAGTTGACACAGCACTTTTTCAGAGTTGACAGCCTCTGTTGCTGGTTTCTTTGGAATGAGATCTAGTGAGAATTCATAGAACATTAGAGCTGAAATCTTACTTAGATATCTCTTGTCCAGTCTCTTCACTTTATAGACCAAAATTATTGTCATTCAGTTCATTTTATGTTTTTTATGAGTAAACAGTGTGGGGAAGAAGGAACACATTAGAATTTTTACCTTTGCTAATTAGGGATTTAATCATTGTCTTAATACAGAATGGTTTGAATGCTCAAACTTGTGTATATAGTCTTTCTCTAGGTTGGTTTTCTCAGGTGTATCAGTGGTTCTCAAGTTTAATATGTAAAACTCATGTACACCCGTGGCTGATTCATGTCAATGTATGGCAAAACCAATACAGTATTGTAAAGCAAAATAAAGTAAAAATAAAAATTAAGAAGAAAAAAAAAGAATTATTACACAAAGTAATATACACATACCTATATAATGTATTTAAGGCAGATTTAAAGAGTTTTCTTAATTTTAATTATGTAACCTTTGACTACAGGTCATTTATAGAGCTCATCCCCAAGCTCTCTGTAAGATGTGAGTGCTATAGAAAAATACCTGTCTCAATATAACTAGGGCTTCCCAGGGGGCTCAGTATTAAAGAACCCACCTGTTAATGTAGGAGATGTGGGTTCGATCCCTAGGTTGGGAGGCTCATCTGGAGAAGGAAATGGCAACCCACTCCAGTATTCTTGTCTAGGAAATCCTACAGGTGGAAGGAACTTGGTGGGGTGCAGTCCATGGGGTCACAAGAGAGTTGGATGTGGCTTACCAATTAAACAATAACACTATAATTAAGAGATTGGGCATGATACAGTGGGGTAAGGAGAGTAACTGAAAATGAATAGTCCTTCAAGAAGAAAAGGATAATTACTTCCTAGTTTCTAAATTCCCTCCAAAATGAAGAGAGGCCAAAGACATATTAACTCAGCATAGAAGCAGAAGTTATATATTTTGCTCTCAAAGGACATGGTGGTGGTTCTATTTTGCTAAGAGAGGGTAGTGCTAACCATCTAATTGTAGGGCAGTTTCCTGGAACTTTGACAGAAAGAAAATGACTGGACAGAGCTGCTTCTTCTACTGCTGCTGCTGCTAAGTCGCTTCAGTCGTGTCCAACTCTGTGCGACCCCAGAGACAGCAGCCCACCAGGCTCCCCCGTCCCTGGGATTCTCCAGGCAAGAACACTGGAGTGGGTTGCCATTTCCTTCTCCAATGCATGAAAGTGAAAAGTGAAAGGGAAGTCGCTCAGCTGTGTCCGACTCTTCATGACCCCATGGACTGCAGCCTACTAGGCTCCTCCGTAGGGATTTTCCAGGCAAGAGTACTGGAGTGGGTTGCCATTGCCTTCTCCAGGACAGAGCTTCTTACTTGACATCATTTGGATTTAGTGTTACCCTGATCCAAGTGCAGACAGCCCATACACAGCCTCCTCCCTGTATGCCTGACAGTGTTGCTCAGGTGTTGCTTTACTTTTTAAACCTGTACATTACAGTTCAAATACAATATGATTCCTATGGAGGGAATGTGTTAGTTTCACTTATAAAAACATTTCAAGAGAGTGATTTCCTACTAGACATCCAAGGGAGTATTTTACCTCTAAAAAGCTAAAATGGCAATTACTGAAAGGACAGTAGGCAACTTGTATAAAATGACAACTAGAAGTGACAGTGGATTTATGTTGTTTTGGCAAATAAAAATAATACCCCTGAAGTTTAGGTATTGAACTAGTCACTTTGTGGCTAGCTCAATGTTTCTATGAATTTAAACAGAGTATATTATGAATAGAATTTGGAAGAAGTATTAGAATAAGAACCAAAAATTAAATTCACTGTGAACTTGTTCTGTTATTGCCATTTACCCCAAATCTATAACGATCAATTTTTACCTACTAGAAACACAGCCTCTTCTACTTTGTTCTGTCTCCTATCATGGTGAAGCTCCAGTGCATCTGACAAAAGAATTGGCAGCTGGATATGCAAAAACTGCCATAACAGGTCAGTTTCAGTTTTAGATAAACAGTACAGTTTCTTTTGTACTGTGTAACCAGAGCCAGAATGTACAGTATCTGAAAGAAGCAAGATCTGTATGAGAAGAACTTGAGCCTTGAGTCAGGCCTGGGTTCCAGTTCTGTAGAGCTGGGTTACCTCAGGCCTTTGGCTTCTGTGAGACCAGTTCTTACAAAGTGATGTGACTGTTTCAATTCTGGTTTCCTCGGTGTGTATGCCCAGCAATGCAATTGCTGGATCATAAGGCAGTTCTATTTCCAGTTTTTTAAGGAATCTTCACACTGTTCTCCATAGTGGCTGTACTAGTTTGCATTCCCACCAACAGTGTAAGAGGGTTCCCTTTTCTCCACACCCTCTCCAGCATTTCTTGCTTGTAGACTTTTGGATCGCAGCCATTCTGACTGGTGTGAAATGGTACCTCATTGTGGTTTTGATTTACATTTCTCTGATAATGAGTGATGTTGAGCATCTTTTCATGTGTTTGTTAGCCATCTGTATGTCTTCTTTGGAGAAATGTCTGTTTAGTTCTTTGGCCCATTTTTTGATTGAGTCGTTTATTTTTCTGGAATTGAGCTGCATAAGTTGCTTGTATATTTTTGAGATTAGTTCTTTGTCAGTTGTTTCATTTGCTATTATTTTCTCCCATTCTGAAGGCTGTCTTTTCACCTTGTTTATAGTTTCCTTTGTTGTGCAGAAGCTTTTAATTTTAATTAGGTCCCATTTGTTTATTTTTGCTTTCATTTCCAGTATTCTGGGAGGTGGGTCACAGAGGATCCTGCTGTGATTTATGTTTATTTATGAGAGGGTTTTGCCTATGTTCTCCTTTAAGAGTTTTATAGTTTCTGGTCTTATGTTTAGATCTTTAATCCATTTTGAGTTTATTTTTGTGTATGGTGTTAGAAAGTGTTCTAGTTTCATTCTTTTACAAGCGGTTGACCAATTTTCCCAGCACCACTTGTTAAAGAGATTGTCTTTTCTCCATTGTATATTCTTGCCTCCTTTGTCAAAGATAAGGTGTCCATAGGTGCATGAATTTATCTCTGGGCTTTCTATTTTGTTCCATTGATCTATATTTCTGTCTTTGTGCCAGTACCATACTGTCTTGATGACTGTGGCTTTGTAGTAGAGCCTGAAGTCAAGCAGGTTGATTCCTCCAGTCCCATTCTTCTTTCTCAAGGTTGCTTTGGCTATTTGAGGTTTTTTGTATTTCCATACAAATTGTGAAATTATTTATTCTAGCTCTGTGAAAAATACCGTTAGTAGCTTGATAGGGATTGCATTGAATCTATAGATTGCTTTGGGTAGTATACTCATTTTCACTATATTGATTCTTCTGATCCAAGCACATGGTATATTTCTCCATCTATTAGTGTCCTCTTTGATTGCTTTCATCAATGTTTTATAGTTTTCTATATATAGATCTTTAGTTTCTTTAGGTAGATATATTCACTGAGGAAACCAGAATTGAAAGAGACACTTGTACCCTAATGTTCATCGCAGCACTGTTTATAATAGCCAGGACATGGAAGCAACCTAGATGTCCATCAGCAGAGGAATGGATAAGAAAGCTGTGGTATATATACACAATGGAGTATTACTCAGCCATTAAAAAGAATACATTTGAATCAGTTCTAATGAGGTGGATGAAACTGGAGCCGATTATACAGAGTGAAGTAAACCAGAAAGAAAAACACCAATACAGTATACTAACACATATATATGGAATTTAGAAAGATGGTAATGATAACCCTGTATGCAAGACAGCAAAAGAGACACAGATGTATAGAAGTCTTTTGGACTCTGTGGGAGAGGGAGAGGGTGGGATGATTTTGGGGAATGTCATGGAAACATGTATAATATCATATAAGAAATGAATTGCCAGTCCAGGCTCGATACAGGATCTTTGGGGCTGGTGCACTGGGATGACCCAGAGGGATGGTACGGGGAGGGAGGTGGGAGGGGGGTTCAGGATGGAGAACATGTGTACACCCGTGGTGGATTCATGTTGATATATGGCAGAACCAATACAATACTGTAAAGTAATTAGCCTCCAATTAAAATAACTAAATTTAAATTAAAAAAACCCAAAGTGATGTGAATATTACCTTCTTTACTACCACATAAAGCTCCTGTGAGTTCCCTGTGCTATACAGTAGAACTCTACTCAGTACACTGTGGTGATCTAAATGGGAAAGAAATCCAAAAAAGAGGGGACACACACATACACACCGGAGCTGATTCACTTTGCTATACAGTAGAAACACAATATTGTAAAGCAACTATATTCCAATAAAAATTAGAAAATAAATTCAAGGGGGCTTCCCTGGTGGTCCAGTGGTTAAGAATCTACCTGCCATTGCAGGGGACACGGTATTGCTCCCAGCAAGATCCCACAAGAGCAAGAGCCCCTGAGTCACGACTGCTGAGCCTGCACACCTAGATCCCATGCTCCGACTGCATCAAGAGAAGCCACTGAAATGAGAAACCAGTGCACTGAAATGAAGAGTAGCCCCCACTTGCCACAACTAGAGAAAGCCCACCTGAAGCAAAAAAAAAAAAAAAAAAAAAAACCAGTGCAACATTAATTTAAAATTAAAAAAATAAATTCAAGCAGAAAAAAAGTTCTTGTGAGGATAACATGTGATACTGGATACAAAATGGAAAGTACAAGAGTAATATGAAATGAGATTTTTGACTCACTGCTTTTATGTGTTTGACTTTTCCATCCTCAGCATCTTTTTTTTTTTTTTCAAAAATTTAAAAAAGTTAAAATCCTGTCATATGTATCTTCTTCCCAGATATGCAAGTCGGGGAATGGGCAGGAATTGGTGTGAAGTGGAGAAAAGGCCAGCCTCAGAGGAGCTGTCCCATGGTGTACAGCTGGCTGGATAGAAAAGGCAAATCTTTTATTTTTAAAATAATCTTCATATTATTTTTAGAGGGAATTCTGGACAAATATCTAGGAATACTGGGAAATTTGTTCAAGTAATACAGGTAATTTGCTTATTCAGGATATAAGTGCAGTCTACAGATTTTGGCAATGTTTTGTTTCTAGAATCATCCAACATACGCTTTTGAGTTAGTACCGAACAGAGAGAAGAAACTAGTGCTATACTTGGATTTTTTTTGGCATAAATACGTGATTTACTAATGGCTGAAACTTGGTTAGATGCCAAAGAAGGAACTACATTCTTACTGTTCATATTTCATTAGTCATTAATAGGTATTTTGCATAGAAATAGCAGTTCCTAGTGTTATGAGATGATGTAATAACAGTTCCTTTTGTTAATGTTATAAATGATGGAATATTGTTTTTATAAATAGCTTAACTTTCAAATTTTATTCATGAATCTGACCTGAAGCATCCCAATATGGTAACTAAACTATTTCCTAGCCTATATATTATATTAAATGTTCCACTAATACTGCTTTATGGTCCTGTGGAATTTTTCTAAACACAGGAGTATGTTTCTAAACATAGAAGTGTAGCCTGGTTATGGTGTTTTGTCCAGTAGCTAAGACCTTCTCTCTAGATAAATTCTTTGCCTCCCTGTCTGGGGAGTTGCAGAGTCTGAAGAAAGGCTATTCTATTAAGCTCTTCTCTTGAAGCTTCTAGAACCATATTATCATTTTCTTTAAAGTCTACTGATAACTCAATACCTTGGTTGTATCAAGTTTGCTTCTCTGAGACTAAGTCATTGTAGTGTTTAAAAAAATCTTGATATGCATCAAGAATTAATTTACTATATTGAGTGCCTTTAATATTTTAAAATTTCCAGTCACAAATAAGGCTAAATGACTCCACCATTTACTAGTTATGTGACCTTGGGAAGTTTAAAGAACTTTTCTGTGATTCTATTCCATTGTTGGTAAAAAAAAAAAAAAAAAAAAAACCAAAAAGAAAAAAGGAAATAACAGTATAACAGTACTACCTAAAAGATTTGTTGGGAAGATTTAATAAGAGTTCCTTACATTTAAATGCTGAGCACAGCACAGATTAAGCACTTGATAAAAATTAGCTGTCATTGTTACTATTATCATATGTGAAGATCAGTTATCATGGTACTGTTATTATAAAAGATATGGATATTGGAGCTATATTTGTATTTCCTCAAATATTGAATGGGCATATGTTTTAAAAAGTGAATCATTGTATTTATCCTGTTTACCCACCTCATAAAAATAAGATTCAAAATGTGGATAAGCCAATCTCTACTGTTACATTTGAGTTATATTAGAGTTATATTTGACTCTATAATTCTGTATATTTTGTTTTGTAAGACAGAAAAATCCACAGATAATAAAATCAGAGAGAACATTTTAAAATTAGTAGCACTGCAGACACTTCAGATGACGCCAAAGAACCATTTATGTCGTTCTTCCTTAATTGTGACGCAGTCAGCTATTATAGTAGATGATTTTGGTTGCCACCCCAACAACCATCCATCTTCCCCTCTTCCTCTTCCTTGTTAGCACAGTTCTAATGCTGTTCAGGTATCTGCTTGTCTCTGAGTGACTCAGAGTTAGATACTGATAGAACTTATCCAATTTAGTGTACCCTCCTAGTCCCTTTGGTGGTAATTGATTTAAGCAACAGAGTGTTGTAAAGCTGTAACTAATGAAAGGGAGAAAAAGTCTGCTGGAGGGATTCTGAGAAATGTTTTATTTGCTGAAAAAGGAGAAAGCTCTCCTTTCCTGTTTCTGGGCACTGTGCTGCTTGGAACTGTCGTAGGCATCCTGTGATCATGAGGTCATAAGCTTCAAGACAAAATTGATATGTGAAGATGGCAAGGCAGTAAGATGAAGCTAAACTTGGGTCCTTGAAGATGATTTTAAAGTATTGAATTAACCAACATTGGAATTGCCAACCTCTTGAGTTCTTTGGTAAGGTAATAAATTCCCTCTTGGTGTCATTTAGTTGACTCAGGGTTTTCCGATAAAAGCTAAAAGCATCCTAAATAATAAAAGCATCCTAAATAACATTAGCTAAAAGCTTCCTAAATAATATTACTCATTGTATATATTTATTTTTTTGTAATGCCATGTAAAAATTATGTAAATGGAAAATATAAGTAATTTATAACTATGTGGAATTCTGTGGATGCTAAAATTCTCATACAGAATATTTTCTGAAAATATAGCAGCATATGACATCTTTCTCAAATATAAGTAGAAACACTTCCTATTGTGCTTATCAGTAACAATGCATGACAATATTTTTAACTTAAAAATTTATGTTAAATTTTTTAACTTTGAAATTTTATTATTTTTTAAAATTTTTATTTGTTTGTTTTTGGCTGTTGTAGGTTTTCATTGCTGAGGATGGGCTTTCTCTAGTTGCCATGTGTGGGCTTCTCATTGAGATGGCTTCTCTGGCTGCAGAGCATGGGCGCTAGTGTACATGGACTTCAGTAGTGGTGGCTCGTGGGCTCAGTAGTTGAGCTCCCAGGCCCTAGAGCACAGGCTCAGTAATTGTGGCACACGGGTCCAGGTGCTCTGTGGAGGATCTGTGGGATCCTCTTAGACCAGGGATCAAACCCCTATCTCTTGCATTGGCAAGCAGATTCTTTTCCACTGAGCCACCAGGGAAACCCTCAAATTTATTTTTTAACTTTAAAGGTTCTTTTACTATATATATATGCTATATGTACAGTGAACTGCATAAATCTTAGTTGGCACTCAGTTTTTATGAAATTTTTAAAAATGTTTTTGTAAAGTGAACATACCCTTGTAAACCATCACCCAGATCAAGATATAGACTGTTACTGGCTCCCCAGAAATCTTCCCTGTGCTCTCCTAAGTCAGCATTGACCCTCATTCCAGGGGTAACCACTTTTCTAACACCATAGAAAAAAATTGCCTGTTTTGAGAGTTATATTTGTCATATGATATGAACCCAGACTTTTTTTGCTTAACAATTTGGAATGAGATTTATTTACACTATGCACAACAATAGCAGTTTATTTTAGTTTCTACTTAGTATCCTGTTGTATGAATATACCACAATCTATCCATTTTGTATTATGATATACGGTGGTTTTTTGGCTACTACGAATGATGAAGCAATGAATACTCTAATACATGTTTTTCATTGTATGTATATCCATACATTCCTATTGTATGCTTAATTAGGGGTGGGTTTGCTGAGTCATAGGATAGGCAAATGTCCTTCTTTAGTAGATATTGTCAAAGGTATTTTCTAAAGTGATTATATCAACATGCACTTCTACCAGCCTTATATGAATGTAAAATTTGCTCCACATGCTTGCCAGCATATTATATTGTAAATTTTAATTTAGCTTGTCTGGTGTTGTATCATGCTATCTCATGATTTTAATTTTCATTTTAATTACCATTTTCCTGATAAATAGTGAGGTTGAGTGCCTCAGTCTTTTAGAGTTCCTTTGATTCTTTCGAGTTCCTATGTACACAGTTTTGTGATCTCTGAATAATATGTTTATTTCTTCCTTTTTGATTCTCACCCCTTCAATTTATTTTTCTTCCTCACTACACTGTTTAGGAGCTCAAGTACAATATTGAATAAAAGTAGTCATTTAAAAGTAGCAGACATTCTTGTTCTCATTACATTTGCTCAAGGTTTTGTGCAGATAAATTTATCATGTTAAGGAAGTTTCCTTCTAATTTGCTAAGCTTTTTTTCAGGAAGTAGTTGAATTTTATCAAATACTTTTCTAGATTTGGTGCACTACTGGAATTATCATATATGTTTTATAGTAGCTTCTGTTAACACGGTGAACTATACTGAATGGCTCTTAATATTAACTGATCTTGTATCTATAGAATAAACTCAGTGTTCTGTTTGCGTCATACGGATACAGCTTAAAAATCAGAAGTGCCTTTGGGAAAAGTGTGATCTTACTTCGTTTTATTTTTTCTACTCCTGTGTCTTAGGTCCTTAAGTTCTGCCTGCTTTAGTGGCATGGAACTCGGAACTCCAGTTTTTGTCACCCTAGGTTTAGTAAGACAGGATTTTTGTTTGTTTGTTTATTTTTATATAGGTCTTAGAGTTGGCCTGAGCAAGAGGGTTCTTTTGAAACAAGTTGCAATTTAATGGCTAGAAGTAGGATTTCCACAGTATGTTTTAAAAAGCTCTGTGCCTATCTTTTGCAGTGTTTATCTAAAGTTCAGTCCATACTTAATATTGGGTTGGCCAAAAAGTTCATTTGAGTTTTTTCATACGATATGCTGGAAAACCTGAACAAACTTCAGCCAATGAAATATATACTCTGAAAAAAAAAAAAAAGAAAATCCCACCCAAACAAATTAAAACCTAAACATATGAAGGACCCACTTTCAGATCCGCCTTCCTCTTAGATGCCTCCACTTCTCTCTCCATAACCAGGTGCAATTGTATTAACAAAGTTCCTGACACTTAGTTATTCGTGAATTATTTCTCTCCTCACATCTTTGATGGTAAAAATATATGATACCTCCATGTCTTATTGAAAATTGATAAAATATAGCATACCTATCTGTCCAAGTATATTTTATTTCTTGGATAATAATAGCCCTCTAAAATAGTGTGCTAAATTACTTATGAAGTTTGTGTTTCTTCCACTTTGTTTTCTTTGTTAAGCCTTGAGGTATGTACCATCTCTGGTCCTTTAAGAGTACTTTAAGAGTATTTTTTTAAAGAAGCATTTAAAAATATAGAGGCCTGCAATGACCCTCTGTGTTTGTTATTAGTCTTTGCTGTTTCTTTTTCCTTTTTTCAAAGATTTTTTTAAAAATGTGGACCATTTTTAAAGTCTTTATTGAATTAGTTACAATATTGCTTCTGTTTTATGTTTTGGTTTTTTGATGAGGCCTGTGGGATCTTAGCTCCCCTTGCAGGGATCAAACCCACACCCCTTCATTTGGAAGGCAAAGTCTTAACCACTGGACCGCCAGGGAAGTCCCTCGTCACTCCTGTTTCTTATTGTTGTTTCTTCAGCTCTATAGTCTCTGGCCTTCTCTGGATCCCAATACTTACCTGATATTCTTTTCCTCTACTCACAGAGATGTAGATGTGATTTTCTAAATCACTATCTTTGCAAGTTTTACATTTTACAACTATTTTTTGTAAGTAATTTAACTTTGTTGTAAAATTTTGGAAGGCCTAGAAAATTGCAACAAAGAAAACAAAAAGCATCTGAATCTTACCATCCTAAGTGAATCTCTATTAAAATCTGGATATCTCTTCTTCAAGGAAGAGTGTAATACTTTCTGTTGTTTCAGACAATTATTCTGTCTCTGAAATCTATCTTTTTTTTTTTTTTTTGCTGATGGTTGTTCATGATAGTCACTCATTTGTGTCCAATTCTTTGCAACCCCATAGACTGTAGCCCATCCTGCTCTTTCATCCATGAATTCTCTAGACAAGAATACTGCAGTGGGTAGCCATTCACTTCTCCAGGGGAATCTTCCAGACTCAGGGATTGAACCTCAGTCTCCTGCATTGCAGATAGATTCTTTATCATCTGAGCCACCAGGAAAGATAGAGATTAATATCCTTTCCCCCTGCCAAGATTTGTTGTGTATAAATTGTAGTGTAAGAATGAGGTCTGCATTCTTAATTTTCTCAAATAACATATTATCTTCCACAGGGCTCAAGATTTTTCATACTTGTATTAATGTGATCACAGAAACTCAATATCTCTAGTTAAGTTTCTATTGCCAGCCTCAACCTCATGGAATAGGAGAGTCTCTAGCTTTCTTCAACTAAGGGAAGAATTGCATCTTGTCAGGTCTGCTGCTAGATAGATAAAATACTCATCAAGTCAAGTAAAGCATCAGTGAAAGTCCCTGTTTGAGCAAAATGGAATTTGTTCAGACAACTAGCAAACTTCCTGTTTTCTGGGAGAATGATATTTAGATCTTGGTCTTGTGGAGGTAAGTTTAGGATGCCCGAGTATGGGCTGGAAGAAGCACAAGTTGGAATCAAGATTGCCGGGAGAAACATCAATAACCTCAGATATGCAGTGAAGAGGAACTAAAAAGCCTCTTGATGAAAGTGAAAGAGGAGAGTGAAAAAGTTGGCTTAAAGCTCAACATTGAGAAAACGAAGATCATGGCATCTGGTCCCATCACTTCATGGCAAATAGATGGGGAAACAGTGGAAACAGTGTCAGACTTTATTTGGGGGGGCTCCAAAATCACTGCAGAGAGTGACTGCAGCCATAAAATTAAAAGATGCTTACTCCTTGGAAGGAAATTTATCACCAACCTGGATAGCATATTTAAAAGCAGAGACATTACTTTGCCAACAAAGGTCCGTCTAGTCAAGGCTATAGTTTTTCCAGTGGTCATGTATGGATATGAGAGTTGGACTGTGAAGAAAGCTGAGCACCGAAGAATTGATGCTTTTGAAGTGTGGTGTTGGAGAAGACTCTTGAGAGTCCCTTGGACTGCAAGGAGATCCAACCACAGGTGTTCATTGGAAAGGACTGATGCTGGCTGAAACTCCAATACTTTGGCCACCTCGTGCAAAGAGTTGACTCATTGGAAAAGGCTCTGATGCTGGGAGGGATTGGGGGCAGGAGGAGAAGGGGACGACAGAGGATGAGATGGCTGGATGGCATCACTGACTCGATGGATGTGAGTTTGAGTGAACTCCGGGAGTTGGTGATGGACAGGGAGGCCTGGTGTGCTGTGGTTCATGGGGTCACAAAGAGTTGGACACGACTGAGTGACTGAATTGAACTAAACTGAACTGGGTAGCCCCTTTCAATCTGCTCAGGTATTAGAAATGAACATTGCTTGCCTCTTTAAGCAATCACTGAATATCTAGAGTTTCTGGAATTTGATGTTCAGGCATCTTAAGAGGTAAAGGAAATCATGACTCATGTTTCTAAATTTTGACTTAATTGGAGGAGAAAAGAGTAAGCAGATGAATAAAACCTGATAAGGTTCTTGATTCATATAATTTTGTTCAACCCTCTTAAAATTGAATATAAGAAACCTGTTTTTTAAGTTTATCTGTTACTATCTATATGTTCTTATGAAGATATTAAATTGCCTGAATCTACTAGCATAAGCCACTTGTTCTGCTTACAGAGATAATACTAATTTCACATGACATGACTCATTTAGTGTGTAGCTCTATGTCTAGTTTGGTCATAAAATCCTAGAGTTGGAATGTTTACAAGTCATCTTTGATTTAGCAAAATCTTTTTCTGTAGTTTCTGAACTTTAGAATACATAAAGATCATCTGTGGTGTTTTTGAATAGTTCAGATTCCTGGATTTGGTTCACAAAATATTTTGAACAAATAGATCTGTTTTTATTGGAGTATACTTGGTTTACAATGTTGTGTTAGTTTCTACTGTACAAAGAATGAATCAGCTATATGTATACATATACCCCCTCCTTCTTGGACTTCCCTTCCACCGCCTCCCCCATCCCACCCATCTAGATCTAAATGAGTCTCAGAAAGTTTGACAAGCACTCCTGACAATTATTAGGCTGGTGGTCCGTAGACCATTTTTTGAAGCCATTTTTTGTATAACTTACGTGACTCCTGCTACTGCTGCTGCTAAGTCACTTCAGTTGTGTCCGACTCTGTGCGACCCCATAGACGGCAGCCCACCAGGCTCCCCCATCCCTGGGATTCTCCAGGCAAGAACGCTGGAGTGGGTTGCCATTTCCTTCAATGCGTGAAAGTGAAAAGTGAAAGTGAAGTCACTAAGTCGTGTCCAACTCTTCGTGACCCCGTGGACTGCAGCCTACCAGGCTCCTCCATCCATGGGATTTTCCAGGCAAGAGTACTGGAGTGGGGTGCCGTTGGCTTCTCCTTATGTGACTCCTAGCAGGTAGTTATTTATCTTGATAGATGATACACACTGTGGATCCTGGGTTTTTGAAAACTGTGAGTACATTTCCAAGAAACAAAAACAATGCCATCATTTCACAAGAGGGAGTAACTATTAAATTAGATATTTACTTAATATCATTATCCATATCAAAGATAATGGGTATAGAGTATCTAGAGTATAACTCAGAAATCCTACACTGATCTGAAGGTACTGGGTCACCTTTGTTATCATTGGTATCTGAGATTCTGTTATTGCTTTGTGCTTGACATTCTTCTCAGAAGAGACATTCATCAAGATTCGCTGCTTTAAAGGTTCAACCAGCCAGAAACATGCTTTATATTGTGCAGCATTAAATTCAAAATAGATCTCAAAATATAAAGATGTGGAGAATTCACTGGTGGTATTTTTTGTGTTACTTTGTTTGGGGCTGGAGATCAAATTAAGATTAATTACCTTGATTTTTTTAAAGAAGAGTTGCAGAATCTCAGACTCCACCCTGCTTTATGGTTTGATTCATTCATGGATAAAACGTTCCAAATGCTTTATATTAAAAAATTAAATGTCTATACATGAAGCATATATACCATGATTAAGGATAGGAATGCTGGTTTTATGCATAGTTATTATATTTGAGTAATGTAGCTGCTTCCTCTGAAATGAGTGCCATTTGCTATGCTTGACCTTGTCTTGAGACAGAAGCTGGTACCCATGTGACAAGTAACTGAGGATAGACCCCATTTGTCCTGTGTTGCCAGAGCATGACATCTAACCTGTCTCAGTGGTCCCATCAAGTAATATTTTGCAGACAGAGATAAAAAGGACCCTCCTGCTGGCTGACCAGTGGGAGTTCTGCTAAGCTTCTTTCGGATGAAGGTCTTTCTCTTGCCCATTTTACTGTGTGGCAAGGCTCTTGACAAGATTTCTGACTTCTGTCACAGAACAAAAGTTAAAGACATCTTTGTAGTACTTAGATCTCTTCTGAAATCAGGCAGCAGGAATACCCCATGTGATTTGTCTGGAAAATATTCTTCCTTATTTCTAATAATCCTGCAGTGTAGTGATGTGTATTTTTTTTAATAAATAAAGCACTTAAACATAAGCCAGATTTAAATATTACAAAGGAAGTAAAAGATTTGTCTATTAAACCTGGAGAGATATCAACTCTATTTTCATAACCCTTATAATTTATGGTCATTAATCAGATATACAATGATGATATAAGCTTGCTTTTTTTCTTCTTTTTTGAGGTTATTCACATTATCTAAATTCCTCTTGTGAAAGTTGAAACTGGTTGGCTCATGTTGGTTTTTTCACCATAGTTTGTATTTCGATTACGTAAAGTGTCTTGAGAGGCTTTAAATTTTTTTAAAAAATTGTTTTAATTGGAGTATAATTGCTTTACAATGTTCTGTTAGATTCTGCTGCACAATGAAGTGAATCAGCTCTAAGTATGCATATATCATACCTCCCTCCTGATCCTCCCTCCCACTCCCCCCTGCCCGCCGCCCAGTCCCACCCCTCCACGTCATCATAGAGCATTGAGCTAAGTTCCTGGTGTTATACAGCAGCTTCCTACTGACTAGTTGTTTTACACATGTTAATGTATATATGTCAGTGCTACGAGGAGAAACTTGTCTTACTCTATGCATAGGGAAATCAAAGCAGAGATAGCCTGGATAACTCATGGTATCCCAGAAAGCCCTCGGATGAGGTATTGGGTATTAAAATTCATTTTGGCAGTGCTAAGGCATTTGGCAGTAAGATCTTAGTATGGAGGTATGTGTAGGGGGAAGGCACGTGATATGATTCCTAGAAAAGTGTCCTTTGCTTCACCTTTTCTAGGACTCATCTGCCTTTCTTTCCTTGTCCTCCTATACAAAATAAGTATAAATGTTTTTATATACACGTGCTCATCATAGTATTTTTGTTTCCTGAACTTCAGTTTCTTTTATTTATTCATACAACAAATATTTGATTTCCAGGTACTGCCAGCCAGAAGACTGTAGATAAATGATTTAAAATGAGTATCATGACACTTACAAAAATTGACTAGGAAGCCATAAGTCGTCTTCAGTCAACTTTAAAGAGCAGCATTCTATGGACTGGGCTTCCCTGGTTGCTCAGTAGTAAAGAATCTGCCTGCCAATGCAGGAGATGTGGGTTCAAGGCCTGGGTCGGGAAGATTTCCTGGAGAAGGAAATGGCAACCCACTCCAGTATTCTTACCTGGGAAATCCCATGGACAGAGGAGCCTGGCAGGCTACAGTCCATGGGGTCACAAAGAGTTGGACACAATTTAGTGACTAAACAATGTTATAAGATTTATAATAGAAATGCAATCAAAATACTAAGAGAAAATAGTCACCCCCTGATGAGATGGGCTCTCTTTCACAGAAGAGTCTAGGAGCCTGAGCAGGTGTTTGCTTACAGAGAAAGCGGGCATCCTCCGGCCTGCGTTCTCACTCTTAATCTCTCCTAGGCAAGTGATATTTCTGTGACGAGAAGGTATTCTTGGCATTCTGTTTAAAGCTTTCTTTTCTTTGTTGCAAGTATGGTATCTAGCATTTGAAATTAAAATGTGACCCCTTTAAAAAGTCTCCCCCTGAGACTGAATGAGGAAAGGAGGGTTAATCCAGTCTGTGTGCAGCTTCAGCAGAAGGCACTGGGTGGCAGCGCTAGCAAGTAAACAACTATTTTCAGGTTAAACTATCCCGGGGCTCCAGGATATCAATAACTGTCCTGGTGGATGATCAGTTCTTCAGTCATGTCTGACTTTTTGAGACCTCATGGAGTGTAGTCTGCCAGACTCTTCTGTCCATGGGATTTCCCAGGCAAGAATACTGGAGTGGGTTGCCATTTCCTTCTCCAGGTCCTCTTCCCAACCCAGGGATCAAACCCACATCTCTTGAGTCTTCTGCATCAGTGGGTGGATTCTTCACAATTAGCACTGCCTGAAAATCCTGACTGGCCTGGTACAAATGGTAAAACCTCAATGTCAGGCAATATAGGATTATGAAGACTTGGGAAAGGCAGGAGTTGGGGCAGGTTCAGGCTTCTAGAATTGGAATAAATGGTGTCAGATAATAAAAGGGCATGGAACACAGGACTAAAGGTAGCTACTGCTCCTTTTATTTGAATTTCCATTTTTCTTTTGAATCAGGTGGGGACTTGCTTCAGTCTAGGCTGACACCCTGGCCTGAGAGAGGAAAGCTGACATAGTAGTTTTTTCGTTTCTTTGCTTTGTTGTTGTTGTATTTAAATAGTGGGTAAATAGCCGCTTCTCCAAACCATGCAGATACCTACCTCACCCCACGCCCAGTCCTGGCTCCCTGGTCTGAAGCCTCTGGACGTCTCTAACTAAAAGAGAAGCCCTGGATCTGCGGGCACCTCCAGAGCCATGCTCTAGTCCCATGGCCAGCAACTGTTCTGATTGTTTTGTCTGCCATCCTGTCATTAAATATTTTGCATATCTGTACAAGGACAGCCACAGTGATAAAGTTAAGGCTGTCAGTTTAGCAAATGAAAAATGAACACTGCCAGCTTCACAGAGAGCTCAGCCAGTATCCTACAACTGTGTATGGCAGTCCTTGAATTGAGTCTGATTTTTTTTAAAGGAATATTAGAGATAGCAATTAAAATTAAACAGAAATTCCTGCAAAATTTTAGACTCTTTCTTGGCATTCATTTTTGCTTTAAAAATGGTATCTCAATTTTTAGAACCTTTCTAAAATGCATAAGCTTTTTTTATATGTTAATATTGGACTTCCCTGGTGGCTCAGATGGTAAAGCGTCTGCCTACAATGCAGGAGACCCTGGTTCAATCCCTGGGTCGGGAAGATCTCGTGGAGCAGGAAATGGCACCCACTCCAGTATTCTTGCCTAGAAAATCCTGTGGATGGAGGAACGTGGTAGTCCATGGACGTGGTAGTCCATGGGATTGCAAAGAGTTGGAGTCAATGGAGTAAATAAGTGAACGTCACTCAGTCTTGTCTGACTCTTTGCAACCCCGTGGACTATACAGTCTGTGGAATTCTCCAGGCCAGAATACTAGAATGGATAGACTTTCCCTTCTCCAGGGGAATCTTCCCAACCCAGGGATAGAACCCAGGTCTCCCACATTGCAGGCAGATTCTTTACCAGCCGAGCCACAAGGGAAGCCCAGGAATACTGGAGTGGGTAGCCTATCCCTTCTCCAGCAGATCTTCTCGACCCAGGAATTGAACCAGGTTCTTCTGCATTGCAGGCAGATTCTTTACTAACTGAGCTATCAGGGAAGCCAATAGCTAATATAATTTTATATATAATTTTAAGAAGCATATAGTATTAAGAAATAAAAGACAAATATGGCTTTGCTGATTGGTTGCTTCTGCCTTTCCAACCTTCAGAGCCTACCTGAATATCAAAACCTCAGATGATACATCCTTATAATCCTTCCCACCTTTAGAGAAGTAAAAAATGCTTGTCCCAGGTTAATGGCACCGGTTCTAGAGATTGCTTTCATTTCTAAAAGAATAAAGCTGCCCAATAAGATGATTTCACAGTGTGTTACAAGCCACTGAATTTTGTTTATTGGTATCTGATGTATCTGACACATGTTTTAGATATCTAAGGAAACAGAATATGCATCGAATGGCTGTTTTGTATGTTACTTTCCTGATTTTTCCTGAAGTTTCTTAGTTTTGAACATGGCCGTTGTAATTATCTCAGATGGCCTCGTCCTGTGCAACTTGAAGCAGGGCTTTGTCCAGCCAGAGATGAGGTTGGATCCTGGCGGTGAGAGCAGCAAATCCTAGCCACTCGACTAGTGGTCAGTGACAAGGCCCTGGCCCTTCGGCTCTGCAGAAGACAATTCCCATGAAGATGAAAAGTAGTGAAACAAGTAAAGTATTTATTAGGAAGAAAAGGAATACCATACTAGTGGAAAGACACATGGGTAGGCTCCGAGAGAAAGACAGAGAGCGAGAGACTGAGTCACATCCTCAGGGCAATTTGAATTACTTTTATGGGTCAATTCTTCTAGTTTTCCTTTGGCCGATCATTTTGATTTGCCTGGTTCAAAGTCCATATTTGGTGTGTTATCTCAGAATTCTCCCATTTGTGTACATGCATCTCTCAGCCAAGATGGATACTACCACAAAGACCTAGCGGTAGTTTGGCTTTAAGTTAACATCACTCTCATTTGACTTCCAGGGAACTTTTCTGTACATATGTTTTAGGGGAGGTCTCCAGACTTCGAGAATGAGAAATACATGGTTTGGGCTAGGCCCAGCCTCCTCTGTTAATTGTCCTGCTATTCTTGTTTTGGAGGTCTGTCCATAGGAAATGAAGCTCCTATCACTTCACCCTGGAAGGGCCTATCTACCTCCTGCCTCAGATAAGAATGTAAGAGAATTCAATATATGCTCAAAGAAATAGATGAAAATATAAACCAGATGACATATACTGTGCTAGAAAGAAATCTGGGCTAGTCGTTTCTAAACTGATACTCTGCAGCTTCGTTCATATTTCTTCCTGTCCTGAGTATTACAATATTGCTGTGATAGTATCTATTACATCTTCAGTTAAACAGCCTTGTTAAAGTTCTGCAAGAGCAGTAATGACTGTAACTATCTGCAACTTAGGGGAAATAGATTTCTACTGTTGATTACATCATTCTTCAGGAAAATCTATTTTTTTTAACTTAGTTAATTTTTGTAGTACTTAAATTTATTATTTAACACTTTTGTAGCGCTTGCTGTTTAAAAAGTCCTTTGCCGTGTTTAATTATTACCTGTTCCTCACTTGTCTAAGGTAGATTCCACCTAATTAGAGCTGTTGAATCTAGCATGAAACTGAAGCCAAGTTTTATGCTTTAAATCATTAAAGGTTTCCATTACTGATTTTTTAATAATAAAAGTTGGGCCCATAGCCTAAAAAATGAAGCAAAATTTTAGAGCTTTGAATGTCTGCCTCTTTGGGCACATTTATGCTTGCTGTATCTTATTGTAAGATTGGAAGTGGATCTTCCCCTCACTACCAAATCACAGACCTTTCTTATGCAGGAAGGGTCAAAAGTATTACAGTGGTGGTTTACCAGTGTTGAGTCAATCTTTTCAGGTCTACGAGATAGATTTTCATTCAATAATGAAGTGGTCTCATTTGTGAAATCCTTGAATATCTTGCTTCAATTACCATGGTGACTTAGGCTCTGTCTAGGAAACATGGTATATATTTTCATGTAAATAGCTGTTTTATTCTGGAGAAGGCGATGGCACCCCACTCCAGTACTCTTGCCTGGAAAATCCCATGGACGGAAGAGCCTGGTGGGCTGCAGTCCGTGGAGTCGCTAAGAGTCAGACATGACTGAGCAACTTCAGTTTCACTTTTCACTTTCATGCATTGGAGAAGGAAATGGCAACCCACTCCAGTGTTCTTGCCTGAAGAATCCCTGGGACAGGGGAGCCTGGTGGGCTGCCTTCTCTGGGGTCACACAGAGTCAGACACGACTGAAGTGACTTAGCAGCAGCAGCTGTTTTATTCATCTTGCTATTCCCATCTTAAATATATAGAGAATACTTAATTATTTTATTAAAAAGTGATAATCATGATCAGCTTTGCTTCCTATTCCTAAACCTAATCAGAAATGTTCTTATCTATGAAAAAAATGATTTCACTAGCACTTGTGGCTGATCATTTATTTAATAGGTTCACAGAACTTCTTTACTGTTACCAAATGTAATTCTTACCTGTTATCACTGAAACCCCAATACCAGTTTTGTGTTAACATATTGTTAGAAATCACCAATACATTTTCTTCTTGAAATTTAGCATTATTTATAGCAACTTGTAATAAAAAATGATGAATTATACATTTTTTTCTGGGATAAGACTCAGGAAATCCTTGTTATTTTTCAGATATTAAATTTTCCTCATTTTCCAATAAGAAATGAAAATGTTGACTACAGTTAAATTTAATTACTTGAATGTATTAGGGAAATAACCAATCCATACTTGTAAAATATTTTGGTCATGAATTATTTTCTACAATTTGCAAATCAGATTGAGGCTATACTAGTGTTCTATGGACGTTTGGAATGTTTCCAACGTTTGGAATGTTCTATACCAACGTTCCAAACCATTTATCTAGTTTCTGTTTTGCTTTTTTTTTAGAGAGCCTTTGGTAAATGCTTACCCTCCAAAGTGTATTTCTAAGGGACAGAGAACTGACCGCATATTTGTATCTGACCATCTTTTACTATTAGCTTTTTAAAAAGTTGAGCCAAAATATGGTTTTAATCAAGAGAAATAACCCCTTTGTGGTGAGTTGAAGGATTTGGGGACAGATCAAAGAAGAAAACATGATGTGATGTGGCAGGAACACAGAATGACTTTTTAGGGTGAATCTTGAACAGTTACCTGACAGGGGAAGTTCCATGTGGCAGACATCTCAGAGTCAGTGGGACAGAGTCCTCTTTTTAAAAGGGAAAGAAGTCAAGAGAACTCCTGGGAGAGCAGGGAATTGGAGAGAGGCTTTATGTGTCCAGGTAAGGTGTAACTTCATTCTTTTGCATGTCAGCATCCAGTTATCACCAAGCCATTTATTTTTTCCACCATTAAATTATATTGACAGACTAATAAAAAAATCAAAAAAAGAAAGAAAAAGAAAGTGAAGTCGCTCAGTTGTGTCAGACTCTTTGTGATCCCATGGATTGTAGCCCACCAGGCTCCTCCGTCCATGGAATTTTCCAGGCCAGAATGCTGGAGTGGGTTGCCATTTCCTTCTCCAGGGGATCTTCCTGACCCAGGGATCAAACCTGGGTCTCCCACGTTGCAGGCAGATGCTTTACCTTCTGAGCTACCAGGGAAGCCCATATTAAAAAAAAGAAATCAGTTGACTGCAAATGTAATGCTTTATTTTTTGACTCTTCAGTGCTATTCCATTGTTCTATTTGTCTACATCTTGTACCACAGGAAAGTACCATACTATTCTTGATTACTTTAGCTTTGTAGTAAGTTTGAAATCAGGTAGTGTGAGTCTTCCAGCTTTGTTCTTTTTCAAAATTGTTTTGGCTATTCTGAGTCCCTTTCATTTCCCTGTGAATTTGGGGATTAGCTTGTCTAGTTTCTTGTCTTTTCTTTGTCTTGGTCTGTCTAGCTAATGATTTGTCAACTTTGTTGATCTCCCGAAAGAACGAACTTTTTAGTTTTAATTTTTTAAAGTTAAAATAAAATTGTTTTATGTATTTTTCAGTCTGATATTTATTTCATCCGTTTTGTTTGTTTTTCATAGGATTTCTTCTTTTCTAGTTTCTTAAGTTAGAAGTCCAGGTTAACTTAAAATCTTCATTTTTAACATGGGCATGTACAACTATAAATGTTCCTTTATTACACTGCTCTAGATATATCCACTTATTTTGGTGTGCTGTATTTTCACTTTTATTCATCTAAAAGTGTCTATCTGTTATGCTTTCTTTGACTCATTAGTGAACTGCATTGTTATTTCCACATATTTGTGAATTTCCAAATTACCTTGTATTATTGATTTTTAAATTTCATTCCATTTTGGTCAAAGAACATGTTTTGTATAATATAAGTCCTCTTAAATTTACTGAGACTTGTTTCTGGTCCAGCATATGGTTATGCTGGACAATGTTCCATGTGTACTTGAAAAGAGTGTATATTCTGCTATTATTGGGTTGAATGTTTCCTGATAGATGTCCGTTAAAACTGGTTGATTTATAATGTTCAAGTCCTTTACTTTCCTATTGATTTTATACCTAGTTGGTCTATTCTTTACTGAAAGTAGGGTACTGAAGTGTCCTATTCTTGTTGAAACTTCTATTTCTTCCTTCAATTTTGTCAGTTTTTTGTTTCATGTGTTTTAGGGATCTGTTTTTAGATGCATGCTGCTGCTACTGCTAGTCACTCAGTCGTGTCCGACTGCTTGTGACCCCATGGACTGTAGCCTGCCAGGCTCCTCTGTCCATGGGGATTCTCCAGGCAGGAATACTGGAGTGGGTTGCTGTGCCTTCCTCCGGTCAGGATCGAACCTGCGTCTCTTACATCTCCTGCATTGGCAGGCAGGTTTTTTTGTTTTACCACTAGCGCCACCTGGGAAGCCCTTTTAGGTACATACATATTGACAATTGTTATGTCTTCTTAATGAATTGACCTGTTTATCCTTAGATTGTCCTTCTTTGTCTCTAGTATCAACTTTTATTTTAAATTGTATGGTATCTGATATTAGTACAGCCATACCAGTTCTCTTTTCTTGCTGATTTCGTGGTATACTTTTTTTCTGTCCTTTTGCTTTCGGTCTGTTTGTGTTTGAATATAAAGTGTGCCTCTGGTATACCACAGATAGTGAGTCATGGGTTTTTTGTAGGGAGAGGACCATTCCTGTTTAGATCTCTTCAATTTGGCTATAGTCTCTTTAAACTGAGGTTCTAAATGTTGAAATTAATAATCTATCTGTGAATGGTTGTTTATTCTAGATTACTTTATTGCCATTAATGCAAAGACTGTTTTAGTGTTTTGGGGGCAGTCATGTCATAATTTGGCAATTTATGTGGCTGATTTTTGTGAATTCAGTTACAGTACCCTGTATTTTTTATTAAATTTTATTTTGTTCCAGTTAACCTATTGTCCTTTCAGTTTCTGCTTTTATCAGCTTCTATGTTCAATGTCATACCAGTGACAGTGATTGCAATAAGTGCTAACGTTTAGTGAGTATGACTGGGCATCCTCTTTACCTGATATAAACTCCACTCTTGTCACTTGTTAGATGTGTGACCTGAGAGAGGTTGCTTAGTCTCTTCATCTATAAAATTGGGATGCTGATAATCAATCATATCTAGCTCACTGAGTTGCTATGAGGATTAAATGTATTAAAGTGTTTTAAAAACGTTGCTGCTGCTGCTGCTAAGTCACTTCAGTTGTGTCCAACTCTGCGATGCTATAGACGGCAGCCCACCAGGCTCCGCTGACCCTGGGATTCTCCCAGCAAGAATGCTGGAGTAGGTTGCCATTTTCTTCTCCAATGCATGAAAGTGAAAAGTGAAAGTGAAGTTGCTCAGTCGTGTCCGACTCTTAGCGACCCCATGGACCACAGCCTACCAGGCTCCTTCGTCCATGGGATTTTCCAGGCAAGAGTACTGGAGTGGGTTGCCATTGCCCTCCCCAAAAACATTTATTTTACAAGTGCTTGTATAGTATTGACTAGTGTATACTATACAAGCACTTGTAAAATAAAATTATCAACTCTACGACATAAGAAGTATTGTTACTCTCATAGGTAAGGAAGATAGGATTTCATGAGATTGAGTAATTTGCCATCTTCCATTGCAAGTTTCCATTGCTATTAAGCAGTTAATCTGGAACTTGAACTAGAGTGTGTCACACTCCAAAGTCCATGTTCTTGACCACTTACTCTTAAATATCATCTTCTCAATACTTCAGTGAAGCTATCATTAAATACATTAAGGAGCATCAAGAGCAGATGCCTTGGAATTCACTGCCACAAATTTCCCTCTATTAATCAGAGCCCTTTTATGATTATTCAATAATGTTTTCAAATCTTTTATCCATTTCTCCATGAGGATAAGAAACTTTAAGAAAAAGTCATGAGAAATGCTTTGCTGAAGTCTGTGTATATGCCTCGTATGTAAATATATTTTATTGGCATTGCAAACATCCTCCAAAAGGAAATGAGTGTATGTAAAAATTTTTAAGCTTAGTGCAAATGCTTGTTCAGTTCAGTTCAGTTCAGTCACTTTCTTGAATATGTTTCTTTTCTGAACTTTTATGTATGTTTCATTGGAAAAATTTTTCTTCTGTTTTAAAAAATCTGTTTTCCTAAAGTCTAGGATGCATGTCAGTTTTAGATGACATTCCTACTCATAGGTATCAGGAATGCTGAAATTACGTAGCTACTTTATATTTTCATCCCAAATTTTGGTGGTCAGATTAGAGTCTCAGGTAAGGCAGAGCATACTTAAGTTCTCTGACTAGAAAGAGTGTGTGCAGGTTTTTAAATGTTATGGTATAGAGATTATTTAGAGGGGGTTGTTTTGATGATAAAGTTTATAACCAGTATTTTTACTGTTTATTTAAAAATGTATATTCCTAAAATACTTGGAAACATTTTTGATATTAAATATTTACTTAAAATGTGTCCAATTTTTACAAAACTTTTTTATGGTTCAGTGATGAACTAAGGACATTTATGCATCTTGAATTTTTTTCTAGAATTAGATACATTGTTTAAAATATTTTGCATGTTTTTCAGCTGAGAATGATAGCA
Organism: Capricornis sumatraensis; assembly: GCF_032405125.1. Lineage (NCBI taxonomy): Eukaryota > Metazoa > Chordata > Mammalia > Artiodactyla > Bovidae > Capricornis > Capricornis sumatraensis. The sequence continues at coordinate 29,189,670 of NC_091083.1, forward strand.
ATTATACCAATTAAAATGATTTTCTTTGTGAATGATAAATAATATTTTATTTTTCTCCATAATAAAAGAAAAGCTCAGTGCCATTTGAGAATATAACATTTAGTTTTGATTTAGTGTTTAATAGGTGGTATAGTTCCTGGCTTTTGGTTTAGCCCTGTGCCCTTTATTCTTTAGCTGATTTGCTAATTACTACTGAAAAACCCTCTAAAATTTCACTGGGGAAACGCAGATGTACATTCAGATTCTAAATACTTGAGAGGCAGCCAAGAACTGAGTGCATGCAAACACATTTGGAGTTTTACATAATTTTTTATATAATTACTTTTAATTTCCAGAAACTTCCTCCTTCAATATCAGTACATAGATCCCTTCTCGATCAGCAAAAATGGAATGGATAAAATGTTATGATTCTTTCAAATAAATCAGAATAATGAAACACAGAATTTATATGACAGGTGAATGAGAAGGGAACATAAAAGGTGGAGGGGAATATGGGATAATATTTACTGTATAATTTTTATTGAAATGAAAAACATTGCATAGAGGTACAGAATCATAAGTATACAGCACAGCAAATCGTCACAAAGGGAACACACCCGTATAAGTACCTGTAAAAGTACCACTCAGGTCAAGAGAACAAGAATCACCAGACTCCAGAATGTCTTCACATGCCCCAACGCATCACCTTCTCCCAACTATTCTCCTAAACAGATACCCTGATTTCTAACACTTCATATTTCACTTTCTTATTGTAAACATTATATAGGTAGAATAATGCAGCACACATGACTTATTTTTTCAGTATTGTTTGAGAGATTGAGAAATTCATCCATGTTGTTGTACATATGGTTGTTCAGTCACTAAGTTGTGTCCCTCTCTTGTGACCCCATGGACTGTAGCCTGCCAGGCTCCTCTGTCCATGGGATTCTCCAGGCAAGAGTACTGGAGTGGGTGCCACTTCCTTCTCCAGTTGTTATATATAGCACTGGTTTATTTTCTTTGTGGTACAGTATTCTGTTGTATGAGCTTCCCTGGTGGCTCAGATGGTAAAGAATTCACCTGCCATGTGGGGTCCTGGGTTCTATCCCTGGTTTGGGAAGATCCCCTGGAGAACAGAATGGCTACCCATGCCAGTAGAATTGCCTGGAGAATAATATTAGATAAACACAATTTATTTTTCCATTCTACTTTAGATAAACATTGGCTTCTTAACAGTTTGGGGTTAGTGCAAACATTTCAGCTGTTTTTGCTTGTCTGTTAGAGCATGTTTGCGCATCTTTCAATTGAGTACACACCTAGGATTGAAATATCTAGATAACAGGATATATTATGTTCAAATTTAGTAGGTAGTGCCAAGTTCATTTACAAAGAGGTTGTATTAATTTGTGTGTCTGTCAGCACTATATGAGGATTCTACTTATTCCATATCCTCACTAACACTAAAATTGTCAGTTGTTAAAATTGTAGCCGTCTTGATAGGTATGTATTGGTTATCTTAAATTTGCTTTTCTCTGATAACTAATAAAGTTGGAAACTTTTCTTATATTTATTAACTGCTGTGACATTCTTTTCATACCTTTGCTCAGTTTTAAATTGGAATGCTTATCGTTTTATTATTGAGGTATAAAAGTTTTTTATATTTGGTATTTGAACTCTTTTATTATGTCTATTAATAATTATCTGAACATTCTTTGGCATTGCCTTTCTTTCATATTGAAATGAAAACTGACCTTTTCCAGTCCTATGGCCATTGCTGAGTTCCCCAAATTTGCTGGCATACTGAGGACAGCACTTTAACAACATAATCTTTTAAGATTTGAAATAGCTCAGCTGGAATTCCATCATCTCCACTAGCTTTGTTCGTAGGAATGCTTCCTAAGGCCCACTTGACTTCACTCTGCAGGATGTCCAGCTCTAGGTCACACCATCATGGTTATCCCGATCATTAAGACCTTTTTTGTACAATTCTGCTGTGTATTCTTGTCACCTCTTCTTAATCTCTTCTGCTTCTGTTAGGTCCATACTGTTTCTGTCCTTTATTGTGCCCATCGTTGCATGATATGTTCCCCTGGTATCTCTGATTTTCTTGAAGAGATCTCTAGTCTTTCCCATTCTATTGTGTTCCTCTGTTTCTTTGCACTGATCACTTAAGAAGGCTTTCTTACCTCTCCTTCTTATTCTTTGGAACTCTGCATTCAGATGGGTCTATCTTTCATTTTATCCTTTGCCTTTTACTTCCCTTCTTTCCTCAGCTATTTGTAAGGTCTCCTCAGACACCCATTTTGCCTTGCCGCATTTCTTTTTCTTGGGGTTGGTTTTGATCACCACCTCCTGTACAGTGTTACGAACCTCTGTCCGTAGCTCTGTCCATAGCGCCGTAGAGTAACGTCGAGTTTGCTTTTCTGCTTGTGGATTGTATGTTCTCTGTGAACTAGACCATGATTCTGTCCCTCTTTGTTGTTGTAGCGAAGTGCATACAGTGGGGCTCAGTCAGCAAGAGGTAAATAAAGTCAACAATGAGAAGAAAGTTGCCACAGCTTATGATCTGTGACCACAGGAAGCGCAGAGTGTCAGAAGTAGTAGTGAGTTTGTGGTTTAGTGAAGCTTATATTTATCAAGCCTTTGGGCCTTTTTTTCTGTTAAAAGATCTAAAAAAAATTGGCTTGCTTACTCAGTGAGATAAAATCCTAACATTTTTCTGAGTCACTTTCAACCCCCACAACCCCCACCAAAGCATCTTGCCATGTGTCAGTGTGAAGTTTGTAGACTTTTAAGGTGTCTGCTCCAGACGCTGCATTGGAAACCTTTAGCCCCCGTGTAGTGGGAGTGGGCTCCACTGACTATAAGAAGAATGTTTCAAAAATTAATAATAGAAAATCGTTTCTTTTTAAATTTTAACTGTATCGTAAAAGAAAACATCCCTCCACCGCTCACCCCAACCCCCGCCTCCAGTCCATCAAGCTTTTTAAACTAGGTTCTCTGGCAGCTAATGAATAATAGAGACAAAATGTAGTTCTTTTCCTCCCTGGTGGAATACTGCATTATTTGTTATTCATGAGTTCCTGATTTCCTGGAAGATTGTCTGATGAAATAGGTGGGTGATGTACTCTGTCATTGCCTGAAGGCCTTCTAGATTTCCCCTGTTTGAGTGTTTTCCTTTTGTTTTAATAAACTGCTGATAGTTGTAGAGAAGAATCACTGGATGTTAGGATAATTAGCGTGTTTTAGTACCAAGTCCCCTCAATCCCAGTTGCAAATGACCAGATTCAACATTTTACAGTATTTCTTCACAAGTTTCATAGAAGGAGTGAAACACAAATAAATGTTGTTGGCTTTTTGAAATAATCTAGAAAACCCAGGTGGTGCTAGTGGTAAAGAACCCACCTGCCAGTGAAGGAGATATAAGAGATTCAGGTTCCATCCCTGGGTTTGGAAGATCCCCTCGAGGAGGGCATGGCAACCCACTCCGGTATTCTTGCCTGGAGAATCACCACGGACAGAGGAGCCTGGGGGACTACAGTCCACAGGGTCACACAGAGTCGGACACGACTGAAGCAACTTAGCACACGTACATAGAAAACCCAGTTACTATATCGCCTTGCCAGGGTCAAGCCTTTCATCTTTCTTTATGCTTCTCTGGTCTTGCCCTCTACTTTTTCATTAAGGCTCAGGTGGGGCTAGTGGTAGAGAATCTGCCTGCCAATCCAAGAGACATAGGTTTGATCCCTGGGTTGGAAAGAGCCACTGAAGTAGGAAATGCAACCCACTCCAGTATCTTGCCTAGAAAATCCTATGCACATGGAGCATGGAAGGGTACAATCCATCGGGCTGCAGAGAGTTGGACATGACTGAGTACCGTGAATTCATTATAGCCAGGAACCCTTTTTGGAATTAGACGTCTTCTGTCAAAGCAGAGTAGAACCATGTTTTTATCACTAAAGAGAAAGAAGTGACGATCTGGACTTTTGTGAACTCCCTGGCTTCCATTGCTTGGCTTGCTGGGTTTAGTTTGGGACTAAGCACCTGTGAACTGATCTGATGATTCTCTTTAGACCCAGACCTATTTTCAGGAATTCAAGTAGAGAAGAGTTACTCTACTTATATGCCTTGAGATGAAGATTTGTTTTCTAAGATCTGAGCTTTGGGGACTCTGCTTTGGGAAGGGAAAGGCTTATTTTTTTTTTTTTTTGTAACAGGTGTAGGAATTAACCACATTTCTTAAGATACATTTAATATATGCATTTAAAAATTAATAATTTTCACAGACTTGAAACTTAATGATTCAGCAAACTGATCCATTTTGAATATTGCTTGAAACCAAGAAGAATGGAAAAATAAAGTTATTGAAGTAAATTCCAAAGTGTTTGGACACTAGCATCCATTCCTGTTCATGGGAGAGTAGTTATTTTCTTTGGAGCCAAGCTTCTGGGGTTGAATCCTGGCTGTGCCGGTTAAAGCTTTGGGCATTACCTTAGCAGTCATTGCCTTAATTTTCTCATCCTTAAAATGGAGATAATGATGTAGGGTTAAATGTGTTAATACTTATACATTGCTTAGAACAGGACCTGGAGTAAATATAAAGTATTTACTATTATTTACTCTCACTTTGTTATGTGTTATCTCCTGTACTCTTGGCTTTCTATGTTTGATCTAGTTTCCAAGTATACAGGCAATTAAAACATAATATAGGAGGGAAAAGACACTTCTAGAAGTATCTCTGTATTTTACAATTAAAATATGATAACAAAATTAAGAAGGAAAAAGAAAATATAAAAACTAAGCAAAAGAACTAAAATAGTACAGCAGTCTGGGCTATTTAGTATATGAGAAAATAGCCATAAACCTTTAATAGCTCCAGAGGGCATTAGTGTATTTCAGCATAGTTCAGTACCTATTGTTCAAAGTAATGATTCTGACTTATTGAAGGAAATGTTAAATTCTGTTCATGATGTTCAGTTCAGAGAAGCCAGAAAGTGTTTCACATTTTAGAAAGGTTCTAAACCAAATTAAAAGGTATTTAAAGATTTCTAGAGGATTCTGAATTATATAAATTTTATTGTATTTGCATTTTTGCCTCCTTCTTTCAGTCCAAATTAATCTTCAGAATGATATGTAAATGTGATCCTTAGGCATAAGCATTGTTTCCATTAAATGCCAAACAATACTTCCCCTGTATATATCTAATTTTAGCCTTCATTTTAGCCATTTCCCTGCTCGTTGGTACTTCCATACAAAATCTTCATGACTGTCAAGCTGGCCAGGTTTTGCTCTGCAATTATGTTTAACCAGGTGTTTAGGTGAATTAGATTGTTTGTTTGGTCACTAAGTTGTGTCCAACTCTTATGAAACACTGTGGACTGAGGCCTGCAAGGCTCTTCTGTCCATGGGATTCTCCAGGCAAGAGTACTGGAGTGGGTTGCCATCTCCTTCTCCATAGATGGATTGCATGTCATGGCAGTTATGTGCTCTAGTATGCCCTGCAGTCTTTACGTACTTGTTGTTGAGGGAGAAAAGACTGTTGTGCTCTAAACTCTTAAAAAACATTTTTTTAATTGTGGTAAAAATACATAGGGGCTTCCCTGGTATCTCAGCTGGTAAAGAATCTGCCTGCAGTGCAGGAGACCCCAGTTTGATTCCTGAATCTGGCAGATCTCCTAGAGAAGGGATAGACTACCCACTCTAGTATTCCTGGGCTTCCCTGGAGGCTCAGATGGTAAAGAATCCACCTGCAATGCCCATTCAGCAGCTTCTCATTTTTCTCTTCTTTTAGTCCCTGGAAACCACCATTCCACTTTATTTTCCTGTTAATTTAATTACTTTAGATACCACATAGAAGCATATAGTATTTGTGTTTTCTGTGACTGGAATAAAGTACCCAAGTTTCATTCATGTTGTAGCACATGACAGGATTTTCTTTATTTTAAAGACTAAATAGTAATTCCATTGCCTGTATACCCACATTTTATTTACTTATCCATTAATGAACATTTGAGTTGCTTCCCCCTCTTGACAGCTGTGAATAGTGCTCCAGTGAACACAGGTGTTTCAAGACTCTGCTTTCAGGCTTTTAGATATATACCCAGAAGTGGGATTATTGAGTCATATGGCAATTTTTTTTTTTTTTTGGTTATTGAGTTCTCTATATCAATCCCTCACTGGATATTTGATTTATAGACATCATCTCCCATTTAGTAGGTTGCGTTTTAATTTTGATGAGTTTCCTTTTCTGTACAGAAACCTTTTAATTTGATGTAGATTAATTTGTTTATTTTTACTTTTGTTTTCCTTGCTTTTGGAGTCAGATCCACAAAAATGTTATAGATGTCCAGGAGATTGCCACATATGTTTTGTTTTAGGAGTTTCTGATTTCAGATATTACATTCAATTCTTTAAACCATTTTGAATTAATTTTTGTAAGTGGTGTAGGATACTGGTCTAGTTTCATTCTTTTGTGTGGTAGCAGTCTAGCTTTCCTGATACCATTTATTGAAGAGACTATCCTTTACTCATTGTATCTTCTGATTTCTTTGTCATAAATTAGCTGACCAAAATATGTGTGGGTTTATGTCTGTGCTTTCTGTTTTGTTTCATTGATTTTTGTGTCTGTTTTTACGTCAATACCATACTATTTTGACTACTATAGTTTTGTGCTATAGTATCATGTTATCTGCAGATAGTTTTATAATTTCCCTTACATTTTTGATGCATCTTATTTATTTTTCTCAGCTAATTGCTGTGGCTGGAAATTCTAATACTATGTTAATTAAAGTGGGGAGAGTGGATATCCTGCCTTGTTCATGATCTGAAAGGAAATTTTTCCTATTCACCATTGAGTGTGATATTAGCTGTGTATTTGTTGTTTGTCATATGTGACATTTATTATGTTGAGATATATTCCTTCCACACCTATTTTGTTGAGTCCTTTTTTATCATAAGTGGATGTTGAATTTTGTCAAATGCATTTTCTGCATTTATTGAGATGATCATATGATTTTTTTTTTTGTTAATGTGACTCATGCTGATTGATTTCCAGATGTTGAATCACTCTTGCATTTGTGGAATCAATTCCACTGATCATGATGTGTGATCCTTTTAATGTATTATTGAATTTCATTTGCTAATATTTTTTTGAGAATTTTTGGATATGTGTTCATGAGAGATATTGGCCTATATTTTCTTTTGTTGTATTATCCTTGTCTGGTTTTGGTATCAGTGTAATTCTGGCCTCATAAAATGAGTTTGGGAGTGTTCCTTTCTCTCCAGTTTTTTGCATAGCTTATTAGATCTTCTTTAAAACTTTGGTAGAATTCACCAATGAAGCTGTCTTGTCCTATACTTTTGCTTGTGGGGAGGTTTTTGATTATTGATTAAGTGTCCTTGCTGGTAGTAAGTGTGTGCCACCATCTTAGACCCCCTTTCCGCTGGATATCATTTCCTTTTTTTTTGTCTTTTTCTGTTTCTTTCAGCAGTATTTTTCAGTTTATAGATTTTTTACCTCCTTGGTTATTTAAAGTGCATTTAAAGTACACTAAATATATTCGGTTATTTTGCTGTTTTTCAGTTGCTCAATTGTTCCCTGCTCTTTGCAACCCCATGCATGCCAGGCTTCCCTGTCTTTCACCAACTCCTGGAGTTTGCTCAAACTCAGGTCCACTGAGTTGGTGATGCCATCCAATCATCTTGTCCTCTGTTGCCCGCTTCTCCTCCTGCCCTCAATCTTTCCCAGCATCAGAGTGTCTTCCAATGAGTCGGCTCTTCGCATCAGGTGGCCCAAGTATTGGAGCTTCAGCTTCAGCATCAGTCCTTTCAATGAATATTCAAGGTTGATTTCCTTTAGGATTGATGGGTTTGACCTCCTTGCAGTCCAAGGGACTCTCAAAAGTCTTCTCCAAAACCACAGTTCAAAAGCATCAATTTTTCAGCACTCAGTCTTCTTTATGGTCCAACTCTCACACCCATACATGAATACTGGAAAAACCATAGCTTTGACTATACAGACCTTTGTTGGCAAAGAATATATATGCACCACTATATTCTTGGTAGCTAAGGCTTTGTTTACCTGGATATATCTTGGTTGGATGAATGTTTAATAAATGTAACTCACAAATTCCATGTTAGTTACACACTTAGTTTCACAATCTACTTAGCTAAATAATGATACCTCACCGAATTGGTTTTCTTGGTGTCCTTTGCTTTTTCCTTTCTGCCTAACATTGTAACCTTAGAATGTCCTGAGTCTAATTACTTTGAATCTATTTCCTTCACTGCCCATAGGACCTCATGGCTTTGTCTATCATCTTTATGCAAATGATCATAAATTATACAGCCCAGACATCTCTCTTAAACGCCATACTACTTCATCAGACTGCTTATTTGATATGGAGAATTAAATTTCAAGTAGACATTTCACACTTGACATTTGCAAAAGTGAGCTTTGTGCTCTCTTACCTGTAGCCTTTCCTAGCTCCTTGATGACAGCTCCATTCTTCAGGTTGCTCAAGACAAAAACCTGGGAGTCATTCATTGTTCTTTTCCTCTTTCCCCATATTTCAGCTATTAAGACATCTTGGTAGTTCTGCCTTCTTAAAACTGTACCTGAATTTGACTCAATGATTGTTCTTACAAGTTAAAAAAATAAGGCTCAGAGAAATTAAGAGAACAGCTCCAAATTTACATAACTAGTAAGTCAGAATTCAAATAAATATTTTCTGGCTGACCACAAATAATAGATTATCTTCTACTGTACTTCTCCTAAGTAAATGTTATAATAAAATTCAAAACTAGGGTCTGATCTGCTCTATCACTGGATCTTTATAAGTAAGATGTATTATTTCACTTAGGTCCTGGAGGAATCCTCTACACACAGGATAGTTCTTTCATAAATACTTGCCAAAACAGTTGAATTGACTGGTACTTACCTGTCCTTGTATTTTGCTCTGGGTTAAGAACTGTGTTTTCAGTTATAAGCTATAATTGGATCTAAGTATGTGTTGGGTGAAAAAGAAAGGGTAATAATGAGATAAAACAGTCAAGTTATTTTAGAAAGCTGTTTTCCCAAAGATTTTTCTTACTATAACCTGTGAATTTAGAGCATATATTAGCTCTTGCTACCTTACTGGCTGTTCGTTAAGAGTTTTCAAGATATGCAATATTGATTTTGTTACTAACTATTAGAGCTTAGACTGAGGGATTATTATTTTGATAATTTGAAAATTTCTCTCAAGGACCTCTGTATTAGAGGGATACTTTATAATTTTAAAATTTACTAAATTCTGAGCTCCTCTAATAGATTATAATTGTCAGGAAGGCAAAGGGTTGGGATATAGGTAGAGAGATACCAGAGAAGAAATTTCAGTGTTGATAAAATTCTGGAAACATCTGTTTTACTGGTAAATTGTATTTTAATAGAAGCTATTCCCTCCTTATGTACTTGAATGTAGCATAAGTGAAATGTATTAAACTGAATTTTGGTAGGGTTCAGTGATATCTTTGAAAGAAGCCAATATTAAGCTTTTGGGAGATATCTGTTATGTCCCCTGCTGTGACATATTTGGAAAGCCAATATTGTTTTTTGTCACGTTTAGTACACGTTGAACGTTTGTCTGTGAAATAGATTTTAGGTAAAGAGTGCTTCAGATTATTAATTTATCTTTTTTTCCTCTTCTAAATTGCACTTTAAAGTTTATTGATTTGTTAGTCCATCAGTTTGTACTTTTTTTCCCAAGGAAGAAGTTTGATGAATATTTAATTCATAAAGGCAGCTTTCACATCTTAAATTCTGTATATCTGTCTGTCCATCTACCTACCTTTGTGTTGGTGGAAATATGTGGCATGGAATCGCTTAAAAAATATTCTTACAGGCTTAGGAAATATCTCTTAAAACAATAAGATGAGATGTGAGGTATTAAAAAAAATTATGTGTATAATTACTTCCTCTGGCAACCGAATGAGTTAAAGATATATGGCAACTGCAGCTGTAATGGCATATATTTAGAAAGAAAACTCAGTTTGCTACTTCTAAAAAAATGCCTGTTGGCAAACAAACCTAAACTAAAAGTTCAAAAGTGAGATTTTATTTCAGGAAAGTGTGATCATTCTGTTACCATTTGCAATGATGGATATCTGTGGGTCTTTATACAGTTAAATAACCTATGATCAACGGTACTGCTGTCTTTTCTTCTTCATAGTGTATGCCGATTAAAGGCCTAGGATTCGTGCTTGGAGCTTATCAGTGTATTTGCAAAGCAGGATTCTATCATCCTCGAGACTTCTCATTCAACAACTTTCAGAGTAAGTGCCCTTTGGTCCTGTTCATATATGTACATACACATAGTATCTGTCATTATTAATTACTCAAATTTTCTTTTAACCTTGTTGAAGTTAGATGATTAAATTCCCACTTGTTTGGCCTTCTTTCATCACTTAAGGAGTTTTTGCTTTAGTTTGTCATCTCTAATCCTCTGGCATATCACCAAAAATGTGTTTGTTTTAGGTATATCTTCAATACATTTTAAATGCCTGAAAACACTGTTGCTGCTCGGTGAGACCAGTTAGAATTCAGTTATTGTGAGCTGTTGCTGCAGAAAGTTCCTAAAACTAATTTTGCTAGTTTGCTTAATTTATTTATCAATTTATTTATATGTTAGGTCTCTGTGCCACATGAAGAATTACCACAGAGTTAATAACTTAAGGCAACACAATCTTATTATCACACAGTTTTAATTGGGTAGCTTTTCATTCAGGGATTAAGTGGTTCCTCTGCCCAGGGAATCACTGAGCCAAAATCAAGGTGTCACCTGTAATGTGATCTGATCTGAGGCTCAGAGACTTCCAGGTTCATTCAGTTCACTGGCAGAATTCGGTTCCTAGCACCTGTGTGTGTGAGGTCCCTATTTCATTGCTAAATGCCAGTCTGGGTTTACTCTCAGCTTCTAGAAGCCTCCTCAAGGTCAAGTCATGTGGCCCTTACTTTTCAAAGCTACTAAGAAAACCTCCCCAGTTCCTAGTCCTGTTCATATGGAGTCTCATACAGTGTAATCATTCTATAAGTCCTGGGAGTGTTATCCTGTCTCTCTGCCATGTAATGTAAACTTAATCAAAGGAAAGACTATCCTATCATATTTACAGGTCCACCTGCATTCAGGGGGAGGTGATGATACAGGGCTTATACAGGCAGACCTCATTTTATTGTGCTTTGCTGTATCACACATCTAGGATACTGTGCTTTTTTTTTTTTCTTACCAATTAAGATTTGTGGCAACCCTATGTTGTCAGATGATGGTTAGCACTTTTTAAGCAATAAAGCATTTTTTTTAATTAAAGGGTGTATATGTAGGCATAATGCTATTGTACACTTAATAGACTGCAAAATGGTCTAAACATGACTTTTATATGTACTGGGAAACCAAAAAGATTGATACAACCCACTTTGTTGTGATTTTACTGTGTTGCAGTGGTCTAGAACCAAACTCATAATATCTTTGAGGTATGCAGGTACTTTAGAATCAAAATTTGCTAACCTGGTTGTTTTCATCTTACTCTAGAAGATGTCAAAGTTGCTATTTGAATATTGATTTTTTTTTTACATCAGCATGTAGCCAGCTATTGGATATAATAATTAACAAAGAGTGTATGGAAAAATGAGGTGGTTTTATGGGAAGTTAGGGTTTGGAGTTACTAGAACCGAGGTACAGGAATAGTTTAGATAGCCATCCATAAATCTTTGTCAGCCTCATTATTGGTCTGAATAGGAATTTGTATCTCTACTGGGCATAGTTCAAAGGATACATGAGATTCAAACCTGAGTGTCTTCCTCTCTGAAACTTGGCAGATGTTTATAGATTTTTTTTTCTTGGTTTTTCTCTTGGAAAGTATTATTCTTCATCTTGAGACAGCTTCCACTAAACTTCTAGGTTCTGGAAGTGAGTAACATTTTGCTCTCTCCTAATTCATATGATTCACATGGTTCAGCCTGTGTTCTGAGTAATGGTTGCTGTCGGCATAATTCTAAGATGGCCTCCAAAATTCTGTTCCCACACGTGTTGTACAATCCCCTCCCCTTAAGTGTGGGTGGCACCTGTGAATATAAAATGGACTTACCCCCTTGCTAGGCAGTGTTATGTAGTAAAAGTCATGGTACAGTTGCTCAAGTGTCTGCTGCTGCTGCTGCTAAGTCGCTTCAGTTGTGTCCAACTCTGTGTGACCCCATAGACAGCAGCCCACCAGGCTCCACTGTCCCTGAGATTCTCCAGGCAAGAACACTGGAGTGGGTTGCCATTTCCTTCTCCAATGCATGAAAGTGAAAAGTGAAAGTGAAGTTGCTCAGTTGTATCTGACTCTTAGCGACCCCATGGACTGCAGCCTATCAGGCTCCTCCACCCATGGAATTTTCCAGGCAAGAGTACTGGAGTGGGGTGCCATTGCCTTCTCCGGCTCAGGTGTCTACATTGCATTAAATAAGACTCCTTCCCATAGGAGCAGACTGGAGAGAGAGTCTAGTGCCAGCTTTGAAGAAGTAAACTGGCTTGTGAGAGGACCATGTGGCTAGCACCCTAGGGTGACTGCTAAGAGCTCAGGCAGCCAGCAAGAATACAAGGACATCAGTTCTATAAATGCAAGGATCTGTAAATTCTTTCAACAGCCTGGATACTTTTGAAAAGAGGACCTGGAGCTACACATGAGAATATAGCCTGGCCCAAACCTTGATTTCAGTCTAGTGAGACCCCAAGCAGAGAGCCCAGCTTCACTGGGTCAGACTTCTGATAAACGGAAACTGGTAAGTGATTGAATAGGTGTTCTCAGCTGTAGATTTCCAGTAAGTCATTACACAACAATAGAAAACTAATACAATAACAGTGATGATAATATATTTTCAGCATGGATGTGCTTTTCCTTGTGTGTGTGTGCGCGCGTGTGTGTTTGTGTGTACAAGACCATGGCAATAGCCCAGATACTTTGGCATTCTTCACATTTATGGTCCAGACAGAACATATGATTCAACACTGAAGGATTAAAGGAATAGGTTTTAGCTTATGTTCTGTGAAGGTACTTTGTATCTGGTTTACCCACATTTGTTCTCAGCTCCCACTATGTGACTGAAATAAAACATCTAAATATTGTAGAACTAGAGAAATGACTGTGCCATTTGCTTATAACACCACCAGGAGAAACTAGTTAACCTTTAACAACTTATCTTTATTTAATTTGCACACTCCTACTTTCTTCCTTATTTTAAAAGCCAGTGTTTTTTACTGACCTACTCTAAGAGGAGGCTGCCTCTCTTCATAAGCCTAAATAACTCCAATGTTGTACACACAACAGCCAGGAAAAGAGGCCACAGTTTTCAGAAAGATGAGCTATATTTGGGTATAGCTGTGATTCAGCTTTGACCTCAGCACATATTTAACTAGAACTGGCCTGCCTCAATGACAGAACAAAAAGATATCTACAAGTTATAATTTGAGGTCAGTAAAGTGCTCTTTGACCAAAAATATCTTTCCTGATGACCTTGCCATCAAGTTGCATGAAAATCTAACATTATTCCTTCCTTGGCCCAAGGAATGCAAGTTATAACTCACTAAGGTATCTACCAAGGACTATCCAAACTTTTAAAAAATATGTTTGATTTTTTATTATAATTCTACTACATCTCTTCATTTTAATATGTTAAGTTTTTAATTATAACATCCAAGCAGTTCATATGGTTAGTTTTCGTATAGTCTTAAGGAGGTTACAATGAAGTAAGGAATGACCAGATGAATCCCTTGGGCCAAAGGTGAAGAAGATATTGAAGACCCTCAAAATGAGATAATGTATGTAAAACAGCTAGCACAGTACATGACATATAATAAGGGTTCTCAATAAGTACTTGGCGTATAATAAGCGTGCATGCTCAGTTGTTCAGTCTTGTCTGACTCTTTGCAACCCCATGGACTGTAGCCCACCAGGCTCCTCTGTCCATGGAATTTTAGATGTTCATAGATGTAGTTAAATAAGTGAATAAGCAAACAAACAAATATACAGACATATATAAACACACATCAGTGATCCATGTAAATAGAGAATCCTTAAGTATCCTTGGTATTTAGTACTTTGTCTCTTTATATTTGGATAGTTCAGTTCAAGTTCAGTTCAGTCACTCAGTCGTGTCCGACTCTTTGCGACCCCATGAATCACTGCACACCAGGCCTCCCTGTCCATCACCAACTCCCAGAGTTCACTCAAACACATGTCCATTGAGTTGGTTATTTGGATAACCAATTTTAAAATCTAGAATTCTTGGAAAATGAATTCTACATGGGTCAGAAGGAAGATGGCACAGCAAAAATCTGTAACAACCAGTGCTCCACTGAGAAGGGCAATAGGAAGGAGATTTAGAAATTAAAGGTAACAGGAGGAAATCAGTTGCTTGATAGGGGAAATGGGATGTAGGAAACAGAGATGCCCCTGAAAGATAAAATTTATTTAATTTATAGCTGTGAATCTAGGGAAAAGATCTGAAATTCCCACCTATAGTCTTGTATCCCATTTAGAGAGCAGAACTAAGATGTGGTTTTGATCTGTGAGAAAATGTCAGTGCGGCTGTTAAAAATCCTGTTAAAATATGAAGTGATTTAAAAATCTTCATTTAGACGTAGGGCCACAGTAAACAAAGGGCTTGTGAAGACCAACAAAGATATGTTCAGATGACTTGATTTAAAACTGTGCTGACAGCCCAGAGACTGTGTTCCTAGCATCTCTCTTTAGATTGGTGGTCATAGGAGAGCTAATATGGTCTGACATCTGGAGAGTAGCAGGATTTCAGAATCGACAAATACTGATGTGTAACTGTCTCTTCAAATCCAGGCTGTTCACTTCCAGGTTGATGAGATACAAGCTTATGACAAGCTCATCTTCCTGAAATCCATCTGTCACAGTATGAACTGTCTTCAGTACAATCTCATTTCTCTTTCTTGTGGACACATTACCAGTCTCTCAGTTTTAACTTCTCTTGCCTTTTGGATTGACTTCAGCTCACATGCATTTCCAGATAAACCCAACTTACAGATGACCCACATCTGAAAGTGACAGCCCCTTTTTTGCAGATGCTGGTGGCTGATGGCTGTTGACTCCCCCAAATCAGAGATTTTAAAAATACATAGTCTTGGAAGAAAAAACATGGGAAACTCTTCGAAAGCAGGTACAATATAGAGATGCTGAGCTCTCAGCTAAGCAAGGCTAAGCTGTCTGTGGGGTGTGAACCTTTTTGCTGCACTTGGGTCTCACACTCTCTGTCCGTCTTCTGTTTCATGACTGGGGAAGCTGGAGGTATTTGGCTTTTTGCAGACTAAGTCCAGCAGCAGTGTCTAGTCCAGTCCCAAACTTGAAACAGTTGAAGAGAGCCTGAACATTGTATTCTCAACAATCAGCATCGTTACTTTTCCTGTTGGTCTTACTTAAGCCTTGTGATCTGGTTCTAATCACTTTACTCCAGTTGTAGTAGCAAAATTCTCTAACTGCCTTGGCTTATTGCTTTTGTTAGTCATTTGCCGAATTTTCAGTTTTTAATATCTTCTTTCATGAATCAATCCTCTTTATAGGGGTTAAAATCTAGTCACTAAATGTCTGGCAGATAAGGTTATTTGTTAGTGGGAGAGTTCCAGTGCCACCAATCTTCTTAGACTATTAACTATCACATTTACCTTGTTGGTCTTTGATTCTTCTCAATTATTAGAGCATACCATGTTGGATTTCCCTCATTTCAGAGCTGAATTTCATAGTTTAATACAGTAATTAAGAACATGGTCTTTGGGATAAGTCTAATTTAGGTGTGAATCCTAGTTCTATTACTTATTTGTACTGTGCTTAATTATTTAAGTAGCCTAAACTTCACTTATGCCATATATAAACTTGTGATAGTGCTATCTGCTTTATAGATGAAATAAGGAATTAAATGATGTAATGAATGTACAATTCTGATGATAGCAGTTGACACATATTAAATGCTCAAAATATTACTCTGTTTATGATTATTATTTGAAAGCTTGGGTTTATTCTGCTTACCCCTTTCCTCAGACATTTTGCCTATTTTCATCCCTTCCAACTGGTATCTGCTTTACTTCCCAGCAGAGTAACATATTTTCATGTCCCAGATATTTTTCAGTTTTTATCCTTAAAATGGGCCCTGCTAAGAGATACAATACTCAGTCCTCCAGAAAACTTCCTTCTCCCCTACTAGCTAAAATTTTTTATTACATGTCTTAATTAATTTTACTATTTTTGTTTATATGATTTTACATTTTTAGACTGCTAATGGAAATTCACTTATGTTAACAATCAGCTACCCTCAAGTTAAAAAAAAAACACCTCTGGTCAGTCATTCATACATTAGCTCATTGTTGTGAGTAGAATAGCAATCCCCAAACCTCCAAAGATGTGCATGTTCAAGCTTTCACAATCTGTGAAAATGCTGCTTCACATGGCAAAAAAGGGACTTTTCAGATGTGATTAAATTGCAGATATTGAGATGGGGAGATTATCCAGGTAGATCCAGTCTAATCACATGAGTCCTGAAAAGCAGAGCACCGTTCCCAGGTATGGTCAGAAAGAGATGTGAGAACACAGAAAGTGGCAGAGGAATGATACATTGCCGTTGTTGACGACGGAAGAAAGGGGTCTGCAAGCCAAGGAATGGAGGTGGCTTCAGGAAGCTGGAAGAGGCAAGGAAATGGAATGTCTCCTGGACCCTCCAGAAGAAAATGTAGCCCTGCTCACCCATCGATTATATAGCCCTGTGAGATCCATATCAGACTTCCAAGCTACAGAAATAAAAGAATTAATATAACTATAGGTGACTCTTTAACCACAAAGAGTTTGAAGCTGAAAAATCCATGTATAATTTTACAGTCAGCCCTCCTTCTCACACATGGATTTAGCCAACTATTGATCATGCAGTACTATAGGGCATTTTCCAGAGTTTCCGTGTGGAAAAATCCACATGTAAGTGAACCTGCACAGTTCAAACCTGTGTTGTTCAAGGGTCAACTGTATATTTCATATGAGAGGCAATGTAAATTTGTTGTTTTAAGATACGAAGTTTTTGCTGATTTGTTATAGCAGTTATAGAAAGCTAGTAAGTACACTTAGTAAACAGGTTTCTCAAGGGCCTCAGTGGTAAAGAATCCGCCTGCCAGTGCAGGAGACACAGGTTCAATCCCTGGATTGGGAAGATTCCCTGCAGTAGGAAGTGGCAACCCACTCCAGTATTCTTGCCTGGAAAATTCATGGACAGAGGAGCCTGACGGGCTCCAGTCCTTGTGATCACAGAGTCAGACACGACTGAATGATTGAGCATGCATGCACACTTTGTGTGTTTCCCATTGAGCATTCATTCCAGTATTCATAGTACCCCATGGTGTTCTTTCTAGAGGAACCTGTTCACAATTCCAAATAATTGCCAATTTAGGCAATTCATAATCTAGTGGGATCTTTGTATGAGGATGCCCTTTGAGTCAGGCAGATGGATTAGACTTTTATCTCTATTTACTCACAAGAGACTTGGGAAGTTTCTCATATATTCTGAGATTCTCCTCTTATTCGTACATATATCAGGAATAGTGAAGTCTGTTCTTGGCAGTTATGAGGAATAATTGAGCTAACATGATATGCTCTGATTATACTGATTATTATATTAAAATGAATATGGAGAATTTAATCTTTTTATTATGTATTAGGTGTTCTGGAGATTGAATGAATAAATTGTCTAGAGGCAAAATAATCCACTCATGTTTAATAATTTTATAATTCAGATCAGAATTATTCCAAGATCTATCTAAGGTGGTGTTTTTATCCAAAGAAAAAGATCACTAAAGTCACTTAACAAGAAATAAAAATCCAGAAGACACTAGAAAAGTGAATATAAGATATATATGTAACCTTATAGGGAAAGATTGACTCTATTCATAGTGAGGAAATAATAAATTAAATTTTTGCACTGAGCTTATTGTTATAGCTAGCCATTCTTGATATAAGTACATGAAGATATAGTACCTAATCCTGATTTTAGGATATGCAAATATGTATTCATGTCCCAACAGTAGCAGTCTTTATGGATAGCAGTGTAAGCATCACCACGGTTGGGCAACTGTTCTCTCCTTGTGAATGTTATAAATATTGAACCAAATATACACAGACAGCTTCTGAATTTGCTACTCATGTGCATGTACCTATTTCCACTTAATTTTTGGATGTGATTTTATCAAGCTGGAGACTAGAGGCAGATTACTTCATCATCCTAAACATATGAAATAACGAACAACAAATATATCTTCCCATGTAAGCTCATGGCAGCTTGTTAACTCCAAACGTTGACTGATGAATATGTTCCCTCCAGTTCTAATGAAAAATCAAATATGTGTATGGAAAGGAAGATGTTTACCCTAATAATGATTTCAGATGAGCATTATTTGTAGGAGAGCTAATGCTGAACCCTTAATGTCTGGCTTGATTCTTTGTTACTACCAGCTGGGTTCTGTTCATTATCTGTGACTCATCTTTTTAACTCGTGCCTGTGGAATGGAAAGAAGAAGGGGTCTGTGACATACAGCACATGCAGCTAGTCTTGTAAAGGTCCCAGCTATAATCTTCTGCTATGACCAGTTCCTAGCACTGAGGACCACAACACCTCCGAGAAGTGAGGTCTGATCAACTCATTTGTTGATTTGTTTAAGTGTCTGAAAATCCATCTGTCAAAAAATATTACTGGACACTGACCCTGTGCCAGATATTGTTTAGAACTGGACAAAAGCAATGAGTAAAAAAGTGAGGTGTCTAAGTTTTTAGGATAGACCCACATCTTCCCAAAACATATTGCAGTACCCACAAGCAACAAATGAGGGCCATCTTGAATAGCATACACTCACTGTCCAGTATTAGAGAAACAATTCAAAGTGTTAGTTGCTCAGTCATGTCCAGCTCTTTGCGACCCCATGGACTGAAGGCCGCCAAGCTCCTCTATCCATGGACTCCTCCAGGCAAGAATACTGGAGTGGGTAGCCATTCCCTTCCCTGAGGGGATCTTCCGAACCTAGGGGAGCTCCCCAGTATTGGTAAACTAAGGTCAAAGGTAAGAGCTTTAAGGTTTAACAGGACTTTGTGGGTAGGCATGATTTCTATCCAGATATTCAAATGTCCGAAAGTTGTGTTTTTGTTCTTGAGAAAACACAGTTTTATACTACTGGCCCTTAAGAGTCCTAATCAGCAGAACCTTAGTGACATTTCTATTTAGTGTTTATACTGTGAAAACCTGAAATTTTTAACTGTTGCTTCAATCTACCCTCCCCCCTTGAACTCATGCCTCATTCTTTTCTAAATCAGAAACTAAGTGCTTTTCTTCTATAGGAAGAAAACTTTCTGGGGTACATTTTGTGTGTATTAGTCGCTCAGTCGTGTCTGATTCTTTGTGACCCCATGGACTGTAGCCTGCCTGGCTCCTCTATCCATGGAATTCTCCAGGCAAAAATACTGGAGTGGGTAGCAGTTGCCTTCTCAAGGGGATCTTCCCAACCCAGGGATCAAAGTCGGATCTCCTGCATTGCAGGCAGATGCTTTACTGTCTTAACTATAAGGGAAGCCCTGGGGTACATTTTGAAATATATCAAAATTAAAAGCTACGAAAATAGAACACCTTCAGAATTTCAGAAGTCTAAAAGTTTTCAGTAATTGTAGCATTGGCGGGCTAATTAGTTCTTTGGGATTTGGAGCAAAAATCCTCTTTGTTGCTCATTGCTATCCAGAGGGTCCTCGTTTTAAATATTTATGTTTATTACCAGTATTGTACACACAGTAAAAAAAAACTTCGGAATGTATAGAAAAGTAGAATTTAAAACATTGTTTGAAAATCTATTGTTAATTCTTTAAGTTTATAGTTTTTATACAAATGTCTCTCTATATATGATCTTTTAAAAACTTGGTATATTATATGCATTTGAAATAGTATATACAGTTTTCTTGAACACAGTTTGTTACATAGAATTCCATTGAGTAAATGTACTATGGTTTACTTACCCATCTGAAGTTTATATTTTTACCAGTTTATGTAAATATAAAATTTTACTGATATAAACAAAAATGTCCACAGTTTTGTGTTGTTCCGATGTCAGTGTAAAAGAATTAAGTAAGCAGATAGGTTAACACAGTGTTTACCAATTGTCACAATTTCTCTAAATGGGCCCATGTTTACAGGTGAATATATTAGACTCACCAGTGTTCCTTGGTGCTACTGTAACCTTCTCCTAGTATCCTCTGTACTTTTGCTCAAGGCAGCCTATTTGATCACCCATCTGCTGCTGCTGCTAAGTCGCTTCAGTCGTGTCCGACTCTGTGCAACCCCATAGACAGCAGCCTACCAGGCTCCCCCATCCCTGGGATTCTCCAGGCAAGAACACTGGAGTGGGTTGCCATTTCCTTCTCCAGTGCATGTAAGTGAAAAGTGAAAGTGAAGTTGCTCATTCGTGTCCAACTCCTAGCGACCCCATGGACTGCAGCCTTCCAGGCTCCTCCACCATGGGATTTTCCAGGCAAGAGTACTGGAGTGGGGTGCGATCACCCATCTAATGAATTGAAAAGCCGCTATTGCCAAAGCTAATAGCACTTCATAATTGCTGTTTGTCTTCAGTTAGTATTTGTTTCATCTGAAAGTTCTGAGTATCATCTTTGTTTTTAAGCTTTAGCAAAGCAGATTGGGATTCTGCTTTCCCAAAGACATCCACAAGAAAAAGAAATGCAAAAAGGCAAAATGGTTGTCCAAGGAGGCCTTACAAATAGCTATGAAAAGAAGACAAGCGAAAGGCAAAGGAAAAAGGAAAGATATACCCATTTGAATGAAGAGTTCCAAAGTTTAGCAAGGAGAGGTAGGAAAGGCTTCCTCAGTGACCAGTGCAAGGAAACAAAGGAAAACAATAGAATGGGAAAGACTAAAGATCTCTTCAAGAAAATTAGAGATACCAAAGGAACATTTCATGCAAAGATGGGCTCAATAAAGGATGGAAATGGTATGGACCTAACAGAAGCAAAAGATATTAAGAAGGGGTGGCAAGAATACACAGAAGAACTATACAAAAAAGATCTTCACGACGCAGATAACCACGATGTGATCACTCACCTAGAGCAGACATCTTGGAATGTGAAGTCAAGTGGTCCTTAGGAAGCATCTCTATGAACAAAGCTAGTGGAGGTGATGGAATTCCAGTTGAGCTATTTCAAGTCCTCAAACATGATGCATGAAAGTGCCTCACTCAGTATGCCAGCAAATTTGGAAAACTCAGCAGTGGCCACAGGACTGGAAAAGGTCAGTTTTTATTCCAATCCCAAAGAAGGGCAATGCCAAAGAATGCTCAAGCTACTTCACAATTGCACTCATCTCACACACTAGTACGGAGAAGGCAATGGCACCCCACTCCAGTACTCTCGCCTGGAAAATCCCATGGTGGAGGAGCCTGGTAGGCTGCAATCCATGGGGTCGCAAAGAGTTGCACACAACTGAGTGACTTCACTTTCACTTTTCACTTTCATGCATTGGAGAAGGAAATGGCAACCCACTCCAGTGTTCTTGCCTGGAGAATCCCAGGGACGGGGGAGCCTGGTAGGCTGCTGTCTATGGGGTTGCACAGAATCGGACATGACTGAAGCGACTTAGCAGCAGCAGCAGCAGCACACGCTAGTAAAGTAATGCTCAAAATTCTCCAAGCCAGGCTTCAACAGTACGTGAACTGTGAAATTCCAGATGTTCAAGCTGGTTTTAGAAAAGACAGAGGAACCAGAGATCAAATTGCCAACATCCATTGGATCATGGAAAAAGCAAGAGAGTTCCAGAAAAACATCTATTTCTGCTTAATGACTATGCCAAAGCTTTTGACTGTGTGGATCACATCAAACTGTGGAAAATTCTTAAAGAGATAGAAATACCAGACCACCTGACCTGCCTCCTGAGAAATCTGTATGCAGGTCAAAAAGCAACAGTTAGAACTGGACATGGAACAACAGACTGGTTCCAAATCAGGAAAGGAATATGTAAAGGTTGTATATAGTCACCATGCTTATTTAGCTTATATGCAGAGTCCATCATGAGAAACGCTGGGCTGGATGAAGCATAAGCTGAAATCAAGATTGCTGAGGGAAATATCAGTAACCTCAGATATGCAGATGACACCACCCTTATGACAGAAAATGAAGAAAAACTAAAGAGCTTCTTAATGAAAGTGAAAGAGGAGAGTGGAAAAAGTTGGCTTAAAACTCAACATTCAGAAAATGAAGATCATGGCATCCAGTCCAATCACTTCATGGGAAATAGATGGGGAAACAGTGGAAACAGTGACAGACTTTATTTCTCTGGGCTCCAAAATCACTGCAGATGGTGATTGCAGCCATGAAATTAAAAGATGCTTGCTTCTTGGAAGAAAAGTTATGATCAACCTAGACAACATATTCAAAAGCAGAGACATTACTTTGCCAACAAAAGTCCATCTAGTCAAAGCTGTGGGTTTTCCAGTAGTCATGTATGAATGTGAGAGTTGGACTATAAAGAAAGCTGAGTGCTGAAGAATTGATGTGTATGAACTGTGGTGTTGGAGAAGACTCTTGAGAGTTCCTTGAACAGCAAGGGGATCAAACTAGTCCATCCTAAAGGAAATCAGTCCTGAATATGCATTGGAAGGATTGATGCTGAATTGAAACTCCAGTCCTTTGGCCACCTGATGCGAAGAACTGACTCCTTGGAAAAGACCCTAATGCTGGGAAAGATTGAAGGTGGGAGGAGAAGGGGACGACAGAGGATTAGATGGTTGTATGGCATCACCGACTCAATGAACATGAGTTTGAGTAAACTCCAGGAGTTGGTAATGGACAGGGAAGCCTAATGTACTACAGTCCATGGGGTCGCAAATGTTGGACAGGACTGAGGGACTGACGTCGTCATCATTGAGATTCTATGCATGGAGAATATTTCAAGTTGCTCAGAATCAAGTTATCATCAAAGTGGATTTCTAAAAGTCAATAAGTAATAGCTTATATTCTTAACATATCTTTCTAGTTTATGTCTGCTGCTGCTGCTGCTAAGTCGCTTCAGTCGTGTCTGACTCTGTGCAACCCCATAGAGGGCAGCCTACCAGGCTCCCCATCCCTGGGATTCTCCAGGCAAAAACACTGGAGTGGGTTGCCATTGCCTTCTCCAATGCATGAAAGTGAAAAATGAAAGTGAAGTCGCTCATTCGTGTCCGACCTTTCGCGACCGTATGGACTGCAGCCCACCAGGCTCCTCCGTCCATGGGACTTTCCAGGCAAGAGTACTGGAGTGGGGTGCCATTGACTTCTCCGAGTTTATGTCTAGCATCTTGAAAAATATAATTTTGAATAAATTTTTATGCATGAATGAGTTGAGAATATGATTTATTGAGTTGAATGTATTTTCAACTAAACATTTATATTACAGATCAGTTAATTTATTCTTTTGAGAGATCACTTTGATCATTGCCATTTATTTCCTAACTATCCAGTATGTATAAATTACTGTTTGGTGCTGAGTATATAAAGAGGTATATAATTCATGTTCCTGTTCTCTAGGAACTTAACATTTTAAACCATCATAAACTTAAGGTGCCATTCAGTAGATGAACAATAAGCCCATTATTATTATCTATAGTAGTATGATTTCTACTAGCTTCATATATTCTCTTGTCCTAGATAGAGAACTTCAACATAAATTAATGAAATATTTTTGGAACCAGGTTACTTAATCATGCTTTGTATCCTACAAGAAACACTTAAAGGTAAAAAGCTGTATTCTTAATTTTAGTTTCTTTTTGAGCTTCAGAAATCAAGTATCTTACTTTTAATTTTGCTTTCTCTCCATTTTAACACTTTGTGCCCCTTATGGCATCTCATGATTTCATAGTCCATATGTAAAGTGAAGGCAATTATTAAAAAGAAGTTTCTCATGACAGCACTTCACTGTTTGGCATTTGTGAGTTGATCTTGTGATTATTTTGAGTACAAATAATAAAATGATATCATAATTTATCTTCTAAGAAATTTCTTTTTCTCCATGAATACTGAAACACTCATTTAACCAATGTAGTATTACCTTATATCGGGAAATATAGAATTATTTGGAGTTATGTCAATTTCCAACCCTGTATCTAACTGCTATTATTTTAGTCGGCATAATACCTGCTAGCTATTATTTTAGTCCTACTTGCTTCCCTAGTGGTTCAGTTGGTAAAGAATCTGCCTGCAATGGAGGAGTGTCTGATTTGATCTGTGGGTAGGGGAGATCTCCCGGAGAAGGAAATGGCAACCCACTCCAGTATTCTGGCCTGCAGAGTCCCATGGACAGAGGAACTGGGCAGGCTACAGTCCATGGGATCACAAAGAATCAGACACAACTGAGCAACTTAACTTTCACTTTGATTATTTTAGTCCTACTTGAGGAAAGAATCCTACTTGAGGAAAGAATCCTACTTGAGGAAAGAATCCACTTAATGGATTGTATGGGCTTCTCTGTGATGTTTCCTGTACTCATGATGATATTTTATAGCCCAGTATATACTGGGTGTTTCGTCATTTTAATCCAGGTTTGAAAATAAGAGTATAAAACCATAGTCTTATTTTACAGAGTTTTCAGTTTATTTGGGAGCATATGGATCTCCAAAACTCTAGCAGGAAACACGGCAGAGGAACACAGGCAATTAAAGAGAGTCATAAGGGCTTGGAGCATGAGGGAGAGACGTGAACAGAGACAGAGTGGGTCTGGATGAACCATTCTCTGTGTTCCTATGGGTCTCGAGGTAATAGGTTGGTAAAGACAATAATGGGGCAGGGTAATTGACATTTGGACACCAGAAATGGACTTTGAGATAGGACCATCTGAGATTCTTGTTTTCCTGAATTCTCCCTCATGTTCTCTGTTTCAACACGGTGAATCTAAACAAGTAGCAGTCTCTCTGGTAAGCTAGGAGTGGAGGACATTGTGATCACTGTGAAAGAACCTTGATTTATGAACAACAAAATAGACGAATGTAAAGGGGACCATAATTAGGAAAAAGATGTGCAACAAAATTGGGTCAATGAAAGAAATGTCTATCTTTCTCTCACATGCAGATGGTATGTAAGTCTGATTTAGAAATAAGATTTTCTAGTAAAAGAAAGAATGAAAGAAGAAAGCCTACTTTATATGCATATATTTAAGGTAATTTAATTATGTGCATTTTTGTTGTGTTGGTTCAGTTTCTCAGTCATCTCCAACTCTTTGCGACCGCACGGACTGCAGCATGCCAGGCTTCCCTGTCCTTCACCATCTCCTGGAGCTTGCTCAAACTTATGTCCATTGAGTTGGTCATGGCATCTAATGAAAGTGAAAGTTGCTCAGTTGTGTTCAACTCTTTGTGATCCCATGGGCTGTAGCCTGCCAGGCTCCTCTGTCCATGGAATTCTCCAGGCCAGAATATTGGAGTGGGTAGGCTTTCCCTTCTCCAGGGGGTCTTCCCAACCTGGGGATCAAACCCAGGTCTCCCTCATTGCAAGCGGATTCTTTACTGCCTGAATCACTAGGGAAGCCCAAAAGTACTGGAGTGGGTAGCCTATCCCTTCTCCAGGAGATCTTCCTGACTCAGGAATTGAACCAGGGTCTCCTGTATTGCAGGCGGATTCTTCACCAGCTGAAGTACCAGGGAATCCTGGCATCTAATACACACAAAAATAAATTTCACAGAGAATATACTCCATTTTTAATTGCTGGAGAAATGTTTTTTCTTTTTTTTTTTCTTAACCCTTGGGTATGTCTTACCAAAAGGAAACAAATAACTGATTTAAACCCAAAAGTTTAGAGTGTTGCAGAATGCCTTATGTGTCTTTTGACAATACACTAAAAATATCAGTGGTTGAATTTAGGAAAATGTGAAAAGAAAAACTGTTCTGCCTTTTATTTTTCCTTAACATGAAATTAAGGTTTTTTTCCTTTGGTGATGATTTAAGCTCATTGAGCCTCCAATTTGGGTAGTTTGATCAACCCAGATTATTAGAGTGTCTCGCCATAGTGCGATTCGGCTTCAGTCTGCATAATCAAATGCGAACTGGAGAGGGTTCCACTCTTTAAATGCGATAGTTTAAACTGGGAGGAATTCATTGTATTATCTTTAATAAATAGATTGAGATGCAGTATTATAAAGGAAAAGACCACAGGCAAGAATAAACTGCTTCTGCAAAGTAATTCACTTTGTAAACATCTAGGAACGTGTTTAACAACGTAATTAGAGTTGTCTGTGAGGCCTACCAGTCCTAGGCTTGCTTTTCTCTCTCAGTCCAGCTTCTGGTCAGCATGGTCTTCAAATACAGGGGACACCATTCAAATTGTATTCTGTTTGAGTTTGAAACTTAGAAGCCATTTTGTGTGTGCATGCATGCAGACACGTGTACACACCCTTACAACCCTGCATCACATACCCTTGATATACCTCAGATGTTAGCTCCTATGATAATTAGGGGGCGTGCTGCCAGGATCTCTCTGCCAAGTGTGTCCAGAGTTTCTTTTCTGCCTCAGGGCTTCCGCTGAAGCCCTCTAAGCCTGCCCAGCACTTGTCTAAGAGTGTGTGCATGCTGACATCCTCTGGGAACAGCTGTCAACCAGTGGGACTGGGATTGGTGGTTGCTGCCTGAATGCTCCCGCCTCCATCCTTTGCAGAGACAAATCTGAGGAGCGTTATATGCACTTTTTAGAGCACTCCTGCAAAGATGGAGCCCACAGTACCTACAGTGACATCCAACTTAATAATGACTTAAAAAAAATCAATTTTAAAAAACTTTTTATTTTTTGTTGGAGTATAGGTGATTTACAGTGCCTGGTTTCATGCGTACAGCAAAGTGATTCAGTTATACATATCAATGTATCTGTTCTTTTTCAAATTATTTTCCCTTTTAGGTTATTACAATATACTGAGCAGAGTTCCCTGTGCTCTACAGTTGGTCCTTGCTGGTTATCCATTTTAAATATGGCAGTGTGTACATGCTGCTGCTGCTGCTGCTGCTAAGTCACTTCAGTCGTGTCCGACTCTGTGCGACCCCCATAGACGGCAGCCCACCGGGCTCCACCATCCCTGGGATTCTCTAGGCAAGAACACTGGAGTGGGTTGCCATTTCCTTCTCCAGTGCGTGAAAGTGAAGTCGCTCAGTCGTGTCCGACTCTTCGCAACCCCATGGACTGCAGCCTACCAGGCTCCTCATCCATGGGATTTTCCAGGCAAGAATACTGGAGTGGGGTGCCATTGCCTTCTCCAAGTATATACATGTCAGTCCCAAATTCTCTATGCCTTCCTCCACCCTCCCCTCCATAAGTAAGTAGCCATAAGTTTGTTTTCTAAGTCTGTGATTCTGTTTTCTGTCTTGTAAATAAGTTCATTTGTATCATTGTTTAGATTGTGCTTATGAGTGATATCATACAATATTTGTATTTCTCTGTCTGACTTACTTCACGCAGTATGACAATATCTGGGTCCATCTATGTGGCTGCAAACGACATTATTTCATTATTTTTAATGGCTGAGTAACATTCTATTGTATATATGTACCACATCTTTATTTGTTAATGGACACTTAGGTTGCTTCCATGTCTTGGCTATTGTAAACAGTGCTGCTATGAACATCGGGGTGCATGTATCTTTTTGGACCATGTTTTCTTGAGGGTATATGCCCAGGAGTGGGATTGCAGGGTCATATGGTAAATCACCTCCCAAATAAGTTATCTGTATCCAGATCATTGTCTCAGGCTCAGCTTTAGGAAGACCCAAACCAGGACCGCAGCTTTAGCTCTTTTGGCAGTGGGAGGTCATATTTAAATCCAGATAAAATACTTATTGGTTGGTTGGTTGCTTGCTTTTCTGTTGAAGCTTTTTATGTTTGCAGTTGTGGAGAGAAATAACACAGTGCCCTTTAAAAATATGAGTCACAACCCAGGAAAGTTTTCTGTGATTAAGGATTTTGTGTGGCAATAACTCTGGCATGTCCTAGGAGACTTCCCTGTCTGCATTCCTTCTCTTGGCTCTAAACACTGTCTAAATTCCCATGACCTTTGTATCTTTATCTTCCTTCTAGACCTTTCTTCCAAATTCCAAACCCAATATAGCAAGATATGTACTTACCATTATCACTTGGGTCTCTAGTAGATATTTTCATGCTGAAATGTCAAGTTTGAACTTGCAGTCTTCTCCAAAGACTGGCCCAGAACCATTCTTCTCCATGTTGGTTGGTAGCAACTTCCTCCATTCACTGGTTCATACCAGACCCCTGGGAATCACTCCAGATTCTTTCCTTTCTCCTTCATTCCATAGCCAGCTCATCAGAAAAATTTTTTTGATTCCACCTTCAGAATGCATTTGAATCCAGCTAGCTTTTACTATTGCACTGTGGCCCCAGCAGCTGTCGAGTTTCACCTGGATTATTCTCAACTGTTGCTGCTAAGTCACTTCAGTCGTGTCCGACTCTGTGTGACCCCAGAGACGGCAGCCCACCAGGCTCCCCCGTCCCTGGGATTCTCCAGGCAAGAACACTGCAGTGGGTTGCCATTTCCTTCTCCAATGCATGAAAGTGGAAAGTGAAAGTGAAGTCGCTCAGTCGTGTCTGACTCTTCGCGACCCCATGGACTGCAGCCTACAAGGTTCCTTCATCCATGGGATTTTCCAAGCAAGAGTACTGGAGTGGGGTGCCATTGCCTTCTCCAGGATTATTCTCAACAGCTTCTTACAAATCTCCCCACTTCTACCCTTACTTGCTGCAGTGTATTCTTCATAATCAAAGTAATCCTTTAACAACACAAGGCATATCATGTCACTTACCCACTCAGAACCCTGCTGTGACTCTCTGTTTTACTGAGGGAAGAATCCAGGCCTTTACAGTGGCCCAGGGAGCCATGTATGATCTGAACCTGTTACTTCTCTGACTTTGCCTTCCGCCACACTGCCCTACACTCAATCCACTCCAGTGACACTAGACTCTGTACTTCCTTCTGTGTGCCAGGTATGTACCCCCCTCAGAATCTTTGTACTGGCTACAGGTCAGAGTAGCTAACTCCCTTACCTCTTTCACGTCTTTGCTCAGATATCACCTATAGAATGAGGTCTATCCTAACCACTTAATTTAAAATTATTATTCTCACTCTGGCATGTCTGATTGCCCTGACCTTGTTCCACTCATTTTTCCTTTCTGTAGTTCTCACTTGGTGTGGGTGTATGTGTTTTAATATTATTCAAACTGTATTTATTTATTTAAATGGAAGTATAGTTCTGTCCAATATTACATATTACAGGTGTATAAACTAGTGATGTGCAGTTTTTTGAGATTATGTTCTGTTTATAGTTACTATAAAATATTAGCTCTATCAGCACTGCTCAGTTTTAACAGACTAAATTACTTACTTGTTTTGTTGATTGCTTGTGTCTGTTTGCACTGCAAGACAATATTTTTTTTTATTCAATGGAACATTTATTGAAACTATATTCTATTTTTATCATATATTTATCCTTTCGGCTCTGACACCTAATTTCAATCTCTGCCACTGTCTGGAAACTACTGTCTTAAAGGTCAGTGAAGGATGCAGTAATCATTAAACTTCATAGTCTTTCCTCAGATGTCCTCTCTGATCACACTCCAGCATGTTCCAGTAAGTCCATTTTCTTCCGTGACATTGTGAAAACTTCTAGACGTTTAGATTCTTCCTCTTTGAAATCCTTAATAAATAGTTTGTCTACTCCCAGAGCTCTCTGTGGGTTCTTTCACTGATATTAATTCTTCTCCCAGACTCTAGTCTTGCATTATTTCTCACTTCTTGTTGTATATTTCTCCTGAACAATGAGTTGGGCATCAAATTTAACTTGTCTGCAATGGGACTTATTCCCACGGACTCCCTCCATGTCTCAGTTCTTTCTTGTAACCTGCTTGTTTTTGAGCAGTAATGCCTTTCTTTAAAACACCAATGGATTCCTAATTTCTCTTTGCATCTCCCAGATTTGGAGAAGAGAAAGCCAGGCATTGTGATTTACATACATTATTGCATTTAATCCCATAGCAATTCATATTTCATACAGAAATAAGTTAAGACCCAAAGTGGTCAGGTGAGTTGCCTAATGTCTCAGAGCTGTCTAGGAACGGGAGCCTTATCTGCTGGACACTGAAATTCATACACTTTTCACTGTGTAACAGAATGAAGAGTTTTAAGCAGTAATATATCCTGCACCAACAAAAAAATATTCAATTATGTCTGCTATTGTGTTTATTGAGGAAGAAATGAAGACAAAAATATATTTTATAAAGAATGTGAACCTTCAGCAGGAGTCCAGTGGTCATGTATGGATGTGAGAGTTAGACCATAAAGAAAGCTAAGCCCCGAAAAATTGATCCTTTTGAACTGTGGTATTAGAGAAGACTCTTGAGAGTCCCTTGGACTACAAGGAGATCAAACCAGTCCATCCTAAAGGAAATCAGTCCTGAATATTCATTGGAAGGACTGATGCTAAAGCTTTAATACTTTGGCCACCCTACGTGAAGAACTGATTAATTTGAAAAGACCTTGATTGTGGGAATGATTGATGGCAGGAGGAGAAGAGGACAACAGAGGATGAGATGGTTGGATGGCATCACTGACTTGATGGACATGAGTTTGAGCAAGCTCCAGGAGTTGGTAATGGACAGGGAAGCCCAGTCTGCTTCAGTCCATGGGGTCGCAAAGAAACACAACTGAGTGACTGATTTGAAATGAACAGGAGTTGAAAGTAATAAAGATTTTCTGTTAAACTTTCTGTTTTATAAATACTGTTAACCAGAACAAATTTTGCAAATTCCTCAGTCAGTCAAAGTCGTGTTAGATACTGAGCTGTGTGGTTGTGTTGCATACTAAACAGAATACATATTCATGTCTTTCATGTTGAGGTCAGGATTGGAAACAGGTTTGAGAATTTTTAAGTCTGTATTATTAACTGCATATTTGTCAGTGCTAAATGGTGGCTCAGTGGGTAAAGAATCTACCTGCAGCGCAGGAGACCCAAGAGACATGGGTTCATTCCCTGAGTTGGGAAGACCCCCTGGAGGAGGGCATGGCAGTCCACTTCAGTATTCTTGCCTGGAGAATCCCATGGACAGAGGAACCTGGAGGACTATAGTCTATGGAGTCACAAAGAGTTGGCCATGACTGAAGTGACCGAGTATGCAAACTCAACATTTAAAGAGAATTCTTACTTTTGGGCTTCAGGGCTAAGTTAAGTTTGATAACCAAGACACAAGAATCCAAAATTAAAGGTAGATCAGTAACAGCAGTTAGTTGATAGTGTGGAAATGTCCTATGGGTGTGCAGAGAGGGAAATTACATGATAGCCTGTTAAGTATGGATTGTCCTCTGGGCAGAGGATGCACCATCATTAGGCAATTGCACACTGAACAACTGTTGATTAAGTACCATTTTATCCAATTTAGACCTAATGAACTTGGTGGATGAAATCCCTGCTGGATTAAAGAGCAATCAAAGCCTCATTTCAGATTCTGTGCCATCTAGGTCAAGAGGTTCCAAAAGTGTTGTGTATATTTATTACTTGGTACAGGAATGACACAACTTTCTCATCCTTTTTTTTCTGGTTAATTCTTTAGCAAATATATATGCTTTGTGACCATAGGGAATTTCCATTAGGGAGTGGAAAATAGTGAAATAAAAGACAGAAAACTGTTCCCTGCCTCTGAGGAGTTTAATTCCATTTTTGCTAATTTTCCTCAATTGTTCTGAATAACTTTTTTTTTTAATCAAAAGGATGAAAAGACTTCTGTTTGAGTCTAAAGGCAAAGAAACTCTGTCTCTGAGTAAGAAGGTTGAAGAAAGGTTTTTAGTTAGAGGGAAAATGAATGAAGAAGTGAGGATGTATTTTGACTCTGTCTCATCTATCTCCAAGGTGCAGTGACACTGGTTTTATTTGGAATTTTCAGGAAGGGGTCCAGATCACCATTTTGTAGAAAGTGCCAGGGATGTGTCAGAAGAAGTCCACGTCTGCCTGCCATGCAGCGAGGGCTGCCCCTACTGTGCTGACGACAGGCCCTGCTTTGTCCAGGAAGATAAGTACTTGCGACTGGCTATCATCTCCTTTCAAGCCCTGTGTATGCTGCTGGACTTCGTGAGCATGCTGGTGGTCTACCGTTTTCGCAAAGCCAAGGTAAACCCAGGTACCCTGGTTATGATCTTCCTTTTTACTATGAACCGACCTCTTCTTAGGCAAATAGAATTGTTCCAAATCCTAATTGCTTCTCTATTAAGCCGAAGTCTTTCTATAATACGACTAGAGTATGAAAGTTATATTCCTTAGCTTCTCAGGAGAAACAGGAATTGAAAATATGAAACTTTATTATAACAATTTCTTCTGCAGAATGTTTCTCGTTTATTCGTTTATATCATCTCCTTGGCTTCTTGAAGAATTTCTTTAGCCAGTTCCCAACATAGCATTAATTTTTTTCATGTGTAGAAAGATTTGTGATATTTATTGCTTTTCACGGATAAGTGTGCAGGCTCTAAAACCAGATTATTTAGTCTCGTTATGAGTATCTTAAGTTCAATGAGGTTTGCTTACGCCTAACATATCAACTCTATAGTTGGTAGGTACCAGCAATCACTGGTCAAAGGTTACTTAATATTGTATCATTTTAAACACAAACTAGATTCTGCTATGCTTTTGGTTAAGGCTGATGATACAGTACCACAGAGTAAATTAAATTTCTGTGGACAAACATTTAAGGAAATAATTATATGCATTTGTCCTGGGTTAAAGAATAAATCTGTCAATAAACTGTGAGTGATTTTGAGCTCAGCAAGTTCTTCTAAAGCAGTGGCAATTTTTAAAATAGTATTTTAAATATCCTGAATATTAAATATTTAGAAATTATCTTTTTTTTTTTACCAAATATTATGACAAGTCACATCTTTTCCTATTAGCTATTCTGAAGAGAGAGCATAGCTTCTTACAGCTTAATAATGTGAAGTGTTAGTACAATTTATTTTTGAGTGAAAATTTCTAAGAAAGAAGGTATACTGGAAGGTACAACAGCTTATTCCACTTCTGAAAATAATCTTTTGCTTGATTTATTCTTAGTACTATTTTAACATGTTTTGTTTGAGCTCAGTGGTTTGGAAAAAATAGTGATAGTCATTTTTTAAAGGGAACATACTACAGTTTATATTTTCCCTTCCAGTCCTGTAATAATTTCTTTTTTTAATTTAGAAATTAATTGACAAGTGATTTTATAAGTGCTCATTTTTGGTTTGGAAAATTAGATGTTTTAATGTAGAATGTGGCTGAAATTCTGCTAAGCTAATTATGATGTTCTAATGCTTATTTTGGTGCGAAAAGGAGAACTATATTATTTTTTTTAATTGTAAAATACACATAACATAACATTTACCATCTTTAACTGTACAATTAAGTGGCATTAAATGCATTCACATCACTGTGCAGTCATCACCACTATTCACTTCCAGAACCTTTGCATCATCCCAAACCAAACTCTGTAACCATTAAAAAACTCGCTGTTCTCCTAATCCCTGGTAACCTTTGTTCTACTTTCTGTCTCTATAAATGTGTCTTTTCAGAGTACCTCATATAAGTGGACTTTTATACCATTTGTCTTTTTGTGTTTGGCTTATTTCACCTACCATATTTATCTATGTTGTAGCGTGTATCAGAACTTCATTTCTTTTGGTGGTTTAGTTGCTAAGTCATGTCCGACTCTTGCAACCTCATCGACTGTAGCCTACCAGGCTCCTCTGTCCATGGAATTTTCCAGTCAAGAATACTGGAGTGGGTTGCCATTTCTTTCTCCAGGGGATCTTGCCTGACCCAGGGATGAAACCCACGTCTCCTGCATTGCAGGCAGATTCTTAACTGACTGAGCCACCTCGTGCTCATTTCTTTTCACTGATGAGTAATATTGGAAAAGACCCTGATGCTGGGAAAGATTGAGGGCAAAAGGAGAAGGGGGCAGCAGAGGATGAGATGGTTAGATAGCATCATTGACTCAAGGGACATGAATTTGCGCAAACTCCAGTAGATAGTGGAGGACAGAGGAGCCTAGTGTGTTACAGTCCATGGGGTTGCAACTATTTTCCACAGAGGCCAGACAACTTGATATTTTCACCAACAGTTCATGAGGGTTCCAATTCCTTTGCATCCTCACCAGCACTCACTATTTTCTGTTTTTTTTTTTTTCCTGTTTGTTTGTTTGTTTTATAATAACCATCCTAATCAATCTGAAGTGAATTCTCATTGTAGTTTCGATTTGCATTTTCCTACAGGTTACTAGCAGTCTAGCATTTTTTCATGTGCTTTTTGGTATATCTTCTTTGCAGAAATGTCTATTCGAGTCTTCTGTTCACTTTTGAATTGGTTGGTTGTTCATTGCTGAGTTGTAGGAGTTCTTCATGTATTCTGAATATTACACTTATCACATAGATGCCTTGCAAACATTTTCTTCCATCCCATGGGTTCTCTTTTAACTCTCCTTTGATGCCTAAAAGTTTTAAGCTCTAATGGACTCAAATTACCTATATTTTCTTTGATTGCCTGTACTTTTGGTGTCATATCTGAGAAATCATTCCCAAATTTAATGTCATGAGGCTTACCTGCTGTGTTTTCTTGGAATTTTATCACTTTAGGCCTTGCATTTAGATTTCAATCCAGATTTAGTTAATTTTTGTTATTTGTTGTAAGTTAAGGGCCCAACTTCCTTCTTTTGCATTTGAATACCTAATTTTCTCAGCACTGTTTGTTGAAGAGAATATCTTTTCCCCATTGTGTGGTCCTGGCACTTTGATGAAAGATCACTTGACCATACACATGTGAGTTTATTTCTGAACTCGAGTCTGTTCCATTTGATCTATGCCTTTATGTAAGGACTATACTATTTTGATTATTATAACTTTGTAGTAAGTTTTGAAATTAAGATCTATAAAGCCTCCAAATTTGTTCTTTTCAAGGTCATTTTTGAGTCTCATGAGATTCCATCTGAATTTTAGGATATGTTTTTCTGTCAAAACGTTACTGAAATCTTTTAATAGGGAGTGCACTGAATCTGTAAATTCCTTTGGCTAGATTGTCATCTTAACTGTAGTAAGTCTTTCAATCCATGAGCACAGGATGTCTTTATACTTATTGATGTATTCTTTCATTTCTTTCAGCAGTGTTTTGTAGTTTTCAAACTTTTGTCTCCCTTATGATATATCACTTTTTACAAATTGATTTTATGATTTGTATTGTCTTTCAATTATATGGATACTCTCATATATTATCTTTTATAATCTGAATTAATAACAAGTCTGTGATTTTCCTTTTATGCTTAGCTCTTTCATGTATTTCATTTTCCCTGACATCATGGAAGGGAGGTGTAGCATAATACATGAAAAAGAATAGAATGGTTCAAAGTTAAGAACTAGTATCTTCAGTGCAGCTGTCTATAGGGGTTTTATAGAAGTTCCACAGTTTTCTGAAAACTTCTATAAATTTTTTGGAAAAAAATATATAAAAATTTACAGAATTTTCTTCTGAAACTTTGTTCTAATATTGGCCAACTGTTACACTGAACATAGATGATGTTATGTATTTTCGTTGGTTTATGATAGGTAATATTTCCCTCCGTTTCTGTTTTCCTGAGGTCTACAACGTTGAGCTTGACTCTTACCAGACATTTTAATTCTGTCGAACTCTTAAAATATCACACAATACCACAACATTTATTTTCACTCTCCTTTATTGAATATAAATGAGAAATTTGGTTCTTTTATTTTTCACTCCACTTTTCTGAATGTAAATGAGAAATTTGGCACTTTTATTTTTCCTCATTTCCCCCATCCCATTTTACTACATCTAATCTATAATTCATTTCAGTCAATTTTCAATAAAAGCCATCATTAATTTCAAAGGGAAAGCAGTTCTTTAATATAGTTTGGCTCTCACTGCATTTAGATTTATGATTTAGACTTCTTCCAAATGTTTGTTTGGTTTAGTAGCTCATCATAAGACCTTTCAAAATGTGATATTTTTGCCTTTGAGTTCTAACTTTGACTCATCTTTTATCATTATTAAATATCTGTATCTTCAAGTTTTCAGAAAAGGGTAACTTTGTACCTATGTTATATCTGACCCACCCACCAACTGTGGCTTTTACATGACAACACCTTGGTTAGGGGAAGAACTTGGGGATTATATATTTTTCAGAGTTCCATTATTGCTGCTTCATGTATCTTTTAGAATTGAACATTTTTGACAGTTTCTAGGATTGCCCACTTCTTGTGTTTTATGGAACAAAATCTCCCATCTGAATGCTTATTGACTTCTTTCTTTACTTTTACCATCATAATATGGTTCTTCTTCACTGAGTTTGCAAAAAATATGATCCTTACTCTCAGATTTCATACTGAGCTTTCTTCTGATATTGGGAAATCTATTCTATGTTCATTCTTATATTATCTCTGCTGCCCTAGTTCTTCTAGGCTTCTCTTTTAGGACTTCCTGTTAAGTATATGTTGGATCTCCAGGCTTTTTTTCTTTTTCACATTCTCACTGTATTATCTTTTAAATATTTCCTTGTGTTTTAAGAAGCTTCTAAGTTTGTCTTCTGCTTCACTCTTTCAGATTTCAGCACTGGCAAAGCTGCTGCCCTTACCTTCATGATATTCTAAAATCCAGCAACTGTTTTTAATCTCTGTAAAGCTGTTCCTTATGTTTTATCTCCCTTTTTATATTGCAAAGGTTTTGAGTCCAAAAGTTTGAGTTAAAATCCTAGTGCTTTCATTTTCTAGTTGTGTAACCCTAAGGTTACATGTTATGTACCTAATCAGCAATCATTCTCTCTAAATGGCTTTTATCTCATGTAAAATGGGGACACTCAAGAGTTTGGAAAACAACAGCAATAATGTATATACTCTAAAATCTAGCCTGATTCATGTAGTAAGCCATTTGTGGGGGGGTGGGTACTGAATCTACAAATAGGAACCTTATCACACTAGCTACTGTGAGATGAATTTTTTTATGTCTTACATGTATATAAGGACTCATTCACTGAAAGGATTTCTCAACCATTCCGAGAGTTACCAAAAGGCAAAAGTATCACAACGTTTAATTTAACAGTTTTGTTCTTATAGGAGGTGAAAATATAAGAAATAATCATTTGTACTGAAATGTTTGATTTTATAATATGATGCCTGATATTATTTACATATTTTTTTGTTTCCTCGGAGTATATTTAAGTATATATATGAAGAAACTTGAAGCACTAGGCTTGAAAGTTAGAGAAGTATAATCATGCTTTCTTTCTTTCTTTTTTGATGGGGACCATTTTTAAAGCCTTTACTGAATTTGTTACAATATTGCTTCTGTTTTATGTTTTGGATTTTTGGCCACCGAGGAATGCGGGACCTTAACTCCCCAACCAGGGGTCAAACCCACACCCCCGGCATGGGAAGGTGAAGTCTTAACCATTGGAATGCCTAATCATGGTTTCTGAATTAACTTTCAAATGATCTTCCTTAGGACATAAGAAGCCTGAAGGCCCAGCCCCAGCCTTATAATTAGGTGCAGGGCAGAGTGTGATCGAGGAAGCATGCCCTAAGCCCCCCTATTCCAAACATCAGAGCCACTGTGCCCAAAGTGCTAGTGCTTCACATGTTTTAGTCTTGAAAATTTTCCAGCTTTCCAGGAAGCTTCAAAGCCTTCCTATTTAAAATACAGATACTGTTTAAGTAGGATTAGTCATCATTCTAATGATCAGTGGGACTTGAGCTAAAACACGATTGCCACCTTCCAACAGTTTATTGGAGAACTGTTAAAAAGGGTTCAGAGGCAGCAAATGGATTTATTCTGCAAACTGATTGCTTTCTTGGATAACTTAAGCAGCCATAGGTATTATCAGGGAAACTAGTGACATAAGTAGCACATATCTTCTCCCCTTGACTAGGAGTTTCAGGCTCAGGGGGCAAGTAAAGGAAGACAACCTACTGATGTTGAAGGGCCTTTGTGGGAAGCATGGCTATAAAACTGTTTTGTCTAAGGATTTGTCTAAGGATTTTGTCTCACTTCTTAAAGAATTCTATCAAAGTTCAGGATTTCTACAGATGATGAACTATTCTATCTATCCAAAATATAATGAGTTTACTAGGAGTTATCCCATTCCATAATTTACTAGCCAGTCCTCCAGTAGTTTGAACTTGACACAATCTAAAATGTATTTTGACAGATTATTTTCCCTAAATATTTTAAGGCAAGTGTATTTCAAATAAAATATAATGCTTTCAACTCTTATTCATTTTTACTTTTCTTCTGACAAGTATGTGTGGTGTATATTAATAAAAGTGCCAGAAGAAATTTGATCTTAAAAAATTATGGCCTTCATCTCAGCATACAGCATGCATCCCCTAGTGTACCTTGTTAACAAGAAAATGTTTTATGAGCTCTAAGTAGAGCTTAGTCTCCCTGCTTGAGTTTAGAGATTCAAATCTTTTCTTCCTCTTGTTACTATGGAAATTATTTAACTCACTTATAGATTACCTTTCCTCAAAGCTACTTTAATTAGGAGTAAAGAATGTCTACTTTTTCTGGTCACTAGGATTTTGAATTGTAAAGGGTGAGCTTTAGGACTAAGTAATTAAACAATTAAAATTGAAAAAACAAATTGGAAAAAAATGTTTTGGTATGATATAATGGTAAAGGATTAATGTTCTCACTCTAAGAACAGATAAAGCTCTCTTAATAATCAAACTGAAATAGAAAAATATCTAATAGAAAAGTTGGCAAAGAATATCCATCAGCAGTTTATAAAACAACATAAAAATATATTGTCTATAACCATGAATAATAAGGAAATGCAAATTCAAACAATGACAGATACTTTTATAACAATAATTCCCTATTTTGGTAAAGATGTTAGAAATTAGGTGTTCCAATACATTGCCGATGGTTGTGTAAATTGGTAGAAACTTTTGGATGAGATTTGGGGTGTTGTTTAATAAACATAAAATGCACAGTTTCAATTTGAGAACTCTGTACTGAAGAAATCATACAGGTGCATCAATTCAGTTCAGTTAAGTTGCTCAGTCGTGTCCGACTCTGCGAACCCATGAATCACAGCACACCAGGTCTCCCTGTCCATCACCAACTCCCAAAATTCACTCAAACTCATGTCCATCGAGTCGTTGATGCCATCCAGCCATCTCATCCTCTGTCGTCCCCTTCTCTTCCTGCCCCCAATCCCTCCCAGCATCAGAGTCTTTTCCAATGAGTCAACTCTTCGCATGAGGTGGCCAAAGTACTGGAGTTTCAGCTTCAGCATTATTCCTTCCAAAGAAATCCCAGGGCTGATCTCTTTCAGAATGGACTGGTTGGATCTCCTTGCAGTCCAAGGGACTCTCAAGAGTCTTCTCCAACACCACAGTTCAAAAGCATCAATTCTTTGGTGCTCAGCTTTCTTCACAGTCCAACTCTCATATCCATACATGACCACTGGAAAAACCATAGCCTTGAGTAGACGGACCTTTGTTGGCAAAGTAATGTCTCTGCTTTTGAATATGCTATCTAGGTTGGTCATAACTGTTCTTCCAAGGAGTAAGCATCTTTTAATTTCATGGCTGCAGTCACCATCTGCAGTGATTTTGGAGCCCCCAAAAATAAAGTCTGTCACTGTTTCCACTGTTTCCCCATCTATTTCTCATGAAGTAATGGGACCAGATGCCATGATCTTCGTTTTCTGAATGTTGAGCTTTAGGCCAACTTTTTCGCTCTCCTCTTTTACTTTCATCAAGAGGCTTTTTAGTTCCTCTTCACTATCTTGCATAAGGGTGGTGTCATCTGCGTATCTGAGATTATTGATATTTCTCTCAGCAATCTTGATTCCAGCTTGTGCTTCATCCAGCCCAGTGTTTCTCATGATGGACTCTGCATATAAGTTAAATAAGCAAAGTTTCAATATACAGCCTTGATGTACTCCTTGTCCTATTTGGAACCAGTCTGTTGTTCCATGTCTAGTTCTAACTGTTGCTTCCTGACCTGCAAATAGGTTTCTCAAGAGGCAGGTCAGGTGGTCTGGTATTCCCATCTCTTTCAGAATTTTCCACAGTTTATTGTGATCCACACAGTCAAAGGCTTTGGCATAGTCAAGAAAGCAGAAATAGATGTTTTTCTGGAACTCTCTTGCTTTGTCCATGATCCAGCAGATGTTGGCAATTTGATCTCTGGTTCCTCTGCCTTTTCTAAAACCAGCTTGAACATCTGGAAGTTCCTGGTTCACATATTGCTGAAGCCTGGCTTGGAGAATTTTGAGCATTACTTTACTAGCGTGTGAGATGAGTGCAATTGTATGGTAATTTGAGCATTCTTTGATGTTGCCTTTCTTTGGGATTGAAATGAAAACTGACCATTTCCAGTCCTATGGCCACTGCTGAGTTTTCCAAATTTGCTGGCATATTGAGTACAGCACTTTCACAGCATCATCTTTCAGGATTTGAAATAGCTCCACTGGAATTCCATCACCTCCACTAGCTTTGTTCATAGTGATGCTTTCTAAGGCCCACTTGACTTCACATTCCAGGATGTCTGGATCTAGATGAGTGATCACACCATTGTGATAGAAGCAAGGTCCGATTCTGTAAAGAGCAATATTGCATAGGAACCTGGAATGTCATGTCCATGAATCAAGGCAAATTGGAAATGGTCAAACAGGAGATGGCAAGAGCGAACATGTACATTCTAGGAATCAGCGAACTAAAATGGACTGGAATGGGTGAGTTTAACTCGGATGACCATTATATATACTACTGTGGTCAGGAATCCCTTAGAAGAAATGGAGTAGCCATCATGGTCAACAAAAGAGTCCAAAATGTAGTACTTGGATGCAGTCTCAAAAATGACAGAATGATCTCTGTTCGTTTCCAAGGCCAACCATTCAATATCATGGTAATCCCAGCCATGCCCCAGCCTATGCCCCAGCCAGTAATGCTGAAGAAGCTGAAATTGAATGGTTCTATGAAGACCTACAAGACCTTCTAGAACTGACACCCAAAAAAGATGTCCTTTTCATTATAGGGGACTGGAATGCAAAAGTAGGAAGTCTAGAAACACCTGGAGTAACAGACAAATTTGGCCTTAGAGTACGGAATGAAGCAGGGCAAAGGCTAATAGAGTTTTTGCCCAGAGAACGCACTGATCATATAGGTGTATGGGGACTTAAAAATATAGTCAAGGTGTATGTGTGTGTATCATAGCACTATTTATAGTACAGACAAACTGGGGACAATTAAGTGTTCACAATTGGGTTAGACCATCCATGCGTTTAAATATGGAGCCCATAAAAGTGATCATGTAGAATATGCTAAATGATGGGAGAAACTTTAACGTAATTACTTTAATCAGCTTTCACCAGCACATTTCCGCCATTTTTAAAGTTTTATTTTAGCCCTCTCCATTTTCACCTCTTCCTCTCACCTTTTCTTCTCATTCCTTCCCTCTCCTCCTGCCTCCTCCATTCCTTCTTTCCATTCATCGTCCACCTGCTGAGCATCTGTTGAGTGCTTGAACCAGACTGAGAATGCCGGGATGAACAAGACAAATAAGATCAGTGCCCTTAAGGAGTATATATTCCAGTGTGGGGCTGGTAGAGATAGACAGTAAAAGAAAAAGAAGACTGTATCATGTGGCTAGTAAGTGTTGTGATCAAAATGAAGTAATATGACATGATAGGCTGTGACTTTAGAGTTATAATTCTTATAGCCAACATGTACATTGGTATTATCCTCATTTTATATTTGAATAAACAAAAGCATAGAGAATTTAAGAAACCCATTCACTGTTATTTGGGGAATCTAGGATCAACAATTCAGATCTGTTTGACTTTGTAACTCATTTTAACTCTCAGCTATTGTGCTGTACTGTCACAGAGTCGGACACGACTAAGCAACTAAGCATATCCGTCATATGATTACAATGCAGTTTTTTTTTCTTCTTAAATTTAAAAAAGTAGATGTT
Source organism: Capricornis sumatraensis (assembly GCF_032405125.1). Taxonomy (NCBI): domain Eukaryota; kingdom Metazoa; phylum Chordata; class Mammalia; order Artiodactyla; family Bovidae; genus Capricornis; species Capricornis sumatraensis. The sequence continues at coordinate 29,231,723 of NC_091083.1, forward strand.
ACCAACTCTGGTCCCAAGAGTAGTAATCCAAGTTCTAGGTCAGTGTGTGTTCTTCATTTTTCTTCATTTCTTTGTGCCTCATCACAGCTTTACATGTCCTATACATCATTATTGCTTAGTGCCTACTAGTTAACTGAATAAACTAAGTTATTGCATGGTAACCATTTTGGTTTTGTCTTTTGGGCCACACTGCACAGTATGCATGTGGGATCTTAGTTTCCTAACCAGGGATCAAACCTTGGCCCCCTACAATGGAAGTACCAGAGTCTTAACCACTGGACCACCAGGGAGGTCCTCATGTGGTACCATTTAAATGGATTTATGTCTTCTTCATCTCTGCTCATTTGTATCACTACATGGTTTTGCATTTTAACAGCGTTCCTTAGTGCCTTGACCCAAGGAGCAACTCGTGTGTAACGGTTTAGGGGTATGTGTGTGCCTGCAAATGTATAAATGTATATGTCAGAGTGGTGGTCAGGGTACGTATGGGAAGAAAAATAGTTCAGCTGAAGAGAAGTCTTCTTTTCTGTGCTTCTTAAGAAATATTATTTAAATAGCCTCCTACCCGATCTGGTGGCAGCAGAACTAATTATGAGTTATGATGAACAGCTAGAGAGATTATAACATATTTGTGTATGCCTTAAGAGACATAAAATGCTTAATGAATACCACAGCACCATTCCTCTTTTGAGGCACTTACATTTATTTATGCTTATTTGAATGGTAAAGCCAGTTACATATTAAGTATGCTAAAAATAACTTTAAAAAATCAGTGTACTCATATACTAAATTCCTTGCCAGTTGAAACATATTCTGAGAGACCAATCTATCTTTTCTAAATTCCCTGGATCTTCATTTTTAAAGCCCATTCCAATATCATGGAAGCAAAGTGCTTTGCACAATTATAAATTAAGGCCTTCATTAACTATTTATTCATGAATACTTAGCTAGATTTTAAAAGATAATTTTGATACTGCCTTGCCCATTAGAGGCTCCCAATCTAATGAGGAAATGAATATAAAGAAATAGAAAGTATATGAAACATGTCCTGAAGTTTGTTGAGTGCTTGGCAAGGCAGGAAATAGTGCTTACGATCACAGGCTCTAGAGTCCATTTATGTAGGCACCTCTCCTGGCCTCACACTAAAGAGCTCCTAAACCTTAGCTTCAGCTTCCAGTTCTCTTTGTCTCAGTTTTCTTTTCTGTAAAATGGGGATAATAATAATAAATCTCAGAATAATGGGTTGCATAATAATAAATCTTACAGGATTGTGGTAAAGATTGTGTGCAGTGCTTAAAACTTATTACAATTAATGATCCATGGAAAATGCTCAATAAATGTTAGCTATTAATATGGATATGTACAGAAAGTGACAGTATAAAATAAGAGTGGGTAAGGGTGGTCTGCGGCTTCCCTGGTGGCTTAGATGGTAAAGAATCTGCCTGCAGTGCAGGAGACCCAGGTTCAATCCCTGGGTGGGGAAGACCCTACTGGAGAAGGGAATGGCAACCCACTCTAGTATTCTTGCCTGGAGAACTCCATGGACAGAGGAGCCTGGCAGGCTACAGTCCATGGGGTCACAAAGAGTTGGACACAACTGAGCAACTCTCTCTCTCTCACACACACACACAAAGTGTGGTCTAGGAAGACTGGTCTGAGAAGACTTCAAAGAAGGAGTGATACATGAGAAGAATCTTGAAAAATGAATTTCACTGGTCAGAGGCATAGGAAGTGAGAGGGACAAGCTGGCAGAGAGACAAACACATGTGCAAAGATATTACAGAGCCCATGACACATTTGGGGAAATTGAAATATTGCAGTATCAATCCTGAAAAGCCTGACTGAACATTTTGGACTTTATCCTACAGGCACTTGAGATAAATTGCTGAGCTGGGAAAGGATGTTAGACATATGGTTTTGGCACTATGGAAGCAAACTTGTCAGTTACTCACTCGTATTCAGGATTTTTTGAGGATGCACCAAGTTCCCAGGCATTGTTTATGGATAGTGACAAAGCAAGATGGTCTGTGTTCCTATGATCGGAGTTCAAAATCTTGTGGGGTAAAGATCAGTGAGTAAATATGTTACTAAATGCTGGTAAGTGCTATGAAGGAAAGTAACAGTGAAATGAGGAAGGATAATGGGGTTGGGAAGACTGTATGTTTAAGACGACTTCCCTGAGGCAGGGTCATTTGATCTGAGGTCTCAAGGATAACCAGAAAGCGGAGAACAGGTGGGTATTCCAGGAAGAGAATATCACGTCTTTAAGGTAGCAATGTGTGAAGAAGCTTGGAGTGTTCTAGGAGCTGAGACCAGCATAGCGAGCGAGTTGTAGCAGGGTGGAGAGAGGTGAACTCAGGGAGACTTTAGGGAGAGTCGGGTGCCAGCCATTCAGAGTAGACTGTAGAGTTCTGTAGAGTTCTGAAGAGTTTTGTTTATTTTTTTTGAAATGCAGTCAGAAGCCACTGAAGGATTTGAAGCAGAGGGATAAATTACCTCATTTAGGTATGAAACTAATTTCTCTAGCTGCTCTGCAGAGTAGATCAGTAAGGAACAATATAAAAGTGGGGGAAGTGATAAGAGATCTGCTGAGTTAGTCTAGGTAAAAGACAGCAGTGGCTTCAGGATGGAGACTAGTGGTTTCATTTGACCTTTGGTTTCATTGACGTTTGGACACAGAATCCATGGGGCCTATGAATTTGATGAGAGAGGCGAAGAAAAAAAACAAATTAAATTCAGTCCCCTCAGGTTTGTATCTTGAGAAACTGGATGAAGCGGGGTGCTATCTCTAAAATTAAGAAAATGTGAAACACTGGTGGTTTGAAGAGTGGAGGAAGGAAAAATCAAAAGTTCCACCTCAGATGAAAGTTCAACTATGGTTGCCAGTTTAGCACATAAAGAACAGGATGCCCAGTTAAATTGGAATTTTATTTATTTTTTGCAAATGTTTTATAATAGCTTTGTTATTTTGTTTCATTACTATTTTAATGGAATGTAATTGCTTTACCATGTTGTTAGTTTCTGCTCTACAATGAAGTGAATCAGCTCTAAGTATACATATATTCCCTCCCCCTAGAGCCTCCCTCCCACCTCAACCCCGTGCCACCCCATAGGTCATCACAGAGCACCAAGCTGAGCTCCCTGCACTACACTGCAGCTCCCTACTAGCTATCTGTTTTACCCATGGTAGTGTATATATGTCAATCTTAACCTCCCAGTTCGTCCCACCTTCCCTTTCACCCTTGTCCACATGCTGGTTCCCTATATCTGCATCTCTGTTTCTGCCCTGGAAATAGGTTCATCAACATGAATAATGTTTTAGTATAAGTCTGTGACAAATATTGCATAGTAATACTAAAATATTCTTTTTTGCTCCCATGCATTATTTTTCTGGCAGCCCTGATGGTTAAGCCACCTGTGAGAAGTCAAAGTGGAAGAGATGTCAGGTAGGCAATTAGGTATATGAGTTGGAAGCTGTGTGCAGGAGTTTGGGCTAGAGTTCAGGAGTTACAAGCAATGAGACATAGGATTTTAAAGCTGTGACACTGAGATTACCTGCTTAGGAAATGTACAAAGAAGAAAAAGAAGAGAAGGTTCATGCCTGAACCCTTCAACATTTTGAAGAAAATTAAAATGCAAGAACCTTTTCTGAAAAGGAGTGGCCAAAGAGAGTAGAGGATGCCAGGTAAGAGTCATATTATAGAATCCAAAAGAGGACAGTAGTTAAAAGGAAGAGAGAGTGACCAGCCAGAGGGGAGACTACAGTGCGATGGAATAATGAGTGGAAAAAGCACGCAGTGAATTTGGCAACACAGAAGTCATTGGCAACCTTGGTGGTATACTTTTCTGTGATGATTGAGGAAATAGAGAAAACATGTATAACTGAAACTTCCAACAGCCTTTTCTGGGAGGGGAGCAGAGAAGTAGTGTTGACTAGATAGTGATAATTAAAAAGCATGACAAATTCTGAGCTTTCCCAGGAGAATGTTTACAATAAGTAGGGAAGACATTAAAGCCAGCATCTTTGGGATAGATAGAAGAAAAGGGAAGGGTAGAGGGAAGAGAGGAATGAGAGGTTTGAGCCAATGCCAGTGGAGAAATTTTACAGAAACAGAGAGAGAGGGACTGAGAGTGAGTTGTTAACAGCAGGAGACAATACAGAGCCATGAAAAAAAACGAAGCCTAAAGCCTAAAATAGTTTACTGCTATACCCATGTCATGCTGTTTTAATATAGTTTTACTGGGACTTAAGTGGTAGTTGCTGTTTTTTTGTTTTTGTTTTTACAATTAACGAATTAATTTGGCAGCACCAGGTCTTAATTACAGCACATGGAATCTTCAGTCTTCATTATGGCATGTGGGATCTTGTTCCCTGACCGGGGATCGAACCTGGGTCCCCTACATTGGTAACATGGAGTCTTGGCCACTGGACCAACCAGGGAAGTCCCCTGGTAGTCGTAATTTTAAAAATCTTGTAGATATTTTTAGTCTCTACTCTTCCATATTTAACATTGAGAGAAAGCTTGTCAAACTCAATGCAAAATCCTGTTGGGATTTTGAGCTCGCATTTAATAGTATAAGAATAATTGTCTAGTCATATAGAAAAAGACAGTACTAGGTCATGTTCTAAGAGCATTTGCAATAAATCTGAGATGAATATACCCCTGTGGATTTGGTTATTATGAAGTTACTGAAAACTTTTCCCAAGGCAGTTTCTGAGAAGTCAGATTATGGTGGACTCAGAGATGGACTGGACATAGCAAAGTAGAGAATATAAATATACCACTTTCTTCCAAGAAGTTTAACTATAAGGTAAGTAGAAAGAGGCTATGACTAAATGGACAAAGAGGAGACTCAGGATTGAGGGCGTTTTGTCTGAGATGATGGCAACGTATTTATAAACTGCTGGAGAAAGGAGAGAGGTGCAGGTTGAAAAGACAGAGAAACATGGGACAGGGTCCCATGAGAATGGAAGGGAGGAGCATCCTGAGCACAGGTGGAAATACTGACTTTGGGTAGAAGATCTTCATTGTATCTCAGACTAGAGGAGTGGTGATGCTGATGACGCAGATGTCAATAATTTGGGGTTGAGGTAACAAAGTTGAAGAGCTTCTAGCTTGAACTTTCTGTCTGAGGTTTGCAGTAAGGTCATTTACTGAGTGTTCCCAAACAGAGCAGGACAGAGAGCTGAGAAAACTATGCTAGTTTGGCAATAGCCACCGTTGGGGAAGGACAGGGGACATCCAAGTACACACATGAAAAGACTGCTGAGAGCCCAGCTCAAAGAGGACAGCACAGACATTTCCCTTAAATTCTGCTGGAAGGAGGAAAATACAGAAAGTTGAAAAGATGGAAAATAGTAGCATAGGTTGTTATGTTACATGAAGGGTTATCATTCAAGGAACTGCAAATACTTTGCAAGTGGCATCTTACTTTATGTCCGTTTGATTTTCTTTAGATAGATTTACAACATGTTCACTCTCCAAGTCTCTTAGTACATTTACAGCATTAATATGTGTGACCATTAATTAATTTTAGAGAAATCCCCAGGAGGGAGCGAAATAGCAGTAACAGCATCTTCAAGTCACAAATGGAGAAAATAATGCCAAAGATACTCCCAAGGTCATAATGCAAACCACTATTTACCCGTAATCAAATGAGCAGCATCTTACAAATTCAATGAAAGAGCACATTTTATAAGACATTAGTGGGAGTATTGTAGTCACATGGTGTCTTGAGCCATTTCTGTCTCAGGAGCGCAGTATCAAGTTGTAATTGATATATCCCAGTTAGAAGTCATGGAAATTTATTTTGTGACTTTTATTTCCTAATACAACAGAGATCAGCAAAGTGTGACCTGCTGACTGTTTGGGGGAAAACAAATCAGAAGAAGAATGTTTCCTGACATGTGGAAATCACTTGAAAGTCACATTTCAGTGTCCCTAAATTAAGTTTTATTGCAACAGGCCACACTTGCTTATCTACATATTGCCTCTGGCTGATTTTGCACTGTGGTGACAGAGTTGAGTAGCTGTGATGGACATGGTTCAGGCTGGAAAGCCTAAAATAGTTGCTCTCTGGCCCTTTACTGAAAAAGTTGGCTGTCACTTAAAATGCAGCACCTGTCTGCTCCAGTTTCCATCCCCACCTCTCCCATCTCTCAGTGCCTTGCATCTTGCATTCCAGGGTGTTTGTCTTTTCGTAAGGAACTCTTAAACACTAAAAATGAGTGAATATACAGCTGGAATTGCAGGTACAGGTCAGGAGCCTGGATGCATTTTGGCTAAAAGGTCCCCTTGGCATCCTTTAATTTCACCATCCTGTCACTTCTGGCAGCTACAAACATGACTCTAATTTGGAGCATTTGCTGGTTTCTTGCCCATTGTTCTCTTTGTAATATACCAGGGCCTTTTAGATCCTGAACTTCCCATTTTGAAACAGTGTGGTTGAGCAGGGAGGCAGAACAGCTAGGCTTCAATCTGTGTTTCACACATAGTTACAAGGAGCTCAAGTCCATTGCCTGGTTCTAAGTTCTGCAGGTCTGAGAAGTGTGGCTTGGCTGCCTTGGATCTTAACGTTCAATTTTATGTGTTTTTATTTTACTGAAACAGAATTTCATTTGGGCCACGAGCTCTTGTGCATGTGTGCCAAGTCGATTTAACTCTGTGTAATAACCCTGTGGACTGTAGCCCTCCAGGCTCCCCTGTGGGATTCTCTAGGCAAGAATACTGGAGTAGGTTGCCATGCCTTCCTCCAAGATGAGGTCTTGGGCCACTGCTAATTCATTTTCAGTTTAGCTTTGTTAGTGCATTTGGAGGCAGATCTTGCTCAGCTGGAGTTCCATGTGTATCTATTGAACATTTGGAAACAAGATATCATCTCCCATATCTGTGTTCCTCAAGCTTGAGGTCCTGAGCCATCCTTTGAGGGGCTTCAGAGCTCATTTGCCCCTCTTCCTCATATTTCTGTCTCAAGTACCTTCTGTCATTTGATTTTTCTCTGTTCACCCAGATAGAATCAGAGGGCTCTCAGGGGCAGAGCAGGCAACCAGGATGAATGCATTTCTTCTTTTCATCAGAGATTTTTAGAGATGAGCCCTCATGAGACCAAGGTTCTCACCTGTCTTCCTTTTCCACATCCATAAAGATCATGCTCTTCTTTACACACCTGGCTTCTGTGGGGGCAGAAGGTGCACCTGTTCTTGGTAGGGTTTCCTGTCTGAAATATTGCAATATTGATGAATTTCTCTGAGGCTTCCCTTCAGCATTGGATCTGAGCGCCTCCTCCAGACTTGCCCTCTTGTCTCTGCACAGATTATAGATGAGAAATGAACTGAATGCTAGCTGAGCTGAGCTGAGCCTTGGCCACCACCTTCAGGCTGGGCCCATCTCTGTATAACCCTGAGAAGCAGGGTAAGGCTGTTTTAAGAAAAGACACTCTGGACTGTGCCTTGAGTGGGGTTCTTTTGCTACAGCCAGGAAGAGAGAAAGCAGGGCCTCTCAAGCAACACCTTTGTTAATGACTTGTTAGACTCGGGTTTGATCCCTGGGTCAAGAAGATCCCCTGGAGAAGGAATAGCAATCCATTCCAGTATTCTTGCCTGGAGAATTCCATGGACAGAGGAGCCTGGGCAGGCTACAGTCCATGGGGTCACAAAGAGTCAGACACGACTGAAGTGACTTTCACTTCACTAGTTGATGTTTGTAGAAGAAAAGCATGGGTTTCCATTTTCCCATTTAATTATCCATTTTAGTACCCTCCCAACCATGCCTAGGAAATACATCTGACGGGAGACATTTGTTTCATTTGGAAGAAAGCCAAATTGACATGAGAAAAAGTTCAAGTTGAGGAGAAGTGGGCTTCTCGTTGACCATTTTTCTCTTTCTTCTCTTGGTTTGCAAACTGTGAGACTTAAATTGTCTTTATAATGCTAATTGGCAAAGTGACAGTTTCCTACTTATCACAGACCCTAGAAATGTGCAGGATTTTTGAAAAATAAAATGTTATCTGAAGCTCATTTACCCATTCTAATGACTTGCCAGTTTATTATTGCTCTATAAACTATTACTAAATTTAAGTAAAATAATTTTTATAATACTGCCGAGGCTCTTAAGGGTATATGTTATTTTCTGTTTCAGAATATAATATTCAGATAGGATCATTTTTGACATTTTAGTAATGCAGTCAATTTTTAGCTCTAGGATACAAATTTAAAATAGATTAGAGGTAGGACTCCTAGTCTCATTTCTAAAACATTTGGCTTCATTTTCCTTATGAAAACTAGGAAGGATAGGAATGCAAGGTGAATAATAATAGCTGAGAAGCTTAAAACAAATAAAAAGGCCATAACTTTTATTGGCCTCTGGCAGTAGAAATTTAATACATAATTATTATGGGCTCTCTTATCATGTTTATTTACTATTTACCCAGCTTCTTTCTTTGAGCTTCTGCACGCCTTTATTTCTAGAATTTTTTTCTTCTTACTCAGCTCTACCCACTCCACTCAGCACACCCAGATGTTTACTAAAGCCATGGTGCTGCTGCTTGGCCCTGTCAACACGATTCTGTGTCAAGGTGTCTGTGCACCTGATTCAGCCAGTGCTCAGAAAACTGTGTTCTGGTGATGCCATCATAACCAGTTTTCCTACTTCAGGCTCTGATGACTTAAAGTTTGCCCTTTCTGCTGTGTACTTCCCTGGTGCTTCAAATAGCAAAGAATCTTCCTGCAATGCGGGAGACCCAGGTTTGATCCCTGGGTCAGGAAGATCCCCTGGAAAAGGAAATGGCAACCCACTTCAGTATTCTTGCCTAGAGAATTCTGTGGACGGATGAGCCTGGTGGGCCCCAGTCCATGGGATTGCACAGTTTCAGACGTGACTGAGCAACTAACACTTACTTTCACTTTTTGCTGTGAGATTTGTTTCATGAATCTCCTTTTCCTGACTGCTACCTCCTGGCTAGTTTATTCAGACACTATTACTACATGCTTACTGCTGGTGGGTGAATGCTATTTCCGATGAAGTCTCGTGTGCATGGATGGGGTGGAGTGGGTGTCCCTTCAATCTGTTAGACTATCAGTTTCAAAATCCCCTGTACAGTCTTTTAAACTTTGGATGAGCATACCCCTTCTCCAGTCTTAGGAATACGTTTCTTGGAATGGGGCCTCCACACACATATAATTTTTTAAATTGTCATAGTTGTTTCTAGTATACTTCTAGGGTTGGGAAACATGACATAACCTTGAAAACTATCTTTCATATCCTCTCCTATGGGTGGAGGTAAAAGCTCAAAATAATTCGTCTCATCTGGCAAAGCAGAAATGAGACTTTTCCTTATTAATCTAGTATTTTCCACAATCACAAGACAGTAAAACTTTTAGAAACCTTAGTTAATCTATCTTTTTGGCTTTCATGGGTCAGGGAGAAATAAAACCAAGGAGAGACGTATTCCTTGATACAGTGACTTTCATAAACAGTGGAGCCTGGTGGAGAGTGAATGAGCCATTCATAAGTATTGTAGATTCACTCACAGAAAGGAAGTTCTTGAGCTGTTTACCCCAGATCATGAAATAGCTAAAAAGAAAGTTTATTTTTAAATGTCTATGAAAGATGATTCTAAAAGAAATCAAACATGGAGGAATGCCCTTGATTCATCTACTCTGGGTATTAGCAGCATGAAGGGAGTAAGAGAGACAATAAAAGCTATACAAACTAAAATGGAGGTTTAGGGTTGTTTTTTTTTTTTTTTGACACAAATAAGCAAACAGAGAAATGCTCGCCTGAAAGTAAATGAGCAGTTAGGCACAACAGCAAATGAAGCAACAATGCAGAATGCAAACACTGGTGGCTCACCAGTGAGATAAATATGGGAAATAAGCTGAAAGACATGACTGCGCGAGGCAGATGTGACAGAAACAGACAGCCGAGGAGCATCACATATAAATAATACAGGCAGCTGGAGTTCAGCTGAACCCACGACCTGCTGTTTTCCTATTAACTCTTCCTAAACAAGCTCAAACATTTCCTCTGCACTCCGGACCCAGAGTCCCAACTGCCTGATTGATATTTCTGCCTGTGTCTCTCTGCATCAGTATGTTTAAAACCAACTCTGCGTCTCCCCTGGCCAAAGCTAACCCTCTCCCACTCTTTTCCTGTCACCACCATCCGTCAAAGACAGAGGGTGTGTTAGAACCACAGCATCATCCCTGACACCTTGCTCTCCTTCATCCTCCAGAGCCAGCCCATCACAGATCCCTGTCAAGTTGAGCCGCCAGTGCACTAACTTGTCTGTCTCTGCTGCCTCCATCTTGGTCCAGGGTACCATCATCTCTTCCCCAGATTGTTACACTGCCCTCTGCACTTTTCCAACTTTTCCAATATCTTCTCTACGCTGCAGCCAGAGAGAGCTTTTCTAAATTCAGTGTAATCATTGTATAACCTTATAAACCTTAAACCCTCTTTCCTTAGAAACCCTTTGATGACCTTTTAGCTATAGGATAGAGAAGAAAATTCTAAACCATACTTAGAAGTACCGGCATGATTGACATTAGCTGTCTTTACAACTTCAACACTTAACTTCTCTGCCCTTCTTTTGACACTTTAGCCATACCCTTCTGTCAGTTGATGAGACACACAGCCCAGGAACTTAGCATCTGGGCTGCACTGCTTGGAACGCCATCATCTTCTCCACACCACCTACCTATACAGCTCCTTTTTCTCCTTCTAATCTCTCATATTGCAAGCATCTATCACTCAAGAAAGCCTCTCGCAAGCTGTCATTCCTGGTCAGATTTCTTTTCTATATCCTATTGCAGTTCTGAGTAGTCTTTCTATAGCACAGTGTTTCCCAGCCTTGGCACTATTCATGTTCTGGACTAGATAACCCTGTATTGTGGGAAGCTGTCCTGTGCATTGTAAGTAGCATTGCTGACCTCTACCCACTGGATGTAAGTTGTAAAAATTAAAAAGGTCTCCAGACATAATCAATACTTCCTGGGGGGAAAAGTTATTCCCTTTGAGAACCACAGCTTTAGAGAAATCACTTCTACTTCAGTCTGTGATGTATGGCTTTCCTAAAAAATTGAATACTCCATGAGAGCAGGAAGTCTGTAGTTTATGTGTGTGTGTGTGTGTGTGTGTGTGTGTATGTGTGTGCTGAATGAAAGAATGGGGGAAAAACCCCAAAACACCATATGGGATTAATGTCACTATTTGATTCTAATCTCCAAAGTTCATTCTTTGGTTTTTGTCCAGAAGGAAACTTGAGAACTCCATCCATAGTATTATTGAATTTCAGATCAGCGTAGTCTTGAGGTAGAGTTCACTAGAGAACATTAGTTCTCTAGTATATATGCCGTATATGCTTCTGTTCTATTGTTGGAAACCTCCAGATCATCAGGCTCTTGAGGAAGAGACTCAACTTCTCTAAATCTAAATAAGCATCCTAAAAGTTGTACACATTCTTCACATAGCTGTGTGGCAACTTGGTATTGTTAATACTTGGGAGAAAACTATACCTACAACATAGCTAAAATTTAAGCTCAAAATGGAATACAAAGTCTTTCTTACTAGTGGAATGTATACGGAGGAATGTACTTTCTGCCTTCTGTGAGGTTTTCTAGCAGATCCAAGTAGCTGATGGAAAATTAGATATAAACACACTAGTAATAAGTGGAAAAGTAGATAGGAGTGGGTATACAGAGCAAATAACACTTGATTCTAAATGGAAAGAAACATCAGGAATGTCTTTCCAGAAAAGGTGACATTTGAACTGCTGTGAAAGATGAGTAGGCATTTTCTCAATAAAAGAACAAAACCTGCAAAGTTCTTGGGATTAAAAAGAGCACAGTGGGACACGGCATGTGGTCTGTAGAATGTTTGAGATGAAGCTGGAAAGGTTGAAAGAGGCTAGGACATGAGGAGCTTTAAATGCTGAGATAAGGAGTTTGGATTTATTTATAGCAAACTATCCCAAGGATTTAAAAAAGGAAATGATACGGTTGCATTTGTATTTTATAGAAATCTCTTTGGCAGAATGTGGAAGACAACCTACAGTGTGTAAGAGTGCAGGTTCAGAGACCAGTTGTTGTTGTTGTTTAGTTGCTAAGTCATGTCTGATTCTTTGTGACCCTGCGCTAAGTCATGTCTGACTCCTTTTGACCCCATGGACTATAGCCCGTCAGGTGCCTCTGTCCATAGGATTTCCCAGGCAAGAATCCTGGAGTGGGTTGCCATTGCCTCCTGCTGGAGACCAGTTGCTGCTGCTGCTGCTGCTAAGTCACTTCAGTCATTTCAGTCACTCTATGCGACCCCATAGGCGGCAGCCCACCAGGCTTCCCCGTCCCTGGGATTCTCCAGGCAAGAACACTGGAGTGGGTTGCCATTTCCTTCAGGAGACCAGTTAGGGATCTGTTATACTAATTTCCAGGAGAAATGAAGACCAACATGACTTAAGACAGTGACACGATGGATGGGAGAAAGGGAATGACTTCCAAAGATAATGAGGAAGTGGAAATGACATGATGTTGACAGTGGTGAAAAAGAAGAGTCTAGAATATTCCTCAAGATTCACACATCAGTGTGATTTCCTGCATGCATCATGAAGCCATTAACAATGGGGATTTCAAAGGAATGGGTTTGAATGGACAGAGATGAGTTTGGTTTTGGACATTCTTGAGATTAAGTCATTCATGAATTCTAGTTATAGCCAGGTCTAGTCGTCAGAAGAGAGGTCAGAGGTAGAGATGGATTTGCATTGCCATGATGGGGTCGTCACTGATGCTGTGAGAATGAATAGGAATCCCAGAGAAAGGGTGAGAAGAACAGGGGCAGGCTTATTGTGTATCACTGAAGAAGAATTTCGATAAGGAAGCCCTGGTTCTCAGTCTTTATCCAAAACTTGAATCACCTGAAAGATTTATATTTTAAGATTCAGGAAGGCAATGTAATCAAATTATTTTCATGTCCATTTGCTCTGATTTATTTATTCTGCTGGTATCAAGAGATCTAATGTTTGAGATGCCTTAAAATAATTTCTATTTACAGCTTTCTGTGAGCCAGGAAGTCACAAAATCTTTGTAAATTTTGCAAGTCTTTGAGAAAAGCCTTCATGAGATGCTCTTTCAGACCACAGGCATATGGTGAGAGTGCCTGCCTTCCAAAGCAGAGACTGAGAAATAGAAAGGTTTGGTTATAGGTCAGATAGGTTTTGAACTGGTTTGGCAGTAATGGGTCAATTCTGTTTTAATGACTACATTTTATTTTCTTAATGGCATACTTTGTCTATGAATTTCCATATATATCTATTATAGAGCTTTTAATATTTTATCTGGCATATGGTCTTTTCATATTAATGATGAGTGTGGGGTTAAAAAAAATTCACAACCTATAAGTTGAGTTATGTTTTATTCAGCAAGAATTTTTAGGACTTCAAGCCCAAGAGGCAGCATCTTAAGTAGCCCTGAGAGAACTGCTCCGAGGAGGCGGAGGCAAGGAGGGATCTAGGTTAAATAGGAGTTTTACAGCAAAGGGCAGGTAGTTTGAACATCAAAAGATTATTGTAAATTAAGGAAAGCCAGATATCCCAAGTTAAGGGATTGAGTGCTTTTCTATCAGTGAGAAGATGCAGGAGTCTGGGCTCACTGAAGTCATTCCTTTGATATGTACCTCAGCTGTTTGGGGCCAGTATCCTGTGTTTTCACATCCTGAGTTTCCTCAGGACTGACTGGCCGCACGCTGGAGGGCTGCAGTTGCTGATGACTGTGACATCCTTACTTACTGATACGGCAGGAAATACTCCGTTTCTCATGGGAGGTGTGAATATGGCTATTTTAATGACATAACCCAATAGTACTGCATGTAGTTATTTCATAATTGATGAGCTCAGATTAAGTTCCAGTCTGTTTTTTAATTGAAATACATTTGACATATAACATATAAAGTTAAGGTGTGCATATTAATTTAATACATTTGTATATTTTAGTGATTGCCATTGTAGTGATAATTAGCACCTCTGTTACGTTAATGAATTATCTTTTTCTAACTGGTTAGAATAATTAAGTTCTAGTCGCTTGGCAAATTTGATGGTTATAGTACAGTGTTGTCATCTATATTCTAGCCTGTTTTCATCCTATATTGGGCTTCTATTAAAATATGTCTGCCAAAACCAGTTGTAAACAACCAGGTAATGTGAACAGATGTTCATATGAATTGATCTGAAGTTTATCAGCAAATATTCATTTTTTTCCTATAAGACAAATAAGCAACTTTTTTGTATCTGTAGTGATATTTTATTTTTATTTTTTTTTGTCTTTTATTTTTACTTTATTTTACTTTACAATACTGTATGGTTTTGCCATACATTGACATGAATCCCCATGAGTGTACATGCGTTCCCAAACATGAACCCCCCTCCCACCTCCCTCCCCATAACATCTCTCTGGGTCATGTAGTGATATTTTAAATTGGTAGATACAATAGGGATGATAATACAACAAAATCTTCTGTCAGTTTTAATAATAGCAAATGAGATTTTTGTTGCTCTATTTGTTTCATGATGCCCTTTTAGAAAAAGGCATTTTCCAAGGCCAGAAGAAAAAGTGATTTCTTTCTTTCAATTGAAAGACCATACAAAATGTTATTTCAAATTTAAATGTGATTGGAATATATTAGCAAAAACTCACTCATATCAGAACTGAATTCGCAAACATAATGAATGACAAAATTGTTTATACCTAAGAACAGAATCATAATTTAGCAATAAATCTCTAGACACTATTTTCAAAATAATTTTTTGAGTGTACTGAGAAATGACCAGGCATGTATGTTTTATACAATAATGATACATTTTCCCATAAATAGTGTATTCTTGAAGAATTGGATTTAACTTGAAATTTTAATAGATTTTAGAATAAACTAATAGCTCAGCTGTTAAAGAATCCACCTGCAATGCAGGAGACCCGGTTCAATTCCTGGGTCGGTAAATTCCCCTGGAGAAGGGATAGAGCATCCCCTCCAGTATTCATGGGCTTCCCTGTTGGCTCAGACAGTAAAGAACCATCTGCAGTGCGGGAGACCTGGGTTCGATCCCTGGGTTGGGAAGATTCCCTGAAGGAGGGCATGGCAACCCACTCCAGTATGCTTGCCTAGAGAATCCCCATAGACAGAGGAGCCTGGCGGGCTACGTACAGTCCATGGGGTCGCAAAGAGTCAGACATGACTGAGCGACTAAGCCCAGAACAATACTAGTAAAGTTTACCCAAAGGCACAGAGCCAGTAAGCAAAACTCAGATCATAAAGACTACAGAGCTTACATATTTTTAAAATTTTTATTTTATATTGGAGTATAGTCGATTTACAATGTTGTATTAGTTTCAGGTACACAGCAAAGTGATTTAGTTATACATATGTCTATTCTTTTTCAGATTCTTTTCCAATATAGGTTATTACAGAGTATTGAGTATAGTTCCCTGTGCTATACAGTAGGTCCTTGTTGATTATCTATTTTATATGTAGTAGTCTGTTTGTGTTAATCGCAACCTAATTTATCCCTCCCCTATCTTTCCCCTGTGAAACTATGTCTGTTTTCTATGTTGTAAGTCTGTTTCTGTTTTGTAAATACCTTCATTTGTATCACTTTTTTAGATTCCATGTATACATGACATCATATGGTATTTGTCTTTCTCTACCTAGCCTCACTTAGTATGATAATCTCTACCTCTATCCATGTTGCTGTAAATGGGATATTCATTTTTTTATGGTTGAGTCATATTCCATTGTATATATGTACCACATCTTCCTTAAGAGCTTCCATATTTTAATTAGCACATTGTGTGTGATGGAATGCTGAGCTTCTTCCTGTCAATTTCTTGCTCCCTTTCTTGTAGGGCTCTCTTCCATCTTTACAAAGTAATCAGACAGAAGTAAATGAATGGAAAGTATGGAAATGTCCTTGGCTTAAATGTAAATTAATACAATATACAAATTAAAGGTACAAATGGTAGAAATACCAGAAAGTTATGTACTATTGCTTTCTTTGTAGGTTTACCCCTTGGGTGATAGGTCTTGCAAATTGGTGGCACCAATTTCATGAGATCTGAGGTGTAATAAAAGGTCTATTGATTTTTATCTTTAACACCTTAGTGCAGGTTTCAAATCCTTTGTTATTTATTTATTTTTAGGAAGGTACAATTCTGTTGTTGTTTTTCAGTATCTAAGTTATATCCAATTCTTTGTGACTCCACGGACTGTAGCATGCCAGGCTCCTGTGTCCTCTACTATCTCCCGGAGTTTGCTCAAATTCAGGTACAATTTGCATGGAGTGAAATGCATTAATTCTACAGGGCAGTGAGTTGGACAGATGCATACACCCATGTCATCTACACCTTTATCAAGATGTAGAAGTTTCCATTAGCCCCAGAGAGTTCTCTCTTGCCCTCTCCCAGTCAATCCTCACTCCTTCCTCTCAGATTTCTATCACTGTAGTTTAGTTTTACCTGTTTTGGAACTCCATGTAAATGGAGTCATGCAGTGTGTTCTTTTTTGCATCTGACTTCTTTAATAAATACTGTATAGTCTTTGAGGCTGGTCCTGTTTGTGTGAATCAACACTTTCCCCCTTCTATTTTAGTGGTATTTCATTGTAAGAATATTGTTATAATTTATATATTCATTTTCCTGTTGGATGGATATTTGGGTCGTTCTGCTTTTTGATTATTATAATAAAGTTGCTGTGAATATTCTTTTATATATATATATATATATATATCAAATGTTTTTCTTTTACCTGTGAGTAGAATTGCTTGGTCACACAGCATATGTATTTTTAACTTTTATAAGATGTGGCCAAACCATTTTCCAAAGTGGTTGTATGGTTTTAAATTCTCATTTCATATTCCCATCAGCAATGTATGGAAATTCCCCTTGTTCCAAATCCACTCCACATTTGGTATTGTCAGTCTCTTTAATTTTAGCAGCTTTAGAAGGTATCTTTTTATAGCTTTAATCTTTTCAATCTTTTTGTAAGATTAGAGTTTAATTTCTTTTAGTTTTCTTTTTTTTTTAAATCAGAAACATTCCTGGGCAGGCAGAGACTAGAGTTTTAAACTGTTCTGTATGGTAAAAATCAGTGTATTTTATAGTTTGGAAAAGACTGAAAATTTTAAGTAATAATGTAAGCAGAGACTAGAGTTTTAAACTCTTCTGTACTGTAAAAATCAGTGTATTTTATAATTTGGAAAAGACTGAAAATTTTAAGTAATAATGTAAAAATTTCCTGTAAGTCCACAATTTAGTTTTTTAAACATTTAATTTCATGTACATAAATTATAATCTTAAACTCTTACATCATTAAGTGTGCCCCCAAACTTTGAATTTTATGGCATAATAAAATTCAGTATATCATAGAGTATATCATGATTTATTTTACCATTTGCCAACTTTCTGGGACTTGGATTACCCCTAATTTTGTCCTGACATGAATAATGCTGTGTGTGGAACATTCTTATAACTAAATCTTATGTATGATGCCGATTACTTCTTTGAGACAGCTTCCTGGCAGATCACAATGTTGCCTCATTGTCCTGCTTCCAGTCTTTATACCTCATTGTCTTTAATAGAAATCCCAGAAAAATATAAAATCCCACTGCTACTATCAGATGTCCTTATTGTGTGGCTACTTAATTCCTGCCTCACCACTAAGATTTGGGCAGTGTATTTATGGTGGATGTTCTTTATTTTAGAAAGTAATGCTTCTGGAAGTTGCTTTCCCCATTAATTTTAGTTGTGATAAGTGTGCCATTCATGGAGGTACTCTGTGTAGTTAGTATAAAATGTTGAAACTTACACAGTCTGATTAGTTCTCTGAAACTCCTGTGTCTACTGCCTTGTGTGTTACAGTGAGTGAAAAGTGAAAGTGTTTGTCGCTCAGTCATGTTTAACTCTTTGCGACCCCATGGACTGTAGCCTGCCAGGCTCCTGTGTCCATGGAATTTTCCAGGCAGGAGTACTGGAGTGGGTTGCCATTCCTTTCTCCAGGGGATCTTCCCAACCCAGGGATGGAATCTGGATCTCCTGCATCACAGGCAGATTCTTTACTGTCTGAGCCACTAGGGAAGCCCTATATTGTGTGAAAAGTCAGTGAAACTAACACCTGAGGAATGAGTTGATGTGAGCCAGGCGAGGGTTAGGGAGCCTGATAGCAACAAGCGAGGGTGAGGGAAGAGGGTGTGCTCTGACAGCCATAAGGCAGGAGCAGCTGCATCTGTGGAATGAAGAGTGGCCAGGTTGGCTGGAGCATCGTAATCTTACAGGACAGGGTACTGGACAGGGCTGAGGGGAAGCAGGGCTCTGAGGTCCAGGCCTCTCACTTGGTTCAAGGTTTTGACTGTTGCAGTTTGCTAGAATGTGGTAACAGTGACTGATGTTAAATGTCCTTTTCCTCCTCTTTTTTTTTTTCCATGCTTTTTCACCTTAAATTTCACTCTGGTAGATATTGGAATTGTGAATTTTCTTTTACATGAAAAATTTTTGTTTATTGCCTTTTTCTCTAGGCTTTACTGTTTCCATTTCTTTTCTTTCTATCTTCACTTTCTTCCCCCATAAATATAAATGTGTACTAAAGGTCAGACCCTTGAGGTGATTTTTGAATACTTCTCTTGAAGCTTGTGGTTTAAGTACCTTATAAGTAGACTCGAAACTCCAGTACTTTGGCCACCTCATGAGAAGAGTTGACTCATTGGAAAAGACTCTGATGCTGGGAAGGATTGGGGAGCAGGAGGAGAAGGGGACGACAGAGGATGAGATGGCTGGATGGCATCACTGACTGATGGACATGAGTCTGAGTGAACTCCGGGAGTTGGTGATGGACAGGGAGGCCTGGTGTGCTGTGATTCATGGGGTCGCAAAGAGTCGGACATGACTGAGCGACTGAACTGAACTGAACTGAAGTAGACTCTGTTTTGGTTGTATTTTATCACTTTTGACCCACTCTGAGTATCTGCCCATCTCTCTCCTTTCATCCTTTTTCTTCTTTCTTCTTTCCTTCCTCTTTTGGCATAAGGATTTTCAGTTGATCTTTACTTGAATAATAAGTGAATACAGTGTTGTACAAAATTAACATAAAGAAAAATATAAAAGCAGTAAGTAAAAGGCCCTCCATTTCCTCTCACTTCTACTTCTCTTCCCAGAAAATTTGTAGAATCAAGGGTTTGATCCATGCACACACACTCATACTATGCCTCTCACTAATAAAGATTTTTTATTTAAAAATTATTTCTAAAAGTCTTTGAAGCTTTTTTTTCTGCCTGTATATATGTATTTTTCTCATATTTTAAAGAGCTTCATTATATCATGTCATATGGCTGAACCAGAAACACTACTGGTATATTCTCTGTTATTGATATTTCATTTGTTTCAATTTATTTACTAGATATTATACCACTAGTGCTTTGGTAAACTTTCTTGTGCATATATTTTTGTGCAAACATGCAAGTAATCCTTAAAGACAAATCCCTTTGTGTGGAGTGGCTGGTGTAATCAAGTACAGATACTTAAAATGTTGATACTTCAAAACTGTGTTATCGAGGGCTTCATCTATTTCTGTTTCTATGAGCATGAAAGTGCCCATCTCCTAGAATTCTAACCAGTAACTGATATTATCATTCTTTTTAACTTTTTTAGTCTAACAGATTAAAAATGAGATATTTTAAATTTCTATTTCCCAATTACTTGTGAGAGTAAGTACTTTTTCTCATTCTTATTTCTTTTTGTATTTCTGCTTTTAATTTCCTATTCACAGCAGGGTTGTGATTTTCTATTTCACATGCATCTTTACATTTCAGTGGGAGGTTAGTAAAGGTTGCTTCAGGAGCTGCTATCCAATGCTATTTTAAATGATAGCTTTAAAAGTTGGATTTTGAAAGTGATAGGGGCAAGGTTGAGCGATACCATTATGTAATGTCCGTTTCCTTGGACAGGTTTTTCAGCCCCATTAAACCTCAGCTGCCTCATTTATAAAGTGGGGATAGCAATAGTACCTACTACAAATAGTACCTACTATTTGTCAATATTTTTGTGAGGGTTAATTAATATTATATAAAGTGCCTAGAATAACATCTGGCACAAAAATTCAACTGACATCATTGTTATTGTTGTCACTGTTGTTACTACCACTTTTATTATCAACATTTTGTGAAAGTGAGATGTGCCTTTGGAGAAGATGCCACGGAAGGAGTGACTTAGCACTGCTGGATATACTTTCAGGTCCCTGTTCTACCCAGTACAGTGGGTCATGATTTATTCCCCATTCTCCTCAGTTGGTATTTTCATTCCCAGAATTTATGCATGTATATCTCTTTCATGATTTGAAAAATGTGGTCCAAAAAGAAACAAAGAGAAAACTATAGTAATTGGGGCGTATTTATGGGGGTGGAAGGGAGCTGCTGTTCAGGACCTTGAAGCTGCACACACAGTGTGTTGTGAATCCTGTCACATGATGAAAGCTGGATTTCAGAGGCACCTGCCTTATCATCCAACTTCTGCTTCAAAGACAGAAAGAAGAAAGGGAAGCAAACCTCTTCGTTTAGCCTGCGCTCAACAAAGGCTTAGGGGATTTTCTGAGGCACAGATATGTGGAAGTTATGGTTATTTAGACTGACTCCTGATGGAATTTATGTGCACAACTGGGAAGAAAAGATTTTTTTGAAATCTGAACTACTTCTTTAAAAAATCTTCAACAGCAGATAAAGATGATGGGTCCCTTTTATTCCTGAAAGGAACCTCTGTATTCCAGTTTCTGACTGAATGAATGTAGGTACCTTGGTCTGCTTCCTTTTCGCAACAGTCTCAGAGGAAACAGTCACCGCCAGTGAGGGTTGGAGCCACCAGTGAGGCCCAGTGTGCTGACAGCTTCACTCTTAACTTTCAGAGTTCAAGGTCTTTGCCTTCAGTCATTAAGTGTTGACCATATACTTGGTCTTCCAAGTCCTACTTGGAGGAGCAACCATTAAATTATTACTCTAGCACTCTAATTGGCATTTAAGATATCCTTAAGAATGGGTAAGATTTAAGGCATGGAAGACATTACCAGTTGGGGATTAGGAGGAATAAGGGAATTTCTTTGAAATATATGCCTGCCTTGAAGAGGGCAGGCCTGGAGAGATGACAGAAAAGGTGACATGAAGGTGTTTGTTGTCTGATGCAATGAGATGAAAGCAAGAGTGAATACAGAGGAAGGCAGCTCTGAGAAAGCCCAGAGCATAGTGACCTCACCTACCCCTGAGTGCTGTTCTATATCCATCCATCCCATCAGCCCCACCCATTTTACCCCGGACCTAGAACTGATAGAACATTGAACTAAACGTAAAGAGATGGTTTCTCCTGCTTCTCTTCTCTCTCCTTTTTCTTCCTCCTACCTCCTCTTGTTAAGATTTTGACTGCTTAATAATTTCTCTACATTATAGAGGAGTCTGTGGATTAAAAGTGAAAAATTTCCTCTCCACTTGAAAGCGGATCAACCTGCATGTTGCTTTTCAGATTAACCATTTATTTGGTTACCTACAGCTCAACTGGTAAAGAATCTCTCTGCAATGCAGGAGACCTTGGTTCCATTCCTAGGTTGGGAAGATACCCTGGAGAAGGAATAGGCTACCCACTCCAGTATTCTTGGGCTTTCCTGGTTGGCTAAGACAAAAAAGAATCTGGCTGCAATGTGGGAGACCTGGGTTCAATCCCTGGGTGGGGAAGATCCCCTGTAGGAGGGCATGGAAACTCACTCTAGTATTCTTACCTGGAGAATCCTGATGGACAGAGGAGCCTGGTGGGCTGCAGTCCATGGGGTCACAAAGAGTTGGACAGACTGAGTGATTTAGCACACACAGCACACTTCTCACTCATTACTTAGTGAGATGGTTGGTCAACAGAATTTGGAGGGGATTCTGGAAAATACCAAATGTAAAAGCCTGGTAGCTCAAATGATAAAGAGTCTGCAATGCAGGAGAGCTGGGTTCGAACCCTGGGTCAGGAAGATCCTCTGGAGAAGGAAATGGCAATCCACTCCAGTATTCTTGCCTGGAAAATCCCGTGGATGGAGGAGGTTGGCAGGCTACAGTCCATGGGGTCACAAAAAGTTAGACATGACTGAGTGACTTCACAAAACCAATATTTCATAAAAACCACTTCTATTTCTACCTTGTATATTTTATATGGTTTGACTATAAAATAGATTAATCAGTTACCATTAACCAGGATGGGAAACATGAAGAGAAAAACAGATTGGAGAATGGAAGAATTTACTTTTGGAAATCTTGAGTTTGAGATGCCTATCAGTCATTCAGGTAGAACTGTTTTACAGCCTACTGAAAATAGGGGGCTGGAGCTCCAAAAAGAGGTTTAAGCTGAAGATTTGCAGTCATTACTTTTTTTATATATATTTTATTTTTATTTATTTATTTATTTATTTATTTTTACTGTATTGGTTTTGCCATACATTGACATGAATCCAGCACGGGTGTACATGCTTTCCCAAACATGAACCCCCCTCCCACATCCCTCCCCATAACATCTCTCTGGGTCATCACCGTGCACCAGCCCCAAGCATGCTGTATCCTGCGTCAAAGCTTCACATATCAATTGCTTATAGAAAACTGCTTTAGTAATAGTTTAACCTTCAATGAGGTTAAACACAATTGCTTTTTAAAAAATCTATTATATTGTAAAACTTTTTCTAATTTTTGGTTTTATAACATTGTTTTAATTTTTCAGTAATTATCCACTGTCAAGTTTCTGCTTGTTCTTAATTATTTCTCCTGTATCTTTTTGAGTTGATAATCTAATCCTAATGCATTTGTATAATACATTTTAGAGCAAAGAATAACTAAGTGGGATCCAACAGAGAGAAGAGAGAAGACTAATGAAAGGAAACCTCAGTTAGCATGACCTTTTTGAATTCTGTATTGAAGGGTTAGCATTTATTTCTAATTAAAACTTATGAACTTATTATTGAAAATCTTTCATGAACCATATTCAAAAATAGAAAACTCTAAAATATCAAGTAGTTATTATACATGTTATGATTTGCTAATAAACATTAAGACTAACTGAAACAGCAGATTTTAGTGAAACAAATGGTTAGAATTGACAATCAGAATGTAAGCAGGATGTTAGTTAATTAATATGACTCCCATTTCCTTTTACTTTGTCTTTTGCTAAACAAGTTTGGGTGATACACTGTATGTGGACTGAATTTTGTAATACCCATTTCATCGTTCTTCTTAGTGCTTCCAAGTTTGGTGAAAATAAGATCCAATTTACTTCGTCTACTGTTCAAATATTTATACTATTTTAGCGATTGAGTTTTTAATTCCTTTCTACATCACCTTTGCATCTAAATAGCACTTGTTTTCCCACGACACTTTTATAACCTGTCTATTTTTGCCTGTCAGATATAATACTGCTATTTTTTTTTTTAGTTTTTTTTTTTTTAATTTGGGCCATTTTTAAGGTTTTTATTAAATTTGTTACAATATTGCTTCTGTTTATGTTTTAGATTTTTGACCAAGAGTCATGTAGTATCTTAGCTCCCTGACCAGGGATCAAACCCGTACCCCTTGCATTGGAAGGTGAAGTCTTAACCACTGGACTGCCAGGAAGTCCCTTATACTGCTATTTTAAACTTCTGAACTGCTTACTTTTCTTACAAATAGGGAGCATCTCTTGCAAATGTATTAAGACACCTATTGGTTTGTTCACTGAAATGTTCATCATTCTTTGTATATTTGTAAATGTCTTGTCAGATGGAAACTTTTGGGTCAGTGTGGAGTATAAAGTAAGGGACATAAACAAGTTTTAGAATGTTCAGACTGTTTCCCAATATTAGATACAGTATGAAATATTTCTTTGCTTTACACTCTGTCTAGTTATTCTGTGCATTTCCAAACATGCTTTGGAAGATAGACAATGTGTTAAAGATAAGCTTAACAGTTCTAAGCAACTCTGTTCCCATTCTCACCATTTTTTTCCTGTTTAAGAAGCCCAGGAAGAGCTGACGTTGTCCAGCTAATATCTGATGAACTCTATTGCCTATGTGTGAGCAGTAGTATTTTAAAGTAGTCACCTTACAGATCACAGTGTTCAAAATGCAAAATTAAAATAGAAATCTGAGATTAGAAGTTTTAAATGATAAAGAAAGATTGCTTAGCTCTGTTGATACTTGGCAATCAAGTGAAACTGAGCAATAATTTGTCAAGTCTCTTGAATTTCTCTGAGCATAAAATACTCTTAAGTTTAAAAAAATGACATGTCACACTAGATGATATTTGAGCTAACCTCAGTGTAACAAAGATTGATATTTGAAAAAGTAAAGTATTTTGTCTCGTTACTGTGAAATTTTAAAGCACTTTATTATTTTATGTTTTAATTATCATTCCATTCCACTTTCATGAGGAGGAATTTCTTTCAACGATCTACTTTTTATTTGAAAATACATCCATTAATCTCAATAGCTTTTAATCAATAATGGAAAGCTGAGCAAATGACATATTTTGCTTTATTAATTTATTGCCACTTAAGCAATCCTTTTCAAGGCAAGAGTCTTTGTAATATTTCAGTCTACACCACTCACTTTTGTGTGCTTTTTTGACACTTAGAGAATTCATCTCCATTTTGTGATATATGAGTTATTCTATTTTTTAGTATTGAAGAAAGGAAATTGGAGGTTGCAGATCGATTACAGAGAAGTAGCTGCTATTTTTGCAAAGAAGCTATGGGAAAAATGAGGACAAATCAGGACATGATGGCCCGCAGTTTGGGACTGCGTTCCAGTGGCCTCTTGTTGGGGGAGGGGCTGACTCAGGGGATGATGAAGTCTGGTAGGAAGTGCTTTGGACATAAGCACAGAAGGATGAGCTTGACTGAGTAGAAGTGATCCAGAATCTTCCTTCTTATGTGTCTAACTTATTCTGCATCTCTGCAATAGCAGTTGAGTGTCAAAAACTTTAAGTGAAAAATCAGGCACTGAACTCCCTAAAGATGAGACACTGGGCGGGGGACACTTCTAACTGTCTGCATTATGTGAAAGAAAGCAAAGAGAATGGGTAACTGTTTCAAATCCTGCAAGAGCAACCAGAGATGTTTGTGCCCCTCAATAAATGGTGAACCATAACTAATAATGAACTACTGGTTATTTCTTTTTTCACATTTATAAAATATCATTGACTTTTTCTTTATTTAGTGTGCTATACTATTTTAAACAGTATGAAACTATATAGTCATTACTCTGAATTTTATTTTGGGTAAACTTATTTTTCTAAAAGGTCTTAAACAGCACCACTGCATATTACCATAACATACAAAAATGGACTTTCTTGTGAATCTTAGAAATTAAAATAATTAAAGCCATGTCATAGTTTGTTTTAATGTTTTCATAAAACTGTCAGATATTTTACATTGACTAGCCTCCTTTAAAAATAATATCAACCAAATTCCTTAGTGGTAGCTCATGCTTAAATATTCTAATAGTGCTGCATATTTTTGTTAGTATACTATAACCTTCAGTCCTGTTCCTTTGGGTAAGAGGATCAGATTGGATACACAGAGGAAATCACCCTGACGTGGGACCAGCAGCTTTGGATGATGGGACCATGTGCTGTCACTCATCGGCTAGAGTGGGCTTAGATGTGTTGACCCCATCTCTTACATCTGTCCATGAAAGACTGATGAACTTCCATTGACTGAGAACCTGCTCTGTGTTGG
Organism: Capricornis sumatraensis; assembly: GCF_032405125.1. Classification (NCBI taxonomy): domain Eukaryota; kingdom Metazoa; phylum Chordata; class Mammalia; order Artiodactyla; family Bovidae; genus Capricornis; species Capricornis sumatraensis. Next base: position 29,257,467 of record NC_091083.1, read on the forward strand.
GCAGCATGATTACAAATCTTTACAGCAGTCCTTCAAGGTGGGCATCACTATACCCATTTATAAATGAAGAAGATGAGGCTCAAGCAACTTGCCATGGTCACATAGCGAGTGAGCAGCAGATGCTGAGATTTCAAACCATCTGGATATAAGCCAAGTGTTTTATTCCACAGATTTATAATCATCTGAGTTACTTATATTTCAGTTTTGGAAATCACTATCCTGACCATTTTCTTCTGCTTTTCTAGACCTTTTTTTTTTTTTTAACTGTTGTGAATTCTTCTGAAAAACTACTATTGATTTTTAACTAACCACATTTTGAGCAGTTGTTCCTTGACACAGTTTTCTAAATCTGATTGGTTTTTCAGTGTTTCATCACAGATCTTCTTAAGACAAACTAATTGCACATAGTCTGTCAAACTGGATGTGTTTGTTCTCATCCATTGATATAACTGTAAGTAAAATTATTGAAAATAGCATTCGCATACCTCTCAGTGTGAGGATTCTTTTCCGGTTTGCCTTTCACATCGTGTCTCCAATTTATTGTGGTCTACTTATTTCATCAGGTGGTTGTTGGGTTTCATTTGTAATCTCCCTGTCTGTGGTTTTCTCTACAGAAACAGATGAATCAAAAGAAAAAGTGCAGCTTGTGAGACTATTCTCCTGTCAGAATGGCTAATTCTTTCTGTAAATGATAGACAATTATAGAGTCTTGGTTTATGATCCAGAGCTGTGCTAGTTCGTTCTTTGCAGAATTGAATTCTCTTGCTTTCTTATATTTTCATCTTACATCCTGAAACCCAGCTGTATAAAAAATGTCTTCGTGCTCAGAGGTTCCTTTTGTAATGGAAAGAAACTTTAATTGCTGCAAGGCTGAAGGTATCAGCTATGATCAAAAATAGCTGCACTGTTTTAGCAAGATATACATTAATTGCCCCAGTGGTTGAAAAATGTTTAACAATTATAAATGAAGGAGTTAGCCCCTATAGGATCAAGAAAATAATTTCAAGCTATTTTAGTTATTTTTTAAAGTTCTGACTTGAGCCTTTTTATCATCTAATTACTTCCAGTAACTCAGCTTCCTTTGGGTGCTTACATCCTCAGCAAATCCTGTAACAAGCTATGCTTCATCTTATGCCTCTGTACTTTTGTCATCTGGAGATTATGGAATTGAGAAATTGACTTTGACATAATTTTATAAAATTAGTGTGGTAAGATTAGCCTTTCTCTTTTGTCTACAGATCTGATATCTGACTGCTGTAAACCTTCGTAAGTCAGTTCTGAAAGTTTAAGAAATGGGGAAAGTGGAATGGAGTGGAGTGAGGTAGAATCTGCCCTCATCTGTTGTAAACTCTGGAATGAAATTTATTAAGCTGTCTGAAGTCTAAGCCAGAGTTAGGCTCAGTAGCTCCCCCAGGTTTATATTCACCTATAAGTGTCATATCGTTTGGTCATTTTATGCATGTTGTCAGTACTGAATAAAATTTATTAAGTAGATATTAATTAGGAAGGGCTTTGTTTAGAATTCTTTGCATATTGCAATACCCAGTGGTGGAATTTTCTACTAGTTGAGTTGACACATTTTAGATGTTTTTTTTTATTATATTTATCTAATTATTAAAATACATATAGCAATACATGACTATATCTCCAAAGAAAGTAAAATATTTCCAGATAAATTGATCTATCCTCAAATATACTTCTCCAGGGGAAGAAAGTACATTCTTGTCAGTTTGGCATGTATCCTCCAGACCTGAATTTGATATATTTATATATTATATATATGTATATACATATAGAACACATGCAGTTTTCATTTGTATGTATATGTTTTATATAAATATTATACTGTATAAATATACATACATTTATAATAATATTTATATAAATCAGTACTGTATTATACTGTTCAACATACTGTATATTGTTTATCATTTTTCAACAAAATTTTTCAGAGTTTTCCACTTAGCAACTCTGGTTAAAAAGAGTTCCATACCACCATTTCTTTTTTCTTTAAAAATTTTTAACATGAACCATTTTATCAAAAAGTATTGAATTTTTTACAATATTGCTTCTGTTTCATGTTTTGATATTTTGGCAGTAAGGCATGCGGGATCTAAGTTCCCCACCAGGGATTAAACCCACACCCCCTGCATTGGAAGGCGAAGTCTTAACCGCTGCACCACCAGGGGAGTCCCCTATACCACCATTTCTATCTCAGGCAAAACTGTGAAAGATGTGAAATTTTTTGTTGGCCTCTGTTATTTTGTTCATTATCATTTTTATCCATTCTTGTTTTTCAATCCCTCCTCTCTCCTTCCTTATCCTATCACTGAGACACTAAGGAAAAGATTCCTGCCCTTGACTTTGAACTTAAGTCAGTGTATTACTTACAACATGTATTAATCATTAGCACCAAATACAAAATAAAGTACTTTGTTCCAGTTAAAAGAACTTCCAGTTACAGTAAGTCAATGTGGAAAGGTTTCAGGGAGCATGAGATTGCTTCTTTATCCCTGAAGTTCCACCTATTATGTACCCACTTTTTCAGTGAGGCCATAAAACCAACTTAGCCCGAGTGTTTGGGAAAAAAAAAAACAAACCAAAGCACATATTTTGTACAGGCCTTACATCTGATTATGGAATCATTTGTTGAGTTCCAGTTTATAATTTGAAATCATGGGCTCCTCTACCCAACCAGAGGAAGGTAATGAAGTATTAAGATTGTTTAATACATCCAGATATAAAGGAGACAGATTATTTGCTCTGAGAATATGTAAACGCGTGCACCACTCCAACTGTTATGAGATAGTGATAGTTGCAATATAGCTAACAACCCACTGGCCCTAAAAAAAAAAAGAACTTCTATGTTTTCTACCATCAGGCTTTTGGCTCCTCTGGGGTCATTTTGGATTCCAAGCTTTAAAACAGTTTTTACGGCTACTTACATATACCTCTGGTTTTCAAATTCACAATCCTGCTGGTGTTTTCTACCTTGAGGAATGCATACCTACTTATTATATGTCAGCCATGATGCTAGCCATTTTTGTGTACTTCATATTTTATTAAAGATGTCAGATTTAATATGACAAAGATTAGGATGCCCATTTTACACGGGAGGCCATTGAAGTTCAAGATCACTTAACTAAAGTGGTTGTTTCATAATTCAAACTTAGACAGTGTTAACTGCAGTGTCTGTTTTTTCCACTAAGCTTTACAGCTTCTTTTTATATCCTTCATTTTCAAACAATATTGCGTAGATTTTTTTATAAGCAGTCTTGCATTGTATTTTGGACTCTCACTCTAAATTAGTGTCATTTTGGAGCGAGTTTTAAAACTAAACTACGGAGTATTCATAATTAGGTATGAATGTAATTTGTTGTGTTGGAAATTCTGTCAGCCAAAACCCATTTAAAGTCTTGCTGATAGTTTTCTTTTCACTAAGAGCATCTGCTAGCTAAAATAATGACCAAGAGAGAGAAGCCACTCAAATAATCAAGTCTGTTCACTGACTAAACTGATTTCTCTGTTCCCAAATTCTTAGATTAATGAAGACCCTGAGTTGTTTTGAGGGATTACATAAAGAATTCTTCTATGCCTAGTAATGTCTTCCCAGTGTTGTGAAGAGGAATTGGAATTTTATTTCTCTGCCCTGTCCAGTTATCTAACACTTTTTTTTAACTTATTTATTTTTGATTAAAGAATAATTGCTTTACAGTATTATGTTGGCTTCTGCCATACATCAGCATGAATCAGGCACAGGTACATATATGTCTCCTCCCTCTCAAACCTCTCTCCTACCCGATCCCACTCCTCTAGGTTGTCCCAGAGCCCCGGGTTGAGTTCCCTGAGTCATACAGCAAATTCCCAGCGGCTGTCCATTTTACCTATGGTAGTGTATATGTTTCCACGCTGCTCTCTCCTGACACTTTTTTTTTTTTTAATGTAATGGATTTGTAGTTTAGCATTTCACCTTCTTTTTGTTGTTGCAAAATTAATTTAACTACTTAAAAGTATTTCCCTGTTAAAATATCATATTTACACCTAGTGTAATTTGTCTATATATTTTACTTTGCACTAAGTGAAAACACCGGAGAAGGCAATGGCACCCCACTCCAGTACTCTCGCCTGGCAAATCCCATGGACAGAAGAGCCTGGTGGGCTGCAGTCCATAGGGTCACTAAGAGTCGGACACAACTGAGCGACTTCACTTTCACTTTTCACTTTCATGCATTGGAGAAGGTAATGGCAACCCACTCCAGTGTTCTTGCCTGGAGAATCCCAGGGATGGGGGAGCCTGGTGGGCTGCTGTCTATGGGGTCGCACAGAGTCAGACACGACTGAAGCAACTTAGCAGCGACAGCAGAGTGAAAACACCAGTGCTCTAGAATGCCCTGTTTTTGTATTCTTAACTGATATCTTTAATCTGCATTGGTATTTGAACTCATCAAAACAAACTTTATTATTCTAAATGGGATTGGTTTTTTTGGTCTTGTATTTCTTGCCACAATTCTAAGCATTTTGCTTTGTGAAGATAATGGTGTTTTGAGTCTAACAAAATATCTCAAGATTATTGAGTATATTTATGCTTTGCAATGGAGAAGGAAATGGCAACCTACTCCAGTATTCTTGCCCGGAAAATCCCATGGACAGAGGGGCCTGGTGGGCTACAGTACATGGGGTCACAAGAGTTGGACACAACTTAGCAACTAAACCACCAAACCACCACCACTATGCTTAGCAAACTTTAAATAATCAGGAAGTATATTTGAAAAATCAACTTATTCTTTTGAATTTTGAGTGAATAATGTAACTATTTCACAAGGTGAGATACCTCTGGTTTTAAATGTGATTTATGTTATTTAAATAGTGAAGTTGTTACTGAGTTTTGGGGACTATGTTGTGACATGGTGGGAGATGTACCATTGAGACACCAAAAGTTGTACTTATGTTTGCTTTATCCACTGGAACCATTGCTGAGGATTTGTGAAATGGTTTAGTAATAGCATTCAGAAATGCATTTGTTGCCAATGTTTCAGAAACACAGGCAAGATTTTCTGTGTCTGGGCATTTCTTAGATTGGCAGGATCTTCTAAATAGTGATTCAAATTTTAGAGAACAAAATTCCATGAAGCCACTGGCAATATCATTAAGTCTACCCCCCACCTTTACAGTCAGTCTTACTGCATGTTTCAGTTACGTTTGCCTGTCTGAAATATAAGCCAATTTCTAATTATCCACCCCCACTAAAGAATGCTGTTCTGCTTGAGGCATTGTCACAAGAGCATAAGTTGTTCCATGCCTAGAAATGTCAGTTAATATTGACATTTTTATTTTTGTTATTTTTTTCAGAGCATCAGGGCATCGGGCCTTATCCTGTTGGAAACAATCCTTTTTGGGTCTCTGCTTCTATACTTTCCAGTAAGTAACGTATTTTTATAATTGCATTTTAAAAATAACCATTTTATTTTGCTGTATATGTATATTTGCTTGTATATACTATATTGTTTATATGTTTATATCTGTGTACAAATTTGTATATCTGTAATTATATTGTTTACTGTATAAATGTAGATGTAAATGGCTTTACAGATATTCAAATCCTGGCTCTTACCTATTGGGTGACCTTAGACAAGTTGGTTAGCATTTCTGAACTAACCTTGGTTTCTCCTGTGAAATGGTGCTAATTATACTTCCCAAATTTGTGAGAAGCAGTTAAGTGCTTAAGTGAACTCACATGAAAGGCATGCATGCTTGGTCTATACATATACTGGTTTCCTTCTTCTTCCCTACTTGAATCAGAACCAGGAGACACACCAAGTCGTTAATGCTGAAAATTTCCAAGTGGTTATGTAGAAAAATAAACAGAATACATGTGTGGGGTAGTAGGGATATAGATAATCATAATCTAGACCTTCCTATCACACGAGTTATTTATCTGTAGCCAGAAAATAGTATTGCTGCTACTGATTGAATTCAACCAACTTCCGTTCAGCAGTTCTTTGGTTAGTGTCATTTCTCCTGCACAAACTTGAGTTCTTTGAGAATGATGGCCTGTCTCCGTGTGGCTCACTGTTGTGTCTGCAGCACGGACCTAGTGCCTGTCTCCGTAGTGGAAGCACAGTGAGTGAATGAATGAGGTTATACGTGCATGCGTTTAAGAAATATACCCTAAAGTAGGGACTGTTGTCCTACTGAAATAGCCTCCAGAGAATCTGCTTGACTGTAGAAGACCAAGAATGATAGTCCTTATTCATACTACTTTATTTAGTACCTACTAATTTTTAGCTAGGCATTAAAACGCTTCTTCACATTATTTTTAGGTGTTAGTAAATTTGGGTTTAGTTTTTACTTATAAGATTCATACTTATTCAAATCCAGTGGCCATAATAAAGGATATGGGCCTAAAATCTATAGAAGAATTTTAAAGCCTTTTACACAGAAGAAGTATTCTAGAAAAGAAGGATGTTGGAAAGAATAGTAAATGTTAGGCTGCTAAATATTCAAAGCAGTCATTAGAGACACTTTCATTGACTGGAATCCAGTTTTGAAAACCATCTAGTGGACCTATACCTGTGACATCAACTACAGAGAAAAAGAGGAGAAAGAAATGGAAACTTAAGGAGAACAAAAGATAACACCGATTCTGCTTGACAGTTCTGTTATGCCTAGGAGGAAAAAGGGGAGAGAAGACTTACCAAATCAATCCTGTCCAGCAGGAACCTTAGGATACCTCACTGTTTTGACTTCATCTTTAACTGTCTGTTTCATCTTTTATAACATAAATCCTTTCTTCAACTTCTTGAAATATTAATGAGTAGCTCTCCAGTTCATGCTGTGTACCTTGGTTTTAAATAAGTTAGTAAATAGTGTTCATGCTCTTATGGAAGAAAGGGCCCAATTATTTAATGAAGACTTGGATATAGCATGAAATACAGAAGGAGAAAGACATAATATACTACTGATTGAACATGGAAAAGAAAGTAATTTTGTTTTAGGTGAGAAAATGAGGATGATGTCTCAGAAATTGATTATAAAACCTCTGGCTACCTAGGGAATGTTTAGGTACGTGGGTGTACATGCATAGAAATTTTTGACAAGAGTAAGTTGGTCATTAGTCCAAAGCTCATTGGCTTTCATAGGTTTTTCAGAAACGAAGTTTATGACTTGGAGCTTGAGTTTTTCCTATAAGAAGGACCTCTGTAATAAGTGAAAAAGGTGATTGAGTAAATATAGCCAAAGGATCTAATTATTTGACGGTATAAATGTAACCTCTACATATCTGTTAAACAGCTTACTACTTTCTCTGTTCCTTGTGTGGCCTGTACCAGAATTACTCATAAAATTTTTACTGGGGGTTACAGTTTGTTTGTTTTTTTAAGTGTTCTTGAGTAAATTAGAATTGTTTTTCAAGCTAGGTAACTCCTTGGAAGGACGCTTTGAGGATATTCACTGTTCTAGTGAGTTGTTATGCAATGAGCCTTTTCTTCTTTTTATGCTGCATATTGTTGTACAGATTTGCAAGAATTAAGGTTATTTTTGCCTTTTCTAAGCAATCTTAGACTACAGACGATTTCATAACAATGCTTATATTGGAAAGTCCAAATTAGAGATTGTCATCATTCTGTAGATAAGGACAAACCAAAATCTGACTAAATTTAGCATTGTTATAATTGGGTAGCAGAGAGCTGAAGCATTTAAAACATTTTCTTACAGACTCTCAAAAGAGACTCATGATTTGAAGCCCATAGATTTGTGAACAAATGATTAGTCTTCATAATCACCTAAATAAAACTTGCAATTTATAAAAGAAAGAAAAAAACTTTTAAATCAGCTAAAGTATGTTTTTCTTGATAAATCACATAAAATGACCTATTATGGATTAGTAAAGCATATTAAATAATATGGAGTCTAGAGGTTTGTCTTTGGCTTGGCTCAGCCACCAGTTTCAGCTAATAAAGTGCATTTTTTCCCCTCTGACCTTGGTGATCTATTTGATTGGTGGATGTGCCTTTCTATAAAGGACACCAGTACATGTATAAATATGGTACTTACTCTCAGGTTGATCCCCCTACACTCACACCCCCCAAGTCCTATTAAGAAAAGAGCTGTAAAATATTAGAACTGGAAGGGATATCAAACACAACTTAGTTTGATTCAGCCTCTGTTTTGCAGTGAAGGAGAGAGGCTGAGAGAAGTTGTAGCTCCTCCAGCTTCCCTCTGTTAGGTGATGAGAAAGCCAGGAAAAGACTCGTCTCTGGTTCCCGGCCCAGTGCTGCCTTCAGTCTGTGACGTTGCTTCTGAGGGAGGGGATGGATGTGAGATACAGGTGGTGTTATGCAGTATCATCAGGGAGACCCGTGTTCTGCCCATGGATCAGTCACCTTTCTTCTTCAGGCCTCCAAGGCAATAAAAGGCTCAGAGAATAAAACAGGGAACCAATTTAAAACAGCTTGAGGTTTGGCACTAAGGAGTTTGATGTAAAACTCCCATGAGCTTGGATGGACTGTGTTGTTGAACCACATGGAGTTTCTGGTATTCAACTGTTTTACCTACAAAAGCAGAAATGTGATCTTTCAAACCTAATCAGTCATCGTATTAGACCATGCTAGGTTGGTTTCAGTGGCAGAGAACCTAACTCAGTTAACAGATTGCTTTCTCTATGACCACCCCAAAGCCTAAAACTAAAACTTGGACTTCTACTCCTGTTAGAGCACATGTATCTCCAGAAGAGGAGAAAAACCAGGAGCATATTGCTTCCCTGCATAGAGTTCAAAGGGCAGGAAATAAAGGAGAGAGAGATGAAAGTGGGGAGAAAGGGTGAGAATGAGACCATGAGAATACAGTTGAAGCAGCTAAGGTTTTAATCTGTTACTGTTATTATTTATTTTGATGCTCAAATTAATGCAGAATTGCCAGTGGGACACCCTTCAAGCTCCTCTTGCTTTCTTTTGATATGTGACTTCACCATTCTTTAAATACCTCCCTGCCTTCTAGTGCAACAGAAAGTTCTTTCCATGCCCCAACCTCTTTCTTCTCCAAGGAGCTCTGGTGCTTTTTAGGGGGAAATGGTAGTAATTCGATTCTGGGACAGAGTCACTTCTGTTGTAACAAACGCAGGGCAGAAAGTTCCCAGTTTTACAACTCAGCCACTGTTTCTCAAACCTCAGTTATCTAGGACATTTTGTAAGGAGATTTCTCCTCAACCCTAAGATTCTATCCTTAAGATAGTTCTTAGACTGATCTAAGACTACATCTTAACTTGGGGTCATTTAGATCCATTTGGCTTGATACCAAAGCAAAAGAGAGAAAGGAAATAGAAAGGAAAGTTACTACCCAGGAGCACAGCAGCACTATGGAAAAAACAATGATGTGGGGATGCGGTTTCATGCTGACATAGCTCCAAGGGTACCAGAATTACAGAGCTTCCCCAGGGGCTCAGTGATAAAAGAATCTGCTTGCCAATGCAGGAGACATGGCTTTGATTCCTGAGTCAGGACGATCCCCTGGAGAAGGAAATGGCAATCCACTCTAGTATTCTTGCCTGGAGAATCCCATGGATAGAGGAGTCTGGCGAGCTACAGTCCGTAGGGTCACAAGAGAGTCAGACATGACTGAGTGACCGAACACAACTCAGTAACAACCCCCAAACATCTAGAGGATTTCAGGAATATTGGCTTAAATATTGAAATCAAAAGACATCAGAGAACTAGACCACCTCTTCAAGGGAGTTTGACTTGTGGGATGCCAGGTCACTTTGTTCTCTCCTCTAGGGTAGGTTAGAGGAATAGTAGAAATGGTTGTGGGACTTCCTTGCGGTCCAGTGGCTAAGACTCCGTGCTCCCAATGCAGGGTGCCCAGATTCAATCCCTGGTCAGGGAACTAGATCCCGCATGCCACAAGTAAGACTCAGTGCAGCCAAACAAATTAAAAAAACAAGAAATGGTTGTAAATACCCTGGGGTTCTGTGCAGTTCCATTTGTCCTCTCCTTCCTGAGCTCCTCTTCCCTAGCAGCCTTCAGACAGAAGTCTGATCTGATGAGTAGGGGGAACAACAGTTTATAAGCAAAGGCATGGAGGTTATCCGCTGTGTCTATTCCAGGGTGTTTGGTAAAGAGCCTTGGGTCAGCAACGTGTCAGGAATTTATTAATAATCTTCCTTCAGCTGAAAGAGTTTTAATAAACCAAGCCTTAAAGTGTTAAGAACTGGACTCCCAGTTTGGAGCAGTTTTCATCTTTAAGCAAATAAATACCAATTAGACTATATGTCTCAAAAATACTTTGTTGCTTTTATGAAATATAATAATTTGTTATTTACAGACTATGTAAAATGGAAAAATACAAGGAAAAGATCAACAAAAGTTGGTATTATCCAGAGATAATCATTGTATACATTTGATCATTTGAGACATCTGTATATGCGCATATATAAATTGAAATAGAAAATGGATGGATGGTGGAAATTGAGATACAGATAACTTTTTTAACAGAAGTTAGTTGTAATCATTATTATTTTAATCAAAACACTGAAGTGGAACAAACTATTACCAATTTTTAGATAAATGAATCTTCATAATAAACATTATTAGTTCTAAAAGATCTAAAGTTAAAAAATATAAAATGTTTTAAAGTTGGGTTAATTATTTTTTTCTTAGCTATGTTTCACCTTTAGGTAGTGTTACTAGAATTCAGCGGACAGCTAAAAAATTGAATTCAAATACATTTCTTTTGCCCCTTCCTCCCACTCTCTGAATTTTCTTAGTTAATAATTGTTGAGTTGTTAATGTTTATAATATGCAATTTTGAAGCTACAGTTCACACAGTCGTTCAACCTTAGGTCTGTATTTAACATCTTCCAGTAATCTTTGTGACCCAACTTCTTCAGTTCAGTTCAGTCGCTCAGTCGTGTCCGACTCTTTGCGACCCCATGAATCGCAGCACGCCAGGCCTCCCTGTTCATCACCATCTCCCGGAGTTCACCCAGACTCAACGCCCATCGAGTCCGTGATGCCATCTAGTCATCTCATCCTCGGTCATCCCCTTCTCCTCCTGCCCCCAATCCCTCCCAGCATCAGAGTCTTTTCCAATGAGTCAACTCTTCTCATGAGGTGGCCAAAGTACTGGAGTTTCAGCTTCAGCATCATTCCTTCCAAAGAAATCCCAGGGTTGATCTCCTTCAGAATGGACTGGTTGGATCTCCTTGCAGTCCAAGGGACTCTCAAGAGTCTCAAGGGACTCTCCAACACCACAGTTCAAAAGCATCAATTCTTCAGTGCTCAGCCTTCTTCACAGTCCAACTCTCACATCCATACATGACCACAGGAAAAACCATAGCCTTGACTAGACGGACCTTAGTCAGCAAAGTAATGTCTCTGCTTTTGAATATGCTAGCTAGGTTGGTCATAACTTTTTTTCCAAGGAATAAGCGTCTTTTAATTTCATGGCTGCAATCACCATCTGCAGTGATTTTGGAGCCCAGAAAAATAAAGTCTGACACTATTTCTACTGTTTCCCCATCCATTTCCCATGAAGTGATGGGACCAGATGCCATGATCTTCATTTTCTGAATGTTGAGCTTTAAGCCAACTTTTTCGCTCTCCACTTTCACTTTCATCAAGAGGCTCTTTAGCTCCTCTTCACTTTCTGCCATAAGGGTGGTATCATCTGCATATCTGAGGTTATTGATATTTCTCCTGGCAATCTTGATTCCAGCTTGTGCTTCTTCCAGTCCAGTGTTTCATGATGTACTCTGCATAGAAGTTAAATAAGCAGGGTGACAATATGCAGCCTTGATGTACTCCTTTTCCTATTTGGAAGCAGTCTGTTGTTCCATGTCCAGTTTTAACTGTTGCTTCCTGACCTGCATACAGATTTCTCAAGAGGCAGGTCAGGTGGTCTGTTATTGCCATCTCTTTCAGAATTTTCCACAGTTTATTGTGATCCGCACAGTCAAAGGCTTTGGCATAGTCAATAAAGCAGAAATAGATGTTTTTCTGGAAATCTCTTGCTTTTTCCATGATCCAGCGGATGTTGGCAATTTGATCTCTGGTTCCTCTGCCTTTTCTAAAACCAGCTTGAACATGAGGGAGTTCACTGTTCACTTATTGCTGAAGCCTAGCTTGGAGAATTTTGAGCGTTACTTAACTTCTTCAATATTCATTTATTTTTATTGTTGCTTGGTTTTCATAAACAGTTTTTTAAGCAGAAGTTGTGAGTTCTATAGTTCTTGGGTTCTTACATGTTTGAGAATCTCTGCCCATTGTCCTTATACATGAAGAGTAACTTCCCTGGGTATAAAAAAATGAAGACCCACTTTCTATTGCTCAGAATTTGTGTCTGTTTTCTATTTCCAGATCTTAAGATAACCTGATTTTTCCCATGGGTGACTTGGTATTTTTGCCTCAGTGCCAATAAGTCATTTTTTTTAGTCTTGCAATTAAATAATCAAAAGTGCTCCTGTACCCAAAAAACTGAAACTTCCTTTGCCTGGAACACACTTCTTTCTTTTATCTACGTGACAGCTTCCTCACTTCCTTCACAACTTTGCTGAAATATCTTTAAGGTAAAGTTCACCCTGTTGACCCTACTTTAAATTGCAGACAATGCTACTCTTCATAGTACTTTTGATCACTCTCACCCTGGTAATTTCTTTTGCATGGAATTTATCACTTTATATATGAATTTTATTAATGTTATTTCTTATATATATATATATATATTTTTTTTTTTTAATTTTCTGTCTCCCTCCACTGGAATTTAAGTCCACTCCTATATTTCAGCACCTGGAATAGTGCCTGGCTCAACAAATATATTTTGAATGAATATTTTTCAGACATTCTTCATTGATTAACATATACAGTGCAGCTCTTGCCTTATATTATTAATGATGGATTTTCATACCTTTTAAAAGTTATGTTTTACATTTTTATTTATAATCATAATTTTAATTATAAATCTCAAGATCAGGACCATGTCTGTTATGTTGATTTCCAACACAGCACATGAAAAATTCATGGAATTTCAATATAATTCTAACTAAATCTGCTACACATATGCATATACACATATTTGACTGTATAGCTGTATACTTCTGTCTTTATCTTCGTGTCTCTCTGTTTCTAGACCACTATCTTTATCTCTGATTTCACTATGGGGAGGTGGAAAGGAATGTGGACCAATAACAAAGAATCTTCACTTCATGCCCACAAAGTCTTACATGACCCAGCTCCTCTTTACCTCTTTGACCTCATACTGCACTCCTCTCTGCCTCTCTCCCTGCCACAACAATCCTGGCCTCCTTGCTCTTCCTTGAGTGAGCCTGTCATGCACCCACCCTACAGCCTTGGCATTGGTTGTTTCTTCTTCCTGGAGCACTTTTAACCCCCATTATCTCTCTGGTGAACTCCCTCATCATCTCTAAATCTTCGCTCAAATGTCAGTTCTTCCATGAAAGGGACTTAAATAACTCATTATTTTGGAATAAACAGGAAGAGATTAAATAAAAAATTTTGACATTAAAGTGAGAATAAACCACCCCAGTTGCAGAGAATTTCTAATGGCACTAAATGAAAACTGACTCAACAACGATGTAGAGGCAGAAATGTCACAGTTCAGTTGTAGACTAGGGACATGGTGAGTGATCCTGAGAATGCCTTCATAGCAGCAAATGGGGAGACGCCGGGTCTAGCAGTGATGGAGAATTTGTCAGTCAGATGGGGTTTGAGTCAAAAGAGAAGAAATTGTATCTCGGCAGCAATGTCATAACTAAAGCGTGTTTTAGCTTTCTAGTGGAAAAAAGTATGAAAAGGATGACATATCTGTTCATTTCTAATTCCCTTGCCAGAATTTGCAGATTAATGTCTTCGCCCTATGGGAAAAACATGGCAGAAACTCTTTTTTTTTTTTTTTTAATTTTCTTTAAATATTTGTTTATTTGGCTGTGCTGGGTCTTAGTTGTGGCATGCAGGATCTTTGTTGTATCATGCAGAATCTTAAGTTGCAATACATGGTACATGGAATTAGTTGCTCTGCAGCATATGGGATCTTTGTTCCCCAACCAGGGATTGAACCCACATCCCCTTACGTTGCAAGGCGGACTTTTAACCACTAGACCACCAAGGATCGTCCCTCTCTTTTTCAGTTGTTACTGTTTTTCCATACAGAAATGCACTTGAATTTTCCTTTGCAGGCTCAAGACAGGTAAGTAATTAGCTATTTCTGAAGTTTGGTAAGTTTCAGTTAGTAAAAAGGCTAACAAATTTACACTTGAGGTTTTAGGTAATATATGTGAACATGTGGTTTTAGAGAATTTAAGTCTGTGAGAAACATTCTCAGATTTGTCAGACACATATATCAGCAGATTACCACTACTCTGAGAACTTATTCTTGAGCAGTTGACATAAGAAACAATGAAGATACTTAGACAGGTTTGAGAGATAATTAAGAAAATAGCTACAAACAGAATAAAAGTTGTTAATGTTAGAATTAGCAACATGTCCTGAAAAATAGTTCCTCTTCAAAGTTAGTTCTTCGGGAAAAAAGTGTAGAAGACTTAAAAAACACTATAAAGTGCTAGCAAAGTATTCTTCTAAAAATGACAAGAAGATGACATTTTGACAAAGCAAATCACACCTTGAATGCCAGGGACTACACAGTGTCACTAAAGAGTCACAGTTCAATGAAGTGTTAATAGATATATTACTTAAACCAGCAAAAGAGGAAAAATATAAAGTAATAATGCTACCATGAAATTACAGTAATAAAAACTCGATATCAAAATATCCAGGTCCTAGTATAAGTGTGATTGATAGAAGAATTTGGACCTCTTGGACAGGTCAATATGAACTTTTAGGAGAAAAATTACTTTCCTAGAATCTATCAGAGAAGTATGTCAACTTACATGCTTATTTTAGTTATACGTTATCTAAAAGCTGTGATTATGGTATATGACTATCTCTTCATGTTATAATTTCTATAATATGAGGAAATAGACCATATGTTCTGAGAATTTAATCACTATAGGTGTATCTTCATAAATACTGAATGTACATTATTTATGGGAGAGGTCATTGATGATTAGAGGTCTGTGGTCGCCACGATTTGTTTATCCTTAAGTTTTCCACATTGAGATTTATTTTGAATGTCTTCTGTAGGCTTTGGAGATAATATGATTAATTCAAATAAAGACATGTTCAGATGACATCCTAATCCAAACATTACTTTCCGTTCCACTTTGACTTTTTTCGTTCTTCAACTTTGATTTCTGTAACCAGCATCTACTTTTCATAATTCTTACAGAAATGTGAGAAAAAAAATTACTTGTTCTGCTCCATGGTCTTGTCCACTTCACATAGTCAGTCATGCTGTTGGGGTCTGGATGTGACTTCACCACAGCCCCCATACAAGCGCTCTTGTTCTCTGTGAGGAGGGATAAGAGGCTTTGCTCCTGGTACGGATTTTCTCAAAACAATCGCACATTTCACCTTCTGATGTAAAGCATAGCATCTCATCAGATGCTCTGAAATAAAAGACGCTCTATAAAAGAAGAGGTCAAGTATACACAGCCAGTACTTCTACCTGGGAAGTCACAGTGAAGATTACTTATTAAAGGCTTTGAGATCTACAGTAAAAGAATGCATTTAAAACTGAGTGTTTCCCAACTTGCTTGATTTTATTATACTCTTTTCTGTATAACACCTATTAAAATATTTGTAATTAATAATGCAAGTTCCATAATGTTTGCCATAAGGCATACATAATAAAAATCCTATAACATTACAGAAGGATTATTCCATTTATATGGAGTGAAATCCTGTGTTTGTGTGTGTGTCTGTGAGACATGAGCATATGAGATAAACTATAAGAAAGCAGGAGAATGACAAACAAGGATGCTAGTGACCTTGGGTAGCAAAGTAAAGAGCCCATGATCACAGAGGAAGAGGGGAATAAAGGGAATTTTAAGGTAATAGTAATCTTCTTTTTCTTAAACTGAGTGGGTGGATGTATGGGTATTTATTGTATTTATATATGAAATTATATATATGTATGTATATATCAGGATGGGAAATAGTACATGTTTTCATGGCTATGGATGGCCCCATAGAGATGGAAAATGATGTTGCAGAAGTGAAGTGAATATTGTCATTAAGGAAGCCCTTAAGTAGACAAAAGTGTATGGGCTTCAGTGAGTAAGTGGAGGGGTTGAACTTAGGTCAAAACACATCCATTTCATTCATTGTGATAGAAGGAAGGAGGTACCAAGCCTTCTCTTCCATAAATATCAGATGGAAATCAGGGGTCAGGGCAAAAATAAGAACTTGGGACATTTCTGACAATGTGCAATTTTTAGCTACTTCTCTCATTTTCCTATCACTCAGGACTTCACACTAGAGTCAGGTAGTATTTCAAGGCAATTGAAGTCTGGAGCCGTGATAAGTAAACTGCAATATTCTATATATTTATTTTACCTTTTAGCCTCACCGAGTGGCATATGGGATCTTAGTTCCCTGACCAGGGATTGAACCCGTGTCCCCTGCAGTGCCAGTGTGGAGTCTTAACTGCTGGACTGCTAGAGAAGTCCCTAAACTACATTCTAAATTGACTTCCAAGACTTTGTGATAACTATTCCGTGGTTACAGTGGTCTGGCGTCGTGTCTGCCCTCCAGACAGTTGTGTGTGCCTACATGCTGTCATGTCAGTCTCTTTGCAACCCTGTGGACTGTAGCCCACCAGGCTCCTCTGTCCACAGGATTCTCCAGGCAAGAATACTGGAATGGGTAGCCATGCCCTCCTCCCAGGGTTCTTCCTGACACAGGGATCAAACCTGGGTCTCCTGCATTGCAGGCAGATTCTTTACCATCTGAGCCACCTGGGAAGCTGAAGATACTGGCGTGAATCTTCCCAATCCAGGGATCGAACCCCTGTTTCTTATATCTCCTACACTGGCAGATGGGTTCTTTACCACTCACCACCTGGGAAGGCCCAGTTGTACATACCATAACAAAATGACTGTCTTTGATAGAACAGTGACTCCAAATGAAGGTACTGCCTGTCAAGTCCTATTTAGTTCAGTTATGTTTGGATCCATGTACTCTTTGGTGTTGTCATATCAGCTATTCAGTTACTTAGGCTATTTCTGCTATCATAAAGCAAATTGAGAATTTGACCATTGCCTAGTTATTCTAATCTATGTGGACAGATAGTACAGATCTTCAGGACTAAAACTGAATTATCTGTCACATGAACTCAGACAGAGTTTTAATTAAAGATTTTAAGCTGCAAAAACGGATTAAACACTTAATAACCCAGGATTTTGGCCAGCTCTTAAAAACGTTGAGTAGTGCTGAAATTTTTTCCCCTTTACTTGGTCGACCTCTTGACACTTTATTCCACCTTTTTCTGTCTTTCTTTAATAGAATGTTGAAAATAAAAGTTGAATGTGGAACATGGGCAAATTATGCAAGTTTTAGGTAATGTTTAAATGGCATTATTTTCACCTTGGAAATCCTAGCTTTTATGAAATGGCATATTTATTTACCATTAGGTGTCTTCTCAGTTTTCCTTAGGAAAATATAATTATTTCTGTCCCTTTGTATTTGAGAAAAATGAATTCATGATTCAGTTCTAGAAAAAGCCTCATTATATGATGACATGCTACAAAGGTTAAGAAACGGAGTCCTGCATTCAGAGTGCTGAATGTCAGGGAGGAAAAAAGGGAAAAAGGAGGGAGGAAGGAGATTATCTCTTTTATACTTTAATACTGTTAATGCATTTAGCATAAAAGCATTAGTGTGTTAGTATCTAGGCTTCCCTGCTGGCTCAGCAGTAAAGAATCCCCCTGCTAATGCAGAAGACATGGGTTCAATACCTGGGTTGGGAAGATCTCCTGGAGAAGGAAATGGCAACCCACTCCAGTGTTTTTGACTGGGAAATCTCATGGATAAAGAGGAGCCTGGCAGCCTATAGTCCATGGGGTCGCTAAAGAGTCAGACACAACTGAGCAACTAAACAGTGATAACAACAATTAGTATCACAGAATAACTAAGTATTTTGACTCTCATTTCTCCTTAAGTATTACTGTATTCTGTTTGAGTTTATGGCTGAGTTCCTGTGTTTCACTATTATAAGCAACAGTGGAAGCATCAGTTTAATGATAAGGAGAGCTAACATTAATTGTGTGATTTTCCTCTACTCTCCCATATTATATATCCTAAATCTTTTTATGTGTGTATGTCTTCACACACACCACAATGTAACATAGTGCCTGGCAGATAATAAGAATCCAATAAATATTTTTCCAGTTCCCTGTAAACAAGGAATTAAATGAGCCAACAGTGCAGAGCTTTGGCATGACAAAAAGATTCCTACCCTATAATATGATATGAAAGGCTCTGACAGACCATCTTACCAAATATGTGTCTGTGTTTGACATGTTCATAAAATTAGAATTGTTCCTTAACTTTCTGGAGACATGATCGGATTGTGTTAAAGCATTTGTTTCCAGCAAAGTTTAATACACCAGCTAGCGAACATCTTGGGCTTCCCTGGTGACTCAGAGGTTAAAGCATCTGCCTGCAATGTGGGAGACCTGGGTTCGATCCTTTGGTTGGGAAGATCCCCTGGAGAAGGAAATGGCAACCCACTCCAGGATTCTTGCCTGGAGAATCCCATGGACAGAGGAGTCTGGTGGGCTACAGTCCATGGGGTCCCAAAGAGTCGGACGACTGAGTGACTTCACTAGTGAACATCTTAATTCTTAGAATTTACTTATGTGATCAGT
The DNA here is from genome assembly GCF_032405125.1 of Capricornis sumatraensis. Lineage (NCBI taxonomy): Eukaryota > Metazoa > Chordata > Mammalia > Artiodactyla > Bovidae > Capricornis > Capricornis sumatraensis. The sequence continues at coordinate 29,276,242 of NC_091083.1, forward strand.
TTTAGGCTTTATTGTGAAATGGTTAAGACCCTGGACTGTGTAGCTATTGAAACTGACACATTGGCCCTTTGACCTTCAGTTCAGTTCAGTTGCTCAGTCATGTCCGACTCTGCGACCCCATGGACTGCAGCATGCCAGGCTTCCCTGTCCATCACCAACTCCTGGAGCTTACTCAAATTCATGTCCAATGAGTCGGTGATGCCATCCGACCATCTAATCCTCTGTCGTCCCCTTCTCCTCCTGCCTTCAATCTTTCCCAGCTTCAGAGTCTTTTCAAATGAGTCAGTTCTTTGCATCAGGTGGCCAAAGTATTGGAGTTTCAGCTTCAGCATCAGTCCTTCCAATGAATATTCAGGACTGATTTCCTCTAAGATTGACTGGTTTGGTCTCCTTGCTGTCCAAGGGACTCTCAAGAGTCTTCTCCAACACCACAGTTCAAAAGCATCAATTCTTCAGTGCTCAGCTTTCTTTATAGTCCAACTCTCACATCCATATATGACTACTGGAAAAAACAAAAACTAGATGGACCTTTGTTGGCAAAGTTCCATGTCCAGTTCTAACGGTTGCTTCTTGACCCATGTATAAATTTCTCAGGAGGCAGTTCAGGTGGTCTGGTATTCCCATCTCTTGAAGAAGTTTCCACAGTTTGTTGTGATCTACACAGTCAAAGGCTTTGGCATAGTCAGTAAAGCAAAAGTAGATGTTTTTCTGGAACCCTCTTGCTTTTTTGATGACCTAACAGATGTTGGCAATTTGATCTCTGGTTCCTCTGCCTTTTCCAAATCCAGCTTGACCATCTGGAAGTTCATGGTTCATATACTGTTGAAGCCTTGCTTGAAAAATTTTGAGCATTACTTTACTAGTGTGTCAGATGAGTGCAATTGTGCGGTAGTTTGAACATTCTTTGGCCTTGCCCTTTTTTGGGATGGGAACGAAAACTGACCTTTTCTAGTCCTGTGGCCACTGCTGAGTTTTCCACATTTGCTGGCACTTTCACAGCATCATCTTTTAGGATTTGAAATAGCTCAACTGGAATTCCATCACCTCCACTAGGTTTATTCGTAGCGATGCTTTCTAAGGCCCACTTGACTTCACATTCCAGAATGTCTGGCTCTAGGTGAGGGATCACACCATCATGAGTATCTAGGTCATGAAGATCTTTTTTGTTCTTCTGTGTATTCTTGCCACCTCTTCTTAATATCTTCTGCTTCTGTCAGGTCCATACCATTTCTGTCCTTTATTGAGCTCATCTTTGCATGAAATGTTCCCTTGGTATCTCTCATTTTCTTAAAGAGATCTCTAGTCTTTCCCATTCTATTGTTTGCCTCTATTTCTTTGCACTGATCACTGAGGAAGGCTTTCTTATCTCTCCTTGTTATTCCTTGTGTGACCTTAGGTGATCGATGTAACCGCTCTGGACCTCCATTGCCTCATCTGTAAAACGAGGATAATGAAAGTATATTTGGATGCTTTTATCCATGCAGAATGCTTAGAATAGTGCCTGAGACATATTATATGTGTTAGTTGACAGTCCGTGTGTGCTCAGTCCTGTTCAACCGTATAGACTGTAACCCACCAAGCTTCTATGTCCATGGGATTTTTCCAGGCAAGAATACTGGAGTGGGTTGCCTTTTCTTCCAACAGGGAATCTTCCCAACCTAAGGATCGAACCCATATATCCTGTGTTTCCTACGTTGGCAGGCGGATTCTTTACTATTCAGCCACTTGGGAAGCCCCAGTTAACAGTGTAACATATCCTAAAACAGTGGTTCTCCAACCTCGCAAGCATCAGAATCACCTCAGGGGCCTTAAATCCCCCATTTTGAGTTTCTGATTGCCTAAATCTGGGGTTGGGTCGGAGAATTTGCATTGCAGATAAGTTACGAAGGGAGCTGATGCTGCTGGTTCCTGGTCCTTGAGCCACATTTTGTAACCATTTGGCCTAGAGGAGGGTTTTTCAAACTGTGTTTGGTGAAGGAATAGATTCGTTTGTACTTGTTCCTTTTGTTTATTCTAATCTGTGGTAAACAAATTCTTGGTAAAATACAATAAATATGAATTTCTAAGAAAGCGAAATTAAAAAAAAGATATTTCAGTTTCCCAGTTGATTTTGTTTTCAGATAAATGTGAACTTTTTGTTCATACCTACTTTCAAAAAGGGAGAAATTTCATAGTAAATGAAGTGAATATGTGTACATTAATGTTTCATGTTAGGCTAGTGCCTTCTGGTATTTCAGCAGTCCTTTCTTTTACCCTATTTTAAATGGGGATTGGGGCTTCCCTGGTAGCTTAGATGGTAAAGAATCCGCCTGCAATGCGGGAAACCCAGGTTCAATTCCTGGGTCGGGAAGATCTCTTGGAGAAGGGAATGGCAACCTACTCCAGTATTCTTCCCTTGAAAATTCCATGGATAGAGGAGTCTGTAGGGCAACAGTCCATGGGGTCACAAAGACTCTGACATGACTGAGTGACACATATGTTTGCTTTCTGCATGGGGATTAATTTATTTTTCCATAATTTCTTTCCAACATCATTTGAAAATTAAAAGACCGTTTACCTCCTTGATTGTAAACACTGGGGTTTTACTCCCTCAACACCCACCATCTGTTGGACTTGCACAGTGGATCCAAACTAGGAAAGTGCCTGTTTTCTCATTTTGCAGTCTCACCCGATCCATTTTACTCATACAAGATAAGTTACTGCTTGGCTTTCAGTACAGTGTTTGATTTTGCTGTAAGTTTTGACAAAAAGGGAAAACAGACTTCTTCTGACACCTACTTAAAACTCCAATTCAAAAGAATAGAACTGTATTTAAATTAATTAAAATAAGGAAGCTTCCCATATGCCACATGAGTTCTCAATGTAAAATAAACTAAACTAAAAATAAAAATTTAAAGAGGTAGTACATATTGTGAATATGTGAAAACTCGAAAGGTAGGTATAAAAAAACATGGTGCTATTAGGATTAGATAGGTGCCAGAGTCAGGTCTAGCTGCAAGTACCCAAGGAACATACGTAAGAGGAGAACCTTTAGAAAGCTCTAATTTCTTTCTCCCATAAGGAGAAGTATGGGAGTGACTCATTCAAAGCTAAGTTGCATTTCACAATTACAGGGATCCTGGTTGATTTATTCCCTCTATTCCTTCCAACCATTACATCTTTTCCAAGGAAGCAGGCAAGAAGAATGGGGACAGAGGAGGGAATACTATACCTCTCTTCCATTTAATGTGATTCATCAGAATTTAATGACATGGTGTTGACTTTTAAAAAAATGCACATGAGAGTTGTGGGTCAAATTTTATTTGGGGCAAAATGAGGACTATAGCCCAGGAGACAGCACCTCAGATAGCTCTGAGAAACTGTTGCAAAAGAATAGAGGGGGAAGGTCAGTATACGTGTGATTTTCATGAAGGGGAGTACATGCAATCAAGCACATATTTTTGCAGAAGGTTTCTGCTGGTCACAAGGAACAGTTGTCACTATGAAGGATTTTAGTGCTTTTCTAGGTATGAGGAGATTCAAGAATTGGGCTCATAAAATTGGCTCCTGAAAATGTCTATCTAAAGACCTGTTCTGCCAGGTTTTCCCTGAGCACAGAGTGCCTCATTTCTGCTCTCCACCCTGAACTTCTTTTAGGTTCTATTCATGTACAGCAGCACATGACTGAATCCTTGTAGAGGTAGATGGCAAGTGCCAATTTGTAGCTGACAGTGGTCACCCTTAGCTGCAAAGAAGTCTGGGAAATGGTCCTCCATCTGAGCAGTCGTGTGCTCACCTGAAGAACTGGGAGAAGGAAATTTGCCCATTGTGAAATCTCATCTCTGCCATGCCTGTTTTTTATCTTCTTTTAGTTGCTGATTCATATTTTCTGCATTTTGATGCATATATATAATATCTTTATAAAAAATAAGTGAAAGCACTTTTATCTCTGACTCTGCCTAACTCTGCATAACTTTTGGAGAGAGAACTAAGGTTGCTGAGGTACCGATTATGTAACTCACAACACGGACTTCACCTGGTGAAAAACTGCCTGTCACTATTAATTGTAATCTTTATATAGCTCTTCCTTCTTGTTTCTTTCACTTGCCTGGAAAGAAAGTAATTATGTAAGAGATGTGATTCAGACAGGAAAAAAAAGTCCTTATTTAATCCATGAGGGTATTAGATAACTAAAAGAGGAATTTGGGCTTCCCTGGTGGCTCAGGGGTAAAGAATCCACATGCCAAGGCAGGAGACTCAATCCCTAAGTTAGGAAGATCCCCTAGAGAAGGAAATGGCAACCCTTTCCAGTGTTCTTGCCTGGGAAGTCCCATGGACAGAGGAGCCTGGCTCTACTGTCTGTGGGATCACAAAAGAGTTGGATACAACTTAGTGAACTAAACAACGAAGAGGGACTTGCCTAAGGTGGATTTTCTAATAAGACTTTTCTGTTGATAGCTCAATTCCTTTTAGGGTGCACTCATTTCAATGGCTCAGAAACCTTTGGAAGTTATTTTAAGCTATAGTGTAGGCACAGTAAGTATAGTGTGCTAAATCTGGGAGAGAAAAAACTGTAGTTTTACTCTAAGCTTTGTTCCCTTTGCTATGAGGTTTATTTTTTGTTTTTAAGGAAAGATAATGTTGCCACAAATTGCTAATTTCTATGTATAACAAAGCTTAAAATTTATTGGAAGTCAGAGGAGAAAAGAAGACAGGAACTTTTGTTGGCCTGATATCCTAGCTATAATGAAACAGAAAAATTTTTCTTCCAAGTGATTTTTTTTCAAAATGGTATAAATACCTACTGAAATTTGTGCCTGTCTTGGGATTAGAGTTATCTCAAACTGGGAGAGTTGCCCAAGAAGTTTGTTTAAGGAAGCTTCTCATTTTCAACTGGAAATTTTATCTGCATTAGGGGTAGGACTGACTTTTAGCAACTGGTGGTTATCATAGTATACATTGAGTCTTAACCTGTATTTCTGTTCACATTCCACACTTCTAATTTTTCTTCAGTCACTATGTAATTGGCAGTGATAAGGTTCCATACTGTGTAGGGTGATGGTAGGAATTTCAAAAATATTAAGAGGACGTATTTTGAGAAGCTATTTGCAGACAGTTCATAGATACTATGGAACACTGATGAGGTCCTGCATTTTTAAAGAATATAACAGTTACAGGCTGCAATGCTACTTCAAATAATGATCCATCCCTGGTAACTCCCTACTTCTCACCTCTACCTGCCCCCTCTTCTCTTCACCTGTTTAAGTTTTCATTATCCTTCCGCCTGTCCCCAACTTAGACTTCAGTTCCCAGGGGGAGACTTCTTTGAACTGCTTTCTTCAGTCACCTTCCCTTTCTTCACCTCCCCCCACCTGAATTCTGTATGCAATCAAAGCAGCATTTAAAAACAGTGGAGAGAGGAGTCTTCAGTGCATGCTGTTGAGACAAGGACTTCTATGTGGAGAAAATGAGATCAGATCCTTACCTCACACCACAGACACACACACACACACACACACACACACACACAATATCCAGGTAAATTGGAGATAAAAATATGAAAAATTTAAAAATTAGGCTGGTAGGATAAAATATAGAAGACTATCTTTGTGACCTTGAAAAGATTTCTTGACTAATATACAAAAAGGAAAAACCATTAAAGCAGACTTTTTTATCATCAAAATTCAGAACTTCTGTGTGAAAAAATACATAGAGACAAGATAAAGTAAATCCAAAGAAAATTTATAGATGAGGAAACCCAGTTGGGCAATATACATGTAAAGCGATGCCTAACCTCAGGGGCAATTCAGGAAATGCAAATGTGGGTAGAGATACCATGTCACATCCATCCGCTGTGGGGATATGTGGAAACCAAACCGAACTTCTCACTTGCTGTATTTGTATATGTTAGGACCAAACTAGAGCCAGGACAGGCTCTAAGGGGCAGGCTAGGCCTGAGGTTTAGTCTCTAGGAAAGCTGAGGCACTGGGAACTCCCACAGGCAGTGTAGCTCGACCAATCAGAAAAAAATCCCCATAGCCCCCCGCCTGCGCCAGACCTGAGCCAATCCAGATAGGGATGCGAGGTTTAAAAGTCCCGCACGCGTGTATGGTTTAGCCAATCAGCTATGCTGTTACAGAAGCAAAAAACCGTCTGTATAAAAGTAGATGTGATTCAGAGCTCGGGGCTCTCGTCAAGACTCCACTGCGCTGGATGAGACCTGAGCCCTAGCTGGAGCTAGCAATAAAACCCCTTTGTGCTTTTGCATTGCTGTGAGCGTCTTATTCTCTCAGTCTTAGGAAACCGGACCATGGGCATAACATATACACAGCCACTTTAGAATGCAAATTGTCAGCATTTATACAAATTTTTAAAATATACATTTTTGCATATATACCTGTAAATTATATATGATATGCATGCGTGGGTGCTAAGTTGCTTCAGTCGTGTCCAACTCTTTGCAACCCCATGGACTGTAGCCAGGCAAGAATACTGGAGTGGGTTGCCGTGCCCTGCACCAGGGGATCTTCCGGATCAGGGATCAAACCTGAGTCTCTTATGTCTCCTGTATTGGTAGGTTCTTTACCACTAGGGCCACCTGGGAAGTCTGTATATGATGTACAAGTCCCAAATACCCTTTCTAAATATATACTTTAGAGAAAGACACTTGCTTATAAGTAGAGTTGCTTAAGGATGTGCCTAGTGAAAAATCTGTCAGGGGGTACACTATAATGTTCACCAATTTGGAAAAGAAAATAGATACATTTTCATTTTAGAAACTTTGGAAACCAAAGAAAATCAAGGAGAATTGAGCTTTGTGAGATTCAAGGTGTATTTTCAATGTGGATATGTATGTTGGGTCTTCCCAAGTGGCATTAGTGGTAAACAGCCTGCCTGCCAATTTGGGAGACAAGAGATGCAGATTCGATGCCTGGGTCGGGAAGATTCCCTGGAGGAGGGCATGGCAACCCACTCCAGTATTCTTGCCTGGAGCATCCCATGGACAGAGGAGCCTGCTGGGCTACAGTTTATGGGGTTGGAACGAGTTTGGCACAACTGAAATGACTTAGCACTCACATGGATGTATTTGTGTGTGTGTGTGTATGTGTGTGTGTGTGTGTGTAAACTGATCATGACAACCAGTTGTATTTTATTTCTCTATATACCCTTGTGTGTGCCTTAGTCACTCAGTCATGTCTGATTCTTTGTGAACCACTGGACTTTAGCCCACCAGGCTCCTCTATCTGTGGAATTCTCCATGGCAAGAATACTGGAGTGGGTTGCCATTTCCTTCTCCAGGGGATCTTCCCGACCTAGGGATTGAACCCAGGTCTCCTGCATTGCAGGCAGACTCTTTACTGACTGAGCCACAGGGAAGACCTCATATACTCTTGTAACAGAGACTTTATCGTTCACCAAATATCCATGTGTTTCTTCACACTTTCCCATTCTCCTTTGCAGTAAGTGTGAGAGTCACATGAGTAGACTGGACAATGAAATTGTAAAAATTCACAGTGATTTGTAAAATTGATGGAGCCAGTGTGTCTCCTTTGTCTTTCTGTTTCTCTGCTGTGATACCTTGAGGACATGTTTTCTACATGGGGTGGCTGCAGGATAAAGGAGGACTGCCTGAGACAAACTGCACTTTGTAAGAGTGAGAATAGATTCTTTTAAGTAACTGGAGTTTCTGAATTCATTTCTTTCTGCAGCTTAGCCTTGTTGAACATTGACTAATATCTCTCTCTGAATAAATATACATTTCACAGCCCAGCCTGGCAGTTGATAATGACCTAAAAGAGCAGGATGGGTGGTGGGATGGGATGGAGGCACAAGAGGGAGGGAACATACACATATATATAGTGATGACCGATGTGTGATGTTGTATGGCGGAAACCAACACAACATTTTAAAGCAATTATCCTCCAATTAAAAATAATAATCATAAAAATTTTTTAAGGAAAAAATGTTCCAAAAATTGAGATAAATTGTCATTTATCACTCACTATAGTCCACCTTCCCTGGTATCTCAGATGATAAAGAATCCACCTGCAATGTGGGAGACCTGGATTTGATCCCTGGGTCGGGAAGATACCTTGGAGAAGGAAATGGCAACCCACTCCAGTATTCTTGTCTGGGAAACTCTATGGACAGAAGAGCCTGGCAGTCCATGGGGTCACAATGAGACACAACTGAAGCAACTAAACACACAGCGCACATAACCCACCTAGATTCTCCCTACATTCCTAAAAGTACTCAGGTTTATTCTGTAAATTTTCTGGCACAAAGACAGAAATATAGATCAATGGAACAAAATAGAAAACCCAGAGATAAATCTACACACTTATGGACACCTTATCTTTGACAAAGGAGGCAAGAATATACAATGGAGTAAAGACAATCTCTTTAACAAGTGGTGCTGGGAAAACTGGTCAACCACTTGTAAAAGAATGAAAGTAGATCACTTTCTAACACCACACACAAAAATAAACTCAAAATGGATTAAAGATCTAAATGTAAGACCAGAAACTATAAAACTCCTAGAGGAGAACATAGGCAAAACACTCTCCGACATAAATCACAGCAGGATCCTCTATGATCCACCCCCCAGAATTCTGGAAATAAAAGCAAAAATAAACAAATGGGATCTAATTAAAATGAAAAGCTTCTGCACAACAAAGTAAAATATAAGCAAGGTGAAAAGACAGCCTTCTGAATGGGAGAAAATAATAGCAAATGAAGCAACTGACAAACAACTAATCTCAAAAATATACAAGCAACTTATGCAACTCAATTCCAGAAAAATAAATGACCCAGTCAAAAAATGGGCCAAAGAACTAAATAGACATTTCTCCAAAGAAGACATACAGATGGCTAACAAACACATGAAAAGATGCTCAACATCACTCATTATTAGAGAAATGCAAATCAAAACCACGAGGTACTACTTCACACCAGTCAGAATGTCTGCGATCCAAAAGTCTGCAAGCAATAAATGCTGGAGAGGGTGTGGAGAAAAGGGAACCCTCCTACACTGTTGGTGGGAATGCAAACTAGTACAGCCACTATGGAGAACAGTGTGGAGATTCCTTAAAAAATTGCAAATAGAACTGCCTTATGACCCAGCAATCCCACTGCTGGGCATACACACCAAGGAAACCAGAATTGAAAGAGACACATGTACCCCAATGTTCATCGCAGCACTGTTTATAATAGCCAGGACATGGAAACAACCTAGATGTCCATCAGCAGATGCATGGATAAGAAAGCTGTGGTACATATACACAATGGAGTATTACTCAGACATTAAAAAGAATACATTTGAATCAGTTCTAATGAGGTGGATGAAACTGGAGCCAATTATACAGAGTGAAGTAAGCCAGAAAGAAAAACACCAATACAGTCTACTAACACATATATATGGAATTTAGAAAGATGGCAATCATGACCCTGTATGCAAGACAGCAAAAGAGACACAGATGTGTAGAGCGGACTTTTGGACTCAGAGGGAGAGGGAGAGGATGGGATGATTTGGGAGAATGGCATTGAAACATGTATACTATCATGTAAGAAACGAATCACCAGTCTGTGTCCGATGCAGGATACAGGATGCTTGGGGCTGGTGCATGGGGATGACCCAGAGAGATGTTATGGGGAGGGAGGTGGGAGGAGGGTTCATGTTTGGGAACGCATGTACACCCGTGGTGGATTCATGTCAATGTATGGCAAAACCAATACAGTATTGTAAAATAAACTAAAAATAAAAATTAAAAAAAATTAAAAAAATAAAACATATTGCTTATTATCTCCCAAGAGTGTGTTATAAGTAACAAAAGAGTTACTCTTTCTAGCCCACTCTTTTTTCATCCTTTTGTCTCAGATTAAATACTACCTTGAAAAGAAAAATGGTTTCATATTTGAACTCTTTAAGTTCTTTCTCAGTGCTCAAATCCAGGGATCCAGAATCTCCAGGATCTAATTAATGTCTGATGATCTGAAGTGGAGATGATATAATAATAATAATAGAAATAAAGTGCACAGTAAGTGTAGTGTGCTTGAATAATCTAGAAAGCCATCCTCCACCCCTTGGTTCATGGAGAAATTGTCTTCTGCAAAACTGGTCCCTGGTACCAGAAAGGCTGGGGACTGCTGCCCTAACCCAGAACACTACAGACTTTTGGACTGGGCTTTATCTGATAGCTCAGTTGGTAAAGAATCTGCCTGCCATGCAGGAGACCCCCGGTTCAATTCCTGGGTCAGGAAGATCCACTGAAGAGGAATAGGCTACCCACTCCAGTATTCTTGAGCTTCCTTCATGGTTCAGCTGGTAAAGAAGCTGCCTGCAATGTGGGAGACCTGGATTGGATCCCTGGAATGGGAAGATCCCCTGGAGAAGGGAAAGGCTACTCACTCCAATACTCTGGTCTAGAGAATTTCATAGACTGTATATGTGTAGTCCATGGGGTCGCAGGAGTCAACATGCCTGAGCGACTTTCATTTTCACTTTATCTGCATATGGCCGAGGGTCTTTGAACTTTTAGTACAAAGAAGAGATAAGGGCAACAGACTGAGACATTTCACATGAAAGGATGAAAATGGAATTCATCATAATGTACTTCTCTTAATGACCCTATAACATGATAAAACGATTCAACCTATCCAATCAATTAAAATATTAGCTTTTTCTGTTTTGATACTAAATATACATTCCCAATATAGTAAATCTGTCTTTAGAAGAATTGTTTTCCTTAATTTCTCTTTCTGTTTTTTAAAAAATATTTGAAAGTGATTTTTTAGATTTGAGTAAAAATTAGCATTTACCAAGAGTAAAATTACAGTAACTACAAAAACCATCACACACAGAATTGCAACTGAAGAGAAAACCATATTCCTAGTATATTTTTGAGAAAAACTTACTGACTTACAACCCTTTTACAAAGAGAGAAGTTTGGGGTGTGTTCATTGTTGAATCAGAGGTGCCTCTGTTGAGGCCTCACTGAAGAGCTGGACTTTGAGAGGTCCCCTACTGTGGGGCCTACTTGAATACAATGGCAGTTCTCTGCCTTTGTCCCCTGGGGTCTGACTTCAGCATTACTCACTCAGTCCCTCTTCCTTTTCTATAACCCAGTGCCATTCTGTTCAAAGTTTTTCTCTTTGCTCAGCTAAGCCCCTTGCTGCTGTTTGTAAATGTCACTGCTACAAGAAGATCATCTTAAGGTGTTTTCTGAAAGAATTTTTTTTTTAAAAAGAGTTTACTGACTAAAGGCACTCTGAAGGGTAGTTTGGGTAGGGGGCTATTGTTTTTTAACCTCTCAGGAGACCATTTGAAGACAGAGCAGGTCCCAGGAAACTGACTAGACTTGTTGGATGGATAAACCTGGAGCGGAAGAACCGCTCCTCCACTGATGGAGGCTCCTGCACTGTCTAATGCAGGCAGCTGGCTTTAAGAAACCTTTCTGTCATGGACTTTTCAGCATCAAAATTGGGAAATTATTTAAGCAGCAGTAACCATTTAGGCTAGTGAAGTAATCGTCTGTAATCTAACCAATAATTTGAATCTCAAGGCTGTGAAAACATATTTTTGTGACAGTTTGGGCAGCTTGAGATTGTTTAGTCAGAGTTGATGATATAGATGACTTTTGACTGCTTTCTTCTTTATTCACAGAAAAGTATATGGAATGATTTTGTAGTTACTTGTTTATTGTATATTCAAAGGGAGTACACTTTGAATAAGTGTTGCATGGTGAAATAAAGTGGGAAAGTGTTGCGTGCTGAATGTCAGTCCCTTCCTAGTGACTTTAAATGCATATTGGTATAAGTCAGCATTTACAGATGCATTTGATCGCAGAGTAAGGTAGGAAGAATACAAACAGAAGTTTTTATTAAAATAAACATAGCAAAAACTATTACCAGTCAGTAGGACATCTTAGAGAGAACTTGCAATTTGATGAAAGGGAGGTTCTAACCATGTTTCTGAAACAGGAGGTAATATTATCAGAGAAGTATTTCAGTATTAGTTTGTAGACAGATTAGAAATATTAGTCAGTCTGTTGGGATTGGCCAATATTGCCAATTCCATTAAGTATCTCTTCGGGTGGAATCTAGATGTGAGTAATTAAAAAAAAAAATACATTTGTTTGACTGCCCTGGGTCTTAGTTGCTGCCTGCAGGATCTTTAGTTGTGGCATAAGGTTGGGCCTGAGCAGCAGCAGCATTTTAAACACCCTCCAGATGATTCTACTGTGCACCAGAGGTCGAGAATCTGTGAAACGAGAATTTACGTGTCATGTACTGACAGTAAAACTACAGATGTTTACACAATATTGGCACCAGCTTGAAGCCCAGCGATCTGACTAATATTTGTAAACCTGGACTCTCTGTGTCGAGATTTTAGTTTGCAGTTTAGCAGAAGTATTCTATTACATGTGACTAATAACCCTCCCACGATCTGTCACCTGGGCAGCGAACCATTTTTGAATTTGGGATTGTGTGGGAGGTAAATAGGGTCGCCTTGCTTTAGTACAGTCAGTACTTATAAGATGTTGGAATGTCATCAGGCACCGGATTGCAGAACTGTCAGATTTGTGTCAAAAGGCATTACCTCCTGGCATGCAGACTGGAGAGCAGCCAAACATTTGCTCCAGAGCTTTAGGGACCCTGGAAGCCTTCAAGGTCTGGGGATGACCTTCCTCTTGGGGCCTAAGGAACCCCTCAGGGGTGACTGAGATATTTCAGGTTTGGAGGAACACAGAGTTGAGCTCTCAGGAATTTGGGTAAGTGGGAAGTGCAGAAGCATCTGAATTCTATGGAATTATTTTCATTGTAGCCTGAAAATGGACTCAGCAACAAGCTGATAAAACTGACTAGGTTTCATTTCTTTTCCTTCATCTTTTCCTGAAAGTTTTTTGATGTTATTAAAATTGTGGAAGACTTTTATTTTACAAATGAGAACTTGCAATTCAAGAGTCTGGAAGAGGTTCATTTATGAATCAATGAAAGGACTGTTCACCTGCCCTGAAATACAGTGGGATCTGCCCTTCTGCACCCAGAAGCTCCAGTCCATCTTGCACAGTCTCCTTAATGAATGCTCTGCCCCACCCTTTAGAGGGTGATCTATCAGGACTTCCCTGGTGGTCCAGTGGTTGAGACTTCGCCTTCCTATACAGGGGTATGGGTTTGATCCCTGGTCAGGGAGCTAAGATCTCACATGCCTCATGGCCAAAGCAAAACATAAAACAGAAGCAATACTGAAACAAATTCAATAAAGATTTTTTGAAAATTGTCCACCTTTAAAAAAAAAAGTTTAAATGTCAAACCTCAGCCATTCAAGAGCCTGGGATGTTGCCACCTGTTCTCTGAAGATCATATGTTGTTTGTTTCTTCCTCTTGTGTATTTCCTTCGGTGTGAATTAGTTCTCTCTCTGCTTTTGAGGATGTGGTAATTAACAAGAGACTGGACCCTGTTCTCAAGGAGCTTATTATCTAGTTTAGGAGATAGGAAATAAGCTTGACTAATAAATAAATGAGGATTTGGGGGAATGATGGATGCTGTGGAGAGTATGAAATAGAGAACATGAGACGATCACTCTGGGAGGTGGCATGTGAGGTGAGACTCAGATAAAGAGAAGGGGTCCTTTTAGTGAACAGCCACAGCACCCCAGGGAAAGAGAGGACCTGGAGGCAGGAACAGGCTTTGACATGTTTGAGGATCAAAAAGAAGCCCAGAGTGGCCTGAACACAGGAAGTAGGGGCAGAGCTCAGGAGGCAGCAGGGGCTGAGTTATGCAGGGCTTTGCTGGCAGAAGGAGACTGAGCGGTTTCCTAGTTCAGTGGGAAGCCTTCAAAGCCAGTAGGTCGGTTGCCTGCACTTGATTTGATTTGAGCCTCCAATTACCCAAATTTTATTTTAAGCAGAATGAATCCATTTTTTCTTGAGATCAGACATCTGAATTTTCTTTTAGCTCCATATTAATCTCAGGAGGATTAGTACTGTTTTCTCAAAGGAAGATGTGTGAGAAACATGTGGTTGGATTCTTGCCCTTTACCTCTGGGAATGATTGAGTTTGTGGTCTGCAGGAATCATTACTTCAATTGCATCTGATTTACTGAGAGCTGGATATTTGAAAACCTTTATTTGATAAAATTGTGTTCCCTATGTACTGCAAATAAATATGGAAGGAAATACTGGTGTGGGACCTTCTTCGGGTTTTAGATGCTATTTGCTCTTAATTTGATGATCTGCTTTGACTTTTTCAAAACACCTGGGGATCACCCCATGCCTTCTGGCCAAAAAAAAAAAAAAAAAAAACGAAGTGAAAGCATAGATTAGATTCCTATCACTTTTACTAAAAATCAGACAGGACTGTTACAAAGTCACTGTAGAATGCACACATAATAACCTTTACACAATTATTTATATGAGATGATCAGTCTTAACTAAATGATCAGATACTTATTTGTTCGGTTTTAAAGCATAAATGCTGGTGGATTTTTTTCTGGATGTTTCCTTTGTCAACACACAGAACTGGTTAGGCTCACATTGAAGCAGATGCATGCCTTTAAATCTTGAAGCAGTATAAACTGTGTGAAGTGACTGATAAATGAACAGACCTTACAACTGCAAAGTTATTGCACATGGCAGCTTATTGGCATATAAATTAAACTGCTGCAAGGTAGGAGAATGGAAGAAAAAACGAGGTTGCTGTGTGAGATCAAATTAATTCTGGAATCATTTGGACATTTTATTTCTCTGGAAACAGTTTGCTTGGAGATCTCCAGCTGTGTCTGGCATCAGTTCACATTCACATTGAAGGAAAACGTGCTTTAAGACTTGACGTTATCCAGCACACAGGGGTTTCAGTCTGTCATGCACAGAGATAGATGCATGCTTTGCGGAAATCACTTCTGGTAACAAGCAGCAAGCCTGAAAGGGGCAGAGGGAAGAGTGGGAACCCAGACTTGCCCTAGGCAAACTGGGCAGCAAAAATTCCCCTCGTCACAGCTCAAGAAAGAGTAAGTCGGGGTTGCTTTGGGGAGAGGATAACCGAGGAGAAAGAACGTTATTGTTGTCACAAAGTCATGTCTGATTCTTGGTGACACCATGGACTGCAGCACGCCAGGCTCCCCTGTCCTCCACCGTCACCCGGAATTTGCTCAGATTCATATACATTGAGTCAGTGATGCTGTCCGATTGCCTCATCCTCTGTCACCCCCTTTTCCTCCTGCCCTCAATCTTTTCCAGCATCAGGGCCTTTTCTAAGGAGTTAGTTCTTCGTATCAGGTCACCGGAGTATTGGAGCTTCAGCATCAGTCCTTCCAGTGAATATTCAGGGTTGATTTCCTGTAGGATTGACGGGTTTGAGGGGAGGTTAAAACCAGGCAGTCCTGGGGTTTCTAGCAGTGAGCCTGCGCAGCCACACGATTCCACAAGGGGGCGCACAGCATCATTCCTGCTGATCCTCTGAATCTCTGCTCAGATGTCTCTCTTCGAGCTACCTTTCCTGACCATCTTACCAAAACCCTCTCCTTTCATTATTTTCTCTCACTGACCCTAGTTTGTTTTCCTTCACGACCTTTCAAAATCATTTGTCTTTTTATCTGTGCTTGTGTGTATATGGTCTCTCTCCTTCTCTAAATTAAACACAATTTACAGGAGGGCCGAATCCTGGTTTTTGTCAGTATATCCCCAGCAGTGCACTCAGCACTTAAGTCTTCCTGGCAGACAGTAGGTGGGGAAGACATTTGTTGAATGAATCTATAGAGACTGGAGGAAAACCATCCAGAAATGGCTGTGGACTCGGCTGTAGCTCCTGTCTGATAGAGAGATGAACATTCCATACTCAAGCAGGCTTAAACCTGTGGGAGGTCAGGTTGGAGAGGATGCCTGCCACGACCTCATCAATCGTCCTAATATTCTATGACTGAGACTGAGGAAATCTTAGCTTTCCTTTTAGTGTTGAGAGAACAGGATCCCCTGTAAAAGGAGCTGTCCAACCTGCCTGGCACATACGGAGCAGAGCCAGGGTCTGAACGGTAAGACCAGGTGCTGTGTTTCCTTCCATCTTATCTTCTGACCCTGCCCTCCATGTACTGGGCTCTCCCAACAGCTGCAAGCTATTATATTCCCTGCACTAAGTACCAGGGACCCGTCCCTAAGTTCTGGAAAGCTTCAGCCTCCATAACTAATTTGCCGACATTGCACCCCACCGGGAGCTGCTGTATCACACACCCTTTGCCCTGGAAGGTTTCCAGCTCTGATTACTTCTTCTTGCAGTGAGACAGTATAACCCAGGGAGAGTCCCAGAGAGGGAATGCCTGTGTCTAAGAGTATTTTCAGCTTCCCCTAAGACAGAGAGGTAGGCTTATATAACCTCAGAACAGTCATGATTTTAAAAATTAACTTCAGAACAGATTCAAGTTTATATAGCCAAAGTGTTTCCACAGTAAACTGCCCTACCCAGGACTCTAGGCAGGGGAGAATGCTCCCATGTATCAAGCACCTACCATGGGTCAGACATGCTACGTATTAATAGATTGTCCCGTATACGTTGAACCAGGGTAAGTGTAGGATCCAGCCAAAGCTCTGAGTGACGCTCTCATTTAGAACCACATTTATAAAGTTGCCCTAGTACTAGTCTTGTGACTGAGGGTTAGGGTGGGACCACTTGGCAGCCTGGTAGTTCTCCAAACACTGAACATAAGCTGGCTTGTTTCCCTGCCCCCAGAAGGCAGTGATCTCCCTTACTGTTGGCAGTCTTCCAGTGTTGGAGGACTAATGTGCAAAATTTAGTACAACATGCAGGACTTCCCTCATGGTCCAGTGGTCAAGAACTCACCTGCCAGTGCAGGGGACATGGGTTCAGTCCCTGGTCTGGGAAGATGCCACGTGCCACAAAGCAACTACTGAAGCCTGCATGCCTTAGACCCCGTGCCCTGCAACAAGAGAAGCCGCAGCAATGAGAAACCTCTGCTCCACACTAGAGAGAAACCCCTGCTTGCCCCAACCAGAGAAAAGCCTGCATGCAGCAACAAAGACCCATCACAGCCAATAATTAATAAATAAAATTGAAAAACAATAAAATTTTATAGAGATATATACAGAATAACGAAATAATGAAAATTGTTCAGAAATTAAAACGTAGCAATTTATTATAGGAATCAAGAGAAAAAGAAAATTTGGTAGGAAAAAAAATAGATATATCCCATATGGTTTTGTAGTTTCATGAACTGACTAGAATGGATCAAAAATTTGACTTGGAACTTGCTAACAGCTAACACAAAGTTGGAAACACAGTTATACAATTAGGAGTTTCTCTGTGACAAGAAGGCAAACTGATCATATAGTGAGTCCCAAAGATTCTCATGAAGACTGCTATTGTTCTTTTATATTCCACTGACAAATGCAATAATGAATTTCTTAGAGGTATTTCTGAAACAGTCATCAATTAAGGCTAAGAGGATGACAGCTAAAATGCAATTCAGCAAGATCTGTAAGGCCTCAGCCAATGTACAAAATGCACAAAACTATGAGTGTTTGGGCGCTGATCAGAGCCTTATTTAAGATACTTGGGAGTTTCATCAGTTCAGTTCAGTTCAGTCGCTCAGTCGTATCCGACTGTTTGCTACCCCATGAATCGCAGCACACCAGGCCTCCCTGTCCATCACCAACTCCCGGAGTTCACGCAGACTCACGTCCATTGAGTCAGTGATGCCATCCAGCCATCTCATCCTCTGTTGTCCCCTTCTCCTCCTGCCCCCTATCCCTCCCAGCATCAGAGTCTTTTCCAATGAGTCAACTCTTCGCATGAGGTGGCCAAACTATTGGAGTTTCAGCTTTAGCAATAGTCCTTCCAAAGAAATCCCAGGACTGACCTTCAGAATGGACTGGCTGGATCTCCTTGCAGTCCAAGGGACTCTCAAGAGTCTTCTCCAACACCACAGTTCAAAAGCATCAATTCTTCGGCGCTCAGCCTTCTTCACAGTCCAACTCTCACATCCATACATGACCACAGGAAAAACCATAGCCTTGAGATGGACCTTCATTGGCAAAGTAATGTCTCTGCTTTTGAATATGCTATCTAGGTTGGTCATAACTTGCCTTCCAAGGAGTAAGCGTCTTTTAATTTCATGGCTGCAATCACCATCTGCAGTGATTTTGGAGCCCCCCAAAATAAAGTCTGACACTGTTTCCACTGTTTCCCCATCTATTTCCCATGAAGTGATGGGACCAGATGCCATGATCTTCGTTTTCTGAATGTTGAGTTTTAAGCCAACTTTTTCACTCTCCACTTTCACTTTCATCAAGAGGCTCTGTAGTTCCTCTTCACTTTCTGCCATAAGAGTGGTGTCATATGCATATCTGAGGTTATTGATGTTTCTCCCGGCAATCTTGATTCCAGCTTGTGCTTCTTCCAGCCCTGCGTTTCTCATGATGTACTCTGCATATAAGTTAAATAAGCAGGGTGACAATATACAGCCTGGACGTACTCCTTTTCCTATTTGGAACCAGTCTGTTGTCCATGTCCAGTTCTAACTGTTGCTTCCTGACCTGCATACAGGTTTCTCAAGAGGCAGGTCAGGTGGTCTGGTATTCCCATCTCTTTCAGAATTTTCCACAGTTTATTGTGATCCACACAGTCAAAGGCTTTGGCATAGTCAATAATGCAGAAATAGATGTTTTTCTGGAACTCTCTTGCTTTTTCCATGATCCAGCGGATGTTGGCAATTTGATCTCTGGTTCCTCTGCCTTTTCTAAAACCAGCTTGAACATCAGGAAGTTCACGGTTCACGTATTGCTGAAGCCTGGCTTGGGGAATTTTGAGTATTACTTTACTAGCATGTGAGATGAGTGCAATTGTGTGGTAGTTTGAGCAGTCTTTGGTATTGCCTTTCTTTGGGATTGGAATGAAAACTGATCTTTTCCAGTCCTGTGGCCACTGCTGAGTTTTCCAAATTTGCTGGCATATTGAGTGCAGCACTTTCACAGCATCATCTTTCAGGATTTGAAATAGCTCAACTGGAATGCCATCACCTCCACTAGCTTTGTTCATAGTGATGCTTTCTAAGGCCCACTTGACTTTACATTCCAGGATGTCTGGCTCTAGATGAGTGATCACGCCATCGTGATTATCTGGGTCGTGAAGTTCTTTTTTGTACAGTTCTTCTGTGTATTCTTGCCATCTCTACTAATATCTTCTGCTTCTGTTAGGTCCAGACCATTTCTGTCCTTTATTGAGCCCATCTTTGCATGAAATGTTCCCTTGGTATCTCTAATTTTCTTGAAGAGATCTCTAGTCTTTCCCATTCTGTTGTTTTCCTCTATTTCTTTGCGCTGATCACTGAAGAAGGCTTTCTTATCTCTTCTTGCTATTCTTTGGAACTCTGCATTCAGATGCTTATATCTTTCCTTTTCTCCTTTGCTTTTCACCTCTCTTCTTTTCACAGCTATTTGTAAGGCCTCCCCAGACTGCCATTTTGCTTTTTTGCATTTCTTTTCCATGGGGATGGTCTTGATCCCTGTCTCCTGTACAATGTCACGAACCTCAGTCCATAGTTCAGCAGGCACTCTGTCTATCAGATCTAGGCCCTTAAATCTATTTCTCACTTCCACTGTATAATCATAAGGGATTTGATTTAGGTCATACCTGAGTGGTCTAGAGGTTTTCCCTACTTTCTTCAATTTGAGTCTGAATTTGGCAATAAGGAGTTCATGATCTGAGCCACACTCAGCTCCCGGTCTTGTTTTTGTTGACTGTATAGAGCTTCTCCATCTTTGGCTGCAAAGAATATAATCAGTCTGATTTTGGTGTTGACCATCTGGTGATGTCCATGTGTAGAGTCTTCTCTTGTGTTGTTGGAAGATAGTGTTTGCTATGACCAGTGCATTTTCTTGGCAAAACTCTATGAGTCTTTGCCCTGCTTCATTCCGTATTCCAAGGCCAAATTTGCCTGTTACTCCAGGTGTTTCTTGACTTCCTACTTTTGCATTCCAGTCCCCTACAATGAAAAGGACATCTTTTTTGGGTGTTAGTTCTAAAAGGTCTTGTAGGTCTTCATAGAACCGTTCAACTTTAGTGTCTTCAGCGTTACTGGTTGGGGCATAGACTTGGATAACTGTGATATTGAGTGGTTTGCCTTGGAAACAAACAGGGATCATTCTGTCGTTTTTGAGATTGCCTCCAAGTACTGCATTTCAGACTCTTTTGTTGACCATGATGGCTACTCCATTTCTTCTGAGGGATTCCTGCCCACAGTAGTAGATATAATGGTCATCTGAGTTAAATTCACCCATTCCAGTCCATTTTAGTTCACTGATTCCTCGAATGTCGACGTTCACTCTTGCCATCTCTTGTTTGACCACTTCTAATTTGCCTTGATTCATGGACCTGACATTCCAGGTTCCTATGCAATATTGCTCTTTACAGCATTGGACCTTACTTCTATCACCAGTCACATCCACAGCTGGGTATTGTTTTTGCTTTGGCTCCATCCCTTCATTCTTTCTGGAGTTATTTCTCTACTGATCTCCAGTAGTGTGTTGGGCACCTACTGACCTGGGGAGTTCCTCTTTCAGTATCCTATCATTTTGCCTTTTCATACTGTTCATGGGGTTCTCAAGGCAAGAATACTGAAGTGGTTTGGCATTCCTTTCTCCAGTGGACCACATTCTGTCAGACCTCTCCACCATGACCCGCCCGTCTTGGGTTGCCCCACGGGCATGGCTTGGTTTCATTGAGTTAAACAAGGCTGTGGTCCTAGTGTGATTAGATTGACTAGTTTTCTGTGAGTATGGTTTCAGTGTGTCTGCCCATGATGGCCTCTTGCAACACCTACCATCTTACTTGGGTTTCTCTTACCTTGGGCGTGGGGTATCTTTTCACAGCTGCTCTAGCAAAGCAAGCCGCTGCTCCTTACCTTGGACGAAGGCTATCTCCTCACTGCTGCCCTTCCTGACCTTCAACGTGGGATAGCTCCTCTAGGCCCTCCTGCGCCCTCGCAGCCACCGCTCCTTGGACGTGGGGTGGCTCCTCCTGGCTGCCGCCCCTGACCTCAGGCGCAGGGTGGCTCTTCCTGGCCACCCTTGACCTCAGACATGGGGTAGCTCCTCGCGGCCGCCGCCCCTGGCATTGCACGCGGAGTAGCTCCTCTCCGCCGCCGCCCCTGGCCTTGGACGCTGGGTAGCTCCTCCTGGCTGGCACCCCTGACCTCGGACGCGGGGTAGCTCCTCTCAGCCGTTCCTGTGCCATCACAGCCTGGCACTCTCGGCCACTGCCCCTGACCTCGGACGTGGGGTAACTCCTCTTGGCTGCCGCCCTTCCAGCATGGGGTCCTCCCGGCTTCTGCCCCTGACCTTGGACATGGGGTAGCTCCTCTTGGCCGCGGTTAGTGTCCCGGCTCGCAGCCGCCCACGCTTAGTGTTTCATACTTTAAGGCAGCTTCATACTTTAAGGCAATTTCATAAAGTAAGGCAGCATAAGTGATCTCAGAAACCCTTCTCACTCCTGTAATTCATCGTCAGCTTTCGGGAAATGTCTGAAAAACTCAAGTGAGCATTTTCAACTAGATTCTGTTAATATTGTTACTCCCCAACTGGGAGGCCAGAGCTAGGCATGGCTATGACATGTAACAGATACCCTGTTTTTAAGTGAAGGTCATTCAGTCGTGTCCAACTCTTTGTGACCCCATGGACTGTAGCCCACCAGGCTCCTCTGTCCTTGGGGATTCTCCAGGGAAAAGAATACTGGAGTGAGTTGCCATTTCCTTCTCCAGAGGATCTTCCTGACACAGGGCTCGAATCCATGTCTCCTGCACTGCAGGTAGATTCTTTACTGTCTGAGCCACCAGAGAAGCTCTGAAAACCTAGTGGGGTTCTGTTTTCAAGGAAGTTATATGCTTATTTTTTCATAAAGAGAGATGTCCCAACAGAAATACATTCTTATTTCTGAAACCCTATGAAGATAAGGCCAACTCTCATCTAATTCTCCTTGGCTTTAGTAATGAGATATGGGAGTTGGAGGGAAATGAACGATTAGAAAAGAGACCTGGCTTTAGCTTTGTCTTGATGGAAATCAAATCAGTTTAATTCTACAGAGACAGACCTATAAATTTCAAAAGGCTAATACACAATTTACCACTTATATACAAATTTGAAAACTCACAAAATAAAGTTATATATTATTGATGGATACACATAAATGGAACACAAGTAGAAAAACATGTCCTGGGTGTATATACATCAAATTCACTTTAGTGCTTGCCTCTGGAGAAGCTAGGAGACAGTGGGACTGTGGAGTGGAATTAAGAAGCTTCCACTTGATATGGGTAAAGTCTTAAGGTATTTAAAGTCCCAAGGCAATTAGTAGCAAAACTATACATGGTTATTAATTTGTGTGGTGTGCCAATGCCAAGGTATTTTATTATTGTCAATTTCTGTATTTTTTAAAACTATTCACATGATTAAAATATTAAATAATGCTGTCAAGAGCTGAGCTGAGCTGGAGAGAGCTGAGCTACCAGGTGTCAGAATAACTGATTAAGGTAAGAAGCCAAAAATGAAAGTAACAGTCAAGGCTTTAGTCACTTAACTGCAGTAGTGTTAGCAAGGGGCTAACCCAGAGGAAGTGCTGGCTTCCGCACAGTGGCATTTTCTCCCATGGAGAAACTGTTTCAGATAATAAAAGGAGAGGGAACACTTCCCAAGATAATAAAAGAAGAAGGAACACTTTGATACCAAAACCTGACTAAGATATTATAAGTATGTATAAAAACAACTTTCATGAATGTATATCCAAAAATTTCCTAACAAAATATTAACAAATCAGATAGGTAAAAGTAATAATGCTTTGTGGCCAACTGGTATTTATCTCAAAAATTCAAGATTGGGTTAATATGTTTTAAAAATATAAAATACTATAATTCACCACACTACTAGGATAAAGGAGAAAATTGATATATCTTCCCAAATGATGTAGAAAAAAAATCTGACAAAATTCAATACCTATGTATAATAAAAAGTCTCAGAAGAAAAATAGAAGAGCCCTTTCTCAGTATGATAAAAATGCATCTATCTAACACCATACTTAATAGTGAAATACATGCTTTTGCTTAAGATCAGAAACAGCACATAGATATTTGTTCAAGCTAATACCATTCAACCTCATACTGCAAGTCTTGGCTAGTTGTGGTGAGGCAAGATAAAGAAAGGAAAAGGGTACAAACTAAAAAGGAAGCAGCAATATATTTTAATTCATCAACAACACATTTACAATAGACAATCTGAAGAAATGTACAAAACTATAATGAATAAGTGAATCTGACAAAATTGTAGGACACGAAGTCAACATACAAAAATCAAGTTTCTTATAGATAGTAGGAAACAATTTCAAAAAATGAAAAAAGTTTAATTATACTTACTGTAGCATCTAAAAGCACTAACTGTCTAGACAGATGCAAGATATCTAACTGAAAAGCCATAAAATATTAGTAAAAATAAAGATAACCTAATAAATGGAGGAACATATAATGTTCAGGAATTAAATAATGTTGACTTTCTTCCATTTGTTCTGTAGAAACATTGCAATTATAAGCAAAACTCCAACAGGCTTTTCTTGTCGAAATTAACAAGTTGATTCTAAATTTTATATAGATAACCAAAGGATCTAGACTAACCAAACCAATATATAGGAAGAGCAGAGCTGGAGGGGTTATACTGTCAGATTTTAAGAGTTACTTTAAGGCTCTGTACACAATACAGTGACACAATGCAGCGTTAATTGGTGTAAGGATAGGTAAATAGATCAATCAGAGAAAATGAAGTAGCCAGAGATCGATCCTCTCATAGAAGGTCAGTTGATTGTTTTACAAAGACGTCAAGGTAATTCAACATGGAAAGTTAAGTCTTTTCAACAAATGGTGCCAAAACAACTGGATAAATATATTGGGGGAAATGGGGAGAAGGACCAGGAAAAGCCACACAAATCACTGAAAATGGAAGAAAAAGTGGATACTTTGGAATTCATTAGAGTTAAAAAGTTTTGCTCATCAAAAGACATCTTTGAGAAGCCTTGGGTTTCAGGGAGGGGAACGTGGCTGGCTGCACTGGAGGAGGTTGCCATGGCTCCTCAAGCATTGCCTTCACTTATAATATGTTATTATACTAGCTCACACTAGTAGAAAGGAAAAGCATAAAGGAAGGTTACTAATCCAAGATGATGCCAAGAAATTGTCATGAAACACATGAACACCTCAATAGCTGTGTTGTGAAGGTTGAGATGGGGTTAAAGGGAATATAGGAATCTTATCAGTTGGCCTGGTGACTGCACCGGTGAAGAGCCACTGTTCAGACATTCTTCAGGAATATGGTATGGATGAACCTGTTTGCAGGGCGGGAGTAGAGACGCAGACATACCGAGTGGACTTGCGGACACAGTGAGGGAAGGGGAGGGTGGGACGAGTTGAGAGAGTAGCATCGGCATGTAGGCACCACCATGCGTCAAGGCAGCAGCTAGCGGGAAGCCGCCGTGCAGTACAGGGAGCTGAGCGTGTTGCTCTGTGATGACCTAGAGGGGTGGGATGGGGCTGAGGGGAGAGGACAAGAGGGAGGCGATACACGTATACCTGTAGCTGATTCACACTGTACAGCAGAAACTAACAAAACACTGTAAAGCAATTATACTCCAATTAAAAATATATTACAAAAAAAAAGAATCAGAAAGAAAAATCCTCCATGCCTGCCAGTGGATGTACAGGGAGACCTGATCTATTGTGTAGAGACCTTGGTCCTACATCCGTATCTGCCCTGTTGCACCCATTGGCTTTTTTTTGTTGTTGTTGTTCCTCTTTCTAATTACTGGCAAGCCAGTGACAGTAGTTTGCATATAGTCTTACTTTCTCATCAGTTTGAGTTAAACAAACAAAAAACCCCACTGGCCCTTCTGACCTAACTGCCTTAGTATGACACCACAAACAAATTATATAGTTTCATTCCATTCCCACAGAATAGTGTCTTTTTCTCCTCAACCCTTCATATATTTAGGTCATAGCGGGAAGAGTCAGGAGGTTGGATGACAACTAGAGGTCTGTGTGCACATCCCCTTTGTGCTTCTGGGGGTGGGGGGAGGTCTTCCTCTCCTGAGCCAAAGTGGAACTGTAACCATGTAGCTTCTAAAATGACAGAATGTGAAAATTTCTTGAAAATTCAAAAGGCTTTCCCAGTACTTGGGCAATTTCTCTATTTTATATAAAATATATTTTATAGTTCTAATTTAGTCCATATTTTATTTCAAAAAGCAAACAGTTAACCTTTTCCCTTGATTTGAGTTCCTATAAATCAAAGTGGAGGTGCTCACACCCCTGCTAATACCGCCAGACTTCCCTGGTGGTCCAGTAGTCAAGACTCTGCACTTCCAATGGAGGGGGCACAGATTCTCTCCATGGTCAGGGAATTAAGATCTTGCATACCTAGCACAGCAAAAAAGTGAAAACAAAGTCGGAGGGGTGCTTATTAAGTTAAGGAAAAAAACCAGTTAATTCTGGTGCACATACCCCCACCGTGGGACCGGGGGGGTTGGCGATGGTATGTCCATGGTGTAAGAGATTGAACTGTGTCCTCCAAAAAAGACAAAAGCTAAGCTCAAAACAGGGAAGACATGTGCCTAAGACAAATTTTAAAAGTCATAAGCAACAGGCATACTGTACATAAGAGAAAGGGCCTTGCCTTTATTTATTTTTTTTCTTCTCACAAATTTTGTCAAAGGCTAAAAACCCTCTCATGCCAACTCAAAGCTGGCTTCTGCATCAAGCATGTGATAGTCATTCAGTCTCACAGCAGAATACACACTCAGTGATTCCATTTCTGTGAAGTTAAACAACAGCCCAAACTGACCTGTGGTCATGAAATTTTCTTGAAGATGAGAATCCACAGAACTTATGACCTGTCTAGACACCGCTCTGGGGAAGGCAATGGCAACCCACTCCAGTGTTCTTGCCTGGAGAATCCCAGGGATGGGGGAGCCTGGTGGGTTGCCATCTGTGGGGTTGCACAGAGTCGGACACGACTGAAGCGACTTAGCAGCAGCAGCAGACACCACTGATGGGCAGGAGGCCCACCTGACAGCCTCTGAAGCCTTTGCAGCTGTGTGCCCTTGCCCCACTCCCACCCCACCACCATAGGCAAGAGGGTGCAGCCGGAGCAGCCAGTGAGTCAGCATCAGGCAGGAAAGGTTAAAAATATATCCAGTGAACAGTGCTCCTCAGCTTCCCAGACAAATGAGCACACACGTGAGAAAATAGATGCAGACGAAAGGTCTGTTTGAGGTCTTGCATAAATTAAGGGATTTTGGTGTGACAAAACTCTTGGAGTGAGAAAACGTCTTTACAGGAAGCAGCAGGAAACAGACCTAGGGTCTGCTCCTCTCCTTTCAGCGTCTCTTCTTCTTCTGAAAAACTTTTTGGCCTTGCCACATGGTATATGGGATCTTAGATCCCTGAGCAGGGATTGAATCCACACCCCCTGCATTGGAAGTGTGGGGTCGTAACCACTGGACCACAAGGAAGTCAATCCCTCAGCACCTCTTCTTGCATCAGTACCAAACACTGTCCAACTTGGGTATCGGCTGTCTCCTAGCATCTTGGAGGCTGCCTCACTGGGCTCCCCTGCCCTGACCAGTAGGCTATGTCCTGAAGAGTTTCTTTCCTTCTTCTTGTTGCTGTTTAGTCACTTAGTCATGTCCAACTCTTATTCAGCTCCATGGACTGTAGCCCACCAGGCTTCCTCTGTCCATGGTATTTCCCAGGCAAGAATACTAGAGTGGGTTGCCATTTCCTTCTCCAGGGAATCTTCCCAACCCAGGGATAAAACCTGTGTCTCCTGCATTGACAGGTAGATTCCCTAACACTGAGCCACCAGGGAAGCCCTCTTTCCTTCTGAAAGTGAAAGTTGCTCAGTCATGTCCAACTCTTTGGGACCCCATGGGTATATAGTCCATGGAATTCTCCAGGCCAGTACACTGGAGTGGGTAGCCTTTCCTTTCTCCAGGAGATCTTCCCAACCCTGGGATCGAACCCAGGTCTCCTGCATTGCAGGCAGATTCTTTATCAGCTGAGCCATGAGGGAAGCCCTAGAATACTGGAGTGGGTAGCCTATCCCTTCTCCAGCAGATCTTCCTGACCCAGGAATCGAACCGGCGTCTACTGCCCATCAAAACTTCCTTATCCTATACCTCTGCTTTCTAGAACTTATTCTATCCTAAGTGCTTTCAGTTAGTTGTCATCACTCTAATCCTTTCAGATAAATTTCATTAGGAATTTTTTATAGATAAAAAAGATGATTCTAATAGGCACTGTGACAACCAGGAAGAAAAATATTTTAAAATTACCCTTTTATTAAGTGCCTTTAGAATTGAACTATTGTGATGTCTGACAGTCTAGTGGTCAGGACTCTGCACTTCCACTGCAGGGGGCATAGGTTTGATTCCTGGTCAGGGAACTAAGAGCCCACATGCCACTTGGTGCAGCCAAAAGTTTAAAGAAAAAATTGAACTATTTGTGACACTTTCTAGTTGTACTTGTCTTATGAGAATATAGTGGCACATCTTATTCCATGACCCTTACCAAGAGCTCCTCCTTTCTCTGTGACTTGGACATGTTATCATGCTTCTTAATTTATCTTAGCACATTTAGTTTGTTAAACCTTCTGAATTTGGAGCTGATGATTCCTATATGAAAACCACTTCCATGCATTCATTCCATTGGCATAAATTGAACACACTGCCCAGTGGAGCAGAGATCTAGTGTACAAATGGTATTGCAATGCCATGTAATATGTTCCATAATAAAGGTTTTTTCCTTTTTTGGACTCTGAGCACAGAGAAGAGGTGGTATTGCGAGAGACAACCAATAAAGGATGATGGGGACACATAAGAAGGGACTTTGTAAACCATTTTGAGCAATGTAAACTTTACTTAAATGTAAAACAGGAAGCCAAGAGTGGTTCTAGGCAAGGGTAAGATTTTATCAGATTTGTATTTTGGCTGGAAAACCTGTGGCAAAATACATCATGTAACTTCTGTTCACCAAGATAAAGGTGTCCTTAAGGTAGCAAGCAAGTAATATTCCTCGAAACAGCTTTATTCCCATGGCCTTGAGACTTTGGTGTATGCTCCAGGACAGCTTTTCTGGGCCATGTAAATTTCCCCTCACCTGAGAAAGACAGAGGAGTAGAGGAGGCCAAGGAATTGTGAAGTTAGAGTGTGTGGCTGTGCAGAGCATACTGAATAGCAGGATATGACAAAAGAAGGTTCTTGAGTTCAGTTCTTGTAGAGATGAGGGTGGAGGGGAGCAGGAAGTTTCAAGAATTTTCAAAAGGCGAAGGCTCCTGTCTACATGTGGAAAAATAATTATCTGAAGAACATTGACTTTGAACTACTTCCGTTGGAGAGCAATTAATAACTTGATTTTTACCAATAAGAAAATGCGACCTTTGGATACCAAACAGCTTTTCATTGAAAAGAAACATGAAAATGTTGACAATTTAGAATAATTCCACTTTCAGCGTGTTTCAACTGCATCGTCTTGGGCAAGTCACTGAACCTTCTGAGTATCTCCATTCCAGAGCTAGATAATAGAGTATGCAGTAAACAGTAGCAGTTCCACGTACAGACTGATTTTTATTAGCAGCAGTGATTACATGTTAAGCAGAGCACTACAGAACAGGAAAGTGAATAGGAGGGGGATTAAAAATATATTGAGAAACCCATTTGTTAATGCTTACTGACACATTCTTGAAGAGCTTTTATGGTAACCCACAGTTAAACTTAGATCTTTATTTTCAGCCCTTTATTTGGAACTGAGTAATAAGAATGTGTCCTTTCCTGAAGGAGCGAGGCAGTGAATGACTCAGACTGAACCAGGCTGCCAGAACAGTTCCCTCATCACGGCAATTTGATGTTTATGTTAATTTGCCATCGAGAGAGCATTTATAAAGATCAGGTAGAATCACCTAATGCTTATTTTAAACAAAAGAAAAAAGGATTTTGCATCAGTCCTGAAGGAATAAGTGTAGGAGAAATAACTACACCCCTCTAGATGATCAGTGCTTTCACATACATTTCTTCCCCATCCTGGGGGGCAGGGAGGGGAGAGGTTATTAACTCAGCTTCCCTGATGAGGGAGGAGATAAAACGAGCTGCTCAAGGTCACGCAGTTAGTAAATGGCAGAGAAGTCCCTTATGTCTCCAAATACTGAAGTCTTTCCCTATATTCCTGGGCTTCTCAAGGGATCCAGGCTTCTTTCTGCTCAGGGCGTTGAGGCTGGGTCCTGCACTGTCTGCTTCCCCACGGAGGGTGGGATGACTTGTGACTGTAGCTTGAATCATTCCTTTTTTAGACGTTTAGTGTAGTTTATAGAACCTGTTGTTTTCTGGGTTCTGCACACTTTCTTCAACAAATTGGGGAGAGTCTTCAAACTCTGAACAGAGAGATGGTTTTTCTGCGTGAATGGTGGATGCAAGAGTCTCAGGGGGAAAGGATGACCCACAAAGCTCAGGTAAACAGATGGCCAAGGACCAGGGGCCGCCTGAGACCAGGAAATGGCTCGGTGAACAAGCATCTTGTGTATTCTCTTCTGGGCAGTTAAAAAAAAAAACAAAAGCTTTTGCTTTTAATCATCTTATTATATATTGTGAATCTTTATCATTTTTTATCCTTTCTTCTCAAAATGCTATACTTCTACTCTCTTTCTGTGAGTTCTGTGGCGCCTTTTGTTTCTTTACTGAGGTCCAGGGTTCTGAAGATCCTCCAATTTCTCTGAGGTCATTTTTCTGTATCTTGCCACCTCCATATAATGTCAGTTCATAGATACCACATACGGAACCTTTTCCATTTCACTCTCAGATCCCTAGTACTTAGAAACAACTCTCCAGGAACTTCTGTGGTGATCCAGTGGTTAAGCCTTTGCCTTCCAAAGCAAGGAGTGGGAGTTTGGTCCCTGGTTAAGGAATTAAGAACCCACGTGCCCCTCAGCCAAAAACAGAACATAAACAACAGAAGCAATATTGTAATAAAATACAATAAAGACTTTAAAAATGGTCCACTTCCCCAAAAAAAAGTTAAAAAAAGAAACAACTCTCCAGACCCTATTAAGAGTCAGGTATGTATATTTATAATTATTATATAAATGTTTTTATTACAAAGTAATGCATTCTCATTATAAAAAAAACCCAGCTAGTCTCAAAAGATATAAGTTAAAAAGTAAAAATCCCTTCTCTCCTTCCCCACCCTCTAAATCCCCAAGCCATCCACCCCAGAGGTAAATAGTCTTAATCGTCCATTGAGTGAGCAGCCAGCCATTCCTTTTTTACATATATACAAACAGAATCATATCTTAATACTCTTATGCAACTTTCTTTTCATTTACAATTTCTCTTAAAGATGTTTCTACAGCAACAGAGTCAGATCCATTTATTATTTTGAAGTTCATGGTTTTGTATTTTGTATGGCTATAACATGAATTATAGGTTTAAGGCATCCCCCTTGGGTGGGAGAATGTTTTCATTGTTTTTCTATTGCACAGGATGCTTTAGTGAATATTCCTGGATATACATCTTTGCTTATTTTGTATGCATGTATATGTGCAACATTTTTCTAAAAGTAGAATTCTTAGTGCATTTTATTAGGTCTTAGAAACTTTCCTCACCCTCCCTGGAACGATACGGATAAAATTGATGTTTCTTCATTTATCTGTGGTTTATTCAATGCTTCTGTTAATGCTATAGGAGTTTTCATTAAGCTTCAGAGGAAACACGTCGACAGAACTTAAGGAATTTGTGTCCTTAAGTTCTGTGTCCTATGTCCCAGGTCAAATGTCCAATTAGTGGTGCAGCCCAGACTGCCACTTAGGGCGGTTCAGTTCAGTTCAGTCCCTCAGTCATGTCCGACTCTTTGCGACCCCATGGACTTGCAGCACGCCAGGCCTCCCTGTCCATCACCAACTCCCGGAGTTTACTCAAATTCATGTCCATTGAGTTGGTGATGCCATCCAACCATCTCATCCTCTGTTGTCCCCTTCTCCTCCTGCCTTCAATCTTTCCCAGCATCAGGGTCTTTTCAAATGAGTCAGTTCTTCACATCAGGTGGCCAAAGTGCTGGCTTCAACATCAGGTCTTCAGCTTCAGCATCAGTCCTTCCAATAAATATTCAGGACTGATTTCCTTTAGGATGGATTGGGTTGGATCTCTTTGCAGTCCAAGGGACTCTCAAGAGTCTTCTCCAATACCACAATTCAAAAGCATCAATTTTTTGGCACTCAGCTTTCCTTATAGTCCAACTCTCACATCCATACATGACTACTGGAAAAACCATAGCGTTGGATAGATGAATGTTTATTGGCAAAATAATGTCTCTGCTTTTTAAAATGCTGTATAGGTTGGTCTTAACTTCTCTTCCATGGAGCAAGCATCTTAATTTCATGGCTGCAATCACCATCTGCAGTGATTTTGGAGTCCCAAAAAGTAAAATCTGTCACTGTTTCCATTGTTTGCCCATCTATTTACCATGAAGTGATGGGAACAGATGCCATGATCTTAGTTTTCTGAATGTTGAGGTTTAAGCCAACTTTTTCACTCTCCTCTTTCACTTTCATCAAGAGGCTTTTGCCGTAAGGGTGGTGTCATCTGCATATCTGAGGTTATTGATATTTCTGCTGACAATCTTGATTCCAGCTTGTTCTTCATCCAGCCTGGTACTTTGCATGATGTAATCTGCATATAAGATAAATAAGTAGGGTGACAATATACACCCTTGACGTACTCCTTTCCTGATTTGGTACCAGTCTGTTGTTCCATGTCCAGTTCTGACTGTTGCTTCTTGACCTGCATACAGATTTCTCAGGAGGCAGGTAAAGTGGTCTGGTATTCCATTCTCTTTAAGTATTTTCCACAGTTTGATGGATCCACACAGCCAAAGGCTTTGGTGTAGGTAATAAAGCAGAAGTAGATGTTTCTGTTAAACTGAGGGTATAAAAGTTTAAAACAAAAATAGTCCTTTGTTTTTATTACATTTTTTTTCTTTTCTTTTTTTTTTTAATTTTAAAATCTTTAATTCTTACATGTGTTCCCGAACATGAACCCCCCTCCAACCTCCCTCCCCATAACATCTCAGTGGGTCATCCCCATGCACCAACCCCAAGCATGCTGTATCCTGCGTCAGACATAGACTGGCGATTCAATTCTTACATGATAGTATACATGATAGAATGCCATTATTACATTTTTTAAGATGGGATATTTCTGCAAAGTGCCTTTCCTTGTGGCATGTTGGGAAGACACACTAGGGAGGCTCCCTTGTGCTTTCTACGCATATCCTCTTTGCGCTCTTCTCTCCACATTGCCACGCTTTTCCTGGGGAGCTAAGCATCATTTTTCTGAATCCTGCATCCTGGGAGGTCTAACTGTGAATGGATGGAGATGAGAGGAGCTGATGGACGAGGGGTGGTGATGGACTGGAAGGCTCCAGGACTGACTGATGTAGAAAGAGTTCCTGCACAGTTAGGGCATGACCAAAAAATTTTAAATATGTTTGTTTTGTTTAGTAGAAGCCTATGGGTCTCAGTGTTAGACCCTGACAAGGAGTGTGAATGAAAATCTTTCTCTGTTATCTTTGGGTCTTCAGATCTTACTGTGGTTTAGAGAATGAGGCAAGTGGTATTTTATTTGAAAGATGCTTGTTAGTTCTACTAAGCAGTGAGTAGAATTGTAACTGAGACTGTGGAATCTTGTCATCTTTGTCTTTAGTTTTTAGACCTGTCACCCTTTCATTTCTTGTTATTTCTTTGGGAGTATTATATTGGAAATTTTAGAGGAGCTGTGGCTGTTATAATAACCCCCAAATGTTACTTGTATATATTATAAAAATTTTAAGTTATGTATTTTATATTTTTAGTCTATTATCCCTTTTTTTGTTGTTTTGGAATAGTAGGAGCCAAGTGCAAAGTGATAAGTTTTAGACCATGGTTATATAAAGACATAATCACAACCATAGATCCCTTCATGTATGTAGTAATTTTATTTTTTGTAGTTTAAATCCAACTTTAGATAATTAAATATTTACAGAACATGCATCTTCACCCTAAATATTTCCTATGTATGGAACCATATGTCTTGCCAAATGTAGAAAAAATAGTTTACAACACATTCAAGGACTTTGAATCTACTTATTTTTAAAGTAAATCATGTATAAAAGTGTTTTGATACATATAGTCATGCCTAAATGATACATTTCCATTCTCCTAGTTCAAAATATAGCAAACCTGGATAGATTAAGTACTAGGTTTTAGCAGTAGATATTTTCAAGTGTAACTTTTGTGGACTGGTCTCCATTAGGATAAGATATGTGTCATTTTTTGCTTGTTCAATAATGATTGTTGGGAGCACAGTAAACTTGAGAGGGATGAGTGAGCCTGGAAAAATATTTGACTAGCAAGACTTTTCCTTGTATGAAACTGAAGGAAATTGTTTTGGGTTGGCCAAAAAGTTTCTTCAGGTTTTTCCATAAAATGTTATGGAAAACCCAAATGAACTTTTTGGCCAAACAGATGGCACAGTGGTGAAGAATCTGCCTGACAATGCAGGAGACACAAGAGATTCAGGTTCAGTCCCTGGGTTGGGAAGATTGTCTCGAGAAGAAAATGGCAACTCACTCCAGTATTCTTGCCTGGGAAATCCCAGAGAGAGAGCCTGGCAGGCTACAGTCCATGGGGTCACAAAGAGTGGGACAGGACTGCACACACAGGCACACCACAATAGATGTTTAGAGAAAGTCCTTAAAACCTCAGAAGTCCTTCAGATCCTTATTAGATGGCAGCTTCATCAATACTGGTCTCACCACCAGCATCTGTCATTCTTCTTCTTTAATAAATGAAACTGTTTACACACACCTACTAACAGAAACCCCAGTGTAACACCTTCTTCACCTATCAGTTCAGTTCAGTTCCGTCGCTCAGTCGTGTCCGACTCTTTGTGACCCCATGAATTGCAGCACGCCAGGCCTCCCTGTTCATCACCAACTCCTGGAGTTCACTCAGGCTCACATCCATCGAGTCAGTGATGCCATCCAGCCTCTGTCGTCCCCTTCTCCTCCTGCCCCCAATCCCTCCCAGCATCAGAGTCCTTTCCAATGAGTCAACTCTTCGCATGAGATGGCCAAAGTACTGGAGTTTCAGCTTTAGAATCATTCCTTCCAAAGAAATCCCAGGGCTGATCTCCTTCAGAATGGACTCATTGGATCTCCTTGCAGTCCAAGGAACTCTCAAGAGTCTTCTCCAACACCACAGTTCAAAAGCATCAATTCTTCGGCCCTCAGCCTTCTTCACAGTCCAACTCTCACATCCATACATGACCACTGGAAAAACCATAGCCTCAACTAGGCGGACGTTAGTCGGCAAAGTAATGTCTCTGTTTTTGAATATGCTATCTAGGTTGCTCATAACTTTTCTTCCAAGGAGTAAGCATCTTTTCATTTCATGGCTGCAGTCACCATCTGCAGTGATTTTGGAGCTCCAAAAAATAAAATCTGACACTGTTTCCCCATCTATTTCTCATGAAAGTGGTTTAATTCGCAGCCAGTTTCACTGACCTGGAGCAAGTAACATTTGACAAGTCAATTAGGGAAGTAGAATTGCTGTGTCTGACACTACTAGGAAACTTGCTCAGATCCTTAAAATACCAGGCGTGAAACAGGAGCGGCACACCTTTCAGTGTCAGAGCTTTGGACAGAGCACTGGACTGTGCTGGCCACTGACTGGTCTATCTTTAAGCATTATTCTTCCAGAGAAGCACCCGGCCTTACACCCACTGAACAAAGACAGCAGAGGTCAATTTTCTATCTCTGGTGTTGTATCTATATTTGCAAAAGAAAATAATTTTAAAGGATTCTTCTATTTTGTACATATTTTAAAAATGTATATTCTTTTCTCTGTGCTTCTTTTTTCTTCCTGAATTTGTTGTGTTTGGTATCCAAAAAGTATAAGCAATCAAGCTGACTTTAAAGCTAGCTAAAAAAAAATCATGTTTGATCAAATGGGTGGATAATCTGTGCAGATTTGTTTGAAATGGGGGACTGCTGTGAAGTTTATCACAATGCCTAGCACATCCCACCACTTTAATCAGCTGATTGACTTTTCTAAGCCTCTGAAGAAACTTCCAGGGACTTCACCGGTGGTCTGGTGGCTTAGAGTCTGCACTCCCAGTGCAGGAGGTCCAGGTTGGATCCTTGGTCAGGGAACTAGATCCCACGTATCACAACTAAAAGAGTTCTCATGCCACAACTAAGACCCAGTGCAGCCAAATAAATGAATAGATTTTTTTTTAAAGGAAGAAACTTGCAGTGTTGAAGAACGGTTCCTTAAAATGCCCATAGGGGTACACCCCGCCTTAGACCTTAACACAGAATTCCTCTCAACAAAATTGGGGGAAACAGACCTCTAGGCAAAGCATAGTGAGTTCCCAAGAGGCAATATTGAAGGTAAAAGGAAATTGGTGGCTCGGGGGTGACACACTTCCTCTCTTGCTGGCCCTGAATGTGTCTCTCTTTCTCTCACCCCGCCCTCCTACACCTCTACAGACAGTTTATATCCTGTGGTCATGCACTCAGCAGTTGTTATGTGTTCTTTGGTCCTTAGGTTACTTAGTGCCAAAAGCAGCTCACTTCTATCCTGCTTCACACACTTCAAATAAAATATCTTTATGTCTAGCGGTAGCTGCTAGTATTGGAAAGAAAAATGGGAAAAGTTCTTGAAAATATGCCTTAGGTAGTTCTTCCAGTAGCGAGATTTTTTGTGGGTTTCCTATTTTTGGTAGATTGATGGGGGGTTGGGGTGCAGTACAGATAATCCTCTCAGGGGTATTTCATATGAGGGCGGAAGATATTACTAAAAGTGTGGATACAGGAAAAGACAAGGCTCCAGGTAAGAAAGGCAGGCAGTGAAAGCACATTTGGCTGTCCCATCTGGGGAAATAAAGACATTTAAGCTTGGACAACGGACTGGTTCCAAATAGGAAAAGGAGTACGTCAAGGCTGTATATTGTCATCCTGCTTATTTAACTTATATGCAGAGTACATACTGAGAAACGCTGGACTGGAAGAAACACAAGCTGGAATCAAGATTGCTGGGAGAAATATCAATAACCTCAGATATGCAGATGACACCACTCTTATGGCAGAAAGTGAAGAGAAACTACAGAGCCTCTTGATGAACGTGAAAGAGGAGAGTGAAAAAATTGGCTTAAAGCTCAACATTCAGAAAACAAAGATCATGGCATCCGGTCCCATCACTTCATAGGAAATGATGGGGGAACAGTGGAAACAGTGTCAGACTTTATTTTTTTAGGCTCCAAAATCACTGCAGATAGTGACTGCAGCCATGAAATTAAAAGACGCTTACTCTTTGGAAGGAAAGTTATGACCAACCTAGATAGTATATTAAAAAACAGAGACATTACTTTGCCAAAAAAGGTCCGTCTAGTCAAAGCTATGGTTTTTCCTGTGGGCATGTATGGATGTCAGAGTTGGACTGTGAAGAAAGCTGAGCACTGAAGAATTGATGCTTTTGAACTGTGGTGCTGGAGAAGACTCTTGAGAGTCCCTTGGACTGCAAGGAGATCCAACCAGTCCATTCTAAAGGAGATCAGTTCTGGATGTTCTTTGGAAGGACTGATGCTAAAGCTGAAACTCCAGTACTTTGCCCACCTCATGTGAAGAGTTGACTCACTGGAAAAGAGTCTGATGCTGGGAGGGATTGGGGTCAGGAGGAGAAGGGGACGACCGAGGATGAGATGGCTGGATGGCATCACTGACTCGATGGCTGTGAGTTTAAGTGAACTCCGGGAGTTGGTGATGGACAGGGAAGCCTGGCGTGCTGCGATTCACGGGGTCGCAAAGAGTCGGACATGACTGAGCGACTGAAGTGAACTGAACTGAAGCTTGGACATAATAGAAATTTAGAGACAATTGCTAGAAACGCCTGAAAGTCAGAATTAAATACTTTAGATCTGATTTGAAAGCCATAAGGAGACTTTTGATTTGGACAGTGAATGATCAGAATCATAGTTTAGTGTTTTACTCACATGTATATGTGCTCGTGTCAAAACACACATGTATTAAACATCAGATTATGGAATACTGATTTTAGTCTGTGGGTCATCAGCTGATCCTGAAGGTCTCTTTCTCTCTCTTCTCATCCCACAGGTTGTTATTTTGTACTTTGAGCCAAGCACATTTCGCTGTATTCTCCTAAGATGGGTCCGCCTTCTCGGTTTTGCTACTGTTTATGGAACTGTCACTCTCAAGCTTCACAGGTATATTTTATTAGTTCTCATTCCCATGGGAGGATCAAAATGTTTCGCTTAGCATATAATTGCAAGCTCAGTCAGGAATTTACCACCTAAATTCCTGAAATGGAATTTAGGTAATAAAATAATACATGTTTTTCGTTTTCAAGGCAATATCTTTAGGATTCTCTGGGAAAACCTTTAATACAATTGAATTTGAGCAATGTGCTTTAGTAGAATGTGCCACTGGTTATGGAAAGGTTAATTCTGAACAAATTATAAGTTTACAATGAATGTGAAATAGTATTTACTCACTAAGAACAGGAAGAAAGACAATACAGCTGAAATAATCAAGCCCAGAGCTACCAAAGAATCCTATATAGTAGAATTCAGCAATATGCTTGCCAGACAAAAAGCTGCTGTCCTCCACTCCTGAGTTCCACTTCCCAGGGCAGTCCTGCTTTTATTCCTTGGGTGAATTTCCAAAAAATGGTGTTCTTGGTTTCCTTCCTTATCCAATATTCTCCAGTGCTTATCAGCCTTATAAATTGGAGAACATGGTAAATTCCCTTATATTTTAGTTTCAAAATCAACTGCTTTTAAAAATGTAGGGACTTTCCTGGCAGTCCAGTGGTTAAGACTTGGCCTTCCAATGCAGAGGGGATACAGGTTTGATCCCTGGTGGAGGAGCTAAGATCCCACATGCATTATGGCCAAAAAACCAAGACATAAAACAGAAGCAAAATTGTAACAAATTCAATAAAG
The DNA here is from genome assembly GCF_032405125.1 of Capricornis sumatraensis. Taxonomy (NCBI): domain Eukaryota; kingdom Metazoa; phylum Chordata; class Mammalia; order Artiodactyla; family Bovidae; genus Capricornis; species Capricornis sumatraensis. The sequence goes on from NC_091083.1 coordinate 29,314,301, forward strand.
ATGTTAAGAATGGTCCATATCAAAAAAATCTTAAACAAAAATCTCTTCAGTGTATATGATAAATATTATGAAGAAAGCGGTGATAAAATAAATTACCAGTCCACAAAGAGTAGGGATAGCTGGAAATGATTCCAGGGCTTTCCCTTGCCTCCACTTCCCAAATGGTAGTGGTGCCAAAGAACATAGGAGGTAAAATAGAAATTTCTCCTGCAGGATAACACTGTAGTTCAGTAGAAGAAACCCTTTACGTTGTCAGGTTTAAAGCTGCTTTAATAATCACAGTAGGCCATTCATATGTTCATGCTAATTTGACTGTAAATATTTCTCAATAAATGTATCTTGATATGGCCCATGCATGTGACAGTTTATCTTAGATGACATAAATATGTCTTTAAATATTTGTCTTTAAATGCCATCCCTTCAACATTTGTTAACATGTGATCACTGCATACTCTGTATTATGCAATAATCCCACTTAAAATTGGAGTATAAGTGCTTTAAAATGTTGTGTTAGTTCCTACTGTACATCGGCATGATTCAGCTATAGGTATACATATATCCTCCCCTCACTCTTGAGCCTCCCTCCCACCTCCCCTCCACCATCCCACCCCTCTAAGGTCATCACAGAGCACCAAGCTGAGTTCCCTGTGCAGCACTGTAGCTTCTCACTAGTAGTGAATTCATGTCAGTGCCACTCTGCCAGTTCATTCCACTCCATTTCTCTTATTATTTTTTGTACTTACTTTAATAAGTAGGAATACTCCTAATTATCTTTTTGGAACAAATTTAGGTATCCATAACTCTCTCAAGATTCCTTTCTTATGTATGCTGTATAGTAACTTCAGGAGGTCCAGTTTAAATCTCAGTTTAGCATCTAGGAAATTATAGTCCTGTATTTCCTACAAAAGAAAGGATTAGATGAGTCTCTTGCAGAAGGAAGTGGCAGCCCACTCCAGTAATCTTGCCTGGAGAATCCCATGGACTGAGGAGCCTGGCAGGCTACAGTCCATGGGGGCGCAAGAGTCGGACATGACTTTAGACTAAACCACCACCAGGTGAGTCTCTAGTGTTCTTCCTGATGCTGACTTTATTATTTCCATATCACAGCACACTTTGCTCTCATGTCCATTTCAATCTCTATTCCTTATATGATAACTGTTTTTCAACTGGTGCTCACTAAAGGAAATTGACAGTCTATTGACATTGACAGCCTATCATGGACAGTAAGACTTCTGGAATTCCCAAAAGAATAGATGGCCTCTTGAGAATGACCTCTCTCCCTGTGAGTCTTAGGGTCCTCTGTTATATGCTACAGTTTGCTTATGTAATAATTTTTTTGATTTTTAACTAATTATCTTCTTGAAGTGAGGGTCTTACACTGAATCCCCAGCTCTGAGCACAATGACTGACACGTGGTGGGTGCTTAATGCTTAGTAGTTGATAAATGAATGAATGAAAATGTCAGCTGCAGAATTGGAAACAGCTTCCCACAGTTCCCTCCACACCTAACACATTCCTATTCCCCTGACTTATTGCATGTCCTCAAGTGTCTGAAACACGTGACACCATGGTCTGCAAGAGGCTGATCGTGGGACAAAAACACAACATTATTGGGTTGGCCAAAAAGTTCATTCTAGGTTTTCCATAAGATGTTATAAAACTTTTTGCCAATCCAATAAATAACACAGAATCATAAAGCAAGAAAATTCCTTCCATTCAGGTTCTCTTTCTATCCTTCTGATTATTTCCAGGAGTAAAATTAGTTTGGAAATAATAGGTCTTTAACACCTGCCCAGCAGTTGCTAATTTTTCTTTACAACAAAGAGCAGATCAAACTTCAGGCTTAGAGCCTCCCATTTTAATACGATCTAGATGAAATCTATTCTCTTTATTTCACTGTATTCATTTTCATCATTACATTCTATGTGTGGATTATCTATCAGTTCTTCCTTTAAAGTGGCAATGTAAAATTTTCTTTAAAATATTTTAAATAGAAGAAATTTAAAGAAAATATTAACTGGTACACAGATACAGGCAGGAATCTTGAGTGGTATGCAAATGATTGGAATTTGGTAAACTAGATCACTTCATTCTTCTTTTGTTTATTTTAAAGACTATAATTCAAACTGTTTTCTCTCTGTGTCTCTAGAAGGCATTGCAGTGAAGGATTATCTACTGAAGGCTTAAATCGAGTGGAAACTATTTGTAATTTAATGAGCGGAATTATTCTTATCCTGTCTGAACCAAATGGGTTTATATTATATTGTTTTTTCCATATTGTTTAAATGGAACTGATTCCAATATTGTTTAAGGCTGTAAACTGAAGAATCAGCATCCCAGAGGAATGAGAGCAGCCCGAGGGAAGTGACTGACTGAGCCAGCTTTCTGTCCCCCATCTTTAGTGCTGCATCTTGCCCACGTTATATGCATTCACACATTTGTTAAGTGAATGAATGGGCGGATGGTTATAATAAATGGAGCTGCAGGGATGTCTCTGGTAGATATCTCTTATAGGCAAGCAACACATGGTCCTTAAGAAAGGGCTTCAAAGATTTTATATTAATAGTAACATGATCGAGAGCAAAGACATAAATCTTTACAAATCCAAATTTGAATTTCAGTTCTGCCATTAATTATTTATACAGCCAAGAATAAATGACTTTAACATCTGAAAATCACTTCTCAGCCCGCCTGTAGAGTTGTTGTACATCTTAAACATGATAGAAATATATGTAAATATGTCATGTAGGGGGTTTTGGTTGCAAACCACAGACACTGACTATAGCTAAATTAAGCAAAAAGGGAATTCACTGGAACGATATGGGGAAGGCCACAGACTGAAGGGAAAGCTGAGGATCCAGGTTTGGGCACACCCGACCCAAAGTGGCTTGAGGGATCAAGGTAGCCTGAGCTAAGGGATAACATCCCTTGAACGCCATATTCTCATTTTCATAAGAACTTCATTTTTTATTTCAAATTTTTGAAAAGTAAATCTCACCTCTCTAAGGCTGAAAATTCCAAGGCAATTATCAGTACTGATAAATAAAACGATTATTCTAGTCTCTTGAGAATAGGATAAACAGGAAAGACCTGAGTTCTTGTTTTATTTCAGCCATTTCCCTCAGGGCTTAGTAAAATTGTTGAACATTTCTTTTTCTATATCCTGATCTCTCACTGATCCATTGTAGTGTTTACAGAATTCCAGTAGCTCCGAAAACTTGAAGAAAATATTAAAAAGGAATAGGATCTCATCTGTCACTAGAAGTGATACTGTTATCCTGGAACTTAAGGATCTCATCACTTTTATTAAATTTTCCACCTTTGCTTTAGGGGTCTCTCCCCATATTTGAGAGCTATACAGACAAAAACTACCATGCCAATGCAAAGGAAAGTCACAAGTCTTTTATTTCTTAACAATGCAGTACAGAAGTGGAGCAAGTTAGAGGAGAGAGGTGAAAGGAGGTGAACAACTCCTTCAGGGAGGAGTTGTTTTATCACTGACATTGTTTAGAATCACCAGCATAAGGTGGTGATAAAAAGCAGAACAGCTTTGACTTATTATTATTGCCTAAAAGTCTATACAGAAACTGTTACCTGTGCCCAGGACAGACAGTCCCACCACCCCACTTCACTGGCAGGCTATTCATGCAGTGCACTTTATTTGAACCTGAAACTGTTTCTCTTCAGAAAAAGAAAGGAGAAAGGGACAGTTTTTATCTGGCTCAGTAGGGATCATAAGGAAACACAGAGCTGAAGTAGACAAAAATGAGAAGGTTCATTTATGAAAAGGAGTTTCCTTCAGTAACCACAGATTTGTTTGACTTAGGACATTAATGATGTAGGACAGATCTAAAAGAACCTCTCGCAGAATACTTGCTAAGCTAGGTTTGCTGGTTGGTTGGTTTTAAGAAACCTAGAAAGGCAATATCTCTAGGCTCAGGAAAGCCAAGTATATTTTCAAGAGGAAAAATGAGTAACTATTTTAAATGAAAGGGAATGGAGAGGGATTAAGAAACTTAATGCCAGAAGAACATTTTCCTATTTCCTACAGTATGGTTTCTGAAAACAAATTGCCTTTTCCTTTTTCTAAGGCTAATCAAGAAAAAATAAAACTTTGTTTGTTTGTAGTATATTTAAAACGAACATTTAAGCAAGCTGCGAGAAAACCTTCTTCTGGCTCTGACATGGAGATTTTCATTTCATGTATTATTCAGGACTACCCATTCTGGATCAGTGCAATTCACAGCAGTTTTCTCTACTATGCTCATTAGCACCAAATATTTACCCTTTGTGGGAAAGGATAGATAGATAAGATAGATAGATAGATAGTTACTTTTGTTTCCTATTAAACATTTTTACTGAAGTGTAGTTGATTTAGAGTGTTGTTTTCATTTCTGCTGTACAGGAAAGTGATTCAGTTATACATCTATGCATTCTTTTTTATATTTTTTTCCATTATGGTTTATCACAGGATGTTGAATATAGTTCTCTGTGTTATGTAATAGGACTTCGTTGTTTTATCCATTCCATATATATAGCTTATATCTGCAAACCCCAACCTCCCATTCCATTCTTTCCCCTAGTAAATTTTGAAAAGTGGTTGGAAGATATTTATATGTATTTATTTTAGGTATTCTTACAGGGAAACTTTAAATTTTTTAAAGCACAAAAGGAAGAAAATTTTTTATACATTTCCTAGGTGACTGATGATGTTGAGTTTATTTTTAGGTGTTTATTGGTCATTTATTTATCTTTTTAGAAATATGTCCATTTTTTAATTGGGCTTTTGCGTTTTGATGTTGTATGAGTTTTTATAAATTCTAGGTCTGAGGCCCTTATCAGATAAATTATTTGAAAATATTTTCTCCATATCTGTGGGTTTTCTTTTTTTACTTTCTTGATAGTGTGCTTTGGTGCACAGATTTTTTTTTTTTTATTTCTATGAAGCTCAGTTTATCTGTTTTTTCTTTTGTACATATGCCTTGGTATGATATTTAAGAAACCATTGCCTAACCTCAGATCAGAAGGATCTATACCTCTGGTTCCTTCTAAAAATTTTATAGTTTTAGTTCTTACATTTGAGTCTTTGATTCATTTGGAATTAATTTTTGTATATTATGTGAGATAGAGGTCTAAATTCTTTTGCACTTGGATATATACTTGTCCTTAGGACCATTTGTTAAAAAGATTTCTTTCTTTTTTTTTTTTTGGTGGCAGTGAGAAGCATGTGGGATCTAGTTCAATCCTGAGATTGAACCCAGGATCATGGCAGTAAAAACACCAAGTCCTAACCTCTGGACAGCCAGGGAGCTCCCTTTTTTATATTTTTGTTTTTAAAGATTATTTTTTTCTTTATTGAATAATATTGGCACTGTGTAAAAAAAAACAGTTGACTGAAGATGTAGAGATTTATTTCTGGATGATCAGCTGTATTCTGTTGTTCTATATGTCTGTCATTATGCATGTATCACACTGTTTTGTTAAATTGACTTAAACCTGTAGGTCAATTTAGGGAATATTGCCATCTTAGCAGTATTAGATTTTCCAGCCCATGAACACACTTTCCATCTCTTTAGATCTTTTAAAATTTCTTTCAATGATGTTGTATAGATTACATATTTTACCTTCTTGGTTAAATTTACCCTTAGGTGTTTTTTGATGCTATAGTAAATGAAAGTCTTTAGTCAGTTTCATTTTCAAGTTGCTCATTGCTTATATATAAAAATAAAACTGATTTTTAAATGTTGAATTTACATCTTACAACTTTGCTGAATTTGGTGTTTAGTTCAGATTATGTGTGTGTGTGTTCTTTAGAGTTTTCTATATATGAGATTGTGTCATCTACTAATAGATACAGAGTAGATAGAGAGTTCCAGAAAAACATCTATTTCTGCTTTCTTGACTATGCCAAAGCCTTTGACTGTGTGCATGACAATAAACTGTGGAAAATTCTGAAAGAGATGGCAATACCAGACCACTTGACCTGCCTCTTGAGAAACCTGTATGCAGGTCAGGAAGCAACAGTTAGAACTGGACATGGAACAACAGACTGCTTCCAAAAGGACAAGGAGTACGTCAAGGCTGTATATTGTCACCCTGCTTATTTAACTTCTATGCAGAGTACATCATGAGAAGCGTGGGGCTGAAAGAAACACAAGCTGGAATCAAGATTGCCAGGAGAAATATCAATAACCTCAGATATGCACATGACACCACCCTTATGGCAGAAAGTGGAGAGGAACTACAGAGCCTCTTGGTAAAAGTGAAAGAGGAGAGTGAAAAAGTTGGCTTAAAGCTCAACATTCAGAAAATGAAGATCATGGCATCTTGTCCCATCACTTCATGGGAAATACATGGGGAAACAGTGTCAGACTTTATTTTGGGGGGCTCCAAAATCACTGCAGATGGTGATTGCAGCCATGAAATTAAAAGACACTTACTCCTTGGTAGAAAAGTTATGACCAACCTAGATAGCATATTCAAAAGCAGAGACATTACTTTGCCAACAAAGGTCCGTCTAGTCAAGGCTGTGGTTTTTCCAGTAGTCATGTACGGATGTGAGAGTTGGACTGTGAAGAAAGCTTAGCACCTAAGAATTGATGCATTTGAACTGTGGTGTTGGAGAAGACTCTTGAGAGTCTCTTGGACTGCAAGGAGATCCAACCAGTCCATTCTGAAGGAGATCAGCCTTGGGATTTCTTTGGAGGGAATGACTCCAATACTTTGGCCACCTCATGTGAAGAGTTGACTCATTGGAAAAGACCCTGATGCTGGGAGGGATTGGGGGCAGGAGGAGAAGGGGACGACAGAGGATGAGATGGCTGGATGGCATCACTGACTCGATGAACGTGAGTCTGAGTGAAGTCTGGGAGTTGGTGATGGACAGGGAGGCCTGGCATGCTGCGATTCATGGGGTCGCAAAGAGTTGGACATGACTGAGCGACTGAACTGAACTGAACTGAATAGTTAACAGCTTTACTTCTCCCATCCCAATATGGATTCATTTTCTTTCTTTTTTTTTTTTTTTTTTTTTTTACAAATTACTCATACTAGAACTTCTGGTACAGTGATGAATAGAAGTGGTAAAAACAGACATTCTTGCCTTTTTCCTGAGAACAGAAGAAATAATCTGCAGATTCCTTCTAGCTCTATCAAATATTTGACTTGTAACAGTCTTATATCTTTCTTCTCCCTTATCTACTTACAATCAGGTCAAAAGAAAGGAAGGTTACTATGAGATACGAGAGCTAAAGCAGGTAATTGGAATTGATAAAATTACCCATATTGGGGAAGCTGAGTTGTGGGTTTCCTTCTTATAATAGTAGTCCCTTAAAATAGTCACCACAGTCTTCCTGAACTTCATGTCTCATAAATGTTAAAGTCTATTTTTGCCTGGGTGATACTGATCCTTTTAAATATATCCAGTGATTAAAAAGTAGCGTTATTTTACTTCTGAAAATGAAATTTTGAAAAATTGATGAAAAGCTTGATAAACATGAGGGCTTATGACCACTTAAGGCAAACTGAGAAGTAGTGACTTCAGCCTTTTTTGTGTTGTTTACTATCAAGGCTCTTTTGCCAAGAATTGAGTGGCTTTATATTTATAAAAGCAAATAATCACTTTCTATCTTTCATCAGAAGCATTTATTTTCTGGAATTTCTAAGAAAGCAGTAAGATTAATAGAAATTCAAATCTAATGGAGAACTTTAAGACTTCAGGATTATTCCAATTAAATTAGTAGAAGCCTGTATGGCTTGATTATGTACATATTCATTTTCTTGTAGTAAACAAAAAAGATGTGGTTGAATCACAAAGGCAAATATTCTGAAAATGGAAAACTTTCTGATACTAGAGGTTTTAAATTTTGTTGTCAGTGTAACAAAAACTCAAAATTGTATCTGACAGGTTAGAGCAGTCAGCCCATTGGAAAGACAGGTGCACCAGTCTTAAGCCTTTGGGGAAAAATTATTTAGAGCAGCAGCTCTCAAACTATAGCCTTCATCAGAATTTATTTAAAGGGCTTGTTAAAATACAGGTTTCTGGGCCATAACCCCCAGTGTTTCTGACATAGTAGATCTGGAGGGGACCCCAGAATTTGCTCTTTTAACAAGTTTTAGGATGGTGTTAATGCTACTGGTTTGGGAACCACTGGCCTAGAGCAGGTGGCATCTCAATTGAACCTTGAAGAAATATATATGAATTGGCTAAATTAGGTGTTTGTATTGATGAGGGGAGAGGAAGGGGCAGTACAGGAAAAGGAGGGTAAAGGTTCAGATAGAGGACACCCCGTGTTGTTCAGAGACCTGTAGGAAGGCAAGAATGGTGAGCGATGAGCCTGCTGAAGCAAGGAGGGACCAATTTTTAAAGGCCGTTTACCATCCTAAGGCAGCTGGATTTGGGTGGAGAAGCACAGGACTGTAAACAGGAGAGAAACAGGATCAGAAGTGCAGTTAGGAACATCGCTGTGGCTTTAACGTACAGTGTGGCCTGATGGTGGGAGAGAACAGTAAGTTACTGATTAGGAAGCTACTAGAGGAAATAGGTTGATGACCAGGAGCTGTACAGTGGCAGTGAAAATGGAGAAAAGTAGAAAGATTTGAAAGATATTCCAAGTGTTTAAGAGGTAAAAATTAAATTAGATGGCAATGACGACCCTGTATGCAAGACAGGAAAAAAGACACAGCTGTGTATAACGGACTTTTGGACTCAGAGAGAGAGGGAGAGGGCGGGATGATTTGGGAGAATGGCATTCTATCATGTATACTATCATGTAAGAATTGAATCGCCAGTCTATGTCTGACGCAGGATACAGCATGCTTGGGGCTGGTGCATGGGGATCACCCACAGAGATGTTATGGGGAGGGAGGTGGGAGGGGGTTTCATGTTTGGGAACACATGTAAGAATTAAAGATTTTAAAATTTAAAAAAAAAATAAAAAATAAAATAAAATAAAATAAAATTTTCCATAATAAAAAAAAATAATAAAAAAAAAATAAAAATATTTTTTTATGGCTGTGGCAGTTCTTAGTTGTGGCACATGGACTCTTCATTGCTGTGCACTCAGTTCAGTTTAGTCACTCAGTCGTGTCCAACTCTTTGTGACCCCATGAATCGCAGCACACCAGGCCTCCCTGTCCATCACCAACACCCAGAGTTTACTCAAACTCATGTCCATCGAGTCAGTGATGCCATCCAGCCATCTCATCCTCTGTCGTCCCCTTCTCCTCCTGCCCCCAATCCCTCCCAGCATCAGACTCTTTTCCAATGAGTCAACTCTTCGCATGAGGTGGCCAAAGTACTGGAGTTTCAGCTTTAGCATCATTCCTTCCAAGAAATCCCAGGGTTGATCTCCTTCAGAATGGACTGGTTGGATCTCCTTGCAGTCCAAGGGACTCTCAAGAGTCTTCTCCAACACCGCAGTTCAAACGCATCAGTTCTTCAGTGCTCAGCTTTCTTCACAGTCCAACTCTCACATCCATACATGACCACTGGAAAAACCGTAGCCTTGACTAGACGGACCTTTGTTGGCAAAGTAATGTCTGTTTCAATATGCTGTCTAGGTTGGTCATAACTTTCTTTTCAAGGAGTAAGTGTCTTTTAATTTCATGGCTGCAGTCACCAACTGCAGTGATTTTGGAGCCCAAAAAAAGAAAGTATGACATTGTTTCCACTGTTTCCCCATCTATTTGCCATGAAGTGATGGGACCAGATGCCATGATCTTTGTTTTCTGAATATTGAGCTTTAAGCCAACTTTTTCACTCTCCTCTTTCACTTTCATCAAGAGGCTTTTTAGTTCTTCTTCACTTTCTGCCATGGACTCTGATGCTGGGAGGGATTGGGGGCAGGAGGAGAAGGGGACGACAGAGGATGAGATGGCTGGATGGCATCACCGACTCGATGGATACTAATTGTGCACAACTAGGCTTCTTTCTAGTTGTGGCGCCCTGGTTCAGTATTTGAGGCATGCGGGTTTAGTTGCCTGGCCAGAGATTGAACCCAAGTCTCCTGCATTGCCTGGTGGATTCTTAATCATTGGACCTCTAGGGAAGTATCCAGATATTCTTAATTATGCATTTGGTATTTGGAACATAGATGAGGGAAAAGTATCAAAGTTCCTTCCTAGGTTTCTGCTTTGAATAATTAACTGGTACTGGTCATTCAGACAGGTAACACATGAGCAGTGGGTTAGAGGAGACAGGAATTGAGAAAGTGATTTTATTTTGGGACCTCTGGATGTCCAGTGGGTCACTGAGTCTATAGATCTTGAGCTCAGGAGAGTGATCTCAATAAGCCAAAGTTACAGATTTGGGATTCACCAACAGGTACATAACTGAAGCAGAGTCGTGGTTGGAATTTCCCAGGTATAACAGGTAGAGCAAAAACAGACAGTGACAACATTTAGGAGATCCTTGAGGAGCAGTCTTATTTAAAAGGAAGACTAAAGCAGAGGACTCTGTGCTGGAAAGTAAAAACTTGCTGACAGAGGAATATAATGAAAACCAGAGAATATTACATAATGGAAGCAATCAATTAGAGGGTCTTCCTTCATGGTCCAATGGTTAAGACTTCACCTTCCAGTGCAGGGAGTGAAGGGTTGAATCCCTGATGGGGGAGCTAAGATTCCACATACCTTGCTTGCTAAAAAACAAAAAAACCATAGAAGCAATATTGTAACAAATTTTATAAAGACTTCAAAAATTGTCCACATCCAAAAAGAAAAAAAACTAAAAAAAACCCCAAACTAGCAATTAGATATTTGAAGAAGATAATCATATAACCTAAATATAAACGCTTATAGTAATTTTATGAGCTCAGACAAGAAGTGTGTGGAAAGCGAAAAAGTAGGAGTAGACATATAGTGACAGCCAATTCCTGGATTGCCATAGTTTTTTATCGTTTCAACATGATTTCTTTCTTTATTATCTACATAAATTCTTATTTATGAATTTATCTACTATTAATGAGAACTGAATATATACTTTAAATATGCCATTTTGTATTGAATTCTGGAGATTTTTTTTGTAGTCCTCATATATATTACTGTGTTCATTGAGAATAGTGAAACCTTCTCAACAGATGATAGCTTAAAGATTTATCTATGAAAAAATTGTAGGAAAAGTAATCTGTATTAGTTTAATGGTTACACTTTTTCTTTAGCTGTATTTCATATAAGTGTGCATGTCTAAGGATTTCACTTTCAGAGCTTGGTTTCTAGGCAGTGAACCCATATAGACTAACAAGAGCTCATTTTTTTAAAAAGATGTAGCAGAATTTTCTCATTTCATTTTAAGGCAATCCTAGAAAAATGTATCTTATTCCATTTTACAAAAACCAATATCCTGAAATGCTTAGACTGCAGTACAGAGTTGTGTTACTGTATTTCCTAGTGTTTGAAAGTCAGTAAAATTGAAAACAGGAGGCTCATGAGGGCTTGGCTTTGGTTTTTCCCTCTCTGGAAATGAGATTTGGGGACCTGACAGTCTTAAATTCTCAAACTTGATGATAAATACCCATGGAAAATATGAAAATGTCTGATAATTTGTAAGCTGGTTTCTTGACGAAAAGATTACTCTACTGGGATCATATAGATTTCCTCTGCAAATAACAAGCTCATCTGGTTAAGAAGTAGTATATTTTAAAGATAGTTGTTTTAAAAATTCACTATTTGCCCTCTTTGAGCAAATATGTGAAAATCTTCAAGTAACAGAAAAGTTAATGACTTTCCACATCTTGGCCATAGAAAGAAAATATAAATCATAACTATTTTTCTCTGAAGCAGTGGTTCTCAACCCAGTGAAAACCCCTCAAAATAACTTGAAAAATCCCTAAGAGTTCTTCTGGGTTAAAGAAAACTTCCCCTCTTGCCAAACATTTCCACCCACTGTCCCTCAAAACATGTCTCTGGTTTGGACTGTGTTATGTTTTTCCCTTCCGTTAGAATATCCTCTTGTATCTTTTCTACGTTCTTCCATTTCTGTCAATTGATATCCATCAAGGCCCAGACCAGCTACCACCTCCCCTCTTTATCTAACTTTAAATGGAGTAAAATCTATAAAATACTGACTCACTGTGAAACGGTTAGTTTCACACCTGAGACTAGTATCGCAAATCAACTATACTTCAAAAAAGGATGATAACAGTGGGTTTAATTTGGGAACAAGTACAAGTGATTCCTAACAGGCAGCAATTCAACTACCTGGAGCAGAACTGTTTGAGGCCTGCTAGAGGGAGGCAGGGAGAAGGCAATGGCACCCCACTCCAGTACTCTTGCCTGGAAAATCCCCTGGACGGAGGAGCCTGGTGGGCTATAGTCCATGGGGTCACTAAGAGTCGCACATGACTGAGCAACTTCACGTTCACTTTTCACTTTCATGCACTGGTGAAGGCAATGGCAACCCACTCCAGTGTTCTTGCCTGGAGAATCCCAGGGACGGGGAAGCCTGGTGGGCTGCTGTCTATGGGGTTGCACAGAGTCAGACACAACTGAAGTGACTTAGCAGCAGCAGCAGCAGAGAGGGGCAGGAGAAGGCAATGGCAACCCACTCCAGTACTCTAGCCTGGAAAATCCCATGGACAGAGGAGCCTGGTAGGCTGCAGTCCATGGGGTCGCTTAGAGTCGGACACGACTGAGCAACTTCACTTTCACGCATTGGAGAAGGAAATGGCAACCCACTCCAGTGTTTCTGCCTGGAGAATCCCAGGGATGGGGGAGTCTGGTGGGCTGCCGTCTCTGGGGTCGCACAGAGTTGGACACGACTGAAGCGACTTAGCAGCAGCAGCAGCAGCAGCAGCAGAGGGAGGCAATGCGTTCGCTACCAGTGCTAGTGTGTTTCACCCAGGGAATGGAGAATAACTAATCTGGTAAACTACAGCTCTTCCTTGACTTACAATAGAATTATATCCAGATAAATCCATTGTAGATTGAGATTATTGTTAAGTTGTGAGCGCATCTTACATACCTAACATCATAGTTTAGCCCAGTATATTCAAAAGCAGAGACATTACTTTGCCGACTAAGGTCCATCTAGTCAAGGCTATGGTTTTCCCTGTGGTCATGTATGGATGTGAGAGTTGGACTGTGAAGAAGGCTGAGTGCCAAAGAATTGATGCTTTTGAACTGTGGTGTTGGAGAAGACTCTTGAGAGTCCCTTGGACTGCAAGGAGATCCAACCAGTCTATTCTGAAGGAGATGAGTCCTGGGATTTCTTTGGAAGGAATGATGCTAAAGCTGAAACTCCAGTACTTTGGCCGCCTCATGCGAAGAATTGACTCATTGGAAACGAGTCTGATGCTGGGAGGGATTGGGGGCAGGAGGAGAAGGGGACGACAGAGGATGAGATGGCTGGATGGCATCACTGACTCAATGGATGTGAGTCTGAGTGAACTCCGGGAGATGGTGATGGACAGGGAGGCCTGGCATGCTGCGATTGATGGGGTCGCAAAGAGTCAGACACGACTGAGCGACTGAACTGAACTGAACTAAACCTTAACTATGCTCAGAACACTTAACAGTAGCCTCCACTTCAACCACATCATCTAACACAAGGTCTGTTTCATAATAAAATGTTGAATATCTCATATCATTTATTGAATACTGTACTGAAAGTGAAAAACAAAATGATTGAATGAGTACAGAATGGTTGTAAGTGGTTCAGTTGTTTAACCTTGTGATCCCGTGGCTGTCTTGAGAGCTGAGGCATCAGGACAAAGTATTGTACCACATACCGTTAGCCCAATAAAAGATTGAAATTCAGGTTCGAAGTACAGTTTCTCCTGAATGCTTATCACTTTGTGCCATCGTAAAATCAAAATATCACTAAGTCGAACTATTTTACATTGGGGACTGTCTGTAGTTAAATGATGAGTAATTAAAGTAATCTTTTGTATTCTTATTTTATACTAAAACCTTTCTGATATTGTTCCACATTAAAATTGAGGATAAGTATTTTATTCAGAATTAAATAAATTCACACTGTGTGTTAGCTGAAGGACAATGGAGTTAAAGATATGGGTTAAAGTGAAAGTTGCTCAGTCATGTCCGATTCTTTGTCACCCACTGTGCTATAGCCCACCAGGCTCCTCTGTCCATGAATTCCCCAGGCAAGAATACTGGAGTGGGTTGCCATTTCCTTCTCCAAGGGATCTGCCCGATGACCCAGGGATCAAACCCAGGTCTTCTGCATTGCAGACGGACTCTTTACTGTCTGAGCCACCAGGGAAGCCAAGAAATATGGGTGGGGGGGGATAAATATGAGCATGCTAGAAAATAACTTTCTTTACTGGATATTAGGGGGAAGAGCTATCAAAGCCCTGCATTGAGAGAAAAGATAGTAAAAAACGTCTAGATTATTTCCGGTTTGTAAGTTTCATTTCTGGATTTATAATGATTTTTATGAATAATTCATAGGAGCATTTCATTTAATATGTTGAAAGAATGAGATGGGAGAGGAAACAGAAAAGTTGAAAAGATGAATTCATTTCGAAATTGATTATGGATACCCTTATAGTACCATAAACCATTATGGTAGTTTATGTCAAGTCACAACTTTAGAGTGGGGAGTTAAAATCAGCTAAGAATATTCTGGAGATGATATTAAAGAAAGGATAGCTGGAAAGATCCCTGTAGTAAGGTTGAATTTTGTTTTCACATAATTTTCAGAGATGAAACGGTTCTTAGATACCATGTAATCCAGTAGTTCTCAACCCTGGCTATGCATTTGAGTCATATATACACCAAAACAATGAATGTAGTTCTTGTAGGCCATATCCCAGTCTTCTTCTTTAATGCAATAGTCTTATTGAGGGGTATTTAAATAGTCCTCTTATTGTTTTTGTGTTTGTACTCATAATTATTTTTCATTATGTGAGACAATGAAGACAAAGGGAGGCTACAAAAAATTATTTTCAAAAAATACCTTTTATAACATTACACTATAAAGAATAACTCATTTAAGGAAGTTTTTGACTTAGTATAATGTAAAACCCAACTACCAACTTTCAGGACTATCTTTTGATCCCTTAGAAACCCAGTCTGAGCAGCGTTTGCCTATGGATCTTTCTAAGGTCCTGAGAATTTTCCTTGAAATATTAAGACATCCTCAAAAGAATTCCATCCTACACAAATCTATTGACTCACTGACCTCTAACACAGGATATTTGTTCTGCTATTGGAAGATAAAATAGAAAGAAATTCAGTAAAAATAACAAGTGACACTTTTTTTTAGTGTTAAAATTCTGCCTAAGTAAGTTTGGGTAGATTTAGAATTCACCAAGAAAGGTCAGATATTTTAGAGTTTTACTTCCTGGGTGTTAGGTTTGCCTTCACATTTTGATGTCTTGCTCTCCCAGGGTTTTGAAGGTGTTTCTTTCACGAACAGCCCAGCGGATTCCATACATGACTGGTGGACGTGTCATGAGGATGCTGGCGGTGATTCTCCTGGTAGTGTTCTGGTTTCTCGTTGGCTGGACATCATCTGTTTGCCAGAATTTGGAGAGGCAGATTTCGCTCATTGGCCAAGGGCGAACATCAGATCACCTCATCTTCAGTATGTGCCTCGTCGAGCGCTGGGATTACATGACAGCAGCCGGTACGTGGTCACTCAGCTTGTGCAGTTGTCTTGTGTTTGCCCACTAGCATGACAACGGACTTCCTTAGAAGCCTTGCCAAACCCTTCCACAAACTCTAGAGGAATTTTACCCATTTGGTTTTGGTGAAACAATATTACAAAATGGACAATAATGATATGTGGAACGCAAACTTTTTCTGGGAGGTCCCATTATTTTTCAGAGGTGTGCAGCTTTGTTCAGAAAATGTCCTTCTTTGTGCAAGAAGGAGAAACACAGTAAGTAAAGCCAGCTTCTTTATACAGACTTTTTGCTTTCCATACTATCAATGTGTCCCTATTTGGCTAACAGTATCAATTCTTTTGACTTATTTCTTTATTTGGGGAGAAAAAAGGAAATGTGCTGGTATTTTTAATATCATTTGGGTCCTATGATATATCAGACTTGCTCTCTATAGAGTGCTTTGGGCAAAATTTCTAATTTATCTTTCCTCTAAAGATAATTTATTGGGAACTCTCTGCAGTTCTGGTATTACACAAACACAGAACCTTGCTACTTGTGGGGAATAAGTTATGTGACTGAGAAACTGGAGAACTTAGAAGAAGCCCATGATGAGTTGGGCCAAAAACACAGATTATTTTTCTGGTACCTCAGTTTTTTGAAAAATGAGAAAGAGAAAATTCCATAGGAATTTTTCTATTGTTAATATTGCACTAGTTTTAAACTAAGCCTGCAAAGATACAAAAACATTCTATTATTTTGTTGTCATTCCCCTCAGTCAACCAGGGACAAATCTTAACTTTCTTTGGCAGATGTCAGAAATAAAAACATGAATTTAATTCCCATTATCTATCTCCCCCATATTGGCAGTTGTTTGTTGAATGTTCACATTTAGTATTTTGCTAGAAGCTCATAAAATGTGTACATTGTTTACAATTTGAATGGAATAATATTTTTCTGGAGGGGGTATTTTAGGACTCATATAAGCCTGATATCTGTAGTAGTAAAGCTATGTGGGTGCATAAAGGGAATGGTTATAGCACTATAATAATATATAAAGTCAGTTGTCATTATTTTGATCAATAGCAATGAAAATATCTGTAGTTCCATATCAGTAGATATCAATATCAGTATTAGAAGATAAAGCATGGAACCAAGGTAGGAAGCAGTTCTGATTCTGACTTTCATCTGAATGTGGAAATTAAACAAATTGTGTAGATATAAAATTTCTACTTAATTAGAAACCTGTAACATTAGTTTACATTCTTCAATCCAAGTTGACCAAACTAGGAAAAATCATTTCCCAATATTACTATGAAGAAAAGCACATTACATTTCTTTTATGTTTTACAAAGAATACAATATTCAAAATACATAATGAGGCGTCATTAGGTTGGCAATGAGGAAGCAGAATGAAGCCCAGGAATTTGCTCTGTAACAGGTTCCCAGGTGATGCTTCTGCTTTTGGGTGTGAGACCACACTTTGAGAAGTACTGCTGTATGTCTTTCTCCATTCTAATGATGCCAACTCCAAAATCCCTGAATTTGGGTTGTGTGTGTGGGGCGGGTGTGGGTGTGCGTGTTTTCTAAAAGCAACCTAGATGAATTTACTGATTCATCACATCATTTTCTGATTCTCCAAATTCCTTTAACAGATTTTCAAGACTCACAGTAAACTTAAGCAGCATTGTTAATCCAGCATTATTTACAATGTATTTTAACATTACCCTCTTTTCCAGTTAGGCATTTCCTTCATGTTTCACACAGTTCCTACCCACCTCCACCACTCTTCCTAACAAAGGAAATATTCTTTATATCCCTTTATAACATTCTAAATATTACCCATACCTCAAAGAACTTCTCTTTTATTAAATTCCTAGGTTCTAGTCCAAATGGTTGTCTTCCTTCATTGAACTACCACTGTACCAAGAGACTTTACCACCTAATTTTGCTTTTGATTCTCACTTATCTTTATAACCCAATAGTAAACTACCTGATGAGAGGAATAAGTCTCTCATATATTTTATATGTACCATAAAGTCTTCAGTACTAGAGACATTATAGGTACTTAGTGGATCTTGTTTACTATAGAAAATTCTTATATATAAAGAAAGTTTATGTAAAATGAACTACAGGTTACTGTCAGTCCTGTATTCATATTTATTTCCATATAGAGATCACAAACGTGACTTTCTTTAGGGTGCAAAATACTTTAAAGTAAACGACTAATGATAAGGTATAGAGATCAGTAGGTAAGAGGAAGTTAAATGTTTGGTGATAATATTTTTATCTTTTAGTGATTATTTTTGTCTTACTGAATAATTTACTGAACTACTAATAAACTACTGAAACACCTTAATTTCAAAATTACACTTTTCTTGCAGTGACACAGTTCTCTGAAGAAAACTCAAGACACGTGATTTAACAACAGGAACAAATATTTTAAATTAAGACTATCTTGAAAACTCAAGAGACATGTGGTTGCTGTAAAATTTTTTTTCCACACTACCCTACAATGGTTGCATTTATTTCTCTTTTGGCATGTAGC
Source organism: Capricornis sumatraensis (assembly GCF_032405125.1). Classification (NCBI taxonomy): domain Eukaryota; kingdom Metazoa; phylum Chordata; class Mammalia; order Artiodactyla; family Bovidae; genus Capricornis; species Capricornis sumatraensis. Next base: position 29,332,415 of record NC_091083.1, read on the forward strand.
ATTAGATATTCTATATTTAACCCCTCTTAATGTTTGCTAATGTGTACCTCTTTGCAGTTCTCTTTATATATTTCTATAAGTAGCATGTTTGCCATTAGATTTTTTATATCCAAGCTGTTATTCAAGAATAAATTAATGTATCTTCAGTCTGCCAGAAAGAAGCATGTACTGAAAGCTAACTTATTCCCCATTTCCTAAACAGAAATAATTGTGTACAGGGAAAGGATAGAGATAGGCTTTACCTTGAAGCTGTTGTGAGAAATCTGTGTCAAGAAGTTGTGTATACTTATATTAATGTCAGGAGTCAATTTCAAAAAAAACAAAAAAGTGATGTTAATATATTGATAAACATAGATCAGTTTTACCTGTCTGAAACTGTTTTTTTTAGTACAAATTAAAGAATCATTTGAGTGTGATACTAGTTTTTCCACTGAAGTAGAACTCTAGTTAGAAATTTGAGTCATAAATTTAAGGAATGGGTCCTTCCTACTTTTTGCTCACTCCAGAACTGCCCATGTAGGTGATTTTCCTACCACAAGTGTTTCAGAGGAGGAATCAGGTATAGAAAACTCCTGGGAAGAAACCTGATTCTCCTCTTGCCTCGTATATTTTAAACACAAAGGCAGACAATGTGTTCAGTAATTCAATTTGTTGTACGCCAGTGTTTAGAAGGGACTGAGAAGAATACAGTAACACTTGCTGAGTTACATAGGGAAATTCTAGAATAGCAATTGTTTCTCAGGATTTAAATACTTAATTCTCCTAGAAGATTAGGCTATATTGTGACAGGTGAAATGTGGTACAAGCACCCTTTAATGATTACTGGGGAAAATAGATTAGACTTCCTTTCCATCTGACTTAGATTAATGTTCATGATTTAGGTTCATTTACATGCATCTTATTTTGTTCTAATGTACAATATGCCTTAATCCTGCTGCATCATTTGTTACCATTTTTTAAATGTATTTTTAATTTTCAGTCAAAGAAATGAAAGCTTGACTGCATTGACAGGCTTGAGCTATGTCATGGGAAACTTCACACATACTTTTTTTTGGGGGGGAGGGTTTTTTTTATGTTGTTTTATTTATTAATTTTAAGTTTTTAAATTTTATACTGTACTTTATTGAATCATAATCTGTGAACTTGTAATATATTTAAACATAATGACTTGATATATGATACATTGTGAAATGATTCCCCCAGTCAAGTTAATTAACATATTCATCAACTCACATAGTTTCCTGGGAGAGGTTTGTATATATGTGTAAGAATGCTTAAAATCCATTCTCTTAGCAAATTTCAAGTATAGTTACTGTGCTGTACATTAGATCCTCAAAATGTATCCATCTTTTAACAACATCTGTAGCCTTTGACCAATCTCTCCTTATCCCCACAACTTCAGCCCCTGTCAGTCACCTTTGTACTGCTTCTGTGTGTTCAGTGTGGTTTTGTTGTGTTGTGTTGTGTTTAGATTCTATATATGATACAGACATACTTTTTGAAGGTCTTTTTCATAGCTTCTTGAATGAGTAAAGTAGAGATTATTTTCCTTGCTTATCTACATACTGCCTCTTCTGAACAATGTTTTATTTCTTTGAGGAGTAGCTATGATGCTGAAGGGCTGAGAGAAAGGATAAATTAATTTTGTTCCTTCATTTTATCCTTACAATTCCATTTTTCTTTTTAGGAGTGAAGAAATTTTGGGATTTGGTCTTGGGGCAGTACCTAAAAGACAAGGAGCATTAGTGATCATAGCTTCTAAGGAGTTTCAGCTCCTTCGTGGAACCATTGGATTTTAAAGGGTGAAAAATTAAGATGGGGAAAAAAGGTTTTGTTGCTTCAGTAGATAGCCTATAGATTAATTCTGTTATCAAAAGATTTCGGCAGCTCTTTTACTCATACTAAGATGCCTGCCGCTAAATCACTTCAGTCGTGTCCGACTCTGCGACCCCATAGACGGCAGCCCACCAGGCTCCCCCGTCCCTGGGATTCTCCAGGCAAGAACACTGGAGTGGGTTGCCATTTCCTTCTCCAGTGCATGAATGTGAAAAGTGAAAGTGAAGTCACTCAGTCATGTCCGACCCTTAGCGACCCCATGGACTGCAGCCTACCAGGCTCCTCCATCCAGGGGATTTTCCAGGCAAGAGTACTGGAGTGGGGTGCCATTGTCTTCTTGCTGTGGTCCAGCCCTGGTGGATCCAGGGTAATTTGAAGCGGGGACAGTGTGGTGATAGAGATATATAGATTTAGAGAGAGATAAGGAAAGAGTTTGCAGTTAAGAGGATAGAGGAGAGAAAGAGGCTGTATTCCTTGGTTTACACAGAAAGCCAATAAAGCCCTGAGACAAGGGACTTGAACCATCTACATAGGGCCACAGGCGCCCACTTGAATAGCGGAGGGTGCCCCTCCTTGGGATCCCTCTCGCGTGGGTCTTAGAAGCCCGGGCAAATAAGTAGACACGGCTAGCTTCTATGCCCCAGATGGGAATCAGCCCCAGATGGGAATCAGCCAGAAAACAGAGTAAGAAAGAAAAGAAGACACGGGAGAACCAGTCTTTCCAGGAACTGGCCCATCCTTTATTGTCCGGGAAAGCTTTTTATACTTTTGGTTGTACATAGAGATCAGTGGATAATACAAAGTTATGCAGTGTAAGCAGCCCTGACTCTTACTGAGACCAGGCTTTCTCTCTGCATACCTAGCAGTATACACAAGTCTTAGGTGATTTACATCATCTTCTGACCAGGAGGCCTATTAGCATTTTACAGCCCTTTTCTGATAAGAGTCTGTCAACCAGAAAACTTATTTGCCTTAAAAGTGTTGTTCTTACTAAAGTCTGGTGCCACTCTCAGAAAGCACTAATTAAGGTTACATTCTTATATAGCAAGGACACAACAATTTATAACAAGGAAAGAGGAGTACAGTGATTTATAACAAAGAGAAAGTTCACTAACTCAAAAGTCTAGTGTTGCTAACATCAAAACTACTATATTCCTTTTTCTATATCCAATTACATTGATTAATATCCTTCAGGTGCCTAAAAGATAAAGAATATGGAGGCCTGGTGGCAGTCATTGACTCAACAGTGAAAGCCATCACCAACATAATTTTTAGCTCTTTAGAAAAGGCTCTATATCTTTAAGATGTTTTAAGCTTCATGCCTCTCATGGTTGGGGGGCTGTAAACAATCACAAGTTGTAAAAGTCTCTAACTGTCAGGCAAGTTAGAGAGCCATCAGAGGGGTTTGAGCTGAGACACTCCTTTCATATGCAGGAGACCAGTTGGAGCTCTAAGTTAACTTTTTCCAGAGAAAGGTGGTTGGGGATAGCCCCCTGTAATGTCAGAAGAGTACAGTATAGCAGACAGTAAACAGACAGATTTTGGTTTCGGGTTAGATGCTCAGGCAGAGGAGCCCTTGAGACCTGACTCACCTTGCGCCGTCAGGTCTCTCCGCATGACCTTGTCATGGGTGGGATCTCCCGTGCTGGCTCCCGGCACCTTCTCTGACTGAGATGACTATCATAGTTTAAAAACAAGCTGCTAACCCATATGGACTGCAAATTCCAGCCTGTTATACCCCCATCCCACTCCGACGTCTGCAGTAACTGTGGCAAGCAGAGCCTTCTTCTGAGGTTTAAGTATGGAGGAATAGGAAGGTTTGTGAGTTTTCCTGTTTCAGCTCACTGAGACCCATTCCCCACAGTAGTCAAAACCAATACCAATGTCTATGCCTCTTGTAATAAAGCAAAAGGAAGTCTCCATTGAAGGATATAATTTAGAGAACATAGGTCAGGAGAACCAGGAGACCTGGGATCCAAGCTCTTCATGGTGAATCAGCAGGGGTGGAGCCAACTTCTCAGTGGATGTGTCCATGAGCATGTCCTACGGCCCAGCTCTGCCCATCCCTTCCTTACTGCTCCCAGGAGCTGAGAAGGGAGCAGGCATTCCCAGCCTGCAGAGTCCTAGTTGTGAACTCCGGCAACATCCATCTTTTCCATGCTTCTCAGATGAATACACTGATTTTACGACAAACAGAATTCCTGCAACTCACCAACCACCCCCTTCACGGCCACATCCACACACTCAAAAATGTACCCCCAAGACCACATGGTCTCACAAAGTCAATCCTCCCTTTAAAATTCTACCAGAAGTATCCTTTTCATTGTTTTCACCACTGTAAATGTCACACCTATCTTTATTTAAATCAAAGAAAATACAAATAAGCCTCCAGAATATCAAGGTTTCTGTCTGCAGCCAAACCCTGGAATGCTGGAATCTGAGCTGTTTTCAAGCATTATTTAGTTGTTTGATCTAATGATAACTTCTGTTCAGTCCACCATATTATTAGAATAAAATGGAGTACGTTTACTTTGTAAAGTTTCTAAGTGGATAGGATTTAGAGAAAAACAGAAGATGACATTAAAAGAAACACTTGGAAAAAGAAAGCTAAATGTTTCATTTATTTAGTTGTGCCATGTAAAAATAATTTTTAAATGTGCTAAGAAGCGTAAGGGCTCCCCGGTGGCTCAAAGGGTAAAGAATCTGTCTGCAGTGTGGGATACGTGGGTTCAATCCCTGGGTTGGGAATATCTGCTAGAGGAGGGCATGAACCCACTTCAGTATTCTTGCCTGGAGAATCCCCATGGACAGAGGAACCTGGTGAGCTACAATCCTGGGGTCACAAAGAGTCAGACACAACTGAGTGAAGAAGCACACAAGAAGCATAAAACATTATTAATACAAAATGCCTTTGCAGTATGGCAAGCAGAGGATCACAGCTTGAGAGTCGTTTGTACTTTGAGGCTGCCTTTCTCCAGCCCTTGTGGGTGTTCTAAGATCACCAACCTGGGACATCTTCAGTGTCAAAAAACTAATATTATTTCTCACTCCTTTGTTTGACCCAGGCCTCCGGAAAGATAGCTTGAAATTACTTTCATTATGGTGTATTAATTTTTTTAAGGCTATGGTAGTTAACTTTTAAATGAAATGTTATTCCCTATAGATTAAAAATGGAATACCTCAGTTTTCTGAAAGCCTTATTTGAATCTTTAAATATAAATATAATTCCCTTTTTAACTATACCCATGCCTCCAATCAATCGTTTGCCACTAGAAATTATTTTCTAAAGCAGAAGCACAACATATATTTCAACCCCCATGAACAGCACTGCAAAATTTGGTAACATCTGCATATTTTCTTTACTGATTGCAGTGTTAGTCTGAAGTTAATTATATGAAACTGACTTTTTTTCCTCAGCACAACTTTTATAAATCACATTTAGTTTAATTGGTACTTTGAATAATAAATTGTTTTTCTGCTGGAGCATATTGTTTGATATTGCTAATGAAATGATTTTAATGTTCAGCTTAGCTGTTTGGAGCTTATTTTGTCTTATATTTTTAAATGTAATTCTCCATTGAAGCACACTAATTAACTTGATAACTACTTTCCTTTAAAAAAAAAAATGTCCAGTATAAAATTATATAAAAACACTGCTATAAGTGGCCAGGAGATAATGTTTTCATAATTCAGCTTTATGTGGATCCTTCAACTACAGCACATGTTTGTGCTAGTGTTATTTAATAATATTCTGTATTCATCATTCTTGAGTCTCAAGTACCACACACTTAGTGGCCTATCAATAAGTATCATTTGCCTTTATTAATCATAATGCCAGTATGATCTTTAAATTGTGTATATAAATGTTAGATGGATCTAGACATCCATCAGTGTTAAGTGGAGTGGCAAGGTAACAGAAAGCCTGTATCTCTTAAATATATGAAACTGATATCATTTATATTCATTCAATTCAACAAATATTTTTTAAATCTTATCCATGTGTGATCAGTATCCTTGCTATCATCTTAGTGGGCAAAGGTAGAAAAAATAATTGAAAGACTCAGTTTTTGTCCTGATAAATATCATCACAGTCAGGACTCAAGACACCATGAACAGTTTTCTCCCAGTTATATATTGTGTGGCATATTATTCTCTGCATTGCGTGGTATAGATAGTTAAAACCTGTAAAAGATTAGAGGAAGGAAAATTCAATGTAAGTTAGAATCGTGGCTGGAGACCTAGGGATGCAGGTGGGACCTGAATCGAACATCAAAAGAATGGTTAATATTTGGAAGTGTGGATGAGAGGAGATTTTGTTTGCTAGTAATAGCATAAACTCCTTGGAAGAAAAGTTATGACCAACCTAGATAGCATATTCAAAAGCAGAGACATTACTTTGCCGACTAAGGTCCATCTAGTCAAGGCTATGGTTTTTCCTGTGGTCATGTATGGATGTGAGAGTTGGACTGTGAAAAAGGCTGAGCACTGAAGAATTGATGCTTTTGAACTGTGGTGTTGGAGAAGACTCTTGAGAGTCCCTTGGACTGCAAGGAGATCCAACCAGTCTATCCTAAAGGAGATCAACCCTGGGATTTCTTTGGAAGGAATGATGCTAAAGCTGAAACTCCAGTACTTGGGCCACCTCATGAAAAGAGTGGACTCATTGGAAAAGACTCTGATGCTGGGAGGGATTTGGGACAGGAGGAGAAGGAGACGACAGAGGATGAGATGGCTGGAATGCATCACTGACTCGATGGATGTGAGTCTGAGTGAACTCCGGGAGTTGGTGATGAACAGGGAGGCCTGGCGTGCTGTGATTCATGGGGTCGCAAAGAGTCGGACACGACTGAGCAACTGAACTGAACTGAACTGAACTGAATAGCATAAACAAAGACTCAGAAGCAAGGATCTTTGGAGTGTTCAGAGGACAGTGAGTCTTCCTGGGTCAGCTCAGAGTTCACATTGGGGAACTCTAGGAGTTCATGTTGGTTGTATGACATGAGGTCATAGAGGGCCAAGCACTTATAAAATAATAGTGAACTGCGGAAGATTTCTAAATGAAGATACAAGCAGCTCCTCACAAGAGCTCACCTGAAGGTCAGAGACGAGACAGGAAAGCACGGTCTAAGAACTACAGGAGCACGGAAGAATAGGGCCAAGCAAGGGGGCAGCCTACAGGACGCCCTGGGGGTAAGAAAGTCTTGAAGCTTTCTGAGAAGAAAGTTACCAAAGTCTTGAAACATGTCTGCCCTGGCAGGAACCCCTGTAGTCTTCCTTTGGGAACAGAAATTAATTCCAGTGTCCTATGTGGGTATGAATGAATCTTCTAAGGGAAATATTAATATGAATCAGTGAACCCAAATGGAGATCTGGACAAATCCTGCTATGATCAAAGTGGAGTTTTAGAAAAATGAACTTGTCACTGTTATAAAGAATGAATGAATATAGGGTGAATCCAGGTTTAGATGGGCAGTTGATAGATAAGGAGTAAACTTACAGGAACTTAGGCAAAGATTGTAATTGTGGGCATTGAGAGAAGTGATACGTATGAAAAATAAGTCTAGGTAGAAATGTATCAGTGAAAGGTGGCTCTGAGATTTCAAACCTGAGTGAAGAGGCAATAGTAATATCATGGACAAGCCCTAGGAAAGGAAAGGAAGCCTTAGGAAAGGAAACTTTCCATGAAGACCTTTTCCCAATCCAGTAAGCTTGGCTAGGAAGAACATTCACAGACATGGCCAGTGGCCAACATACAGAATAATCGAGACCTCCACTCTCATATCATGGAGATCTTTGAGTGAGGTTCATTTTCTCTTTGGCTTTTGACCATATCAGGGTTTTTGAGTAACTCTTGAAAAATGTGTTTACTTAGGGCTTATTGTTTAAATACTGGTAGAAATATGCTGAAACTTTGGCAGGTAAAACACCTGGGCATATGGAACTGGAAATCAGTATTTCAGTATGCAAGTAGATTACCTCTAGGTAATGCATTTTGTGAAATGTTTTTGCTAATTAGAGCTTTCTTTTTGTTGATCGGGTATTATTGTCCCATGAGGTCATGCCACTAAGACAGAGAAAATGCATGGTAACAGTTACCTGGTCAGAATAGGTTAAAGTAACAATGTTCAGTTTGAAAAAAATAGTCAAAAGAGGGACTTCCCTAATGGGTCACTGGTGGAGAGTCTTGCCCTTGCCTGGCAGTGCTAGAGACATGGGTTCAATCCCTGGTCTGGGAAGATCCCACATGCTGTGGAGCAGCTAAGCTCCTGTGCCACAGCTACTGAACCTGTGCTCTAGATCCCATGTACCACAACTGCTGAAGCCCACACACCCTGGAGCCTGTGCTCCACAACTAGAGAAGCTACCAAATGAGAAGTCCATGCATCACAATGAAGAGTAGCCCCTGCTCACCACAAGTAGAGAAAGTCTGAGCATAGCAACAAAGACCCAGCACAGCCAAATAATTTTTTTTAATTTCAAAAAGTCAAAGGAGATGTTTAACAAAAAGAACTAATTATTTAACATTTGTTTTTATTTATTTATCTGATGTCATCCCTATCAGAAACTGTTAAGTGCTTTCTGTCCATTATTTCATTTCATTAGCAAATAGCCCCATGAAATATGTATGTTTATTATCCTCATTTTCCAGAGAAGGAAACTGTGACCAGAAGGTTAACTCATGTCAGATAATGCAAAGTTAATTAGCGATCCAGCCAGAATTCCCCATCAGGTCTAGCATGACTCTGACTCCCTATCCTTAACTGCCACAATATATTGTCTCTTCTGGCTTGAGCAAGCGAAAAAGGTAATGGTGAATTTCACTAAAACTTTGGCATATACCCACCAAAGATTAGATGTCTGTCAGGTGTGAAAACCATGATGGTTCACTAATAAAATATGCCACTGCATGTTTAGCAACCAGTTTTCTCACAGTTCAGGCAATGGAGGTCTTTGAACCAGACTCAGTGCATTAAGAACTTAAATGTCTCAAAGCTGCATGTAAATACATTATAAGCCTTTTGCTACCTTGATGACTTTATTGTGATTCAGAGGCTCTGTGAACAGCTTAAACTTACGTTCAGGATGTGGAAAATTATTTTGCACATTTTAGGAAAAAGCTATTGATTCTCAAAAAAAAGAAAAATCTGAGATACCAAACACTGTTTAAAAAACATTTAATTAAAAAAATAAAATATACCTATGAAAAATCCTCTATACACCAAATAAAAATTAAAAATAAACATGGCCTATGTATTCATATGTGAATGACATTTTTGTATGCATCTATTTCTGTGTGTTTCTATCATAGACAAAAAATGCCTGCTAAAGTGCTTAAATTTTACTTCTTCCTTCACCTATAAAACTAACAGCGAATTGTGTGTTTTCTGTTCTTCTCACAGCTGAATTTTTATTCCTCCTGTGGGGTGTTTATCTCTGCTATGCAGTGCGGACGGTCCCTTCAGCATTTCATGAGCCGCGCTATATGGCCGTTGCAGTTCATAATGAGCTCATTATCTCTGCTATATTCCATACAATTAGGCAAGTGATCTGTAGAGTCACAAAATAACTGTTTTATTTTTCTGATGTGTTGCAGTTTAATTTAAACAGCAAAACTGGGTAAGATACATAATGGAAAGATTTAGGAAGGATAGTGTTTTGTACATTGACTGATTTCTTTGTCACAGAAATGACAAATGAATATAGATTTTTTTTTTTAACTCTGCTGTTCTTAGTTCCTTCTGATGAGCTGTTTATTGCCTTCATTTATTTGAAAGGGAACTCACTGTTATTCTGTTATGTTGAACCACTTCTGGGGTTGTCATTGGGTATTGTTTATTGTATGTCATACTTTTTGTTCTGAAGCTATAAAGCAGTACATACATATATTATAAAATAGATACAGATAAATCATCTATGATTTCACTCATGTTTTTTATGTTAGTTTATACTTTCAAAATCCTAACACTCAGATAACTTACATATGTGAAGTCGGTTGAATTCAAAAGCAAAATCCATTCCAAGTTGATGGTTGGATTTTTGTGTGCAGTTGGATTTTTTTCATCCTCACACTGTAGGGATGACTTTTCTATGGTAAGAATATATTGCCTGGCCCTCCGTTTCTTGTTATTCCATATGGTTCCATACCAAAGAGTACAAAGAAGAAAGAAAGTGGCTTATGAAAAACGAAGAAAATGAAAGATGCATGACTTATCTTTTGAGAATTTTCACCTGATTCATAATTGAAAATAAATCTCAGCAAGAAAATAAAAGGAATCCATTAGTTTGAAAAACAACAAAGAGATGCCGTTCAATTACTTGATATACATTAAAAGTTAAGACACACTTAAAGTAATTAGAAATTTTGAGTATTAGTCTTGGCCCTCAGTGGAAAGATAGAGATTAATGAAAGGATGAAAAAGTGATGATCTGTGGAAGTTTTACAGGATGTTTATCATCTCTCACTGTAGTCAGTAATCATAAAATGATGTCTTGCATTCAGTTGATATCTGAATGCACAGCCACACTTCAGAAAACACTGTTTTAACAGAGCTAAAAAGTGATAGGAAACATGTTAAATACTTGTTAAAAATAACTTTCCTATTTTGCTTAGACCTTTCCTACAGAGTCCCAAACAGCCCACCAGCTCAACCAGAAGAATCATATAAACCATGAGCTTATATTTAGACACAAGCTCTATTCAAGGATAAGAAGCGATAACAATTTAAATCAGCTGGATCTATCTTGGCAAATTTTTCCTGGAGTGAAATAATATTAAATAAGGCACCCAACATCAGCAAAGATATTTTATATCAATAGGATATATATGTTCTTCTTATCTGCTTAAAATATGAAATTATGTATACATATTTGTACATGCATATATATAAATTAAAAACTGTTACTACAGATTATGTACAGATTTGCTATCTTTCTTACCAAACTATCAGACTGAACAAAAAGAACCTAAAATAACCTAAAAGGTTTAAGTCTAGAAGGATGAATAATGAGAAAGCATTTTGCTCAGTAAGTTCTAATTCTTTACTTATTTTTAGTACTGAGCAGAAATCTAACTTTTGGGAAACTGCAAAACTTTTTAAAAGTCTGCCTTTATTCTTAACCTCAATTTTCAAATATTTCTATGCACCTGACTTTTAGACCTATTTAGTTGAAATACTATTTGTTTAAAACATAGCTTTAATACTACTGCAAAATCCAGTTGTTCTTAAGATATTTCTGATCAGAAGTACAACCTAAAATCTGTCAGTAATTAAAAGCTGATTAAGGACAACTGATGTTAGTATATTTCAAAATTATTTTTTGGAAGTGTCACTGGTTTAATTCAAAACATACATATCCATTCTTTTCTCTAGATATTGTCACGCTGGTTTCAACTTCTGTTGGCATTTGAGATAGGAATTCCCTTTACATAGGATGCTTTTAGACTGTAAATCCATCTCCTCTGATACACCTGTCTACTTCAGGACTGGCTATGGCCCCAGAAGATTGGCATTGTATTATTTTCAGGGGTACATTTTATATTGCTTCAGTGCTTCAGTACTCTTGTCTCAAAGACTGTAACTTTTTATTGAGTTAAATAATCCTATTTTAGCTCTTAAAAAGAAATCTTACCTGACCTAGCATAGATAGGATTCCAAAGTATTCCATCCCTGAACACAGTGAATATTCAGTCATGTTCAAAGCAGGTATGAAGCTACCCTTCTCACAAAGGAATTCAGAAAGATGTTAATCCAGAGAATCTCTTTTAGTTGTCTGTGAAAGACCATAGTTGTTTTGCACTTCTAAGTCTATGTTGCTTATATCTCCAGACACAGGGAAAAGACTCTCTCTGCATTTTGATAACCCCTGAGCTTCCATTTGACCTTGATTTTGGAGGAGTAGGGAGATGGGGGTAAAAATGAGGAAGAAATAGCCTTGATGGAAATTTTATCTTAAATATTAATAATATGTATTTAGTAAATTTGTCTTGAATATGATATAATGCAGAAATAAAATTAATCTCCTCTATTTTTAGATTCATATATGTTTATTTCGGACTTCCCAGGTTGTGCTAGTGGTAAAGAAAGTATGTGTGTTAGTCCTTCAGTCCTGTCCAACTCTTCGTGACCGCATGGACTGTAGCCCGCCAGGCTCCTCTCTGCATAGGATTTCCCAGGCAAGAATACGGAGTGGATTGGCATTTTCTTCTCCAGGGGGTCTTCCGAACCCAGGGTAAAGAACACGCCTGCAATGCAAGAGACCCGAGTTCAGTCCCTAGGTCAGGAAGATCCCCTGGAATAGGAAGTGACAACCCACTCTTGTATTCTTGCCTGGAGAATCTCATAGACAGAGGACAGAGGAGCCTGGCAGGCTACAGTCCATAACATTGCAAAGAGCCAGACATGACTGAAGTGACTTAGGACACATGCACACATGTTTATTTCACGATTATATAATAAGCATTCTCTTAGGATTTCGCTTTTCAAATTTGATGATGTGTATCACTGAAACAAAATGCTAATTCTCTAATTCCAAAATCTCATAGTTAGCTTTCATGGATAAACAATAGATGGAAAACATTAAAAGAATATGAGTGCAAAATGACCTTAATAAAAGCAATACCTGATTTTTGCATAAAGATGAATCCTTAAAACATGAGTTTTAGTTTGTACATGTACTTACTGATTTGTCAAAATATTCCAAAATTGTGAGGACAGGTATCAATAATGAATTTTTCCTACACATGTTACTTGCAGGGCTGTCCTGGAACAGAGCATTATAAATTCCTCTATAAGATTTTAAATATGACATTTCAAATTATTTTAAAATAATTTGATACTCTATAAAAACTAAAATTTGTATTTTAAAAGATGTACTTTATACATCTACTATATTTCAGTGTTTAAAAATAGTTTAAAATAGATATACTTTATAACCCATTAGTACATTCATTTTTCCCATTACATTGTTTACCATATCAGTCTCTGGGATCATTCATTAAGACACATATTTACCCAGTTTTTTTCCCTTAGTTCTGATTAATGTTTTTAAATGAAGACTGTTATGATCAAGAGTTATTTGACTGTGTCTTATAATCCAAATTTCCCTGAAACAATAAATTTTTACCCTACTCTTCTTTTGAAGAATTCACGTGTTCACTGCTAATGCTTTGCACATTCAACTTACCTACAAAATAAGAAAATGTTTAGTACTTTATATAAGTATATTCTATCTTTCTTACTGTTGATAATTTAAGGAAATAAAGAGTTTATATCTTATGCATCTAGTTAGGGTTCCTTAGACCCTTATTCTTCTGTGATGAAAATAGTGGGTTGACCAAAAAGTTCCTTTGCATTTTAGTTTTTCCGTAAGATCTTACAGAAAAACCTGGAGGAACTTTTTGGCCAATGCAATATATGTTGTAGAAACAGCAGTATGATTTCTTACTTCCTTGCTTTTACTGATACATTGAGGAAAAGCAAGTATCATAGTGTTTTAAGTAGAAATCTTGTTGGGTTGCTAATATGGTGAATTCTCATTTCAGATTTGTTCTTGCCTCAAGACTTCAGTCTGATTGGATGCTGATGCTGTATTTTGCACATACTCATTTGACTGTGACAGTCACCATTGGGTTGCTTTTGATTCCAAAGGTATTTCTCCAACATTCCTTTTCTCTTGCAAGACAGTTATTTTAAATGAGAATGAAATTGGTTCTTCTTTGAAAAATATCTGGCAATATAGACAAAAGGTGGTGTGAAGATTCATTTAACATGCTACAGTATTTTTAAAACTCAGGAAACTGTTAATAGGCATCTCTTTTCTTTGGAGATTCATTAAACATCTCACATAATATTTAACTACCTTAGTCTGTACAAAACCGTCATCATCCAGTTCAGTCCTTTTCCAAACATTCTGCTATCTATTTATGTTTTACTTATTAGGGGTTCAAAGTGGCCTTTCATTGTAACTATAATCTCAAGATCATTTTTAAACAGAATTGTCTTTTTCTGTGAATACTCTTATTTGGATTCATATTCAAGAAAGTGTTGTGTTTTAATCATTCAGAGAATTTTTATGTAAATAGAAATAATTATAGCATTGTAAAAAAGAATCTTCCTTAACAATGAGAGATTCTGACAAAGACTTTCTAGGCAGCATTCTGAAGTGGAGGAAAGTGGGCCAGGACTCAGAATACAGAGATTCTGAACTCATGCCCACCCCAAGATGATTCTGTAACATAGCGTCAGCCAAGACTTTTCATCTCTCTGAATTTCAGTTTCCTCATCTATGACATGATAGCAATAAGTCTGCTTGGAATAAAATGATATCAAAGCTTGGGAGAAAACATAAATATTATCATCATTTTCCTTTTCTACATGTAGAAAAACAAAATATTAGAATATTATATAGCTTTAGAGTGTCCGATAATATCAGTTCAGTTCAGTTCAGTCGCTCAGTCGTGTCTGCCTCTGCGATCCCATGAATCGCAGCACACCAGGCCTCCCTGTCCATCAACAACTCCTGGAGTTTATGCAAACTCATGACCATCGAGTTGGTGATGCCATCCAGCCATCTCATCCTCTGTTGTCCCCTTCTCCTTCTGCCCCCAATCCCTCCCAGCATCAGGGTCTTTTCCAGTGAGTCAACTCTTCACATGAGGTGGCCAAAGTACTGGAGTTTCAGCTTTAGCATCAGTCCTTCCAATGAACACCCAGGACTGATCTCCTTCAGAATGGACTGGTTGGATCCCCTTGAGGTCCAAGGGACTCTTAAGAGTCTTCTCCAACGCCACAGTTCAAAAGCATCAATTCTTCGGCACTCAGCTTTCTTCACAGTCCAACTCTCACATCCGTACATGACCACAGGAAAAACCATAGCCTTGACTAGATGGACCTTTGTTGGCAAAGTAATGTCTCTGCTTTTGAATATGCTATCTAGGTTGGTCATAACTTTCCTTCCAAGGAGCAAGCGTCTTTTAATTTCATGGCTGCAATCACCATCTGCAGTGATTTTGGAGCCCCCAAAAATAAAGTCTGGCACTGTTTCTACTATTTCCCTGTCTATTTCCCATGAAGTGACGGGACCAGATGCCATGATCTTCATTTTCTGAATGTTGAGCTTTAAGCCAACTTTTTCACTCTCCTCTTTCACTTTCATCAAGAGGCTTTTTAGCTCCTCTTCACTTTCTGCCATAAGGGTGGTGTCATCTGCATATCTGAGGTTATTGATGTTTCTCCCGGCAATCTTGATTCCAGCTTGTGCTTCTTCCAGGCCAGGGTTTCTCATGATGTACTCTGCATATAAGTTAAATAAGCAGGGTGACAATATACAGCCTTGATGTACTCCTTTTCCTATTTGGAACCAGTCTGTTGTTCCATGTCTAGTTCTAACTGTTACTTCCTGACCTGCATATAGGTTTCTCAAGAGGCAGGTCAGGTGGTCTGGTATTGCCATCTCTTTCAGAATTTTCCACAGTTTATTGTGATCCACACAAAGGCTTTGGCATAGTCAATAAAGCAGAAATAGATGTTTTTCTGGAACTCTCTTGCTTTTTCCATGATCCAGTGGATGTTGGCAATTGGATCTCTGGTTCCTCTGTCCTTTCTAAAACCAGCGTGAACATCTGGCAGTTCACAGTTCATGTATTGCTGAAGCCTGGCTTGGAGAATTTTGAGCATTACTTTACTAGCATGTGAGATGAGTGCAATTGTGCAGTAGTTTGAGCATTCTTTGGCATTGCCTTTCTTTGGGATTGGAATGAAAACTGATCTTTTCCAGTCCTGTGGCCACTGCTGAGTTTTCCAAATTTGCTGGCATATTGAGTGCAACACTTTCACAGCATCATCTTCCAGCATTTGAAATAGCTCCACTGGAATTCCATCACCTCCACTAGCTTTCTTCATAGTGATGCTTCCTAAGGCCCACTTGACTTCACATTCCAGAATGTCTGACTCTAGGTGAGTGATCACACCATCGTGGTTATCTGGGTCGTGAAGATCTTTTTTGTACAGTTCTTCTGTGTATTCTTGCCACCTCTTAATATCTTCTGCTTCTGTTAGGTCCAGACCATTTCTGTCCTTTATCGAGCCCATCTTTCCATGAACTTTTCCCTTGGTATCTCTAATTTTCTTGAAGAGATCTCTAATCTTTCCCATTCTGTTCTTTTCCTCTATTTCTTTGCATTGATTACTGAGGAAAGCTTTCTTATCTCTCCTTGCTATTCTTTGTAACTCTACATTCAGATGCTTATATCTTTCCTTTTCTCCCTTGCTTTTCACTTCTTCTCTTTTCACAGCTATTTGTAGGGCTTGAAGCTCAGACAGCCATTTTGCTTTTTTGCATTTCTTTTTCTTGGGGATGGTCTTGATCCCTGTCTCTTGTTCAATGTCACGAACCTCCATCCATAGTTCATCCACCACTCTGTCTATCAGACCTAGTCCCTTAAATCTATTTCTCACTTCCACTGTATAATCATAAGGGATTTGATTTAGGTCATACCTGAATGGTCTAGCGGTTTTCCCTACTTTCTTCAATTTAAGTCTGAATTTGGCAATAAGGAGTGCATGATCTGAGCCACACTCAGCTCCCGGTCTTGTTTTTGACATTAGCCAAAATCAGAATTGTGATTTCTTTCTCTGCCTCAGCTCTCACAATTAACCAAAGCACTGAAATTCAACCTGATTGGAAAAGCCAAGCAATTTTAAACAGAGAGGCATGCCTAATTTCTTCCTTACTTGAATGACACCAATTAGTCATAATTTTTGTGGATTAGTCTGTTACTGCAGCTTATCTTAACCATTTTTATACTTTGTATAATATGATTATATTTTTATTAGATGAGTGTATACTCAGACTATTTATTGATTGATTCAATAAGTTGTTGAGCTCCAGAAAGAATTGAAAGAACATGTTCATATAGAAATTTGTTTATGCTGTCTCTTACCTTGATTGTAGTGAGGCATCATGGGTGTTTGCATATGTCCGGACTCATCAAATTGTAGGCATTTAATATGTGTAGTTCTCTGCATATGAATTATATCTCAATAAAGCTGGTTTAAATTTTTTTCTTTAATTTTTACATGAATGTTCATAGCAGCATTATCCACAGTAGCCCAAAAGTGGTAAGAACCCAAATGTCCATCAACTGATAATGTGCAACAGAATGTCAGATACTCACACAACGAAATATTATTTATCAGTTAAAAGAAATAAAGTGCTGATACATGCTACAATTTGTACAAACCTTTAAAACACTAAGCTAAGTGAAGGAAGCCAGATAAAAGAGGCCACATATTATATGATTCCATTTATATGAAATGAACTAGACAGCTCTGAAGCGACAGATAGTGGATGAGTAGTGCCATGGGCTGGGGAAAAGAGGGGCTTGGAGTGACTGCTTAATTGGTTTAAAAAGATTTCTTTTGAGGGTGATGAAAACATTCTGGAATTAGATGGTGGTGATGATTGTACAACATTAGAATATACTAAAAAATACTGGTTTGTATAGTTTAAAATTGAAAATGTTATGATATATAAATAAGTAATTTAAAACAGTATTGAAGAGCTTTGTTCAATATCCTAGAATAAGAGTAATGAACAGACCTAGGTCTGTGCTCTCATGGTACTTATATTCCGGAGGAGGAGAGAAGGAAATGGAAAAGACATACAAAATAAATGTTCAAAATAGTATTTTAGATAGAGATACACGTTAAGGAAAAATCAGAAAGCAGGAAATGGACAATACCTGACAAATTACTGTTTTTTAAGCTCACGATAATCTCTAAGACTTTGCTCAAGAAAGATAATTCCACTCTTATAAGTAATCTCCAGCTGGTTTAACTAATAGCATGTGAGATTTTGGAGGACGGGGGTCTGTTTTCTTCATCTTTGTGGCCTCAAGTTTATGGCACATGTGGTTCCCACAAACATACATAGAAGAGTGAGTGGAAAAGCTCATCAGTTTCTGTGGTTTCTCAGCCAGTCCCAAATACAAAATATTCATTATTACTTAAAGAATTGCCATTTTACCTATTATCTCCAATTTATGTTTACCTGCCTAGCTGAATATGTGAACAACCACTGACATTAAAGCATCTCTGTGTTTCTGTGTCAAAGGGCGGTCTATTCATTTTTTTAAGGAATATTTCACCTGATGGCCAGTTGAGAAAAGAGAACCCATGTCCAATTATCACAGGACAGTCACTTGGTTTATTCATTGGGTAAAGTGTGGCTGGATGCTTTAGATTCTCTCTGTTCCCATCATTTACCTGATTCCCTCTTTCTTACTTCTGCACTTGAAGAAGAGTAGAGACAGCGAGACTACATGAAACTGAAAAATGTCCAAAGACTCCATGAAGATAATTAGAATATACCAAAAGGTGATGAAGGAGGAACTTGAGAATACTGATGAGCTAGAGGGGAAAAAAATCTGTTATTTCAGTGATTCTTTGCACTTTTAAACTTAGATACCATCCAGCCCAAGCCCTGTAAGCTAAAAGGATCACCATGCTCCCCAGAGGTTCCATGGCCCAGTTAAGATCTCACTGACAACACAGTCAAGGCTGGAATTCAGAGCTCCTATCCCCTCAGTTTTGAAAGTAGTTTGTTTGAAACTCTGTGTGATGGACTGAAAGTCACAGTCCTGTGATCATTCCAATTTGTGCCCATAGATGAAATACAGCCTCCTCTGTGTGAAGTGAGATGACACCAGATAGACCCCACTGCTGGAAAAAAATATTTCTGCTCAGTTGCCAGTGGGTCCAAATCGCTATTTTGAGAGTACAGTGTACTCAGAGTACCCTCAGAGAACCTTTCTTTGGGTTCTTCTACTTATTTTCATTTTCAAAATGCAAATATCATTGAAGAGAAATAATGTGAGTTAACCTTGGGAACCTGAAAAGAATACAAAAACGAAAATGGAAGTCAAAGAGTGAACCAAGTATTATTAATACCTCATTCTGAGAACTCTATCGTGTAACAAGGACAACAGAACAAAATATGACAGCAAATCTCTTGTAAAGAGTTCAGTGAATGAATTCATCTTAGCTGAGGGAATGATGTAACATTAGAACCTTTAGAAAAATTATTATGTCTTGTCCTCCAGTGGATTAATGTCTACAGCTCGTATTGAATCTCTGTTGCAGTTTTCACATTCAAGCAATAACCCACGAGATGACATTGCAACGGAAGCATACGAAGATGAGCTAGACATGGGCCGATCTGGATCCTACCTGAACAGCAGTATCAATTCAGCCTGGAGTGAGCACAGCTTGGATCCAGAAGACATTCGGGTAACACCAGCATTTCTGCGTTTCTGTTTTAGATTAGGCCCATTCGTATGTCATACATGTGTGGGCAGGTGTTCATGTGTTCTTCTTTGTGTTATAGAACTTGTGTGATTATGTAAGGACTGAAGGCATCACATGCAGAGTTTATCCAATTCTGAAACATAGAATCACAGTATAAGTTAGACCACACAGGCCAGTCTTGATCATCTTAACTGACTTAAGCCGCCATGATGATAAACTGGTTATATGTCCCATGATAATGGTTTATGAGATCTTGCTGATGGGAAGGTAAATAGACCTGTGAGCAGAGTGTGGATTATTTGAAGTAATCTGTGACAATATGTCAGCATTTGGAGGAAGAAGATGCTTTAGTATTTGATGGTCAGTTGTACAGTAAAAACCTAATCTAACATTAGGTGTAATTTTATCAATGGCTCCGTGATGCTTCCAGTATTATTCAGGAATAAGTTTTTATCAGTAGATAACAGGCTGTGTTTTGTCATGGTCTAGGCTCAGCCTGGTCCATGCAGTTCACAAGTTCAAAACGCCCATTCCGTGAAGCAAGTGCAGAATGCAGGGGTTCAGGTCCTAAAGTTCAGACACTCTGTGAAACAAGATACAGAGGAGTCAGGAGAAAGTTGAGGAGCAGAGATGTTCAGAAGAGCTCCGGGTATGGACTTCACATTACAGTAGGGGTTATTAGCTGGCTGAAATTCTACATCCCCCATCACTTTGAATCTGCTCTTATTCTGGCAGGATGAGCTGAAGAAGCTTTACGCCCAGTTGGAAATCTATAAGAGGAAGAAGATGATCACGAATAATCCCCACCTTCAGAAAAAGCGGTGCTCCAAGAAGGGCTTAGGCCGTTCCATCATGAGGCGAATCACCGAGATCCCAGAGACGGTCAGCCGGCAGTGCTCCAAGGAGGACAAGGATGCTGGGGAGCATGGCTCGGCTAAGGGGTCCAGCGCAGGCAGGAGGAACCCCCAGGAGGCTGCGGGTGGTGCTGGGAAGCCCAAGGAGGAGTCCCTGCGGAACCGGGTCTTCTCGCTCAAGAAATCGCACAGCACCTATGAGCATGTGCGGGAGCAACCAGGTGGCCCGGGCAGCCCGCCCGCCCAGAGCCGGGAGGAGGAGGAGGCTACAGACAACTCTGTGCTGGGATCTCCGGCGGGAGCGAACCGATCCCGACCCCTGCCAGAGGACAGCCAGGCCGTGTCCACTGAGTCTGTGCCTCTGGTGTGTAAGTCGGCCAGTGCCCACAACCTCAGCTCGGAGAAGAAGCCCGGGCCCACCCGCACGTCAGTATTACAGAAGTCCCTCAGCGTCATTGCCAGTGCCAAGGAGAAAACGCTTGGATTGGCTGGGAAAACCCAGGCAGCCTGCATGGAGGAGCGGGCCAAAGCCCAGAAAGCTCTGCCCAGAGAGAAAGAGACAAACAGAAAATACTCCAATTCAGATAATGCAGAGACTCAAGACTCTGCCCCGCCAAACTACAGTCATTCTGAGGAGCCACGAAAACCCCAGAAATTGGGGATTATGAAGCAACAAAGGGCCAACCCCTCCACTGCCAATTCAGACCTGAGCCCAGGCGCCACCCAGATGAAGGACAACTTTGACATTGGGGAAGTGTGCCCCTGGGAGATCTATGACCTGGCCCCCGGGCCTGGGCCTTTGGATTCGAAAGTTCAAAAGCACGTGTCGATTGCAGCTTCTGAAATGGAGAAAAACCCAACTTTTTCCTTAAAGGAGAAATCTCATCCCAAGCCTAAGGCAGCTGACCTGTGTCAGCAGTCCAATCTGAAGAGTGTAGACAAGGCTGAGGTGTGTCCTTGGGAGAGCCAAGGTCAGTCCCTCTTTGAAGAGGAGAAGAATTTGATGTCTAAGACTCAGGTTCCCCTGGGAAGAGCTCAAGGTGAGAACAGTGGCCATCATTGTGCAACCGGTGTGTGTGCTGGGCAGTGTGAAGAACTGCCTCCCAAAGCTGTAGCATCAAAAGTGGAGAATGAAAACCTCAACCAACTAGGAGAGCAGGAGAAAAAGACATCTTCCTCTGAGCGAAATGTGCCTGACTCCCATAATTCAAGTAATAACTTTCAGCCACCTTTAATGTCACGAGCTGAGGTGTGTCCCTGGGAGTTTGAGACCCCAGATAAACCAAATGCTGAAAGAAGTGTAGCTTTCCCTGCCTGTTCTGCTTTAAGTGCAAATAAGATAGCAGGGCCTCGAAAGTAAGAGGTCTGGGGTGCTTTTAAAGTGTAGCATCCCCAGAAAGAAAAGGAGAAGGAAGAAATGCTGAATTTGATATAAGACAGAAGATACAAGGATCAGAAATACCCATGGAGTATTGGTCAGTCGGGGGAAATGGGGAAGACAGGGATGAAAGAGGGTGTAGGGAGACTGGCTTCAGTGGAGAAGTTAGATTGGCCAGGAAGGTCTTTCCCCAGGGTACACTGGGAAAATCCTTATACTTTAGCATGTTTGGGGGAAGTAGACCTCAATGTCTGTCCCTGAGCAATATGTATCCTTGGGACTTGGAAGATCCCAAGCAAAGCAAACCAGAAGACACAGAAGAGGTACAAGATTTTCAAAGGAGAAGAAGGTATCGATGTCTATGCCCCAAATTCTAAGTAGCTGACTAAAAAGAACTTACTTTACCTATTTAACCTTGATAGCACTGCTAACTTAATGCATCCAAAAATCCCTTTTATATTAATGATGGCTCTCATTTTCTTATCAATGTCTGTTTCAGTACCTTGTTGTGTCTCATATTCAAGCATTCCAGATTGTATAATTTTTGCAAATAACTTTGATATTATGTGACACAACACATTTATGCAATCAGCCGCTACTCAATTGTTATTGCAACTTACAGAAATACCTGCTATCTATCAACTTTAGTTGATTCTTGAAGTACAGTAAGCTTTCTTTGGCTTGGAAGCCATAATTGTTATGATAAAAAACCTTTTAGTTTGGCCTGTGATTTATATATTGTGAATTTGGATTTGACTCCATGATTTCACATCATGGTTTGTTATACTGTCTTCATCAGGGTCTTTTTTTAAATACAAGTTGAGTGAGTTGTTTTGCACTTTTCCTGTGAGGACGCAGAAGCTTTATTAATATTGGAGATCAAGTGGTCCTTCTTAGTCACATGTCTCAATAAGTTAAGGACAACTTATCTATTGTTTGTTCAAAGTCAGAGATAGATAATGCCTTCATTCCAATTAATTGTCCCTCTTAACAGTATTTCATATTTAGCAGCATTTTGTAAGAAAGAAAGAAGCTAAGAGTGAGAAAAATATACTGTGCATTGCTATTACCATTGGAAAGGGAAGCCTCTAGGAATGACAAGAGAATTCCTGGACTGCAGAGCCAGGGAATTTGCCTTGAAAACAAAGAAAGAAAGGGAGCTCCCGTTAGCACTTTCAAGGGATTATATTTTTAAAGAGAGAAAATTATTATAGCATCAAGATCATAATATGGATATATTTTTATTATGCATACTAAATATATAATATTTTAAATTACCTTAAACTACTTATTCTCATAGACTCTTATTCATTACTTCAGGCAGGGGTAGAACTTGCTGGCTCGAATCCCAAAGAAGTTTATAACCAGAGCTACTCAAAGCCTATGAGGCAGTGTGGGTACTTCATTCCTCCAAGCCCTGGAAAACTTCCAAGTCCTGCAGATGGCCTAGGTGAGCTACCAGGCTCAACATTTCATATGTCAGGTTTATTTGCAAGGTGAAACAGCCCCCACCCCCTAAAGCGTACTTCATAAAATGCATTGCATTCCACACTGATCACCTGGCATGGAAATCCGAAGCTGCTGATTTAGCCCTACTGGTGTGATCATGCAAAGAGATTCCATCGCAAAGCTCAGTCTCATTTTCTTTTAAGATGAATCACTTGAAAATAGAACCCTGACTTCCTTTCTCTCACACTAAACACTAAAGTACTATGGCTTGTTTGGCTAGGACATTCACAGCCTAAGTAACTGTTTTTTTAATTTTTCTGAGCAGCAAGGAGAAACATGCTAGGGGGATAGAAGATGAGAAAAGGGAATCCAAAAGTGGATACAGGGCTGTTCTTAGGAGTACTACACTCAGTGGAAGAAGAAAACCAGAAATTCTTCTTACTCATCATCAGAAATTTCTCAGTTTTGTCTTCAGGGTTAACAGGCATTTCCCCATTTTGCAAAGCTGTGCATAGATCTTCCTCACCCATTTGCTTGCTTCGTGCATTACTCAGGATGGTGGGGAAGGTTTGAAGAGATATAGAAATTCTATTTGTCCGTGGTTTCTTCATGCATTTCCTTCTCCCCTCCCTTTTCAATCAAAGCCTATCTACTGAGTGACCTTGAAATATGACTTCAAGGTACCAAGTTGTGAATTTGGTTCAGAGCATCCAGACCCACCTACTTTTTTCATTTATGTCCAAGATCTGTTAGCACTTTATCGACTTTTTCAGAAATAAGCAGTCAGGCATCAGTGACTTTTCATTGCACTTCAGGATGATCCTGCTAGAGATGTGGCCTAAAGAAGACTTGCCAGGTTCTACCTTAGTACAGTCCATAGATTCTCCTCCACCAGCA
Source organism: Capricornis sumatraensis (assembly GCF_032405125.1). Lineage (NCBI taxonomy): Eukaryota > Metazoa > Chordata > Mammalia > Artiodactyla > Bovidae > Capricornis > Capricornis sumatraensis. The sequence goes on from NC_091083.1 coordinate 29,356,135, forward strand.
TCAATCAACGAGAGCACCTGGGGCATTCCCCAGCCTTTCATTGCTATCACTTATGACCAAGAGGAGCTTAAACCTGCAACCCTTAAGGTTATTCTCCCAGATTGATAACAGTAAGCAAGTGAAGAAACTCTATGAAGTTCACAAACATTTGCTAGGTTGTCCTTCTCAGTGCATGTTCAGGCTGCATCCTGTCCTTGTTTTTAAGCCAGGGTTTATAAATAAGTAGATTTATACCAATCTTAATAGAACTGTATATTTTATGCAAGAGTTCAATGCTTTACGACTTGAATTATAACCCAGCCCATTGTAAACTTTGGTGGCCATATGGATTTGACACTTGACAGTTCTCTTGTATTTGCTTCCTAGGTTTCTGCATGCAAGTGATGACAGGTAGGACTGAAAAAACACTGCCTTTTGACTTCTAGCATTTAGCAACCCAGAGTTGTAGAGTCAATAAAACTGTCAGTCTCTTCACTTAATCTGTGGTTCTTCTGAAACTATTATCTGAAACCTGCAGCATCTCATTATAAAATATTTGGTAAATTTATGTTGTGATGTGTTACAGCATGTAAATACTTATAACTTCTCTGCAATAAAACATATTTATATGAAAGCGATTTGGCATGATTTGTGTGTTCATCTATCAAAAGTCGAATGTATTTCACCTCGCTGACTTTAGAAGGAATTTTGTATATCTTGGGCTTTGGTACACTTATGCACACATATCCCCACCTTACCTACCTGTAGGAATGTATGATTAGCCAAATGTGGCCTCAGACCTGCGGGTAATCATCTGGAGCCAGTAATACCTGTTAGGACTAATGGTTTTGACTTAAGAACACTCTTGCCAGATGGAAACTAATTCAGATAACTTTTTAAATGTTTTTAAAGATTTTTTTGATGTTGCCCATTTTTAAAGTTTTTATTGAATTTGTTATATTTAATATTGCTTCCATTTTTATGTTTTGGTTTTTTGGCCACCAGGCAGTTGGGATCTTAACTCCTTACGTGTAGGATCTTGGCTCCCCAGCCAGGGATCAAACCTGCACCCACTGCAGTGGAAGTACAGAATTTTAACCACAGGACCACCAAAAGTCCCTCAGCCGCCTTTTTTTTAAATTGAGGTATCAGTTCAGTTCAGTTCAGTTCAGTCGCTCAGTTGTGTCTGACTCTTTGTGAATCGCAGCACGCCAGGCCTCCCTGTCTATCACCAACTCCCAGAGTTCACTCAGATTCATGTCCATCGAGTCAGTGATGCCATCCAGCCATCTCATCCTTTGTCGTCCCCTTCTCCTTCTGCCCCCAATCCCTCCCAGCATTAGGGTCTTTTCCAGTGAGTCAACTCTTCACATGAGGCGGCCAAAGTACTAGAGTTTCAGCTTTAGTATCATTCCTTCCAAAGAAATCCCAGGGTTGATCTCCTTCAGAATGGACTGGTTGGATCTCCTTGCAATCCAAGGGACTCTCAAGAGTCTTCTCCAACACCACAGTTCAAAAGCATCAATTCTTTGGTGCTCACCCTTCTTCACAGTCCAACTCTCACATCCATGCACGACTACTGGAAAAACCATAGCCTTGACTAGATGGACCTTAGTCGGCAAAGTAATGTCTCTGCTTTTGAATATGCTGTCTAGGTTGGTCATAAAAATTGAGGTATAGTTGACTCATAATGTTGTGTTAGTTTCTGGTATACGGCAAAGTGATATATCTATGTATCTACATATAGATATATATGGGCTTCCCTGGTGGCTCAGTGATGAAGAATCTGCCTGTATTGCAGGAGACACAGGAGTCCTGGGTTCGATCCCTGGGTCAGGAAGATCCCCTGGAGAAGGGAATGGTAACCCACTCCAGTATTCTTGCCTGGAGAATCCCATGGAGAGAGGAGCCTGGCGGGCTACAGTCCATGGGGTCGCAAGAGTCGGATATGACTGAGCACGTGTGCAGAGCCAGAAATAGATCAGTTCATTTCAGTCGCTCAGACGTGTCTGACTCTTTGCAACCCCATGGACTGCAGCACGCCAGGCTTCCCTGTCCATCACCAACTGCCAGAGCCTACTCAAACTCAGGTCCCTCATGTCAGTGATGCCATCCAACCATCTCATCCTCTGTTGTCCCCCTACCCACCCTCTCAATCTTTCCCAGCATCAGGGTCTTTTCCAGTGAGTCAGTTCTTCACATCAGGTGGCCAAAGTATTGAAGTTTCAGCTTCAGCATCAGTCCTTCCAATGAATATTCAGGACTGATCTCCTTTAGGATTGACTGGTTAGTCTCCAAGGGACTCTCAAGAGTCTTCTCCAACACCACAGTTCAAAAGCATCAATCTTCAGCCCTCACCTTTCCTTATGGCCCAACTCTCACATCCACATATTACTACTGGAAAAAACCATAGCTTTGACTAGACGGACCTTTGTTGACAAAGCAATGTCTCTGGTTTTTAACATGCTGTCTAGGTTGGTCATAATTTTGCTTCCAAGGAGCAAGTATCTTTTAATTTCATGGCTGCAGTCACCATCTGCAGTGATTTTGGAGCCCCCCAAAATACTCTCACTGTTTCCATTGTTTCCCTATCTATTTGCCATGAAGTGATGGGACTGGATGCCATGATCTTAGTTTTCTGAATGTTGAGGTTTAAGCCAACTTTTTCACTCTCCGCTTTCATTTTCATCACAAAGCTCTTTAGTTCTTCTCTTTCTGTCATAAGGGTGGTGTCATCTGTGTATCTGAGCTTATTGATATTTCTTCCAGCAATCTTGATTCTAGCTTGTGCTTGATTCACACCAGCATTTCACATGATGTACTCTGCATATATGTTAAATAATCAGCATGATAATATATAGCCCTGACATACTCCTTTCCCGATTTGGAACCAGTCTGTTGTTCCCTGTCTATTCTAACTGTTACTTCTTGACCTGAATACAGATTTCTCAGGAGGCAGTTCAGGTGGTCTGGTATTCCTATCTCTTTAAGAATTTTCCACAGTTTGTTGTGATCCACACAGTCAAAGGCTTTGGCATTGTCAATAATGCAAAAGTAGATGTTTTTCTGGAACTCTCTCACTTCTTCGATGATCCAGTATATGTTGGCAATTTGATCTCTGGTTCCTCTTCCTTTTCTGAATCCAGCTTGAACATCTGGAAGTTCACGGTTCATGTACTGTTGAAGCCTGGCTTGGAGAATTTTGAGCATTATTTTGCTAGCATGTGAGATGAGTGCAATTGTGTGGTACAGAAATAGATGGATAGATAATATACATATTATAATATTCTTTTTTATATTCTTTTCCACTATGGTTTATTACAGGATACTGAATATATTTCCCTGTTCAGTTACCTTTTTAAATTTACTCAACAAACCTACCAGGCCATCTGCTAAGTAATGATGATGATCTTCAAATGAACAAGAGCTCTAATAACACTCAGATCCATAAGAATATCCCAGTCCCTGCTATGGTAATACACAGGAGAGTGTGTCTAAGTCTTGGAGCCAAGACTGGTTTAATAGGGAGGCAATATTCACCAGGCTGAAATTTTGCAAAGTCATCAGGAAAGTCATAAAAGGAAAGAATTAAGGCTATAAAAATAATGGTGCACAACCTTGCTCACCTTGCTTCAGATTAACTACAATTGTATCTTTTAGTACTGGGAACTCTCAAAAAGCTTTAAATGGGGTGTAATCAAGTCACATATTAGGAGGGATAGTTAGGGAGTCTGGGATTGACATGGACACACTGCTATATTTAAAATGGATAATCGACAAGGACCTACTGTATAGCACAGGGAACTCTGCTCAATGTTATGTGGCAGCCTGGATGGGAGGGGAATTTAGGGGAGAATGCATGTATATGTATGTTTGCGTCCCTTCGCTGTTCACCTGAAACTGTCACAACATTGTTAATTGGCTATATTTGAATACAAAATGTTTAAAAAATTTAAAAGAGGAGGCGGTCCTAAGATGGCGGAGGAATAGGATGGGAAGACCACTTTCTCCCCCACAAATTCATCAAAAGAACATTTGAACGCTGAGTAAATTCCACAAAACAACTTCTGAATGCCAGCAGAGGACATCAGGCACCCAGAAAAGCAGGCCATGGTCTTCGAAAGGAGGTAGGAAAAAATATAAAACAAAAAGGGAGAGAAAAGAGGTAGGGACGGAGCTCCATCCCGGGAAAGGAGTCTTAAAAAAGAGAGAAGTTTCCAAACACCAGGAAAGCCTCTCACTGCTGAGTCTGTCGCAAGCCTTGGAACCACAGAGGGCAACATAACCAGGAGGCAAAATAAATAAATAATTAAAACGCACAGATTACGTGCCCAACAGTAACTTCCCCAGTGGAGAAACAGTGCAGATGCCTGCACCTGCCACTAGCAAGCGGGGCCTGGGCAGGGAGGCACGGGCTGCATTGCTTAGAGTAAGGACAGGGCCTCAGTGCTCCGAGGGCAATCAGGGAACTAACTTGGGCTGGCAAACTAGACTGTGGGATAGCTACCACACAAAAAGCCCTAACCTAAAACACCATCAGGCCTGCTCACAGAACAAAGGACTGAACAGAGCTAGCCGGCTGCAGACCATCACACTCTGGTGACAGGCAGCCAGAGCCTGAAGGGAGCAATAGCGGCCCCAGAGAGGCATTCTCTACCAAACTGCAAGCAGGCTTCATTGCTAACTAAGACTTCTTGGGGTTCTGGACGGTTAACATCCGCCTCAGAAGGTGTGCTGGTTGTACACCCAGAAAACCCAGCAGCAGGGACGGAGGAGGCGATAAATCGCAGTGACCACGCTCGCCAAACACTTGGTCACCTGACCTGCTCAGACCTGGGAAGGGCACAAAACGCAGGCCCAACTGAGTCTGGGTCTCAGGACTACCAGAGTGCCTGATCCTGAGCGGCTTAGACCTGGGAGGTACATACACCCCAGGGCCAGCCTCAGACAGTTCGTGGCAGAGCAACCTAGAGCCTAAGCAGTGTAGACAGGGAAAGCACACAAGCCGTGAGCGGGGGCAAACCCAGTGTGGCCGAGACACTGAGCACACGCCAGTGTTATCTGTTTGCAGCATCCCTCCCTCCCCACAGCACGACTGAACAAGTGAACATAAAAAGCACCACCCCCTTGTGTCAGGCAGAAATCAGACACCGAAGAGACCAGCAAACAGAAGAAGCTAAAACAGACGGAACCACCTTGGAAGTGACAGGTGCAATAGATTAAAACTCTGTAGTTAGTACCGACTACATAGGAAGGGGCCTATAGATCTTGAGAAATATAAGCCGGATCAAGGAACTATCCAGAAATGAACTGACCCCACACTGCCCACAAAAACACCAGAGAAAGTCCTAGATATATTTTTACTATCATTCTTTCTTTTTTTTAATTTTTTAAAAAAATTTTAAGTCCTCTATTACTCCTTTAATTTTCATTTTTGTAACATACTATTACTTTGCAAAAAAAAAAAGAGAGGGAGAGACCCTATTTCTTAAAGAAAACTTCATATATATATATATATATATTATAATTTTTGTGACCTTTTTTCCCCTTTAATATTGTATTTTTGAAAATCCAACCTCTACTCTAGATTTTTAATCTTTGCTTTTTGGTTATTTGTTATCAATTTTGGACCTTTAAGAACCCAATCTTCAATACCCATTTTTACTTGGAGCGAGATTATTGGCTTGACTGCTCTCGCCCCTTTTGGACTCTCCTTTTTTACCACCAGGTTGCCTCTATCTCCTCCCTGTCCCTTCTCTTCTCTACCCAACTCTGTGAATCTCTTTGTGTGTTCCAGACTGTGGAGAACACTTAGGGAACTGATTACTGGCTGGATCTGTCTCTCTCCTTTTGATTCCCCCACTTTATACTCCTGGTCCACTCTAGTACTTTTGCCTGGAAAATCCCATGGATGGAGGAGCCTAGAAGGCTGCAGTCCATGGGGTCGCTGAGGGTCGGACATGACTGAGTGACTTCACTTTCACTTTTCACTTTCATGCATTGGAGAAGGAAATGGCAACCCACTCCAGTGTTCTTGCCTGGAGAATCCCAGGGACGGGGGAGCCTGGTGGGCTGCCGTCTATGGGGTCGCACAGAGTCGGACATGACTGAAGTGACTTAGCAGTAGCAGCAGCATACTCCTGGTTACCTCTGTCTCCTTCCTCCCTCTTCTCTTCTCTGTATAACTCCATGAACATCTCTGAGTGGTCCAGACTCTGGAGCACACATAAGGAAGTGATTACTGGCTAGCTTGCTCTCTCCTCTTTTGATTCCACCTCATCTCATTCAGGTCACCTCTATCTCCCTCCTCCCTCTTCTCTTCTCCGTGTAACTCTGTGAACCTCTCTGGGTATCCCTCACTGTGAAGAAACTTTTCATCTTTAACCTAGATGTTTTATCAACGGTGCTGTATAGATGGAGAAGTCTTGAGGCTACTGTAAAAATAAGACTGAAAACCAGAAGCAGGAGGCTTAAGTCCAAATCCTGAGAACACCATAGAACTCCTGACTCCAGGGAACTTTAATCGACAGGAGCTCATCAAATGCCTACATACCTACACTGAAACCAAGCACCACCCAAGGGCCAACAAGTTCCAGAGCAAGACATACCACTCAAATTCTTCAGCAACACAGGAATACAGCCCTGAGCTTCAATATACACACTGCCCAAAGTTACTCCAAACCCACTGACATCTCATAACTCATTACTGGACACTTCATTGCACTCCAGAGAGAAGAAATCCAGCCCCACCCACCAGAACACCTACACAAGTTTCCCTAACCAGGAAACCTTGACAAGCCACCCGTACAACCCCACCCACAGCAAGGAAACTCCACAATAAAGAGAATTCCACAAACTGCCAGAATACGGAAAGGCCCAAACACAGCAATATAAACGATGAAGAGACAGAGGAATACCCAGAAGGTAAAGGAACAGGATAAATGCCCACCAAACCAAACAAAAGAGGAAGAGATAGGGAATCTACCTGATAAATAATTCTGAATAATGATAGTGAAAATGATCCAAAATCTTGAAAACAAAATGTAATCACAGATAAATAGCCTGGAGACAAGGATTGAGAAGATGCAAGAAAGGTTTAACAAGGACCTAGAAGAAATGAAAAAGAGCCAATATATAATGAATAATGCAATAAATGAGATCAAAAACACTCTGGAGGGAACAAATAGTAGAATAACGGAGGCACAAGATAGGATTAGTGAGGTAGAAGATAGAATGGTAGAAATAAATGAATCAGAGAGGAAAAAAGAAAAACAAGTTAAAAGAAATGAGAATCTCAGAGACCTCTGGGACAATGTTAAATGCCCCAACAGAAGAAGAAGACAAAAAGAAAGACCATGAGAAAATACTTGAAGAGATAATAGTTGAAAACTTCCTTAAAATGGGGAAGGAAATAATCACCCAAGTCCAAGAAACCCAGAGAGTCTGACACAGGATAAACCCAAGGCAAAACACCCCAGGACACATGTTAATCAAATTAACAAAGATCAAACACAAAGAACAAATATTAAAAGCAGCAAGGGAAAAACAACAACACACAAGGGGATTCCCATAAGATAACAGCTGATCTTTCAGCAGAAACTCTTCAGGCCAGGAGGGAATGGCAGGACATACTTAAAGTGATGAAAGAAAATAACCTACAGCCCAGATTACTGTACCCAGCAAGGATCTCATTCAAATATGAAGGAGAAATCAAAAGTTTTGCAGACAAGCAAAAGCTGAGAGAATTCAGCACCACCAAACCAGCTCTCCAACAAATGCTAAAAGATCTTCTCTAGAAAGGAAACACAAAAAGGGTGTATAAACTCGAACCCAAAACAATAAGGTAAATGGCAACGGGATCATACTTATCAATAATTACCTTAAACATAAATGGATTGAATGCCCCAACCAAAAGAAAATACTGGCTGAATGGATACAAAAAAAAGACCCCTATATATGTTGTCTACAAGAGACCCACCTCAAAACAAGGGACACATAACAGACTGAAAGTGAAGGGCTGGAAAAAGATATCCCATGCAAATAGAGACCAAAAGAAAGCAAAAGTAGCAATACTATCAGATAGCAATACTATCAATACTATCAGATAAAATAGACTTTAAAACAAAGGCTGTGAAAAGAGACAAAGAAGGACACTACATAATGATCAAAGGATCAATCCAAGAAGATATAAGAATTATAAATATATATGCACCCAACATAGGAGCACCGCAATATGTAGGACAAATGCTAACAAGTATGAAAGGGGAAATTAACAATAACACAATAAGAGTGGGAGACTTTAATACCCCTCTCACACCTATGGATAGATCAGCTAAACAGAAAATTAACAAGGAAACACAAACTTTAAATGATACAAGAGACCAGTTAGACCTAATTGATATCTATAGGACATTTTACCCCAAAACAATGAATTTCACCTTTTTCTCAAGTGCACACAGAACCTTCTCCAGGATAGATCACATCCTGGGCCATAAATCTAGCCTTGGTAAATTAAAAAAAAAAAAACCGAAATCATTCCAAGCATCTTTTCTGACCACAATGCAGTAAGATTAGATCTCAATTACAGGAGAAAAACTATTAAAAATTCCAACATATGGAGGCTGAACAACACACTGCTGAATAACCAACAAATCACAGAAGAAATAAAAAAGAAATCAAAATATGCATAGAAACTAATGAAAATTAAAACACAACAACCCAAAACCTGTGGGACACTCTAAAAGAAGTGCTAAGTCGAAGGTTCATAGCAATACAGGTATACCTCAAGAAACAAGAAAAAAGTCAAATAAATAACCTAACTCTACACCTAAAGCAACTAGAAAAGGAAGAAATGAAGAACCCCAGGGTAGTAGAAGGAAAGAAATCTTAAAAATTAGGGCAGAAATAAATGCAAAAGAAACAAAAGAGACCACAGCAAAAATCAACAAAGCCAAAAGCTCGTTCTTTGAGAGACTAAATAAAATTGACAAACCATTAGCCAGACTCATCAATAAACAAAGGGAGAAAAATCAAATCAATAAAATTAGAAATGAAAATGGAGAGATCACAACAGACAACACAGAAATACAAAGGATCATAAGAGACTACTATCAGCAATTACATGCCAATAAAATGGACAACTTGGAGGAAATGGACAAATTCTTAGAAAAGTACAACTTTCCAAAACTAAACCAGGAAGAAGTAGAAAATCTTAACAGACTCATCACAAGCACGGAAATTGAAACTATAATCTGAAATCTTCTAGCAAACAAAAGCCCAGGTCCAGACAGCTTCACAGCTAAATTCTAGCAAAAATTTAGAAAAGAGCTAACACCTATCCTATTCAAACTCTTCCAGAAAATTGCAGAGGAAGGTAAACTTCCAAACTCATTCTATGAGGCCACCATCACCCTAATACCAAAACCTGACAAAGATGCCACAAAAAAAGAAAACCACAGGCCAATATCACTGATGAACATAGACGCAAAAATCCTCAACAAAATTCTAGCAATCAGAATCCAACAACACATTTAAAAAATCATACATCATGACCAAGGGGGCTTTATCCCAGGGATGCAAGGATTCTTCAACACCTGCAAATCAATCAATGTAATACACCACATTAACAAATTGAAAAATAAAAGCCATATGATTATCTCAATAGATGCAGAGAAAGCCTTTGACAAAATTCAACATCTACTTATGATAAAAACTCTCCAGAAAGCAGGAATAGAAGGAACATGCCTCAACATAATAAAAGCTAAATATGACAAACCCACAGCAAACATTATACTCAATGGTGAAAAATTGAATGCATTTCCCCTAAAGTCAGGAACAAGACAAGGGTGCCCACTTTCACCACTACTATTCAACATAGTTTTGGCTACAGCAATCAGAGCAGAAAAAGAAATAAAAGGAATCCAAATTGGAAAAGAAAAAGTAAAACTCTCACTGTTGGCAGATGACATGATCCTCTACATAGAAAACCCTAAAGACTCCACCAGAAAATTACTAGAGCTAATCAAAAATATAGTAAAGTTGCAGTATATAAAATCAACACACAGAAATCACTTGCATTCCTATACACTAATAATGAGAAAATGGAAAGAGAAATTAAGGAAACGATTCCATTCACCAGTGCAATGAAAAGGACAAAATACATAGGAATATATATACCTAAAGAAACAAAGGACTTATATATAGAAAACTATAAAACACTGCTGAAAGAAATCAAAGAGAGCGCTAATAGATGGAGAAATATACCCTGTTAATGGATCAGAAGAATCAATATAGTGCAAATGAGTAGACTACACAAAGCAATCTATAGATTCAATGCAATCCTTACGGACAGCTGTGAAAAGAAGAGAGGTGAAAAACAAAGGAGAAAAGGAAAGATATAAGCATCTGAATGCAGAGTTCCAAAGAATAGCAAGAAGAAATAACCAAGCCTTCTTCAGCGATCAGTGCAAAGAAATAGAGGAAAACAACAGAATGGGAAAGACTAGAGATCTCTTCAAGAAAATTAGAGATACCAAGGGAACATTTCATGCAAAGAAGGGCTCGATAGAGGACAGAAATGGTATGGACTTAACAGAAGCAGAAGATATTAAGAAGAGATGGCAAGAATACACAGAAGAACTGTACAAAAAAGATCTTCATGACCCAGATAATCACGATGGTGTGATCACTCATCTAGAGCCAGACATCCTGGAATGTGAAGTCAAGTGGGCCTTGGTAAGCATCACTATGAACAAAGCTAGTGGAGGTGATGGCATTCCAGTTGAGCTATTTCAAATCCTGAAAGATGATGCTGTGAAAGTGCTTCACTCAATATGCCAGCAAATTTGGAAAACTCAGCAGTGGCCACAGGACTGGAAAAGGTCAGTTTTCATTCCAATCCCAAAGAAAGGCAATGCCAAAGACTGCTCAAACTACTGCACAGTTGCACTCATTTCACATGCTAGTAAAGTAATGCTCAAAATTCTCCAAGCCAGGCTTCAGCAATACATGAACCGTGAACTTCCAGATGTTCAAGCTGGTTTTAGAAAAGGCAGAGGAACCGGAGATCCAATTGCCAACATGCGCTGGATCATGGAAAAAGCAAGAGAGTTCCAGAAAAACATCTATTTCTGCTTTATTGACTATGCCAAAGCCTTTGACTGTGTGGATCACAATCAACTGTGGAAAATTCTGAGATGGCAATACCAGACCACCTGACCTGCCTCTTGAGAAATCTGTATGCAGGTCAGGAAGCAGCAGTTAGAACTGGACATGGAACAACAGACTGGTTCCAAATAGGAAAAGGAGTACATCAAGGCTATATATTGTTACCCTGCTTATTTAACTTCTATGCAGAGTACATCATGAGAAAAGCTGGACTGGAAGAAACACAAGCTGGAATTAAGATTGCCAGGAGAAATATCAATAACCACAGATATGCAGATGACACCACCCTTATGGCAGAAAGTGAAGAGAAGCTAAAAAGCCTCTTGATGAAAGTGAAAGAGGAGAGTGAAAAGTTGGCTGAAAGCTCAACATTCAGAAAACGAAGATCATGGCATCCGGTCCCATTACTTCTTGGGAAATAGACGGGGAAACAGTGGAAACAGTGTCAGACTTCATTTTGGGGGGCTCCAAAATCACTGCAGATGGTGACTGCAGCCATGAAATTAAAAGACGCTTACTCCTTGGAAGAAAAGTTATGAGCAACCTACATAGTATATTCAAAAGCAGAGATATTACTTTGCCGACCAAGGTCTGTCTAGTCAAGGCTATGGTTTTTCCTGTGGTCATGTATGGATGTGAGAGTTGGACTGTGAAGAAGGCTGAGCGCCAAAGAATTGATGCTTTTGAACTGCGGTGTTGGAGAAGACTCTTGAGAGTCCCTTGGACTGCAAGGAGATCCAACCAGTCCATTCTGAAGGAGATCAGCCCTGGGATTTCTTTGGAGGGAATGATGCTAAAGCTGAAACTCCAGTACTTTGGCCACCTCATGCGAAGAGTTGACTCATTGGAAAAGACTCTGATGCTGGGAGGGATTGGGGGCAGGAGAAGGGGACAACAGAGGATGAGATGGCTGGATGGCATCACTGACTCAATGGATGTGAGTCTGAGTGAACTTCGGGAGTTGGTGATGGACAGGGAGGCCTGGCGTGCTGTGATTCATGGGGTCGCAAAGAGTCGGACACGACTGAGTGACTCAACTGAACTGAATCAAGCTACCAACGGTATTTCTCACAGAGCTAGAAAAAATAATTTCACAATTTGTATGGAAATAAAAAAAACCTCTAATAGCCAAAGCAATATTGAGAAAGAAAAATGGAACTGGAGGGATCAACCTGCCTGACTTCAGGCTCTACTACAAAGCCACAGTCATCAAGACAGTATGGTACTGGCACAAAGACAGAAATATAGATCAATGGAACAAAATAGAAAGCCCAGAGATAAATCCATGCACCTATGGACACCTTATCTTTGACAAAGGAGGCAAGAATATACAAGGTAGAAAAGACAATCTCTTTAACAAGTGATGCTGAGAAAACAGGTCAACCACTTGTAAAAGAATGAAACTAGAACACTTTCTAACACCATACACAAAAATAAACTCAAAATGGATTAAAGATCTAAACGTAAGACTAGAAACTATAAAACTCCTAGAGAAGAACATAGGCAAAACACTCTCCGACATAAGTCACAGCAGGATCCTCTATGACCCACCTCCCAGAATATTGGGAATAAAAGCAAAAATAAACAAATGGGATCTAATTAAAATTAAAAGCTTCTCCACAACAAAGGAAACAATAAGCAAGGTGAAAAGACAGCCTTCAGAATGGGAGAAAATAATAGCAAATGAAGCAACTGACAAACAACTAATCTCAAAAATATACAAGCAACTCCTGTAGCTCAATTCCAGAAAAATAAATGACCCAATCAAAAAATGGGCCAAAGAACTAAACAGACATTTCTCCAAAGAAGACATACAGATGGCTAACAAACATATGAAAAGATGGTCAACATCACTCATTATCAGAGAAATGCAAATCAAAACCACAATAAGGTACCATTTCACACCAGTCAGAATGGCAGTGATTCAAAAGTCTACAAGCAAGAAATGCTGGAGAGGGTGTGGAGAAAAGGGAACCCTCTTACACTGTTGGTGGGAATGCAAACTAGTACAGCCATTATGGAGAGCAGTGTGGAGATTCCTTAAAGAACTGGAAATAGAACTGCCATATGACCCAGCAATCCCACTGCTGGGCATACACACTGAGGAAACCAGAATTGAAAGAGACACGTGTACCCCAATGTTCATCGCCACACTGTTTATAATAGCCAGTACATGGAAACAACCTAGATGTCCATCAGCAGATGAATGGATAAGAAAACTGTGGCACATATACACAATGGAATATTACTCAGCCATTAAAAAGAATGCATTTGAATCAGTTCTAATGAGGTGGATGAAACTGGAGCCTATTATACAGAGTGAAGTAAGCCAGAAAGAAAAACACCAATACAGTATACTAATGCATATATATGGAATTTAGAAAGATGGTAACGATAACTCTGTATGCGAGACAGCAAAAGAGACACAGATATATAGAACAGTCTTTTGGACTCTGTGGGAGAGGGTGAGGGTGGGATGATTTGGGAGAATGACATTGAAACTTATATAATATAATATGTGAAACGAATTGCCAGTCCAGGTTTGATGCATGATACAGGATGCTTGGGGCTGGTGCACTGGGGTGACCCAGAGGGATGGGATGGGGAGGGAGATGGGAGGGGGGTTCAGGATGGGGAACTCGTGTGCACCCGTGGCAGCTTCATGTTGATGTATGGCAAAGCCAATACAATATTGTAAAGTAATTAGCCTCCAATTAAAATAAATAAATTTATATTTTAAAAAAATTTTAATAAAAACTTTAAAAGAAAGAAATGATGTGACCCCCATTGATAGGGAGAAGCCCAGAAATGTGCTGAAGTGGGATGAGATTAGAGACAGATGGATCAGTTAGACTGTTACAAGAGTTGAGGGCCTAAGGAGGAGAGAGGGGAAAAAAAGGTTATTTCATCAAAGTAGCATCTTCCAGTGGGTTTGGTGGTGGTGGTTTAGTCATTAAGTCTTGTCTGACTCTTTGAGACCCCATGGACTGTAGCCTGTCAGGCTTCTCTGTTCATGCGATTTTCCAGGCAAGAACACTGGAGTGGGTTGCCATTTCCTTCTCCAGGGGATCTTCCCCATCTGGGATCAAACCTGGATTTCCTGCATTGCAGGTGGATTCTTTACCAACTGAGCTACCAAGGAAGCCATTTCAATGGATTTACGGTTATGTTATAGGAATCTCAAAAAATTAGAGTAATTAGATATGTCAAGTATAAATGTTCCTTCTAAGTTTGTTTACTTTTTGGATAATTTCAAATGTTTTCAAAGCCCTCTTTGAAGATCAGTGAACCTTAGTATCTTCTGCTCATGAGAAAATCTAGATGCCAGGTTCATGCTACAGGAAACCTTGATACTGAACTCAGCTGGGAAAGGAGCAAAGGGCTTGCCTAGATGGAGACAAATTCCTGCCTGGACGTTGCAGGCTCTGAAGCAGCTCCAGAAAGAAGCAGGTGTGACAGGCAGTCAGGGGAAGAAGCTGGATCCACCCTCTGCCTGGATCACCTTTCCTTTAAATGGCTCCTGTGTGGCCTTTTCCTATCTCTGTATACCATTGTGTACATTCTGTATACTCTCGGTAGTTACATGTAGGATCAGTGGATTCAGGTCTTCATATGTTATATATTGTACAGTATATATTATATACTATATACATATGTTGGCTGTGCTGGGTTTTCATTGCTGCATGTGGGCTTTCCCTAGTTGCAGCGATCATGGGCTACTCTTTAGTTGCAGTGTGTGGGCTTCTCATTGAGGTGTTTTCTCTTGTTGCAGAACATGGGCTCTAGGGTACTCAGGTTTCAATAGCTGTGGCTCACAGGCTCTAGAGCATAGACTCAGTATTTGTGCTTGGGCTTAGTTGCCCCACAGCAAGTGAAATCTTCCCAGACCAGGGATCAAATCCATGTCCTCTGCATTGGTAGGTGGGTTCTTAACCACTGGTCCACCAGGGAAGTCCAGGTTTCAGTTCTTTGGATGATTCTAAAGAGCTTAAGACAAAAGCCATCGGGGATTAACAAGTCATGGATGTCAAGTCTACTTATGTGATAAGGAAGAAAGAGCCTTTGCAGTTTATTGGGAGTGTTTAGTTGATGGCTGTATTATTTTTCTTATACACCATGATAGTCTTGACTTTTTTGTGTTCTAAATTTAGAAACTTTTTGTTTAAAAAACTTATCCAAGAGGACTATTCCTATCACAGACGAACTTTGTCACCAAAGAGGAATCGTGTCAAACTCTTGTTCTAAAGCAATGCAAGGCGGGGGGAGCTGCTGCAGGCTCCGCGGCAGCGGCGGCAACGGAAGCTCCGGGGGCGGCGGCGCCAGTGGCCGGGCTTGGGGTGGGCAGCCTAGCCCGGCCCGGGAGCCCAGGCAGCAAACGTGCAGGGTACCTAGGCCCCTTACGCTGGACTCCACAGTCTCCGGGCCGCCTGATCTCCCCACGGGTATACGGGATGGAAGCGGGACCCTCTGGAGCAGCTGCCGGCGCCTACCTGCCCTTCTGCAGCAGGTGTTCCAGGCACCTCGCCGGCCTGGCATTGGCACTGTGGGGAAACCAATCAAGCTCCTGGCCAATAACTTTGAAGTGGACATCCCTAAGATTGACATCTATCACTACGAAGTGGATATCAAGCCAGATAAGTGTCCTCGCAGAGTCAACCGGGAAGTGGTGGAATACATGGTCCAGCATTTCAAGCCTCAGATATTTGGTGACCGCAAGCCCGTGTATGATGGAAAGAAGAACATTTACACTGTCACAGCACTGCCCATTGGCAATGAACGGGTTGACTTTGAGGTGACAATCCCTGGGGAAGGGAAGGATCGAATCTTCAAGGTCTCCATCAAGTGGCTGGCCATTGTGAGCTGGCTCATGAAGCTTTGGTCAGTGGCCAGATCCCTGTTCTCCTGGAGTCTGTGCAAGCTCTGGATGTAGCCATGAGGCACCTGGCATCCGTGAGGTACACCCCTGTGGGCTGCTCCTTCTTCTCACCGCCTGAGGGCTACTACCACCCGCTGGGGGGTGGGCACGAGGTCTGGCTCGGCTTTCACCAGTCTGTGCGCCCTGCCATGTGGAAGATGATGCTCAACATTGATGTCTCAGCCACTGCCTTCTACAAGGCACAGCCAGTGATTGAGTTCATGTGTGAGGTGCTCGACATCAGGAACATAGACGAGCAGCCAAAGCCCTCATGGACTCTCAGCGTGTGTGCTTCACCAAGATCAAGGGCCTGAAGGTGGAAGTGACCCACTGTGGACAAATGACGAGGAAATACCGCGTGTGTAATGTTACCCGCCGCCCTGCCAGCCATCAGACGTTTCCTCTGCAGCTGGAGAGTGGACAGACTGTGGAGTGCACAGTGGCCCAGTATTTCAAGCAGAAATATAACCTGCAGCTCAAGTATCCCCACCTGCCTTGCCTGCAAGTTGGCCAGGAACAAAAGCATACCTACCTGCCCCTAGAGGAACATTGAAAGATGCTCAAGACTGATTCGAGGGCTCCAGAGGCAGCGGCTCTGGAGGTCTGAGCCGCATCACCGACTGCCTGTGGAGGTTCCTAGACCTGACGCTCCTGGAGCAGTAGAGGGCCTCACCCCGCAGTAGAGACCTGCTGGGTCTCTGTTCATCCTGCGAGATCTCACGATAACCTCGACTACTGGAAATATGGCTGCAGCGAGTGAACCCGCGATGGAAAAAACTGTGAAATCTGTTCCTGTGAAGAGGGAAAAGAAAGAAAACGAACAAATCTGTAAACTCTTCATTGGTGGCTTGAGCTCTGAAACCACAGAAGAAAGTCTGAAGAACTACTACCAGCAGTGGGGAGAACTCACAGACTGTATGGTCATAAGAGGCCTTGCCAGTCAAAAATCAAGAGGGTTTGGTTTTGTTACTTTCTCCTCCGTGGCTGAGGTGGATGCAGCCATGGCGGCCAGACCTCATTCCATTGATGGGGAGAGTGGTTGACCCCAAACGTGCTGTTGCGAGAGAGAAATCTGTAAAACAGGGGTCGCTTGTCATTGTGAAGAAGCTGTTCGTTGGTGGAATTAAGGAAGATACTGAGGAGCATCATCTTAGAGAGTACTTTGAGAAATATGGAAAAATCGATAACATTGAGATCATTACTGATAGGCAGTCAGGCAAGAAAAGAGGCTTTAAAGATTTACTGAGCATGGCCATGCCCATCAGAACAGGACTCCCAAATCATCCCACCCTCTCCCTCTCCCACAGAGTCCAAAAGTCTGTTCTAAACATCTGTGTCTCTTTTGCTGTCTCGCATACAGGGTTATCATTACTATCTTTCTAAATTCCATATATATGTGTTAGTATACTGTATTGGTGTTTTTTTTTCTGGCTTACTTCACTCTGTATAATAGGCTCCAGTTTCATCCACCTCATTAGAACTGATTCAAATGTATTCTTTTTAATGGCTGAGTAATACTCCATTGTATATATGTACCACCCCTTTCTTATCCATTCATTTGCTGATGGACATCTAGGTTGTTTCCATGTCCTGGCTATTATAAACACTGCTGCGATGAACATTGGGGTACACGTGTCTCTTTCAATTCTGGTTTCCTCGGTGTGTATGCCCAGCAGTGGGATTGCTGGGTCATAAGGCAGGGTCTCTGCTTTTTAATATGCTGTCTAGGTTGGTCATAGCTTTTCTTCCAAGGAGCAAGCATCTTTTAATTTCATGGCTTCAGTCACCATCTGCAGTGATTTTTGGAAACCCCAAAAATGAAGTTTGTCACTGTTTCCATTGTTTCCCTATCTATTTGCAATGAAGTGATGGGACTGGATTCCATGATCTTAGTTTTCTGATATTTAGTTTTAAGCCAAATTTTTCATACTCCTTATTCACTTTCATTAAGAGGCTCTTTAGTTCTTCTTCCCTTTCTGCCATAAGGGTGGTGTCATATGCATGTCTGTGCTTATTGATATTTTGCCTGGCATCCTTGATTCCAGCTTGTGCTTATCCAGTCTATATTTCGCATGATATACTCTGCATATAAGTTAAATAAGCAGGGTGACAATATACAGCCTTGATGTACTCCTTTTCTATTTGGAACCAGTCTGTTGTTTCATGTCCAGTTCTAACTGTTGCTTCCTGACCTGCATATAGGTTTCTCAAGAGGCAGGTCAGGTGGTCTGATATTGCCATCTCTTTCAGAATTTTCCACAGTTGATTGTGATCCACACAGTCAAAGGCTTTGGCATAGTCAATAAAGCAGAAATAGATGTTTTTCTGGAACTCTCTTGCTTTTTCCATGATCCAGCGCATGTTGGCAATTGGATCTCCGGTCCCTCTGCCTTTTCTAAAACCAGCTTGAACATCAGGAAGTTCATGGTTCATGAATTGCTGAAGCCTGGCTTGGAGAATTTTGAGCATTACTTTACTGGCATGTGAGATGAGTACAATTGTGCGGTAGATTGAGCATTCTTTGGCATTGTCTTTCTTTGGGATTGGAATGAAAACTGACCTTTTCCAGTCCTGTGGCCACTGCTGAGTTTTTCAAATTTGCTGGCATATTGAGTGAAGCACTTTCACAGCATCATCTTTTAGGATTTGACATAGCTCCACTGGAATTCCATCACCTCCACTAGCTTTGTTTATAGTGATGCTTTCTAAGGCCCACTTGACTTCACATTCCAGGATGCCTGGCTCTAGGTATGTGATCACACCATCGTGGTTATCTGGGTCATGAAGATCTTTGTTGTATAGTTCTGTGTATTCTTGCCATCTCTTCTTAATATCTTCTGCTTCTGTTAGGTCCAGACCATTTCTGTCCTTTATTGAGCCCATCTTTGCATGAAATGTTCCCTTGGTATCTCTAATTTTCTTGAAGAGATCTCTAGTCTTTCCCATTCTGTTGTTTTCCTCTACTTCTTTGCATTGATCACTGAGGAAGGCATTATCTCTCCTTGCTATTCTTTGGAACTCTGCATTCATATGGGTATAGCTTTCCTTTTCTCCTTTGCCTTTTGCTACTCTTCTTTTTGCAGCTATTTGTAAGGCCTCCTTAGACAAACATTTTGCCTTTTTGCATTTCTTTTTCTTTGGGATGGTCTTGGTCACTGCCACCTGTACAATGTCACGAACCTCCATCCATAGTTCTTCAGGTGCTCTATCAGATCTAATCCCTTGAAAATCTTTGTTACTTCCACCTGGAGTAACAGGCAAATTCAGCCTTGGAGTACAGAATGAAGCAGGCAAAGGCTAAGAGAGTTTTGCCAAGAAAATGCACTGGTCATAGCAAACACCCTCTTCCAACAACACAAGAGAAGACTCTACACATGGACATCACCAGATGGTCAACACCAAAATCAGACTGATTATATTCTCTGCAGCCAAAGATGGAGAAGCTCTATACAGTCAGCAAAAACAAGACTGGGAGCTGACTGTGGCTCAGATCATGAACTCCTTATAGCCAAATTCAGACTTAAATTGAAGAAAGTAGGGAAAACCACCAGACCATTCATGTATGACCTAAATCAAATCCCTTTTGATTATACAGTGAAAGTGAGAAATAGATTTAAGGGACTAGATCTGATAGACAGAGTGCCTGATGAACTATGGATGGAAATTCATGACATTGTACAGGAGACAGGCATCAAGAACATCCCCAAGAAAAAGAAATGCAAAAAAGCAAAATGGCTGTCTGGGGAGGCCTTACAAATAGCTGTGAAAAGAGAAGAAGTGAAAAGCAAAGGAGAAAAGGAAAGCTATACCCATATGAATGCAGAGTTCCAACGAATAGCAAGGAGAGATAAGAAAGCCTTCCTCAGTGATCAATGCGAAGAAATAGAGGAAAACAACAGAATGGGAAAGACTAGAGATCTCTTCAAGAAAATTAGAGATACCAAGGGAACATTTCATGCAAAGATGGGCTCGATAAAGGACAGAAATGGTATGGACCTAAGAGAAGCAGAAGATATTAAGAAGAGATGGCAAGAATACACAGGAGAACTGTACAAAAAAAGACCTTCACGACCCAGATAATCATGATGGTGTGATCACTCCCCTAGACCCAGACATCCTGGAATGTGAAGTCAAGTGGGCCTTAGAAAGCATCACTATAAACAAAGCTAGAGGAGGTGATGGAATTCCAGTGGAGCTATGTCAAATCCTAAAAGATGATGCTGTGAAAGTGCTTCACTCAATATGCCAGCAAATTTGAAAAACTCAGCAGTGGCCACAGGACTGGAAAAGGTCAGTTTTCATTCCAATCCCAAAGAAAGACAATGCCAAAGAATGCTCAATCTACCGCACAATTGTACTCATCTCACATGCCAGTAAAGTAATGCTCAAAATTCTCCAAGCCAGGCTTCAGCAATTCATGAACCGTGAACTTCCTGATGTTCAAGCTGGTTTTAGAAAAGGCAGAGGAACCGGAGATCCAATTGCCAACATGCGCTGGATCATGGAAAAAGCAAGAGAGTTCCAGAAAAACACCTATTTCTGCTTTATTGACTATGCCAAAGCCTTTGACTGTGTGGATCACAATCAACTGTGGAAAATTCTGAGAGAGATGGGAATACCAGACCATCTGACCTGCCTCTTGAGAAACCTATATGCAGGTCAGGAAGCAACAGTTAGAACTGGACATGAAACAACAGACTGGTTCCAAATAGAAAAGGAGTACATCAAGACTGTATATTGTCACCCTGCTTATTTAACTTATATGCAGGGTACATCATGAGAAACGCTGGGCTGAAAGAAGCACAAGCTGGAATCAAGATTGCTGGGAGAAATATCAATTATCTTAGATATGCAGATGACACCACTCTTATGGCAGAAAGTGAAGAGGAACTAAAAAGCCTCTGTGAAAATGAGAGGAGAGTGAAAACGTTGGCTTAAAGCTCAACATTCAGAAAACAAAGATCATGGCATCTGGTCCCATCACTTCATGGGAATTAGATGGGAAAACAGTGGAAACAGTTGCTGACCGTTTTTTTGGGCTCCAAGATCACTGCAGATGGTAACTGCAGCCATGAAATTAAAAGACACATACTCCCTGGAAGGAAAGTTATGACCAAACTAGATAAAATATTCGAAAGCAGAGACATTGCTTTGCCAACAAAGGTCCGTCCAATCAAGGCTATGGTTTTTCCAGTGGTCATGTATGGATGTGAGAGTTGGACTGTGAAGAAAGCTGAGCGCTGAAGAATTGATGCTTTTGAACTGTGGTGTTGGAGAAGACTCTTGAGCGTCCTTTGGACAGCAAGGAGATCCAACCGGTCCATCTTAAATGAGATCAGTCCTGGGTGTTCTTTGGAAGGACTGATGCTAAAGCTGAAACTCCAATACTTTGGCCACCTCAGGTGAAAAGTTGACTCATTGGAAAAGACCCTGATGCTGGGAGGGATGGGGGGCAGGAGGAGAAGAGGACGAAAGAGGATGAGATGGCAGGATGGCATCACTGACTCGATGTACATGAGTTTGAGTAAACTCCGGGAGTTGGTGATGGGCAAGGAGGCCTGGCATGCTGCGATTCATGGGGTTGTGAAGAGTCGGACATGACTGACCAACTGAACTGAACTGAACTGTATGATCATTAGGGATTTGACTTAGGTCATACCTGAATTGTCAGTGGTTTTCCCTACTTTCTTCAGTTTAAGTCTGAATTTGGCAATAAGGAGTTCATGATCTGACCCACAGTCAGTTCCTGGTCTTGTTTTTGCGGACTGTATAGAGCTTCTACATCTTTGGCTACAAAAAATATAATCAGTCTGATTTTGGTATTGACCATTTGGTGATGTCCATGTGTAGAGTCTTCTCTTGTGTTGTTGGAAGAGGGAGTTTGCTATGACCAGTGTGTTCTCTTGGCAAAACTCTGTTAGCCTTTGGCCTGCTTCATTTTGTACTCCAGGGCCAAATTTGCATGTTATTCCAGGTATCTCTTGTCATCCTACTTTTGCATTCCAGTCCCCTATAATGAAAAGGGCATCTTTTGGGGGGTGTTAGTTCCAGAAGGTCTTATAGGTCTTCATAGAACCAGTTAACTTCAGCTTCTTCTGTGTTACTGATTGATATATAGACTTGGATTACTGTGATATTGAATGGTTTGGCTTGGAAACAAATGGAGATCATTCTGTTGTTTTTGAGATTGCATCCAAGTACTGCATTTCGGTCTGTTTTGTTGACTATGAGGGCTACTCCATTTCTTCTAAGGGATTCTTGTCCACAGTAGTATATATCATGGTCATCTGAGTTAAATTCTAGTCCATTTTAGTTCCTGAAATGTCAGTATTCACTCTTGCCATCTCCTGTTTAACTACTTCCAATTTACGTTGACCCATGGACCTAACATTCCAGGCTCCTATGCAATATTGTTCTTTACATCATCAGACCTTACTACCATCACCAGTCACATCCACTACTGGGTGTTGTTTCTGCTTTGGTTCTGTTTCTTCATTCTTTCTGGAGTTATTTCTCCATTCTTGTCCAGTAGCATATTGGGCTCATGGTTTCATTGCATTAGACAAGGCTGTGGTCCATGTGATCAGTTTGATTAGTTTTTTGTGATTGTGGTTTTCATTCTATCTGCCGTCTGATGGATAAGGACAAGAGGCTTATGGAAGCTTCCTGATGACTGACTGAGGGGGAAACTGAGTCCTGTTCTGATGGGCATGGCCATGCTCAGTAAATCTTTAATCCAATTTCTGTTGATGGGTGAGGCTGTGTTCCCTTCCTGTTGTTTGACCTAAGGCCATTCTTTGGTGGAGGTAATGAAGATAATGGCACCCCACTCCAGTACTCTTGCCTGGAAAATCCCATGGACGGAGGAGCCTGGTAGGCTGCAGTCCATGGGGTTGCTGAGGGTCGGACATGACTGAGAGACTTCACTTTCACTTTTCACTTTCATGCATTGGAGAAGGAAATGGCAACCCACTCCAGTGTTCTTGCCTGGAGAATCCCAGGGACGGGGGAGCCTGGTGGGCTGCTGTCTATGGGGTCGTGCAGAGTCGGACACAACTGAAGCGACTTAGCAGCAACTTAGCAGCAGCAATGAAGATAATGGCGACCTCCTTCAAAAGGTCCTATGCAGGCACTGTGGCATTCATTGCGCCCTACCCTGCAGCAGGCCACTGCTGACCCCTGCCTCCACCGGAGACTCTTGCTATTTAGTCCGTCTGAAATTCTCACCCTCCTTTTTTACATCAATATCTTATGTGTGCTGCAGTACTAGTGCGATCATAGAATTTATTGTCCAAAGGAAGCCTTTAAGAGTGAAAGTGCAGCACTAACTATAATTATGCTTGGTGTATGACATCCCTTATACGCGGAATCTGAAATGACATGATACAAATGAACTTATATACAAAACAGACTTAGAGAACAAAGTTATGGTTGCATGGCATTCCCCCCATGAGGGAGTATGAGGGGAAGGGATAGTTAGGGAGTTTGGGATGGGCATGGACACACTGCTATGTTTAAAATGTATAACCAGCAAGAACCTACTGTATATCGCAGGGAACTCTGTTCAATGTTATGTGACAGCCTGGTGGAGAATGGATACATGTATATGTATGAGTCCCTTTGCTGCCACCTGAGACTGTCATAACATTGTTAATCAGCTATAGTAGTAGTAGTGTTAATTACTTAAGTGTCTGATTCTTGTCGACTGCAGCCTACCAGGTTCCTCTGTCCATGGGATTCTCCAGGCAAGAATACTGGAGTGGATTGCCATTCAGCTATATTCCAATATAAAATAAAAAGTTTAGTTTAAAAAAATAACAATTAAGTTTGGAAAACACTGTAAACTGGGACTATCCCAAGCAACCTAGGATGTTGGTTTGTTTAGCCTGTTCAAAAAAGTGTTGGTCCCATCTGACTCTTTGGCACCCTGTAGACTGTAGTCCACCACGCTTCTCTGTTCATGGGGTTCTCCAGGCAAGAATACTGGAGTGAGTAGCCACTCCCTTCTCTAGAGGTTCTTCCTGACCGAGGAATTGAACCTGGGTCTCCTGCATTGCAGGCAGATTCTTTACCATCTGAGCTACCAGGGAGGAACAGTACTCTTCCATGCTCACTCCATGAAGCATTTCCTGATGCCAGGAATCCGAATGACTTTCTCTTAACTCTGGCCTTAGGAATTTGCTTAAGTCTGTGACTGCACTGACTCACGGTTTATTTAGTTGCACACTGCTCTGAATTGTCTACTAAAATAAGAGCCCTGTGAGGGCAAGGAATTTTTTTGCTTTCCTCTCTGTACCCAGTTTCTAACAGTGTGCTTTGCTCTGAGTTCAATAAATATTGGCCACATTGAAATGTTTGATTCCTAGTCATCTTCTAAAATACACTTGAAGAGAAACAGAAACTCAGGAGTTGACTGAAGTCTTGCTTCAGAATTTCTAAAGAGTTGAGTACTAACCAGTTTTTCACATCCTGGCAGTGTTTAGGAGGTTCACATTATGACTGAACCCCATTAACTCTCTTACATTGTTGCTCAGTCACTAAGTCATGTCCGACTCTTTGTGCCCCCTTGGACTGCAGCACACCAGGCTTCCCTGTCCTTCACCATCTCCCAGAGCTTGCTCAAACTCATGTCCATTGAGTTGGTGATGCCATCCAACCATCTGTCAGCCCCTTCTCCTCTTCCCCTCAATCTTTCCCAGTATCAGGGTCTTTCCCAATGAGTCACCTCTTTGCATCAGGTGGCTAAAGTATTGGAGCTTTGGCTCTAGCATCAGTCCTTCCAATGAATATTCAGTGTTGATTTCCTTTGGGGTTGACTAGTTTGATCACCTTACAGTCCAGGGGACTCTTGGAATTGATTTGTCACCATAAGGAGGGAGAAACCTAAGGTTTGGGACATGGCCCAGTTTGTTAGAGCTATAAAAACACTTCCATATGGCATAAAAAGTCAGAAATATTTAATTTGGCTATAAGAACTTGCTTTTAGTTATTTGAACTCTTTCTGGAAAATAAAACTTGGTGAGGTCTATATAAAATATTCACATAAAAATAAATACTGCTGCTAGGCTTTCAGATGTTTCTAAGACATGAGACCGTTTGAACAAACTGGATGTTTTACTGACTTGAGAATTTCTTATCCGTATATTTTATGTTACATAGATGTAGTCATGATTTGCATGCGTATAACTCTAAAGTTTCCATATGTGAACAGAAAAATTGTGGATTGACTCAGATCCTCTCAAGATGAATGTTTAAGTGTTAAAAAACTTGGTTAAGGTATTAATATTTTGGTAGAAATTTATGACCTTGTTTATCCACCTTGTCTGCGAGCCTCCTGGTAAGCTTCCTTCAAATGAATGGGTCCGGTCCATTAAAAGCTGAAAACATTCTGTTCCCTTTGGCCAATGCTTAACCTTTTTGGAGCATCTTAAGTATCAAAGATATAAAAATAACCTGACATTTACATTTACAGAACCTCTCTCTGCAGCTCAAAGAGCTCATTGTTCTGGGAATTCTCAGTAGCATCTTCCCATTCCTCCTAAAGGCACATCCCATTCTAACACCTAATCTTATTTATTCTGCCCCGCCCCACCCCGCTTTTTTTTAGTTTATTATGAGTACTTATATGCTTATTTCCAGATACACTTAACATAACACAGTCCTAGTAATCAAGTTGCTTCATTTGTATCCCAAACATAAATTTAATAGAAATGTTATTCCATATCTATTACTATTTAGCAGGTACACATTTTTTTATTTTTTTAAATTCTTCTTTTAAGCTTCCTCTGGCAGATATTTTGGTTTAATCGTCTTGTTTTTGTTTTGTAGTACAGGAGAGTACTGGGTGACCATTTATTTGTTACCTTAGAATGTTTTTTATCAAACTAACGAGTATAAAGAGGTTGAATTCTTGCTCCTAACTGCTTTGGGCAATATGGGGAGAGAAAAGGATGAGTTCAGGGATTCAAATTCCCACCTCTAGCACCACATAAATCCCCCAAAAGTTTCTATGTCTGTCTTAAAAGAGATCCTTACATCCTGCAGACACAGAGTAAACCAGACACAGAATCTCTGCAGTTAGCTGCCGAGTTGCAATGCAAATTAAATTTCCAACTTTACAGCGTGTTGAAATCAAGGCATTGATTGGGAAGGAATGAAGTCCTGAAAATTCAAAAGGGGCGTGTGGCTGGATCCTGATGAAGCTGGGGACATTGGGTCTTCTTCACCAGTACAACGAGCCCTTACAGCTCCACCTGGGGAGATTAACCCTGCTTTGCTAGTTAAAGTTGTAATGGCCTCCGCTGAAGAAATTGCCTTGAAAAACATGGCTGATTCTCCTCAAGACATGTCCCCATCACTCCTCTTTGGCTCTAGACCCATAACTAGTTCCAGGGAGCCCCAGAAGATGAGGTGCAAAGAGTGACTTTCAAGGAGATCCGTCACACCCTTAAAGACCAAATAATCTTTCCAGTATATCCAGACAGAAATGTGGGTGATGTTTATGGGAATTAAGTAGTGCATGATGATGGTGGGATGGATGCAAAGTTGGATCAGGCTGTATTTATTGGCCACCAAACAAAGGTTCTGGCTTCACTGCCGTAACTTGAAGCATTAGAAAAGCTCTGTTTGTTTGTTTTTGGTGTTTTTGTTTGGTTTTGGTTTTGGCTGGTTGAAACAGATCAAGATGGCCTACACTAAATCGAGCTAAAATGCCTTAGTATCTTTGAAGAACTCTGTGGTCACTCTTCTCTGTGGGTCAGGAATCATAGTGAGAACAACTGCCACTGCACTGTGATCCTTCAATGTCATGGGGATAATTGGATCCCAAGGTGGCAAAGGCCATTGGTGGCACTTAATTACCAAGAACAAGGCAGGAATGGTTACTGTAATGGATAGCAGCTTTAAGGCAGTGATCGGAATAGTCTGACTCACAGAGACCTATGTCATTGGTCAATTGAACAGTTTCCCTAAAAGAGAAATATTAATAGCTGGACAGTCTCCTAATTTCTGGCTTGATTTGCATATGTGTCAGAGTTCTAGGTCAAATGACAGAAGTCTGACTTGAAGCACCAAAACTAAAAGTCATGGCCCTTGAGCCAGTTCCCACTCTAGGGCCACTTTACAGACCCAGGACCCCTTGAATGAAGAGGAAACTGAGCCCCCTGGAGAAGGACCTCATCACACTGCCCCAGACTTATGCTATTATTCTTCCTCCCAGCCTTCTCCAGAGATGCCTACTGTCTTTGACAAGGGTGACTCTGCATTGAGGGAAAGGAAAAAATCAGACTTTTCAGGGATGACTGGACTTTAGTTTTGACCTGACATGCAGGTCAACACAGTTGAGGCTCATGGAGGTCAGGTGATCAGTGGAGTCTTAGCTCAAGTTTATCCCACACCCATCCTGTGGTTTTCTCCTCAGTTCCAAATGCATAATTAGAAATACTCAGCAACCAGCAGAATTTCCACGTGGTTTCCCTGATCTATGGAGCATGGCAGAAATGGCCAAATGGAAGCCACTAGAGCTGCCTAAGTAATATTAAAGTAAACTATTAATAAAATCAGTGTGAATTCCTGGAAGTATGACAGAGATTAGTGGCATCATGAAGGACTTGAAGGATGCGGGGGAAGGGGGGGTGATTTCCACCACATCCCGATACAACTGACTTGTTTGACTTGCAGAGAAAACAGATAGTTCTTAGAGAACGACAGTGGATTATTATAAATGTAACCAGGTGGTGACTCCATTCACATCTGCTGTTCCAAATATGTTTTCTTGCTTGAGTAAATCAACACATCCCCTGGTACCTGCTGCGTAGCTGAACTATTGATCCGGAAAACACTTTTTGCTCCGTGTGTGTGTGTGTGTGTGTGTGTGTGCTCAATTGCTCAGTCATGTCCAACTCTTTGCGACCCCTTGGACTGTAGCCTATCAGGTTTCTCTGTCCATGGAATTTTTCAAGCAAGTATACTGCAGTGGGTTGCCATTTCCTACTCCAGAGAATCTTCCTGACACAAGGATCAAACCTGCAGCCCTTGTGTCTCCTGCATTGGCAGAAGGTTTCTTTACCACTAGTGCTACCTAGGAAGACCCTACCTGTTTGTAAAGACCACTGGAAGCAGTTTGCTTTTAGCTAGCAAGATTAGAAATACACTGTCACAATCCTACTTCAGGGATTCATCAATTCTCCAGCCCAATGTCATGATTTAGTCTGCAGGGACCTTGACTGCATGAGACCTCTTTTCCACAAGACATCACATGGGTCCTTCACCTTGATGATAGGCTAATTGGAACATCTGAGCAAGAAGCAGCAACTACTCTAGACCATTGGCAACAGACGATGACATGTCACAGGGGGAGAAATAAATCTGAACTATAATTCAGGGATCTTTCACCTCATGAAATGTCTGGGGGTCCAGTAATGTGGGGCATGTTGAGCTATCCCATCTAAAAGATGAAGGACAAGTTGTTACATCTGGCCCCAACTGTAAGTGAAAAACAAGCACAGCAATTTAGTGGGTTTCAGGAATTGGAAAGGAACATATTTGAGTTGGCCAAAAAGCTCTTTTGGGTTTTCCCATAAGAGCTTATGAACTTTTTGGCTGACCCAGTATTACTCCCTTACATTCCATGTACTGAATGACTAGAAAAGCTGCTGATATTGAGTGAAACCCAGAACAAGAGAAGCCTCTCTGGCAAGTCCATACTGCTTGCCAGCTGCCCTTGGACCAATAGGTCCAGCAGATCCAGTGCTGCTTCCGTTGTCAGTGGCTGATAGAGCTACAGGGCACTCTATATCTGGGGCAGACGGGCTTCATTGGTGAATCACAGCTGAGACTCTTGGGGTTTTGGAGCAAAATCTACCCTCTGCAGAAAGCTACTGTCCTTTGAGAAACAGCTTTTGACTTGCTACTGGGCCTTACTAGAGACTGAACACTCAACCAAGGTCCACCAAGCTATAGTATGACCTAAGCAATCCATTAAGAAATGGGTGTTGTTTAGCTGGATGGTCAGGACTTGGAGGGCTTCCTCAGGGACTCAGTGGTAAAGAACCTGCCTACAATGCAGGAGACCTGGGTTTGATCCCTGGGTTGAAAGGATGCCCTGGAGAAGGAAATGGCAACCCACTACAGTAAAAATTCCATGAACAGAGGAGCCTGGTGGGCTATAGTCCAAGGTGTTGCAAAGAGTCAGACACTTAGTGACTAAACAACAACAACAAGGGCTTGGAAGTAACATGATTGCAATATTGGTGACAAAAGGGTCTGGGGAAGAGGTCTATAGAGAGAATGCCCTGAATGGACAAAGGAAAATGAGTTTGGATCCCAGTGCTTACCAAAGGGTAACCTCAGCAGAGAAGGATTTTAATAATCAAGCAGGTAAGATGAGCTGTTCCGGATACCAGTCAGTCTCTTGGTATCCCATGCACCCCTGTTATTGGCCAGTGGGCTTATGAACAAAGTGGCTATTGTTTCAGGTATGGAGGTCAGGCCTGGGATCAACAATGTAGACTTCTATCGACCAAGGCTTAGGTGGCTAAAGCCACTGCTGTGTGCCCTATTTGAGACCAACCCTTCAATCCTCAGTGTTCCATTGTTCCCCAGAGGCGTCAACCTGGTGACAGGTTGATCACACTGACCGTGGTCACCAACTGCTTGGTCAAACATTAATCTAGGTTTTGCTGTTAGATCAGTTAACAGCAAATTTAGTTAACGTGAACAATCAGTTGACTTTCAGTAAAGAAGATTTTTCTCATTAATATGGCTTGGACTTCTCTAGTGGGTTAAAGGACTTTAGAGCAAAAACTAAGGTTTCCATTCTCAAGACTGTAGCATAGATCTTGCCTGAGTTTCCAGTGTGCTGGCCTGTACTACATTTAAGACTTGCCAGCCTCCACAATGATGTGAGCCAATTCCTTAAAATAAGTTCTTCTCTTTCCCCATCCCCTCTCTCCTTCTTTCTCTGTGTGTGTGTGTGTCTCTCTCTCTATATATATATACATATAGTTCTGATTTTCTAGAGAGCCCTGACGCATTCAAATGAGGAACTAATAGCTCTTACATTATTGACTTACTCTAATGATTAAATAAAATAGGGACTTCTCTGGTGATCCAGTGATTAAGACTCCTTGCTTCCAATGCAGGGGGGTGCGGGTTCTATCCTGGGTCAGAGAGCTAAGACCCCACATACCTGAGGGCCAAAAACTAAACCATAAAACAGAAGCAATATTGTAACAAATTCAATAAAGACTTTAAAAATGGACCACATCAAAAAAAAATTTTTTTAAGAATTAATGTGTGTTAGTAACTTAATATGTTGCTGGCACACAGTAAGCCTTCAGCCAATCACTGTTGATAGCAGTGGTGGCAATTACTGTTATAATACCTCATACACACTTCTAGGAGTTCTTTGACTCATTTAGCTGGTATTTGCCAAAGCATCAACAGGGTGGTTCCAATTTCAATTTCTTCTCTTCAAACAGCAGTGAAGAATCAATTGATACTTTCTGCTTCTGCAGGTCACACCATCTTGCAGGCAGATCACATTATTTGGGCTTTTGGAACATGATTCCTCATTCTTCCTGGACAAGCAGAGGTGAGGGATGAGGAGGGTGGGGGAGAACCACTCAACTTGGTTCATGGCCCCTGGCAGAAGTTGTAGGAACAATATAACGTGAAGTCTTGCTGTCAGTACCAAGAAGCAAGTTTCAAAGCCGGTCTTATACAGGATGAGACCATGGAGGGGATCAACAGTTGAAGCCACATGGATTTGAAGCTAAAGGATGATTTTTTTTTTTTTTTTTAGGACGATCTATTCTGGAAGGAGTCTATTCAGTAATAGGGTCCAGTCAGAAAACAGAAACCAAACTGGTTATTTGGGAAATTTTAACAAAAAATTATTAGCCAGTAACAAGGAATTGACTTCCAAGAGTGAGAAGGAGAATTCTTCATAATGCAAACATAGCCAATCCAGAGTGCAGCCCACGCCTTTAGGGCTGAGAGAGGAGAGGGCCCACAGAAGGAACAAGTGTGGAAATTCCCCCCTGCCATGGCTGAGACCCCTATCCCCACCCCTTACAGAGCATGTGCCTGTGCATATGTAGCCCACTGGATGGAGAATTTCCCAAGATGCCACAGGGCAAGGCTGGCTGCCAGGAATCTGCCCATGGAATCCCCTGGGAAGCAATGGAAATCACTGGAGAGTGTGCACCTTCAGCTCTCCTCTAACACCTTGCAGAAAAGCCACCTGCCATGCCATGAGAGGAAGAAAAATACAGGGCCAGAAAGAACAAGGGAAGCCTCTTCCTCTTGCAAGGTCTACCCTGAACACTCGAATATCAAACTAACATTGTACCAACTAACAAAGGAGACGTATTCCAGGGTCCATCTCCAGGAGCACAAAGCAGGGCAAAGAAGGGGGAACTGACAACTGTTCAGTTCAGTTCAGTCGCTCAGTCCTGCTTGACTCTTTAAGATCCCATGGACTACAGCATGCCAGGCTTCCCTGTCCATCACCAACTCCTGGAGTATGTTCAAACTCATGTCCATTGAGTCGGTCATGCCATCTCACCATCTCATCCTCTGTCGTCCCCTTATCTTCCCACCTTCAATCTTTCCCAGCATCAGGGTCTTTTCAAATGAGTCAGTTCTTCACATCAGGTGGCCAAACTATTGGAGTTTCAGCCTCAGCATCAGTTCTACCAATGAATGTTCAGGACTGATTTCCTTTAGGATTGACAGGTTGGATATCCCTGCAGTTCAAAAGCATCAATTCTTCGGTGCTCAGCTCTCTTCATAATCCAATTCTCACATCCATACATGACTATTTGAAAAACTGTAGACAGACTTTTGTTGGCAAAGTAATGTATCTGCTTTTTAATATGCCCTCTAGGTTGGTCATAGCTTTTCTTCCAAGGAGCAAGTGTCTTCTAATTTCATGGCTGCAGTCACCATCTGCAGTGATTTTGGAGCCCAAGAAAATAAAGTCTGTCACTGTTTCCATTGTTTCTCCATCTATTTGCCATGGAGTGATGGGACCAGATGCCATGATCTTAGTTCTTAGTTTTTTGAACGTTGAGATTTAAGTCAAAATTTGACTCTCCTCTTTCACTTTCATCAAGAGACTCTTTAGTTCCTCTTCACTTTCTGCAATAAGGGTGGTGTCATCTTAATATCTGAGCTTATTGATATTTCTCCCAGCAATCTTGATTCCAGCTTGTGCCTCATCCACTCCAGCATTTCGCATGATGTACTCTGCATATAAGTTAAATAAGGAGGGTGACAATATACAGCCTGGACGTATTCCTTTCCCAATTTGGAACCAGTTTGTTGTTCCATGTCTGTTTAAACTATTGCTTCTTGATCTGCTTCTCAAGAAGCAAGTAAGGTGGTCTGGTATTCCCTTCTCTTGAAGAATTTTCCACAGTCTGTTGTGATCTATACAGTCAAAGGCTTTGGT
This sequence comes from Capricornis sumatraensis, assembly GCF_032405125.1. Lineage (NCBI taxonomy): Eukaryota > Metazoa > Chordata > Mammalia > Artiodactyla > Bovidae > Capricornis > Capricornis sumatraensis. The sequence goes on from NC_091083.1 coordinate 29,388,651, forward strand.
GTAATCAATAAAGCAGAAGTAGATGTTTTTCTGGAACTCTCTTGCTTTTTCGATGATCCTACGGATCTTGGTAACATGATCTCTGGTTGCTGTGCCTTTTCTAAATCCAGCTTGAACATCAGGAAGTTCACAGAAGCCTGGCTTGGAGAATTTCAAGCATTACTTTGCTAGTATGTGAGATGAGTGTAATTGTGTGGTAGTTTGAACGTACTTTGGCCTTGCCCTTCTTTGGGATTGGAATGAAAATTGACCTTTTCCAGTCCTGTGGCCACTGGTGAGTTTTCCAAATTTGCTGGCATATTGAGTGCACCACTTTCACAGCATCATCTTTTAGGATTTGGCATAGCTCGACTGGAATTCCATCACCTCCACTAGCTTTGTTCATAGAGATGCTTCCTAAGGCCCTCTTGACTTCACATTCCAGGATGTCAGGCTCTAGGTGAGTGATCACACCATTATGGTTATCTGGGTCATGAAGATCTTTTTTGTATAGTTTTTCTGTGTATCCTTGCCACCTCCTGTTAATATCTTCTGCTTCTGTTAGGTCCATACCATTTCTGTCCTTTATTGAGCCCATCTTTGCATGAAATGTTCCCTTGGTATCTCTAATTTTCTTGAAGAGATCTCTAGTCTTTCCCATTCTGCTGTTTTCCTCTATTTCTTTGCACTGATCACTGAGGAAGGCTTTCTTATCTCTCCTTGTATTCTTTGAAACTCTACATTCAAATAGGTATACCTTTCCTTTCTCCTTTGTCTTTCACTTCTCTTCTTTTCTCAGCTTTTGTAAGGCCTCCTCAGACAAACTTTTTGCCTTTTTGCATTTCTTTATCTTGGGGGTGGTCTTGATCCCTGCCTTCTGTACAATGTCACGAACCTCCATCCATAGGTCTTCAGGCACTGTCTATCAGATCTAATCCCTTGAATTTGTCATTTCCACTGTATAATCATTAGGGATTTGATTTAGGTCATACCTGAATGGTCTAGTGGTTTTCCCTACTTTCTTCAATTTAAGTCTGAATTTGGCAATAAGGAGTTCATGACCTGAGCCACAGTTTTGCTGACTGTATAGAGCTGACTATAGAGCTTCTCCATCTTTGGCTGCAAAGAATATAATCAGTCTGATTTTGGTATTGACCATCTGGTGATGTCCATGTGTAGAGTCTTCTCTTGTGTTGTTGGAAGAGGGAGTTTGCTATGACTAGTATGTTCTCTTGGCAAAACTCTGTTAGCCTTTGGCCTGCTTCATTTTGTACTCCAGGGCCAAATTTGCATGTTATTCCAGGTATCTCTTGTCATCCTACTTTTGCATTCCAGTCCCCTATAATGAAAAGGACATCTTTTTTGGGTGTTAGTTCTAGAAGGTCTTGTAGGTCTTCATAGAACCATTCAACTTCAGCTTCTTCTGCATTACTGGTTGGGGCATAGACATGGATAACTGTGATATTGAATGGTTTGGCTTGGAAATGAACAGAGATCATTCTGTCATTTTTGAGATTGCATCCAAGTACTGCATTTCGGACTCTTTTGTTGACTATGAGGGCTACTCCATTTCTTCTAAGGGTGTCTTGCCCACAATAGTAGATATAATGGTCATCTGAATTAAATTCACTCATTCCAATCCATTTTAGTTCTCTGATTCGTAAAATGTCGATGTTCACTCTTGCCAGCTCCTGTTTGACCGCTTCTAATTTACCTTGATTCATGGACTTTTCATTCCAGGTTCCTATGCAATATTGTCCTTTATAGCATCAGACTTTACTTCCATCATCAGTCACATCCAGAACTGGGCATTGTTTTCTCTTTGGCTCCATTCTTCATTCTTTCTGGAGTTATTTCTCCACTCTTCTCCACTAGAGACACTGGTAATCAGACTTCCCAGGTGGCACTAGTGGTAAAGAACCTGGGTGCTGATACAGAAGACATGAGATGTGGGTTTGATCCCTGGGCTGGGAAGATCCCCTGGAGGAAGGCATGGCAACCCACTCCAGTATTCTTGCCTGGAGAATCCCCATGAACAGAGGAGCCTGGTGGGCTACAGTCCATAGGGTTGCAACGAGTGAGATGTGCCTGAAACAACTTAGCATGCAGGCATGCATGCAACAGGTAAAATGAAGACACAGGTTTGGAGAAATGTCCTGAGTCCATCAAGGTCATTTTTGATGTCACACTCATGACCTCTGATGAGGGAGTATGGAGATTAACTAGCAGGGGATTGTGGACATCATGGCTCTTGAATTGATCTGCTCCTAAACATGTAACTGCATGTTCTCTAAGCCTCTCCTCCCCCAGTCAGTGTTGAAAAGAAATGAAATACACCAGCTCCCTATTCCTCTTGGCAGGCTGGCCTGAGTCCTAATGAGATGTCTACAGCGTACTTTGTGTTAGGGCTTTCTGTCATAACTAGTAACTTCCCAGAGCATAAGCTGGAATGAAATAAAGGGAGATTTGGAGTCGACATTCGCTACAGGAGCATATTTGAATATTTTAAAATTTAATTAACCACTACTATGAATTATATGATGGAATTCACCAACTCAGAGTCAAACCAGTTGTTACAGCCATTTGATTGGATGTCTTAAGCATACAACCATGTAACAGATTTGTTGAGAGACACTGAAAATCTTTCCCAGTGAAATGTTTAAGGGAATTTTATCAACCACAATCTCAAAGGACTTAATTTAGGTATAAATGACTCTTCTTTCTCTTCCTGCTGCTGAAACATGGAGCCTATGAATAATTGGAGATGCACACGGCAGTTGACCCGCAGGACCAGAACAAACCTTGCAGTGGACTAACACCCTAGAGGCGTGCCATCTGTTAACTCCAGGTCTGGGAGAGTCTTCTTTTCTGGCATTTAAGCTTTTTTCCCTTGAACTAAACTCATTGGCCTGCTGTGAACCCAGCTCTGTGCCCAGAGTTGAGAGGGGTGTTTATAGAAGAAACCACCCGGCCAGGATATAGAACTATGAGAAAGCCACAAAGAACTAAAGAAGGGGCCTCAACTTTGTGTCACCAACAATAAAGACAAGAGATATTCAGACACAGGACAACCCATGTGTGTGACTGCCCGTGGTGGGCAGGACTCATGAAGAAGCCACATAGACTTTGCCTGTTTTTTGGCTGTGCCAAGGCTTAGTTGTGGCGTGTGGGATCTTTATCTGTGGCAATGTGGAATCTAGTTCCCTGACCAGCAATCAAACCCGGGCCCCCTGCACTGGGAGTCTTAACCACTGGACCACCGGGAAAGCCCCTGCCTATAATGTTTTGATGTATTTCCTTTGGTGGTGAAGTGGGTTCCAGTAGAAGAAAGACTTGAAGTGGCTGATTATTTAAATCCTGGGGTCCAATTCTACTTCTTCGACTCATTATTTCTGTGATGTGAGGCAAAGGACTCATTAAACCTCAACCTGTTCTATTCTCGAAGTGAGCATGATAACATGCTTTGTCCCAGAAGGAGACTGTAAACAGTCAATTCCATCAGCATTTATTATTATTCAGAAGGTATACTTAACAAGATGTGATGAGTCAGAATACTTCTTTTCTTGGCCATACCTCCTGTAGTCACCTTTGAAAAGAATTGCACTTAAATAAATTGGAAAGAAAAACCACCTTCGGCTGTATAATTCACCCTGAATAAAGACAACAGGAAGCAAAACAACATTCCAGGCTCATACATGTATGCATATTTGTTTGTTTCTTATTTTAACCCAAAGAAGGCAGTAATACTTTCAAAGAAGCAAGCAAGCAAGCCAAGAGCCCAGGTTTCGACAGCAGATGACAGCTGAGAGTCTAGGACAAGTCGAAGGCTCTATTTTTGGTTTTTAGTCAAAGAATAAAAAACAAGACCTTCCTGTGGGAATTATCTACACTGAGTCATGCCAACACCATAAGACTGGAATAAAATAGCTCTATAACTCAAAGCATTCATTACCTGAAATCAAGAAACAGAAGTAGTTTTTGAGATTCTATTCTCCTTAAGCTTAGACTTTGAGGGCATTTGCCGAAATAAGCATTTTGCCCTTGATCATTCAGTGCCAATGACCCCAGCAGCTGAGCTGGCTCTTCGATGGCAAAACAAGGGGAAAGGGGCTTTACAAAAATCAGCTAAATTAGAAATTAAAGATTATTTAAATCCAAAGCAAGGGATAAAGAACCAGCCACTCTAAATATTATTCAATCAGTTGTTTGAACAATAATGTCTAAGTTTTCTGCTCAACCTGAATTGACGAGTCTGTTTTCATTTCATCCATTTCATTTCCCAGGGCCAAACACATGGTAGGGTTACTCTGAGAATGTACAGAATGTGAACACAAAAACAATATTCAATATCATCTAGGTATGACTTGCACTCAGAAATGTAGATGTCATCTGATTTAATGCCCTTTATTTTTTTTCAATTTTCTTTTTTTTTATTATTATTTTTTAATTTATTTATTATTTTTTTATTATTTTTTTTAATTTTAAAATCTTTAATTCTTACATGTGTTCCCAAACATGAACCCCCCTCCCACCTCCCTTCCCATAACATCTCTGTGGGTCATCCCCATGCACAAAAATTGGGTGTACTCGCTTTACAATGTTGTATTAGTTTCTGCTGTACACTAAACAGTGTGAATCAGCTATATGTATGCATATATCCCCTCCCTCTGGAGCTCCCTCCCTCCCCACCCCACTCCCATGCCACCCCTCTAGTTCAAAACGGAGCACCAAGCTGAGCTCCCTGACTTATACAGCATCTTCCCACCAGCTATCTGTCTTATACATGGTAGGGTATATACACCAATCCCTATCTCCCAATTCACCTGACTTCCTCCACCCCTCAGTAACTGAGACCCAAGGAATTACAACAACTTTCCTCAGTCAAGTAATACGTTAGTAACAGAGCAGAAATACTCAAAGACTATAATGGTTAAAGTCTTGATTTTCAACAAGAGAAAGAAGAGGTTCCAAGAAGATAATGGAAGAATGCTAGATTTATAGCTGGAAGCAGTCACTGAAATCATCTATCCTGACCCTGTCATTTTTAGAGGTGAAACCGAACTAGACAGTAAAGATGCTGTCCCAGCGACGTTCGGCCAGCTGACAACAGAGCCTGGGCTACAACCTGCATCTACCAATCTTTGCCTGGGGATCTTTCCACTTCATTAGCATTGAGATTCTTCTCAGGCAACATTCTAGAATAGATTATTAAACAGATGGCTAGGGAGCATTTAAAAAAGAAAGCAATCATTAGCAGCCAGCATGAGTTCAGTTAGAACAAGTCAGTCATGCCAGGCTAACCTCATTTCCTTTTTGATACAAATGTACGCATTATTGAAGTACGCAAAATGGGGGTGGGGGGAGCTGCGGGGGGGGGGGGGGGTTGATATTTGTGGGGGAGATACTCTAACAGAATTGAGGAGACCCTGCCCAATCCAGTATTCTTGGGCTTCCCTTGTGGCTCAGCTGGTAAACAATCTGCCTGCAATGTGCGAGACCTGGGTTCGATCCCTGGGTTGGGAAGATCCTCTGGAGAAAGGTAAGGCTACCCACTCCAGTATTCTGGCCTGGAGAATTCCATGAGTCCATGGGGTCGCAAAGAGTTGGACACAACTGGGTGCAACTTTCACTTTTCACTGATGCTGGGAAATACTGAGGGCAGGAGAAAAAGCAGGTGACAGAGAATGGGATGGTTGGATGCCTTCATCGACTCAGCAGACATAAGTTTGAGAAAACTCTGGGAGATAGTGAAGAGCATGGAAGCCAGACATGCTACAGTCCATGGGGTTGCAAAGAGTCAGACACAACTGAGCGACTGAACAAGGATGGTCGTAGCTAACCTATCTCGGTCTATATTTTTCCTCTCCTTGTTTCCCTGGCCCATGCTGTTTTCAAAACTCCATAATTCTCCATTTCCCCACCTAAGACTGGAACCAGTGAGAATCTATATCCTTTTCTTTTTAATTTTTTATTTTAATTTTTAACTTTTTATATTGGAAGTGAAAGTGAAGTGAAGTGAAGTGAAAGTTGCTCAGTCGTGTCTGACTCTTTGCAAACACATGGACTATACAGTCCATGGAATTCCCCAGGCCAGAATACTGGAGTGGGTAGCCACTCCCTTCTCCAGGGGATCTTCCCAACCCAGGGATTGAACCAGGGTCTCCTGCATTGCAGGCGGATTCTTTACCAGCTGAGCCAGGAGGTCAGCTGATTACAGTGTTGTGATAGTTTCCGTTGGACAGCAAAGGGACTGGGTCATACATATACATGTATTCATTCTCCCCCAAATAGTCTTTCTCTTAGCAATTTTGTGTGGCTTGGATCCTTTAACCTTCTCCAAATAAAAAATATAGGACTTACATATTTGCAGAATTTGTTTTGCTTGTGAATACTAAATATTGAGGAGAAGGCTCATAAATATCATATCCTGAGTTGAGGAAAACGTCGGGAATTTTGGATTCACCCGATTTTCCTACTGCTATTGAGTAAATACCATGCATTCTTAAATGCCAAGAGCCCCAGGAAAGGAAGGAAGATATCATTACCAAGTGATACATGCAGAGATGAACATCTCTTAGTTTGTAATGAAATCAAAGTATCAGACTTTCCCATGGATGATCATAGTGTGTATTAATTTGGAGATGAGCTATAAATGAACTTTGAGAGGATTTTGAAAAATTTGTGAAGGGAGAAGGGGTTTTAATCTATATAAATCTTTGTCAAATTTTTGCCATGGACTTAACTTATTTAATAACATTGCCCACCACTGGGATGTCAGAGGGAAACCTGAGGTCACCAAAGTTTTCTAGATTAGGGAAGATAACACATAAATGTTAGTAGAATATATAGAATACCTTGATTGCCCAAGACTTCCATGGTCTCCTCATTAAATATTACGACCAGATTTCAGGGCAGAGTTGGTGTTGATGAATGGTTCTAGAGTTCTCTAGAAGCTGACCACTGTTCTATTCTTGGCTCTGTATTATTTAACTGATGTTCTGGATGAAAGTATTTATTCCTTGTTGACAAAATCAGTAGCAAAAAATTTAGGCTCAATTTAACTTCCTACCAATTAAATCCACGAAAACATGGTGCAGCCCCAGGAGATAATCAATAGCCAATGCTGAAGGTGGTAAATAGAGGTTGGATGAAGTCTAGTGGAGACACATCCCAGGAAATTCAATGCACCTATGAGGCTATGCAGCCAAATAGTCTTTTAGACTTCTATTTTATGATTGAATTATTCTAAACTAAAGGTACATTAAACTATCTGAGATGCAAATGCATTCCACTTATTATTGGTTAGGAAAAGTAATGTTTGTTTCTTTTTTATGATCAGCTATTTGTTTTGCCTGTTCAAGGTGACACGGGCCACATGTGTTCAATATGCTCCAGACCTGGATGAATAACTCAGAGGAGGCCAGCCAACACCAGGGAGTCTCTAGGTTAAAAAGGTGAGAGTGAGTCACAAATGGATGTAAAAAATTATATGTGCAAGACAACGTTTGGATAAGAAAAATATCCCAGAGGAAGAGATCGGTGTATTCTATGACACCCTAGTTTAGAGGAAATATTACTTCAGAGTAGAAACCATTCCTAAAATACAGTTCCATTTTAAATCAGAGAACTCATAATGAGATGTTTTCTCATCATTTTTCAGATGGAAGTCATCAGGGTGCTTTCAAACAGCTATGTGGCAAGAGGAGCTCTCTCTCTATAGAAGGGAACTCTCTCCCTTTCTAAAGAGAACCCAAGGGTGCCTAGGTCCATGGAGGCTGATGAGCATGCGTCTTTGTTAGTTCTCAAAGTCCTCCCTGCCAAAATCAATCTCAACTGCTAGGGAATTACTTCACATCAGCAATATCTTCCCCATTTTCCTAGACACAGTAGTCAAAAGAATGAGAACAAAACAAAACTAGAAAGACAATTATTGATACTATATATAAAGTAGATAACTAACAAGCATGTACTATATAGCAGAGGAAACTGTACTCAATGCTCTGTGGTAACTTAAATGGGAAGGAAATCCAAAAAGGAGGGGATACGTGTAATCATATAGCTGATTCACTTGGCTGTACAGAAGAAACTAACATAATATCATAAAACAACTATCCTCCAGTAAAAATTTATTTAAGAAAACACAACTAGAAGACAGGATAGCTATAATCTAGGGTCTCCCTAGAGAGTGGCAGAGAAATGCCCCTAAATCACAGGTTGATATCGTTACCGCAGGAGTACTGTATGAGGAACCAGGAGAATCAGATTCCTTCCAATTTTCATGCTTCTTCCATCACTTTGGGGTCTTCATCTGAGTCTCACATTCTCTGTGAGTCCCCACTTTGGGGGGAAGGATTCTTAGAGATGGGGATATTTGAGCTAAAACCTCCAAAGATGAGAAGAATTCAGCCATAGGAAGAGGTTTTCAGGCAGATGTAACAGCTGGTGTCAGTGTTTGCAGGGGAAGGCAGTTTGCGCTTGTGCTTGAGGAACTTAGAGGGTCTGGAGGGGCTGGAAGAGACAGAGGGCAGGTGAGCTGTGGAGGCTGGAAGGAACTGGATCACGCAGGGCCTCTATGCCCTAGTCAGGGCTTCGGATCTTTATCAGCACTCTGAAAACAATAAAGGTGGTTAAGCGACATAGAGACATGAGTTATGATGTCTAATGCTTCCTCAAGCTTTTCTATGGAGCATAGGTTGCCAACAGCCTCAGGAGGGTAGGAAGACCACCAACTTTGTGGCAACTCAAGTTGTGAGCAAGATACGATTTCAGCTAGAAGGGCAGAAGGGGGAAAGTGAGAAACTGAGATGTAGTTAAGGAGGAGAACTGCCAAGACCTGCAGCACATAGCTGAGATGTTATTGTGCGAGTAATCCAAGGACGCCTAAGTGGGTTTTTTAAAAGTCTGAATATTTGTGTACAAATGCAAGACAGGGCTATCCCTACAACATCACAGACCAAAATGTGTGGTTCAGCCTATAAAATGCTACTCTTGGTAAATGTGCTTGCTAAATTTAATCCTGAACATAACAAGGAAAGAGTCCCATATATACATTTACCCACCAGGAGCTTCAGTAGACAGGCCGGAATATCGTGGACCATAGTCACTGTTTCAGTTACTACCCACTGTAACTCCCCCCACCCTGCCCCCCATGGACAGGCCAGAATGGCTCCTTTTGAGACAGATCTGTCCTTGTAGATCTGGGAGCATCTTGAGCAGCAGTGCCATGCTGCTCCCATGCCTCATTCCATGACTGGTTTCCAAGAGCAACCTTCCCATTCCTACTCAGGGAGTCATCTAGGACATCCTTGACAGTCTTCTTCCTTCTGCAGGGCCCTGGGAGGAGTTGCAAAAGACGCATCCATAAAGCCAAAATACCAGGCAATTATGGCAGCCCCAAATCAAACCATCTACATGATATTATATAGAAAGATGAAGTGATTTATCAGCTGGATTTTTTTTGCCTTTGACTCTAAGGATGAGCTTTATTTAGACATAACTAAAATCACTATTCCATAGAGAGCTTAGGGCTACCCTGATTCTGGAAGATGCTATATAAAACTCGGTTCTATTTCCAATGCTGCTATAGAACAAAAATAAACCATCAGCAGCCTGTACGCTCATTTATACATACATACTGTACCTTCTCTAGCTGAAAATATTCACACAACAGATTGAATTCAATATGCTTTCCCTGAAGATGTTATTTCTGAATAAGAGAAGTGCTATTACCTAAAATTAAAGAGATAACATTAATTGCACCGTGATTCCATTGCCTCCACACAATCTCCACTGATGAGTCTCTTAATTGCTCCAGTCACAAAGTGATCCAAACAAGAATCTCAGTTTGAGGAGGAAGTATATGGTTGGATCCTTACATTTTGCGCAGGCTGAATTCAGAAATCAGAAATCAACAGCTGTGTTTCTGGGAAAGTGTCTCTAGAATATTTCCGATCCACTTGAGATCAGTATTTGCTTTCTAGATATTGCAAAACAGGAAATAGATACCAATATAAATGGGCCATGAGGAGTCCCTTTGAAATTGCACTGGTACATTTTTTTCTGTTAAATAAAAAGAGACTATTTTAAATGATATTACCCTAAGTTAGTAAGAATATTATCAATTGCTGACAGCATTAGAAACTATCCTAGTCCTTTTTGAAAGCAGTTAACCCACTCCAGTGTTCTTGCCTGGAGAATCCCAGGGACGGGGGAGCCTGGTGGGCTGCCGTCTATGGGGTTGCACAGAGCCGGACACGACTGAAGCGACTTAGCAGCAGCAGCAGCAAGCAATAAGAATCAAAAGCAATAAAAAATGTACACCTTTTACACACTTTTCTCCTCAACTAGTGAAATTACAGCCTAATAAAATATTCCAAAATGTGGGGGTTGGGGGGGGAAATCACATGCTTAAAGAAGTATTTCAGATCATTCATAATAGTAAAAACTGGGAAGAAACCTATATATCTAACAGTAGAGAAATTATTAAATTATGGAGTGAGGCTATATGGGTATCTATTTCCTGTTTTGCAATATTCAGAAAGCTGGGGTGATACATTGTGAAATCAGCCAAGGCTAAGTGTTGACCATCAAGGGGTACCTACTACTGTGCCCATGCCTCTAATTTACAATTTGATGCAAATACCTAGATATAGAAACCAAAAAAAGCCAAGATCAAGTGTCTATAATGCCTTCATGTCCACTTGAACAATGTTAATACGCAGTACTTTGTGGGCTAATAAACAATTCCACATGACTAATTTTTTTCTCTGCCAAGTTCATCAGTTAATAATAATGACCTTTTGCTCTATGTAGATAGTGAAGGCAATCTTGTAACCATTTCCCTCTAAAATGGAATTCCTCCCCTTCCACTACCCTCCCCAGTGTGTCTATGTCCCCCAAGACTCTTAATAGGATGTGTGTGCATGCTCAGTCACTGAGTCATGTCCAGCTCTTTTGTGACCCCATGGACTGCAGTTTGCCAGGCTCCTCTGTCCATGGAGTTTCCCAGGCAAGAATACTGGAATGGGTTGCCACTTCTTTCCAGGGGATCTTCCCCACCCAGAGATCTAACCTGTGTCTGCTGTGTAAGCAGGTAGATTCTTTACCACTGAACCACCTGGGAAGCGAATAGAATATTCTGCTGCAAAAAAACCATTGTCTGAAGAGGGAAGATTTAGCCCTAAACCTCTTTGACTCCTGGGCTTGTGTCTCTCCAGCCTTCTGAGAAGTAAACATGATTTATAAGTAAAAGTCACCCTGGGGCTCACCTAGACTCACAATATATCTCTATCTTGTTATCTGGGAGTTGCCTCAAGGCCCTTGAAAATAACACATAAAAAGTTTCACATTTCTCACATCTAGAGGGAGTGTGTTATTCCTTTTTTCACACCCAACCTTGTTGGAAAAGGAGTGGTGGAAGCTTGTTATAACACAGCTGAGTAAAGAAAGAAAGAAATGAATGTATCAGAATTTTAAAAAAAGTAATTTGGAAAAAAAGTAAGAAAGTAAGTTACTGTGAAGGGTGAGGATAGAAACCACAATGCATTTCTAACAGCCCAAGAAACTGAGCTGTATCTTTGACTCACAGTCACCCCCCACACCCTTGCCTGGCTTCCAGGGCAAACATGGAGAAGTGGCTATTATCACTAACATTTATTTTTTTATAGTTGCTCAGAAGATGTTTTAAGATCTCATGTTAAGTGTTCTAAAAAAAGCTATGAGGAAGCAAACAAACAAAAAAACACAAAAGAACACAAGGAAACTGAGAGGTGTAGATATGTCTATTATCTTGATTGTGATGATGGTATTACAGGTTCTTACCTGTGTCCAAACTCATCAAACTGCACACACTAAATGCGAGCAGTTTTTGTCTACAGATTATATTTCAACAAGGCTGTATTAAAAAAACAAACATATCCACATTTTAGCCATTTTCTAGTATTTTCAAACAACGGATTTGCTGAACAGAAGTCCATAATGTGCCATAATCAGAACAAATCATGATCACGGACTATTAAAGGAGTATTGAGTGCAGCATGTAGAATGTGGATGACCTGTGGTAACGTAGGAATAAGGTCTCTGGGGCTTGGGGTGGATAGCATCTCAGTGCCATTCAAAATTCTGGGAGCAGTAGACTTAAAACAATCGTGATTGCAGCAGTGAGCATGATCAGAAGATATTATCAACTTTTATGCTGATCCGAGAACCATATAATGTTCATTCGGTATGTACTCACACCTTAGTTTTTTAAGGTATAATGAAATTTTAATGTAAAAAAATTGCAACTGGTTAATAACGAGGCTACGATTCCATGTAAACTATGTGTAAACTACGTTCCATGTAGTCTACGTGTAAGGATAGCCGGGCTGGTTATTCCTAAGACATATATATATATAAAACTGTTGGTTTGTTTTGCTTTTAAGACTTTATTGAGGCATAATTGATGTAAATAAATTGTCCCTATTTAAAGTGTATTATCTGATGAATTTTGATATACTAAACTCCCAGGAAACCATCACTAACTACAGTTAAGTTAATGAGCCTTTTTATCACCCTTAAAAGTTTTGCTCATTTTTTTCATACTCTATCTTTCATTACTCCTTGTTTTTTTATCTGTCTGTTCCCACTCTAGAGAAAATAATTTAGTTTTTAGCATCACGTTCATTGTGACACAATGGGTAGTTATCAACCTTTTAAACTGGGATTGATAATTCTGTCATTTTTACAGTTATCGTGAATGGGATTTCCTGTTGGACAGAAAACATAGACTCTGCAGGTGAATTAGTCTCTTTGTGCATTTAAGGTGGGCCACGATGAGCGAGAGAGCTGCCCCCTCATCTCTCCTTGTTGGAGTAAAACGTTCTAAAAAAAGAAAAAGGTGACCAGGTGGGGGCGTGTATCCCACTCCTGGGCATGTGTCTGGAGAAACTCATAACTCGAAAAGAGACATGCACTTCTGTGTTCATTGCAGCACGTCCATTGTATGCCTTGGCTGAACTGTGGGCATTTTTAGCATACAAAGTCCATTGTTGTTGTTGCTCAGTCGCTCAGTCGTGTCCGACTCTTTGCAACCCCATGGACTGCAGCACGCCGGGCTTCCCTGTCCTTCACCATCTCCCGGAGCTTGCTCAAACTCGTGTCCATCGAGTCAGTGATGCCATCCAGCCATCTCGTCCTCTGTTGTCCCCTTCTCCTCCTGACTTCAGTCTTTCTTTTTCTCAGCCTTGGAGACTTCTATCCTCTTGCATGACCCATTTAGTGCTCCATAATACTAAGGTAATCTCATGTGCGTCTCAGGGACTCTTTTTCTGTGTAAGTACCTTTCTGCCTCTTGGAACTTTGTGCTATAAATGCCACTCAACTCAATCCTGACAGACTCTGATCTCTGCTTCCTCAATTCAGTGAGCCTATGGTCTTCTCAAGTTTCTCCTGCCTGAATGCTGCCCCCCAAAATGCCTCCAGGCAGAAAACCAGAGTGACTTGTAGAGCTTACTGCTTTGTTTTTCTTTTTACTAGCTTATTATTCCTATATTGATTTTCATCCAAGGTCTCAGAGTGGTTTTCTAGTTTATGACAGCAAGCCTGGTGCTGGTTATTTCTAGCATGTCTCGAGTGAAACGTCCCTTTTGAAAAGATACAATGCTCAGTGGTGACCAAAATGGGAAGGAAATCCAAAAGAGAAGAGACATATGTATACGTATAACTGACTCACCTTGCTGTACAGTAGAAACTAACACAACATTATAAAGCAACTATACTCCAATAAAAGTTTTTAAAAAATAAAAAGATAAGTCATACGATTGCTTAACTAAGGATACAGCAGATATAGTCAAATTGTAACTGCTTGTGCCTTTTCCAGTTGTGCCATAGAATTAGAGTTGGTTTTATCCTACAATTTTCTGTAACCACAAATAGAGCCACAATAAATCCTCTTTTCCATTAAAAATTCCCTGAATTGTAGAGAGAAAAGCTAGGTCTAGATACTTTAATGAAAATTAAAGATATTTAATCTATTGGAAATTTGCATTTAGAGTATGCTTTTTACACTATTAAGCAATTCTATTCTGTCAAAATGTGAAATTCTCACTAAGAATAGATTTGATTGCTTTCTTTTATAACGGACAAAGGAGTGTCTGATCACTAACATACAATGATAAACGACAGTCTTTCTTCTCTGTCTTTGCCTTTTCTCTTTGCATTTGATTAATCTTTTATAAATATTTTGAGGTACCTCTCAAGTCCGTTTCTCCGGGGAGTCTTTCCCCAGTTATTTCATCCCTATTTAAGTTATGATAAAACTGAACAGTTGCCAGAAAACAGACCATGGGACACAGTGCCTTGAAGGATTTGGAGGTTTCTCTCTCAGCTGCCGGTTTCAAGGTAAGCGAAGCAGATCCTTCCAGGTACCTCTCCAGTTACGATGCTGTCAGTCACCCACATAGAGGCCTACCCTCTATGGCCAGAGCTGGATTTCTGCCACTTTTTGTCCCAGAACAGCGAGTTGTAGGGGAGAGCAGATGGTAGAAGAGAGCACATCCATATGGCTTACATCCAAAACTCACACATCACTGATGAGAACTGAGTCTTATGGCCACACCTAATCACATGGAATCACAGGTTAAAACACACAGTCTAGCTGGAGAGCTGTGGCCGAAGTATATTAACACATAAGAAGGGGAGAGTGTCGTTTGGTAGGCATTTTGCAGTCATCTCATTTCATTCTTCATTTCAGACCTATCAGAGCAGCATCACTGTGAATCAGATGAGTCAGAGCAAATGTTCAAAGTAGGAGGGTCCATTTAACAAGGTTTTTAGTCAAATAAAGATTAGTAATTCTGACTCTTGCTTGGTGGTTTTCATCACTCCTTTATGTGAAATTGCATGCTCTTTGTCTACCGAGGAGACTCCCTCCAGCCCAGTTTCCATTTGGACAATACAGGCATGCAATGCTATTCATTCACAGATAGGATTGGGGGACAGACAGACCTGACTTTGGGTGAATTATTTCTCTTAGCCTCAGTTTTTTAGAGTAGAACAATAACTGTACTTCAGATTATGGTAACATGAGATATCATTTGTAAATACTTAACAGAGTACTTGAGCATAGAGTTGGACTGTAGTAAATCACACTTAATATATATATATATTTCTTTATTTCTTCCCCTATTTATTTATTTTTTGGCTGTGTTGGGTCTCATTGCTGCACATGGGCTCTCTGTAGTTGCAAAGAGGAGGGACTGCTCTCTAGCTGTGGTGTGCAGGCTTCTCACTGTGGTGGCTTCTCTTGTTGAGCAGCACAGGCTCCATGTGAGTGGGCTCAGTACTTTCAGCTCACTGGCTCAGTTTCGCCTGCATGTGGGATCTTCCCTGGGCAAGGGATCGAACTGGTGTCCCTTGTGCAAGGTGAATTCTTAACTACTGGACCACCAGGGAAGCCCTAAATTGCACTTTTGATAAGTTTCTTTTTTTTGAGAAGTAAATTAACAATTTTTTTTTAATTATGAAAGTATGATAACAGATTTACAGGAGACTTGGAAAATACAGAACAAGGTTACATATGGTCCCACTAAACATTACAATTACTTTTTAAGTAGATAAATTATGATTTTTAGTTTGAGTTTCAGTTTCAAACTTGAAAAGTAAATATTGTTTGGGAGGGACACACAAACTAATGTCATATAGTAGTAAGAGCACCTGCCTAGAAAACTCCTTATTAATCTGAATTCTTCCTCACCTTGCTGAATGGCCTTGAACAAGTCACTTAGTCTACCTGGGACTGAAAAAAATAATAATCATGAATTACTTATGAGAGTTTACTGCCCCAAGCACTGTACATTCATTTTGATATAAATTCATTTCAGTTATGCCATCAAGGCTAAAAGAATTTAAGCAAATTGTCTAAGGTTCCTCAGCAATGGAGCAGCGGTTTTAACCCAAATCTGCTTTATTCAAAACAATTTTTCACTCTTCGTCAAATCGATAAGTCAGACAAGATTCTCTTTCAGGTTACATAAAGCTCTAAAATTCAATGACTTTATGAATCTGAGTCAAGGAAAGATGAAAACAGAAGATGGTTGCCTGGAAAACACCACAATGGAAGCGCTTTTTTTGAATAAGGCAATACACTGGCAGCTCCAATGTGCCTTTTAGCGCTTTTGAAGACATACAAGGTCTAAAATGACATATTTGGAAACATCTGCTTCTCTTACACTCATGAGTCAGGACACTGGAAGGCAAGGAAAAATTCATGGAAGGTCCGTGATTGGGGAATTTCCCCTAACAGAATGCATCCTTGTACCATCTCCCCAGCCTCCTAGGGTGGAACCCCTTACATCTATCATTTACTGCGTCTCATTGTTTGCTTGCCCATCATCTGTCTCCTTTAGTATATTCCTTTCCCCTGGGAAAGGTCCAAGATTTCTTTTTTATTAAAAAAAAAATCTATTTATTTCTTTAATGACTGCATCAGGTCTTAGTCCCGGCACACGGACTCTCTAGTTCTGGCACATGGGCTCAGGAGTTGTGGTTCACAGGCTTAGTATCCCCACGCCACGTGTGATCTTAGATCCTTGACCAGGAATCAAACCCAAGTTCCTTGCATTGCAAGGCAGATTCTTAAGCACTGGACCACCAGGGAAATTCCAAGGCTCATGTTTTAAAACATCTTCCCCAAGCCCCGGGTTGCTGTTTCCCCCTGTGAGTTGATGTTTTCAAGCATTTTCCAATGCTGTGGTCCACTTTGGAAAACCTTGCTGTCCACTGACTTTCTTGGCATTGCCACTCATTTCTGAGTTATAGCCTTCGGTTTTATTTTAAGGTGCAATTTAGTAAACATTTCACTATAGAAACTCGCAGCAGGTCTTCAACAGTGCTAACTTTGCTCCAAATTCACTCATTTTGTGTGTGTGCTTAGTTGCTCAGTCATGTCCAACTCTTTGCGACCTCATGGACTGTAGCTCGCAGGCTCCTTTAGTCCATGGAATTCTGCAGGCAAGAATACTGGAGTGGATAGCCATTTCCTTCTCTAGGGGATCTTCCCACCCCAGGGATCAAACCCGAGTCTCCTGCATTGCAGGCAAATTACCATCTGAGCCATCAGGAAACCCACTTGTTTTACAAAGAGCAAACTGAAGCTCAGTTCATGCTCGGCAGAGACAGCCTGCTGTGCTATCATTCATTTCACACCCACATTTCCATGTACCAGAATGGGCTTTACCTCCTTCCCTTGTTTCATCCTCGTCAGATATTATCTAATTATCTGATCTCTAAGTTTGCCTTCTTTATCTCCATTATGAATCTACTTACTGTCTTTAAATTCTTATTTCTAAGCTACAAGGTTTTGGATTTCATTATTGTAAATCCAGCTGGTGCAAACCCAGATTGGTTTAAACCCCATAGCAGCAGCATTAAGGAAAACAACAGAAAACAGGCAACAAGCTAGAGTTGTCATTCAGTCAGAATCCAAAGCATAAAATAAAGACAGAGCTAACATGGGGCTCCGGCTCTAAAGTAACTCATTTACTTAATTGTTCAATATTTCTTTTTTGGAAGGAGGGGGCTGGGCTGGGTCTTTTGTTGAGGCACGTAGGCTTCTCTAGTTGTGGCACGAAGGCTTAGTTATCCTACGGCATTTGGGGTCTTAGTTTCCCGTTTAGGAATCGAACCTAAGTCTCCTGCTTTGGGAGGCAATTCTTAATCCCTGGGACCACCAGGGAAGTCCCTTAATTTCAATATTTCTGATCCAGCCCCAGAGCCATGATGGTGGATGAGCATGTGTTGGCATGAACCCCCAAGTGAATGTGTTCTACTTGAGAGCCACCATGCAGGAATCAGTGTGTAAAATCTTCAACATCTCAAAATTCACATGGCTCTCCCTTCACACCTCCCGAACTGTGTCTGTGTGTGTTCGATGTTACTACTAAATAAACCCCCCAAGGAGAAGGGGTGCTCTTGCCCCATGTACATTCAGTAAGCCACCATTCGGAGAGCCTCCTGATCAAGAACCTTCAACTCAAAGTTGAGTCTCAGGAGGGTGCACGCGGTGGATGTGGAACACCACGCATCAACAAGGGGACAACTCCGCTCTTCTGCCGTAACACTAAAGCTTGACGTTTACCCTTAAGCCCTTCTGTTGAGCAATGCTGCAAATTTCCATGGTGAAGACATATGCACAGTGTCTTCTTGTCTGTGAAATAGATTTACTTCTAGTACCTAAGGACGGGGGCTCCTACTCATGGTCACCTCTGAGCCAAAGATTAAAATAATGGAGCAGCCATTTAAACACTGAGTGGTAAAAACTATGTGTGAATGAAAGTCAACAGGTAGGGAAACACAGCAAATATGAGCAGTGTTGCACCACAGGTAACTTTAATATACTAGCACAGCCTGGATTTTCCTTCACAGCCTGACGTTTTCAGGTAGGGAGCAAATGATGAGAAAGAAACCGACCTGATGCCAGTTTCAATGTGTGCATGCAGTTTCTCTTTTCATACCACCCAGGAACTCTGATATACCTAGGGGTCCTAGTATCCAACCCAACTCTGACACTATCTACCTGGAGACAGCATCAAAGTCCACTGATAAGGGCTTAGTCCCACGAGGCTGCCCTCCTCCCCTTAAGACATCAGTCAGAAGCCCAGGTGGCCACTTGGCTATAGATTAGAGGTTCCCACAAACCTCTTTGTTTGGGTTGGATTAATTTGCTAGAGCAGCTCACAAACTTAGAGAAGCATTCGGCTTACTAGATTATTGATTTACCATAAAAGGCTCAGGGACATCCAGATGGAAGGGATGCACAGAGCAAGTGATGTGTGTGGTGGGGGTGGGGGTGGAATGTGAAGCTTCCATGCCCTCTGGGCTCACCAGTCTCTCTGAATCTCCAAGTGTTCACCAACCTGGAAGTGCTCCAAACTCAGTCCTTCAGAATTTTTATAGAGGCTTCACACATAGGCACGGTTGATTAAATCATTGGCCGTTGACTGAACTCAATCTCCAGCCCCTCTTTCCTCCCTGGAGGTCTAGGGTTGGGACTGGAAGTACCCACCTCTAATCGCCTGACTGGTTCCCCTGGCAACCTAAGGCTTCTTTCTTAGTCCCTGGAAAGGCTTTCCAAAAGTCACTTCATTAACATAACAAAGGACACATTTATTGTTCTCAGTGCTTAGGAAGTTCCAAGGATTTTAGAAGCTCTGTACCAGGAACAGAATAAAGACCAGGCCCACATTTCTTTACCAACTGAGCTGTCAGAGAAGCCCTAATCACAATATTACAAATATGTGCCACCTTGACCTCTGAAGTTGGGAGAGACTCAAACAGCCTAGCGGCAGTTTCCTTCTCTGCTTTGCTCTGGTGGATAAGACCCACTTGCCAAACAGCTCTGCTTATCAAGAGGACCAGGACAGTCCACGAGTGGCAGGTGTTAGTCTCCTGCCAGCCCATTAGTCAAACAATCCAGTCACGTCCTCCTGCAGGAACCAGACGGCGCCGGGATAGACCACCCTTGGCTCCTGGTGGATCCTGTTGACTCCCAGCGCGACCTCTGTGTGGCCCCACATGGTGATCAAAAGATGGTGCCCACGTGGCCACCTTCTTTGGCCGTCAGACGTCGTGCAGACCCGGGGTGATACACAACGGCTCTTTTGTGCTTGTTCTCAGCCAAAGAAAGAGGCAGCCGAGGAAGGACCTTTGAGAATTAGCGTCATTTCTTTCCTTGCCGCCTGCATTCATCATTTTCTGGGGTCTTTTGAGGTGCAAAGACGAAAAAACAAAATTTTGAGGTCCGTCTCTGTGCTGCTCTATGTGATTGATAGTTTTCATTATTCAAAGTGTTATCTTCTGTTCCAGTTATAGCCATTCTAGTGGTGACTCTCTTCTTCATCATTTTTTTCTCAGTGTGGTAATCAAACCACCTTCACTGAACTCATCTGGGATCTCTCATAAAACGTGAATCCTGGAGACCTCACTGGACAGAACCTCTAAAAGTGAGTCCCAAGGGTTTTTTTTTTTTTTTTTAAGATATATTGTAAGTATTATTATTATTTTTGCTGTGGGCCATTGTTTAAGTCTTTATTGAATTGGTCACGATATTGTTTCTGTAGTTTATGTTTTGGTTTTATGGCCAAGGGGCCATGTGGAAACTTAGCTCCCTGACCAGGGATCTAACTCACACCAGCTGCATTGGAAGGTGAAGTCTTAACCATTGGATTGCCAGAGAAGTCCCGGGTTTGTATTTTTAACACACTCCCTTGGTGATGTTGCAGCACTTTACCGTGGCTACTGACCTTAGCAGTTACATGAGTGACACAGATCACTCGTACACCCAACACCTTAGAGTGAAACCCAGTCAGAGATCCTGGCTGCACTGAGACCCCAAGAGCAACAGCTCTGTGCCTTCAGCGCAGCCACTGTTTTAATGGGGTCTTTGAAGGAAAGTTATGACCAACCTAGATAGCATATTCAAAAGCAGAGACTTTACTTTGTCGACTAAGGTCCATCTAGTCAAGGCTATGGTTTTTCCAGTAGTCATGTATGGATGTGAGAGTTGGACTCTGAAGAAGGCTGAGTGCCGAAGCATTCATGCTTTTGAAGTGTGGTGTTGAAGACTCTTGGGAGTCCCTTGGACTGCAAGGAGATCCAACCAGTCCATCCTGAAGGAGATTAGCCCTGGGATTTCTTTGGAAGGAATGATGCTAAAGCTGAAACTCCAGTACTTTGGCCACCTCATGTGAAGAGTTGACTCATTGGAAAAGACTTTGATGCTGGGAGGGATTGGGGGCAGGGGGAGAAGGGGACGACAGAGGATGAGATGGCTGGATGGCATCATCGACTCGATGGACGTGAATCTGAGTGAACTCCGGGAGTTGGTGATGGGCAGGAAGGCCTGGCGTGCTGCAATTCATGGGGTTGCAAAGAGTCAGACACTACTGAGTGACTGAACTGAACTGAACTTGTCTTTGAGCACTGGTCAAGAGATGGATCATCTGCTATCCTCCACTTCACAGATATAGCTGGAGAGACTAAAAATAGACCCCACCTGCACAGAACATCCAAATGGAGCTGCTTCTTTTATTCTCATGACAGGGACACTGCTCTAGAAACATTTGTTCTCAGTTACTCTTGCTAAGAAGTGGCACGTGGGTTCAGACAGCAGCATGACCTCTTTCATCTTATTAAAATGGTAAGTGAGAGAAAAGAAAAAAAATCTTGCAATTTTAGTCATTATTTGTAAATTAATTAAGGAAGTTATCAAATACTGTGTACATTTTGGCATATTTTACTTTTCTATTTTCCTGGGGCATATTATTTACTAATCTAATGAGGTTAATGTTTATCAATAAAAATTAACTCCTGTTGATCTTACAAATAACTTGACACAGAAACAGCTAAGTATGATCTTCATATACGTCCAATTTCAAGTGTTCAGAAAATCATGTAAATCAGAGATTCTAAACCACATATGTATTAGAATCATCTAGAGAAGTAACATCAGAGTGCTTGAGAGTATTTTTAATTCCAGTTCTGGTTTTGAATCCAGATTCTGCCAGTTATTAGCATGGACCTTTGGGAAAGTTATTTAACCTCTCTGTGCCTCAACTTCTCCACTTGTAAAATGGGCATAAGAAGAATACATACCCCATAGTGTTGGTCTAAGGATTAAATTGTTTAATACACATATAAAATTTTGGAGAACTATCTAACAATACATATTCAATATTTATTATTATTCAAATAAAGATTATCAGACTGAACTTTTAAAAACATGAAAAATTTCATCCAAAATAGACTTTGGAAATCTACATTTTAAATAATTATTTCTCACAATTCTGGTCCCAGTGACTCACAGTTTAAGAGACAGCCATCTTTTTTTAAATAATTAATTAATTAATTAATTTTTTTACTTTACAATATTGTATTGGTTTTGCCATACCTTGACATGGATCCGCCATGGGTGTACATGTGTTCCCCATCCTGAACCCCTCTCCCACCTCCCTTCCCATCCCATCCTTCTGGGTCATCCCAGTGAACCAGCCCTGAGCATCCTGTATCATGCATTGAACCTGGACTGAGGATTTATTTCACATATGATAATTTACATGTTTCAATGCCATTCTCCCAAATCATCCCACCCTCACTCTCTCCTACAATGTCCAAAAGACTGTTCTATACATCTGTGTCCCTTTTGCTGTCGTGCATACAGGGTTATTGTTACCATCTTTCTAAATTCCATATATATGTGTTAGTATACTGTATTGATGTTTTTCTTTCTGGCTTACTTCACTCTGTATAATAGGCTCCAGTTTCATCCACCTCATTAGAACTGATTCAAATGTATTCTTTTTAATGGCTGAGTAACACTCCATTGTGTATATGTACCACAGCTTTCTTATCCATTCATCTGCTGATGGACATCTAGGTTGCTTCCATGTCCTGGCCATTATAAACAATGCTGCGATGAACACTGGGGTACACGGAAAGAGACAGCAATCTTAAACCAATGGTCTTCAGATGGATAAGTGAGCAAGTACATAAGGTGATTCATTGGGGTTTAGGAGGAAATCTTTGTATTCTGTTTCCACTTGCCTTCTTTAAAAATAAATTCTTTTGAATACTATTTAAAATACCAGTTAAGACCAAGGCCCTCATTGGTCTTATATGGTTTAGATGCCATATAGGGGGCAGGAGGAGCCTCTTATCATAAGGAATGGTGTGTCTTCAGTGATGGTTTGATTTCAGTGTTTTATGACGCATTGCAACTTAGGTTCACATTGGATGAAGTAACTTCATAGGTGATGTTTCTTAATTTTAAAATAGATATATCCTGGGACTTCCTTGGAAGTCCAGTGGTCAAGGCTCAAGCTTCCACTGCAGGGGGAGCTGGGTTGATCCCTAGCTGGGGGGCTAAGATCCCACATGCCAGGCTGCACATCCAAAAAAATAAAAATAAAAATAAAATAAAATAGATGTATCCTTATAAAAGGAATAACTGACTTTAAAAGAATTTTGCTGAGAAGTTATACATCAATGATAATGCTAACCATCTTAGCAAAGGTGAACAGCAAGAAAATGGCAGTCTTTATTCACCTTAGTTTTTACCCAAATCCCTCTGCCAACCAAATCTCCAATAAAAGTAATCTCCATACCATCCATTTCACACAAAAGAGGCTCCTGAAGGTACATTTATCAAAATGACTACTTGAAATATAAATTACTTCTCTTCTCATTACTGATTATTTCACCCCCAAGTATATAGTAGGCCTTGATTTATTAGAGAATGTTACCATTGTATTTTAAAAGTTTGGAGATCATGAGAATAAATTTGAAGATAAAAGAGTCTTTTTGTCTGTGGGTAATTTCACGTGTATGGAGTTCAACACAAAAGTACAAAGCTGTCTTTTTAAGCTGTGGAAAAACTGATCATTGTACTAGAAGACAAGCATAGAAGCGTAGCATGCATTCTAAAAGATTCTATATTTTTTAGATTCAGTTGTTTCCTTGGAGCATAAAATAAGATGAAAAATCCAACTACTCAGTCTGAGTCCAGTGACAACTGGCTTCTCCCTCTGGTTTGTCCTTGTAACGCTTTTTAAATAAAGCTGCTTAACGAGGGATCTGAATATATCGGGTTGGCCAAAAAAGTTCGTTTAGGTTTTCACATAACATCTTACGGAAAAACCCAAACGAAATTCTTTGGTCAACTGCAATATTTTCTGTGGGTAGAAGTTAGCTTCCATTTAGCCTTAGGAGGTGACCTGACAAAAGAAATTGTGTCGGGTACAGAAGAGTAAAATAAACAACGGGTGAACACTGGGGTGACTGGTGGCTCAGTGCAGGATGAATTGAACTTTTGCAGACCAAATGGTTTTGAAAGGCATTTACCATTGTGTGTAACTCTCTGTAATTACATCAAGGAGTCACCCTTCTGCTTTGTGCCTAATAGAAGCTCTCTCAATTCATCATCAGCTCTCAGTCTACAACTGCGTTGCAGAATAGTCAGAGCGAATAACTCTTTTTAGGCTTTGTGCGGTCGAAAAAGTATCGGGTACCCAAGATGCTTGGACCCTGTGGGAACGTGTAGGCCACTTTAGATCCAAACTTTGGTGTTTGTATTTTATGACACTTACTTAAAACTCAAAAGCATGGCTATGCGCCTGCACTCATAGATGGTCGTGCTGTCGCTGAGTCATGTCTGACTCTTTGTGACCCTGTGAACTCTAGCCTGCCAGACTCCTCTGTCCATGGGATTTTCCAGGCAAGAATACTGGAGTGGGTTGCCATTTCCTTCTCCATATAAACGGTTACCTAACTTTTGTTCTATAGTACTACCATAACTACAGTAACCCACCCATGGAAATTAAATCTGGTTTGTGTTTATGATTACAGGCCCAAGCCTAAGGCAGCAGAGCTTACAACTGAATGGAATCAAATGAAATGGCCATTTTTGGAAACTAGAAAGGGTAAAAAATCAGCTCTGGAGCCAAGGAATTCTGAATTCAGGTGGGGCCTGCCAGCATGGTTATGTGGCTCGGCTCTCATCCTGGGCTACCTGGCCCCAGAGTCAGCCTCTTAACTCTTGAGTGTTTTACTTGCATTTATCACCCTTGTCAATATCATCTCTCTAAAACCCTGGGCTAGGAATCTGCTGGGCTGAATGTAGTTACTTGGGAAACCTCTGCAAAGAGAAGTCGACGGCTGACTATCTGAAGACTTTCAAACGGAATACATTCACTTTCCAAAAGTGATCTATGCCCATCAAGGTCCAGAAATGAGTCAATTTTGAGGAATGAAATTGACATATGAATGCACAAAGCATGCTTTTCCCTTCAAGATAGTCTTTGCAGGAGCCTATGCACTCATTCCCAAGATGAGGTCATTCTTTAAAATATAGTCAGCACCACTGTTGGTGTTACCCCGAGAAGGTGTTTATAAAAAACGTCCCCCTCATCTGACATTCACGTCTCATAAATCTGTGTACCTTGAGGCTCTTGAATGAGAGGCCAGTAAAACAGACAGCACAGGCTCAGAATATTTTAATAGTGATGAATCCGCTGAGAGGTATGACCACGTATCATAGTTTAAAGGAAGCCTTTCTGGAGCTGAACAACTCAGGACTGGATCGTGGAGTGTGTACAGATGAGTTGAGCAGGACAACTGTGACTGTTATTTGCTTGTGAATGCAAAGAAGATAAGCATGAAAAAACTCATCAAGAATGTGATTGGATTTTGGTATACGGTGTCTATTCTGTAGTAATTTCTAAGAAATTCTTCAAATGTCCTTTATAGGGAAATTCTCTAAAATGTGAACCTGGAAGGATGAAAGTGCCTTTGAATCTGTCAGATCACTTACCGGAACTTTTTGGGTTTCTGGGATTTTTTCTTAGCCCCAGAGGTACCCCTCCTCAGGACCTATCAAATAGTGTATCTGCATACTTCACCCAGCTTTCTGACAAAGAGGAGCCAGAGCTGAGAACTAGAAGGCGGACCCTTCTCTTTTTCTTTCCTTTCTGGAAGTTGCAGCACCCAGTTCAGCCCGCAGCCTCCCATCCGCTGCAGCTCTGGTTGTCATGGCACCCAGACGCTGCCCATGAAGCCCGCGTTTGGTCCAGGGAGTACAGAGTCCTGGACAGGAGCTGCCTCTTTTTTTTTTTTTAATCATGATGACATCTTCCAGAGACTCCCAAATGAAGCCCAAGCATATTAGACTTTTTATGGCAGTTTTTACTGATTTGCAGTAGAGATGCTGATAAATAAATGCACCTGTGAAAATCGTGTTCCCGTAGATTCTCTTTTGTTCTCCATCTTATAGACCAGCAGGCCCTCAAATGCCTCCTTCCAGGCCACAGGGTCATCTGATGATTGGAAACTAGAAAGGCAGAATAAGAATTAGTAGGACATGAAATGTGCTTAAGCCATCCTCCGGTTTAATTGTATAGCAAGCTGCACTGTGCCAAGCTGACTGACAGAGTGTCTACCATGGAGATGCCATTTGTTGGATGTATTAGAGAAGAAAGGTTCAGGACAATTGACACCAAAACCCAATGAGTTTAGGGAAAGTGCAGTGATGCAAGGGGTCCTGGGTGGTGTGATCAATGCAGGCCCCATATTCTAAGAGTTCAGGAACCAGCAGGCCCAGATTGGATCAGGGCTGCCCACCAGCATTGCCTGTGTGTATTCAGGATTGCTTGGCTCCAGAGCCATCTGATTCTGCCCCCCACTCCTCCAAAAAAGAGCCATTTCACATGGTCCAACATCAGGCTGAGTTCTACTGCCTCGGGTCCTGTTTTCAGTGGCCCTTGGGGATCCAGGCATCCTCCTCTTATACCCACAGCCTCCATGTGCCTGGTGGCTGGGTGACCTCTTTCTGTATCCTCTATTTAGCATTGTCCTTGGACTCTGTTTCCTTCCCCTGAATCCAAATCCATTGTTCTCCATGTAGAAATCACACTTTGGTCAGGCTGCAGCTTCAGGCAGTATCCACCTTCTACCCTCAGAACGCAATTTATCACAAAGGGATTCACAGTAGAATTGCAATTCGAGTAGGAAAGCAGAGGATGCCTTTGGATACATCTAGGGTGAGAGGTGGACCATAAAGAGGGCTGAGTGCCGAAATATTGATGCTTTCGAACTGCAGGGCTGGAGAATACTCTTGAGGGTCTCTGGAGAGCAAGGAGATCAAACCTTAAATCTTCATGATCTGTATACCGTCCATCCTAAAGGAAATTAACCCTGCATATTCACCGGAAGGACTGATGTTGAAGCTCCAATATTTTGGCCACCTGATGTGAAGAGTCGACTCATTGGAAAAGATCCTGATGCTGGGAAAGATTGAAGGCAGGAAGAGAAGGGGACGACAGAGAATGAGATGATTGGATGGCATCATCGACTCAGTGGACATGAGTTTGAGCACACTCTGGGAGATAGTGAAGGACAGGGAAGCCTGGCATGCTGCAGCCCATGGGGTCACAAAGAATCGGACACGACTGAGCGAGTGACTGAACAACAGCAACAAGGGTGATGTGGACCCCTTTCCTGGACCCCAGTTGTAATCACAACCAGCGGGCCATCTATGTTATCTAGACTCAGGCAGGCCTTCTTTGGGTGATTATGCAACTGGAGAAGATATGATACTATTTTTTAGGTCACCTTCGAGATGTATATATTTTTGTCACCTGTTTTGCAATGGGTTTAAATAAAGTGCCGGAAGAGCATTTTGAGATCCCGGAATTTACCTTCAAGATAATCCCTCCTAAACTTTGTCAGCTTGGAAGCCATTCTTTGGCACAAGGTATATGCTGTTATGATACTGCAATCTACTGGCATAAAAATAACAAGATGTCAAACCCTGGGCCCAGGAGTGCTGCCCCCACGAGATTATCTGCTGGGAGGAGAAGCAGGGTAGGCCCCCAGCCCAGACTTCGTTGGCAACAAAAATAGAGTGTTAATGGCCTGCAGTGACATGGAAGAGAGTGGGAAGTGGACAGAGATATTTATAAAGAAAAACGGCTCTGAGCATCTGCTAAGTCCCCATTCTCTTATTTTTCCCAGGTCTATTTGTGGCCTCTCTTTCCATGGCGCAGGCAGCTCCTTAAAATAAAGAGCCTTGGTCCTGCCGGCCCTTGTCTCCAAACGAGCTCTGAAAGAGGCAGGCCATGAATGATGATTGTGTGTGTCTGGCGTTTTAATTGAAAAACATTCCCCGAAGTGGAAAGACGCGCGGAGGAAATGACCTCACCCTCATTGATTTTTTCCCCTCAACTTTCAGTTTGGTATCTCTGCGGTGGAACTCGAGACAGCAGCGCCCCTTAGTGGTGAATCTCAGAACTGCATGAGAAATGGAGCTGCCTGCCGCCGATGATTCCTGAGATGAGTGAGCAAACAGCGGTCCCTGAGGCCACGTTTCAAACCTGCAGCAAAAAATGTTAAGTCTTCTCTCATTAGGGAAGCTCAGGGTAGCTTCTTCCTTCTGTGCTTCTCTCTCCACCCACTGTTTACAGTTTATAATCCAGTGCGGCCCCATTGGGGCTTCAGGTTTGTACCAGATGCACTGGAGGAAGCCGAGGGAATTAAATATGAATTTGGAACTTCTGTCCAGAAAGAGAAAAACTCAATTAATTGTATTACTCTCCACTCAAATAAGAGTCTCACGAAGTGAAGGTTATTTAGGAAAATATATTAATGTGGTTATTTTGTGCTCATGTTACGTGACAACATAAAAACACAATCATCATTATTGCTAACACTCTGCTGCTGCTGCTGCTAAGTCGCTCCAGTTTTCACCTGGCATTCTCCCTACATGCCTGTCCGTGTCCAAATTTCCCCCTTTTATAAGAACACCAGTCATATTGGAGTAGGGACCACCCTACTCCAATATAACCCACCCTACTCCATTATAACCCACCTTGCTGCTGCTGC
This sequence comes from Capricornis sumatraensis, assembly GCF_032405125.1. Lineage (NCBI taxonomy): Eukaryota > Metazoa > Chordata > Mammalia > Artiodactyla > Bovidae > Capricornis > Capricornis sumatraensis. Next base: position 29,417,037 of record NC_091083.1, read on the forward strand.
TGCTGCTGCTAAGTCGCTTCAGTCATGTCCGACGCTGTGCGACCCCATAGACGGTAGCCCACCAGGCTCCCCCGTCCCTGGGATTCTCCAGACAAGAACTCTGGAGTAGGTTGCCATTTCCTTCTCCAATGCATGAAAGTGAAAAGTGAAGATGAAGTCGCTCAGTCGTGTCCGACTCCTAGCGACCCCATGGACTGCAGCCTACCAGGCTCCTCCGCCCATGGGACTTTCCAGGCAAGAGTACTGGAGTGGGGTGCCATTGCCTTCTGCTGTTAACACTCTAAAAATCTTAAATTCATTATTCAAGCTTCCTTTTTTAGAAAAGAGCTTCGTATGTACAAATAAATATGTAATCATAGAAGAGTGGATTGCACCGCAACTAGAGACTAGCCCCCCCCCCCGCCTTTTCCTAATGCACAGATTTTTCTACCTGGTAAACCAACCCCCATTCCATCTCTGCTTCAACTCCTTACTTGAGGTTGATTTCGACTACAGGGAATCGAAATTACAGGTTGATTTAGTTGCAGGGAGATTTTTTTTTTCCCTAACAAATTTAAAGTGAACAAGCTGATGTTTCTGATAAAAGGACAGAAATCTTTCTCAATCCAGATATTTCTAATACTCTTCCAAGCGGGCCTAATGTGGAAGATATTGACATCAGCCATCAGTGAATTTGTATCCAGCTTTCTGGACACCGAGGACAGAGCAGCGACTTGAGCTGCTTGTCATAAGATCCACCACAGGCCTTATGTGGTGTTCCAGTGGTTAAAGCTTGGCCTTCCAGTGCAAGGGGTCTGGGTTCGATCCCTAGTCAGGGAGCTAAGATCTCACATACCTTGTGACCCAGATTTTAAAAAAAACTAAAATAGAAACAATATTGTAATAAATTCAATACAGACTTAAAAAATGGTCCACATTAAAAAAACAAAAACAAAACCCTACCGTGTTTTGCTTCAGATGGAAGATGAGGTGAAGACAGGAAACAGCGCGGTGAGCAACAGGAAGTTCTTAGTCTTGAGGATGGATGATGGAAATAATGCCAGAAGAGGACAGCTTTTCAGGCTGCAGCCCTGCTGAGCAGCAGCGAGGCTTCAGAGAAGAAGATGAGAGGCCTGGCCCACGACATGCAGCTCCAAGCTCTGTGCTCGGAGCCAGGAGCTGAGACACAGACCCCACTGCTAGGTTCAGTGCAAGAAAGGCAGGGGCCTGTGAGCAAGCATCACACAAAAGCAGGGTGAGTCTCCCTACTCGCCTGCCTCACTGCGATGGCCTTGGGGCTAAGGAAATCACCGAATATGTGAGAGCGCCCCCTGGTGCTATCCAGGAGCAGACAGTGAAAGTGCTCCATATTCAAGGTTTATAAGTCACGGTGGGGCTCATTCTAGGTCTTGATTTTCATAATTTGTTGCAAGCCGAAAGAAAAAAAAAAAAACTCTTTGACAAAGATCTCACTCCCATACTTTGTGGTCTGCCTCCTGGCAATTTGCAGTGAGCCAGCTGAGCTGACTTGAAGAGCCCGAGTCAGAGTTCAAGGTAAGGCCTCAAGTCCAGCAATATGTGACATCCCTCGAAATCCTCAACCTGGCTGGGCATGGGCCCTTCCAACACAGGCACCCAGATGCCAAGCTAGGCATGACTTAAACGTTGAGGATATTTCTGCCTGCAATGACTTCGCGTCCTGCCCCTCTTCCCATTCTTCTCCACACCCCATCTCTGAGTCTATAATTCCTTTAAGAAATGTACTATTCAATGCAAATGTTCATACCTCCCTGATTCCTTTGTCACAGACACTAAAAAAAAAAAAAAAAGACACCCTTAGACCTGTAACAGGCTGAAATGATCTTCTATAGAAATTTGTTATTTTCTATTATGTAAGTGCCTTGACATAATTTTATGTATTACCTCAACACCTACCATTCTGTGCTTTATTTCCTTCATCTACTGGGGAAAACGTATCAGTATCTAGCTCATGGGTCGCCATGATGATTAAATGAGTTCACCTATATGAGGTCCTAGAACCAGACACATACTAAATGTTCACAGAATTAGCAATTATATGATAATGTTCATTGCTATCCTAATATCTTTATAAAGTCTCATAAATATTTTGGATTGAGTAAGTAGCACAAATAATTATTATTACCCAGAATCATGGGTGACTCGAAAATGCAGTTAGTCCTGCATCCCAGACTCCTCTAAGAATTGTTCTGCCATCACCAGGCTCATCTGCAGAATCTGGATTGTGTCTTGTTTGGTCTGTGTAATGACCTCCAAAGTGTCCCGTGCTGTTAGATAAAACCGTAGATAGAGCTGAATCAGTTCAGTTCAGTTCAGTTCAGTCGCTCAGTCGTGTCCAACTCTTTGTGACCCCATGAATCGCAGTACACCAGGCCTCCCTGTCCATCACCAACTCCCGGAGTTCACTCAGACTCACATCCATCGAATCAGTGATGCCATCCAGCCATATCATCCTCTGTCGTTTCCTTCTCCTCCTGCCCCCAATCCCTCCCAGCATCAGTCTTTTCCAATGAGTCAACCCTTCGCATGAGGTGGCCAAAGTACAGCTTTAGCATCATTCCTTCCAAAGAACACCCAGGACTGATCTCCTTCAGAATGGACTGGTTGGATCTCCTTGCAGTCCAAGGGACTCTCAAGAGTCTTCTCCAACACCACAGTTCAAAAGCATCAATTCTTCAGCACTCAGCTTTCTTCACAGTCCAACTCTCACATCCATACATAACTACTGGAAAAACCATAGCCTTGACTAGATGGACCTTTGTTGGCAAAGTAATGTCTCTGCTTTTCAATATGCTATCTAGGTTGGTCATAACTTTTCTTCCAAGGAGTAAGTGTCTTTTAATTTCATGGCTGCAATCACCATCTGCAGTGATTTTGGAGCCCCCCAAAATAAAGTCTGACACTGTTTCCACTGTTTCCCCATCTATTTCCCATGAAGTGATGGGACCAGATGCCATGATCTTCATTTTCTGAATGTTGAGCTTTAAGCCAACTTTTTCACTCTCCTTTTTCACTTTCATCAAGAGGCTTTTCAGTTCCTCTTCACTTTCTACCATAAGGGCGGTGTCATCCGCATATCTGAGGTTATTGATATTTCTCCCAGCAGTCTTGATTCCAGCTTGCGGAACGTTTCTCATGATGTAATCTGCATAGAAGTTAAACAAGCAGGGTGACAATATACAGCCTTGACATACTCCTTTTCCTATTTGGAACAAATCTGTTGTTCCATGTCCAGTTCTAACTGTTGCTTCCTGACCTGCATATAGGTTTCTCAAGAAGCAGGTCAGGTGGTCTGGTATTGCCATCTCTTTCAGAATTTTCCACAGTTGATTGTGATCCACACAGTCAAAGGCTTTGGCATAGTCAATAAAGCAGAAATGGAGGCCTAAAGGTATTACGTTCTTCTCAGAATGAAAAAAAGTTGCCATTAGTCATATTACTACTGGTGGCTCAGAATTATAGTGGTCTCTGATGTCATGGATATTCCTTTAATTATCTAAATTAGAGAATCTGGGAAATGACAAGGAACCTTATTACTGAATTATAATATGGGCTGTATAGACCCAGGAGAATTAGAATCTCTTAACTTTATTTTAAATAAGAGCCGACTGTAATCATTGTATCCAGTCACCACCGATGCGTTTAGTTTGCATGATACTGTTTGCTTCTACCTTTTTTTTTTTTTTTAAGTTATTCTTTCAATATTCTTTGGAAGGAATGATGCTGAAGCTGGAGCTCCCATACTTTGGCCACCTGATGCGAAGAGCAGATTGAGGATAGGGAAAGACTGAGGGCAGGAGAAGGGGATGACAGAGGATGAGATGGCTGGGTGGCATCACAGTCTCCATGGACAGCAGTTTGAGCAAACTCAGGGAGATAGTGAAGGACAGGGAAGCCTGGAGTGCTGCACTCCATGGGGTCTACACGTTTATACTGTGTAGTAAAGACAGTCATTATAGAAAAGAAAGTCTCTGATCTGCTGGAGCTTAGACGCTTGTGGATAGACACAAGAAAGAAAGGATGAATAGGTAGATAGATAATTGATAGATGGAAAAAAATATTATGACAGTCGCAGAGTCAGACACGGCTTAGCGACTGAACAACTCCTTCAAAAAAAAGACAATTGACTGCCTTTCATTGAGAAGGACCTCGGTTGTCTGCATTGTCCCCATTCTCCCTCGTGTTTGCTCTTTCATACGATGGGACACCCACCCCCAAGGATTTCAAGCTTTGGTGAGAGAATGGCTTGAGGACTTTGCTATGAACACAGATGTTAGAGCTCACCCCGCCCCCACCCAAGCTTTCAGACTCAGTGGCTCAGTCTGAAAGCTTGGGTGGGGCGGGCTGAGCTCTAACAAAACAGCCATCCTCTGGTCCTCAAGTTTAGAAATCCTGTTCTCTATAGACACACACTAGTAAAGTAATGCTCAAAATTCTCTAAGCCAAGCTTCAGCAATACATGAACCGTGAACTTCCAGATGTTCAAGCTGGTTTTAGAAAAGGCAGAGGAACCAGAGATCAAATTGCCAACATCTGCTGGATCATAGAAAAAGCAAGAGAGTTCCAGAAAAACGTCTATTTCTGCTTTACTGACTATGCCAAAGCCTTTAACTGTGTGGATCACAATAAACTGTGGAAAATTCTGAGAGAGATGGGAATACCAGACCACCTGACCTGCCTCTTGAGAAACCTGTATGCAGGTCAGGAAGCAACAGTTAGAACTGGACACGGAACAACAGACTGGTTCCAAATAGAAAAAGGAGTACGTCAAGGCTGTATATTGTCACCCTGCTTGTTTAACTTCTATGCAGATTACATCAAGAGAAACGGGGGCTGGAAGAAGCACAAGCTGGAATCAAGATTGCCGGGAGAAATATCAATAACCTCAGATATGCGGATGACACCGCCCTTATGGCAGAAAGTGAAGAAGAACTAGAGAGCTTCTTGATGAAAAGCGAAAGTGGAGAGTGAAAAAGTTGGCTTAAAGCTCACCATTCAGAAAATGAAGATCATGGCATCCAGTCCCATCACTTCATGACAGATAGATTTGGAAACAGTGGAAACAGTGTCAGACTTTATTTTGGGGGGCTCCAAAATCACTGCAGATGGTGATTGCAGCCATGAAATCAAAAGACGCTTACTCCTTGGAAGGAAAGCTATGACCAACCTAGATAGCATATTCAAAAGCAGAGACATTACTTTGCTGACTAAGGTCCGCAGTCATGTATGGATGTGAGAGTTGGACTGTGAAGAAAGCTGAGTGCTGAAGAATTGATGCTTTTGAACTGTGGTGTTGGAGAAGACTCTTGAGAGTCCCTTGGACTGCAAGGAGATCCAACCAGTCCAGTCTAAAGGAGATCAGTCCTGGGTGTTCTTTGGAATGACTGATGCTAAAGCTAAAACTCCAATACTTTGGCCACCTCATGCGAAGTGTTGACTCATTGGAAAAGACTCTGATGCTGGGAGGGATTGGGGGCAGGAGGAGAAGGGGACGACAGAGGATGAGATGGCTGGATGGCATCACCGACTCGATGGACATGAGTTTGGGTGAACTCCAGGAGTTGGTGATGGACAGGAAGGCCTGGTGTGCTGCAATTCATGGGGTTGCAAAGAGTCGGACACAACTGAGCGACTGAACTGAACTGATAGACACATAGGACTAGAGAGGATGCTTTTATTAATAACTGGAATATCATTAAGTCTTACTGTCATCCATGTATTAATTCATTCACTAAAGATTTATTGAGCATTTATTCAGTTCAGTTCAGTCACTCAGTTGTGTCCCACTCTGCGACCCCATGGACTTATACTGTGTAGTAAAGATACAGTGGTTAAAAAAAAGACAGTCTCTGATCTTCTGAAGCTTAGATTCTAGTGGCATGATGCAAAACAGAAAGATAGGTAGGTAGATAATTGATGATAAATGGAAAAAGATACTATGACAGTTGGAGATAAGGTCTTCAAAGAAAAATAAAGGCGATAGAGCATGACCGTTTGGAAGGTTTATGTAGGGCAGTTGGAAGATCTTTCGGGAAGTGGGCATCTGAGGAGAGATCCGAAGGGGCAAGGGTGTAAAGCCCCAGAGTTTTATGAAGGGAGCACAACCCAGGCAGTGGTAAGAACAAGTGTCATGGCCCAGAAGCAGCTATATCCTTCAAGGGATGACGGACCTCGGGGTGGGGCTAATGGGGCTGGAGCCGCATAAAACAAACAGGAAGGCACTGCCCATAGACTCGCGGGGTGTCCGGGACAGAGCCTGGTGGACCTCATAGACAACAGGGAGGACTTCCTCAGGTTTCTTCTGAGGAAGCTGGGAAGCCATGGGAAGCTTTGAGCAGAAGAGCGATGTGCCGGGTGTGTTTGTTAAAAAGGATCACTAAGCCTGCTGGCAGGAAAGTGTGGATTCATGCCAAGGAGCTGATGGCAAGTTCCTGCTGCTCAGAAAAGCCACAGAGCATTCTGGTCTCCTTCTCAGAAATAAGTCAAGGAAAGAAAATGTAATATAAGGGAAACCAAGAGTCTGGAAAACACACAGCAAAGGTCACTGAGTGAGGATTCATAACATTGAAAGCAATTTAAAAGATCATGGTGGATTTTTTTTTCAAGGCAAAAAATAACATTGAAACCCTTTCAACTCCATGCCAGGCTTCCCCTCCTTTGTTTTTGGTTGAAATTTTTGTTTTGGATGTGAACCTTTTTTGGAAGTCTTTATTAAATTTGTTACAGTATTGATTCTGGTTTGTTTGTTTGTTTTTTTTTTTTGGATCACAAGGCATGCTTATCTCCCTGACCAGGTACCAAACCTGCATCCCCTGCATTGGAAAGTGAAGTCTTAACCACTGGACCACCAGGAAAGTCTCCAGGCTTCCTGTTGAGTGGGGCAGATTCTGAGTTCACCATTCGGCAGCTACAGACAAGCACCAGGAGTAGACAGAGACACCGCCTCTAGTAGGCTCTTCTAACTGAGGCTGGCTTTGTTGGGTCGATCAGTGCTTAGTGGGCTGTGAAATCTGAACAGAAACGGGTACCAGAATCTCTATTTGCTTTTCCTCTTTTTTTTGGCCTCACTTTTCTTTTCTCTTCTTCTCATAAACTCCTTTATTGTTTTGAAAAAAACTGGACTTGCTCCTTTTAAAGAATCTAAGCCATGCTTAAAAGTGCAGAAAAAGAGAGAGGGAGAGAAAGTTAGAAAAAAAAAAAAAAAAGTTGCCCCAACACCTCTGTCACAGAGCAGCCAGGAGGACTAACAAGGAGAGCATGGAGGAAGCGGAAAAGAGCCTTTTGAAATAGCAACCTGTCACACAAATGACAAGAGGTCAGGGAAGAACGAGGCCTGTCTGTGCTGCCCAGAAGGCCCCGGGTCTCCCCCGCAGCCCCTCCCACCAGCAACCCCCCAAACGGCAGGCAGGGCTGGTGCTCTCTGCATGACCTGAACGCTGGGTCACATCGTGCAAACCTCCTCTCTCTCCATCATGCCCTGCACTGAACCACCCTCCACCAGCACGATGGCAAATGCTCTGACCACCTCCATCTCCTTTCTGACTCAGTTTACCATCCTGCCGTCAAGAATTCTTTGAGCCTGTCTTGATATTTTATTTTGCCCTTGGCTTCAAGGACCCTAGACAGCTGGATAGAATTTGGATAGGTCCCAAGCCCTGGGGAGGTTTTGGAGTGTAAGTGCGGGGTTGGGGTTGAGGTTGTGGGGAGGGGTGGTTGGAGATTGTGCTGATGCAGCAAAGAGCTTCAAGAAAAGGTCAGGAAGGGTGTGTTCACCTTGCCATGAGGTCAAGATCCACTTGATCACAATTAATGGGGAAGAATTACTTCTAATCTTGAAAAAGTCCAACACAATTAGAGAAAACACACGCCCAGCTCAAGCTGTAATTCATGCGTGAAGCATGCGCTGACTTTCCCTGTCTCCTGGGCATTTTTGGTGCACTCAACTTCATGCATTTATGAATTACCTACTCGTGCTGTGCTGGGCATTGGACAAAGCAAAATGGGGTGTGGTTCCTCTACTCAGGTGGCTAAATATCTGTCGGAAATAATAGATCAAGGTCATTAATGTTGCCATAGAAGAATGTGTCGCAGTCACAAAAGGAAAGAGGTCATCTAAATCGGACAGGGAGGTTCCTGGGAGAAGAGAGTCTTCCGCTTAGTGTGGAGGGAAATAGGCATGTAATTCACAGATCAAGGCTTGGAACCCTCACACACTTGCTCCTCCCTCAGGGCAACTGCCCCCTCATCCACGGCCCTGTGGCTGCGAAGATTTACGTCACGGCACCCACCTCACCCCAAGACCCTCCCCAACCCAAACCAGCCACAGGAAGTCAGCATCCTTCCCTAGAGACAGCTGAATGGGGCTCTCAGGAGACGGGTGGATGGGGACGTCCCTGGCAGTCCTGTGGTTAAGACTCTGCGCTTCCAGGGCTGGGGGTCCAGCTTTGATCCCTGGTCTAGGAACTAACATCCCACATGCCACTGGGATGCAGTAAAAAAAAAACAGGTGGGGCGGGGGGGGGCGCGGTTAGTTAGAGGTGATCAGACAAAGGGTTTGTTGGTCAGGTGATGGGAAAGTCTCCAGGCTTTCTCCAAAAGTACACGAGGCAGGGAGAGAAAGGATGAACAGGGGCCCTGGAGATCAAGCACCTTAAAGAAGGGTGCAACCAGCAGAGAAGTTTGATGCTATCATACCAGGAGATTGCAAACAGGTTTTGACACAAGTAACTTTCAATAATGGGTGTAATTTGAGGAGAGTCAGGAAAGGGATCCGTGCAGGTGATGTAGGGGAATGACTGGCAGTGGACTTCCCCAGTCTCTGCTCCTGGCCAGGCCTTCCTACCTCTTACCTCCTGTCACATCAGCAGTGCCCGGAAATGGGGACATGAAGACCCCCAGCCCCAGCGCCGAACTTTAGGACTGCTCTTCCTCCCCCCAGCCAGGCTCCTCACCACCCGGCAAGAGCCCAAGGGGCCATGTTCCGCTTTTGGATCACGCACATGGGGACCCAGGACCCTAGAATCATCTACCCTGATCAAATCAGCATCTCCATCTTTCTCTCCCCAGAAAGTCCTCTAGAGGACCAGCGGGATTCCAGTGTGTGTACCTGAGGCCACGTGACGCTGGAAGTGATGTTGGGGTTACCACAGCCCACAGCTACCGTAACCCACGGGAGGGACCCAGGGCTGAGGGCAGAAGGCCTCTGAGTCCAAACCCAGGGGCATGGAGGCTGGGTGTCTTTTCAGGCTGTCATTCTGGCGCTTCAGATTGAAGAATTCTGAGGGCTAAATTCTAATTCGACACTCCTAGTCTCGTCCCTGCGTCTGTCCTTAGTCACTGACCCCTCAGCCTAGGCCCTGAGAGGATCAATCCTAACAACTCATGTGTTTATTCACTTCCCCTTTATTTTATATCATGTCTGCATTTATCATTTCCTCCTGAAAGCATGGCAGGGTGATATTCTCAACTAACTTTGATAAAGAAATATCAGGATGCTTGCCCTTTGTTTTGGAGAAGGAAATGGCAACCCACTCCAGTACTCTTGCCTAGAGAATCCTGTGGACAGAGGAGCCTGGTGGGCTGCTGTCCATGGGGTCCCACAGAGTCGGACACGACTGAAGTGACTTAGTGTGCATGCATGCATTGAAGAAGGAAATGGCAACCCACTCCAGTGTTCTTGCCTGGAAAATCCCAGGGACAGAGGAGCCTGGTTGGCTGCCATCTATGGGGTCACACAGAGTCAGACACGACTGAAGCAACTTAGCAGCAGCAGCAGCCCTTTGTTTACATATCTGAAGAGCTAAATGAGGATGTCATTTTGTCATGAGCTCACTGATTTGGCATCTATATTCTTCTTTCCTGTTTCTTCAATCTCCTATCAAGCCAACCTGGAATACCATTGTTTCTTGGTCCTCAAACCACCAGGATCCTGTCTAAACAGGGACGTCAGCCTTCGTTTCATTAACTCCGAAGCACTGGGACACAGGGACACAGGGACACAGGGAGCTGCAGTCACCTCTTGCCTGGGTATCAGGTTTGCAGTTTTATTTGCAGTGACGGAGTCTGGTCAGCAGATGGCAACGAACATCCTGCAAGGAAAAATTATTTAGGTTGAGTTAAAAATAAAGAGAAAGGAGAGAAAGAAAACAGGATGTGTGTGGAAGCAGACAGCACAGAGTTGCGCCTGTCTTGTAGGACAGGGAAGCACACTCAGTGCAGGATCTGGGGGGGGCGGGGTTCCAGTCCCACCCACCTTGATTCCTGAGCCCCTGCCCCTCTTTCTAGCCCACGCCTCTTATTCATTGTTCCGGAGAAGTTGTTTGCCGGAGATGTTAGATTCACAGCACTTGCAGACTGGGGGTTTCTGAGAAAGGGAGATGGAGGCTGGGGTGGTAAGGAAGAGTGCCCCCGATTCTCAGCACCGGGAAGGGCTGGGCTCCGCCGGGTGAGTATCCCCTCTGGCCAACCTGCATCTGTGGCCTGCCTTTCTGGTCCTTCCCCGCTGTTCTGTATGCATCCAGCATCTCAGTCTGGCTCCTGGCTGCAGAAACAGCCCTCCGCCTTCCCGCCCCAACCCCAGGCCTCTTCGGGTGACAGGAGACAGCTAATTTAACCTGTGTGTCATCTCCCTTCTTCTCTGGCGGTTGCCATGGCAACCCCCAAGGCTCCTCAGGCTTTCTCATTGACTGACCAGGCCCGGAAAAACCATTCTGAAATTGACAGTGCTATATTTGAGGAAACTTTAATGAAAGAGCAGGTTGACCTAGTTTTAATGCCTCACAATGAAATGGTGGGGACATGAGGTATTACTGAAAGGAAGAGATAGTTGGTACCAGAGGGATGCATAAGGTATTCATCTGGTACCAGATGGAAGCAAAAATGTCATCCTGCTTTATTTATTGCCTCATCTTACAAAGAGACAGTGCTGAACTCGATCATTCAAGGCACAAGCCTCCCAAAGAGTGGAGACATTTCAGAAAAGGCAGAAGTGTAGAATTCCTTTTCCACACTTGAAGAAAAATAGGAACAAAATCTTCCTTCCTGAAAGAGGAAAACAAAGCTGTATTCCCCTGTATTGGAAACTGTAATGAAAAAGTATGGGGAAAACATCTCTGGCCACTGAGCTTCACGTTTGCCTGCTCTGCTCATATTGATCTGCCCAATTTCCAGAGGCTTTTGTGGCAGGTCCCTGGTCAGCTGTGCCTTCTGGTACTCCGGTCGCCCCTTCCCATCTGTGTGGCCAGCCTTGTTGATTTGCCTCTCGTGATTGGAATGTGGTAAATGATGGTCTGCACTTCTGAGATGAGGATAAGAAGCTGTGGGTTCTGCTTAGGTGCTCTGTGGCTGGGGTCGCTAACTGCCCATCATCAGGACACGTGGGCAGTGTACGGAGATGCCACATGGCAAGGAACTGCGGTCTGCCAGCGGCCATAACAGTGGATATGCTAGACACAGTGGAGCCTGGAGGCATAGCAGCCCCAGCGTCACTGCAGCCTCATGAGAGGATGCAGATAGGCCTCCCAGAGCCCTGCCCCACAGAAACTGTGAGAGAATGAATGTCTCTTGTTTCCGGCAGTGAAGTTAGGGGGGGATTTTGTTACACAGCTATCGGTAACAAATACAGCCATTCGTTTGCTCTCTTGCTTCCATGGTTGGAACTGTGATTATGATACAGTTGGCTCTTGAACAACTCAGGGGTTAGGGGTGCTGACCCTCTGAGCAGTCAAAAACCTGTGTATAAGTTTGTAGTCAATCCTCCGAATCTACAGTTCTGCATCCCTGAACCCAGGCAGCTGTGGATCGTGTAATACTGTAGTTTATCTTTAGCGAAGAAAATCCACGGATAAGTGGACCCGCTCAAACCCTTGTTGTTCAAGGGTCAACTGTATATGCCTTTAGAGTTTTATCCCAGGTGTCACCACTTACAGCTGGATAATCTTAGGAAGTTTCCTTGACCTCGCTAGGCTTCAGTTTTATTATCTGTAAAATGGCCTAATATCTATAAAGGACTTAGAATGTACCCAGCTCACAGAAATGCTTAATAAACTATTATCAATACTGACATTTCTATATAACTATTTTTTCCCCAAGTTTGTCTTCAGGGCTGATTTCCTCCAAAATATAATTTTTAAAATTGGTGGTTTTAGAGCATTGAGGGTCTATTATGAAACTACAGCTGTAACTATTGGATTGGCCAAAAAGTTTGTTCAGGTTTTTCTATACTCTGGGGCAGAACAACCAGAGCGAACTTTCGGCTAACCCAATACATGGCATGCAAAGGCATTGTGAACCAGCAGCCCCGAAACTCTGAATTCTGTTCAACAGCCTCATATAGAAGATCTAAGCGTCACTGCCTCTGGCTGGAGAAGCGCAAGAGCTAGATGGCCGGGAAGACCTGTGACTATCAGGTTGAGATTTCATGAATAGTCCATAATTTTTGAAATGAGGCTAATTTATATGCTGGGTGGATTAGAAGTGAAAAGGACTAGGAGTTGAAAGACTTTTCAGTTTTGATTTGTTTTCTCCAGAAGTCTGTGGGTGGTCTGGAGATTTTTAAACTTGAAATACTTTGAAAGACATTGGGTTGCTTGAAGAAAAGTAAGAAAGTTATGAAAAAATGGATAAAGGAGAGAGAAAGAAGGAAAAAATAATGGGAGGGTAAGCACTTAACCTCGCCAGCTCTGTTGCTGTTAACAACCATCATCATCACCTGCATCACAGTCATTAACTGACTGTCCCTTCTGTGTGACTGGCACTGCGTTATGAGACTTGCACATGTTATCTCTAAACACACGCTCAGAGATCACAGACTGGAGGTGAGGGGCTGGATACCCTTCTGCAGGAGGCTTCCGCTCCTAGCTCAGGGTTTGGGCACCTGGTAGGATATATAGGCATTGAAAGATACTATCTGTTCTGCTGCTGTCAGATACCTCTTGTATTAAAGCCAGCCTTCCTCTCCTCTTCATCACTTCACACACACACACACACACACACACACACGCATTTTGCTCCTGTATTCAGTTAAGTTCAGCTCAGCTCAATCGCTCAGTCGTGTCCAACTTTTTGCGACCCCATGAATCGCAGCACACCAGGCCTCCCTGTCCATCACCAACGCCCGGAGTTCACCCAGATTCACGTCCATCGAGTCAGTGATGCAATCCAGCCATCCCATCCTCTGTCGTCCCCTTCTCCTCCTGCCCTCAATCCCTCCCAGCATCAGAGTCTTTTCCAATGAGTCAACTCTTCTCATGAGGTGGCCAAAGTACTGGAGTTTCAGCTTTAGCGTCGTTCCTTCCAAAGAAATCCCAGGGCTGATCTCCTTTAGGATGGACTGGCTGGATCTCCTTGCAGTCCAAGGGACTCTCAAGAGTCTTCTCCAACACCACAGTACAAAAGCATCAATTCTTCAGCGCTCAGCCTTCTTCCCAGTCCAACTCTCACATCCATACATGACTACTGGAAAAACCATAGCCTTGACTAGATGGACCTTAGTCGGCAAAGTAATGTCTCTGCTTTTGAATGTGCTATCTAGGTTGGTCATAACTTTTCTTCCAAGGAGTAAGCGTCTTTTCATTTCATGGCTGCAATCACCATCTGCAGTGATTTTGGAGCTCCAAAAAATAAAGTCTGACACTGTTTCTACTGTTTCACCATCTATTTCCCATGAAGTGATGGGACCAGATGCCATGATCTTCGTTTTCTGAATGTTGAGCTTTAAGCCAACTTTTTCATTCTCCACTTTCACTTTCATCAAGAGGCGTTTTAGCTCCTCTTCACCTTCTGCCATAAGGGTGGTGTCATCTGCATATCTGAGGTTATTGATGTTTCTCCCGGCAATCTTGATTCCAGTTTGTGCTTCTTCCAGCCCCACGTTTCTCATGATGTACTCTGCATATAAGTTAAATAAGCAGGGTGACAATATACAGCCTTGACGTACTCCTTTTCCTATTTGGAACAAGTCTGTTGTTCCATGTCCAGTTCTAACTGTTGCTTCCTGACCTGCATACAGATTTATCAAGAGACAGGTCAGGTGGTCTGGTATTCCCATCTCTCTCAGAATTTTCCACAGTTGATTGTGATCCACACAGTCAAAGGCTTTGGCATAGTCAATAAAGCAGAAATAGATGTTTTTCTGGAACTCTCTTGCTTTTTCCATGATCCAGTGGATGTTGGCAATTGGATCTCTGGTTCCTCTGCCTTTTCTAAAACCAGCTTGAACATCAGGAAGTTCACGGTTCACGTATTGCTGAAGCTTGGCTTGGAGAATTTTGAGCATTACTTTACTAGCATGTGAGATGAGTGCAATTGTGCGGTAGTTTGAGTATTCTTTGGCATTGCCTTTCTTTGGGATTGGAATGAAAACTGACCTTTTCCAGTCCTGTGGCCACTGCTGAGTTTTCCAAATTTGTTGGCATGTTGAGTGCAGCACTTTCACAGCATCATCTTTCAGGATTTGAAATAGCTCAACTGGAATTCCATCACCTCCACTAGCTTTGTTCGTAGTGATGCTTTCTAAGGCCCACTTGACTGTACATTCCAAGATGTCTGGCTCTAGATTAGTGATCACATCATCATGATTATCTGGGTCATGAAGATCTGTTTTGTACAGTTTTTCTGTGTATTCTTGCCACCTCTTCTTAGTATCTTCTGCTTCTGTTAGGTCCATATCATTTCTGTCCTTTATTGAGCTCATCTTTGCATGAAATGTTCCCTTGGTATCTCTAATTTTCTTGAAGAGATCTCTAGTCTTTCCCATTCTGTTGTTTTCCTCTTTTTCTTTGCATTAATCGCTGAAGAAGGCTTTCTTATCTCTTCTTGCTATTCTTTGGAACTCTGCATTCAGATGCTTATATCTTTCCTTTTCTCCTTTGCTTTTCGCCTCTCTTCTTTTCACATCTATTTGTAAGGCCTCCCCAGGCAGCCATTTTGCTTTTTTGCATTTCTTTTCCATGGGGATGGTCTTGATCCCTGTCTCCTGTACAATGTCACGAACCTCAGTCCATAGTTCATCAGGCACTCTATCAGATCTAGGCCCTTAAATCTATTTCTCACTTCCACTGTATAATCATAAGGGATTTGATTTAGGTCATACCTGAATGGTCTAGTGGTTTTCCCTACTTTCTTCAGTTTGAGTCTGAATTTGGCAATAAGGAGTTCATGATCTGAGCCACAGTCAGCTCCTGGTCTTGTTTTTGTTGACTGTATAGAGCTTCTCCATCTTTGGCTGTGAAGAATATAATCAGTCTGATTTTGGTGTTGACCATCTGGTGATGTCCATGTGTAGAGTCTTCTCTTGTGCTGTTGGAAGAGGGTGTTTGCTATGATCAGTGCATTTTCTTGACAAAACTCTGTTAGTCTTTGCCCTGCGTCTTTCCGCATTCCAAGGCCAAATTTGCCTGTTACTCCAGGTGTTTCTTGACTTCCTACTTTTGCATTCCAGTCCCCTAGGTAGGCCAAATAGAGGGCTTACTTGATATCTGCAGTATGTCCACCGTACACACATAGCTCAAATGCATCTCTACCCAGAGTGAGGCTTTTATTTTTTGAATATTTATTTCTTTGGCTGCCCCAGGTCTTAGTTGCAGCATGTGGGATCTAGTTCCCTGCTTAGGGATCGAACCTGGGTCCTCTGCATTGAGAGTGAGGAGTCTTAGCCACTGGACCATGAGGGAAATCTCCAGACTGGTATTTTAAAACTTTATGGCAACAGAGGAAATCCAGGCTCTTCGGGCTTATCGCTCTGGGTCTCAGAATGTCCCTCCCCCATGAACTGGTCTTTATGATGAGTTGGGGACCTGGTCTTACTTTCACCCCTCCCCAACACTGAGCCTGTTTCCAGCAGAGGCTGCCATGATGTATGGCTCTCCCCCAGTCCTCATCCTCTCAGAGAAAACAACCACAAAGTCCTCTGCCAGTCTGGTGCCTGACACTTTATCCTTTAAGAAAAAAAACCCAACAAACCTGAAACAAAATCTAAATGCAGTAATTTATTTAGGCATTGACAGACATGAATGTGTCTTTATGAATTAATTTGTTAAATTAATCAATCAATTTAGCTGAAAAATCAGATCAAGCAGATAACAAGCCAGTTGGATCTGACCTGATTAAATTAGGTGACTAGAAATGTCATCTGATTAGATCAGATCATTCAAGTTGCTATTTTGAAGCAGTCACAGTCAGGAAATGAGAGGTCTTCCCAGGGCCTCAGGTCCTGCCTGCAGAGTGTATCTGGGGTTGGGGCTGGTGCAAAGGACTTCTGAGGTCCCCAGGGCTGTCTGAACTCAGCTTTTTTAGGATCCCTGCAATTTCAGACACCAGGCTGCGTGACCAGGTTACCAGATGGCTGCGAGCTTCCTGTTGCTGCTGGAACAAATGACCACAACCTTAAGTAGCCTAAAGCAACACAAATTCATGACCTTGCGATTCTGGAGGTCAGAGTCTGAAATGGGTCTCTTGGGGATAAAACCAAAGAGTTGGCAGGATGGTGCTTTTTCTGAAAGAACGAGGAAGAATCTATCCTTGCCTTTTCCAGCTCCCAGGAACCACCTGCTCTCTTTGGCTCATGACCTCCTCATTCTGATGTTATCAGTCACATGACCCTCCTGCCTCTCTCTTTCATGTATAAGAACCCTTGAGACTGTTTTGGGTGAACAAAGATAATCCAGGATAACCTCTCCATTTCAAGATCCTTAACTTAATCTTCTCGCCATGTCCCTTTTGCCACTTCATAGGTTCTAGGATTAGCATCTTTGAGGGGTCGTTACTATGCTTCCCACAACAACTAAGGCTACTACCAGATTTTAGGAATTCAGGATGACACATTGGTCCCTTACAGACAACTCCATGATTAGAGATACTGAAGAGGCTTATGGGATAAAACCATACACCCCTGATTCTGCCATAGCAACCGAAGTTCTTGAGATTAAAGTAATTCCTCTGCATTAAGGCTTGGCTTCCAGAAAACTCCTACTCCCTAGAAATATATAATGTGGGAGGATGAATAGCATGTTTCTATAAAATCCATCACCTATCATCAAAGATGATGGGTTGGTTTATCAAACTCCTTATGATTAAGAGTTGCTATAATTAGTGATAAAAAATTCACCTGCCAATGTAGTTCTATCTCTGGGTCAGGAAGATCCCCTGGAGTAGGAAATGGCCACCCCCTCCAGTATTCTTGCCTGGAAAATCCTATGGACAGAGGAGCCTGGAGGTCTATAGTCCATGAGATCACAAAGAGTCGGACATGACTGTGCGTGTGTGCGCGCGCGAGCGCACACGCGCACACACACACACACACACACACACACACAAGATAATTAATACATGTTGGAAGGAATTCAGCTAATAATATTCAGAACTTGGGACTCTAAGCCCAGGTCCAGACTCTGGAAAAGACCAAAAAAAAAAAAAAAATTAAATTTACATCAATTACCTCTGCATAGGAATTCCCTGGTGGCCCCGCAGTTGGGAGTCTGCCAGCTAATTCAGTAGACATGGGTTCAATCCCTGGTCCAGGAAGATTCCACATGTCGTGGGGCAACAACTGAGCGTGTGGGCCACAGTGACTGAGCTCTGGCTCTGGGGTCCATGCTCTGTACTGGGAGAGGCCACCACAGTGAGAAGCTGTGCCCCACACCCAGGGAATGACCCTGCTTGCCGCCACCAGGGCGGGCTCAGGTACAGTGGTGAGTACCCAGAGCAGCCAAAAAGAAATAAAAATTTTTAAAAGTTACTTCTGCTTAAAATATGTTATGGAAAGAGTGCAATAACAGACTCAGCTATGCTGAAATCCTTAGAGGTCTACTTGTATATAATCTCATACTGAATATTTCTTTCATGATTTACTTCTTTTGACAACATGGTACTTAGTAGGTTCTATGTTTGGAACTGGGGAGAAACTCTATAAGGCTAAGGAGAAAAACAGTTTAATATATGCCCTGCCCTAAGTGAGTAGAAATGATGTGGTAGTTAAAAGCTGTCTGAGTCTTCAAGGAAGTTGTATTAGTTTGCTGGGGCTGCCATGCAAAGGATCACAGATAGGGTCTTAAATAACATAAATGTATTTCTTCGTGGTTTGGGAAGGGAGGCTGGATGTCTAAAATCAAGATGCTTTCTGAGGCCACCCTCCTTGGCTCGTGGGTGACCCTCTTCTCCCTGTGTCCACACTTGCTCTTCTCCTGAGTGATATCTGTGTCCTGACCATCTCCTGTTACAAGGACACAGCCTTATCAGGTCGGGGCCCACCCTAATGACTTCATTTAAGTAACTTCTCTAAACAGCCTGTCTCCAGACAGTCATAATCTGAGGTCCTAGGGGTTAAGACTTCAACATGAAAATTTTGGAGGGACAAATTCAGCCCATAACAGAAATGTAGGACTTAGCCAAGCGAAGAGAAGGAAGCAATGGAGCTGGAGGAGAGAGCGTGCAGGAAAAGGCTCAAGAGATGATGTGTAACTTGGGCAGAAGAGAGTTTAACTTGCCTTTAATCAGAGGGAAAAACACCAGCTATAGAGAGACAAGGTAAGCTCCCAGATGCCTCTGGAGGGTTCACTAATGAAAGCTCCGTTTCAAGGTTTTCAGGTCCTCTTTGATCTATGCTCTGCTTGCCGTGCACTAACAGTACACCTGCATTTCAAGAGTATTCAGAATACACCTGTGTGCCTTCATGACTGGAAAAATCTCCCTTTAATCTTCTGTTATGAAGCAGTCAGTTAAAATGGAAGAGATCTGCAGGTTCTCCCACTTTACCTCTTTGGGGACAGAAAGTACTGCCATAGTTTAGCTTTGTCAGTAACCTTTCTACCTTAATTTCCTCACGTGTAATAAGGAAAGATATGATGATTCTAAAATTGTATTATTTAGTGGCATTGGTCTCAAATCTACTTATGACTCTAGAGAAAATTATATACTGTATGTTTCCCAAGGAAATATTTAAATTCAAATCTTGACTTCATGATGGCTAAATATTGAATGAGGATTAATACCAATAAATAGAAAAACAATTAGCAGAATAATTAGTTGGTATTTTGTGTATAGTTTTATTAACATTGATCACTTCCTTGTGGCAGTTGCTACCTGTATTAGCTTGCCAGGAGGGCCATAACAGAGTGATACCAACTGGGCCATTTAAAGAAGAGAAATTTGTTGTCTTACAGTTCTGGAGCCTGGAAGTCTGAGATCGAGTGTCATCGGGACTGACTCTTTCCCAGGACAGATTCTGTTGCAGGTCTCTCTCCAGATTCTGATAGCTCCTTGACGTGGCAGCATCCCTCTAGTTTTCACCTGGCATTCTCCCTACATGCCTGTCTGTGTCCAAATTTCCCCCTTTTATAAGAACACCACTCATATTGGAGTAGGGACCACCCTACTCCAATATAACCCACCCTACTCCATTATAACCCACCTTGCTGCTGCTGCTGCTGCTAAGTCACTTCAGTCATGTCCGACGCTGTGCGACCCCATAGACGGTAGCCCACCAGGCTCCCCCGTCCCTGGGATTCTCCATGCAAGAACACTGGAGTGGGTTGCCATTTCCTTCTCCAATACATGAAAGTGAAAAGTGAAAGTGAAGTCGATCAGTCGTGTCCGACTCCTAGCGATCCCATGGACTGCAGGCCACCAGGCTTCCCCATCCCAGGGATTTTCCAGGCAAGAGTACTGGAGTAGGTTGCCATTTCCTTCTCCAATAACCCACCTTACTCCAATATATAACATCACCAACTGAATGGACATGAGTTTGAGGAGACTCCGGGAGATACTGAAGGACAGGGAAGCCTGGCGAGTTGCAGTCCATGTGATCACAAATAGTCAGACACAACTAGAGACTGAACAACGACAACAACTCCAATATAACTTCATCTTAACTAATTACATTTGTCACCAGCTTATTTCCAAATAAGGTCAACTTCTGGGATACTGGGAGTTAGGGCTTTGACATATGCGTTTTGGGGGAGACATAATTCAACCCATGACCCTGCTCATCAGTGGGTTAAAAAGTATTGAAACCTTCCACTTCTTCCATTTCAAAAGAGAAACTCAGGCTTAATCAACATGTGCCTAGATTTCTGTAATGATACTCTTAATCAATAATCTACTCAAACGCAATTAAGAAAAAACTCGTAAGTCGACTAAAAAGATAGTCTTGATTATAAAAGGGATCCTACTTCGGGGTGCATAAAGTCTGTTTGCCTCTACAATTTTCCCAATCCTTTTAGAAAATATATTTTTCTCCTCCAATTCATGTATGCATTAGGTTTAGAAGTTATTTTTCAGAACACTCCACTTCAGGAATTCTGGAAGCAACAAAATATTTAATTTAAACCACCTGTTTTGATCCAGGGGTTTGTAAGTGGCCTGTAAGGAAGAGAATAGATCGTTGCTTATAGCCTGGAATAACCACGATTTAGACTTAGTTGGTAAAACTAAGCCAAGTCTCCCTATTTCCTGTGTAGGCTCAGTATTCCTCATAGCTCATATTTATAAATAAAACAAATGCAACATTTATATTTCTTTTGTATCTTACAAGAAAACATTAATAGGACATATCTTAATTCTTTACTTTTTATTAGCTTTTACAGACTGTAATATTGCTGTAAATTCCATATTACAGTAATAACATTTTCTGATAATTTAAGAATTCAAAATGGCCACAAAGGACTATCACAATTTAAGAAAAACTACAGTTTAACATAGACCTTTTAGAGATAAATGTATGACTGCCATTTGGGAATATTCCTTTAACCCTGGTTGGAAGATGTCTACCACTCTGAACATTTAATGCCTGATTTCTTAGGGGTACAATATTTTAAAATGAGATTTAGAACGAAGTGAAAGTGAAGTCGCTCAGTCACGTCCGACTCTTTGTGACCCCATAGACTGTAGCCTACCAGGCTCCTCTGTCCATGGGATTTTCCAGGCAATAGTACTGGAATGGATTGCCATTTCCTTCTCCAGGGGATCTTCCCAACCCAGGGCTCAAACCCGGGTCTCCCGCATTGTAGACAGATGCTTTACCGTCTGCGCCACCACAAAACTCTCATTAAATAGCACCTGGCTAACATTCTCCAGGTAAATCAATTGAAATGAAAAAGTCTGCCTAGGGCTGCATGGAATGGATCTTTTAGAGCAGTAGGGACATCTTGTGGCCAATTTTAGTAAGGATTTTTTATTTTATTTTTTTTATTTTCGGGGGAGATGTTTTATTTTTAATAAGATACTTTGATTCTAATACAGTGAACTGTTACAGTGTCAGTAATTGTGCTCTATGCTGGGAGTCAAAGGATGAATGAAACATAAATTGTGTTTTGAAAAGTCTACCAGAATAGAAAGAGATTGAAGATTTCGATATTACTTATTTACATACAAGAAATCCAGGTCATCTTGAAAAGAATTGGAAGTGCGGCTGTAACAGATGTCTGTGGTTTTTGCCTGGCCTCCCTTCATCCTGCATCTGTCAGTCTCTTAGCTCAGTGTTGATTTGGGGTCAGCCCCGCCTCACTCATCGTCCATGTGTTGGGCTAGGACTGCCGGTCACTCCCTCTGGCTCCAGGGCCCTCCATTCCAAATATTCTACCAGGAGCACAGGATCCAAGCAAGGTGAAAAATCAAGGGAGTTCACTCCTACACTTTTGTTTGATCAAGGGGAAGGATCCAGTCTCTTTCTGCTGATGACTTGTCAGCCTGGAGCTTCTGGTAACCGACGGCCATGATGTGGGGCGGGTACAGCTGGGAGTGAAGGAGCCGAGAGGAAACCAAGGCAAGACACGAAGAGAGTCTGAGGTCTGATCATGGGATTGGAGTACCTGGACCCAGTTATACTACCACAGAGTGTTCAGTCAAAAGGATTGATCTTGGAACAAATGTGATGGAGAAAATTGTGAAATAAATGCAGACACACACAAATACGTTAGCCTATGCACAGATTAACATTTACACAAATATATAATAAAATATGTTGAGATACGGTTCTAAAACTTAGCTTTAATGAATTGAGTACATTGTGAAAAATTTTCCGCTCGAATAAATGTTGCACCACGTTATTCTTAAGAGTTGCTCAGTTTTGTACGCAATAATGGCATCATAATTTACAAAATCATTTGTCATCTACTGGACACTTTGAGCATTTAGTCTGTTTGCAAGTCTTTTAGCTTCAATCATGCTGCTATTTTCATGCTTTCCTGAAAAATTATTAGATTACTTCTTTAGCATTAGAGAGGACTTTATTAACAGTTAAATCTATCATTATCTAATTGTATTTGAGATAAAGCAAGTATAAGTTGGGCGTATTAAGATGGTTTTACTACTATACCTATTTAAAAAAATTATTTGTTACTGCCTTTACCATTATACGGAGAAGGCTATGGCACCCTACTCCAGTACTCTTGCCTGGAAAATCCCATGGACAAAGAAGCCTGGTGGGCTGCAGTCCATGGGGTCGCTAAGAGTTGGATACGACTGAGCGACTTCACTTTCACTTTTTACTTTCATGCATTGGAGAAGGAAACTCCAGTGTTCTTGCCTGGAGAATCCCGAGACAGCAGATAATGTCATTAAATTTACCTCTATCAGTGACTCAATGGATGTGAATCTGAGCAAACTCTGGAAGATAGTGAAGGACAGGGAAACCTGGTGTACTGTAGTCCATGGGGTCACAAAGAGTTGGACATGGCTTAGCAACTGAACAACAGCAACAATAATTTCTAAATTTGGCCCTTTGAAAAAAATAATTTTCATTTTTAATGAGAAGTTGTACAACTACAGTTGCAGATGTCCCCCAAAACGGATCAAGAGGAAACTGAGATGGAAACTGCCAAGGCCTCTCTATTCAGTACTTTTTGTCTGCCCAGTTTTTACTCTTCATTCCAAGGTGATTGATTTTAATATACAAGCGCATCCATTCCTGGCCACTAGGTGGCTGTCTATGGAGAAACACTGGCTTTGCATTTTTTTTTTTCCTTCCTAATGCTAAGTAATTACACGAGCATTTGACCTCTTCTCTCTCTTCCAATCTATGTGTGTTGAGATTTCCTCTTTTCGGGTTTGTGAAGAACAAAAGTTAGTAACCCTGAGTGCCTAAGTACTTGGACGAAACATTTATTATTTTAAACAAAGGGAACATTTGTTACAGCAGAAATATTTTACAGGGTTAAACAGGAAAAGGGTACTGCCAGCCATGAGTTCAGTGGAAGGTCCTCCCTTCCTTCCTCTTTGTTTCTGTCTGTCTCTCTCCCTTTCTGGCTCTCCCTCTCCATCTCTTTCTTCCTTTCGATCCTCTCCTTTACTCAGCGCTTCGTACCTTGTTTCTTCATTTCCTTGGTGCTGTGGGATTCTGGTTCCACAGTGTGGCAAGTGAGAGAAACTCGAGGCCTGCACCCTGGGGGGAAACTGCACTGAGTGCAGCTTCGGTTCCGGCCACTCTAGCCGTCCTCTTGGGCTGAGCCTGGCAGCGCCTGCAGAACCGCAAGGCTCCTCTTTTACCTGGACCACACGGTCCTTGATGTTGTCCAGCAGCTGAAACAGTAACTCCTGAGTCACTTACACACAGGAGGTCACGGGGCGGGTGTGGTTCAGGCAGAGGGAAATCTAGATTGAGTGCTCCAGTCCCATCTTTATCAGCATCACCCCCTGGCTCCATGCTCATAAGCAGGTTACCTAACCTCTCTGAGTCCCAGTCTCTTTGTCCTTAAAGGAAGGATAATCCTTTTACCAATTTCATCTGATTTTTTGTGAGTAGTAATTGATTAAAGCACTTAGAACTACACCTGAGACATAGTATATGGTCAATAAATGTTAGCATTACTTATCCTAATGACTAAGATTATCAACACAGCCTGGTATAACTGTTAAAAGAAAGCTGAGACTAGCAAATAGCAGATGGAATGACTTAAAGCTCTTTATCTTCAGATAAAGCTCTTTGTCTTAAGATCTCTTTAGACTGAGGACCAGAGTCTTTTTGTAAGATTTTTTTTTTTCCCAGTTCAGTCACTCAGTCCTGTCCCTCTTTGCAACCCCATGAACCGCAGCATGCCAGGCCTCCCTGTCCATCACCAACTCCTGGAGTCCACCCTAACCCATGTCCATTGAGTCAGTGATGCCATCTAACCGTCTCATCCTCTGTCGTCCCCTTCTCCTCCTGCCTTCAATCTTTCCCAGCATCAGGGTCTTTTCCAATGAGTCAGCTTTTCTCATCAGTTGGCCAAAGTATTGGATTTTCAGGTTTAACATCAGTCCCTCCAATGAACACCCAGGACTGATCTCCTTTAGGATGGACTGGTTGGATCTCCTTGCAGTCCAAGGGACTCTCAAGAGTCTTCTCCAACACCACAGTTCAAAAGCATCAATTCTTTGGCACTCAGCTTTCTTTATAGTCCAACTCTCACATTCATATATGACCACTGGAAAAACCATAGCCTTGGCTAAATGGACCTTTGTTGGCAAAGTAATATCTCTGCTTTTTAATATGCTGGTTTTTTTTTTTTAATGTGGACTAAAATCTTTATTGGCTTCCTTCATAGCTCAGTTGGTAAAGAATCTGCCTGCAATGCAGGAGACCCTAGTTTGATTCATGGGTTGGGAAGATCTGCTGGAGAAGGGATAGGCAACCCACCCCAGTATTGTTGGGCTTCCCTGTGGCTCAGCTGGTAAAGAATCTGCCTGCAATGTGGGAGACCTGGGTTCGACCCCTGGGTTGGGAAGATCCCCTGGAAAAGGGAAAGGCTGTCCACTCCAGTATTCTGGCCTGGAGAATTCCATGGACCGTCCATGGGGTTGCAAAGAGTCAGACACGACTGAGTGACTTTCACTTTCAAAGTCTTTATTGGGCTTTCCTGGTGGCTCAAACTGTGAAGAATCCGCCTGTGATGAGGGAGACCTGGGTTCAGTCCTGGGTTGGGAAGATACATTATTGCTTCTGTTTTATGTTTTGCTTTTTGGCCATGAGGCATGCTGAATCTTAGCTCCCTGGCTAGGAATCCAACCCGCAGCCCCTGAATTGGAAGGTGGAGTCTTACCATTGGACCCAGGGCCCATGCTTAAAAAGGCCTGCTTACCAGGGAAAGGCATAGAGTGACGATGGTAAGGACACTGCTATCCTGCTTCCAGCCATTTCTTTTCTTCTGGAGCTGTCAGTAACTGCCCTCTGCTCTTTCCCAGTAGCATATTGGACATCCTCTAACCTGAGGGGCTCCTTTTCTGGTGTCATATCTTTTGGCTTTTTCATATTACTCTACGGGTTCTCCAGGCAAGAATATTGGAGTGGGTTGCCATTTCCTGTCCAGCGGACCACGTTTTGTCAGAACTCTTCACTATGACCCTTCCATCTTGGGTGGCCCTGCACAGGATGGCTCATAGCCTCACTGAGTTATGCAAAACCCTTTACCGTGACAAGGCTGTGATCCATGAAGGGGTTAGGTTAAAGCAGAAACAGTGCTCAGCTGTGGTTGTGTCTGCTGGTGAATGTAAAGTCCGATACTGTAAGGAACAATATTGCATAGGAACCTGGAATGTTAGGCCCATGAATCAAGGTAAATGGGACGTGGTCAAAGAGGCAAACTCGGGGAGGCAATGGAGGACAGAGGAGCCCGACATGCTATAATCCATGGGGTCGCAAACAGTCAGACGTGACTTAGACTTAGCGACTGAAGTACAGCCACCACACTGCTTCCAGATGGCATGTCGTTGTCTTAAAATTTGAAGAGGTTCTTGTTTTTTTGTCCTAGAATAACATCTTTCACGTGTAGGGAGAAAGGGCTGTTCTTTCCTGCAGGGGGAGTTACAGAAGATGAAACCTGCTCTGGTCCTGAAACTGGCCTTATGATTCCATTTCCAGAATAAGAAGACAGGTAAACTTGATATGTTTCAAGGACATGACACCATACTTTGTCATGAACTGTGATTACACATAAGGCTTCTTAAACATTCTCTGTTCTTACGAGAGATTTCTGGTATGTTGTGGAAATATCTGAATAGAACAGGAAACAGGATTGGGTTGTTTTCAGCAGAAGGAACCATATTCAGAAATCAAAACTACTATTCTCAGCAGTCACACTGTATTATTTCTGATAATTACTTTCATTGCTTCAGGCTTTCTTGTCAGATTTTCAGAAATCACAGGTTTATATTTGCATAAGACACGCTGCTTTGTTGCTGAACCCTGAGGGCATTGAAACTGTTTACACAAGGTTTACAATGACCTTATTGTTAAACCTGAGGAGAGTAACAAAACAGATCTGGACACCATGAACTACCCACTTCCTTTTTTTAAAAATTTTATTTATTTATTTTAATTGGAGGATAATTACTTTACAATATTGTGGTGGGTTTTTTTTGCCATACATCAACATGAATCAGCCAGGGTGCACATGCGTCCCTCCATCCTGAACCTCCCCTCCCACCTCCCTGCCCACCCCATCCCTCTGGATTGTCCATGGGCCACCCACGTTCAAAGCAATTTCTTGACTTTACGAAGCCACATTCCTTTAGGTTTCTTGCCACATTTCTGTCACTGCTTCCATTTTCCATTGATATACGACTTCTCTCCCTCAATTTAGGATGTAGAGTTGGGGAAAGGAAAGAGTCTGTCACAGACTTCCCTTCTACCTTTCAACCTCCAGGCAATCTGTGCCTTATACCACTGGAGGCAACCACTGTTCTCATCTTTTTCTCTCATAGATTGGTTTTGCCTATTGCTGAACTTCATACAAACAGGATCATAAAGTATGCATGTGTCTTTTGCAGGGTGGTTGGGTAGCCTGCACGTTGCAGAATGCTCTGTTCCTATCATCTTATCAAAGCAAAAGGAAATTAATGACTGAGAAGAACTTGGGGTACAAGATTGAAGAAGAACAAAATGGCTGGACTCATTCTTCCTGGTTTCAAGACATACTTTCAAGCTACTGTCACCAGGACAGTGTGATATTTTTGAAAAAACAAGCAGATCGATCAGTGGAACAGAAAAGAGATTCCAAAAATAAACGTACACAAATACTGTCAATGAATTTTTTTGTAATTGTGACAAAACACATGTAGTGACCAATTTACCATTTTAACTGTGTTTAAGTGTACAGTTCCAAATTGGGAAAGGAGTACATCAAGGCTGTGTATTGTCACCCTGCTTATTTAACTTATATGCAGAGTACATCATGCGAAATGCTGAGCTGGATGAAGCACAAACTGGAATCAAGATTACTGGGAGAAATATCAATAACCTCAGATACGAAGATGACACCACACTTATGGCAGAAAGTGAAGAGGGACTAAAGAGCCTCTTGATGAAAGTGAAAGAGGAGAGTGAAAAATCTGGCTTAAAACTCAACACTCAAAAAACTAAGATCATGGCATCTGGTCCCATCACTCCTCAGCAAATAGATGGGGAAACAGTGGAAACAGTGATAGACTTTATTTTCTTGGACTCCAAAATCACTGCAGATGGTGACTGCAGCCATGAAATTAAAAGATGATTACTCCTTGGAAGAAAAGCTATGACCAACCTAGACAGCATATTAAAAAGCAGAGACATTACTTTGCCAACAAAGTTCTGCCTAGTTGAAGCTATGGTTTTTCCAGTAGTCATGTATGCATGTGAGAGTTAGGCCATAAAGAAAGCTGAGCATTGAAGAATTGATGCTTTTGAAGTGTGGTGTTGGAGAAGACTCTTGAGAGTCCCTTGGACTGCAAGGAGATCAAAAAGTCAATCCTAAAGTAAATCATCCCTGAATATTCATTGGAAGGACTAATGCTGAAGCTGAAGCTCCAATACTTCGGCCACCTGATAGGAAGAACTGACTCACTGGAAAAGAGATGGAGAGACAAGCCCATTGTGCTGCAGTCCATGGGGCTGCAAAGAGTTAGACACGACTGAGCAACTGAATTCAACTCAAGTGTACAGCTCAGTGATGTTAAGTATATTCACAATGTTGTTACAACCGTCATCACTATTCATTTCCAGAATTTTTTCATTATCCTGATAGAAAGTCTATACCCATTAAACAACAATTCCTCTCTCCCAGCTCCTGGTAACCTCTATTCTGCTTTCTGTCTCTATGAATCTGTCAATTCTAGGTACCTTATGTAAGTGGATTCATACAATATATGACCTTTGTGTCTGGCTTGTTTCACTTAGCACAATATTTTCAAGGTTCATCTCAGTTGTGGCATGTACCAGAATTTCTTTCCCTTAAAATAATATTCCATTGTGTGTATATACCACATTTTGTTTATCTGTTCATCAGTTGATGGTTATTTGAGGCATTTGTACCTTTGGGCTATTATAAAGGATGCTGCTATGAATATTGGTGTATGATATCCATTTGAGTCCTGCTTTCAATTCTGTTGTAACTAGGAGTGATTGTGGGGTCATATGTTAATTATACATTTTACTTTTTTTAACTTAAAAAATATTTCATTTACTTCTCTGGCGCATTGGGTTTTAGGTGTGTCATGTGGGATCTTTTCTGTGGCTCAGAGACTCCACGGTTGTGTTGCATGAGCTCCAGAGCATGGGGGTTTCCGTCACTGAGGTGCACAGGATTAATTGTTTGGTGGCATGTGGAATCTTAGTTCCCCGAACAGGGATTGAACCCGCATCCCCTGCATTGCAAGGCAGATTCTTAATCACTGGACCACCAAAGGAAGTCCCTACATTTAACTTTTTTCCAGACTGTCAGATTGTTTTCCATAGTGGCTGCACCACTTTTACACTTTCACCAGCAATACACAAGGGTTCCAATTTCTCCTAGTATTCTATATTGCTATATGTATATATATATATATATGTTACAGTAATAGTGAAGTGGTACATCATTGTGGTTTTAATTTGCACGTGCATTTTCCTAGTGATGAGTGACGTTGAGCATCTTTTTATGTACGTACTGGACATCATTTTTGGAAGAATGTCTATTCAAGTCCTTTGTGCATCTTTGAATTGGGCTGTTTGGTTTTTGTTGTTGTTGAGTTGTTGGACTTCTTCATATACAGTGAATATTAATCTGTCATCAAATATATGATTTGCAAATATCTTCTCACATTCCATTGGGTGTCTTTCACTCTCTCAATGGTATCGTTTGGTTCACAAATTTTTAAATTTTGATGATGTCCAGTTTATCATTTTTTCTGTTGTTGCCTATGCTTTTGATGTTATTACACTAAAGAATCACTGCCATAGTTAATGTCATGAGGATTTTCTCTTATCTTTATTCTAAGAGTTTTATAATTTCAGGCATTTTATATTTTTGGATGCTCTCTTAAATGGAATTTTTTTTTTTTAATGTGAGAAAGTTTAATTCTGAAGGAAGTGGAAGATGACTCTCTATCCCTTATATGTGAACTGCACACAGTGACTTCCCTATTAATGGTAAGAGGGGGAAAGGGCATCTTTATAGTGGAGAAACCTGACAAATTCAGGCATGTTGTCAAGGTAAACATCAAACATAGGTCACGTTGACAGAAAGGCACTTTATCTCCAATATCTTCCTCCAGAAAACCCATAACTCATTTAACCACAAAAATAACATCAGACAAACTCAGACTGAAGGACAGTCTACAAACACCGAGCCATAACACATTGCTCAAAACTCCTATTGTCATTAAAAATTAAAGTGAAAGAAAGTGAAAGTCGCTCAGTTGTGTCTGATTCTTTGTGACCCCCATGGACTATACAGTCCATGGAATTCTCCAGGCCAGAATCCTGGAGTGGGTAGCCTACCCTTCTCCAGCAGATTTTCCTCACCCAGGAATCAAACCAGGGTCTCCCACATTGCAGACAAATTCTTTACCAACTGAGCTACCAGGAAAGTCTAAAAAACCCATTACAGTCCAGAGGAGTCTAAGGGAGGACTAAACGTAATGCTTTGTCCTGGATGGAATGCTAGAACAGAGAAGGACATTAGGTAGACATTAACGGCATCCAGTCACATCACTTCAGGGCAAATAGAAGAGGACAAAGTGGAAACAGGGACAGATTTTATTTCCTTGGGCTCCAAAATTACTGTGGATGGTGACTACAGTGATGAAATTAAAAGACACTTGCTCCTTGGAAAGAAACCTGTGGCAAACTAGACAGCTTATTAAAGAACAGAGACATCACTTTACCAACAAAAGTCCACATAGTCAAAGCTATGGTTTTTCCAGTAGTCATATGTGGATGTGAGAGGATGCTTTTGAACTGTGGTGCTGGAGAAGACTCTCGAGAGTCCCTTAGACCACAAGGAGATCAAACCAGTCAATCCTAAAGGAAATCAACTCTGAATATTCATTGGAAGGACTGATGCTGAAGATGAAGCTCCAATACTTTGGCCACCTGATGCGAAGAACTGACTCATTGGGAAAGACCCTGATTCTGGGAGAGATTGAAGGCAGGATGAGATGGTTAGACAGCACCACCAACTCAATGGACATGAGTTTGAGCAAACTTTGGGAGATAGTGAAGGATGGGGCAGCCTGGCATGCTGCAGTCCATGGGATCACAAATAGTTAGACACGACTTAGCAACTGAACAACACAGCACAAATGCATCGGTATTGGTTCCTTAACTCTGGTAAATATACTGTAGTGATATAAGATGTTAATAATAGGCAAAGCTGAGTGTGGTAGGTATAGGGGAACGCTGTACCATCTTCACAATTTTTCTATAAATCTAAAACTATTCTAAAATAGAAAGTTTATTAAAAAAGAAAAAGCATATGGAACTTGGACCATACCCTTTAGCAATGTTGCCAGACTGGTTGATTTTCCACACAATTGATTTGATTGAAATGTGAAATTGTGGGGAAACTGATGATTTCATGGCTTTTTGGAGTTCATAAAAGGCAGATTTATAACATGGAGCTAACTCTTCATAGCCATTGAGACACAATTGTTATCATGAGGTGAAAATTAATAAAAGTTTCAGGTTGGAGAATTATAAGAGAGAATCATCTCAAAATTTCACTCTAGAAAAATCTTGGACAACTGGTGATTTATCATGAACCTTGTTTTCAGGAGGAACAAATCTGTAAAAAGAAGCTCATAGGCAATGTTCCTTCAACTCTCCCCCACAGTGATCTCCATACATTTCTAGAGTGAAAACTTTGCTATTCGGTGAGTATGTACATTCTCACAGTAGGATTTTCATTGTTCTGCCAGGAAGGAGAACATCAAAGGCAAGAGAAAAAATTTCAAAGGTGAGATATTTTGAATAAACACATCTATACGAAGCCACTGGTTTGTTTAGTTTGTGTGTCCTGTGAACTCCACTCATTTCACGAGTTACTTCCCAGTGTTTAATTTCCAAGTCAAATCCCAAGCGCTACTTTCTTCCTGGTGTTTCTCCTTAGGAACAACTTAAATTCTTCTATTTAAATTTTAATAACTTTTGTATAGTTGAAAATGGTGTGATAGCTGATTTAATTATTTTTAACACCGTGGTAAGTAATCATTCAAAGTGTATCCATTATGCAAGCCACCATATTAAAAACAAATGTTTAATTTTCTTCCTCCCCACTCCTCAGGCACCAAAAATTGACATTTTAGTTATTTTAAAGGATAGCATTCAGCCTAGAGTTTTTCTATTTTTCAGTTAATCCCCACATAGAATTGAGATGATGATGTTAAATTCAAATTGATGAAGTCATGAAAATTCAAACATCCTTGTTTATATGGATGAGCATGATATTGAATTATGAAAAGTGACTTAATTTCAAATCATTCCTGCTACTTCAGATCATATAGGATTTATATTTTATGAGCATTAGGATTCTGTACTAAAATCCTATTTCAGAACTATAAGTACATTCTTTCCATCTGAATTTGATTTGAACTGTCTCAATAAGTAAATGCTATTTACATTTCTCTGAGGAGTCTATCAGAATTTGATGACTTGCCTTTCCATAATATTTAAGCAAACACAACTTCTTAAAGCTGAGTAACCTTATTCACAAAGAGTTTAAGGCAGATCTTTAAGATAAACTGTCTTCTTAACATAAAATTCACATTCCCACTCTGCTGAAGATCACGGATAAGGAAGATGTGTTCTCCTAGCCAACAGGTGGTAGCATGGTCACCAAAAACATGTAATGTGAGGAATGTCATCTAAATTATTATCTTTTGGTTCCGTATTTATTTCAAAAAAGTGTGTTGTCAAGCACCTTCTTCTATAGTAATACCAAAAGTGACTTGCGTACTTGAGACCCCAAACACATTTATGGAAAGCAGCATGTAAAGGAACTGGGCAATTAGCCCAAAGGTGTTAAAGAAGAATTGTCTGGTTTATTATCAGTGACTGAGGTCCAGGGAAGCCAATTTGCTTCCTGACACATTGTTTGATTTAGCCACTGAGTGGCTCACACCAAATTGAAGACTGGAGGCTAAGGCTGCCTGCTTAATTCCAAAGATAAGCTAGGCTCTTAGTTCACAGACAGCCTGGAGAAGTGGCTGACAAATCAAGGAGACTATTAGTGAAGCTTAAATTATAAAGTCTGAGTTGAGAGCTTCGATTAAATATGGACTGTTCCAATTAATCATTAAGGGAGCTCGTTTATCCCTGTGTTCCCTTCACTCACTCTGACAGTCGTTATCTAATAAAGATGTAGAAAGGATTTGAGGAGAAACCTGAACACTTAGCATCTTAGGTTAGAAAGTTACGTCAATACAGGGAGACATTCAGAGTTGGAGGGGTTGATCAAAGCAGAACCTAACTATGAACTCATTCCCTCAGAGAAGATGCTGCTATGGGCCCTCCCACCTCCATCCCCACTTCACCACCTAGTACTGCTGCCAGTTGTGATGACCACCAAATGTTTACATATTTCAGAAGGAAAGGAGAGGATGGAATGAAAACAGACAGAAATAGCACAGGCAATATAGACCTCCAAGGCTTCTTTTCTCATTTTGCTGGGAGAAAATCTGATGTTCCACACATTTAGAAATGCATTTAGAAAAAACTGGGGCTATTTCTGGGATGTTGAAAGAGCTATTACTGTAAAGTTAATTAGTTGAATCAATTTGCAAGGCTCCTGATGCCTTAATGGAGACCAATGTGCCCAGGGAATGATCATTTGGATAAGTATGGGAGGGGAGGGTACAGGAAATAATTTTGGAGCCTGAGTCCCTTTTGGGGGGCTTCCGTGGTGCCTCAGTGGTAAAGAATCCTGCCTACAATGAAGGAGACACCGGTTTGATCCCTGGATTAGGAAGATCCCTTACCGTAGGAAATGGCAAACCACTCCAATATTCTTGAATGGGAAATCCCTTGGACAGAGGAGCCTGACTGGCTACAGTCTATGGGGTTGCAAAGAGTCAGACATGACTGAGTGACTGAACAGTGACAATCCCTTTGGAAGAAAGAGAAAGCAACACGGAAGTGCTCAGGACAGCACGGAGAAGGGGTCAGAAAAGGAGGTGGGGAAAACCATCGCCAAGCGCCACGTGTTTTTTTTTTTTTTTTAATTTAGGCTGGTCTTGGACTCAAGAAAATATGAAATTCCCTCTCCACCTCACCGCTCCCTCCTCCTCCTTTCTCTCTCTTTCTCTTTTCAACTTCAGCCTTTGTTCTCTGAGGTCAGTGCAACCAATTAACTCAACCGACATTGTTATGGGTGAATTAATGGCTCTTCCTTCACCTAGGACCGTAAATAACAGGACATTTTGGGGGAAAAGTCTGAACTCCAGGAAATCAATTTATATGTGAGCCTAGGCACACATTTCTTGAGTAAGGTGAGGGTTGTGTTACCTACACATAGCTTTCCACAGGGAACTCCTTCAGAGATAATTGTTTCCCCTGTTTTTACTTGGATTTTTCTCTTACTGACTCACAGAATCAAAGCAGATCAGCTCTTCTGCATTCTGGCCATGTTCTGAGCTGGCATTCCGTGATTAGAAATGATGGAGTGACTCAAATCACGAGAACCCATCTCTTTCCTGAACCTGAATCTGGAGACGGAAAAAAAAAAGGAGGCCTGGGCAGTGAGATGCTCTTCTCAGGCTTCTGAGGGAAATGCTGAAGGAGATACTGGCAAACCAAGGGGAAGGTGCTTCTTGCCGCCTGAATTGGATGTTTCTGTATTCGGGACCTGTTCACAAATGATTTATTTTTACTGAATTTCCACTTTACTGATGTCTATTAACTGAAAAAAAAAAAGAAAATCTTCACGACCAAGATAATCACGATGGTGTGATCACTCACCTAGAGCCAGACATCCTGGAATGTGAAGTCAAGTGGGCCTTAGAAAGCATCACTACAAACAAAGCTAGTGGAGATGATGGAATTCCAGTTGAGCTATTTCAAATCCAGAAAGATGATGCTGTGAAAGTGCTGCACTCAATATGCCAGCAAATTTGGAAAACTCAGCAGTGGCCACAGGACTGGAAAAGGTCAGTTTTCATTCCAATCCCAAAGAAAGGGAATGCCAAAGAATGCTCAAACTACCGCACAATTGCATTCATCTCACATGCTAGTAAAGTAATGCTCAAAATTTTCCAAGCCAGGCTTTAGCAATACGTTAACCATGAACTTCCAGATGTTCAAGCTGGTTTTAGAAAAGGCAGAGGAACCAGAGATCCAATTGCCAACATGCGCTGGATCATGGAAAAAGCAAGAGAGTTCCAGAAAAACATCTATTTCTGCTTTATTGACTATGCCAAAGCCTTTGACTGTGTGGATCACAATAAACTGTGGAAAATTCTGAAAGAGATGGGAATACCAGACCACCTGACCTGCCTCTTGAGAAACCTATATGCAGGACAGGAAGCAACAGTTAGAACTGGACATGGAACAACAGACTGGTTCCAAATAGGAAAAGGAGTACGTCAAGGCTGTATATTGTCACCCTGCTTATTTAACTTATATGCAGAGTACATCATGAGAAACGCCGGGCTGGAAGAAGCATAAGCTGGAATCAAGATTGCCAGGAGAAATATTAATAACCTCAGATATGCAGATGACATCACCCCTATGGCAGAAAGTGAAGAGGAACTAAAAAGCCTCTTGATGAAAGTGGAAGAGGAGAGTGAAAAAGTTGGCTTAAAGCTCAACATTCAGAAAACGAAGATCATGGCATCTGGTCCCATCACTTCATGGGAAATAGAT
The DNA here is from genome assembly GCF_032405125.1 of Capricornis sumatraensis. NCBI lineage: Eukaryota > Metazoa > Chordata > Mammalia > Artiodactyla > Bovidae > Capricornis > Capricornis sumatraensis. The sequence continues at coordinate 29,452,114 of NC_091083.1, forward strand.
GGGGAGACAGTGGAAACAGTGTCAGACTTTATTTTTTGGAGCTCCAAAATCACTGCAGATGGTAACTGCAGCCATGAAATTAAAAGACACTTACTCCTTGGAAGGAAAATTATGACCAACCTAGATAGCATATTCAAAAGCAGAGACATTACTTTGCCGACTAAGGTCTGTCTAGTCAAGGCTATGGTTTTTCCAGTGGTCATGTATGGATGTGAGAGTTGGACTGTGAAGAAGGCTGAGTGCCGAAGAATTGATGCTTTTGAACTGTGGTGTTGGAGAAGACTCTTGAGAGTCCCTTGGACTGCAAGGAGATCCAACCAGTCCATTCTGAAGGAGATCAGCCCTGGGATTTCTTTGGAAGAAATGATGCTGAAACTGAAACTCCAGTACTTTGGTCACCTCATGTGAAGAGTTGACTCATTGGAAAAGACTCTGATGCTGGGGGGGATTGGGGGCAGGAGGAGAAGGGGATGACAGAGGATGAGATGGCTGGATGGCATCACGGACTCGATGGACGTGAGTCTGAGTGAACTCCAGGAGTTGGTGATGGACAGGGAGGCCTGGCGTGCTGTGATTCATGGAGTCGCAAAGAGTGGGACATGACTGAGCGACTGAACTGAACTGAACTGAACTGATTTACTGAATAGTCATCAGTCTAGAGATGCTAGGGATCTTGATACTTCGATTTCCTTCTTTAAAATTATCATTTTTAACTAATAAAGAAAATCACAATTAATAGCAATGAAGATAGCAATACACAAAACAGTTTCTTAAAACTAACATTTCTTTTAAAAATTTTATATTGGAGTACAGTTGATTAACAACATTGTGATAGAAAATTAACATTTCTTAAAATTCAAAAAAAAGAGAGAAAAATACGTATAACAGAATAGTCAGGTTTTCTGCTGTTGCTGCTGCTGCTGCTAAGTTGCTTCCAACTCTGTGCGACCCCATCGACGGCAGCCCATTAGGCTCCGCCGTCCCTGGGATTCTCCAGGCAAGAACACTGGAGTGGGTTGCCATTTCCTTTTCCAATGCATGAAAGTGAAAAGTGAAAGTGAAGTCACTGAGTCATGTCCAACTCTCAGCGACCCCATGGACTGCAGCCTACCAGGCTCCTCTGTCCATGGGATTTTCCAGGCAAGAGTACTGGAGTAGGGTGCCATTGCCTTCTCCAAGTCAGGTTCTCTAGAGTGAGCAAAACTTTAGGTGTTTCCTACAGCAAAATGGGCAATTACATGAAATTTGATTACTAATGTTAAAAAAAAAAGGAGATTAGCCTTGAAAATCCCCTGAGCAGAGAAAACCAGCTTCATCATATAAGCAAACCATGATACTGTTTCTTTTGAAAGACTAATTTGACATGGTTGCTTCTTGCTTCTGCCTTTGGAAATTATAAGCAAAGCTTAAACTATTTCCTCAGATCTATAGGAGATAAGCACTAATCAGCTCCTTATCTTTAAAGGAAAGTAATACTATAACTAATCACTGTGTCACTGCCTTTCCTCTATATAAGCTACTTTATAACATTTCGTATTTGGGTTTAAATGCTCCTGGTTTGCAAACTGGGTTTTGGTGTCTGCACAATAACCTTCCAACTAGCTACTACTTTCCTGATTCACTGGTTTTACCTTGGCTATTTCTTAATTTTTGACACTAATAAGGTTAGTAAGTAATACTCAGTGAGTAAAATACTTTTTTTTTTTTTTTTTGGCACTACTCCACAGCATGTGAGATCTTAGTTTCCCGACCGGGGATCAAATACCTGCCTCTTGCAATGGCAGCGTGGAGTCTAAACCACTGGGTCACCAGGGAAGTCCCTCGTTAGAATACTCTCAAACCCAAATCTTGAACTGGTAAGCTTAAGATCTCTAAATGAGAGTGTGATATATGGTTGATAGACAAAGACCATCTTCAAAGCCATCGAAGGAGGCTATAGATCAGAATAATGACCATAGATGGAATGCTGCAGAGCATCTCAGTAGAGGAGCTTTGTATCGATAGAGTGAAAAGATACGTTCCCAATGCTTGTGAAGTCATTCATTCATGAGATCTGGGGAGTCTCCATGTTTATGCATTGTGCCAAATGAGCCCGAGAAGCCAAGGAAGGTCAGGGCCAAGGACTCAGTACTGGCTCTGTGCCTCAGGAGTCCTTGAGACCCAGATGAGAATTATTTCTTTGTGAGATGGGGTTGAAAATGGTCAGAGTGTATTTAAGGGAACATGGGAAGAAAAACTGGAGAAGGCAATGGCACCCCACTCCAGTACTCTTGCCTGGAAAATCCCATGGATAGAGGAGCCTGGTGGGCTGCAGTCCATGGGGTCATTAAGACTCGGACACGACTGAGTGACTTCACTTTCACTTTTCACTTTCATGCATTAGAGAAGGAAATGGCAACCCACTCCAGTGTTCCTGCCTGGAGAATCCCAGGGACCGGGGAGCCTGGTGGGCTGCCGTCTATGGGGTCGCACAGAGTCGGACACGACTGAAGCGACTTAGCAGCAGCAGAAGCAGGGAAGAAAAACATTAAGAGCAAGTAGAGACAAACCTTCTAGGGAATTTCACTAAAAAAGAAACAAAGAAATGAAACAGTAGCTTGACAAGGAGATGAGGAGAAAGGAAACTTTCATTTCTTTGTAGGGCATCATCCATCCTTGAGGAGGAGAAAGGAGATGGGAGTCAAAGCAGGTGGAGGGGCTGACCTCAGACAAAGCTATGGGCAGTTTATCCATCTCATGAGAGGGAAGAGAGGATTATGGGCAGAGATGTACACAGTGAGTAAAGTTGAAGACAGGAAGAAGTGAAAGAGTTTTTTCTTTTTAAAAAGATTAATTTATTTTAGGCTGCATTTGGTCTTTGTTGACGCACAAGGGCTTTCCCTAGTTGCAGGGCACAGCCTCTAGAGCGCAAGCTCAATAGAATAGCTGTGGCACATGGGCTTAGTGGCTTCCCCGCACGTGGGCTCTTCCTGAACCAAGGATCAAATCTGTGTGTCCTGCATTGGCAGGCGGACTATTAACCACTGGACCACCAGCAAAGTCCGAAAGTTCTTTCCTGATCATTTCTGTCATCAGGAAATAATTAGCTGAGAGTGAGAAGGAAAAGATTTGCTAGAGAAGAGGTGTGAATAGCCCTCTGGGAGAGTAGCTGAGGGAATCCAGGAGGTAGTGAACAATGCTGAGAGCTCCTGGAAGTTTGGGTTCATAAATTCACAGGCACACAGCCAGCTTGGTTGTGTTTTTCGCCACCTGTATTCTGCTCCTTGGATGCAAGAGTGAAATAAGCAGAGAAGTGGGTTGAATCTGTATAGTGGTTTGGCCAGGTAAGTAGGTTGAAGGGAAAAAGAAGCAGGAGGATTTGGTAATGTATGCAAGAGATAATAATCGGCCATGGAAGCCTGGTGAAGAAGAGAAATGAGCCCTGAAGGGAGATTAAAAACCGGAAGAATAAAGTGAGTGGATTAGAAATCTCCTATGGGAATTTCCTAGATTACACAAGAAATTCAAATGCAATAGGGACCAAAATGCCACCTTCCTTTGGAATCAAAGTACAATGTCAGAGAATTCCTCTACCCACCCTCCTCCTTCCCATCTAGAAAATTCACATAAGCTAAACAAATTATTCACCAATGAAAAAGCAGGATTCCTATGAACTGAATGCCCCTAGTAAACAGACATAAACACTGACTCTCTCTGCTAGGTTGTATAAAACTGTTGATTGGATTATTTTCAAATAAAAAAATTATTTTAAAAGAGGAACTCTAAATTCAAGCAAATCTCACTTGAATGATGTGGGGCCTATTGGTTTACTGCAGTTTTCAGCAAAAGGGAGTTTCACTCAGGCAGAAAGAGCCCCATGAAGTCAAGAGCAGATGACCAAACAGCCAAGATCATTTTCAGCTCCGCATGCAGGCACAGCCTGAGTCAGAGCTCAAGCCCAAACTGGGTACTTAAAAAAGCACATTAACTATTTCAAGTCAGCAGGGAGATCACACAGCTAGCAAAAGCAATTTTGAAAGTGCTAAAGTTGTCGAGCACTGACAATATACTTTCCAAGAGAAGGACTTCACTGCGTTGCAGAACAACACCCAGGGGCCCGCCACACTGTGTTATGTCTATGACATCTTAGCAAAATATTTGAGCTCTGCAGAGTGATGTAATAATTTGAATTTCCCTGGATATGATCTAATTTTACATATGGTAATGAATGGCTTAGAGAGACTCATAAATAAAAGGTGTAAATCTGATTTAGAAAGACCTTCATGATTCCATCTTTTATAGTTATTGTATGTGTTTTTCTCAGCTACATCCCCAGGAGTTGGTAGGGATTAGACCAAGGACATTTATGGAAAGAAATCAATACATTCTAGGCTGTGGTTTGAAAGTATAAACTTGTAAAAGCATAATCTATAAAATTGTGACATCTCCAGTAGCCTGAATGTGTTGTACAAATTCCCCTAGAGGGACTTCCCTGGTGATCCAGTGGTTAAGACTGCGCTTTCACTGTAGGAGGCATGGGTTCAGTCCCTGGTTGGAGAACTAGGATCCTGCATGCTGCGAGGCTCGGACCAAAAAAAAAAAAAAAAAAAAATGCCCTAGAAAGAGAACATGTTCTGAACTCACATCTTTGGCCCTTATGGCCTTGAGCCATTGGTTCCAAGACTTGTTTTCTCTGAGCAAGAAGAAGGGAACTGAAATTAGGAGCTGCCTGCCAATGAATCAAACTCCTTTCACACATATTTGAAACATAAGGACTATTTTATTCTTTTAAAATTTATTTTCTTGGCCTCATTAACTTAGTTCCCCGCCCAGGGATCAAACCCATGCCCCCTGCATTGGAAACATAGTCTTAACCACTGGACAACCTGGAAATCCCAGGGATAGGGATTACTGTATCCTCATGGGACAGGAGAGGAAGCTGGGCTGATGAAGTTTGCCCAAGTCACAAATTAAGTGGTTTAGCTGGGATTCAAACTGAGGCTCATAGGTCTGCTTGATTAACAGCGTCTTGTTCCTTTGAACAACCAGTGTTGCTGCTTCATTTTAAAAGCTGGTGCCTCCCTGATTCACTTCATTTTTTCAAAGCTTTCCAAGTGTTATGGGAGCTTAAAGAGCTGAGGAAATTCCACGCCCATGGGAAATCCCATGGGGCCACCTCTGCTTGAGTGACGCCACCGTACCCTAGCATCTGAGACCCTCACAGCATCTCAGGAAAGAGCAAAGGCTTTTGGTCCAGCCAGACCTATTATTGTCTCAGCTCTGCCATGTCATTGCTGGGTGACCTTGCTATAAGCCTCAGTTTAATTCAGGAAAAAAAAAAAATTAAAAGGTACACTATTACCATCATTACAGGGTTACTGTGTGGATTCAATGAGATAATGAATGCAAAATATTTAGCACATTGCCTAGGAAAATGGCACTGTACATTACATTTTAAAAAATCAACTACATTGGTTAGATCGTTCTGCATTATTTTTAAGTTTGTGTAATAGATCTGGTGACAACTATTAGTCATTTTCATTTAATCTTTTTATCTATTCTTGTCTCTTTAATTTGTTTAAAAGCTTTTAAAAGCTTGAATTGTCTTCTATTTCTTTGTATCCACTACACAGAGCCCAGGGTTTTACAGAGAGAAGCTTCTCTAAAGATGTCTGCAGTTTATTTCATTGCATAAGATATTCTCTTTAAATAGGAACAGGACAACTAATTCAAGATACACCATGAATTCTGATAATGTGTTTCATTTTTATGTTCTTTGTTTGCTTTTTCCTTTCTGGGCCCATGTTCTGAAATGCCACTTGGGGGCAGCAGTCAGTCAACTTGGCCTTAACTGTTGGGCACCAGAAGGAAAGATTAAACTGAAAGGTAGGGGCTGACAGATAGGAAATGAATAACTCTCAAAATACATCACGAGCTTTAAAATGACTGTGCACTTTGCTACAGAAATCTATTTAAAAGTAGCACACCCTCTTTCAGGCCTCATGGGGGCTTTTGAGGATAAATGACTTGTTTTCTTTCTAACCCTGGGTGGCAAAGCAAACTGCAAGATGCTTAACTGTTTGCTCACCCAGCAGAATGGAGCAAATGTATGAGCCTCATCACAAAGGAAGACAAATTCAGCAGGAGCTGATGACGTGAAAAGGCACATCTATGGCTCGGGTTGAATATGACTTATGTAATTGGAATCAATTAAATCCGTTCAGTGAAACACTGAAATAAAATGCTCCATTAGCCAGATCTTGGCCCTGCCACATGAAAGAGAAGAAAGGTAAGGGTTGAGAAAAAGTGAATAGCGGTCGTTTAACTGGCCAAGGAACTTCCTAAAATGCTCTATACCCAGTGCAGATTCGAACTGATTCTCCCATGGCACAGTTTTGCTAATTTATGTTCAGAGTGTCCATCTCTAGGTATTGCAAGGTCAAAACAAACATGCTAATTGTTTAAAAAAAAAAAAAGTAAACTCAGACACTTCAGAACTGTTTTTAAAGATTTGACAAAGGGCATAAATAAAGCTCTTAGAAAAACATCTTTGCTCAGCACCTTTCCCCAGAATCTGAGGAAACAGTTGACATTTTTTTATACCAATAAAGTCTCCATGAAAACTAAACGGAAAAGTACAAGAGGACTGTCCAGTTTCTCCATAGATCCACAGCCTCATCTATGTTATACCTGTTCCCTGACTTATCATAGAGGTATTTCTTCTTCATTTATTCATTTAACATTCACTGAACACCCAATACGTGTCCAGTACTGGGACTCAATGGGGGCTATATAGATGAAAGACACATTATCTGTATTTTTTAAAAAGTTCACAGTTTGGGGAGAAATAAACATACACGCATGCACGTGCACACACAAACACACCTGTAAATAATTGTAATCATTCTGCATATATTTAGGCTTGGAATCTATGATTCTTTTTGTAGCGATTTGAAATTATTCCTCAGCGTGTAATCTCAGAGAGCATGCATGCATGTTCAATCATGTACGATTCTTTGTGACCTCATGGACTGTAGCCCACCAGGCTCTTCTGTTCAAGGGATTTTCCAGGCAAGAATACTGGAGCAGGTTGCCATTTCTTACTCCAGGGAAATCTTCCTGACCCAGGGATCGAACTTGCATTTCTGGCCTCTCCTGCTTGGCACGTGGATTCTTTACCACTGAGCCACCTGGAGAGCCCTTCAGAGAGCATGGATCTCACTTAACAGATGAGAAAAGTGAAGCCCAGGGATGTTAAAAGATGTCAAGGTCACAGCCAGTGAGTGCAAAGCCACAGAAAGAACCAGCACTCTCCCAACTGATATGTTTCCAGCACATATAGTAGCATCCTCTCCTAAACCAGAAAACAAAAACCAAAACCTTCATTTGTTTCCTTTCCTGACTCCTCCTGGGTTCCCACATGCTTGGGGGAAGTTTTTTTTTATAGTGTTACAGTGTCATCTACCTGGGGACTGCATCAGTCCTGACCTTTCAGGACCTTTCCTATTTAACAGTTTTTTTTTTTTTTTAATTGGAGGATAATTGCTTTACAGTGTTGTGGTGGTTTCTGCCATACATCAATGCAAATCAGTCATAACTACACACACACACACACACACACACATATATATATACACCCCCTTCCTCTTGAGCCTCCCTCCCTCCTGGAATTCCACCCCTCTAGGTCATCACAGAGTGCCAGGCTGGGCTCCCTGCTTCACGGGGTTTTTGTGTGTTCCCAGTATCATGTATGGTAGTGATCCTAAACAGGCTGCTTTCCCAAATATGAGCAAATTGTAAGTGCACTGCCTTCAGAGCTATGTAATGACTCATATGTTTACTTTTCATTATACATTTATAAAAATCTACCTTTAAACTATATATATCCCAGATCAGCCTGGTTTCTTTAATGTCCTTGTATTTTTAATTTGAGTTTTTGGAACTTAGATTATAAACCGCACAAATTGTCTCAAATACTAATATCTTGGATTGGCTAAAAAGTTTGTTTGGGTTTTCCCGAACATTTTGGCCAACCCAATATTTTATTCTCATGTGAGACCTCAGACTTTTAATTCTTAACAGCATATATTAACAACTTCGTACAAACAGCTTTGTATTCTGATGTAACATGGGAAAGTGTTCTTCTTCCTGCTTGTCTGGATTAGGTGGACACCCCACCGCCACCCCAACTGGCAGCTGAATCAAAGAACACCCATGATACTGTAGAGGCTGTTCCATGCTCTTGAGCTTTGTAAGGCGACACTTGGGGAATGAGACAATAAAGCCTGAAGCAAGAGAGGGAGATTTTATGGTAGAAGAAAATTTCTCTTCCAGTCAACCCCTTCAAATTCTCGTGGGGACAAGAGATAGGAGGGAAACTTGCTGTACACATTGAGAAAGTTAGTGAGAACCCTAGCATCTGTTCAGTTGCTTCTCCAGTAGGTGGCATCTCACAGAGAAGGTGATGAGGGAGTTAGGGGATGGTGCTGTGCCCCTTGTAACCCTGAGTGTCCCCTGGGCTCAGAGGTGAGGATGGGGCAGAGTCTCAGCCAGAGAAATACCATCTGTTGTGAAAGACTTGTGACTATGGACCGCCCCTATGCACTGATGCATTCATTTCCCCTGAACCCTGATGCCTCCCTCTCTCTACCCTCCAGGAAAAGGTAGGGAAAGGGCAGAACTTTCACTTGACTGTGTTTGAGAATTGTGGACGTCAAACCTGGGATTGGAATGTAGGATAGAAAACAAAATAAGGTGTAGAGATGTGTTGACAGAGAAACTGGGTAGAAAAACAACCCAGAAAGAAATGACCAGATTATATTTTATTTGCCAAGAATAGAACTGGCCACAAGAAGCAAAAATCAGCATGAATCACAGAGATTTTTTAATAAGCAGTATTTACAGACACCTGAGTCTTGTCAATTATCAGGACCATGAAAATGTACACCTACCCCACAAATAATCCATTGTAAATGTAAATTAGTTACTTAGCTGTCATATCACCCAAAAATACCTGTCTCCCCACCATCCTGCTCCCTAGTATGGAGGTAGCTGATTGCGTGTTGAATCTGTTGGGGGTGGATGATTGCGTCTGGGATCTGCTTTCACACTTAAAGTCCACAAGCATAGCGCTGTTTAGACAAATCGTCCATTACGTTTGCTTCACCTGAGATTCTTTCCAGGAAATGATGCGAGTTCTTTCTAAGTCAAGGAGTAGAAAAGAAAGGCTCATTGAAATATATTCAGCTTCTAACCATCAGCTGTGAAAGAGGTTAAGGAGTCATTTTATATGATTATTAGCAAATATGCTAATTCAAATTCCCTACCCATCAGGGAGTCTCAAATCTCCATATAGATTGTCTTCTGAAGTAGGCAAAGCACCAAGGGAGGAATTAGGATGCATGTCGGTGGGTCCAATAGAGAGTCTGTGTGTGACCATGAGGACAGACTGCTATTCAGAATCTTGCGTTCAAAAAGGTCCCAGATGTGCTTGAATCTTAGAAGAGCATTTTAGAAGGGAGGTGGGGCAGGAAGAAAATACATATAGAAAAGGGGGGGAAATCCTACTCAACACATTGAACACTGCTTCTCTTTAAAACATCAACTTCATATATCAAAGTAGATTTGCTTTACATCATTGGTTCTTTTGGCAAGGGTGGGACAGTACAATCAGATGGGGCTAAATTGTCCAGGAAACAAAAGTGAAAGTGAAAGCCGCTCAGCTGTGTCCAACTCTTTACCAGCTAAGCCACAAGGGAAGCCCAAGAATACTGGAGTGGGTAGCCTATCCCTTCTCCAGCAGATCTTCCTGACCCAGGAATGTAACCAGGGTCTCCTGCATCACAGGCGGATTCTTTACCAACTGAGCTATCAGGGAAACCGTGGGGAACAAACCAAGACAAGAAAGACACAGAACTTTTGCTTCTTAAGGCTTCAAATACTTCTTAAGGCAAATACGGTTTGCCTAAATCTGAAATATTTGCTAATTATAAATAATTTAAGAAAAAGTTTAAAATCTTTCTGATTTGAAAATCTTTGCTCCCAATCCTCCATAGCCTATGAAATGTCTGTTTCATAGTTAGAGTAAATTAAAGGTTTTCATTTTTCCCTCCAGCCCGCCCACCCTAAACGCATGCCTAACTCACCTTCCTGCAGAAGTGGGGGGTCACCCACATTTGGGTGCCCCTCAAAGAACATCTAATGTGGCTTTATGTTGCAAGAAAAACTCACCAGTCCAGGCAAATCTCTCCAGAGGCTCTGATGCCAGCCCTGCCAATCTGTGTTTGTGTATTTTGTTATTTAGTTGCTAAGTCCTCCAACCCTTTTGAGACCCATGGACGGTAGCCTGTCAGGCTCTTCTGTCCATGGAATTCTCCAGGCAAGAGTACTGGAGTGGTTGCCATTTTCTTCTCCAAGGCATCTTCCCGATCCAGGGATCAAACCCAGGTCTCCTGCTTAGCAGGCAGATTCTTTACCGCTGTGTCACCTGGGAAACCCATCACAACGAATAATTGTTGTTATATTACAATTATTATAATTATAAGCGTGAAGCCAAGGAGAGTCAGGAATTCAAGTTCTCCCCCCTAGAACTGTCACAAAATTCCTGTTTCTCCATCCAGTTTTTTTTTTTCCCCCTAAAGAGGAAAAAACATCGTGGACGTTGGAGGAAGCATCACTCACTCTTTGTGGGACCACTGCCCCCTCCCTGACCCGCACGCCTCCGCACTGTCCCCCTAAACGTGCAGTCTGTAACCAGTTGTTCCTGTTGAATAACTGCGTGAGCTGCCAGGCTTTGGCCGCCCGCCTGCGGATAGATGGGGAAGCTGCCTGCTTCTCTCAGGGTGGAGACCCCACCCAGGAGCCCCCAGGAGGCCGTTATCAGCACCGACAGACGGAATCCATCAGCGAACTGCCAGCCTCCACACCTGTGGATCGCGCGCCCAGGCCAAAAAATTAATTGCTTAGAAATTGAAAAAAAAAAAATCGGTGGACTCAGGTCATCGGAAAGGATTAAGAAAGAGAAGGTTAAGCCAGGGAAAGAGGAAGCCGTGCTCTGCGGGGGCTCCTGATCCACGTCAGCAGATCCGAGTGATTTGTTCAGCGTCTGATTTGGTTTTCAAATACAAGAAAGACGCAGGATTAGAACTGAAGGGGGGAGGGGGGAGGGGGAGGGAGGGGAAGGCGACTTAGAGCGAAATGCCCATTGATTTACACTGGGTCTTTGACGGGCGTTCCGAAGGGGGGCGTGGGGCGGAATCCACACAAAAAATTTCCTTTCGTGTGTTTATGCTTTGCTCTGGAAATATACGTTTAAACTTATTCATTGTCCTTGTTTTTCATTCTTTTTCTTCTTGTTCTGCTGCTTCTACGATTTCCAAATCAGCAGAGACATTTTTGGCTTTGTTTTGTTTTCTGTCATGGTTTCATGGGACTATTCTTATAACGCGCATTTTCTTGTTTCCCGAAATCGTTTTTTTTTTTTTTCTTTTTCAAATAACGTTAAAAAACATTCAACTGAATACATTTTAAAGATCTTATTGTCTTTATTTGATTCACAAATCCAGCAGCATCCCCGCCAGCAGCTAAAAAGGCAATTTAAGGTGCTGTACAAAATGGAAGACTTTTATAAGCAGAAGGAGAGGAGGATCAAAGAGCTCCAGGAAGTTATACCAGCAGAAACCTGTTTGCGTCAAGGCCAACTTCCTTTATTTTAGGACAGTGAGCGTTCATCGCACATATTAGCTCATTAGTGCTTACCGGGTCCTTCCCAGGCTTAAGATCCCATTCCTGGGAGAGGCTGAAACTAAGTACGGTAGTAGCAAGTCTCAGTGTGGTGACTTGGGGCTTAGCCCCAGTGGCTTCTTTTGGTGCCAATTGTCTTAACAACAGAAAAGTTAGTTTTGATTCCATTGCAAAAATCATGCTCACTGTGTGACCTTTAGTCCTTCATCTTTTTTGATCTCAGTTACCTGCAAAATGAAGCATGATTGCTAAGATCCCATGCAGCTCTTAAATCGTATGACTCGATAAATCAATTTCCTGCAGTGTTTAGAAATGGCTTTTGGACAAAATATCTGGAATAAGGAAATAAAGGGACATAGGAGAAAAGGAATCCCTAAGAGAATTATTTGCTGCATTACCTAACACAGCCTCTTCTCTGAAAACTTCTCCAATGAAAGAACAGGTCATTATTACCAGGGTCATCAAGAGGAAGCATCAATAGTTTCAGTAATTAGGATGCAGGAGTAAGGGCTACCTCTACTTAATTGCAGATTTAAGCACAGTTCTTATTTGTCAGTGTCATGCTTCATTTTAGTTTTAAACAAAGTATCTTTGATTCTGGCACAGAAAGCAGTGTATATTCTGTATCTGAATTGAAACAACCATTTTTTTTTTTTTTAAATTTTCTGCAAATAGACATTTAGGGGCAATTTGGTCTTCCCTGGTGGCTCAGCGGTAGAGAATCCGCCTGCCAGTGCAGGAGACAAGGGTTTGATCCTGGGTTGGGAAGATTCCCTGGAGTAGGAAATGGCAGCCCATTTCAGCATTCTTGCCTGGAAAACTCCATGGACAGAGGAGCCTGGCAGGCTACAGTCCGTGGGGTTGCAAAAGAGTCACACCCGACTGAGTGACTAAACAATAAGAACAAATCTGATTAAGAATGAATTGTTCTGGGACATCCCATGTGGTCCAGTGGTTAAGAGTCCACCCTGAAAAGCAGGGGACTTGAGTTTGATCCCTGGTCAGGGAACTAAGATCCCATTCCTAGGGACAACCACTGAGCCTGCGTTCTCTGGAACCATGGGGCACAACTAGAGAGAATCCCTCGGGGTGCAACTAAGGCCTGACACAGCCAAATAAATAAATGTATTTTTTAAAAATGAATTATTGCAGCAAAATTTTTATCATTTATCACATGTCAACTTCCAGCACACGTTGGAAATAAAATATAGTGCCTTTCCTCAAGGAACTTAAAATCTAGCAGCTGGAATAAAAACAGTTGCATAAATAAAAATAATGATAAAATAATCGCCATCACCTGAGCACTCAGGCTCCCCTGGTGGCTCAGAGGGTAAAGAATTTGTCTGTAATGCAGGAGACCCCAGTTCAATCCCTGGGTCTAGAAGATCCACCGGAGAAGGACATGGCAACCTACTTCAATATTCTTGCCTGGAGAATTCCAGGGACAGAGAAACCTGGTCAGCTACAGACCATGGTGTCGCAAACAATGGGATGCTACTGAGTGACAATCACTTCACTTAATTGAGCACTTACTTATTGAATATACTTTGTCACTTGACCTACAGCCCACATATCTAATCATCAAGACATCAAAGACTGCAAAGTATCTTGCTTAACCTGTTCTTTAAAAGATAATTTTCAAGAGCAGTTTTAGGTTCACAGCAAAATTAAGAGAAGATGCAGCGATTTTCCATGTGTCACCTGCTCCCACACATGCATAATCCCCATTATCAACCTCCCCCACCAGAGTGGTATATTTGCTACAGTTGATGAGCCTACGTTGACACATCATAATAACTCAAAGGTTACAGTTTATGTTAAAGTGAAAGTGCAAGTTGCTCAGTTATGTCCAACTCTTTACAATGCTATGGACTGTATAGTCCATGGAATTCTCCAGGCCAGAATACTGGAGTGGGTAGCCTTTCCCTTCTCCAGGGAATCTTCCCAACACAGAATCAAACCCAGCTCTTCCGCATTGCAGGTGGATTCTTTACCAGCTGAGCCACAAGGGAAGCCAAAGAATACCGGAGTGGGTAGCCTATCCCTTCTCCAGGGGGTCTTTCCAACCCAGGAATTGAACCAGGGTCTCCTGCATTGCAGGCAGATTCTTTACTAACTAAAAAACAGTTTATGTTAGGGTTTACTCTTTTTTAAAAAGCCTTTATTGACTTTGTTGCAATATTGCTTCTGTTTTCTCTTTTTGTTTTTCTGGACCAAAGACATGAGGGATTTTAGTTCCCTGACCAGGAATGGAACCCTCACTCCCTACATTGGAAGGCAAAGCCTTAACCACTGGACAGCTCCGGAAATCTCTTGGGTTCACTCTTGGTGTATTTTTCTTTGGTCAAATGTATAATGATATGCATCCATCATTACGGTATCATACGTAGTATTTTTACATCCCTAAAAATCCTCTGTTCTCTGCCTATTCATTCGTCACCCACATATCACCCCTGAAACAGCTGATCTTTTATTGTTTCCATAGTTTTGCCTTTTCCAGGATGTCATACAGTATGTATGAATCATGCGGTATGTAACCTTTTCATATTGGCTTATTTCACTTAGTAAAATGAGCTTAAGTTTCCTCCATGTCTTTTCATGGCTTGGTAGCTATTTCTTTTTAGCACTGAATAATATTGCATTCTTGGACAGCAAGGAGATCAAACCAGTCAATCTTAAGGGAGATCAACCCTGAATATTCACTGGAAGGACTGATGCTGAAGCTGAAGCTCCAGTATTTTGGCCATCTGATGCAAACAGATAACTCATTGAAAAAGTTCCTGATGCTGGGAACGATCGAGGGCAGAAGGAAGAGATGGTGTCAGAGAATGAGATGGCTGAACAGCATCACTGATGCAATGGACAAGAACTTGGGCAAACTCGGGGAGATGGTGAGGGACAGGGAAGCTTGATGTGCTACAGTCCCTGGGATCACAAAGATTTGGATGCGACTGGGCAACTGAATAACAGCAATATTCCATTGTCTGGATGTATTAGAGTTTGTTTATCCTTTCACCTAATGAAGAGCATCTTTATTGCTTCCACATTTTGGCAGTTGTGAATAAGATTGCTATAAACATTTGTTTGCAGGATTTTGTGTGGATGTAAGTTTTCAAATCTTGTGGGGAAGTACTAAAACCCACGATGGCTGGATTCTATAAGAGAATGTTTAGTTTTGTAAGAAAACACAAAACTGTCTTCCAAAGTGACTGCACCATTTTGCATTCCCGGCATCAATGAATGAGTTCCTGTTGCTCCACATCTTCACCAGCTTTTGGTATTGTCAGTGTTTTGCATTTTGGCCACCCTAAATGTGTGTTTTGGTATCTCATTGTTTTAATTTGCATTTCCTTAATGACGTATGATTTGAGGCATCTT
This sequence comes from Capricornis sumatraensis, assembly GCF_032405125.1. Classification (NCBI taxonomy): domain Eukaryota; kingdom Metazoa; phylum Chordata; class Mammalia; order Artiodactyla; family Bovidae; genus Capricornis; species Capricornis sumatraensis. The sequence continues at coordinate 29,467,213 of NC_091083.1, forward strand.
TTCAGATGCTCATTTGCCATCTGTGTATCTTCTTTCATGAGACATCTGTTAAGACTTTTAGTCCATTTTTTAATTAGGTTGTTTTCTTGTTGTCTTGAGAGTTCTTGGTATATTTTGGATAACAGTACTTTATCAGATGTATCTTTTGCAAGTCAGTGTGTGGCTTGTCTTCTCATCCTCTTGATATTACCTTTAGAAGAGCAGAAGTTTTGAATGTTAATGAAATCTAGCGTATCAGTTATTTCTTTCAATACCTTTGGTATTGTATCTAAAAGGTCATTGTCACACCCAAGGTCATCTACATTTTGTCCTGTGGTATCTTTTTTGAATTGTATATTTTGAATTTTACATTTAGGTCTGTGATCTATTTTGGTATAAACTCAATAAACATTAGGGTGTAAGCTCAATAAACATTCTTATATATAAGAATTCTTATATATATATAAGAATAGCTCATAAGCTATTCTTATGTATAGTTTATGCTTACATCTGCCTTAAAAATATTCCTAGATTTTTTTGAGATATGGTTGATTTACTACCTGTCTGTGTCTTAGCTTTTACAACCTAGATGTGTCTGACCTTTCATGCCAGGCTGTAAAAACCCCATTTTGGGGATTTCATAACTGTGAAAAGACTTTCAGCTAGAAAAATCATTACCCTTCTATAAGATATTACTTTAAATATATGGATCAGGATTTTGGGGACATAGGTCTTGCTGGAAAACAGTAACGTGTAAAGATTTTTTTTTCTTTCTTTAGAATTAATTCTAAGAGATGTTTTATAATGCATAAAGTGAAAATGACCTGTCAGAATGGATAAAAATGCCTTGCACAGAAAGCTGACATGTTTAGAGAACATGTTATTTATTGCAATTGGCACCCAATCTCATTTGCTATGGTCAGTGGGGACATTCCATGAGTAGATACATAAATGAAACCAATGAAATGAGACATTTCTCACTGAAAAACAATGTGTGGCAGTGGAATGAGGGTGTCCTGGAGCCAGAAGACCAGAGTTCTTGTGTTGATTGCTATTAAATTGTTGTGTGATCTTGTACAAATCTCTTCACCTTTCCAGGGACTTATTTCTTCATCTGTGAAAGATGGTGATGGGTAAGACAGTCTGTGAAGTCCTAGAGTCTATAGTTTATACCTATTCAGCATCATCAGCTTTAGAGATACCTAGATTTAATGAAACTGGAAGGGAGGACAACCTGATCTTTGATGATCTGATGATGTACTTGGGGTTCATTTTCATCTCTCTCTTTCTTTCTCTAGCTGACTTACCTGGTGTAAGCAAAAACACTCTGTGGTGCCTTCTTGAACAGCGTCATGAAATCAAGACCTGATGAATTAGGATAAGCAAGTAGAAGATAAGTGAACTTTTTTAATTTTTTGCATAATTCAAATTGATTTTTTGAAGTCCATCTCCTGGTTCTGCAACGTGTAGATCATACAAAAGAGAGGACTCGAGTTTTCTGGTGCCACAGATTTCAATTTTTCAGATGTAATGAAGCATTATCATTCTGTGATAAACATTCATTCATTATTTCTTTATTTGCATCTCTAAATAACATCAACTTTTGATAAAGTTTCAAGGATCCAAGAAGCAAACTTCCCAACCAGTTCCACAGAAGTTGCCAAACTACTGGCTGTTCTTGCCTGCACTCTGCTCCTGTCTGATGTAGAGAATTTCCTTCTGTGGGCTCCACGGGGAGGAGCTCTTAGGACATTTCTCTGCTGACCCTGAAGAGGATCCTCTTCCTAGACACTATTTTAATCTCCTTAAACGTGTTGCCAGCCAGTGTGTCTGACTCTATGCGACCCCATGTACTATAGTGCTCACCAAGCTTCTCTGTGCATGGAATTTTTCAGGCAAGAATATGGGAGTGGGTTGCCTTTAAACATAATACCCACTTATATGAAATTAGTATTGCCATTTCTCCTGAATCATCTGCCACTTTTTTTCTTTTTAGTTATGTACTATGCCGATCAAGCTACTTTATTTCACTCTACTTTTATTGCCTTGTTTTATTGTTACTTATTTAGACTAAGTTACAGGGCCTCCTTTGTGGCTCAGCTGGTAAAGAATCCACCTGCAATGCGGGAGACCTGGGCTTGATCCCTGGGTTGGGAAGATCCTCTGGAGAAGGGAAAGGCTACCCACTCCAGTATTCTGGCCTAGAGAATTAGTCCGTGTTGTCACAAAGAGTCGGATATGACTGAGCAAATTTCACTTTCCTTTCACACTCCAAAGCAAGGAAGACATCATTATCCACTAGTCACTCCTCCTTATAAGATGAAAATATCCTGTGAGTCTGAGTGTCATGTAGTCTTTCCTCTTTTATTTTTTATTTTATTTCCTTGTTTGCACCAAGAACTTTGCTGAACGACATATTCACCATTTTGTTCCACTATCTTCTGCCATTTTTCAAGCAACTTCATAATTCTGTCTTCCCCAAACCTTTTATCTTTCTGAATGAACAAAGCATTCTTCCAAGTGTCTTTTACAGTCTTCCAGGGGGTTGAAATTTTTTTCCATTGAGAGAATTGTGTAAAGACTCAAATAAACGGACATCCAAAGGTGCGATGTCTGGTGAATATGATAGATGACTCAGAACTTCCCAATCAAGCTGTGACAGTTTTTCCTTGGTCATCTAAGAAACATGCGATCTTGCATTATCTTGATGAAAGAGTATGCATTTTCTGTTCGATAATTCGAGTCGCTTTTCATCAAGAGCTGCTTTCAGTTGGTTTAATTGGGAGCAGTACTTGTTGGAGTTAATCGTTTGTTTAAAGAGTAATTCATATTCTGAATATCTGGAAGATTAGCGTCATAAGAAAATCTCCCCTTACTCATTAGCCTGTGTATTTTTGCTCTGCTATAAGTCATCATTCCAAGTTCCATGATCCATCTTGATTATTATTACGATTAGACATCTCTTCCTTTCCTATTTTGCTTATTCCCATTCTCTGTTCAGGCCACCTGCTCCCTTCACTCCCGAGATGTACTTCCTTCCTTCTAATGTTCCCGAAACCTGCTGCTTTAACTGACAATTCTTAGGCAAGAAAGGGAGGCCTGAACTGGAGATTGGGTGACTGGCCTGATGCAAGAGGAGCGCAAACAGCACTTATGCTGTGTTCACAGTTTCATTTTAGTCAAGTGCTCGTATAGAATGCTTTGTCTCATGACAGATTTGTTGTTTTGTAATGTTCTATTCATGGTTATATGTATGCATTCCTAATATTTAGTCTGAAGGAAGCCATTTCTGATTCTGTGGGGCTGCGCACTTAATATCTGCATAATAAGGGATGATTACATTTGCCTGTGAGAGAATATGGATTAACAATCAACATCAATGCCATGAAAGGCCAGCAGCTGGGTGTGAATGGGATGTTTTCAGCACCACTGTCATTTATGATACAATGGATAAAAACAATTGGATTAATGAATCAAGCAGGCATTCTACTTGCATGGCTCACATTAAAGAGTAGTAAGCCTGTTTATAGAATGCTTACTCGACAGCCATCTGTTTATCCTTTGATGCATTTCATCTTAAAGGAAGATTTATACTAATGAAACAGTTTAAACTATCCATAAAAGTTACACTAGTATATCCCCATAAGCTCTGCAGAGCTCCTGTGCGTGGTTTTTAAAGTCTATTTAAGCTACTTGGATTGGCTTAATTTTAACAAACTGTTCTTCCTGCTTTCTGTTTCAGCCTCTGACTTTTTGTGAGCTGCTTACTGTTTAATCTCAAGTCTCCTTCTCTTTGATGATGACAAGGGTGATATCAGTGTAACTCCAGAAACACCTGGATATTTCCCACCTGTTCAGTTCTTTTCCATTTGGTTTCAGATCAAGTCTTGGTGCCAGATATTGTGAGGCTGTGTCTATTACGGAGCAAATCCAGACAAACAGTCCATGAAAAATAGACAGCAGCTGCCTTGGCTGGGAAAGGAGCTCTGTCTCACCGCCAATTGCTATACACATCACATCCACAAGTATTCACTAAGTGTCTACTGACAGCTTGAATTTGGGGCATTTAAAATGTGATCCTTACCTAGAGTGGTGGGCCAGTGGTGTGGGAGGGAGGCTCAAGAGGGAGGGGACATCTATATTTATATAGCTGATTCACGTCGTTGTAGAGCAGAAAATAACACAACATTGTAAAGCAATTATATTCTAATAAAAAAAAAATAAATTGGCTTAGGATTCTGTGTCATTTTCATGGCTAGTGGGGTTGCCAAGTTGCCGGTCATTCCAGCCTCGGGAGGTGGCCTCCAGTGACCAGTGGCTGAACATGAAATGTTCTTGTTCCCAGTCCTTTTGCTCCCTGTTAAGGAGCTCTGTGAATGAGCTTTATTTCCCAATCTGTGGATTAAACTCTAAAATCCTATAAACCTGAACCATATGAATTCACGTGTGGTTGGTAGGATAAGAAATACCTCTTTGCATTTTTTTTTTTTTAAAGAAAGACAAGCATGGTTCCTTTCCTCCTTGGAGCTCTACTAGGGAGTGGCTGGCAGTGGATTCTGACCCTTCTCTTTGCTTCTGCTTCTTCTAGGTGTTTCTCAAGCTAAGGGCCATCTCCTGAGACATTGGGGTTTTCCTTAGTGAGAGGAGGAGTCTGCAGTTCAGAGTGTGATCTCTGCCTGGCTGTGTGTGCAAAGTCACTTCAGTTGTTTCCAGTTCTTTGTGACCCCATGGACTGTGGTCCACCAGGCTCTTCTGTCTATGGGATTCTCCAGGCAAAAATATTGGAGTGGGGTCCCATGCCCTCTGCCAGGGGATCTTCCCAGCCCAGGAATCAGATCTCCATCTCTTAATGTCTCGTGCAGTGACAGGCAGATTCTTTACCAGCTGGGAAGCCCTTCTGCCTCACTAAGGGGACTAACTCTGTGGTCTTGAATTACTTCCCTGGGCCATGATCTACCGCTTCTCTATCAAGTTGGCCTTCCTCTTTAATTTTTTTTTCTTTTAATATTTATGTATTTAGTTGGCTGCACTGGGTCGTAGTTGCAGCATGTGGCATCTAGTTCTCCCACCAGGGATTGAACCCAGGCCCCCTGCAATGGGAGCTCTGAGCCCTAGCCAAGGACCACCAGGGAAGTCCCAAGTTGGCCTTCTTAAAGCAACATTACCTCGACCTGTCTTTTGACTGAACTAATATCTGAAGCCTTCCTGGAGAATGCCCTCAAGTCACCCTCAGTCAAACAAAATCCTTTGGTCCAAGATGATACTAAGTCATGAAAAGCAGACTCTCACTCCTCTGTGAAACAGTGGCACTCTCTGGAGCAGGAGATTGTAGGCTATTAAAACAGCAAATGATGGGAGCAGGAGCCCCTTTTCTGGCATCTCTTGCCATGAGTCAGCTGTCTGGACCACCACAGTCCTCAAGGAGCCAGGAGCTATGTCATTTACATGCATTCTTCTTTAAAGAAGACAGGCTGGGACTTCCCTAGTGGTCCACGCTCCCAGTGTGGGAGGTTCAGGATCCATCCATGGTCCACGAGCTAAGATCCCACATGCATAAGGTGTGCCCCCCCCGACACCAAAAAAGACTATTTTCTTATGCCTCCTGTATTGCTTATTTAAAAAAAAAGTAATTTATTGAGAGGGGAGATGTCCTTCAAAAACACACTGAGAACCCATGAATAAGTAAAATCTAATGAAAATGCAGATTCTCCAATACCATCCCGGTGATTCTAGTTCATTGACCTGGGCTGGAGCTCTGGCAGCTGCATTTCATGCAGTAAGCTGGTGGCGTGGATGCGAGCAGTCCCCACACTTCCTCTGAGAAACACCAATAAAGCTGAAACTTCTGTGTGGTATCCTAGAAACATGCTTTACATAAATTTTTTAAAAATGTATTTCACTAACATTTATTTTTGGCTGTGCTGGGTCTTCAGTGCTGCTCGACGGCTTTCTCTAGTTGCAGCAAGTGGGGGCTACTTTTTAGCTGGGCTGAGCAGGCTTCTTCTCTTGTTGCAGAGCCCAGGCTCTAGGGTGCACAGGCTTCGGCAGTTGTGGCGCACGCACTGTGGCACATAACAGTAGTTTCTTGGAGGCACATGGAATCTTCCCCGACCAGGGATCAAGTCCATGCATCTTCTGCATTGGCTGGCAGGTTCTTAATCACTGGACCACCAGGGAAGTCCTATAGCCTACATTTTAAGAAAAGAAAAATCCCTCCTTGGTAGAATTCAATTTTACTATGGCAGAGGCTTCCCTGATGGCTCATTGGTAAGGAATCTGCCTGCCAAGGCAGGAGACTCAGGTTCCATCACTAGGTCAGGAAGATCTCCTGGAGAAGGAAATAGCAATATGCTTCAGTATTCTCACCTAGGAAATCCCATGGACAGAGGAGCCCGGTAGGCTACCGTCCATGGGGTCACAAAGAGTCGAACATGACTGAGCGACTAAACAACAGGGGCCTCATAGACTCAGGACAACAGAAATAAGGGAGAAATAGATTTACTTGCTTCACTTCTGTTGCTTCACAAAACCGTTTTTTCCAGCCCACATCTTTCCTCCTAATTAATGACCACTTTCTACTCACTCCAGTTTTTTTGGGCTTCCTTGGTAGCTCAGACAGTAAAGAATTCACCTGCAACATGGGAGACCTGGGTTCCATCCCTGGGTTAGGAAGATCCCCTGGAGGAGGTCATGGCAAACCACTCCAGTTCTCTTGCCTGGAGAATCCCCATGGACAGAGGAGCCTGGCAGGCTACAGTCCACAGGGTCGCAGAGTCAGACACAACTGAGCAACTAAGCACACTGTACCTGGGAGACTGGAGATGATGGACTTGGCTGGCCTTCTCACTGCTCCTCTGACATCAACTCACTCTGGCCAAGGAGAAGAAGCAGCTACTTGCAAAGTTGACCCAAACAACCCAGCAAAGCAAATACCACCCTGACCCATCTACTAGGAGGGGAGTCTGAGCTTGTACTCAACAGCGCCTGAGTTCTGAGGATGCCTCTCCCTGTTTCTTCCTTGTGGCTCCTGTGTACCCCTGGTGACACTCTCTAACAGCACCTGGCAGGCTTTCAGAAAAGACGAATTCCCCAGGTCTGCCCGAGATTCTGAATTAAAAGATTAACTGGGTTGCTGAAGGAAATGATGCCTGGCCTGCTTTAAAAGGTGGGGGCTGATGCTGACAGATGGGGCATCAGAAGTCTGAGAGCCAGAGGGGCAGAGAGGCTGAGCAGAGAACATTCGAGATAGACAGAACGAGAGCAGGGAGATAGAACATCCTGATACGTCTTGCTAAATTAGAGTTAAACTAATCCATCGACCTCAGCAAGAGGTTTCTAAGGACCTTCAGCAGTAGACAGATACAAGCACAGCTAGAGAGTCTCTCTGAGGTCTCACTTAAAATGTCTTGGCCTCAGTTGAAATTTATTTCCTTTGATCTGGCCTTGAATATAATGGAGTTTTCTCTGAGAATGAGCTGTGTGCTTCCGTGATTTGGGGAAGGGCTCGGTGTAGCCATGGAGAAGTGCCGGACAGACACTTGAGATTACTGGAAATTTATATTAATCTACATGCTTTGGGGAATAACTGGAAAATTGGGCTAATTTTATGTTGAAGTAATCCTTGCACTTTTTTCTTCTTCAGGGATTAAAAGAATCAACTAGTGCATATATTTATGATTTCACTATGTTGGACATTAGGAGCTTTAAAATGAGGTGACTAAAAAAAGTGAAACAGACAGTAATCTCCAACTGTGTTTTAACAGCACTGTGATGGGAGTGGAATGAGGTGGGGCACAGTTGGAATTTCCCTCAAATCCACAACTGCTTTGCTCAGAAACTTTGTGGGCAATAATAAAGTCTCATACCATTGCATATATGGAATATCTACATTTTTACCCTCTTACATAGACCCTCTGTGAGGTGTGCACAATAGATATTGTTTGTCTCCATTTAAGATGAGGAAACCGAAGTGTAATTAATTGACTTGCCTGCATCTACATGTTTAATTCATGAAGGGTTTACCTGGGGTCAAGGTCTGATTTCCTTAAATTCCAAGTGTCTTCTAAAACAGTTTCAGTTCAGTTCAGTCACTCAGTCATGTCCGACTCTTTACAACCCCATGAATCGCAGCACGCCAGGCCTCCCTGTCCATCACCAACTCACGGAGTTCACTCAGAGTCACGTCCATCCAGTCAGTGATGCCATCCAGCCATCTCATCCTCTGTCATCCCCTTCTCCTCCTGCCCCCAATCCCTCCCAGCATCAGAGTCTTTTCCAATGAGTCAACACTTCGCATGAGGTGACCAAAGTACTGGAGATTCAGCTTCAGCATCATTCCTTCCAAAGAAATCCCAGGGCTAATCTCCTTCAGAATGGACTGGTTGGATCTCCTTGCAGTCCAAGGGACTCTCAAGAGTCTTCTCCAACACCACAGTTCAAATGCATCAGTTCTTTGGCGCTCAGCCTTCTTCACAGTCCAACTCTCACATCCATACATGACCACAGGAAAAACCATAGCCTTGACTAGACGGACCTTAGTCGGCAAAGTAATGTCTCTGCTTTTGAATATGCTATCTAGGTTGGTCATAGCTTTCCTTCCAAGGAGTAAGCGTCTTGTAATTTCATGGCTGCAGTCACCATCTGCAGTGATTCTGGAGCCCCCCAAAATAAAGTCTGACACTGTTTCCACTTTTTCCCCATCTATTTCCCATGAAGTGATGGGACCAGATGCCATGATCTTTGTTTTCTGAATGTTGAGCTTTAAGCCAACTTTTTCACTCTCCTCTTTCACTTTCATCAAGAGGCTTTTAAGCTCCTCTTCACTTTCTGCCATAAGGGTGGTGTCATCTGCATATCTGAGGTTATTGATATTTCTCCCAGCAATCTGGATTCCAGCTTTTCTTCCAGCTCAGCATTTCTCATGATGTACTCTGCATATAAGTTAAATAAGCAGGGTGACAATGTACAGCCTTGACGTACTCCTTTTCCTATCTGGATCCAGTCTGTTGTTCCATGTCCAGTTCTAACTGTTGCTTCCTGACCTGCATACAGATTTCTCAAGAGGCAGGTCAGGTGGTCTGGTATTCCCATCTCTTTCAGAATTTTCCACAGTTTATTGTGATCCACACAGTCAAAGGCTTTGGTATAGTCAAGAAAGCAGAAATAGATATTTTTCAGGAACTCTCTGCTTTTTCCATGATCCAGTGGATATTGGCAATTTGATCTCTGGTTCCTCTGCCTTTTCTAAAACCAGCTTGAACATCTGGAAGTTCATGGTTAACGTATTGCTGAAGACTGGCTTGGAGAATTTTGAGCATTACTTTACTAGCCATTTAGATCATGCCTAATGACAAAGAAGCATACTTAGGTTGAAAAAATGCATTTCAAATACGTAATTATTTTCTTTGGTTTCTTTCATTTGGCATTAAAAGATGACTTCATATGTCAGAATCAAAATACTATCTCTGATTGAGGGATGAAGAAGATAAAAATTTTGCCCCCATAGTACAGTGTCCACCTCACAGCAGATCTTCTGTAAATATAATGAAAATCAATAAATATGAGAGGACAAAAGTTAGGAGGAAGACTGAACTCAATACACAGTTTTCTTTTCTGAGGCACGTGACTTCTGAGACTTGTGGTCATTGTTGTATGTGGTCAGCAGAGCTGGAAGGGATCAGCCATGCCACGTTCTCTGCCCCCACACTCCAGCCCAGCCCAGGCAAAAGGGCCCATAGTTTATCTTATGTTTTAACCAGTTAAGCCAGGGATGGGTGACTGAGCTGAAAAAATGCCAAGTCATTTGAACAGCAAGTGACTGTCTTACTATCTCTAACTATTTGAACTCACAGGCCAGAAGCGGTCATTAGAAATGAAAGGTCACCATAACAAGCTACAACTACCCCAGGAAAAAGGGAGTCATTTAAGAGGAAACAGGTCAAGTTAACATGCAGAGATGAAATTGTGGGGAGGGGCGAAGCCGTGTGGCCAGAGAGACCCACACATACAGAAGAGGGAGGGAGGGGGAAGGGAGAAAGAGACAGACAGAGCTTGGTTCCTAACTTCCCAGATTTTAAGTACTGTTTCCACGAAGCCCGACTTCATTTCCTTGAGACATACTTATTGTATTTCACTCTACCCTTTTCTGTTTTGTGTTTGTTTTTGGAAGCAAAAAGCTTTCATTAGAACATTGTATTTCAAAGCCAAAAAGTAAAGGTTTTTAATAAAGCTGAAAAGGAGAGTAATATATTTATCAATTTTGTTTTGGGGGGATTACTTTAATGAGGAGTCTGTGCCAGGGCCTCCAGGGCCATTGTGAGCTGACAATTGGTATCGAGGGCATTTGAGCAAGTAAACGTGCTCTGACACCTTGCTCAAAGAGTTACGGTTAGGGAGTCTTGCCTTATCCATTAGAACATACACCCCTAGAGAAAAATGAACCTGGGGAGCCAGGCCCAGTGGATGACGGATGATTAAAGTGGTGTCTCAGGCCTATTCTAGAAAGACAAAGACTTGGTTCATGGGAGAATGGCAGGCAGGCCTGTTGGCTCTGACAGATCTGGGGGTGCTAATGTGTTGTTGATTTCTACATTCCATGTCAACTGTAGACCATTCCATGATAACAGAGTGGCAGTCTTCCTACAAACTGCCTGTTCTTCCACTCTGAAGAACAGTGAATAGATAGATAATTTCTGAATGTCTAGATTCATGAGGTTTATTTACCAGCTAATGGCTTCTGACCTCCGAAACTTTAAACGACCAGGAAAAGAATGTTCTTGTTTCATAGAAGCCTAGGGGCTAGGAACAAGCAGTCTGGGGACAGATTATAGTTATATCACAAGATATATGGCTATATTCCCACGATAGGCCCAGTACCTCTGTATGGAAATGGGTTGTCATTTTCTCCGGAGGTTCGATGCCCCTAGAATTTCAGGACTGTCTCATAAGGGAGACTCCTAGCTCATACCAAACTGATTGCATTACTAATTTCCAAACCATGATTTATGGTCCAGGAGCAATCCATCACATGTGCTGCACTCTCATTCTCCAAGCTGGTGAAATCACTCTGGAGTTCAACTCCTTGAGAATGTTTCTCTGCACAGTAAACAGATTTTTAAACCAAGCTGCTTGCCTCATAACAGATGCAGACAGCAATGCAGAGGACTCCAGAAGCACAGGCGGCAGCACAGAGTGGGATGTGAATCCGTGAGTTTGAGGACCAGATCGTGTCCCCTGGGTTTAAATGAGTTTGTGTGAGTGTGTAGAGCAGCCTGCCAGGATCCTCTGCAGTGACTGCCGAAAACAAACAGCAGACTTATGTCCGTGGCGTAGCCCAGAAGCCTGCTGCTGTTTGATGGAAGGACATCCAAGGAGACCTATTGTCTGGGTGCTGCCACTGGGTTGTTTTTTTTTAAGAAGTTGGGGGCTGAATAGCTGTGACAACAAAAAATAGCTGTTAAGGTTCCATTTGGAGCTGAGTCTTTATTTCTGCCAATCATTCATTCCCTTTTGAGCCAAATTAGCATCCAGACAAGGAGTCATGGAATTGGGAGTTGGGAAGGACATTAAATGTCAACTAGTGTGATATTTTACTAATGGGAAGAATCGCTTTTATAAATTCCGCTCCCCCACCCGAAAACCTGAAAATAGGACTATCTTTCTCTCTCTCATCTCTTTCTATCTTCCTGTCTCCGCAGCTGCTTTCTTTGTCTCTCTTTTTTCCCATCTCTGTTTCTCTCTCTCTCACACACAGACACACACACGCACTCACACATGCATTTCTCTGCTAGTCTGAATGTCGCTCACTTATTGATTCTACTTTCACCAGCTTCAATAAAAAAGAGAAGCAATTTTTCTCTTTTTCTTTTGCATGATGGTTCTTCAAACATCATAGCATCTGGATTTACTTTCTTTTTGCTAAATAAACTTTCCCTAGGGCTTGAATTCACGCTCTCATCATCTCAGTCAATCCTCTCTGTATATGCGCTAGTGAGAGAAGGAAAACTTCTCTAGTTGATGTTATTTCAAGATACTCAGAGGTTTAGATTACAATTAATTGTGGTACCAAAAGTGGCTACCACTTATATTCTATTTTAACATAAGCTTAGACTCTGCAAGTGTTTGACCACGTTTTAACCATAGTTACTTCCTCCTCCTCTGTTTCATGAAGAATTAAGGATGCATTTTATGGCACTGGGTGATCTAGGTAAGAGATAAACCTTCTTCTTAAATTTATGAGCTGGTGTGATGACCAGGGTAGAGTTCCCTGTTAGTGGTCCCTTATTGCTAGGAATGCTGAGAATGTTAATAGTGTCAGCCATGTCCTTCAGATGCTGCCCAAGACATGAAGAGTTACACACAGTCCAGCTTCAAATAGCTTTCCCTCCAGTTTGACAGGAAGGCAAAGACGTAAACAGAGTCCACAATTTATAGTAAGGCAAAACAAAACTGACTTGTGGAATTAGCTTAAATGCGTTGCATTTTTTCAGAGTTCATTTTTCCACATAGATGGTGGTCCACAGATGGATATCTCACAAGGATAAATAATGTTCAGAACTATTTACACCTAAAAATGAATCTCAAGATTGTTTCCAGCTTGCAGCTAGTATATTGATATAATAAAGACCTCAGTTGGTTTTGAATGAATAGAGAAAGAGCTAACAGACACAAAGTAAATTACTAAGCAACGGCAGTTCCCTCCTTTACCCATGAAATTCTCAGAATGATACCATGTTGAGAGTACTTCCTCCAAAAGTGTTCCATACTCATCTGGTTTCTTTAATAGATGGACAGAACGTAATTTAACCTTTCATCGATGGCTCGCTGTCAACACTGTGGACATCAGTCCTGGTACTGGTGATAATACAGCCATGCTGTCTGGGCCCACTGAGTTGGTAAGGCTGTTTCTGTTATAATCAGGGCTTATTCTCTTCAAGAGTTCAGCTTTTGTTGGCTTTCTATTGGGATCTCGAGTGTATGATTCAGTGCAATTTAATGTATGATGTTCTCAGCCCTTTCCTCTGAAATGAGGTCACCAGGTGCCTCTTCTCAGAGCAAAGTTCATGGGTATTGGCATGGCCAAGAGCCCTTCTAATCAGGAGAGGAATAATATGAAGAGCTCTTAGGAAATCGCCTCCAATTTACATCACTTTCGACTAACAAGGGACTCCTGGTTCAAGGGAAAATATCAGATTAGGGAAAAAAGTTTTGAAAGGGCAGCATAAGGTCTGAGCTCACACTGGTCAGGGGCCATTGGCTTTCTGCACAGCCCCACAAACCCTGAGTCTAGTCCATTTCCTTATTCATGATTCTGCTCTTCAGAGACTCTTATTTGGGATTCTTGCTGAGGGACTGAACTAGCCAATACCTGACCACTAAACAAAAGATAGGTTATTATCATTAAGTTAGAAAATACCATCGGAGTTGAAAAACTAACATATGAGAAAAGTAGTATCTTTTTTAAAAAATGGATTAATGCCTTGTTTTAAGAGAAAAATATAAGCTCAAGTCAAAATACCAAATATAACCATCTGTATTCATTCAATTTAACATGCATTGTGGCTCTGTGATCTGCCAGGTATTGAGATACACAGATGAGTTACAATAGCTTCTGCCCTTGAGGGGCTGACAGACTAGAAGGAAGCAAAGACATGAGCCAACAGCTACAATCTAATGTGCTGAGTGCTGTAACAGGCATGGAAATTGAGCTAGGAAAGCAGGGAGGAGAGAAAAAATCAAATGGGGAAAGTGTTAAGTACGGTTAACTTAAAGGATGGAATGGAGTTTAAACAAAGAAGATAGGGTTTAAGGTTGTATTTAATTTTTCAAGGACCATTTTTAAAATATCTTTATTGAATTTGTTAAAATCTTGCATTTGTTGTATGTTTTGGTTTTTTGGTCACGAGTCATGTGGGGTCTTAACTCCCCGACCAGGAATCAAAACTATACCCCCTCCATGGCAAAGTGAAGTCCTAACCACCAGACTGCCAGGGAAGTCCCAAAGTTGTTTTTAAAAGATGCACTAAAATGGAGGGAATAGGGAAGGATAATTTTGACGAAAGTGATTAACAGAAGGAAAAGTGAAATCTACACAAGTGTGATGAGAGCCTAAGGTTTTTAGAGTGGAGTTTAGAGATTGAAAGATCATCTGGAGAAGGGAATGGCAACCCACTCCAGTATTCTGGCCTGGAGAATCCTGGAGTCACAAAAAGTCGGACACGACTGAACCACTAACACACTTAGCGACTGAATGGCAGAGACTGAACTGGGCTCAAATAAAATACCATGAAAGGTCATTTGGAAAACTGGGGAGAGGGTATTATGTATTTTAAATTAGGAGAATGCCAAGGTAATTTTTAGTTTTTTAGCTAAAAAAAAAAAAAAGAGAAAGCAGTGTTGAGAGCACTCAGGAATTTGATAATTTAGTAACAGAGAAACCAGTTAAGAGTTTCTGGAATAGTTTATACAAGGGCTGGAGAGGAGTAATGTACAGTGGTATTAGCCATGCAGAGAGATGAGAAGGTATTCCAGAGAGTGAGGCTGAATTGCCTGAGGTTTGATTGGAAGGGAAATAAGAAATGGATTCTAGGATGACTACTGGCTCGCTGACTTGTGAGACAGACTATATCACACAGTTTACTGTTCTAGATAAACTATCTTCAGGACGCCCATGGGGCATGCGGGCTGCCAGTTATCACTGGTGGTTGGGAATATGTGGGCTCTAGGGAGTGAGGGTGAGTGACTGGCCACATGACCAGATGGCACAGAACGAGGTAACAGCGAGGCGACAGGGCACGAGTCTGAGTTTGAACACAGGTCCAAAAACAGTGCGGGTTTAGTAACCGCAGTTTCCCCAGCCCAAAGTGGGATCTTTTTCTGACACGCGCATGTCCAAGCGGGCTTTCCAGGTGGCTTAGTGCTAGAGAATCCACCTGCCAATGCACGAGACATGGGTTCAGTCTCTGGGTCCGGAAGATCCTCTAGAGAAGGAAATGGCAACTTTCTTCAGTATTCTTGCCTGGAGAACCCCATGGACAGAGGAGCCTGATGAGGTTGCAAAACAGTCAGGCACAACTTAACAATTAAACAGCAACAATAATATGTCCAAGTATATCCAAGTATTAGGGATTTTTTCAAGTCAAGACTGTTGCAGAAAATATTGGTCATACAGTTGCTTTCTAAGTGAGTAAACAATTGGTCAAAACAATGAAAGAGGCAGTGAAGCTGGGTTGCCAAGCAGTCTGTTGAATTGCTCACATCCTTTGCACAAAAATGCACTGGTTGTAATATTTCCAGATATTTATTTCTCCAACTCTTACTTCACTTCATCTTTCTTGAGCTAGCAGTTCTGCCCAGGAAGGGGGAAAGCAGAGACAGCCTGTCCTGCCTGTAGAGGCTACGGCTGCTCCCTTTCTGAGTCCTGGCTAATTGTTTTGGCTCTTATCACTGAATTGCCCAGTGAAGGGGCCACTGGAACTACAATGACCTACATTCCCCAGTTCTTTGACATTTAACAATCTTCACTTAAAAAAATCCCTCAGGAAGACAGGAGTTGTGGTAGATATATACAATGGAATATTAGTCAGCCTTTAAAAAGAATGAAATGATGCCATTTGTAGCAACATGGATGGACCCAGATACTGTCATACTGAGTGAAGTAAGACAGAGAAGGAGAAATATCATAGGACATCCCTTATATGTGGAATCGAAAAAGAAATGTATCATTTGTAACTTATTTATAAAACTGAAAGAGCCTCAGGGATTTAGAGAGCAAACTTATGGCTGCCAAACTTATGGGAAGTTGGGGGGTTGAGGGTGGGGGGACGATGGGGAGGAATAGTTAGGGAGTTTGGGATGGACATGTACACACTGCTATATTTAGTGTATAAGCAACAAGGAATTCCTGTATAGCACAGGGAACTCTGCTCAATGCTATGTGGCAGCCTGCATGGGAGAGGAGTTTGGGGGAGAATGGATACATGTATGGGGGCTTCCCAGGTAGCGCTAGTGGTAGAGAACTTGCTTGCCAATGCAGGAGATGTAAGAGACATAGATTCTATCTCTGGGTCAGGAAGATCCTCTGGAGGAGGGCATGGCAACGCACTCCAGTATTGTTGCCTGGGAAATCCCATGGACAGAGGAACCTGGAGGGCTAGAGCCCGTAGGTTCGAGTCGGACATGACTGAAGTGACTTAGCATGCACATAGGCACAGAAACATGTACATGTGTGGATGAGTCCCTTCACTGTTCACCTTAAACTATCACAACATTGTTAATTACCCCAATATAAAATAAAAATTCCAAAAAAGTCTTCAGTTCTATTTATTGGAAGAAAAAAAGTTCTGCTTTCTGACCATTCTCCCTATGGCTTGACCTTTGAATTTTCTGAAGTCTGATCTAGCTTTTATTGGATAGAAAAACACGTAACGACCAACAGCTGGTCACCACCCTGCCCACCCCCTACCTCCGAAAGGACCAGGGATTCGTGTACTCACGTGGCTACAGCAAAATATTCATGCAATCTGCTCTCAAGGGCCTTTGGTTTTACTGTATCATCCATATCTTCAACAGAGGATGGCTTGAAATAAGGAAATCTGAGGCATAGCTTGGTAAAACCACAGGAGTGAATTCCCGCAAATTCCTCCAGCAGCCCTCTCTGAATAGGCAGCCCCTACAGGCTTTAGCAGATGAAACACAGAATTCACAACCCAGGAATACAGAAACAGTGTATGTATTTTTTGCTTGTTTGCATGTAAAGTATCTGTGTGTTCATCAGGCTTTCTAAGGCAGATATTCTTTTTTTCCACAAAATGGGAATGTCAAAATGTCATAGCCAAGTACAGATGTTTTTAGAAAACCATCCATGGATACAAGGGGGAAATTAGCATTCAAGTCACGATGGCAAGCAGTTTATTCTGGAGTTCATTCTGAGGAGGTAATGACTAGGAAAATGACAAAGAAAACTGTTACTGACCATTAGTGAGCAATCACTCTGTCATATTACTGAGATAATTTAGATAAATGCGGGGTTTTGCTGTCTCCCAGGGAGACCAGCGGCTGATATCTTTGAGAACAGCAGCCCTCTTAAAGGCTGCTTTTAACAAATGTATTTTTTCATCAGGCAGATGTAAAACAGCCATGTCTGTGCTTGTCTGTGGGATGTAGTAATAGCTCACTTTAAAAATTTGTTTAAAAAAAAATAACAAAAATCCCCCCCCAAACTCTGTCTGTTCTCTGTTTGGTGCCCAGGTTGACATGCTGTCATCCCCTGCAAAGGGTTTTCAGCCGCTGTGGAAAGCAGTGTTTGGAAACATAAGGTATTTAATAAATCAATGCTAAGCCTACCATATTTTTGTTCAATTGACTTCTATTATTTTAGCAGCTGCTAATTATGCGCTGTTGATATTTGGAGGTCGGGAACAGATTTCTCTGTTCCATCTGGGTGATCTCCTGTCTCCAGAATAGACTTTCCCCCACCCAAATGCTATGGGAGTTTGGCTGCTGTATTTTGAGGGCAGTGATCATATCAACGCAAATGAGTAGACAGAAGGGACAAGATGAAATTTGCCTAGTGTTGGTCACAAAATAGTTCATTTTATCTGTGATGTCAGAGGCCTGTGTCTGGTGCCACCCATGTCATTTAGTGCTAAGAGGAAAACAGGAGGGACTCTGTCCATTTTTATAGTGAGAAATTGACATGTGAATTCTGAGACTATTTTAGCTTAAGAAAATACTGAGAAAAACCAACCACAGCCTATTTTCTATTTATTAGGAATTTACAGGAACTGTATTGGTTGTGGAACCCAGCTTTTATTTGTAGTGGGGTGATGTAGGACAGGAAAGAGAGGCTGCGTATGGGGCTCAGAGTCAGTTACTTCTCTGTACTAGCTGCTCCAATGAAAAATTTTCTAAAACGTGGTTTCCTCACATATAAGAAGGAGGTGAAATAACTTGTTTTTAGGACTATCATGAGAATGACATAAGATAATGAATATATAACTATGATGATGATAGTTTTTTAAAATATATATATTTTTGGTGTGGACCGTTTTTAAAGTCTTTATTGAATTTGTTACAATATTGCTTCTGTTTTATGTTTTGGGGGTTTTGGTCCTGAGGCATGTGGGATTTAGCTCCCCAACCAAGGATTGAATGTCATCTTCTGTGTTGGAAGGCAAACAGATGTCATCTGTTGGAAGGCAAAGTCCTGACCCCTGGATCCCCCAGGAAGGCCTGATGATGATTTTTAAAATGCCATATCCACCTTGAAGTAAGCAAAGGTGCTTTTACTGTGACGCAGTGTCTGAGGATACTAGACAGACTCCTCCTACTTGCTTGTCCTAAGATACAGGGAGGCGAAGAGCTGCATAGAGATTCTAATAATTAGCCTTCACGCTCTTTATCAACTACTTTGCTTTGTCCTTACACATGGGTGTTTTGTTTTTATTTTAACATGCTAATTAATTGAAATGCTTGCTAAGAAGAGTGGCTGCCTTGCTGCTGAAGCCTGGGCAGTGGGCCTGCTGTTGAGAGCGGCCTACGAGGGGTCCACTGTGTATTTAGGCCTGGCCTGTCCACATCCTCTGCAGGCTCCGCCACTGCATTAGTGTTCTAGGGAAGCCAGAGCAAAATACCACAGAGTGAGAGGGGTAAACAACAGAAACTTGGATTCGCACAGTTCTTGGAGACTAGGAGCCCAGGGTTCTAGCTAACTTGGTTTCTGCTGAGAGCTCTCTGTGGGGCTTGTCGATGCCCACGTTCTCACTGGGTCCTCACGTGGCCCTTCCTGGTACACAGATACTCTGCTCCTCTTCCCATGGGGCCATTAGTCCTATTGGATTTGGGCCAATCCTTGCAACCTCCTTCAATCTTAATTCCTTCCAAAACATTCCATATATCTCCATAAACCATCACACTAGGGTTCAGGGCTTCTAGAGAGAAATTTCATGAGGGGGACACAATTAAGTCCCTAGCAGTCATCATCAAAGAGAAGCACATTTTCAGAGATCCTACATCCTCACTGTTAAAAACTAGTGAGAAACTGTTAAGTAGAATAAAATGCAGGGAATTCCCACAGCCCTCCATGTCATAAATAGAGTTTTCCTTTACATAGGAGGAAAGTATTATGAAGATCCTAATTGCCTCATTCCTTTTAACAGAATATCTGATGATACCTTTGAGGATTTTAAACATATACTTGAGACCTGGTTTTTTTAAAATCCTAATAAACACACAGCCTACTGGTTTAGAGCCAATGAGCTAAAGATCTTTGCCTTCAAAACAGATAAGGTAAAATTGTTCAATCCCGGTAGCACATTAGAATCACCTGGAGAGTCTGTTTCTTTGTTTTAGTTTGTGTGCATGTGTGTTAAGTGCTGATTCCTGGACTCTTTCCCAGGTCACTTAAATCAGAATCTCTGGGGGTGGGTGCTGGCTTTATGAGCTGTAAAAACCATCCAGGGCATTTTAATTCACTATAAGAATTGAAAACAATAGATACGATTTCCTGTTTTGTCTCAATTGTTTTAGGGCCAGAATTTAATTTTGAAATAAAAATGTAATAAAATAAATGCATAATTACACCAGCATTCTGCACAAATAGCAACACTGCTGAAACCAAACTGTTGGAATGCACAGTAATCACCTAAAATGCTCCTCTCCCGGCTGATGTATGAAAGTCTCTATTTAATATATAATGGGGTCCACAACCCACAGTATCTGCAACTCACTCAGAATAAAAGCCCAGCTTCCCACAGTGGCTTAGGAGAGTTACACCCTCTTTGCTTTATGTCTGTGTCTGCTGTCATCTCTCCTGCTCTCTGCCTGGCTGACTCTGCTTCGGTCGACTTACCTCCTTATTCTCTACGTTGTAGCCTTGCATCAGTGATTCTCTCCTCCTGGAAGGCTCTGCCCCAGGCTGAGGTCCTCACATCTGTCCAGTCTTTTATTCAACTGATACCTTTCTAATGAGAGCTCCCCAGTTACCCTACTGAGAACATGAAACCCACACTCACGTGTGTCCATGCATTTCCCACCCCTTTCGCTCATTCATTTTCTCAAAGCATTTCTCAGTGTCCCACACACTAGTTACTGTTTGTTGTATATTACTTGTCTCCTCCCACTACAACGTATGCTCCACGAAGACAAGTGTCTTTATTCCACCGATGGGTCTTGTCTGGAAGGTACCTGGTACAGAGCAGCTATTCAGAACACTAGTTTTGCTTGTTTGTTGCAGCACATGGGATCTTTGTTTCAGCATGCATGCTCTTGGTTGTGACATGCAGGATCTAGTTCCCTAACCAGGAATCGAACCTAGGCCCCCTGCACTGGGAGTGCAGAATCTTAACCACTGGATCACCAGAGAAGTCCCAGTACATCGGTGTTTAAATGACTGAATGAGATGCCTACTGGTTTCCGCAGATAGGACCCACGGGCAGCCCTGTAAACTTTCAGGGCTCTAGACTCGAGACTTCTAGCCAAGCACCTTCGACTACTTAGGCCTCATCGGGGAGGATGGAGGACAGACCCAAGCCCATAGTCATTCTAATCCTGTTTCCAGTATTCCACTGTCAATGGGGAGATAACACTAAATCCAACTACCCCAGAAGAAGGAAAACATTCATCCCACATTTTTAGAGCTATTCCACAATATCCTGGTGGCTCACTTATGACTGTTCAACATCTCAATCTAGCTCTTTGAGCTTCCCTGGTGACCTAGATGGTAAAGAATTCCCCTTCACTGCAGGAGACCTGGGTTCGATCCCTGGGTTGTGAAGATCCCTAGTGGAAGGGAATGGCTACCCACTCCAGTATTCTGGCCTAGAGAATTCCATGGACAGAGGAACCTGGCGGGCTACAGTTCGTGGGGTCACAAAGAGTCAGACATGACTGAGCAACTTTCACTTTCAACTCTTTGAAGGACAAAGAAACTTTTCTCAAACAAAAAAATTTTAAGTCTTAGTATGAAGAGTAGAGCTAGTGAGTGAATTACGCCTGTGCTTATCCTTGACAGCTCTTAATCTGCCATTATTCAGTGGGTAAAACTCCCATCAAAAGGGTCATTCAGTTCAGTTCACACGGTCAGCTGTGTCCGACTCTTTGCGACCCCATGAATCACAGCACGCCAGGCCTCCCTGTCCATCACCAACTCCCGGAGTTCACTCAGACTCACATCCATTGAGTTGGTGATGCCATCCAGCCGTCTCATCCTCCGTCGTCCCCTTTTCCTCCTGCCTCCAATCCCTCCCAGCATCAGAGTCTTTTCCAATGAGTCAACTCTTCACATGAGGTGGCCAAAGTACTGGAGTTTCCGCTTTAGCATCATTCCTTCCAAAGAACACCAGGACTGATCTCCTTTAGAATGGACTGGTTGGATCTCCTTGCAGTCCAAGCGACTCTCAAGAGTCTTCTCCAACACTGCAGTTCAAAAGCATCAATTCTTCGGTGCTCAGCTTTCTTCACAGTCCAACTCTCACATCCATACATGATTACTGGACCATAGCCTTTACTAGATGGATCTTCGTTGGCAAAGTAAGGTTCATTACTGAACCTGATTTTAATACTGGGGAAAAATGTTATGGAGACAGCTAAATGTAAGCACCAACCCTCATTTCCCATCCTTTTGAATTCATAGCTCTTGTCTCACTTCCAGCCTCTGACGCACATCCCTCTCAAGAATCTACTCCACAGAAACCCCTGGCTCAAAGCAGCACAATCTGTCCCCTCGGGAACACAAAGCAGACTCTGAGCTGAACAGTTTGTTGTGTTTATTTTATCCTTTTCCCATCATCCTCATGAGGGCTTAGCTTCAGGGAAGATAACGATATCAGAAACTCTAATTGGATCTTACCGGGGCTTTTCCAATTTCAGGGTGTGGTTTTAGGAGGAAGAAGCTGTCATATAAACTCATCTTTAGCATTATGAGTAATAGAGGAGGAAATAACTTTGAAGTACACATATTTCTCTTGCTCTCCAGGTTTGACACATTATAGTGAAATTATAAAGCTTTCACGTTGCCTTCTCTTACTTCTTTGTGGATGGCTGATGAGAGAAGAAAATTATGTGTAGCCACAAAGTACTGACTTTTTAGTCCATGGATTTTTTTTTCCTTTCACATAGATGTATTTGCCCATACCTATCTTATCTTTCATCCTGCACCTAATTTGTTGGAAGTGGCCATTTTAGGCACGATGGGGAAGAGAAAAATGAAGAAAACACTCTTGATATTACAGCAATGAACACTGAAACTGAAAATGAGGATGAGCTGGCATTATCTGTACAATAACCTCTGGAAGGTTCTGATTCCCAATGAGCTCAGGGCAGCCGAGCGGGCAGAAATCATATAGAAACAGAAGTCACACCGCCTGCGTCGCTCAGACTGTGGCATAGAATGGAGCAGTAAGTGCTTTCAGCTGCCGCCTGGCGTGTGACGGGAGGAGGGACCCGGCTATTGAGATTGCCAAGCGAACCTGAAATTTGTAATTAATATGTGCAGATGGTAGGGGAGCTTTTTTCTATGAGAGGAGGTAATTGAGGCCAATTCTGCCTGTGCAGTCAGTGGCATCTGAAAGCCTTCCCAGTTCTCAGGGGATTGGAAAGTGTGGGTGAGGCTGCAGTGAGGAGCTGGCTCAGATGGTAAAGAATCTGCCAGCAAGGCAGGAGACCGGGGTTCGATCCCTGAGTGGAGAAGATCCCCTGGAGGAGGAAATGGCAACCCACTCCAGTATTCTCGCCTGGAGAATCCCATGGACGGAGGAGCCTGGTGGGCTACATTCCACAGGGTCGCCAGGAGTCAGACAACTGAGCCGCTAATGCTTTCACTTTCCCTTCACTGCCTGTTCCATCAGTGACATCTGAAAAGCTTTACAGTTTTGGGGGGTGGATTGGAACGTGTGGGTGAGGCTGGGGTTTGGAGCTTTCTCATTTCAGGAGCCCCAGTCCCTTCAGTGGCGGCTCGGCTTATGCCTGAGTGGAGCCCTGATGGCGCTGGAGCTGGACTCAATGTTAAATACAGGTCTTAAAGGTGTCACGGGCTTCCCTGGTGGCTCAGACGGTGAAGACTGCCTGCAATGTGGGAGACCGGGGTTCCATCCTGGGTTGGGAAGATCCCCTGGAGAAGGGAACGGCAGCCCACTACAGTATTCTTGTCTGGAGAATTCCATGGACAGAGGAGCCTGGTAGGCTACAATTTATGGGGTCCAAAAAGTCAGACATGACTGAGCGCCTAACACTATAACTGTCAGAGGTGTCACACGGGGCCTCACCCCACCCTCCTCAGGGCATTCCTGCTGACTAAATCCCTTTGCAAGGCCCGGTCTCTCCTGGATCATGACAGGATGGAAGAGGGGAAGTGACAGGTGAAGAGGTTTTATTGTCCCTCTCCAGTCACTGCAGGGGCCTGTCAGCCCCATGTCCTACAACTGGAGCCACAGACTTTCAGGTGAGTTCCCACCATCCCTCTAAGCTGCACCAGTTACCTATCTGATTCGCTCACATTGACCCTGGGCAATGACAGTCCACAAGCTTGAGGACCAGCAGCTGACATGCCCACTGCAAAGGTTGTTGATTCAGAGTGATAGGAAAGTTAGGTGTCTGGTGGGAGGGGTCTCACCTCTGGTTGATGGGAATGTTGCTGGAGAATGAGACACCACAGAAAAAAATGACATGGGAGTCACATATTTACTGTGGGAAAGGAACGATGAACCGGATCGTATTGATCCAAATTTGGGAAAATGAGGTCTGGAGAGGTGAAATAACTTTCCCAACCACCCAGGTTGTGTGTGCTGGAGTCAGATAAGAACCCAGAGTTCCGGAACCCTTTGTTCAAATTTTTTTTCTCCACTGACTCATAAGAAGTCTCTTCTGGCAGGTTCTATTCTTTTAGAAAATCTACTTTATTGTCATGCTGAGGCTACTCTCAGCTTGAGCCTGAGTTATATTCACTGCTGACTTGCAGACATACCTGACTGATGGGCTAAAAGCACGAACCAGCCAAAGATTTCTTTGCACAAAGAACAAAAAATTTTGCAAAATAACTCACCCTAAGGAGGCATGAATTAGTTCCTGTAATGGGACTAGTAAGAACATGTTATGTTCTATTTACTATATAGTACAGGGAATGAGCTTCAGTATCTTGTAATAACCTCTACTGGAATACAGTCAGAAAAAACTGACTTAATGACTATGCTGTACACCTGAAACTCATACAATATTGCAAATCAGATATACTCCAATAATAATTTTAAAAAGAAAGTCAGTCAGTTCAGTCATTCATTCGTGTCCAACTCTATGTGACCCGAGGGACTGCAGCACACCAGGCTTCCCTGTCCATCACCAACTCCCGGAGCTTACTCAAACTCATGTCCATGGAGTCAGTGATGCCATCCAACCATCTCATCCTCTGTCGTCCCCTTCTCCTCTTGCCTTCAATCTTTCCCAGCATCAGAATCTTTTCCAATGAGTCAGTTCTTTGCATCAGGTGGCCAAAGTATTGGAGTTTCAGCTTTAGCATCAGTCCTTTTGTAGAAAATGGGTGATTTTTCTGTCAGTCCGTGAACATCTTTCAACTCAGTCTCTCTTGAGTAACTATGCAGAGGGAACTGTGTTCACAAAATAATTCACATCAGAGCAAAAATCAGGGAAGAGGTACATGTCCACCTTCACGGAGAGAGTCCCTGGCCTCGTGCAAATCAAGGGCCATGGGCAGGAAGCGGCACATGCTTTCTTTGTATATTAGTCTATATGAAGGCCGTCCCTGGGACTGTACAGCCAAATTCAAGGGTCCTTGTCTAGAACATTCCATTCTACCTACTGGTGGACCAAGAGGCTTGTGAAGAGGGAAGGGAGAAAACCAAAAAACCTGGTTTTGAAGCTTCATTGAGTCACTGATAACTGAGAAACCTTAAGGAAGTGGTTGCAACTTTGTGGACCTCAGTTTCCTCATCTGTAAAATAGATGAGTAATAAGTTCTCTGGGATTAAAACGATATGACTGGTTGTACCCTTCTATGCCTCTTGCCATCATTCAGTGAGGAATGTGTCCAAGGAACCAGTTTGGGGGGCAACACTTCGGCCCCTTGGAGAACATTTTCTGTACAATCTGTGGATCATTTCTCAGGAGGAACCTTCCTGGAATGGACATCATTTTGCATGTAAACCAGAGTTGCTGGAGAGGTGGCACCTCACAATAGGCCTCTGATTAGCAGCATCCGGAGTCACGAACAGCGGTTGAGTCAGCTACAACCTCCTTCTAAACTGGGTCTGATCGTGCCTGCGCCCTGACAGAACCCCTCCCCTGATCTCCAGAGAAGTGACTTTAGCAGGAGATGGTCACCAGGGGGCGGTGTGGTTGATCACAGGCTGCCCACAGTCAGGAGACAGCACAGGGAACTCATCTCTCTGATTCGGAGTCCTCTGCTCTCCTGTCAGACCATCTGTTCAATTTCACCTTCTACCAGCATGGTTCCTGGAAAGGGGGTGATGCGTGGTCATACCAGTGCACCCATTCTTCTCCTTCGGAACATGAATCATGTTCATGGAAACACCTCTAAGGATATTAACATGAGGAGTGACTCTGGGAAACCTTACGTTTATTCAACAAAAAGATGCTTTTCTGACATGTAAAATGCTCTAGCACATTTTAGGAATGATGGAAAGCTTTCAAAGTTTTTTTTAAAAAATTAATTCTTGTTGGAGTATAGTTGCTTTACAGTGTTGTGTTAGTTTTTACTGTACAGCAGATCATTTTTTTGGACAGTATTTTGAATTTCCTCCTTTACCATTGGTCTATCGGGGCTCCCTATTTCTTGGAATAATGCTGGCACTTTTTACCTTTAAAGGAAATTTTCAATCCTGATATTTTCAATTTATTATACAGAATTGCTTTCTATATAATATTTTGTTATAATTGTGATTACCATTCCATCTGATGTTTCATTACTTTGGTCCCACATTCACTGTACTTGTATCCTGCCTTTCCTTAATGGTACATACATGTCTGTCACCTCCATCCCAACTAAAACAAAAAATTCTTTATTTTTTGCTTGTTTTTCTGCTTGATAACTCACTTTCATCTCATTTTTTCAGGTTTTCTTATATTCCTGTGGTATAAAATTGCGGGGGGCGCTCCGCAGAAAGACAGAGGCAGTGGAACTTCCCTTAGCAAAGCCGAGGGGTCCCGAGGAGAGGTGAGCCTGCTGTCGGCCAACCCAGCCCCTCACCCTCAGCGAGCGAGAGACAATCAGACGCAACAGGGGTTGCCTCTAAGCAGTTCCGCTTTATTGCCACAAACTCTTGGTTTATATAGGCAAGCAAGGGGGTTTTGCGAGGGACTTTCCATAGTTGCACCAATCACGTTAAAGGTCAAATCTTAATATGTCATAGTTGCACCAATCACGTTAAAGGTCAAATCGTCATGTGCCTTCATTGTAACAGGAGTCTATGGTACGTGCACGGAAATCAAGAGACCCAATCAAAAACTTTAACATAGACCACGCCCCTATCTCTTCCGCCAGGCCCCATCTTAGTTTCCGACCGCAAAGCTAGGCCTTCTTTTTCAAGGTTTCCCATTTAGGGCCCCACATAAAATCTCTAGCTTTTTTATTTCAATGCCTCATGTAAAAAGTTATTTCTTATTTGATAATGTAAATGACTTAGCGTTAAGCCTGTCTCTGAGTACAGCTTCAGCTTCATGGTATGGGCTTGATTTGCAATATGCTTGCCACTTTCTTAATATCCCACAATTACGTTGAGATTTGTTTTGACCCTGGAGTTATGTAGGCAAGCATTTTGTTTTGTTTTATCCCAAGTGATTAAATAGTCATGAAAACTACTGCTGAAAACTGACATAGGATTGGAGCTAGACTACTGTTTTGCTCATTTGTAAGCTGGGGAGCAGAGAAACAGTTTTGCAGACAGAGTGAAGGCACAGGAAATCTACGTCAAAAATAATCTCCGAGTGTCTCTGGTGTAATGGAAACAGGGACTGCTACTGAAAGACTCTTACACTAAACCACAATTCCTCTTACCTAGAGCAAAACCAGGGGTCAAACCCTCTCTTCTTCCCCTCACCACCACTCCGTCTCTCAGTGACTCCAGACCACACTAAAACTTCAACATTCCGTCATGTTAATAAAATCGTGCAATGACTACCATTTTCTAAGTGCTTATTCTTGACTTTGTAGAGATTAAGTAACTTGTACAACGACTGAAGCAAGTAGCTGGTAGAACCAGGATTAAAAACCAGATTGAGTTCCCTCTCATCCATCCAGGTTCTGACTCCCATGCTTGCTCCCTGGAGAACAACGAATGACCAGTTGATGAAATGTCTAGTCCAGTAAACATAAATGGTAGGTACATGAACTAAATAATTTGGAATTGCTATTCAGACTCTGTAATGCCACAAGGTCCAAGAAAAACCAACTAACAAATCTGTTCTTTGAACATTATAGACAGGGTAGATACAGAAGAGAAATTTTTTTTAATGACGGGGACCATTTTTAAACTCTATTGTATTTGTTACAATATTGCTTCTGCTGGGTTTTATTTTTATTTTATTTTTTGGCTGTGAGGCACATGAAATCCTGATTCCCCAAGCAGGGATTTAACCTGAATCCCCTGCATTGGAAGGTGAAATCCTAACCACTGGGCCACCAGGGAAGTCCCCAGAAAAATATGTTTTTTCATCATCATGAAAGTTGATGCAGGCAAAAGGCCTTTTAAAAAATTTCTGACTCATCATCTCTTTCAGAATCCTATCTATCAAGCTGCATTTCAATATAAGTGGACAGTAATTTTTTCATTTTCTATGCCTCTTTGCCTCTAATAGTACAGATAAATACAATTTTTACTTATATAAGCAAAGTCATCTTTAAGATGTCTTCAACTATAATAATCTGCCAGCCAGTGAGTGTTAAATAAACAGTTTATCCCTCCATCCCCCACAAATACTGCTTACCTCAAAGGAAATGATTATCTATGAGACTTCTTACATGAATTCTTGCCTCATAATATATTTGTTTTGCATAAAAATCTTTCATTTGACCATCCTGCATATTAACTGATCATTTTAAAAACAGTAATTAATGATGATAAAGAATTGGGCATTAACTATAGGATGTTGGAGGTCAAGCCCTTGGAAAGTGGCAGGAATTCTGCTGACTCTATGGTTTGTTTCTGATTTTCCCTGATCAGTACACAGCTTATGAGCTACAGCAGACTTTCATTCTGAAAAGTCAATATCCAAGGGCATATTTTAAATTAATCAAACCTGTTTCTGAGAGATAAGCTAAATTAGTTCTTTAAAAGGAGAATGTGAAAAGCAAACTTATGTGTTCATCATATTTAGCTTCAAGAAATAGTCTTACATAACTCCAAAGTGGATTCAACCGAACCAAAACCCAGCTTCAAGTTTGAAGCTGATATGAAACCTCAAAAGAATGTGTTGTGAATTTCTGAACACATAGGTTGCACTCATTATATTTCTTATTGTTCCATTCATTTAAATCACAATTTAAATTATGGGAGTCAAGTCAATAAATATCTATTAACCTTTCCTTATCTACTGTGAATTGAAAATAGGAGTGTAAGACAGTTTGTCTACCCAGAAAGTAAAGCCTTATTGAGGGAGAAGACTTAGACATATGGAAACAGTTACAGATGAATAAAAAAATTGTATAGAAATGACTCAAAATTTATGACTTTTAAATGGTATGATGTGGTCCTACAATCTCTCTGTTACTTCTTGACTCTGTCTTCTCATTTAATTGTGGCCCAAGCTAGTTCTTTCCAGTTTAACCACAGCCTATGGAAACCTTAGACAGAGGCATGTTTTTCTTTATCAAATGGGAGATTATTGTCATCCCTTGTTTTGAGAGTAGGTTTAATAAAAGATTAACACACAAGCCTTAAGCAGCGTATAGAAAAGAAGAGCTTCAGAAAAAACAAATGATGTGTCTGGGACCATTTCAACTGGTAGCCAACTTCCTTCTGCAAATATACTCTTTAGATATTCATTGATTTCTTTCTTAAAAAGTCTTTGTTGAATTTGTTACAATATTGCTTATATTTTATGGTTTGGTTTTTTCGCTGTGAGGCATGTGGCATCTCAGCTCCCCAACCAGGGATCAAACCTGCGTCCCCTGCATTAGAAGGCAAAGTCTTAACCACTGGACCACGAGGAGGTCCCATCCATTGATTTCTTAATCAGTAGCAATTTGAGGATTTGTAGACTATAGGTTTCTTTAAGAAAGGTAATTTTTACCTTGGCTGTCCCCCTGCTCGCCAAAGTATTTAGCACATGCTAGGGAGAAGGTAATGGTACCCCACTCCAGTACTCTTGCCTGGAAAATCCCATGGATGGAGGAGACTGGTAGGCTGCAGTTCACGGGGTCGCTAAGAGTCGGACACAACTGAGCAACTTCACTTTCACTTTTCACTTTCATGTATTGGAGAAGAAAATGGCAACCCACTCCAGTGTTCTTGCCTGGAGAATCCCAGGGATGGCGGAGCCTGGTGGGCTGCTGTCTATGGGGTCGCACAGAGTCGGACACGACTGAAGCGACTTAGCAGCAGCAGCAGACATACAATATTATCTGCTTGCTTGATTTTAAAAAATGAGTGAATAAATAAGTGTCTCCTTTAGAAAAATGTTAAAAATGCAAGATTAAGTAGCATAATAAAAGTTTGAATAAGATGTCTTTTGATTCTTCTAAATACAAGAGCTTGCATTTAAAATGATCTATATTCCCAACAACTGCACCATACATCAACAAATTCTTAAATATTAGAGCTAAGATGTTGAAAGACTCTGTATTCTTTTGGCTTTGTATGTATAAGTATGGGGATTCATTTCTTTTGATAATCTAGTAAGAATGATTATTCCAAATGGTAGGGAAAAAAATCCTTAGATTTAAGAAAAGAAGAATTATTATTTCTAGCCTTTCCTCCTGGTCTCCAGGTGATACTATTTCTAGAGTTTCAGTCTCTCATCTTTCGAGTTTATGGTTGGCAGTGAAATAGATGTCTTTATAAAATAAGTGGTTGAAACAACATTGGCAAATTTCGATACTCTTACACTTAACTATGCTTGAAGAGCAGTCCCTGAAGAGTGCACTATCTGTGATCCACAAAATGGAAATAACTCTTCAGAAAGGAGAGCAAATTCTAGTTGATTAAGTGAAATTAAAAAATCAGTTAATGGGGCTTCCCTGGTGGTTCAGTAGTAAAGAATCCACCTGCCATGCAGGAAACATGGGTTTGATCCCTGGTCTGGGAAGATCTCACATGCTGTGGAGCAGCTAACCCTGTGTGGCACAACTATTGAGCCTGTGCTCTCGAGCCCAGGGAGCTGCAACTACTGAGCCCACAGGCCACAACTACAGACACCCGTGTGCCCTAGAGCCAAGAAAAGTGACCGCAATGAGAAGCCCGTGCACCACAGCTAGAGGGTAGCCCTGCTCACTGCAACTAGAGAAAGCCTGCATAGCAACAAAGACCCAGTATGCTGCTGCAGCTGCTGTCTCGTCAGCCGTGTCCAACTCTGTGCAACCCCATAGGCAGCAGCCAACGAGGTGCCTCTGTCCCTGGGATTCTCAGGCAAGAATACTAGAGTGGGTTGCCATTTCCTTCTCCAATGCATGCATGCATGCTAAGTCGCTTCAGTCACATCCGACTCTGTGCGACCCCATGGACAGCAGCCCACCAGGCTCCTCTGTCCACAGGATTCTCTAGGCAAGAGTACTGGAGTGGGTTGCCATTTCCTTCTCCAAAAATCAATTAATGGTTGCAGATATGCAGTACATTGAATGTTTGTTTACTCCCAAATTCAAATGTTGAAACCTAATCCCTGACGCGATGGTATCTGGAGGTGATGACTTTTGGAGGTGACTAGGTCATGAGGGTGGAGCTCTCATGGATAGGATTAGTGCTTTTATAAAAGAGACCCCC
Source organism: Capricornis sumatraensis (assembly GCF_032405125.1). Lineage (NCBI taxonomy): Eukaryota > Metazoa > Chordata > Mammalia > Artiodactyla > Bovidae > Capricornis > Capricornis sumatraensis. The sequence continues at coordinate 29,498,133 of NC_091083.1, forward strand.
AAGAGCTCCCTTGCTCCTTCTTCCATGAGAGGACACAGCAAGAAGGAGGTCCTCACCAGACACCAAATCTTTCAGTGCCTTGATCTTTGAGTTTCCAGCCTCCAGAACTGTGAGGAATGAATGTCTGTTGTTTAGGTCACCCATTCAAAGATATTTTGTTACCGCAGCCTAATCAGACTAAGACAAGATGCATGTAGTTTCCTAATGCGGTAATGGGAGTCTAGATATTTGCATCTTGATCAATACATCAAATTCAGTACATCAAAAGCTAATTTTTCTGTTGCTACATCTCAGTAACCAGTATAAGTTCCCTCTTCATCATCAGAACAGCCCTCAAAAGCGAGTCCCAACCAACTCCACTGTGGTTGACCCAGCAACACAGGCAAAAAGGATGGGCAATTACCACCTGGGAGCCTGGACACTCTGAGAGTGTGTCATTATGGGAATCATTTTCGTAGAGGTTGCTATGGTTTCTGTACCACACTCTCTATAGTTGGATGATTTTAGTTAATCAATGGCAAGCCACAGTGTAATTATTTTCTCTTCAGAGAACACAAGGAAGAAGAAAAAGCTTGGCATTTCTTGTACAATGTCACTGCTGACAGCTATTTTCTTTGACTATAAAAGAAAGGCATGTTCTTATTCTAAATGAAAAGCAGAAAAGGAAAGTTGGGGGAAAATTGAAATAATTTTCCAATTTAGGCTAGCCTTTTAAGAAGTACCAGAAAAGCTATTTCCCCAAATGATCTTCCTAGAACTTTATTTATTTTTCAATTAAGATGTTCATCCAGAAGGATGTGAGGAAAAAACTACCCCCACCCACAAAGAATCTTGGGATTTTTCTTACTACCTTGACAGAGTGTCTGGACATCGAGAAGCCATGGTTTGGGCTTATTATTACTCCCCCTAAAGTTAATCACTGCTCCACTTTTTACAGTTTGTTTATTGGATATTTTGTTTTTAATTTTTATTTTTATGTTTATTGGATATTACTAAAAGAAAACCCACTACTTCATATAGTTGACCACACACACACAAAATGTGGGAAAGAATCCTGTGAAAAGTAGCAGAGAAATAAAACCATCACAAGTAAAACCATTAAACAGGCTCAAGAGATCATTCAGAATGCTAAATATTCAAGAACTGACTTCTACTTTCCATTCTAGTCCCAAGGGTTGATTTGGTATAATCTAAGTACTTTGGCCACCTCATGCGAAGACTTGACTCATTGGAAAAGACTCTGATGCTGAGAGGGATTGGGGGCAGGAGGAGAAGGGGACGACCGAGGATGAGATGGCTGGATGGCATCACCTACTTGATGGATGTGAGTTTGGGTGAACTCCGGGAGTTGGTGATGGACAGGGAGGCCTGGCATGCCGCAATTCATGGGGGCGCAAAGAGCCAGGCACAACTGAGCAACTGAACTGATCTGAACTGAAGTATGTCACACTCATTCAGTTGCTGGTTGGCCATCTTCATACAGACAGTGGGAACAGCACATGCAAGCCGCAGGGACAGGGTCTCCTCGGAAGTAATTCAAGACTTCTGGGTTGCCTCGTCAGAGAGGATGGGTGGAGGAACTTACAAAGAGCAAGGCAAGACTCCTGTTTTGAGGAACTTTGCTTTTGCATGCAGAAGATAAGCATCCTTGAGTGAGATGGCAAAGTCTTCTCACTGTAAATATAGAATTTAGTTGGTTTCCTGTTTGAAGGAAGGCAGTCAAGGCCGGAGTTCTTTGATTCCATATAAGCAAGTCCTATCACTCCCCACTGCTCTGCTTTGAAAGGGTATGTTTTATTCAAGCTATATGGTATTAGCTCACGTTTGAAAGCAGGCCCATTTTCAGATAGATCCAGCTCGCTACAAAGGGGCTGTGTTCCTTGACTACGTGAAAAGAAACTCGGAGCCTTAACATGTGTCGTCAGATGTACGAGAAAAAGTGGACTTCATAGTTTCGAAAGACAGCGTGGACTTACTGTGACTTCCCTTAACTTCTTTTATTTGAAAATAAAAGCAAAATACAGATAATGGAAAATTTTATTACTTAGGGAATTATGTTCATCTGTTCAGATTAGAAGTTGCCCTTGGCTTTAGTTGTTACCATCACATTCCTAAGCCAACATCACTGCTTTTTCGGGGTTTGGCATTATGGTGTGTATCCCTGATTTATATGGCAAAATGGGATATCCCCCCTCTTGGCTCATCAGGTAGGCTGAGAATCCATCAGGTTTTGCAGAACTGAGTTTCCATTCACAGTGGCTGGCTTCCTCTGAGCACTAAAGTCACACACCTCTTCCCACTGAGATTTCCTCTGAGGGTGCAGAGGTCTTTTGTAGAACATGCAGTCTACTGATGTTGTGGTTTGCGCCCTTGTTAGCACTTTTGATGAGAACACACAGCATGTGCCACCATAAGTTCAAGTTCACTTGCGAGCTACAAATTGAAGAGTTCTTTCTGTGCCAGTAGGCAAATGACATACATTCTCTCCCAGTGCATACTCCTCGAAAATGCTACACACTCAAGTAGCTTTTTCTCAAATGTTGTTCATACTTCTGCTCAGAATATTTTTGCAACATCTGTGAGGCAGTTCTCATTGATACTTACTTGTTTGTCTGCTTATTAAAAGAATACCTAGTTTTTACAGAATATTTAGAAAATACAGAAAAGTTTTCAAATGAACATTGAAAGTTACATATAGCCGCTATTCAGTAATTACTGCTATTAACATACAGTATATTGTTTTAATATTTTATATGCTCACACGCATGTGTATAGCCAAGTAAACACAAAAATACATTGAACTATATATATGATTGTGTATATAGTAATACAATGAGCTATAAGGATAATTCTCCAAGCCAGGCTTCAACAGTATGTGAACTGTAAACTTCCAGGTGTTCAAGCTGGATTTAGAAAAGGCAGAGGAACCAGAGATCAAATTGCCAAAATCCACGGGATCATCAAAAAAGTGAGAGAGTTTCAGAAAAACATCTACTTCTGCTTTATTGACTATGCCAAAGCCTTTGACTGTGTGGATCACAAAAAAACTGGAAAATTCTTAAAGAGATGAGAATACCAGATTGCCTAGCCTGCCTCTTGAGAAATCTGTATCCAGGTCAGGAAGCAACAGTTTGAACTGGACATGGAACAACACACTGGTTCCAAATTGGGAAAGGAGTATGCCAAGGCTGTATATTGCCACCCTCGTTATTTAATTTATATGCAGAGTATGTCAGGTGAAATGCTGGACTGGATGAAGCACAAGCTGGAATCAAGATTGCTGGGAGAAATATCAATAACCTCAGATATGCAGATGACATCACCCTTATGGCAGAAAGTGAAGAGGAACTAAAGAGCCTCTTGATGAAAGTGAAAGAGGAGAGTGAAAAAGTTGGCTTAAAGCTCAATGTTCAGAAAACTAAGATCATGGCATCTGGTCCCATCACTTCATGGCAGAGATGGAGAAACAATGGAAACAGTGGGAGACATTAGGGCTCCAAAATCACCGCAGATGGTGACTGAAGCCATGAAATTAAAAGACACTTGCTCCTTGGAAGAAAAGTTATGACCAACCTAGATAGCATATTTAAAAGCAAAGACATCCGTCTAGGCAAAGTTAGAGTACTGGTTTTTTCAATAGTCATGCATGGATGTGAAAGTTGGAGTATAAAGAAAGCTGAATGCCAAAAAATGGATGCTTTTGAAGTGTGGTGTTGGCAAGACTCTTGATAGTCCCATGGACTGCAAGGAGATCCAACCAGTCAATCCTAAAGGAAATCAGTCCTGAATATTCACTGGAAGGACTGATGCTGAAGCTGAAACTCCAATAGTTTGGCATCCTGATGGCAAGAACTGACTCATTTGAAAAGCCCCTGATGTGGGGAAAGATTGAAGGTGTGAGAAGAAGGGGATGACAAAGGAGGAGACAGTTGGATGGCATCACCGACTCAGTGGACATGAGTTGAGTAAACTCCAGGAGATGGTGATGGACAGGGAGGCCTGGCGTGCTGCAGTCCATGGAGTCGCAAAGAGTGGGACGTGACTGAGCGACTGAATTGACTGACTGACTGATAAGGATAATCTTTAGTTTGTCATAACTATTGCAACTATTTTACTCTTATTTGACATTAACCTTTTAATTTTGAAGAATATTGATGTAAATGATCATCTATTTTAGATCAGTGGTCTTAAAAACTTTGCCGTTTCTGACTCCTCTAATCACTTTTATGCTTAGAAAGTACTTTCACACATTAATTTTTAATGGAGTTTGAGTCTTATTATTTCATTTATATTTTTTTCCTGAATGGATTTGGACTTTTTTTTACTATAAGATGAAAAGAGAGTATCTAATCTAATTTATTGACTAAATGGCTTATTAATTGTTTCAACTGCATATTTGATTCTTTCTTCATTGATTTATGAAAACTCTTGAATCACACACTATTATTTATATTCTAAGACTTCTTTCTGGGCTAAGTATTATGCTAATCTGTCCCCTTGTAAATTCATTCAACAGATATTTCTGAAGGTCTGCCAGGTGCCAGACATTCCATTTTAGACAACGGAAATAAAGCAGTAATAACACACACACACAAATCCCTTCCCTGTGGAGCTTACATTTTGGCACAGATTGGGAAGAGATTAACAAACACAGGACAAGTGAATGAAAGATTTAATATGTCAGACAGTAATGCGAAGTGGGTAGTGAAAAATCAAAGAGAAGGGGTGGAGGCTTGTGTGTGGAGGAGGCTGGTGATTACTAGGTTGTTATCAGACAATAGTTGGCACCAATCATCTGACTGGAAGACATAAGATAATCTTAAAACATGAAATACTCATGTCCTGAGTGATGTCAGGCAATGCCCTAGGGGTGAGGGCAGTGCCAAGAACAGTGCTACAATAGAACAGAAATGATTTGTGCAGAAGCACACAGTTGTATTCTTATTTGACAGTATAAGCGGGTAGAATCTTTCCCCCTAGGACTCTAGGACTGACGATGCTGGATTTTATTACCACTTGAACAGTGACCCATAAATGGTCCTTGATTGATCAAACAAAGAGCTGCTTGGTTTATGGATGTCTGTTCCAAGGTGATCAGACAGCATCCTGTTTGGAAGGCTGCCACTCTGATCGATGGAAGTAAACATAAGCCAGCTCAGAGGACTGAATTCATGATGTTTTCCCTTTGTTTGAGATTTTACCAACTTGCAGGCAGTGGTCAGTGGCTTGTCCATATGATTAGGCAGAAAAGCAATGGAAAGTTGACCTCTTAAAGGATGCTTGTGTAAGGAAGAGCTTTGTAGAAATCACTGTGGGAATCTGAGGGATCATGTATAAAATTTGGATAGGGAGATAGTGTAGGTAAGATAGTGTTAATCACTGAGCCATGTCTGACTCTGCGATCCCATAGACTGTTCTTAAATGAAACAGAAAAGCACATACCATAAAAGAAAAATGATAAATAAGAGTATATTAAAATTAAAAACTTCTGCTCATCAAATAAAACTTCAAGAATGTGAAAAGATAAACCACAAACTGGGAGAAGTTTAAACATATATATCACATAAGGGACTCATTCATATTCAGAATATTTGAAAACCTCCTATGGCTCAACAAAAACAATGACAAATAGAAAAAAATGGATAAAAGACAATTCCCAAATATAAAATGAGGTGGGCCAATCAACATGTTAAAAATATTCCCAAATTATCAACTCAGAACAATGCAAAGCAATACCACAGTGAAAAATCCATTAAGGGGAAAAAAATTAGACAATAAAAATATCAGAGAAGAGGTAGAACAAAGAATGTTAATATACTCCTAGGGGGAGAGTAGATCAGTAAATGTATTTTGCAAAGCCACCTGGCATTATCTAGTATATACCAAAGGGAAACTCTTATACATGTGCTGTCCAGGAGATTATTATGTGCAATAACGAGCATAAAAGTGGAAACAATGAAAATGCCCATTGATAGGAAAATGGAAGTAATAACTACAGCATGGACACGAATGATGTAAAGTTATATACACCAACATGTGTGAACCTCAGAAACACAAATATTTTGAGCCAAGATATGGCAGAAGAATATATTCAGTATTTTAAACTATAGTGAATTGAAAGAGAGTCATGAAGACAAAATTCATAAAGATTCTGGAGGAGGAAGAGGAAAAGAGATGGAGGATTTCCAGGGTCTTAGTTATGGTCTATTTATTTAGCCAGGTGGAGGTCATATGGTTGCTCATTTATTTTTAATCTTTTTGACTTAAAAGATCCACATATCTTTCATGTTTATAAAATATATCATATTTTCAATTTTTGAATTAAGGGACATGTATTCCAAGATGTCAATGGATTTAAGTCCTTCAGCAGGTACTATGCCAGTTACAGCTACTCTAAGAAATTCAGTAAGATCCATGTCACTATAGCTTACCAAGTTTTCATCACAAAAGTAATTGGTTTAACAACAGAATATTAAATCACACCAAGCAAGTTAGCTGGATTGTTTTGTACCCTCCTGGCATTAAGCTGATATTCTCAGTCTCATAAGCAGACTGATATTCTCCAGCCTTGAAGAACCAGAAATATCACATCTCACTGTTTAAATAGTGTTCTTAGAACCGTTACCTTCAATTTGATCAGGACCATCTCACACAGTGTGGTAGATCCAAATGGTATTAAATCTCATTTCTTGGATGTAATTCTCCTAACAAGTGCACTTAACTTTCACAGATGTCCTAGGAATTTCTATGTGCATGCAAGTTCAAAAAAAGTGACAACTGTGACTTTCCTGTTGGTCCAGTCATTAAGACTTTGCTTTCCAGTGCCAGGGGTGTGGGTTTGATCCCTGACTGGGGACTAAGATTTCATATACCTTGCAGCCAAAATACCAAAAAATAAATAGAAACAATATTGTAACAAATTCAACAAAGATTTTTTAAATTGTCCATATTTTTAAAGATTTTTTTTTTAAAGAGAAGTGATAGTGTACAAAGTAGGAAGAATAAAGAATAAACATTCCAAAAAGGGGTTAATGAACTGCTGGTTATCAGATCACAGCCACACCCACCCACAAAAGCAAGAATCACCAGCTTTAAAGATAAAGGTACTAGAGGGACTTCCTGGTGGCCCATTGGATAGTGATTAAGACTCCACACTTCCAACGCAAGGGATGTGGGTTAGATCCCTGGTTGGGGAACTAGAATCCTGCATACCACATGGTACAGCCCCCCCCCCCCAAAAAAAAAACACACACAAAAATATAAAGGTACTGGGATGATTTAAAAAGAAGTTCAAGAGCAGATTTAAGTAAAACATGAACTGAAAACATGTCTAACTAGAATTCTCAATCGAATTTCAAGAATGATATGAGTAAAACTATTTTAATTTTATTCAAAAGTATTTCCTAGGAGGTTTTGTAAACTTAACAATTCTTACTAGAAAAGAAATGTAATGAAATAAGAGAGGGATTTTATTCTCCTGATATACTTCACATTGAGTACTTAAAATCAGCCAAAGCCTTAGAAAACATTTCGGGGTTACCATGTTTGTGAACATTGTTCAACACTCCTTCTCCTGTCCCCTGTAGAATATCATTCACCATGCAGCAGAAATCATTATACGGTTATTTAACTTTGGACATCTTTCAATAGATTCTGATTATCTCATTAAAAGCTAAGCCTGAAGGCTTGTGGAACATCTGTGTGTGTGTGTGTGTGTGTGTGTGTGTGTGTGTGTGTGATGTCTATCTTAAATGAAAATTTTACACGTATATGAAAAAGAATCACATTAGCCTCTGAAAACTAATGTCAAGACAGATAGCAGAAGAGGGATTGAAGGTCAATTTGTTTTTTCTTATTTCTGTAAATTTTAATGTTAGCAATTTCTATTGTGTGCAATATGTTTCCTTGTTTCTGGCAAAGCATTTCTGGCTGACAACCATCCAAAATGCCCATACTAGTGCAGACTACAATTTGATTTATGGGAGCAGTGTAAGTGTGTAAAACATTTAATCTGATGCTTTTGACATGTTTGTAGAGGATACGAAATATAGGGAATACCCTGAAAGAAAGAGTGGTCCTTCCTGGTAGCTGGTCAGCCGTGACTTCCCCAGAAATGCACAAAAAGAGCTTGCTCACGCATGAATCTGGGACGCTGGCTTCCCCACAGATACGCCACGTCAGCCAGCCAAAGGGCTTATGTGAGTCATTTGTGCCCTCATTTCGGATTGAAAAGTACATACATCTGGCACTGTTATGCTTGACTGGTGCTAGCTTGTGGCATATGAACAGCTGAGGAATAAATTTGGGGACGTTATTAACCAAGACCAAAATGGGCCACTCGGTTTCACTGGGTTCAAAATGACAGCTCCTGGTTTTCTAAAATGTGTCTTAGTATTTAAGGATGTACATTACAATATTAGTTACCAATCAAGAGTTGGATATGATTGAGAGACTGAACTGAATTGAACTGAATCATAAACTTTTTTTTTTATCTGTACATATCTATCCTCTAGCAAGTTGAAAAACAAAATTCAGGAATTTGTAAATGGATAGTTTAAAAGACATAGAGGACATTTGCATTTGAAGGAGAGTCAAGCCATTCTTGTGCAGCTGTTTGATGATGCAAAATCAAAACCCTCTAATGAACATTTTGCAGATCCTCTTTGAGTGGACACCACTCTACACACTAGCAGATATCAAAAGACACAAAACATTATCTATGCTATGCTTCCAGTTCAGTTCAGTCACTCAGTCCTGTCTGACTCTTTGTGATCCCATGGACTGCAGCACGCCAGGATCCCCTGTCCATGACCAACTCCTGGAGCTTGAAGAGTGCCTGAAAGAAGTATGGATGGAGGTTCGTGACATTGTACAGGACGCAGGGATCAAAACCATCCCCAAGAAAAAGAAATGCAAAAAGGCAAAATAGTTGTCTGAGGAGTCCTTACAAATAGCTGACAAAAGAAGAGAAGCAAAAGGCAAAGCAGAAAAGGAAAGATATTACATTTGAATTCAGAGTTCCAAAGAATAGCAAGGAGAGATCAAAAAGCCTTCCTAGGTGATCAACGCAAAGAAAAAGAGGAAAACAGAATGGGAAAGACTAGAGATCTCTTCAAGAAAATTAAAGATACCATGGGAACATTTCATGCAAAGATGGGCTCAATAAAGGACAGAAATGGTATGGACCTGACAGAAGCAGAAGATATTAAGAAGAGGTGGCAAGAATACACAGAAGAACTGTACAAAAAAGATCTTCATGACCCAGATAATCATGATGATGTGATCACTCACCTAGAGTCAGACATCCTGGAATGTGAAGTCAAGTGGGCCTTAAGAAGCATCACTATGAACAAAGCTAGTGGAGGTGATGGCATTCCAGTTGAACTATTTCAAATCCGGAAAGATGATGCTGTGAAAGTGCTGCACTCAATGTGTCAGCAAATTTGGAAAACTCAGCAGTGGCCACAAGACTGGAAAAGGTCAGTTTTCATTCCAATCCCAAAGAAAGGCAATGCCAAAGAATGTTCAAACTACCGCACAATTGCACTCATCTCATACGCTAACAAAGTAATGCTCAAAATTCCCCAAGCCAGACTTCAACAGTGTGTGAACTGTGAACTTCCAGATGTTTGAACTGGATTTAGAAAAGGCAGAGATCAAATTGCCAACTTGGGCTGGATCATTGAGAAAGCAAGAGAGTTCTAGAAAAACATCTATTTCTGTTTTATTGACTATGCCAAAGCCTTTGACTGTGTGGATCACAACAAACTGTGGAAAATTCTGAAAGAGATGGGAATACCAGACTACCTGACCTGCCTCCTGAGAAATCTGTATGCAGGTCAAGAAGCAATGGTTAGAACTGGACATGGAACAACAGACTGGTTCCAAATTGGAAAAAGAGTATGTCAAGACTGTACATTTTAACCCTGCTTAATTAACTTACAGGCAGTCCATGAACAACCATTTGGGTTTTACCCACCATTTTATGTTCATTGTGTATTTCCCCTACTCTCACTCCAACGAGGGGTTGAATTTTGTTACCCTTTAATTTTATTAAAAAATTTTTTTTGTTATTCAAACGTTCAAATTTTTAATTAATTTTTATTGGAGTATACTTGTTTCACAAATGTTGTGTTAGTTTCTACCATAGAATGAAATGAATCAGTGATAGGTATACATAGGTCCCCTCTTTTTTGGATTTCCTTTCCATTTAGGTCACCACAGAGTACTGAGTTCCCTGGGCTACACAGTAGGTTCTCATCAGTTATGTATTCTATACACTGTATCAATATGTTAACCCCCATTACCCCTTAATTTTAAATGCCTCTTCAAAACTACTGCACAGAAGGAATGAAGAATATCAGAAGTGCCACCAACTTTCTCCAAATTTCACAACTTTTGTGAACAGTCCATAATCAAATCCATGTATCTATAACCAGATATTTTATCTTCAGAGATTTGCAATAACAATTCTCAGAGTGAAGACCTAGGAATATATCTATAATTTGGAGGGGAAATTATATGAATTATAGTTTGTATAATTATAAAATTATACAAATTTTATAATAACAGTAGTAAGAGAGGTAGTAACAGTAGTAGCAATAGTAATATTAAACTTCCACTGGGCAGACACTGTTGAAAACACTTAATATATTACCCCCATTGGATCCTTAGCAACCCTGCAAAGTGTGTACTGTTGTTACCACCATTTTACTGAGGCCCGAAGAGCTTAAGTATTGTCTACGACACAGAGTCCCACAGTTAAGAAGCAGCAGAGTAGCATGCTGACTCTCAACATTACCAACCTATTGTACTGAATTTTTTTCTGGTTTGTTTTCTATATTCTCTTTCCAATTAGTGATCAACTCAATTTATCTTTAATTATAATATCCTGCATCTCTTTGGTACTTTTCTTGAATTACTATACTTCAATGTTCATGTGCTCTATGTGAATCTCTTTCAAATGTCACATTTTTGAAATTTCTGTTAACTTATACTTTCAAGCTAAGCATTTGCTCATATTGAGTCTCATACCTAACAGTAAAAGCAATGAAATGATGGAAATGCTGACCTTAAAGCAAAAACAATGGTCTCTAGGAATTCAGCTCAGTTCAGTTCAGTCGCTCAGTCATGTCTGACTCTTTGTGACCCCATGGACTGCAGCACGCCAGGCCTCCCTGTCCATCACCAACTCCCAGAGCCTACCCAAACCCATGTCCATTGAGCTGGTGATGCCCAACTATCTCATCCTCTGTTGTTCTCTTCTCCTCCTGCCCCTTATCCCTCCCAGCATCAGAGTCTTTTCAAATGAGTCAACTCTTCACATCAGGTGGCCAAAGTATTGGAGTTTCAGCTTCAACATCAGTCCTTCCAATGAACACCCAGGACTCATCTCCTTTAGGATGGTCTGGTTGGATCTCCTTGCAGTCCAAGGGACTCTCAAGAGTCTTCTCCAACACCACAGTTCAAAAGCATCAATACTTTGGCGGTCAGCTTTCTTCACAGTCCAACTCTCACATCCATACATGACCACAGGGAAAACCATAGCCTTGACTAGACGGACCTTTGTTGGCAAGGTAATGTCTCTGCTTTTGAATATGCTATCTAGGTTGGTTGTAACTTTCCTTCCAAGGAATAAGTGTCTTTTAATTTCATGGCTGCAATCACCATCTGTAGTGATTTTGGAGCCCCCCAAAATAAAGTCTCCCACTGTTTCCACTCTTTCCCCATCTATTTCCCATGAAGTGATGGGACCAGATGCCATGATCTTCATTTTTTGAATGTTGAGCTTTAAGCCAACTTTTTCACTCTCCTCTTTCACTTTCATCAAGAGGCTCTTTAGTTCCTCTTCACTTTCTGCCTTAAGGGTGGTGTCATCTATGTATCTGAGGTTATTAATATTTCTCCTGGCAATCTTGGTTCCAGCTTGTGCTTTGTCCAGCCTAGCATTTCTCATGATGTACTCTGCATAGAAGTTAAATAAGCAGGGTGACAATATACAGCCTTGACGTACTCCTTTCCCAATTTGGAACCAGTCTGTTGTTCCATGTCCAGTTCTAACTATTGCTTCCTGACCTGCATACAGGTTTCTCAAGAGGCAGGTCAGGTGGTCTGGTATTCCCATTTCTTTCAGAATTTTCCACAGTTGATTGTGATCCACACAGTCAAAGGCTTTGGCATAGTCAATAAAACAGAAATAGATGTTTTTCTGGAACTCTCTTGCTTTTTCTATGATCCAGCAGATGTTGGCAATTTGATCTCTGGTTCCTCTGCCTTTTCTAAAACCAGCTTGAACATCTGAACGTTCACGGTTCACATATTGCTAAAGCCTAGCTTGGAGAATTTTGAGCATTACTTTACTAGCCTGTGAGATGAGTGCAGTTGTGCGGTAGTTTGAGCATTCTTTGGCATTTCCTTTCTTTGGGCTTGGAATGAAAACTGCCCTTTTCCAGTCCTGTGGCCACTGCTGAGTTTTCCAGATTTGCTGACACATTGAGTGCAGCACTTTCACAGCATCATCTTTTAGGATTTGAAATAGCTCAATTGGAATTCCATCACCTCCACTCACTGTGTTCGTAGTGATGCTTTCTAAGGCCCACTTGACTTCACATTCCAGGATGTCTGGCTCTAGGTGAGTGATCACAGCACCGTGACTATCTGGGTTGTGAGGATATGTTTTGTACAGTTCTTCTGTGTATTCTTGCCACCTCTTCTTAATATCTTCTGCTTCTGTCAGGTCCATACCATTTCTGTCCTTTATTGAGCCCATCTTTGCATGAACTATTCCCTTTGTATCTCTAATTTTCTTGAAGAGATCTGTCTTTCCCATTCTATTGTTTTCCTCTAGGTATTACCTCCACTTTAAAAAATAGAATATTTATTTTCCCTGCACAAGCTCTTCATTGTAGCCCTTGGGCTTTTCTCTAGTTGCAGCATAGGCACTCTAGTTGTGATGCGGGGGCTCAGTTGCCCCGAGGCATATAGGATCTTAGTTCCCTGACCAGGGATTGAACCTGTGTCTCCTGCATTGGAAGGTGGATTCTTAATCACTGTCCACCAGGGGAAATCTCACCTCTGCTTTTTCAAAATTTTAAGTCGTTGACTAGCTGTCCATGTTTTTTAAGATCACAGGACACATTCAGTTCAGTGTCCAACTCTTTGCAACCCCATGAACTGCAGCATGCCAGGCCTCCCTGTCCATCACCAACTCCCCGAGTTTACCCAAACTCATGTCCGTTGAGTCAGTGATGCCATATAACCATCTCACCCTATGTCCTCTGTTGTCCCTTTCTCCTCCTGCCTTCAATCTTTCTGAACATCAGAGTCTTTGAATTAAAAAACCTATATGTGCAATGTATTTAATTTCCATTTCCTTTCTATGTTAAGGACTCTCACACCTCTCCTCCAGCACATCAAGTTGAGGAGCTTCAAGAAAGGAATGCCAATGTCTCCTTGGCAATGTATCTTCCGAGTCCAGAGGTTGAGTTCAACTGGTACCTTTAAGCATCAATGAAGCTGATCACCTATAATAAAAATGTAGAGACTAACATCAAAGTTTAGAATTTAGCCTTTTCACCAAAAACTGCTTGGAATTCAGATACTTAAATTGTACCCCTTCACCTCCTTTTAAATATTGAAAAGCAATATCAATCCAGTTTAAGTCAGATCAAATGTTTCTTAGGGAAATGAGAAACCCTCCCTAGAGGCTATATTTCCTCTTTCTAGAAAGTGGACAATGGTATCATGGGAGATCCTCAGTGCTAAAATGCACTGGGCATCCTAATAGGATTTGCCATGTAATAAATGGTGCTAATTTGTATGCCATTAATGAAGTGATAGGGACAAAGGAAAGCATATCAATGGGAATACGGCTCCAATAATTAGGGCACTTTGAGGTTAGCAGCTGCTCCTGTGTATTTACATAAAAGTCAGGCCTTGGAGAAATGAGATTGGCTACTAGCCAGCAGACTGGAGCCAGAGGCAGGACCCCAAGTGTCTGGACTTACAGCTCCCTGGAGTGTCCCTGAGTTGGAAGAGTTCTGCAAGGATAACTAGAGTTCCACACCCCATGGTCCGACGCCAACCCTCTCTCTCTCCCCCATCAAAAGCTCCAGGTACACACAAAGCAGGAGAGAGTCTGGGACTGGCTTAGTGCCTGAACTACAGGGGCTCAGTCTGAGAACACCACACACATCATGGGAGAAAGAATTCAAGTCCAGGTTGGTCGCTTGATTCTAATCCACTTCCATTAAGAAATATTTGATGATGAAGAGGATAAGGTACTAAAAGAGCTTCAACAGTAAAAACAACCATGAAAATGAAAATCTGCCATATTTTCATTTCCAGTTCTTCAGTTTTACCCTATGAGAAGGAAAATTCTATCCTCTAAGTAATTAACAGGATCTGAATAAATAGAGCACTCACAGTTACCTTCGAAATGCTCTGGAATCATGTAAGATAGAAATAAATGCTTTAAATTTACTTGCTCCTTCATCTTTAATGAATCAAGGCCAAGTTAAGCTATAGTTAAGGATATCATGGCATTTCTCAGATTTTGCATGCCTCAATCATTTTGTCCTTTCTCACCCCTCATATATGTTCTGATTTCATCCTTACAATGGTATGATGAGTCACCCTGCAGGATTACTTGGGTTCCTATCCCATAGTTTAGATATCAAGATTGAGATTAAAAAGAGATTTGATGACTCTCTTGAGGTCAGGTGGACAGGACGTGAGTCTACAACTGGGTCTCCTAGAACCAAGGCCAGTACTCTTTCCCCACATCAAACTGTTTCAGTATTTTTTTTTTTTTTTACTTCAGGTTATATGGTTTTTGGTGAAGGCAATGGCACCCCACTCCAGTACTCTTGCCTGGAAAATCTCATGGACAGAGGAGCCTGGTAGGCTGCAGTCCATGGGGTCACTAAGAGTTGGACATGACTGAAGCGACTTAGCAGCATGTGGATTTTAAGGCTACAGTCCCACTGTAGGAAAAAGTCACTGGAAAAGTCTAAGCATCCATCTTAATGGTTTGTTGAAACCTCAGAACTCTGACCTTCTGAATTAATTGAGGTCGTTCTGAACTTGGCATAGGAACAAACTCTGTTTCTCTTGATGTTCTTTTCCTGAGTCCTGAATCCATGTGCCCCAGAAGCAGCACTGAGGCACAGTGTTCAGATTTTCGCAAGCAGACCCCAGTGACTCACAAGTTCTTATTCAGCCTCATATTTACAATCTATTGAGGCTTTTGTGATAAAAATCCTCAGATTCATTACTTGGAGCCTTCAAACAAGCCTTGTCTTTTTTCTCTATCAGTGATGAATGATCCACCTGAATTTGCCTTTGGCTTTTCTTATAAGAAAATAATATATGCATTCCTCATATTTTATCATGCACAAAACCTTGAGTAACACTGGCTTATTCAAGGAAGAGTTATTGGCCATCCATCTCCTGGCCGAATGTAAATCTTCATCTTCCCAGTTGCATTTTTGTTTATCCTTAAATACACTTTCTTTTCTCTTTCTAACAAATATTCTTCACCCTATTTCACCCCCATTCTGGCTTATGGTTTTATTGGCCAAATCTCAGCTTAGCAACTGGCGTTCATCTCAGCTTTCTTGTGAATGTAGTCAGTCTGTGATATAACATAACGTGTGATCAAAAAATTTCTCTTCAGTCAGAGAATCACTGCTGTATGTAGCGTACAACTAAGGCATATTGCATGGATATATTTTTTCCTTTGAAACACTTTCTATCAGAGGTGCTCATGGCCTGAGAACTTGAGTGATATTTCATGAGTGATGTCACTTAGCACTTCTGGCTCCTATCCAGAAACCTGGGCATCTCTCCAACGGACCAACTTCATGGTTTGATTTCAGATCCATCCCACTGTGCTAAAGGAAAGTATAAATAAGTAGATAAAGTAAAATATGAATAGAAATACACACAGCAATAGCTAAATGATCAAATGTTGGGTTCTTGAACCGTCCCACAATAAACAACTTTCTTCTTTATCAGGTACCTAGGGCAGATCCCACAAAGGCCGTTCTATTCATAGTATTTCTTTCAGTTGAGTAGGACAGAGCACTCAAGTCTTGCTACATTTCGTTTATTTATTTATTTGGCTGTGTCAAGTCTTAGATGTGTCATGTGGGGTCTTTATTGAATCATGCAGGATCTTTTGATTCGGTGCACAGTCTCTCTAGTTGCAATGTGTGGGCTCAGTAGTTGTAGCCCTCAGGCTTAGTTGCTCCACGGCATGTGGGATCTTAGTTCCCTGACCAGAGATCAAACCCACATCTCCTGCATTGGAAGGCAGATTCTTAACCACCGGACCACCAGGGAAGTCCCCTACATCTCTTCTCATTGATTTGTGCTGGTCTAACCTTGCTCTACAGAGAAGGCAATGACACCCCACTCCAGTACTCTTGCCTGGAAAATCCCATGGATGGAGGAGCCTGGTAGGCTGCAGTTCATGGGGTCATGAAGAGTTGGACACAACTGAGTGATTTCACTTTCATTTTTCACTTTCATGCATTGGAGAAGGAAATGGCAACCTACTCCAGTGTTCTTGTCTGGAGAATCCCAGGGACGGGGGAGCCTGGTGAGCTGCCATCTATGCGGTCCCACAGAGTCGGACACGACTGAAGTGACTTAGCAGCAGCAGCAGCAGCAGCAGCAGCAACCTTGTTCTAACCTTACCTATAGTTGGGTGCTTGCTGACACAATGTCATTTTGGGTACAGCACCATCATGAGGCAAGATCAGAAACTGAATGTAAGCATTTAAAAGCTATAATGCAATTTTATCTCTATTGAATCGAATAACAAAAAGTTGTTTTGAGTTTTGATGTTGTTGTATATGTTTTTTATTTTTTAAATTATTTTTCTAATATTTCATGATTACCTCTATTCTATAAAAGTATTATCTTTTGATGGATTAGAATTTTGTTCTTTTAATGATTCTTTAGGTGGTTTGAGAAACACAATACTGAAGGCCACAGGCAGTGCTCCAGTGTGGTAAATTAAGTGTAAATTCTTGTCTTGTTGGCTCCAATTTTGTAAATGATCTAATGTAGTCTCCCCTTTTGAGAATGTGACCTGATGTCTCTTCTTGTCTGGAATCAGACTGATGCCAAGGAAAGGGATGCCTGGAATCTGGTTGCCTCTACCATCCAATAGAGAAAGTTGATGGAAACTGAAAGGTTTAACGCTCTGATTTAATAGTACAACAAAAACAGCAGATTTGAAAAGCAGCTTCATTTAGTTCATGGGAGTAAGTTTCTCCCCATGTGTGACCTTAGAAATGTTCTTCTGGAACACAAAACAAAAAGAAATATACAGCAACAGAGAGTAATTTCTCCATTAAGTAGTAGGGACAATAGAATGAAAAAACATTAAGAAAATATAATATGATATGATTGTGTTTATTGCCTCACTTTATAATCCTGGTTCCTTACAAATGCCTGAACAAATAAGTTCAAATGGGGCACAGAAAACCAATTCCTTCACCAGAACCTTATCATATAACATCATTATAAAGCACACGCCATCACTAGGAAGGAAAAATGTGTCCCATTGAAACACACTTCCGAGTATCTCAAAAAAATATCCTCTTACTTAGGAAAATTTATTTCTGAAACAAAATTAAATGTATCTTTACAGAACACATTTTCGTTCCTTCTAATGACATGTAATCATTCTGCCTTTATTTTGCCAAGTTTCTCTTCCACAGGTTTCCAAGAAGCCAGAGTTTAAATGTCTATTATTTCTGCAACTCACAAAAATAGAAATAATTTCACTCCTGGTGCAAAGTCCCAATATGAGACAATTCTCATTTGCAACAATTTACATTTCTATTGATAGACTAGAAATCTCGATTGGGAAATAGTTTTGTTTTGTTTTTTTCAAAACAATGTCACTCATCGTGCAGGGATCCATGGGCCCTCGTTCGTATGCTGGATATACCTAATATCCTTAGACATCTTTTCTTAAAGGGAATGTTTTTCATAACAACAGTAAAGGAGTGTATCAGATGACAAATCAGCCAGTATCTTGTGGGATCAAGTCTGTTGTGTCCTTACGGTCTGAAAAATTTTGTTTTAGTCACTCATCAGATCAATAGGGACTTTATCCCAATAGGGGTGGCCATTTGGTATGTAGTGCTAGGGGTTACAGGGCTGATGAAAAGAAATGCAAGAAACTGTTTTGTAAAGCAAAGCAAGCTCTCCCAGGTGGCTCCAACTTTCTGTGAGATGCTGTTCCCCTGTCTGCACCCCCAGACTCAGGAGGAACAAAGGATGCTGGCCCAGTAGAAGGTCTGAAGGCAGCACTGGGGGTGCCCAGCTCACTGGACATGCCAAGGGATTGCGATGTCTGGCTCTGCTCCCGCTTGACAGGAAGAAAGGTGGTCAAGTCACTTTTGAGATTCAAGACAATTCTGAGATTTATGCTAAGCTGTAAGATTAACGAGAAATACAGCTTTCACCACTGAATCCTAGTGCCTGGAAAAGTAGCTGGTGCAGAGTAGACATTAAAATGTTTAATGATAAAAGGAAAGAAGAAAGGAAGGACAGAAGGAAGGGAAAAAGGGAGGGAGGGTGGAAGGGAAGAAAAGAGGGAGAAACCTCTTGGTAGATCTACTTTTTCTGGGTTAGTAAGTATAATTTCTGCTATAGGTTGAATAATGTTTACACAGGAAAGCCAGTTTTGGGCCACGGTGTGTCTGCTTAAGGCTGGGGTTGGGAGGACTTAGACTTGACGGATGCCCTGAAGTGAAAGCTGTGCTGAACGGTCAGACATAGGTCTCCCCGACTCTTTGTTCAGGGAGAACAGAGGCTGAAGTTCTGAGCATGAGTTCCTGAAGTCAATCACATAGAGCCTGTTCTCAAGGATCTCAGTCTAATATGAGGTCTGCTGCTGCTAAGTCGCTTCAGTCGTGTCCGACTCTGTGCGACCCCATAGACGGAAGCCCACCAGGCTCCCCTGTCCCTGGGATTCTCCAGGCAAATAACCACAAAACAGTTGTAAAAGGGTAAGAACCCTAAGAGAGACACCCATATCAGGGGCCTAGGACCATGTTTGGTTACTTTAAGTGGTGGAACATGGGAAGTTGCCTGAAGAGGGGATGTTTGAGCAAGACCTGGAAAGGTGGGACTGCGTAGCTTACATGCTGCACTGTGGCCCTTTCAGGCACAGTCAGGTTGTTAGAGAGACTGGCCTCATCTTTCTCTGTGGGACAGGCAGGGAGAATGAAACTCAAAACTCCTGCTTGCCTGAGTTTTCCCTGTTCCCCAGCAGAGTCAGAAACAGTCATCAAACTCTTGAATCTGAGAACAGCTGTTGTCAGCATCTTACTGCTTCACAACAAATAAACCCCAAATCTCACCATCCTCTTGGTCCTAGTTTGAGAGCAGACATCAAAGGCTGGGATGAGAAGAGATGAGAAAAACAGACCAATTCATCCCAATATCCCAAAAAGCACCCTATGGGGTCAAGTCTGTGTCCTTATAATATGAAAAATTGTGTTTTAGTCACTCACTATTTTAACAGGGACTTTCTCCCAGTAGAGGTGGCAATTTGTTGCATAGTGCTAAGGGTTATTGGGCTTCCCATATCGTGCTAGTAGTAGAGAACCCAAAGGTTCTTTTTTTATTAGGATAATAAAAAGAGGAAATGCAAACTTTATTTGGAAAGCAAAGTAAGTCAGCACGTGGTGGTTTAGTTACTCGGTCGTGTCCGACTCTTGCGACCCCATGTACTGTAGTCCACCAGGCTCCTCTGTCCATGGGATTCTACAGGCAAGAATATTGCAGTGGGTTGCCATTTCCCTCTTTAGGGGATCTTCCCAACCCAGGGACTGAACCCTGGTCTCCTGCATTGCAGGCAGATTCTTTACTGACTAAGACACCAGGGGACCCCAAGTCAATATATTCACAATCAAAGATCAGAGATCTGGTATAAGTCCTGGTGTCTTCATGACCCCCTGAACTTCAGGCTAACCTACTTGAAAAATATGTTGTTTTTTTTTTCAATCAGGCCCCAAAGATTTGAAACCTCAAGCACACTATGTAGGAAAGCAATAAATGGGGGAATGGAGAGTGGGTTTTGCTTCTGAGAAGGATAATGTGATGAGTCACTATTTAAACGAATCTGCAGAGCTTTGAAAAATCTTCAGAATGGACCATTTAATTGTTTAATCTTGAGCCCTTAACTTTATAGTGCCTGGAAGAAGACCATCTCTGTGAAGAGGTGGGGGGTGGATGCTGCTATGAGATAGTAAGATGAGAGCCATAGGTCAAGATTCGAGGAGGAAATCAGTGTATTGGATTCTGAAATAAATTGCAATAGTCAGGAGCTCTCTGTGAAGCCTGGCTTGACCTGTCAAGAAGAAAGACGCTATAAGTGCTTCTGTGGAAATGGTGGGTGGATTCATCTCCCTTTTAGGAAAATATCTTGACTAAAATAATGTCCTGAGTGCAAAATCAATAAGAATGGATCATTCCAAGCCCCATTCTTCTTTTTACCTTTATTCCTACAAGGAACTGTGTTTTCAATTCTTTAATGACCTGTATCAGGTTAAGTCAAATGCAGTGTGAGTTTAAGACTGTGAGTTCCAACCAGGGGTATTTTATACTACCACTACCACTCCCCCAGGGGACATCTGGCAATGTCTGGGGGTGTGTTTGGTCGTCACAAGCATGAGGTTGATACTTGTGTCTGGGTGTCTGGGGTTAAAGATCATGCTGCTGCCCAACATCCTACAAACCACAGGACTGTCTTCCCAATGAAGAATTATCTGGCTCCAAATGACCATGCTGCTACCGCTGCTAAGTCACTTCAGTCGTGTCCGACTCTGTGCGACCCCAGAGATGGCAGCCCACCAGGCTCCCCCGTCCCTGGGATTCTCCAGGCAAGAACACTGGAGTGGGTTGCCATTTCCTTCTCCAATGCATGAAAGTGAAAAGTGAAAATGAAGTCGCTCAGTCGTGTCCAACTCCTAGCAACCCCATGGACTGCAGCCTACCAGGCTCCTCCATCCATGGGATTTTCCAGGCAAGAGTACTGGAGTGGGGTGCCATTGCCTTTTCCGCCAAATGACCATAGTGTTGACAAAATGTAATCGACCTTGATTTACGGTCAATATTTTTTCCCCCAAAGTGTTCAAATTAGTCGCATTTATAATGACTTCCAATACCAAATCAGAAGCCTCAGTATGTAGGTAATCCACACCTGTGATGCCTGTTTCTCACAAACTTAAGAAAAGTATAAGCATTCCCCTAAATCAGGAATAACACAACACTGTTGCTGTTAGTGGCCTCATGTAATTATATGAGAAATGATGTGATTATACTGAAATAAAATAATGATAATATATCATACAGTTGGATACCATTCCCTCTGGAAAGGCAGCACAACAAAACAGCAAAACACATCAAAGGGATAATATGCATATATTCAAGATTACTTTTTATATTCTTGGACATTTCTCAGGTCTCAGTGAAATAAACAGATTTTGCGACCTGAGGAACACAAAGCTCAGCAAAGTTTCAGGGAAAATTGCTTCAATTCACATAAAACTTGTTGTCACGAAAAATAAGGATAGCTACTATTTTATTTTTTAAAATAATTTTTCTGATTTATTTTTTAATTTTTATTTTCTATTCGAGTATAGTTGATTTACAATGTTTTGTTAGTTTCAGGTGTATGGGAAAGTGGTTCAGTTATACATGTCCCTAAGAATAACTAATATTTTCCAAGTGCTGATTTTTTTTTACTGGTTTCTCTCCTCAGTGTTCGACATGATTTATTTTATTTAACACTCACAAAAAGTCCTGCAAGGTAGGGGTTAGTAGCTTTAGTTTAGAAATGCGTTGTCTCAGGCCTAGAGCGATAAAAGAACTCACCCATTTATAGTGAATTCCAGTGTATCTGTTTTCTTTTCCATCCTCATTCTTTTGGCGGGGGGCTCACAAGTACTGTCAGAGATAACAGAGAAGGCCTTTTGGAAATGGAATACAAAACAAAGAAAGAGACTATAGTTAATCTGTATTATATATTTATATTGAAATATATCAATATAAATTATATATCATGTATAATATATGTATTCTATGCTGTGTATTATATAGTTACACTGTTTTATATATTTAAAAGTTGCTGAAAGAATAGATAGGAAAAGCTCTCATCACAGGACGAAAATAATTTGTAACTATTCGTAATGGCAAGTGTGAACTAGGCTTCCTGTGGTGATCATTTTGCAATATATACATACATTAAATCATTACATCATACAAGTGAAACAAACACAATGTTATATGTCAATTATACCTCATAAAAAAACACTACTGATATAAAAAAAGGAAAAACTAGACCAACATGACAATGGCATCCAGGGGTGGTGGTTTAGTTGCTAAGTGGTGTCTGACTCTTGCAACCCCATGGACTGTAGCTTGCCAGGCTTCTCTGCCCACGGGATTCTCCAGGCAAGAGTACTGGAGTGGGTTGCCATTTCTTTCTCCAGGAGATCTTCCTGACCCAGGAATCGAACCTGGGTCTCCATTGCAGGCAGATTCTTTACCAACTGAGCTAGAAGGGAAGCCCCAATGTCATCCTAGGCCTGTGCTGTACTTGGTTGTGACTGACTCTTTTGCAACCCTGTGTCCACAACAACTGTGTCCACCAGGCTCCTCTGTTCATTGGAATTCCCAGGCAAGAATACTGGAGTGGCTTGCCATTTCCTACTCCAGGGGATCTTCTCGACCCATCTGATCTGGGTCTAATCTGGGTCTCTTACCTCTCCTGCACTGGCAAGGGAATTCTTTATCAGTGCACCACCTAGGAGGTTGTCAGCCTAGTCATGTCCATACAAAAGTTGCCATAATTGGCTTAAGTTTCACGTCTATTAGCACAAGCACTGATGTTCACAACCCATCCACCTTGTATTATAATTTGTGAACAGCAAGGAGAAAATAATGATGCACCATTTCATATACATTAACTTTACCATGGACTAACGTTAAGGTCTTGGCAAGTTTAAGTGATGGCAGCTAAGCAATGGCAGAAATTGTTGGAACCATTGCTTACTTGTACTTCAAGTCTTCCCATCTCTAACTATTTAAACTGAATTGAGTGTATGTGTGAATATAATACAGTTTAGGATACTAAATAAATTGTTAAAGGAAACACAAGTTCATCATGGCAAGGTAGAGGGATATTTCTGCACAAAGGACTAATTTTCTTCCACCCTTTTCATTCTGTGAAGAGAGAAGCTTCCCTTTCTCTGGTCCCAAGTAAAAATGGGATTGAATGGAACCAAATGGCCTCAGGTTAGCTGTAGAGGGTGAGGGATATGCCCTGGGAAACAGGCAGGAAGCTACAGGGACCAAAATGGCATCAGAGAGAGGGTGTAAGGAAAGCTATTGGAAAACTCTCTACCAAATAGGAGAAAAATGGCTGAAACAGAGATTACCAATTCAAATGTCCTTTGGTATCTGACTTTGGAGAGGCAATAGGGTAGAGCACCCAGGATTAGGGGCTCTGGATTCAGCCACTTGGGTTCCCATCCCAGTTTCACCACTTATTGACTGTGTGACCTTGGGCAAGCCTGTGCCTAACTTCTCTGTGCCTCAGATAGTACCCACTTTCTTCAGTTGCCTTTGTCCCCTTATGTAATATCTTTTTACACTTAAGCTAAATGAGATTAACCTTAAAGTGTGTGCTTGCGTGCTCAGTTACTCTGTCATGTCCAACTCTTAGGGACCCCATGGACTATAGCCCAACAGGCTCCTCTGTCCATAGGATTTCCCATGCAAGAATACTGGAGTGGGTTGCCATTTCCTTCTCCAGGGGATCTTCCTGACCCAGGTATCAAACCTGTGTCTCCTACATTGGCAGGTAGTACTACTTTACTACTGAGCCACCTGCAAAGCCCCTACCTGTAAAGAGTGACCAAATATTGACCAGGACCAACAATTAATCTCAGATCTTTTAACATGATATTCATATGTTGATTCCATACCCCAAAAATGCTCTTAACAAGGATCGCTGTTATGGAAAATAGTAATGGGGGGTTAATAGAGGGATAGAATAGAGGGGGAAAGCGGGGAAAGTAACAGATACTGAAAATGATGAAGAGAGAGGTGATAGAGTGGAGATGAGAAGTAGTAAAATGAATGTCAAATATGAAAAGAAGGAGGGAATGGTTGGTGATTAAAAGACATTATGCATCTTAGTAGTGGGTGAAATGAGCCTTATGTATTACAGTATTTCTAATTTGAGCAACAATTTGTAAGCTATAAATGTTTATAATGAGTGTAATTTGTTCAACTTCTGTTATGGAATAATGTAAGACATAGTGTTAGCTATTAAGAGACACTTTGCAGATTTACAAGGGGATAATTAATTTTTTATTGGAACATAACAGATTCAAACATAAATCATTTTATTACTCTTACAAATTAGAAAAATTTATGTTTTAGATAAACCTAAAAAATAAGCTTATCTATAGCTGTGCTAGTATCTAGATTTAAGAGAGACTAAAGAAAAATGACAACTAAATGCAAAGCCTGATCCTTGATTCAATCCTGGATTGAAGAAAACAGTATAAAGTATATCAATGGGAAAACTGAATCAATTTGACTAGGGACTCTATCAGATAATATTATCATGTCAATGTGTATTTCCCAAACGAACTTTTGGGCCAACCCAATAGTTGGTGAATCTAGGTTAAGGATATTTGAGTCTCATTCTAATATTTTTTCAACTTCCTTGTAGGTTTTTCAATTTTCAAAATAAAAACTAGGGAAATTACACAGCTTTAAAATCTACATGAAGTCAGAAATCTGGATGAAAAATGGCTGAGATTACTGGGGAAGTAATAATGTGAGTAATTTAGGTTTTAAACATTTAATTCTCTAATTCCATAAAGAAAGATATACAGACAATCCATTCATCATTCTGCTATTCAATCAATTAGATGACTCTCTTAGAATGTAGCTGATTCAATTGCTCTGATTGATACCTCTTCTAAGATAGAACAGAAATGGAAATCAGGAAAACCTTTTTCTTTCTTTTCTTTTTCTTTCTGACTAGATCAATTTTATGAAATAAATTAAGCCAGTAATATCAAAGAGATAGAATACATGTTATATAAATGATACAAAGGTCTTTAAAATCATTGAGGAAGCCAATACGGACAAATATGTAAATACAGAAATCCAGGTTAGCTCTGAAGAATACTAGCACTGGCTTCTCTCAGTTTCCCAGAAGTGTCATGTAGAAAGATGACCACAAGACCCAATCACACCTTTTGAAATAAAAGGAAGAGAGGTGGAAAAATTCTCACTAAATTCAATTCTGGGGGAATAAAAGAGAAATTCCTTTTTTAAAATCATGTACTCTACATTCAGAATAATAAGACAGAAAGCATTAAAGAAGATAGGAAATCTTAAATTAACTTCCTGCTAGCCCCTGACACATGGATGTAAGGATGACAGTTATAAGAATGGTTTTCCAACAAGTTCTTTTTTTTTTTCATAAATTTTTATTGAAGCATAATTCATTTACTATGCTGTTTTTAATTTTTGCTGTACATCAAAGTGACTCAGTTATATACATATATATATATGGCATTACCAAATCTTTTTAAAATTAATTAATTAATTTTAATTGGAGGTTAATTACTTTACAATATTGTGGTGGTTTCTGCCATACATTGACATGAATCAGCCACAGCTGTACATGTGTCCCCCATCCTGAACACCCCCCCACCTCCCTCCCCATCCTTTCCTCTGGGTTGTCCTAGCACACCAGTTTTGAGTGCGCTGTCTCATGCATCAAACTTGGACTGTTTGTCTGTTTCACATATGGTAATATACATGTTTAAATGCTATTCTCTCAAATCATCCCACCCTCGCCTTCTCCCACAGAGTCCAAAAGTCTGTTCTTTATATCTGTGTCTCTTTTGCTGTCTCACATAAAGGGTCGTCATTACCATCTTTCTAAATTCCATATATATGTGTTAACATACTGTATTGGTTTTTCTTTCTGACTTACTTCACTCTGTATAATCGGCTCCAGTTTCATCCGCCTCATTAGAACTGATTCAAATGTGTTCTTTTTAAAGCTGAGTAATATTCCGTTGTGTATATGTACCACAGCTTTCTTTTTTTTTTTTTTTCTTTTTTCTTTTTTTTTTTTTTATTAAATTTTAAAATCTTTAATTCTTACATGTGTTCCCAAACATGAAACCCCCTCCCACCTCCCTCCCCATAACATCTCTGTGGGTGATCCCCATGCACCAGCCCCAAGCATGCTGTATCCTGCGTCAGACATAGACTGGCGATTCAATTCTTACATGATAGTATACATGATAGAATGCCATTCTCCCAAATCATCCCGCCCTCTCCCTCTCTCTCTGAGTCCAAAAGTCCATTATACACAGCTGTGTCTTTTTTCCTGTCTTGCATACAGGGTCGTCATTGCCATCTTTCTAAATTCCATATATATGTGTTAGTATACTGTATTGGTGTTTTTCTTTCTGGCTTACTTCACTCTGTATAATCGGCTCCAGTTTCATCCATCTCATCAGAACTGATTCAAATGAATTCTTTTTAACGGCTGAGTAATACTCCATTGTGTACATGTACCAAAGCTTTCTTATCCATTCATCTGCTGATGGACATCTAGGTTGTTTCCATGTCCTGGCTATTATAAACAGTGCTGCGATGAACATTGGGGTACATGTGTCTCTTTCAATTCTGGTTTCCTCGGTGTACCACAGCTTTCTTATCCGTTCATCTGCCAATGGACATCGAGGTTGCTTCCACGTCCTAACTATTGTAAACAGTGCTAGTGTAAACAGCTAGTGTAAACAGGAACATTGGGGTACACGAGTCTCTTTCAATTCTGGTTTCATCAGTGTGTATGCCCAGCAGTGGGATTGCTGGGTTGTATGGTAGTTCTATTTTCAGTTTTTTAAGGAATCTCCACACTGTTCTCCATAGTGGCTGCACTAGTTTGCATTCCCACCAGCAGTGTAAGAGGGTTCCCTTTTCTCTGCACCCTCTCCAGCATTTATTGTTTGTAGACTTTTTGATAGCAGCGTGAGATGGTTCCTCATTGTGGTTTTGATTTGCATTTATCCGATAATGAGAGATGTTGAGCATCTTCATGTGTTTTTTAGACATCTGTATGTCTTCTTTAGAGAAATATCTGTTTAGTTCTTTGGCCCATTTTTTGGTTGGGTCGTTTATTTTTCTGGTATTGAGCTGCATGCGCTGTTTGTATATTTTTGAGATTAACTCTTTATCAGTTGCTTCATTTGCTATTATTTTCTCCACTTTGAAAGCTGTCTTTTTACCTTGCTTATAGTTTCCTTCATTGTGCAAAAGCCTTTAAGTTTAATTAGGTCCCATTACTTTGCCAACAAAGGTCCATCTAGTCAAGGCTATGGTTTTTCCAGTGGTCATGTATGGATGTGAGAGTTGGATTGTGAAGAAAGCTGAGCACCAAAGGATTGATGCTTTTGAACTGAGGTGTTGGAGAAGACTCTTGTGAGTCCCTTGGACTGCAAGGAGATCCAGCCAGTCCATTCTAAAGGAGATCAGTCCTGAATAGTCATTGGAAGGACTGATGTTGAAACTGAAACTCCAATACTTTGGCCACCTGATGCAAAGAACTGACTCATTTGAAAAGACCCTGATGCTGGGAAAGATTGAAGGTGGAAGAAGGGGATGACAGAGGATGAGATGGTTGGATGGCATCACTGACTCAATGGGCATGAGTTTGAGTAAACCCTGGGAGTTGGTGATGGACAGGGAGGTCTGGCATGATGCAGTCCATGGGGTCTCAAAGAGCTGGACATGATGAGAGACTGAACTGAACTGAACTGTTAATCTCATAAATTTCTACATCAGATCTCCATCTAAAACAGGAAACAGCTAACACCCAAATGTGCACAGAGAGAATCTCAGGCCTCTCCTGTCCCTGTCTGTTGCCTTCCTATTGGCAAAGTCTCAGCTAATACTAATCACTTCAGCACAAATATATGTACATATATACACAAATATGCATTATGTGTGTATATTCATATTTATGTATGTATATGTTACTAAAATTCAACAGTAACTAAAGCAACTAGATCAAAAGATTGAGATGAGGAAGAAGTCATATATCAGTGATATTTTAAGAACTGCCAGCCCATAGCAGAAATAAAACTCAAGCTGATTTTTCATCTGTTTGGCTTTTGATTTTAAGTTCTCTTCAGTGGCTCCACCTTTATCCCTGCACCTGGTAAACTGCTTTAGCCATCCCTTCCCTGGTAGAAAGTTTGAAAAATTGGAAAGGACCAGAGATGAGCTAGAAGATTTTACTTTGGAATAAGACAAGAAAAGTATCTGGCAAAAATGACCAGAGATACTAAGAGCAGGGTAGGCTGACTTCTGGGAGAGGGTTTGGGTAGGAAGTTGAGAGTGGAGATGAAGGATAATTTAGGGAAAATAACTGCTGTCTTCTTTGATAGTGGCAGACTAGTAATGATTTTCAGTAACAATAAAATCAATAATAAATAACATCATATTTCAGATATTGTTGTAAATGCTGTACATGACTTCATGTGTTGTCTATTTACTCTCACAATAATCTTATGATATGTGTGCCATTATCATTCCCACTTTACAGATGAAATAACTGAGACAGATGAAGTAACTACTAGGAATTGACAGAGACAGTTGTTAACCAATGCAGTAAGGCTTCGGACCTCACTCTCAACTACTTCACTGTGCATTTCTTGAGAAACAAAGACTTGAACTGTCATCAGTTTTATTTTTTAGTCAGACGGCTGCTCCTGTAAATTGATGTGGCACAGAGACCAAAGTGCATAGGGAGTATTTGAGTTATACGAGGACAAGGTGATGAGGTTGTGAAAACAGGAGAAAGTGAACGGAATCCAGAGAGACTTGGCAAAACCAGGATTTCATGGGGACTAAGTAAAATCAGAAGATAAGAATGAGTCATTGATGACTCAAAAAATTAAGCTTTAGTAATACAGGAAATGATGGTGCCACTGACAGAGAGTGGGAAATGAACAAGTGGGTGGATTGGTGGGTGGATTGGTGGGTGGAAGCTGATGGTGAATTTAGCTTTGATAATCCAAGGAGAAAACTTCAATAAGCATTTAGTGACACTGCAACTATCGAGACGAGAAGAAAAATGAAAAAGAATATCTCAGAAGTAGTAGCATAGATGACACAGGACACAGTGGAAATTTTACCTCTTTTTTCTCTTTAGTATGTGATGTGCTGATTGAGCACTTTGAATCCTGCTTCATTCTACAGAGGGTTCCAGGCAGTTTACACTAAAATGAACAGGAAATTATTGTTGATACATTAATCTGGTGTATAAATTCATCTATTTTTAACTTCATCTTTTTCTTTTCCAAATAAAATGATTTTATTTTTTTTCCTTGACCTTTTCCTAGATTCAAAACTTTATTCATCCAGTTATATTTATTTTTAATTCTTTATTGAACTTGTCACAATATTTCTTCTGTTTCATGTTTTGGTGTTTTGGCTGTGAGGCACGTGGGATCTTAGCTCTCTCACTAGGGACCACATCTACACCCCCTGCATTGGAAGGTGAAGTTTTACCCAGTGGACCACCAGGGAGGTCCCTATACTCATTTTTAAGCAAGTTTTTTGGTAACCCTCTGAATTGGCGTGGTAATAGTTTTTATCACATGTACTGTTTGGTGTTGTCTCATTTTGCTTTGTTATGTATCATATAAAATAGTGGAGTCTAAGTGGTAAGGATCATGGCAATAGCATTTGAAAATCGTGATTGAAATTATATGTGTACATATATATATTTTTTTCCACCATGTATTTATACCTTTGCTATCCTATTTTCCCAACAGCAGTTAATTTTTGCAGATTTTTAATGGAAAGTTTTGAAACTAGGCTCCCTCCTCCAGGATCTAAGAAACTAAGAACTTAGATGGATCTTTGACTTCCGTGGTAATAATTATGGTAATAGATGTGTCAGGTAAGAGAATTTGTGGGTGGAATTAAGCAGGAATTTTGTGTTCTTCCCAGTTACATTTCAGTTTTAGCAGGTTAAGTTGAACTTGGAAACTTCATTTTGTTGTTTAGTAAAATGAGTATGGGGTTGGTAATAACTGGTTATTGAATTTTGTCCATTTTCATGTGTAATGTATAGGAGAGGCAGAAATTCAGCAGAAACATCATAACATAGTCCAAGGAACCCACGAAGGCCCATTGTCTTGGTAAGAGTGGAATTTCAGATATGGATGGAAATCATAATGACGGGGCAGTGAAAAGAGGAAGAGCCAGGCAGGATCTGGCAATCTAAATATCATATCATCAATAATGCAGGATGTGAACAATCGGTGAAACGAGGTGTGGCTTGTCAACTCTCTACACTATCTTATCAACTACTTTTTAAAATCTAAAACTATTCTAAAATTTGAAAGTTTAGTTTTAAAAGTTGTGATTAGTTAATTCAAGAAAGTATGTTGATATATAGGAAAGAATTATAGGAAAGCATTTTACCAGAGCATCTGAATCATTAAAAGAAAAAAGTCAAATAGATAAAGCAGTTCAGAAAAACACGGCAACTAGTAGAAAATAGAAATTGTGAACAGGAAGACAACCAAAACACTAACCATATTTGGATATTAACGAACCCACGGTTAAGAGTTAGTAAGAAGGGTGGGCTGGTTCTCTCCTGGCAGTAAAGAATAACTCTTTTCCAGAAGCTTCCTTGAGACCCTTTTATAGTGCTTGCTGCCCCTCAACTGATTAAACATAGTCTTTGAGGTTGAATGTTTAAATACATCCCTGAATCAAGAGCTTGGCAGAGAGGTAGATTCCTAAGCCACAAGAATTTGACTCCTCTGGAGTTTCTTCAAACAAACTGTGGATGGTTGTGATGTCATAAGCTCTTATAAGAAAAGGCTTCAAAAGTACTGCAAGGCTGATGTAACAAGTTCCCCATTGTCCTTTTTGTGAGCAGTCCTGGAGAAATTCCTATCTGATCCTAAAATCAAAAGCAGTTGCAACTTTCCCGAGCTATTGTGTTTGTTTTTATCTCAAGGACATAATGAATCGGATCTGCCACGGCTTTCTTTTTCACTCTGACTGCTTCCTGCTGCCCACTGATATCCAGCTTATCTCCTTCCACAGGGAAGGCAGGACTTTCCAGCTCTCTCGAGGGTGGAGCCACGAGACTAGCTCTGGCCAATAAGAATGAGCCAAAGCAACACGACCAACGCATATAATTGCTAGTGCAAGATCCTTCAATGCTCTTTTTTTCCTCTGCAGAGTGACCGACCGCATGAGAGACAGTGACTCCTCAATGGCATAAAAATTAGAGAGGGGAGTGGGAAGCAGGCCTCCAGGTCACCTGTAGTGAACCTGTAACCGGAAAGAGAAACTAAAGCTTCATGTTTCAAGCCCCTGAGATTTTGAGATTGTTTTTACCATAGCAAAACACAGTCTATCCTGCCTAATATAAATATGTCCAGCTGTCTATATAGCCTATTAATGGACAGATAGCCGGTTGTTATTTTATGTATTTTAGTCTAATTTCTTTATTGCTTTGCCTCAAACTTTTTTTTTATATCATTCAGCACAGTTGAATGTATCCAGTCTTGTCACAGCTTATGCATCCTTGTAGGCCATTTTGGATGCATAAAGTATACATAAACAATGACAAGATAGGATACACTAATCTGTGTTAAATAATTATAGGCCATTTGGGGGGAGGGGGGCTTCCCAGGTGGCGCTAGTGATAAAGAACACGCCTGCCAATGCAGGAGATGCAAGAGACTTGGGTTCGATCCCTGGGTGGGGAAAACCCCTTGGTGGAGGCTGGCAACCCTCTCCGGTATTCTTGCCTAGGAAATCCCATGGACAGAGAGGCCTGGTGGGCTATAGTTCATAGGGCTGCAAAGAGTCAAACACGACTGAAGTGATTTAGCAGCAGCAGCAGGCCATTTTATATGCAGGTCAGGAAGCAACAGTTAGAACTGGACATGGAACAACAGACTGGTTCCAAATAGGAAAAGGAGTACATCAAGGCTGCGTATGTCACCCTGCTTATTCAACTTATATACAGAGTACATCATGAGAAACGCTGGAGTGGGACAAACACAAGCTGGAATCAAGATTGCTGGGAGAAATATCAATAACCTCAGATATGCAGATGACACCACCCTTATGGCAGAAAGTGAAGAGGAGCTAAAAAGCCTCTTGATAAAAGTGAAAAGTGGAAAGTGAAAAAGTTGGCTTAAAGCTCAGCATTCAGAAAATGAAGATCATGGCATCTGGTCCCATCACTTCATGGGAAATAGATGGGGAAACAGTGGACACAGTGTCAGACTTTATTTTTGGGGGCTCCAAAATCACTGCAGATGGTGACTGCAGCCATGAAATTAAAAGACACTTACTCCTTGGAAGGAAAGTTATGACCAACCTAGATAGCACATTCAAAAGCAGAGACATTACTTTGCCAACAAAGGTCCGTCTAGTCAAGGCTATGGCTTTTCCTGTGGTCATGTATGGATGTGAGAGTTTAACTGTGAAGAAAGCTGAGCGCTGAAGAATTAATGCTTTTGAACTGTGGTGTTGGAGAAGACTCTTGAGAGTCCCTTGGATTGCAAGGAGATCCAACCAGTCCATTCTGAAGGAGATCAGCCCTGGGATTTCTTTGGAGGGAATGGTGCTGAAGCTGAAACTCCAGTATTTTGGCCACCTCATGCAAAGAGTTGACTCACTGGGAAAGACTTTGATGCTGGGAGGGATTGGGGCAGGAGGAGAAGGGGACGACGGAGGATGAGATGGCTGAATAGCATCACTGACTCGATGGATGTGAGTCTGAGTGAACTCCGGTAGTTGGTGATAGACAGGGAGGCCTGGTGTGCTGAGATTCATGGGGTCGCAGAGTCGGACACGACTGAGCGACTGAACTGAACTGAAGTAAGGTAAAATAATGTATTGGTATGAGAAGAACATCAGTATCAGTATGAGTATCCTATACAGGATAAACAGATTTTTATACACAGGCTGCTTTGGAAATTTTCTTCAACGAGAAAATACTTACATAAGCAGAAGACTAGCAACTGCATTTCCAGAGAGATAACACTAGAGGGCGTGTGGAGTTAGAGTACAGCATGACCCCCGTTGGCCAGTACACGTGCACTAAGAAGAGATGTTATTGCCCAAGGATTTAAGTAGGAGTTTTGATTTGTGTATTTTTCCACATTTTAAATTTCAGAAATCAAATGATGAAATGAATTGGAGCTTGCATGTCTGTAATATTACTTTACTATAAAATTCAGACTTCAAGGGTGTGATACTTGGGTATTTTGGAGTCTCTATTCTCACAGGTATTTTCTTCTTATGCAGAATCCTACCCAAACTTGTTCAGTGTTCTACAGGTGTTTTTTTTTTTTCCACTTCTTCCCTCAAAACCAACAAGTCTGACTCCCTCTTCCTGGGTGAGGCCTGGTAAGTGGAAGCTTTGTTATTCTGACAATTTAATTTGAGATAAAGTGTTGATGGCTGACAATGCCTTACTATTAACCATGCCTACAGGCTTCCCAGGTGGTGCCAGTGGTAAAGAACCCACCTGCCAGTGCAGGAGACTAAGAGTCATGGGTTCAGTACCTGGGTCAGGAAGGTCCCCCGGAGGAGGGCATGGCAACCCACTCCAGTATTCTTGCCTGAGAAATCCTATGGACTGAGGAGCCTGGTGGGCTACAGTCCATGGGGTCTCAGACACTCAGACATGACTGAAGTGACTTAGCATGCATGCAACCATACCTACCTGTCCAGATAGAATTATGTTTTTATCTAAAATTTTATTTGTTTAATCTAAAGGGGACTACAGAAGTAAGTATGAAAGTTGCTTCATCATAGAGGACCTTCCAAGCTTGAGTATCATATGATCTTCCTGAATGTATCCATGATCCTAAATTCACAGCAATTCATCCATCACCCAAGATGGTAGTTCTGTCAGTGGAATTGTGACTCATATGGCAAGTTGAATACTATTAATATTTTATAGAAGAATTTTGTTATTCAGATCCCTCGTTGAGGATAAAGCATCTGGAGTTTTGGTATGTCACATGCTATTTTTGTGCTTGTTTAAATTTTGGAAATAGTGACGGGAATTGATACAGGGTTAAAATGCATTTGATAATCTTCAAACATTCCTCAGTCAACAACCACAACCTTCTCCCTTTCATGAAAAGTATAGGACAAATGAAAGGACTCAGATTTTGGAGTCAAGTAAATCTAGATTTAGACTCAGGCTACCACATTATCCTGAATTTTCAGTTCCTCAACTGTAAAATTAAATTATCATTTTAGTGCAAATTAAAATAGATGTCAATATCACCGACATTTCAGGGATTTGGGGGAAGCTTTATGTCATATGAAAAGTACCTGGAATACTGTAAGATGATGCTAACTTGATCTTTTTCATCATTTTTTGTCAGATATATCAATTATGAACAAAATTAATTTATTTAAATTGCATTTCTATTATGTAGAATTGAAATGGCATTTCTTATTAATACTGATAAAGTGAAGCAGCTGATGGAGAGTACTAATGGTGAGATGACCAAGGGTGGCAGAGCAGATTTGGGATTGGTTTTAGCAAACCAGAGAGCAGTCAGTGTTGTGACATCATCAGTCCACCATGTGAGTTCTTAGCATTCTAGTTCTCAGTGGGGACATTCTGGTTGGCAGTCTCCAGCCTCTCACCTAAACTTTCATCCCCATCACAATTCTCTTTTTATTCACCTGATTCTAGATAATAAGGAAATGAAAACCTAGAATAGCATAGGCAATATAGTTAAGATCCTTGTGTAGCTTGAACATGATCTAGAGTTCTTTTCTTTCTAAGTCTTAACTGAATTTGTTACAATATTGCTTCTGTTGCCTGTTTTGGTTTTTAGGCCATGGGGCATGTAGGATCCTAGCTCCCCAACCGGTGATGGAACCTGCAGCCACTTCATTGGAAGGTGAAGTCTTAACCACTGGACTGCCAAGGAAGTCCCTAGGGTTCATTTGTTGAATTAATCTTTTCAACAGAATAACAAACTAAAGAAATATTCCATTCTGAGGGTAATTCTCAGCTCATCTATTACTTTAGCTTCTGCCAAAATAATTTTATATACCTGGTGACGTTCAATTATTTTAAGCTGTCATTTTCAAAACAACTGTGTAGCATATTATTTTTTAATCAATTAGAATGCTTCCAAAATCAATTACAAAGCAATATACATAGGAAGAAAAATTTCTACTGTAAGTGCCTGTTATAAAATGTGCCTTGTAGAAGGTTCTTTATCTGGGTGATTACTGAACATCAGCAATTCTAGACCACTCTTATCTGCAGAGTGAATACAAAGGAAAATGTAAAATTCCATGAAATCCCTGATTATCTATGCCTAATTTCCATTGAGTCAGAGCTTGTTCTTTGACATTCTTTGCTACAGATCTTTCATGTTTTCATTCATTTCCTGGAGTCTGAAATGACTGGACTGGGTGACATTCTCTCCATAGTTTCTGTCCTGTGTCTCAAAATCATTCTAGGGAAGAAGAATCAGTTTAGTTTCATCACCCTTTCTTTAGAGGGACAAGTAGCTCCAGTCAAAGTATTAATTTCCATGATCGTTCTATTGCAACATCTTGTTTGAACCAGGCACAGTGGTCAAAACTGATTAAAATACAATTAATGTGCACTCTCTTGGGTTTCACTGTAAAATATAATTTTGTGCACTTCAAATTTAGTTAATTAAGTTTTTATAGCTAAATTTTCTGATCCTTTTTTTTGTTATTTGTATCATTTTGAATCATGCATATATTATTAAAGTTTAAGAAAGCTATTTCTGACAGGAATCCACTCTATTTTTCTAGTCTGACATTCTCCTCAATTTCACTGAGGAACCAGAAGACTGATGAATCACCTCTACCCTAAGGACAGACTTCTTGGACTTTGTTCTGAGTTGTCATTGCTTTCTCTTCCCTTCCCCATCTCCTCTTACCCACACCTCCTGAGCAGAAGAATTGATGCTTTTGAACTGTGGTATTCAGTCCATCCCAAAGGAAATCAGTCCTGAATATTCATTGGAAGGGCTGATGCTGAAACTGAAATTCCAATACTTTGGCCACCTGATGCAAAGAACTGACTCATTTGAAAAGACCATGATGCTGGGAAAGATTGAAGCCTGGAGGAGAAGGGGATGACAGAGGATGAGATGGCTGGATGGCATCACTGACTCAATGAACATGACTTTGAGTAAACTGCGGGAGTTTGGATGGACAGGGAGGGCTGGCGTGCTACAGTCCATGGGGTTACAAAGAGTCAGACACAACTGAGTGACTGAACTGAACTGAACTGAACTTGTCCTTTTAACCCAGGAAGATCAGCAGAAACCTTAATTATTTTGAGCATAGGAAATGGATAAGCTGTACCATATGAAGAACAAGGGGGAGAACTTTGGAGAAAGAGGATGCAATTGTAAGGATGAGAAAATAGGACAGAACAGTGGTATAGACCAGAAGTAGGGCCAGGACAGCAACCAAGGAGAAATAAGTACACTGGGGAAATAGAAGATGAAAAGCAAGCTTCACTCACGACTGAAAGTCACCAGGCACAGACCGAGAACAGGACACAGTGTGGTTGAGACTGAGGTGAGCCAATGGCAGAAGCTACTGCTGCCCAGGTCAACATTCTTGGGACAGCAGTTGGTTCTGTCATCACTGAAAGATGAGAATAAGATCATTACTGTTGATGGGACTGATTGTGAAATACTTGGACTCCCTCAAGATGGCAGGGTTTATATCTTCCCCCTCATGTAGTCTTCTCAATATCAAAGTCCACTTGGATATATTTTAGTAGATGGAGTCAGGGCTCTCTGAACTGGGAATTTACTGCTCTGCCTTTGAGCAAGAGATTAGAGGAAGGAGGGGATGGAGAGTGTCAGGTGCTAATTGATGAGACTCAAAGATTGGCTGGAATGCTGGGCATATTGACCTACCAAAGTGAAAGCACTAAGCAAATCCCAGAAGTACACTGGTAGACCCCAGGGGCCAGGTGTAGGAGGATGGGGGGTTAGTGTTTAATGGGGACAGAGTTGCCCTTTAGGCAGGTGAGAAATTTGGGAGATGGATGATGGTGGGAGGGGCACAACAATATGAGTGTACTTAGTGCCACTGAGCTGCACAACTCAATATGGTGAAAACAGTATGTTTCATAGTATGTGACTTTTACCACAATAAAAAAAAAAATTAAAGAAAAAAAGGTGAAAGCACTAAAGTGAAAGAGAGGAGAAACTTGTCAAGAGGTCAGTGGAGGGAGAAATCCCCATTGATGGCAGGCATCTGTATCTCTTTCCCCATAAAACAAAAAGCAAGGTCACCTATAAGAAAAGGGGGAAGAAGGGGAGAGGGAAGAGCTGGCTTGAGTCCACTAATGATCATTTATAATTATTAATGTTGTCCATCGATTAAAATCTAAAAAATATTTTAAATTTATAATGTAAATATCAAGCCTTTAATTTATACTGGCTCTATGAATTAATCAGACTTCCCAGGTGGTGCTAGTGGTAAAGAACCTCCTGCCAATGCCAGGATATATAAGAGGTGTGGGTTCGATCCCTGGGTTGGGAGGATACCCTGCAGGAGGGCATGTCAACCCATTCCAGTATTCTTGCCTGGAAAATCCCACGGACAGAGGAGCATGGGGGGCTGCAGTTCATGGGATCTCTAAGAGTCGGACACGACTGAGCGACTTCTCTTTCACTTTTCACTTTCATGCATTGGAGAAGGAAATGGCAACCTACTCCAGTGTTCTTGCCTGGAGAATCCCAGGGACGGGGGAGCCTGGTGGGCTGCCGTCTATGGGGTTGCACAGAGTCGGAGACACCTGAAGTGACTTAGCAGCAGCAGCAGCTAGAGGAAATAAAACCAACATATGAATAATTACCACAAAAAAAAAAAAAAAAGAGAGAGAGAGAGAGAGAAGAAGAAATAAAAGTACTGACATTTTCAGGAAAGACAAATGGGGTTAAAATTACAACCAAATGAATTGACTGTATTTTTTTTGTTTGTTTGCATTTTTTTGATCATTTAACTCTGCACAGTACGTATCTATGGGGCTTCCCTGGTGGCTCAGCCTTAAAGAGTCTGCCTGCCAATGCAGGAGACTCAGGTTCAATCCCCAGGACAGGAGATCCTCTGGAGACGGAAATGGCAACCCGCTCCAGTATTCTTGCCTGGGAAATCCCATGGACAGAGAAGCCTGGCAGGCTACAGTCCATAGGGTCACAAAGAGTTGGACATGACGTAGCAACTAAGCAAAAGCAACAGTATATATCTATATCATATAATCTAGTTATAGTAAAACAAGTGAAACAGTATATCAATATTTACCAAAATCAGACCAAAACAGAAAAGAAACGTGATACTGAGATGATATATACTTGTAGAAAATGCATATTTGCTATTTTACTTTTTGGGCTTCCCTGATGGCTCAGAGGTTAAAGCGTCTGCCTCTAATACGGGAGACCTGGGTTTGATCCCTGGGTCGGGAAGATCCCCTGGAGAAGGAAATGGCAATCCACTCCAGTATTCTTGCCTAGAGAATCCCATGGACAGAGGAACCTGGTGGGCTACAGTCCATGGGGTCGCAAAGAGTCGGACATGACTGAGTGACTTAACTAACTTAGTTTAAACTTCTTGATTAGATTAACCCACGTGCAAATTTGCTCTGATTCTGCACCTCCTTGAAATCCACACAAAGCTCGTGGTCACTCTGGGTCTGGGTCAGAATCTTTCAGCTCACAGTGGCCAGGACAAAACTGCTGCTGGAAAGAAGTGGACTGAGTTTCAGATCTGTCAGTTCAGTCACTCAGTCCTGTCCAACTCTGTGACTCCATGGACTGCAGCAAACTAGGCTTCCCTGTCCATCACCAACTCCCAGAGCTTGCCCAAACTCATGTCCATCGAGTTGGTGATGCCATCCAACCATCTTACCCTGTGTTGTCCCCTTCTCCCCCTGCCTTAAATCTTTCCCAGCATCAGGGTCTTTTCCAATGAGTCAGTTTCCCATCAGGTGGCCAAAGTATTGCAGTTTCAGCTTCAGCATCAGCTGTTCAAATGAATATTCAGGACTGATTTTCTTTAGGATGGACTGGTTGGATCTCCTTGCAGTCCAAGGGACGCTCAAGAGTCTTCTCCAAAACCACAGTTCAAAAGCATCATTTCTTTGGAGCTCAGCTTTCTTTATAGTCCAACTCTCACATCTATACATGACCACTGGAAAAACCATAGCCTTGACTAGACGGATCTTTGTTGACAAAGTAATGTCTCTGCTTTTTAATATGCTGTCTAGGTTTGTCATAACTTTCTTTTCAAGGAGTAAGCGTCTTTTAATTTCATGGTGGCAATCACCATCTGCAGTGATTTTGGAGCCCAGTAAAATAAAGTCTGGCATCATTTCTATTGTTTCCCCATCTATTAGCCATGAAGTGATGGGACCGGGTGCCATGATCTTCGTTTTCTGAATGTTGAGCTTTAAGAAAACCTTTTCACTCTCCACTTTCACTTTCATCAAGAGGCTCTTTAGTTCTTCTTCACTTTATGCCATAAGGGTGGTGTCATCTGCATATCTGAGGTTATTGATATTTCTCCTGGCAATCTTGATTCCAGCTTGTGCTTCTTCCAGCCCAGCATTTCTCATGATGTACTCTGCATAGAAGTTAAATAAGCAGGGTGACAATATACAGCCTGGACGTACTCCTTTTCCTATTTGGAACCAGTCTGTTGTTCCATGTCCAGTTCTAACTGTTGCTTCCTGACCTGCATACAGGTTTCTCAAGAGGCAGGTAAGGTGGTCTGGTATTGCCATCTCTTTCAGAATTTTCCACAGTTGATTGTGATCCACACAGTCAAAGGCTTTGGCATAGTCAATAAAGCAGAAATAGATGTTTTTCTGGAACTCTCTTGCTTTTTCCATGATCCATCGGATGTTGGCAATTTGATCTTTGGTTCCTCTGCCTTTTCTAAAATCAGCTTGAACGTCTGAAAGTTCATGGTTCACGTATTGCTGAAGCCTGACTTGGAGAATTTTAAGCATCACTTTACAGCTTTTTTTATACTCCAAATTTTATATCCATACACGACTACTGGAAAAACCATAGCTTTGACTAGATGGACCTTTGTCAGCAAAGTAACATCTATGCTTTTTAATATGCTTTCTAGGCTGGTCATAGCTTTTCTTCCAAGAAGCAAACATTTTTTAATTTCATGGCTTCAGTCATCATCTGCAGTGATTTTGAAGCCCAAGAAAATAAAGTCTCCCACTGTTTCCATTGTTTCCCCATCTATTTCCCATGAAGTGATGCGACCAGATGACATGATCTTAATTTTTTGAATGCTGAGCTTTAAGCCAGCTTTTTCACTGTCCTCTTTCACTTTCATCAAGAGACTCTTTAGTTCTTCACTTTCTGCCATAAGGGTGATGTCATCTGTGTATCTGAGGTTATTGATATTTCTCCCAGCAATCTTGATTCCAGCTTGTGCTTCATTCAGCCCAGAATTTCTCATGATGTAGTCTGCATATAAGTTAAATTAGCAAGATGACAATATACAGCCTTGACGTACTCTTTTCCCAATTTGGAACCAATCTGTTGTTCCATGTCCAGTTCTAACTTCTTGACCTGCATACAGAATTCTCAGTAGGCAGGTAAGGTGGTCTGCTGTTTCCATCTCTGGAATAATTTTCCACAGTTTGTTGTGGTCTACACAGTCAAAGTCTTTGGTGTAATCAATGAAGCAAGTGTTTTTCTGGAACTCTCTTGCTCTTTTGATGATCCAATGGATGTTGGTAATTTTATCTCTGGTTCCTCTGCCTTTTCTAAAACCAGCTTGAACATCTGGAAGTTCACAGTTCATGTACTGTTGAAATCTGGTGTGGAGAATTTTGAGCATTACTTAGCTAGCTTGTGAGATGAGTGCAATTGTGTGGTAGCTTGAACATTCTTTGTCCTTGCCTTTCTTTGGGATTGGAATGAAAACTGACCTTTTCCAGTCCCGTGGCCACTGCTGAGTTCTCCCAATTTGCTGGCATATTGAGTATAGCACTTTCACAGCATCATCTTTTAGGATTTGAAAAAGCTCAACTGGAATTCCATCACCTCCATTAGCTTTGTTTGTAGTGATGCTTCCTAAGGCCCACTTGACTTCACATTCCAGGATGTCTGGCTCTAGGTGAGTGATCACACCATCGTGGTTATCTGGGTCATGAAGATCTTTTTTGTATAGTTCTTCTGTGTATTCTTGCCACCTCCTCTTAATATCTTCTGCTTCTGTTAGGTCCATACCATTTCTGTCCTTTATTATGCCCGTCTTTAGATGAAATGTTTCCTGGGTATCTCTAATTTTCTTGAAGAGATTTCTAGTCTTTCCCATTTTATTGCTTTCCCATTCAATTGTTTCAGATCTAAATGTAGGATATTCTTGTCTAGGGTATTTCACAAAGTGAGAACCTTTGATCGCTTTTACTACCCTCCAGAAGTGGAGCTTGTTCTCTGACAGTGAAAGCTTCCTGTCACTCCCACACATCAGTATCTTTCTGAGGTCCTGTCTGCACCTTTAGCATCACTCACCATGATGCTTTAGGCTGTGAGCAAATGGCTCTGCTGTCTATGGTTTTGTAGAAGGAGGACAATTCCTGTGTCTTAGCGTTCAAGATTCAACCCTCCAATAATAACTCTGAAGACTGCCCTAATTAGCTTCGCTGTTCTTTGACTGTTTTTCTCTACGGCTGGAGTTCCTCTGGGTCTAACTTCCCTGGACAGCAAGTTTGATGTGCTAAAACGGCCTCCCATTACTTTTTCCTGTAGACAAGATCCTGACTGCTGAATATCAAAGATTCTTCAAATTTTCTCTTGACCAGACTCTTCTTGTTTTCCCATGCTACTGTGGATTTTTTTTTCTTTTTAATATAAGGAGAATGGTTGGGACTGAGGGGCTGCATATGTCCCCAGTCTACATTTTTGAGACATTCTCATTTCTCTGTAGCCCCCTTCATATTCTGTGGATGAGTCACACTCATCTAATAATCCTATAGGTACACATTTTTTGCTTTTCTTCCTTCCAGTCTTTCCTATTCTAGTGCTTTTTTTTTTTTTTTTTTTTTTTTTGCTACACATCTCTTTGCTCTCCTTGAGGACTTTCTATTCTTTGAACACTTCCCCTCGTCCTCAAGTCCAAATTCAATATTCTCCTCCAGTGAATCATTACGGCCTTTAATTTGAATCACTGTTATGACTATGTTATAACCTAAAGCAGAATACATTATCTTTGGACTTATTCCTTCACAACTACACACATTGTCTTTCTTATCTTTGTATTACTGTTACACATCATAGTGCCTTCCACATAGTAGGGACACACATCTGTGACTGCAACTAAATTAATTTGAATTTGTGGCCAATTCCCACCAATAAGAGAAAATTCATCTTTATGCTATGCCTGGGTTGACAGTTTTAATAACTAGGTTTTTTAAAATTAGTTTATTTTATAAAGTTTCTTAGTATGGCATTTGTTGAGAAGCACAATAAAATAAATTATGCTTGTGATTAACTTTTGTCCTCAAACTTGAATTACTGTCTTTTTCACACCTTACATTTTTATATTAAGAACCTCAAAGAGAATATTCAAATATTTCTGGTTTGCTCAGCACTTATAGACATTAGCTGATATAATATTTTCTTAAACAATGCTATCTACACAGCACATACACCCTTAATCTCTTGCAAAGGGTAACCACACTGCCATGTATGATCATTTATCACAGCACTCCCCTTAATCATTCATGCTGCTCAACCTCATCAGACATCCTTCCATCAAAGTGTGTCTCCATGGTAACGTAAACCAGATTTGGCCATTTTGCCTCTGTTTGGAACACAAAGGTCACTTGAGTGTTTATGACATTTGGATTTTGGACTGTATTTCCAAAGCTACAAAGTCTGCATGATTTTGACATTTGGATACACTCTTCATTAATAGTATTGTCCCTCGGTGTACACATATGTTTCAATTTGAAATTATATTTGCTTATTGGAAATGAAAGCAGCCAACGTAACCAATTTTAATGAGATTCATTTCTGTTTCTTCATTACATTTCTTTCCAGAAAACAATACTTTGTGTTTTAAGAGTGCTCTGTAGGAACATAGTTGTAAAATGTAAATCACTGAGATTGCTAAATAAAAATCTCAAACTAACAAAACTGGAAAAATGTTTATGGATTATTTTGTAATGTTCTCTTTTTCTCAAAATATAATTACATCTTGAATTTTTGTTGAAATGAGATAATTATTCAAGTTGTCAGCGTATTGTTACATTTCATAGACAGAAGGTATTGAATTTTAGGATGAAAATAATAAAGTGCATGGTTGTTTCTGGATAATAAGACTCAATATCACAGGATCAATACTTTCCAAGTATATCTATTTAAAATAATAATAGCTAACACTTACTAAACATTTTCTGCATGCCTGATTCTGATCTAAATGATTTAGATATATTAATCTATTTCATTCTCATAGCAGCCCTAAGAAGCTGATGCTATCAATGAGAAACTAATACCCAGATAGAGTAAATAACTTGCCCAAGGTATACAGCTACTAAGTGGCTTAATCAGGATTCAAAGTCAGGCAGTCTGGTTCCACATCCTAAGTCAGACTGCCTCCACCTTTTAAATTATGGAGATTCCAAACAAGATCATTTCTCCAGATTTAAAAAAAAAATGTATACTTCATCTGAAGGAATAAGCACCTTAAAATAGTTATTAGAAAGTCTTCAACTTATCAGATATTTAAGTATTGAAAAACCCAGAAAGCTAGTCTAAACAGTGGGTGCCGGGAGCCAGCGTGAGGAATTACACCCGTGACAAGGTCGTGCGGCAAGAGCTCTGATGGCAAGGCTAATCAGACCTCAGGTTTTCCCCCTGGAATTTCCTGAGCATCCACCCCCTCAAAAATAAGAATCTGCCGGCTTTTGTGCTCTGCTTTTCCACTTTTCTAATACTCTCTGGAAAAAGTCAACTCAGGGCTTTATAGTCTTCTGCATTTGAAAGGGATGTTTCAGTTAACCCCCTCTGATTGTCCTCTAGCTTGCCTAACAGGTTCCCCAGACCTCTTACAGCTTGTGAATTGCTCACAACCCCCCAACCGCGCAAGAGGCACAAAGCTTAAAAGCATCTTAAAGATACAGAGCCTTTTCTAAAGAG
This sequence comes from Capricornis sumatraensis, assembly GCF_032405125.1. NCBI lineage: Eukaryota > Metazoa > Chordata > Mammalia > Artiodactyla > Bovidae > Capricornis > Capricornis sumatraensis. Next base: position 29,542,454 of record NC_091083.1, read on the forward strand.
TTAAAAATTATATTGGTAGAGGGTTTTCATTGTTGACTCAATGACTGCTGCCAGACCTCCATATTCTTTCTCTTTTAGGCACCTGGAAGGATGCTACTCAATGTAAGCAGGATGTAGAAAAAGATACATAGTAGTTTTGATGTTAGCAACACTAGACTTTTGAGTTAATTGCTTCTCTTTTGCTGTAAATCACTATATCCCTCTACTTGTTATAAGTTGCTGTATCTTTGCTGTGTAAGAATGTAACTTTATTTAGTGCTTTCTGAGAGTGGCACCAGACCTTGGGAAGATCAACACAAATAAGTCTTCTGGGTGACAAACCCTTATCAGAAAAAAGGCTGTAAAATCTTAATTGGCCCTTTTGGCTGGAAGATGATGTAAATTACCTAAGACTTGTGTATACAATTAGGTATGCAGAGAGAAAAGCCTGGTTTTGATAAGAGTCTGGACTGCTAACGCTGCATAACTTTGTGTTACCCATTGATCTCCATGTTTTATCAAAAGTATAAAAGGCCTTCTGAACAATAGAGGATAGAGCCAGTCGCTGGACTGGTTTCCCCCGTCTCTCTCTCTCTCTCTCCTTTTCTCCCTTTTTCTCACTCTGCTCTTCACTCTAATTTCAGGCTGAATTTCCACCTGGGGTGCGGAGGCCCGCCAAGTCTGCTTACTTGCCCTGGCTGTTAAGACCCGCGCGAAAGGGAGCCTAAGGCGAGGCACCCTTAGATATTCAAGCGAGTGCCGGTGGCCCAATGTAGATGGTGCAACTTCCTTGTCTGGAATTTTATTGGTCTTCCGCGTAATCCAAGCTATTCAGCCCTCTTCCTCCACTTAATTCTCCTACTACACTATTTCTTCCTAATCTAATCTTATATTTCTTATATCAATCAATAAATAAGTTTTTCTCACGCCAACGCCATCCACCCTTCAAATTCCCTGGATCCACCGGGGCTGGACCCCGGCAAGTGGGTTTTTTTAAAAACTAATTTTATTTATTTATTTATTGGCTGTGCTGAGTCTTCATTGCGGCACAGGCTTGTCTCTAGTTGCAGTGAGCAGAGGCTTCTCTTGAGTTGCCGGTGCAGGCTTCTCATTATGGTGGCTGCTCTTCTTGTGGAGTATGGGATCTAGGGCATGCGGGCTTCAGTAGATCATGGGCATGTGGCTCCCCAGCTTCAGAGCACAGGCTCAGTAGTTGTGGCACATGGGCTTAGCAGCTCCTCAGCATGTGGGACCTTCCTGGAGCAGTGATCAAATCTGTGTCTCCTGCAGAGGATTCTTTACCATTGAGCCACCAGGGAAGCCCTGGGGTGTTTTTTAATTAATTAATTAATTAAGGTTTTTTGGCTGCTCTGAGTCTTTATTGCTGCACATGGGTTTTCTCTAGTTGTAGCGAGAGGGGCTACTCTCTAGTTGCAATGCTTGGGCCTCTAATTGTGATGGCTTCTTTTTCTCACTCTGGCTGTTGGGACACAACTGTTTGGAAAGGTTCTTTTTACAGCTTCCTGGTGGAGCTTTGCTCTGCTTCATGGAGTCTCACGCTAAAGAGATTTTTCTGTGTAGCTCCCTCTTCTCTCTGCTATTTATGAAAGTTTAGCAGCTTCAGCCTCCATGAACCCCAGTATCTGACAGCTCAGGTCAGGAGGATACCTGTATCCTGTTTGGGTTCCCCCCTCTCATGACATAGTGGTGAAGGACTTCCTGATGGAAACCTGGGGGAATTGAGTGCTCATATAACTTCTTTCCTGTGTCGGGTATCACAGCCCTGTGCTGTCTGTCAACCGGTAATGGAGTAGGACCCTAGGGGGCCTTCCTGGGACGACCCCATGCCCATGTCCTCTGTTTCGGCTCCTCTCTGAAATACCTGGATAACAGTATCTGATGCTCTTTTCCTGAGTTACTTTACAGATGCTAAAACCACCGCCAAATGGACATTAACTGGTTGATGAGCATGAGGTCCTAGACCTATGGATACCTGAGGACTGATAATGTTAACAGCCCACCCTGCACTTGGCCTTTAGAAATCCTTTGCTGAAACACCTGGGGCAGTTTGGGGCTTTAGAGTGCAAGCCATCCCTTCTCCTTTTATTGGCGCTTTTAAAATACATGCTACACTCTCCTTCATCACAACTAATGTCAGTAGATTGGCATTACTGCTCAGGGGCAAGTGGACCCAAGTTTGGTTGGGTAACAAACCAGTACTTAAAAACACTTTGTCCAGTCCCCTAGTGGTTTTCAGTGGGTAGGCAGGTTGAGTACCAGTTACTCCATCGTGGAGAAAGCAGAATTCTTTTATCCTTTTTGTTGTGTAGGTCATGCTATATGACACTAACAATGAAGCCATTTCCCTCCAGTGAGTCATATAGAAAGTGAAAAGTGAAAGTGTTAGTCACTCAGCCATGTCCGATTCTTTGTGACCCCATGGACTGTAGGCTGCCAGGCTCCTTTATCCATGGGATTCTCCAGGCAAGAATGCTGGAGTGGGTAGCCATTCCCTTCTCAAGGTTATCTTCCTGACCCAGGGATTGAACCTGGGTCTTTTGCATTGTAGGTGGAATCTTTACCATCTGAGCCACCAGGGAAGCCTGAGTCATATAGAACTCGTCCTTTATTAATCGGTTGCTGGGAAAATAAAATACTTTTCTCATAGAAACCTCATTATGTATTTTCAAATTTAACAAAGATGTGTGTTCCAGGGCCTAGGATTGTAATCACAAATTATAATAGTGAGTTGGTAGGAAAATGCCTGAAGAAGTTAAAATAACTTTCAAATATAACAGGTGACCTACATGCTATTAATCCTCTGCTATAACAGAGGCCCTGCTTCTAAAAGCAGAGCCCAGTCATTCCTCTGGAAATGATAATTACTACTTTAAAGTTATGATTACATAAATCTGTCATGGTTCATGATAAATTTACTCTTGCAAATTTGTTTTTGACATTAAGGAAAGTTTAGGTTGCCATTTTAAAGAGCTTTAGAGATAATTTTACTATAGGCCTTAAGATGGATGCTGTCCAATTAGATCCACAAATCCTGTGCTAAGTAAAACTATTTCATGCCAGATATACTGCAGAGCCTTTTATAATTATATGGAAGATATAATATATTAATATAATAACATTTAATTATCGAAATTTAAGGTATGTTAGAATTCAACATGGAGTTTTTGTTGGGTTTTGTTTTTATTTGTGTTTTGTTTTGTTTACTATTCAAAGTGCTTTTAAACAGCTGTTTATGCCTTACTCAAGGAATGGAAGGTGTTGGCTCTTATGTACAAGAAACAACTGTGTAGAATGTTTAGATAAGTAGCAAAAATGTTGGCCTTTTGGTCTCTCCTCTACTTTTCTTATCTTGGGATGACAGCTCAGAAAAATCCACTGGGTAAATGTACACTGGACGGTGCTGTTTCTAGACACAATTTCTTGGATTGGCCAAGCCCTATAAAAACAGGCTTGAGCAGAAAAAGGGAGGCCAGCCAGTAGAAAGAGTTGGGCATCCAAAGCCTAAGGGAACAGGCACTCTGTGCCACTGACATGGTGGCCAGGAGGGTGATTCTACACAGGTGAGTAGAAAAAAAGCATAGGCAATTCCAAAGCAGAGGGCACTGAGAACTGGGCTAGCAGGGAGAAGCAGCCTTGAGGGAGGTCTCTCAGAGCATCAGGGGAACCCAGCCAGCCAGTCTCTCGGAGCAAGACTAGAAAGGGAGACACAAGCCTTACTTCTGGAAGGACAATGGTACTAGAATGGGAGGGAACTAAGGTATGAGCTGGCCACAAAAGGACAATTCGGAGTCTCAGAGTTTCAGGCAAGAGCTCTCCAGACCATTCAGTCTCATATGTAGGTATCTTTGCAGCTTTTTATGAAGCTGAGCCCAAAGGAAGTAGTCATGGGGCACAGCTGTGGGGGTGGGAGCAGACACGAGGAGCAGACACTGGCAGGACCAGACATCCGCAGCCTGCCAGCCGTGTGCTTAAATGTCTCATCTTCAGAAACAGTTTCTTTTTAGAAAGGCAGTTTTGAGAGCAGTGGTCCATCCCCAACCTTTTTAACACCAGGGGCCAGTTTCATGGAAGATAATTTTTCCATGAATGACGGGTCGAGGGTGCGGAGGATGATTTCAGGATTATTCAAGTGTACTGCATTTATTGTGCACTTTATTTCTATTATTATTACATCAGCTCCATCTCAGATCATCAGGCACTAGATTCCAGACATTGGGGACCTCTGTTTTAGAGGATCTCTTAGAATAAAATATATTACTAGAGAGGTAACACTTTAAATCCCTAAGAGACTGGTCCATAGCATGTATTCATTCATTAATTAACTGTTAGCTTCAAACAGAGAGAGCAAGGTCCTGAGAGAATGAAATTCAGACGAGAGACTTAGAGGAGAGCTGAAGGAAATAGAGTTCCAGAGTAGGTAATGTGACACGTATTGCTGATGAGTGGGAAATTTGTGCTTCATGTCTCTCATTTCAGATTTGCCCTCTAACCAATGCACACTGAGAATTCACTATGTGCCCCGCACTTCTAAATCCCTTTATGTATATTATTTTGTTTGATTTTCTACCATATGGGTATGTTTACCATTTTCATTTTAGAAATAGAAAAACTGAGGCTCAAAACATTTCCCATGATCACACAGCTAGTAAATTTCAAAATGGGGATTCACACTCATCTATGTCTGGTGACCCAAACAGTCCTACAGGAGAGTCTTTTAAAGGTTCAGGTGAGAGGTTTTGATGGTTTCACCAGGAAAAGTGTCATTGGAAATGTGGGATAGGAATTGGGTTTCAAAGTGGAAGAAATTTTTCTCTACCCATTAGGATCTTCTAGTTGGTCTAAGAATTAAATGGGCATAGATAAACAGGAGAAATTAAGATAAAAAGTTGAATAATATGTATACACAAGAGAGATGCAGAAAAACTGACTGAAGTGGCTAAAACCCTCACCTTAATAATCATCATCAGCTAAGACAAAAGAGAATGTTGAGTGTAGTGACTTGGTTCTTCAAAGGGGAGGAAAAGCAACTGACATGGAGACAGAAAAGCAAAAGTTTGGTAAATAAATGTTTGTTGGGCCAAACAGACAATGGGACACAGAGAGGAATTTTAACCAACATTCTTTGCTGGGTTCTTCACTGTCCCCACACCTTGTTCATACTATAATGCTCCATGGTGACAGCTCCCTACCTGGCATAGGTTTTCTGTTAAAATTTCTTTTGGCAGCTAGTTCAGTTCAGTTCGGTCGCTCAGTCGTGTCTGACTCTTTGCGACCCCATGAATCGCAGCACACCAGGCCTCCCTGTCCATCACCAACTCCCGGAGTTCACTCAGATTCATGTCCATCGAGTCAGTGATGCCATCCAGCCATCTCATCCTCTGTCGTCCCCTTTTCCTCCTGCCCCCAATCCCTCCCAGCATCAGAGTCTTTTCCAATGAGTCAACTCTTCACATGAGGTGGCCAAAGTACTGGAGTTTCAGCTTTAGCATCATTCCTTCCAAAGAAATCCGAGGGCTGATCTAAGGGGGAGGTAAAAAGAAAGACTTCCTGTGTCTTCTGTTTCTTAAAGATAATCAACCTAAATTAATGCTCATGTGGATAAAACACATTTTATGGCGGCAAATTTTACTCCCATACAGGGGTAAAAAATAAACATCAGAAAGAACAAATCAATAGTTAGCCTCTATTTGTGGAATGCCACCATTGTCATAGACGGTACCAGGAATACTGTCATGAGAAACCAGACATGACTCAGACTTCATGGGGCTGATAACCTAGCAGGGAAAAGATGTTCAATCAACAGTGATGAATAACTGTAAATAAGTATCAGCTCCATAAAGGGTTGAAACTAGAGGTACCAGGTGGTGGCTGCCATCAACAAAAGTGGACACTCCTGTTTTGGTAACCAGAATTTAAGCAAAAAGAGGGGATGAAAAATGATTCTTAAGGTGAGAGAGGATGGACATAAGAAAATCAGGAAGAAGAATAGTCCAGTTGGAAATAAGTGACAAGATGGGTTTACAACATGATGAGTATAAGGTGAACTTGAGACACCCAGGAATTGTCCACCAAACAACTGGAGATAAGGTTTGTGCCAGAAGCAAGGGCAAGAGACCTTGTCATGAGCCCCAGGGAAATGCTTTGTACACAACCAAGCTGGACATCACAAAGGGAGAGGTTCAAGCATCTCTGGGGTGTGATCTTCACTCCATATCCATGTCTAGACCTGCCCTTGTGGCAGAGGAGGGGAGGGATCAGTCAGGACGGGTAAACAAAGCTGGTAGCTGCAGGTCTCTGAACTTTGCAAGCATCTCTTTAAAAGCCATAGTCTCTCTTCTAAGTAATGATAGCTAACAGCACTTCCTGCTCATTCTGCGCCTGGATGGCCCTTAATTTAGTCTTGCTAACAGGAAGAAAGGACTGTTATTATTAAACCCCTCTAAACACTGAGAAAATTGAGGCCCAGGGAGGGTAAGTAACTTCCTGAGCTCCACCACTCTGAAGGCTTTATCCTAGATTCAAACTCAGGCTGGGCTTTTAACCACAACAACAGACCCAGTGGACAAGGAACAAAAGAACTTTTGCTTCCTTTAAGTCCTGGTGTAAAGAGGAGAGAACGAAGTTCCTTATTTTCCCTTGCAAAAACAAAATGTGTATAATTTTATAGCCCAATGCTATTAGCAGGGAACTGATACTAGCTTATATCTCTAAGTCCTAAGTGTTTTAAATCTATTTCATCAGGTTCTGAATTTTGTCTCCTTGTGTCACAGCTGATGTTTTCACATGATCAAGATAACAGATGCTCCATCCGTTAGTTATACTAACTTCCTCTTTGTGACTGCTCTCATAACAGCTTTGAAGATGGGGAGGAAGGAGATCAGAATGCCAAAGAAAGCATCAGAGGATATCTAATACTGGAAAAATTGTCTTATCAAGAAACTTCCAAAAGAGCCTCTAAAGCCTATGGGAAGTTGAGCCAGGATAACCAAATACAGCAAGAAGAATTGTCTTTCTCCTTAGCGCTTGCTAAAAATGGAAAGCAACCATGGGAAAATTTGCTGAACTCTGTAACCTCTATTCCCTCATCTGTTTAATAAAGCTAATTTGAAGGTCCCTCTGTGTCTCCCTTGTGCGGATTTAATGAGATAACACTTATATGCTCTCTGCACAGTATATGATCCTGAGCAAGGACTCAATAAATGTTTGCCTTAAAAAAAATGAGACACTATATATGAAAGTACTTTATAAGCTCAAGCACTATATGACTGTGATATTTCTTAGATGCAGCAAAAGAGAAAATTGACTCAGTAGTATATTGTGAATACATACGCACCTCAGTTCAGTTCAGTTGCTAAGTCATGTCCAACTCTTTTCGACCCCATGAACTGCAGCACGCCAGGCCTCCCTGTCCATTACCAACACCTGGAGCTTGCTCAAACTTATGTCCATCGAGTTGGAGATGCCATCCAACCACCTCATCCTCTATCATCCCCTTCTCTTTCTGCCTTCAATCTTTCCCAGCATCAGGGTCTTTTCCAATGAGTCAGTTCTTCGCATCAAGTGACCAAAGTATTGGATCTTCAGCTTCAGTGTCAGTCCTTCCAATGAATATTCAGGATTGATTTCCTTTAGGATTGACTGGTTTGATTCCTTGCAATCCAAGGGACTCTCAGGAGTTTTCTCCAACACCACAGTTCAAAATCATCAATTCTTTTGATATAGGCATCTATGAAGATCCATTTCAAACTGAAATATTGATTACTGTTTCCCTTTAAGGATCTTCTTATTTGCTATGCTTAACATAACATTATCTAAAAGCCACTAAGTATTTTCTGAGCAACCAAATAATAAGAGTTGCACCTTTTCAGAACTGAATAATAAAAGTTGTACCTTTGAAAACAATATGAAACATTTAAGCACCAATGACCTAGTGTTCTCATCTGGCTTTGTGACTTGTTATCTTCCAACATCAATGTTTCCATTGTTACTCTGCTGTTTCAGGTAACAATGCTTTCTGGACACTTGCCTGATAGCCATTTAAGAGATTAGGGGCTTTTTTTTCTTCTTCTTAGTCTACCACTGTGTTGATTCCCAGCTATACAGTTACCATTTATAAATCAGTGGAGCAAGAAATTAAGGACACACTGGCAGCCCTGCCGGTGGAATACCAACATCAGTAAAGGTACAGGATGGCTTAACTTATTGCCAACTATACATTTGATTAAAATACTCTTCCTCCTCAAAAAAAGCACAATTACCTTAATCATCAGGAATAAACAAGACACAGTAATAATTAGACTAGGAAATGATTAAATAAATTTCTCAGATTTTATAATATAAAAATGAAGACCTGGGACTTCCCTGGTGGTCCACTGATTAAGACTCTGAGTTCTCAATGCAAGGGGCACAAGTTTCACTCCTGACTGGGGAGCTAAGATTCCATACACTGCATAGCGTGGCCAAAAAAATAAAAGCAAATACATTCTAATAAAAATTAACTTAAAAACAAAGACTTGATTTTAATGCTTTGCATTCATCATTTTTATTCTTACACAAACATAAATTTTAACTTCCACACTATCCACAGTTGTTCCCTAGGTTTGCTTGGAAGTACAAATGGTTTTGTGTCAGTCAGTTTAGTTGCTCAGTCGTGTCTGACTCTTTGTGACCCCATGGACTGCAGTATGCCAGGCTTCCCTGTCCATCATCTACTCCAGAGCCTGCTCAAATTCATGTCCAGAGTCGGTGATGTCATCCAACCATCTCATCCTATGTCGTTCCCTTCTTGGCCTGCCTTCTATCTTTCCCAGCATCCCAGTCTTTTCCAGTGAGTCAGTTCTTCCCATCAGTTGGCCAAGACAGGTTCAGGACTCTCAAGAGTCTTTAACACCACAGTTCAAAAGCATCAATTCTTCACTGCTCAGCTTTCTTTATAGTCTCACAACCATACATGACTATGGAAAAACTATAGCTTTGACTAGACAGACTTTGTCAGCAAAGTAATGTCTCTGCTTTTTAATATGCTGTTTAGGTTTGTGCCAATAATACTTCATAAATAGGAAGTGAAAGAAGGAAGTAGACAATTGATGGATATTACTATAACTGAGTGAGCTGTCTTTGCCTTTGTGTGGAAGGATCAAAACCCACCTTCCCTGTTATATTTTCATTTTCCTGTAGATGCTCTGGTGAATTATCTGGTTAGGAAGGAGCTGCCAGCATGCCTGAATTCTGCCAGTGTGTTGCAGTTGGCGCCTGTGGTCTCCTCTCAGGAATCTAGGGCAAGCAAAGGAAATCGCACATGTTTAACAAAATCTGGAATATGTCAGAGTCTTCAAACTCCAGATAGTTCCTTCAGTCATTCCACAGTACTTCCTGGAAGCCACAAAATATTAGTCTGTGGGCATGCAAGGTTCCTGGTGTAGAGAAATTTACCTTAACAGACATTAAAATATAATACATCAACATGAATCTGCCACGGGTATACATGTTGATGTATGGCAAAACCAATACAATATTGTAAAATTATTAGCCTCCAATTAAAATAAATAAATTTATAAAATATATATATATAATACTATGACACAGTAGTGAAAATTGAATGACTGGGACAAAAGAACCAGCAGAACAGAATGGACATCCCTGAAGCCCTAATATAAAAAGTGTGAAAATTTATATTTGAAAATAGAATATTACACATGAGGAAAATGAAAGTGAAAGTAGCTCAGGCATGTTCAACTCTTTGTGATCTCATGGGCTATACAGTCTGAATTCTCCAGGCCGGAATATTGAAGTGGGTAGTGTTTCCCTTCTCCAGCGGATCTTCCCAACCCAGGGGTTGAACCCAAGTTCCCTGCATTGCAGGCGGATTCTTTACCAGCTGAGCCACAGTATTATTTCATGAATTAGGCTGGAGATTGATTAATTACTTCAAACCAGAAACAGGCAAGACCTTCAGTTTATATTCCAAATAAATTCCAGTTGAGGAGCTAAACATAAGAAAGAAATCCATTAGAAAGCCAGAAGAAGATGCAAATAAATAACAGTTTGATGGGCAAGGATTTCATGACATAAAAATAATAGAAGACAGTATACATTTTTAAATAATGATATTAGACTGCATACAAATATAAAAACTCTAATGTCTTCAATATTAAGAAGCATAAAAATAAATATTGATGTGAATGTATCAATATTTGTATATGTAATTTCCTTCCTCTGGTTTTGTTTACTAGGAGGTCCTGGGAGCAGTGATACCACAAATGCAATGTACACACCTGGTAAGCAGACTTGATTTCTAAGTTCCAAACTTTGATTAAAAAAACCAGGACTCTTTAGAGAAATGGCTGGTTTGAGGGCTGGGGTGGGAAAGTACAAAATGGACCTAGATCAGTTTATTGTGCCAGAAACTAAGAAAATACTCAAAGAATATTGGGATTAAATTAAAAAAAAAAAAAAAGGAGCTCCTTCTAGCCAAATCTGCAGTGATTTGAGCAGTATAATACATGATAGCAATATTTAGTTTATAACCCAACATATAAAATAGGAACCCATGAGTCTATATTGATTCAAATTAATAGTGAATCAACTGAAAGCCTGAGGTGAAAAATTCTTTCCCTCAAAATTACTTATTACTGACAAAGGGAGAAGGAGTAATTTTACAGAGAAGAATCCTGACTGATACCACCTTAATCAAATATTTAAAGTGAACATGACCAATATGGGGATAAATCTAAGCAGCATTCTATCTGATAAGATGTGATAAGAACACAGTATCTACTCTGTGATATTCCTGATAAAGCTGTATAACCGGAATCTAATCATAAGGAAACATCAGCAATGCCACAAGATGTACAGCATGATAAATATGATTAACACTGCTGTAGGTTACATATGAAAGTTACTAGGAGTAATTTCTAAGAGTTCTCATCACAAGGAAAATTTTTTCCTATTTCTTTAATTTTGTATCTATATGAGATGAGGAATGTTCAGTAAACTTAAACTGTGGTCATAATTTCATAATGTATATAAATCAGTCATTAGGCTGCACATCTTAAACTTATACAGTGCTATGTGTCAATTAGATCTCAATAAAACTGGAAAGAAAAAAATTTAAAAACAAACTCATGAGGGACATTCCACAAAATAATTGACCTGTAATTGGGGCTCAATGATAAAGAATCCATTGCCAATGTAGGGGACATAGGTTCAGTCCCTGGGTCAGGAGGATTCCCTGGTGAAGGAAATGGCAACCTGTTGCAGTATTCTTGCCTGGGAAATCCCATGGATGGAAGAGCCTGGCAGGTTATGGTCCATGAAGTCGCAAAGAGTCAGACACGAGTCAGCAACTAAACAACAACAACGCTGCTGTTCTATATTTAGGAGACTAAAGTGAAGTCACTCAGTTGTGTCCGACCCTCTGTGACCCCATGGACTGTAGCCTACCAGGCTCCTCTGTCCATAGGATTTTCCAGGCAATAGTACTGGAGTGTATTGCCATTTCCTTCCCCAGGGGATCTTCTCGACCCAGGGATCAAACCCGGGTCTCCCACATTGTAGACAGATGCTTTACTGGCTGAGCCACCAGTGTCCTGGAAACTAATGAATTATGACTCTAGATTATATCCTTTCATATAAAGACGTTATTGGGACAATTGTTGAAAACTGGAATGGGGTATGAAGATGAGGTGGTAGGCCTGTATCAAGGTAAGTTTCCTGAATTTGATGGTAGTAGGTAATTAAGTAGCAAAATATTCTTGTTTATAGGAAATTCACCAAAATGTTCAGAGATGATGAGTTATTATGCAAGAAACTTAGTCTCAAATGGTTCATGAATATAGAAAAGATTCTTGCAACTTTTTTTTTAAGTTTGAGATTGTTTCAAAATAACAAGTGTACCTCTTTTAAACTCTGCTTTGTCTTTGGACAATTGGATACATGTAAACATTGTGTTGCTGCTGCTGCTGTTGCTAAGTCGCTTCAGTCCAGTCCGACTCTGTGCGACCCCATAGACGGCAGCCCACCAGTCTCCGCCATCCCTGGGATTCTCCAGGCAAGAACACTGGAGTGGGTTGCCATTTCCTTCTCCAATGCATGAAAGTGAAAAGTGAAGTTAATCTCATATATTTTTGGTCTATCAGTCATAGCATCTTCTCTTATACAAATTTATTATTTATTTTTTTAAAGACTTTTTTTTTTTGTTCAGTTCAGTTCAGTCGCTCAGTCATGTCTGATTCTTTGTAACCCCATGAATTGCAGCATGCCAGGCCTCCCTGTCCATCACCAACTCCCGGAGTTCACTCAGACTTATGTCCATCGAGTCAGTGATGCCATCCAGCCATCTCATCCTCTGTCATCCCCTTCTCCTCCTGCCCCCAATCCCTCCCAGCATCAGAGTCTTTTCCAATGAGTCAACTCTTCCCATGAGGTGGCCAAAGTACTGGAGTTTCAGCTTCAGCATCATTCCCTCCAAAGAAATCCCAGGGCTGATCTCCTTCAGAATGGACTGGTTGGATCTTTTTGCAGTCCAAGGGACTCTCAAGAGTCTTCTCCAACACCACAGTTCAAAAGCATCAGTTCTTCAGTGCTCAGCTTTCTTCACAGTCCAACTCTCACATCCATACACGACCACTGGAAAAACCATAGCCTTGACTAGACGGACCTTTGTTGGCAAAGTAATGTCTCTGCTTTTCAATATGCTATCTAGGTTGATCATAACTTTCCTTCCAAGGAGTAAGTGTCTTTTAATATCATGACTGCAGTCACCACCTGCAGTGATTTTGGAGCCCCCCAAAATAAAGTCTGACACTGTGTCCACTGTTTCCCCATCTATTTCCCATGAAGTGATGGGACCAGATGCCATGATCTTCATTTTCTGAATGTTGAGCTTTAAGCCAACTTTTTCACTCTCTCTTTCACTTTTATCAAGAGGCTTTTTAGCTCCTCTTCACTTTCTGCCATAAGGGTGGTGTCATCTGCATATCTGAGGTTATTGATATTTCTCCTGGCAATCTTGATTCCAGCTTGTGTTTCTTCCAGGCCAGTGTTTCTCATGATGTACTCTGCATATAAGTTACATAAGCAGGGTGACAATATACAGCCTTGACGTACTCCTTTTCCTATTTGGAACCAGTCTGTTGTTCCATGTCCAGTTCTAACTGTTGCTTCCTGACCTGCATACAGGTTTCTTAAGAGGTAGGTTAGGTGGTCTGGTATTCCCATCTCTCTCAGAACTGTCCACAGTTTATTGTGACCCACACAGTCAAAGGCTTTGGCATAGTCAATAAAGCAGAAGTAGTTGTCTTTATGGAATTCTCTTGCTTTTTCCATGATCCATCGGATGTTGGCAATTTGATCTCTGGTTCCTCTGCCTTTTCTAAAACCAGCTTGAACATCAGGAAGTTCATGGTTCACGTATTGCTCAAGCCTGGCTTGGAGAATTTTGCGCATTATTTTAGTAGCATGTGAGATGAGTGCAATTGTGTGGTAGTTTAAGCGTTCTTTGGCATTGCCTTTCTTTGGGATTGGAATAAAAACTGACCTTTTCCAGTCCCGTGGGACTATCTTTAATGTTTTACTGAATGTGTTACAGCATTGATTCTGTTTTATGTCTTGGTTTTTTTGGTCAAGAGGCATATGGGACTTTAGCTCCACAACCAGGGATCGAACCTGCACCCTCTGCATTGGAAGGAGAAGTCTTAACCATTGGACCACCAGGGAAGTCCCTCTCATACAAATTTTAAATGTCAAACATCAGGGGGGTTATTAGGATATAACTGTATCCTTTGCGTGTGTGCTAAGTTGCTTCAGTCATGTTTGACTCTGCGACGCTATGGACTGTAGCCCATCTGGCTCCTCTGTCCATGGGATTCTCCAGGCAAGAATACTGGAGTGGGTTGCCATGCCCTCCTCCAGGGGATCTTCCAGACCCAGAAATCAAACCCACATCTCCTTCCCTATAGGCAGATTCTTTACCACTGAACCACCAGGGAAGCCCAACTATATCCTAGAACAATATGATTATTTTTAAATGTTTTTATTTTGACAAGTAAATCAAAATACATGAATGTTACGTTGTTTTAAAGTAAGGTTAAAGTACTACATACAAAATTAATATGATTCTGCATATACATTTATGACTTGAAGGAATTATAGCATTTCAACCATGGTTATATCTGGGTAGTCTAAACATGGGCAATTTGTGTTTATTTTTATTTTGGCATAGAGTCTTAGTTTCCTACAATGGCCATTCATTTTTAATAGTAAATACTGGAAGTATAAAAGTAATTAATATAGAGTGCTGTGAAGGAACAAGAAGTAGTTTGACAAAAGAGGAAATAGATGGGGACATGAAACCCTGTTATATATGTTACAGAAGCTATAGTTCTAAAGAAAGAATTAAGTAAGACAAGAGACCAATCATTTTGCCCAAAGAGGATATTCTTGGTTGTGATTTTGTTCCTATTTCTGTGGTTTTGCTAGAGTATAGCTTTAATTCTTGAGTGCCCTAAAGGTGAGTGCCAGAAGAAAGATGAGGGCTGTTAGGGCAGCTGCTGGCTGTTGGCCTGGGTTTGTTTCTCTGTTGTTTGGTATGGAAGTCAGAGACAGTGTGTATGAAGCCCCCAGTGGGGTGACCGGCACACAGTTTCAGGGGCTCCTGCCAGGGTCACCCCTCTGTTGGTGCAGGGAAACCCGGGCAGCCCCAGGTACTCAGAGCATCTTCTATAAGAAGCTTGTCACCAACCACCCTTGTTCATGCAAACAATAGGCCCCCTTTCCTTCCCACCCCAGATGGTCAGGGGTGCACAGCAGAGCTTAGCCTGCAATAAAGAAGGGTCAATAGGCATTGTCAGTAATCCCCAAATCCAAATATTCAGTCTCCTGGCAGGCATAGAATCATTCTTGTTCTCAAATCAAAAGGATTTGTCTGATATCAGAGGAAATGAATGCGTTTAACTACCTTTAACATTAATAGAAACACCCTGCAGAAATCCTCTAGAGAAACATCAGACATCATGGATTTGACAGTTCATCATGCTCTTTATTCTAGGCTTGCTTTCAGCATATTTGAAATCAGCTAGGAGGCTTCTGTTGATACAAAATATTTGCAGACTTGGATCTTCTGATGTTAAACGGATCATATGACAGATGGTGAGGAAGTATTAGCTGAAACTACCACAAAATGAAATGAAAGGAATGTTTCTCTGCAGAGAAGTCCTGGAAAGTGTCATATAAACTCCAAAAATCAACATCTCAAAAGGTTTAAATTCAGGATGATTTTCTAGAAAAAACTGTGTTAAGGTTGAAGTCAGGCTTCTTGAGTTCAAATCCCAATAGGTTGATAATAACCAGATAGGTGACTTTGAGCAGGTGACAAACTCTGTAGACTTTGGTTTCCTCATGTGATAAATGGATAAATGGAATAGTCTTCTGGGATCACAGTGAGGATTAATGAGATGATGGGATATATACAACACTCTTATATGGAAAGCACAATAACAGTTAATGTCATCACTATTATTTTAATATTATTATTAATGCATCTGTTGTAAGTAAAATAATTAATACCTATGTGCTGAAAAGGCATGTGAAGGCATGCAGGTGGAGAAGGCGAGAAAAAGGATGAAGAGAAAGAAGCAGAAGATAAATAAAAATTTATTCCTTGACCGCTAACATTTAGATCTTTATTCTGTTTCTAGTCCTCTCTGTCTCAGTAAATGGAATCACCATCCACCCAGTTGCTTGAACTAAGTATTTCCCAGTCTCCCTTGATGAGCCCCTTTCTCTTATGGATTGGCCCCACCCATTCTCCATGCAATCCCAATTATTCTAATCCCACCATCATCCCTCCCTAGTTTTTGGTAACAGCTTCCCAACTCTTCTTCCTGCTTTTTCTGGAAGCCCCCTCTGGCCCACTCTCCATGAAAAACCAGCACCATCTTACTATAATACAAATCAGATATCTCTTTTCCCAACTAGAAATCCTTTAGTGTTTTCCTATTGTACTTCAAATAAAATCTAAACAATTCCAAGGTCCTGCCTGATCTGCACCCTAAAATGTGCCCCCAGCTACTTCCTGTTCCTCTGTCTCTCCTGATAAGCCAACCCCCCCCCCCCACTATTTCATCCTTCCCCACCTCACTGCCTTTGCATATTCTTCTCTCTGTGGGGACACTTTCTTTTTTGCACAATTGTCTGATTCCTTCCTGCTCTTCAACTCAGACCTTCAAGGTCACCACTTTAGAGGGACCCTCTCAGTAATCCAACTAAAGCAGCCAACCTCTTTCCCTCAGTTATTCTTTAGATCAGTGCACTGTCTTCTTGATGGCACATGAAACAGTTTGTAATTATTTTATTTAGTTGTTAAAAAATTTTTTTTTGTCAGTATCTTCCTGAGACTGCAAATAAATTGAAGGCTGGGGTTGTATCTGTCTTTTTCATTAAAAAAAAAATTAATTGAAGGATAATTGCTTTACAATGTTGTGTTAGTTTCTGCTGTACAACAACATGAACTGGCTCCATAAGTATACATATATCCCCTCCCCAACATTAGAAATCAACTGTACTTCAGAGGGGTGTCTGCAGGAAGGCTCCAGGATATCTCCAGTTGTCTGGACTCTTCATCCCTCTCCCAGATTTCTCTGTCCCATTTTTGTTTCTGTCTTTTTATTTCTATCTGATATGGGCAAGTCAAATTAACTAGGAGGTCTTAGGGTATTTCCTCCAGCCCCAAACTTTCACTCCTATATGCAGGAGTTTTTGTTTGCTTTGAGGCTATTTGTTTATTTGTTCTGATGCTATTGTTTGGCTGATTCCTTATTCTGGACCCTGAACTGAGCTTCCAGGAAGCTATCCTGGCCAGGTTTCCTCTAATCCAGTCTTTCTGCAATGAACAATGGGTTGGATATGACCAGAGTTACACAGAGCTCAGAGATCCCAGGTTACTAACTGCGGATTATTCACAGTGATTTCACCCTGAGTCCCCATCTAGAAACTTAGGCATTAGATCTTGGGCTTCCCTGGTGGCTCAGACGGTAAAGCGTCTGCCTACAATGCGGGAGACCCAGGTTTGATTCCTGGGTCAGGAAGATCCCCTGGAGAAGGAAATGGCAATCCACTCTAGCACTCTTGCCTGGAAAATCCCATGGACTGTAGCCTATCAGGCTCCTCTGTCCATGGGGTCACAAATAGTCAGACACACATTATAATGATCTTAAGGACAGCCTAATGTTTCCTAGATAACAGGTATTTTATTTTCTTAATTTCATTTATTTGTTTATTTTTGGCTTTGCTGGGTGTTTGTTGCTGCTCAGGTTTCCCTGGTTGCGGTGAATGGGGGCTACTCTTCATTGCAGTGGCTTCTCTTGTGGAGCACAGGATTTAGGACACACAGGCTTCAGCAGTTGCAGCATGTGGGCTCAGTAGTTATTGTTCTTGGGCTCTAGAGCCCAGGCTCAGTAGTTTCAGTGCAGAGTAAAGGAAAGCTATACGGCTCAAAATAGCCTGGAGTTAAAACTCCCCTCCAGGTCCTCCCCACCGTTCTATACAGAATAAAGAACTTTCTCCCCCGAAAAAAGGAATGGACATTAAGATTGATTACATTCAGCTCCCAGCGGATCCCAGTCTCCAGCCAGTCTCAGGAATTCCTTACCTCAGTTTTTGAAAGCTAACCTAATCAAAAATAATCATGCAGATAAACAGACCTTCTTGAAAGGATGCATCTCCCCATGTATATGTTTTCTATATATACCTACTCTCTTCTCGACTTGGCGCAGCAGCCCACTAATCTGACTGCTGCCCGTGCTCGCCTCATTAAAGGTGATCTGTTCCTGTAAAGCGCTGGTCTTGTTTTTTTGTTTTGTTTTTCCCAAACCTTGCCTTCTCTAACTCCCTTACCTTACACAGGGGTTTGTGGACTCTGCGGCATGTGGTATCTTCCCCGACCAGGGATTGAACCTGTGTCTCCTGCATTGGCAGGCAGATGCCTTACCACTGAGCTGCCAGGGAAGCCCAATATTAGGTATTTGACTACACTGTATTAAAATATTTCATTTGAGGAGAAAACGATTAACAAATGTATATCCCAGAAGAGAACATCATTGTAAGTGACAATTCTCATCCCAGGGAGTCCTGTATCTGACACTTGAGTGCCTCCTCCAGGCAATCCAATTGATGAAATCCTCCATTTCATCTCAGATGACGGCCTCCCTCCCAGCACTATCATGCTTCTGTCATCTCACACCTGAACCACCACACATGCCTAGGAATCCCCGAGAGGCCTGGACTCTGAGGTCTATGGCAGAATGGGCACCTCAGTGTCTTTACAGAAATGATGCCTATAAAGCGCCACATCTGTGCTGCCCACATGGAAACTCTCAGCTTCCAGTGTAGCTTGCTTCACTTACAGCTTCCATCCTTGCCCTTGGCCTCAGTCAAGGTCCATGCACGTGGCTGAGTGACAGCTTCTGCTCTGTGCACCCCTCTGATGACTAACGCTGTGTTTCTGGGTCAGGTTTGTCACGACTCCTTTCTCCCTCAGGGTAAGTGCTTTCCTAGTTCACTCCCCCACCCCTTGTACAAGCAGACTTCTGCGAAGCTGTCCTGCTGGCTCTCTCAGCATGCCCGAGGACTAGCATTAGGACACCCCAGGGACTTCTTGTCTCCAGAAAGAAGGCAGCACCCCCCTCCCGCGCCATAAACCCCTTCACTTATGTCTATAGGGAAAGAGCTACAGATGAAAAATAAAGAAAACACAGTTGCTCCTGTAGAGAGAGTTGAAGCATCGGCTGTTTCCTCCTTTGGATATTGTTACTTTTGTCCCTGTTGTCTGGTTTGAGAGAGGATGCCCAGCTTTTCGGTTATTATCATCACAGATGATTCTATTGCTTCTACTTGTGAGACTGGCTGTGACACAACCTAGTTCTGTCTCCTAAGTGCCCTGGTTCTCTACATTTCCTGTCAGCTGAGTTACACTTGAAGAATCAGCACTGTTCTGTTCTGTTCTGGTCTGGTTGGTTCCTGAGTTCCCTCAAAGCACCTTGATCATGCAAGGAGTCTGAGAGCTTTTTGGTGATGATAGTTTCCTTCTGCTTAGAGCCCAGATGAAAACTGAACACTCTAGAGTGTTTTAGTTAAAAACTTCACGTCTGATTTGATGTGGAAATCAACTGAATCAAAATATGTTACATAAGATGACATTACATTTTGGCCTGAGGACAGAGTCATCTACCCAATTTGCCTTTCTTAACTTCTCTGTAGGTGCTGACCCCAGCAGCACTCCCAATATTTTTTTTGGATCTGGTTCCTAAAGCAAACAAAAGCAAAAGTACACAAATGGGAAGTAATTAAGCTTAAAAGCTTTTGCCCATCAAAGGAAACCATCAACAAAACAAAAAGAGAACCTGCTGAAAGGGAGGAGATATTTACAAATAATATAAGCAACAAGGGGTGAATATCCAAATACACAAACTGCTCATGCATCTCAACAGCAAAAAGCCAAATAACCTGATTTAAAAAACAAGCATAAGACCTGAATATTTTTCCAAAGAAGACATACAAATGGCCGTCAAGCACACGAAAAGATGCTCAACCTTGTTAATCATCAGAAAAATGCAAATCAAAACCGTAATGAGATATCACCTTACATCTGTCAGAATGGCCATCATCAAAACAACCTCAAAATAGCAAATGGGGCAAATAACTCTTGTACACTGTTGGTGGAAGTGTAAATTGGTACAGCCACTGCGGAAAACAGTATGGAGGTTTCTTAAAAAACTAAAGTAGAAATATATGACCCAACAGTTCCACTCCTGGGTATATATTCAGAAAAACCCAAACATTAATTAGAAAAGATACATGTACCCCTCAGTGTTATAGCAGCATTATTTATAACAGCCAGGATACAGAAGCACCCCAAGTGTCCATGAATAGATGAATGGGTAAGGAAGATACGGTACATATATACAATGGAATACTACTCAGTCATAAAAAAGAATGAAATTTGCCATTTGCAAAAACATGGGTAGACTTGGAGGTATGCTAAGTGAAATAAGTCAGACAGAGAAAGATAAAAACTGTATATATCACTTATATGTGGAATCTAAAAGATACAAACTAGTGAATATAGCAAAAAAAAGAAATGGACTCACAGATGCAGAGAACAAACCAATGGTAAACCGGTGGGGAGAGTGAGAACAGGGGCAAAATAGAGATAGGGGATTAAGAGGTACAAGTCACTATGTATAAAAGACATAAGCTGCAAAGATATGTTGTACAGCTCAGGGAATATCACCAATATTTTATAATAACTATAAATGGAGTATAACTTTTAAAAGTGTGAATCACTATGTTGTACACCTGAAATACATGTAATATTCTACATTAACTATAACCTCAGTATAAATAAATAGACACCTAAATCAATAAAAGGAAATACTTTGCAAGATTATAGAGTCTTTCAGCCACTCCACAGCATCCTTTTGCTATAGTTTTAAAATCTCTCTCTCTCTCTTTGAGTTTGTTAAGCTTGTGACTTACAAATCTATCACTTATGGAAATTTATTTATTTATTTATTTATTTATTTATTTTTTATGGGTTGTCTGAAGTGGAAGTGGAGTCATACAGTCGTGTCCGACTCTTTGCAACCCCATGGACTGTAGCCTACAAGGCTCCTCTGTCCATGGAATTTTCCAGGCAAGCGTACTGGAGTGGGTTGCCATTGCCTTCTCCACTTATGGAAATTTAGAATTGAGTTAAAGTCTATTTTAATTCAATAATTAGGATATAAAACTTAAACATACTTTTCTTCCTAAATATTTCTATTGTGTGTTGTAGTATGTGTGTGATGTGTATGCATTACACATACAGCGATGTGTATGTTATATGTAATGTGTTTTGTGCCCATGCGGTATTAGCAGAAAGCAATCATACCTAGTGCCAGGCAAGCGTCCTGTTTCTGGCATGAGTCTCAGAGAAGAAAACTTGGTTCCTTTCTGTTCCAGGACCGAAGACCAAGAAATGGTTCAAAAGTCTCCTGGGAGAGTGTTTATCAAGTTTCCATTTAATTCCTTGGTTCTAAAGAAATCTTCAGTTACCTCTGAAGTTTTCTCTTCAGGAAAACCATGGCATATACTAATGTTTCACATTTTGATTGTGACTTTGAGAATGGTTTTATAAATGCTGTTTTATTGGGTCTTCACAAATCTCTTGCAAAAATCCATTATGACTGGCCTTACCATCCTCATTTTATAGATAAAGAAACTGGGTCTGTGTGTCCATGTTTAACAGCCCTTGAGTAATAAATCCAGAGTAGAACAAGAGTCTTGAAATTGCATCAACTTAAAATATATATATAGCTATATTATGTGTATATATACATATATAAATGTACTATATATACAAACCTATATGTGTATATGTAATATTAATATAATATGTAAAATAAAATATATTTAAAAATAAAATAATATGTATATGTATATATATACACACACATGAATACATGCAGACAGGCCGACCAATGGTGCATTATTAAGATTAAACAACTGTATTTGAATAATGCTTTCATCAAAGGCTCCCCATAGAATTGTTAGAAGAAAAGAAATGAGACTGTGTGAGAAGCATTTAGGTGTAAATCACCACGAAAGTGAACGTAAAAGTCACTCAGTCATGTCCGATTCTTTGTGATCCCATAGACTGTATCCATGGAATTCTCCAGGCCAGAATACTGGAGTGGGTAGCCTTTCCCTTCTCCAAAGGATCTTCCCAACCCAGGGATCAAACCCAGGGATCAAACCCAGGTCTCCCGCATTGCAGGCAGATTCTTTACCAGTTGAGTCACAAGGGAAGCCCAAGAATACTGGAGTGGGTTGCCTATCCCTTCTCCAGTGGATATTCCCGACCTAGGAATTGAACTGGGGTCTCCCGCATTGCAGGCAGATTCTTTACCAACTGAGCTATGAGGGAAGCCTGTAAATCACCATAAATAGCAGCAATTAAGTTTTTCTCTCCTGCTGTTCAATGTGACAGATAAATATTAACCATTTGAAGACAGGAGCCATTTCATTGACTTTTCTACTCATCAGGGACCCTAACACAGTGTTAAGCCCATATGGGTAATATCGATAGGAGATGAATAAATAACTCCTCATTGATAACACAGCATTAATAAAGTGACAAAACCTCTTAAAAACAGATAAAAATTAAAGGAGAGGAAAAAACAAACGGGACACTGAGGGTTATACAGGATGGACTGCTGACGGAAAATGACCTCCGACAGGCTTCACTTTGCCTTTCTCAGTTGTTCATTTGCTACCAGTAATGATATCAATCATCTTGGACCCTGGGAAGCTGGAGTAAAAATGATTTTGAAAAAAATGGGCAGTGGTAACCTGGATCAAAATGTCAAATATTGTTGTTTCTTTTATTTACTTTCAGAAATACTCAGATGATCAGATGCTAAAAACTCAGTGTGTTTCACAGGCAGGAAGATGGTTCACCATCACAGAGGAAGAAGCGATATGTCCTTGGATAAGCATGTATAACCTATCAGTGTTCATATACGGGAGGCACCATGTTGGACCAGCATGCCCTACAGTGCCTTCTCTGATTGAGTCAGCAAGATAAACGGGCACTTGACATCAGCTAGTGGGAACAGTAATAGATTTAGCTCAGCAGCCTTATGTGAACTTTGTTTGTTATGTTCTTCTGTGTCATGCACCCAAAGCAAAAGCCAGAAATGTCTTCCTCGTAGGGTTTTTGTAATTTCCAAGAAAGAAAACTTGGGGATCCCGGATCAGTCGTGAGAGGGAGGGGATGATGATTTGATGACTGAGGTAGAGCTTGGACACACACATTCTGCGAGTCTGCCTCCCTCAAGTCTGTGGTTTGAACTGACTCCTTGGGATGAAACACCTCTGGAAAATTAGCCTAGTATTTGAGGAGGCTCTAGATGCTTCTAGAAAAGGGCCCAACTGGGTGCCTCTAGTCTTGGCTTATCAGGAAAAAAAAAAAAAAAAAAAGAACCAATCAGAAAAGACAAAAAGTGGAAGGCAATCTGGGGCCTCTCTGGTAGATTTTCTTACCTCCAGTCTCCCAAGACAAGACTCTCCAGCCTGGTGTCCACCCTGTATGTTTGTTACCACCCAACAATTGCTTCCTTCCTTGACTATCTGCAGCTTTTGCCTTGCCAATTCCCGTTCTTGAATTTCCAACTATGGTGGGAAAAAAAGATTTCAACTTCAGTGATTGAGGTTACTTCAGCTCCTTCCCGTCACACTTCCTCATGGGTACTCAGCAAGGTCTTTACTCTTCCCTCATAGTTTCTGATTATAAAATCCTTGTCTTCTCCAGGAGACCCAGTCTCCACCTACACACCTGCATACACACACTCTCATTTACTGTCCTGACCAGCTTGGCAATGCACTGCCCTCTTTCACTGCATGTTCATATCGCTATTACAAAAGCTTTCTATATGTTTCCTCTCTAGGTCTTCTTTCACCTACATTTCTGAAGACTAACATCACCTTTCTAGCATTGGGATGCTGATGTGTTCCTTTGCCTTCTCCTGGATTCACTCCATTTCTTCCCACCTCTTTCCCCTATCTTTTCATCCAGTCATTTAGTCAACTGCCAAACACAGCTCCCATTCTGTGAGAAGGCATCAAGGACAAAGAAATGAATAAAAGATGATTTCTGCCTTCGAGGAGATACATAAACAAAAATCCTAATGCAATGTGCTCAGAGTGGTTTTAAAGGTACTATGGGAGAAAATAGGGTTCATGCTTCAGGGTTGTTTGGAGGAAACTTATGGAAAGTCATTTGCACGGGGAAGACATATGTGCTTAACATCTGCTATATATTTTTTTCCAAGATTGGAACGTGCTCTTCAGTTGCTCTTCTATTGGCTTCTTTCTCTAATCTCAACTAATCTAAAAAAAAGTCTTTCCGACACTGCCATCCCTCTTTCTTTTCCTTTAGCATCTGACTTCTTATAAGAGCCTTCACTGGCTAATTTTTCTTCTTTACTACCCATTTATTCTAAAAATATTTGTGACCTAGAGTGAGATAGGAATCATCCCAGCATATGTGTGTATGCTTACATGAACGCACACACACACACACACACACACACACACACACACTGTGCAGTTCATTTTATAAACAAAACCTTTTGGATTACCTATAGTTGTGTGTGTGTGTGTGTGTGTGTATGTAAGTGATTTTAGAAATATTTTCTGAGGACAGTGGTAAAGCATTCCCTAGGACTTCTCTGACCTGCTTTGCAGAAGTACTTTAATTAAACTACTTTCTTTTAGGATCTTCTTTATCAAGTATACTTTTAAAGATGCCAAACTTCCCAGGGTTGCCTTTAGCCAGTCAGTCCCTTGGAGATCAAAGTTCATATCTTAATTTCCAGATCTGTTCCAGAATTGGATCTCTCGCTGGGAGCCAGCAAATCAAATAACATTTGAGGTAGCACTTGTCTAGGTGAGTATAACGGGCCATGGAAATCATCTTCCATATCATACTCACCTAACTTAAAAGGCTTTTAAGTTAGGCTCCATTCTAGATATTCTATATCACCCCCTTCACAATCTTTTCTGGAGCAAATGTGCATCATCTCACTGGTGATATACTATCCCTGAAGATACAGCACAGCCCTGTGTGTGCTGTTATGTCTGATTCTTTGTGGCCCCATGGACTGTAGCCTGCCAGGTTCCTTTGCCCATGGAGTTTTCCAGGCAAGATTACTGGAAAGTGAAAGTGAAAGTCACTCAGTCATGTCCAACTCTTTGTGACCCCATAGACTATACAGTCCATGGAATTCTCCAGGCCAGGATACTGGAGTGGGTAGCCTTTCCCTTCTCCAGAGGATCTTCCCTACCCAAGGATCAAACCCAGGTCTCCCGCATGCAGGGGGATTCTTTACCAGCTGAGCAAGGGAAGCCCAAGAATACTGGAGCAGGTAGCCTATCCCTTCTCCACTGGGTCTTCCCAACCCAGGAATCAAACTGGGATCTCCTGCATTGCAGGCAGATTCTTTACCAATTGAGCTATGAGGGAAGAATACTGGAGTGGGGGTCCCATTTCCTCCTCCAGGGGATTGAACCCAAGGCTCTTGTGTCTCCTGCATTGGCTGGAGGATTCTTTACCACTAGTGCCACCTGCGAAGCCCCAACCCAAGTAAACTTATACCTAGCAGCCATATTGAACATGTGAATTACAGTCACCACTGGCACACTTTGATGTAAACTGAGAAATATTTTGAAATGGGCAAAGCACTATTAGGACATGATTTTTATTAGGGAAACCTGGTTAATACTAGACTAGTCTCAAGCTTACTTCAGCATCTTTTCTCCATTTTTCCTGTTTATTCATATTTCTAATTTTGTCCCATTTATGAATTCAATGTATTACTGTTCCATTCTCCCAAATTATTGAATGAGTAAAGTTGGTGGATTACTAAATGGTTGTCCACATTTTAAAGTTTGTATTGTTAATTGATCAGATAGATAGTGAACAAATGGATAGGGTTGTAACGTGTGAGCTCTTCATTTCTTACTTTCTTGTTTATCTCAAAACACTGGTCTTGCAGTATTTTTTCAGCTTGCATTATTAGAATGTCCAACATTATTACAGGTTAATTTTTTAAGTGAGTGGGGTCCATAGTCATTCTAGAACTGTAATACAGCAAATTCTGAAGAAGAGTTTAACACTTTCACATACAGTGTTTCATATTAAAATTCAAGTTCTATGTTGAACAGAGAAAGAATGTTTATCTTTGTCATTTTTCAGAGTTAAATAAAACACAGTAAACATTTTTCTCTGAGAAGCTTAGAATATTACAGAGTTAAATATTTTGGTTTATCCTGTAAAAAAAATTGTGATCTCCATTTTTCCAGTGGAAAATTGAGATGGATAAACCATCTTACTCAGTGAATCTGCATGTGTCAGCAATAAATCCCACTCTTTGCAAAACAATGAGACCAGTTATGACCAAATTTTCCTCATTTTCTGCCTCAATGTTCTTCTCTTTGGAAAGTTCCCCCACTTCCAGATCCTGTGAAACAGAGCAGGACCCCTCATCTCCTCAGCCTTCCATCTGTTTGTGGAAAAAACTTTAGCCAAAGAATAACTTTAATCAGAGAAGTAAGAAAATGCAGAAACGAAATCAGTCAAAGGAGACCGAAAAATAATAGTTTACTTATTAGGCAAAGACAAGGCCCTTTAGTTCCTTCTCAAGGGTCATAGTTAATATTCTGAGCCATAGCCTGTGAGCTCCTTTATAGATACTGAAACCTTTACCAGGTGGAAGAAGTTAATTACAGGATGATGAAACTTCAGCCATGACATCAGTTCAGTTCAGTTCAGTTGCTCAGTCGTGTCCGACTCTTTGCAACCCCATGAATCGCAGCACGCCAGGCCTCCCTGTCCATCACCAACTCCCAGAATTCACTCAGACTCATGTCCATCGAGTCAGTGATGCCATCCAGCCATCTCATCCTCGGTCGTCCCCTTCTCCTCCTGTCCTCAATCCCTGCCAGCATCAAAGTCTTCTCCAATGAGTCAACTCTTCGCATGAGGTGGCCAAAGTACTGGAGTTTCAGCCATGACATAAACTACCACAATTCTGAGAGCTGGCCTCAATAAAACAGGAACAAACTGATCTTGGAACTGAGGAGTAACTGCACTTAAAATAATCTGTTAAACCACCAATGACCAGTTTCAAGATGATTAAACCACTAATGACCAATTTCAAGGTGGTTATCAGAGGTGACTGTGCTGTTTCTGCATGTAGCCCCCCTCCCTCAATATATAAAGTTCTTACCCACTGACTGTCAGCGGTGGGAGCAAGATGGGGGTGGGGCGTGGCGGATGGGGTGGGGTGAGTGGGGAGGATTGTCCTTTGGATAGAAATCTGCTCCCCTCCCCTCCAACCCCCAGTCTCTGGCATCTGAAATAAAGCAAACTTTCCTTTCCACCAACCTGGCCTCTTTAATGGCTTTTGAGTGGCAAGCAGCCAGATTCCACTTGCAGTTACACTGGGATCCTTCACTTGAATTTAGTCTCATGACAAGCTCTAGATTTTTCCACCATTTTTTACTACCAGGCACACCATCAAATATTAGCAGTGCCTTGTCCCACACCCTCTCAGTTTCTGTTCTCTGCTGGTTTAGTTTGCTAAGTTGTGTCTGACTCTTGCGACCCATGGACTGTATAGCCCGCCAGGCTCCTCTGTCCATGGGATTCTTCAGGCAAGAATACTGGAGTGGGTTGCCATTTCCTTCTCCAGGGGATTTTTCCCACTCAGGGATCGAACCTGGGTCTCCCACTTTGGGGCAGATTCTTTACTAATCAATCCAATAAGTTTTAATCAATGATAATATCTTTCTCTTTAACACCCTTCCTGACTCTCCAGCTTCCAGCAACATGGAACTATGCAGGGTTTGGAGTCAGAGGATCTAAGCTGGAATCTCCCGGCTCTTGAATAACCCAGACCTCATGTTACACATAAGGATAATATTGACCTTGTGGAAAGCTTAGAAGAATATGTGAAATGAATTACATAACATTTGTTTACCATTAATAACTAATATTCATTTTATTGACAGCTTTGAATGATTCACACATTGCAAAGGATTTCTGATCCATTTATAAGTCAGTGGGAAAATTATCTGGGGGGTATCTTGAAAGTTTCCTACCTTTCTATGCAAAAGCAAGCCTATGAAGGCAAACCACCTCATCTCCTATCCATGAGGATGGCTACTCAAAAACAAAACAAAACAGAATTTAACAAATGCAGGAAAGGATGTGAAGAAACGGGAACTCTTGTGTGCTATTGGTTGGAATGTAAAATGGTATAGCCTCTGTGGAAAGTAGTATGGTTGTTCTTCAAATAATTGATAATAGAATTACCACTTGCTCCAGCAATTCCTCTCTTGGATATATACCCAAAAGAAATGAAAGCAGAGACTTGAGGTGTTTGTATAAATATATTCATGCTCATAGCAGCATTATTCACAACAGCCAAAAGGTGGAAGCAAGGTCCATCAATGGATGAATGAATAAAATGTGGCATACACATACAATATAATACTATTCAGTCTTAAAGGAAATTATGACTTATGCTACAACATGGATGAACCTTGAGGACATGATGCTAAATAAAATAAGCCAGTCACGAAAGGACAAACGCCATGTGATTCTACTTATCTGAAGTAACTGGAGTAGTCAATTCATAGAGACAGAAAGTGGAATGGTGATTGCCATGGTTGGGGTGGGGAGGGGTATGGTAGTCCAGTGGGCACAGTTTCAGTGTTACAGGATGATAAGAGTTCTGTGAATGGATGGTGGCGATGGTAGCATATCAATATGAATGTACTTTAAACCACTGAGCTATGCACTTAAAACTAGTTAAGGCAGGAGTTTTTAATGTGTTATGTATTTCACTACCTGTTTTTTTCTTTAAAAAAAGGACAGTCAACCCATCTGATATGTCAGAGTCCCTCATTTCTTATGTGAACAATTGTTTATCAACAAAGTGTCAAAAACAAATAGATGCCATAAGAATTTATTATTTTAGGCAACTTTTAACAAGGCACATCAGCTACACATCCCATGATCTATACATGGTCAACTACATATAGAGTTGCTTCTCATTACCTGGGTACACCGCTTATAAACAGTGCAACCTCGGGTTACTTAACTTCTTTTGGTCTTAGTTTCCTTTTTTTGTAAAGTGAAAATGCTGATTTATTTATGGTTGGGTTCTTGTGAGGATTCAATGAAATGGTGAATGGAAAGGACCTGGTAGGCATATGGCACAGGGAGTGCTTAGTATGTTCATTTCCTTGTATAGATAAATTCAATGAAGTGAGAATTAATTGTGCCCTAATGTTCACAATTTTTTAAGGTCAGAAGGACAGATGTACAAAAAAGGGAGTGAAAAATCACACATTTGGTGGGCTTGGAGAGAGAAATATGTTGGAGGATCTGCAAACATTTTTAAACGTGTTTCCAAAGGTGAATTTTGTTCTTTGTTTATTGTTATTTCTCTTGTTTGACATTTACTTTGCTGGTTTTCCTGCTTCCAAAGCTATCTTGCACAGAATCTACTGCCCCCATTACACTAATTGGCAGTGTAAATATTTTAACAAACTCTGTGGGGTTATTTTACCTTAGCTTTAGCCAAATGTATAATTTAACACTACCAAGACAACCTGCTTCACCTCAGCATTTGAGGCTTCTCAGCCTTGAGTTAATTACATGATGAAGAATTCTGCCATGTTCTGAAATCAGAAATTGGTTTATAACACAAAAGAGAAGGCTATGTCTATGTTTCAGCTTCAGGAGCTCTTGGGGGAAAAAAAAGTACATTGGGATTTTTATTAATGTTGCTAAAATCGATGGGAACAAAATTCTTCCATAGATGTTCATGTTCTGAACTCTTGGCCCATTCATTAATTGTTGTAATTATAGGAAAGTGTGATTAGATCACTGATCAGAAAACGTTTACCCTGAACCATCTTTGCCTAAAAACTCTGTTGATTTTAAAACTATTCACAATCTAAGAGTAGAGAGTCACATTTTGTTCAGTGGGAATTTTTAGGACTTCAAGTCTAGGAGACAGCATTTCAAGGAACTTCGAGAGAACTTCTCTGAGGAGGGGAGGGGTGGAGCCAGTTTTGCAATAAAGAGCAGGTAGTCTGAACAGCAAAAGATTACTGTTAATTAAAGAACACCAGATATCTGACATTAAGGAATTTAGCACTTTCCTATGTATGGGAAGATGCAAGACTCTGGATTCACTGAAATCATCTTTTTGATATACACCTTACTCATCTGGGGCCAGTTTTCTGTGTTTTCACATCTAGAGTTTCCTCAGGGCTCACTGTAGGGAGTGGCTGCAATCTGATGGCAGGTATTCTTTCTTTTCTGAGTTCCCTCAGGGCTCACCAGCTCACTATCCATGCTGTCTGCAACTGCTGATGACTGTGACATCCTTTGTTTACTGATATAGCAGAAAATGAACTCTTATTTCATCGTCATTAAAAGAGTTAGTAATCTTAGTAACCCACCCCCCACCCCCACCCCCGCCTTGGCATTTAAAAGAGAGCTGTTTGCGAAACCTGTGGACCATTTAATATACGCTCCTGAGAGGGTCACCACACGGGTATGCTGTCGATGGTAGGTGTCATCCTCCAACGTGAAAGTGAAAGTTGCTCAGTCGTGTTTGACTCTTTGTGACCCCATGAACTATATAGTCCATGAAATTCTCCAGGCCAGAATACTGGAGTGGGGAGCTGTTCCCTTCTCCAGGGAATCTTCCCAACCCAGGAATCGAACCCAGGTCTCCCTGCATTGCAGGCAGATTCTTTATCAGCTGAGCAACAAGGGAAGCTCAGAGGAATACAGCCCATGATTTAACTTACTGTAAAGTTGTGATGGCAAAGGCAAGGTGAAAGTCAGGTAAAAGTTGGAATACCACGGAGAGTGAAAATCTAAAAGAAGGGACCACCACTGTGATTGAGATAAGGCTTCATTTGAGAACTAGTTTCATTGGGCTGCATTATTTATTTATTTATTTATTTATTTATTTATTTATTGATGTAGATCATTTCTTTTTTAAGTCTTTTTGAATTTGCCACAACATTACCTCTGCCTTATGCTTTGGCTTTTTTATTTGGTTGGAAGGCTTGTGGGATCCAACTCCCTCCCCCCAGGGAATGAAACAGCACCCCCTGGATTGGAAGGCAAAGTTCTAACCACTGGACCACCAGGAAAGTCCCTGGCCTGCAGTTCTTGCACAAATATTACAGGGAGGAGTTTTTAAGACTCACAGTGTCAGAAGTAACATTGACTGAAACCCCCTCCACCCCCCCCAACTGGCCAGGCACCATAGATTTGCATGGTATTTTATAGCAGGAGGTCCTGGTAAGGAACATAGAACTGTTCTAACTGGAAGAATTTGGGAAAGGTCAAAAGGAGATGCCAGGTGTCCTACCACCTCCTAGAATCCTCTCTGGCATCCATCTTGGCTGAGCAACATGTGCACCACCAGCAAGGACCCTGAGTCAACTGATTGACCAGGGACAACCTGGAAACTAAGCCCATCACCATAAAACCTGAGACCCATGCCAGAGTAGTCCTCCTGGGTTCTCTTACCCTGCTGCTCTCTGCTCAGACTCCTTTTCTCAATAAAATCTCTTGGTTTGTCAATACATGTGTCTCCTTGGACAATTAATTTCCAAGTGTTAGATAAGAGCCCACTCTGAGGCCCTGGAAGGGGTCCTCCTTCCTGCAACAAAAGCAAGGATGAACCCTCTTCCTTCTCTAGTTTGCTCTCCTGAATCTCTGCACCAGCTGTGCTGGGTTCACTTACAGGGTGCTGTTGGCTTACAAGGTGGGGTCAGCTTCCCGCAAGTCCATTCAGTTCCTGCTTTCCTTTGCCCAGCACCGGACAGGTGGGTTAAAACTGGAATCAGAGAGAAGAGGCGGTTTCATTTTTTAATCCCCACCTCCCGCTTTTTCCTCTCTAGTTCATGTTTATTAGCCTGCATAGCCTCTTTTGAGAGTAATAAAGACAACATTGTACCCTGAGCCACAGCTCTTTGTATCTTGTTTCTAACTGGTTAGAAATAAACTCTCCTAAACCTCTGGCAGAGAGGATGAGCATCTCCTGGATAAACTGGGGAAAATACAGGTAAAAATAACCGTATAGAAAATATTGTGAGATGGCAGAATATGAAAGCAGTAAAAAGAGCTTTTGAGCAGAACAAAGTAACACAGGAAGCATAGGGCAAGTGTACTCTGCACTTTCTGGAGCTAAAGTGAACATGAACCTATTCTAAAAGGAGAGCTCTGAACATTCTAAAAAAGCTGTAACTTATGCCTAACAATTACTTACACGTTAGACACACTATGTGAAATTTAGAATTCATTGTTTCTATCCCAAATCCACACCTCCTTCTGTATTTCTGTTCTGTTTCTGGGACCACAGTTCTCTAGCTAGTAGATGACCAGTACGTGAGTCACCTTGAGGCTAGACTTCATACTTCCTCTTATCTCCATTGCACACCATCCTTCCTGTGGTTTTACTGAAGGCTTCTTAACAGAGACAGAAATGGTTCTATTCTTTCACCCTCTAGCAAAACGTAATCAAATGGCTCCGGGATCTCTTAGTTCTTTCCCTAGAGTCTTTTCCCAAACATTTCAATTCTACTCTGCCAAAACGAAACCCTTAATTGGCCAAATTCAATTTTCCTAGAAAATAATTATGCAACCAGTTCTTATCACAAAAACACACTCATGGAGTTGGGGAGGGGAGGAGTAGTGGTGTGCCTGTCCATGCTGATTGGCTTAGACACACTCTTCTATTCTTGTGTTAGTGCCACATTCTTAATTATTATAGTTCAATAATATGTTTATTTCATTGTTATCAGAGAGTTCTCAAATTTTTTGTGGCTTTGAACTCTCCTTTACACTCTTGAAAATTATGGAGAATTCCAGAGATTTTGTGTTATATTCACTGATATATACCATATCAGAAATTAAAACTAAGAAAATAAACATTTGTTTCTAAATTAATTTTAAAACACTAGGAAACTCATTACATGTTAACATAAATAACATTTTTAATGAAAAATAATTATATTTTCCAAACCAAAGGAAATTTAGTAGGAGAAATAACACTGTTTTACCTTCATGTAAATTCCTTTAATGTTTTGTGTGATAGAAGACATTTCTGCTTCTGCATTCAATCTGTTGTGATATCACATATTATGTAACCACTGGAAGATTTCATTGTATATGTATTTAAGAATGGGAGTAAAAAAGAGTTAAAAACAAGTCTCAATATTGTTTTGAAAACAACTTAAATTCTGTGACCCCTTGAAAGGGTTTCTGGGACCCTAGATGCTCTCAGACGATAGTCTGAGGACTACTGGTCTTAGCTATTCTAATAGTAGACTACTGGTCTACTATTCTAGCTTGTAGTTTCTCAGATGTATTTCAGAATATTTTGTCTCAGTTTGGGAGGTATGACTTCCCCGGTGGCTCAGACGGTAAAACGTCTGTCTACAATGTGGGAGACTCAGGTTCGATCCCTGGGTCGGGAAGATCCCCTGGAGAAGGAAATGG
Source organism: Capricornis sumatraensis (assembly GCF_032405125.1). Lineage (NCBI taxonomy): Eukaryota > Metazoa > Chordata > Mammalia > Artiodactyla > Bovidae > Capricornis > Capricornis sumatraensis. The sequence goes on from NC_091083.1 coordinate 29,575,590, forward strand.
CAATCCATTCCAGCACTATTGCCTGGAAAATCCCATGGACAGAGGAATTTGGTAGGCTACAGTCCATGGGGTTGCAAAGAGTCGGACACGACTGAGCGACTTCACTAATTATGTATTTAAAATTCTGTCTTCTCACTTAAGGATATTCTATGTCTCTTTAATTAATAAAATAATTTATACATGATTTCTCCAAGGTGATAGTCCTGCATTTTCCTTTCTCAGATCTCCCCCATTTCTCACTTTTTATCATTCCCAGTTATTTTATGGTCTTTGTTGCTATTGTGAACAAGATTCACTTTTCCATTGTATTTTAATTGGTCATTGTTGGCCTCTTACAATTTTGTACATGGCCATTTGCTTACTCCTTATTAATTCTTAAGTTAAATAATATATTTGGTATAATATATTCTTTTAAAGAAATAACTTAAAAATGTGAATCTTTTTATACAATGTTAGTATTGATACGATATTCTCAATATTCCAAGATACTACATATTAGATGAGATATATGATATTCTGAGAAAAACCCACTGTTTTAAGTTTTGGATTTCAAAGATATTTCCTGAGGAAGGATCTTGAAAATGCTGAATGCCTTTTTGACATCTACTCAAACAATCATATTTTTTTCTTTACACAAATGCATTGATTTAGGACTAGGTGACCTCTTCTAGATGGCTGGATGGCATCACCGACTCGATGGACATGAGTTTGAGTGAACTCCAGGAGTTGGTGATGGACAGGGAGGCCTGGCATGCGATTCATGGGGTCGCAAAGAGTCGGACACGACTGAGCGACTGAACTGAACTGAACTGACCTCTACTAGAATTCTTATTAGGCATCATAAATGATAGACCAATTTAGATTATTAACACAATTAAATGACATTTTGATTGTGGGTCTCACTTTTTGAAGGGGAGGAAGGCATAACCACGCCCAAAATGTCACCTGAGGCTGTTCAGGGAACCTGGCCATACAGGTGTCAGGGATGACCAGAGGACTGGTGGTTAACGACTTCACTTTGGCAGGCCGCTAAAGTGTACTGGTATCCGCGGGGATATCTCAGTACCTACTTTTCTTCTCACTTTCCGGATCAGAGCCCGCTGGCCTAGAGATGACATCCTGTGAGCCCCACGGAGTTTGGGGGAAGACATGCGCACCGCGCATTGCTTCAGGAAAGTGGGCCTGTCCGAGGCGGAGTGTTCCAGGCTCTGGCGGGTCCCCTCCCTTGCCCCCGGGCTACAGACCAGGGAGGCGTGACCGAGTCCCAGGCTTGACCGCCAGCCTTGGGCCCTGCGAGGTGCGCGGGGCGGACGGAGAGGCTTCTTTTCCGGCGGTCAGCGAGAGCGGCGGCGCGGCGGCGCGCCGGGGTGGGAGGAGGAACAGCACTTGAGAACCTGGAGAGGGGCCGCCTCCTCGAGGGCCCCGCCCCTGGCCCCGCCCCCTTTAGCGCCCCGCCCCGCCCAGGCGCGCCCCAACCTGAGCCCCCGAGGGAAGGATGGAGACGCTCGCCTCCGTCCCAGGTAGGGGTCCTGGGCTTCAGCGGCGCGGAGCCCCGGGTCAGCCGGCATCACTTCCCTGGCTACAGGTGGCGTGGCGTGCGCGCCGGGGATCGGATCCGGAACGCGAGAGGGACTCGCTGGGACCGCGCGCCTAGTCCCGGCGGTTTCGGGGCACCTGTGGCCCGCGCCGCGCCTGGTCCACTCGAGGGACCTCCTGCTCAGGAATGATTTATCTGGAGCAGGTCGGTGGAGCTGGGGTCCATTCCCCGCCAGACGCATCTGTAAAGTTTCCTTTTTAAGGAGAAAGGGCAGACAAGAAAGAACATTGGGGTCATTACTAAGAAGTAGAGCAATCCTCCCAGCAACGATGTCGTTTCGATTTGTTCACCAACAGCTCTGTTCTGTAATAGTTTCTGTTTGAACCTTGCTAGAATTTTTCTGTGAGAAATTAAAAAAAAATTAATAATATTTTACTATTATTGGGATGATAGTTGGATGTAAGCTTTGAAATAGACGTTGTAATGGCACTAAAAATATTTTTTGTTGTTGTTTTAAATTGGAAAACCCCAAGAATCCTCACGGATTTGAGTTTTCTTGGTGGTTGAATGGGTTTTCTTAAAGCCTCTTACTTTTTTGTTTTGGATTTCTCATTGCTCCAATAACTTCAGAGTTATTCTATGACTGCACAGGATGTGTGGTGTTCCCTCTTCGTCGCTTAAAAAATATTAAACCTGAGTAATAAATTGCTATCCTATTATACTACCTCGATGTTTCTACCTTTAGCTTCTAAACACTTTTCCCAGAGGCTTGATGCTTAAACCTGTAACACTGAGTTTGTTGTATGTTACAGACCCAGGAACATAGCTGCAGCCTGGACATTTACTCTTTGTCATGATATCTGAACGAGTTATTTTCAAGCTGTGCTAAAGGTAGGTGATAAAGTTGACCCGTCTTCTGGATTTGCACTAGTCTAAGTGCTAAATTTTGACAGATAAATGACAGTGCATGTTATTCATGCCATATTGATTTTTATTACACTGTAAAGTAATTGTTTTCAAATGGGAAAATTTAGAGATGAGATTTCAAAGATAACTTGTTTTTTATGTGTCTATTCATGTGATGTCTAGCGTGTGAAAAATTACTCTCATTTGTCTTAGTCTTTTTTTATTATTGTTGAGAACAAAAAAGTGCACATTAAAAGATTCAATGTGGTGATCTTTATTACCAGACTATATCTGTTTGAAAATATTTTGGTCAGTCATATAAGGAGTACTACTGTCCTACACTTCCTTTTTAAAATTTTCTCTCTACAGCCTAATATTTTTTGTGCAAATATTCTTTGAAAAATAACTTTCGCCGGTCAAATCCAAACTATTTGAAGGTCCATTAGTTACTACTAATAGGGTGATAAATATTTGAAAGTGCAAATATACTTTAGACTATATAGATGCAAGTTATGTAAAGTTTTGCTGTAAAAATGTTTTATCACTTTAATAATTTCTGCAGTGTCAGCGCTCTAAATTATTTACTCCCTCCACCCCCTTTTTTTTTCTTGATTAGTTTTTTCCCTGGATTGATAATTTGAAAGATTAACTCAATTATCCATTATAGGGACTTCCCTGGTGGTCCAGTGGCTAAGACTGCCTTCCTAGGTTTGATCTCTGGTCAGGGACACAGCTGAAGTAAGTGACTTAGCAGCAGCAGCAGCAGCAGCAGAGAACTAGATCCCACCTACCATAACTGAGTCTATGCCGCAAGTGAAGATCCCATGTGCTGCCACTAAGACCTAGTGCAGCAATATAAATAAAAAAAATTTTTTAAAAGTTATCCATTAGAAGGTAAACAGATTTCCATTACACTTTAAAACTAAGTGTAAACACCCCATACCACTTTAAGGACACATACGGATTTAGGAACCTCCAATTGGGACGCATTACTCTTTAGAACTGAAATCATCTACCACTGAACATCAAATTTCTACCATGGACCTTGTCCTGGTTTGTTTGTTTCTTAACTCTGCCGTTTACCAGTATTATGACCTTAAAAAGTCTAATCCTCAGTCTTCTTTTCTGAAAATGAAGACACAGTAATAATGCCTTTCTGAAGGGCTTCTCATAAGTGTTAAAGTTAAATGATGTAATACATGTAAAAGTAGAATCCCAGTAGGTACTTGGCACTGATAAACAGTTGGAAAAATGCTTGCCACTGTTATAATCTAGTTTTCCTGATATCTCAGGGTGATTATATCAGGTGGAGAGGTTCTTGTTGGTTGGTCATTTTTAACAAAGAACACAAAACAAACCTCATGTAGAAGTTATAGGCTGATAGCCTAAAGGCTGAATTTGATATATTTATTTGGATCAGCTTTGTATTTTAAAATAATGGATACTTTACAACTATTACCAAATAGTTTAAATTTTGTAAATTTTAAGTAAATTCCCAGAGTCTTCACTTCTGTTGAAAAACAAGGGGACCAGGCAAGGCAGGGCTTGTGTCTGCCAGCCCTGCAGCTGGGATGTAGCTGTGCAGTTTGGATGGGAAACACTGCCCTCAAGTTTGCCACACTAAACTCCTTGCATTTATTTCATCCAAATGTGCTTCACTCATACATTTTACCTCCTTTGTCCCTGCAGACACCTCAGTTTGTGATTTCTGACTCAGAAACTATCCCTTACTAATTGGAACACGCAGTTGCGTGGCCAAAACTATAACTCACCTTGTATCCTTGACAAAGGAGGCGAGTTGTCCTGTATCACAATTTACAAAGCATCATTTCCTCATACAGCTCATTTGATACTTAGGTCAACTCAGAGTTAGTTCAGACATGCATGCTGCTAAGTCACTTCAGCTGTGTCCAACTCTGTGCGACCCCATAGACGGCAGCCCACCAGGCTCCCCTGTCCCTGGGATTCTCCAGGCAAGAATACTGGAGTGGGTTGCCATTTCCTTCTCCAATGCATGAAAGTGAAAAGTGAAAGTGAAGTCGCTCAGTCGTGTCCGACTCTTAGCGACCCCATGGGCTGCAGCCTACCAGGCTCCTCCGTCCATGAGATTTTCCCGGCAAGAGTACTGGAGTGGGATGCCATTGCTTTCTTCTCAGACATGCATGATTATTCCATTTTACAGCTGTGGATGCTGACGTTTATAGGTTTATGCTAAAACTTAAAATAATGTTTTAAGTTTCTAGGAAATGATAGCCTTTTTTTTTTTTGGTTCCAGCATGTAAGCACATGCTTCTATCACAGTAATTACAGAATGAGAAAATGAGTGGTGGAAAGCAGAATACATAGATAGAAGTACATAAGTAGACCTTTTCCCCCTTCTCTGCAAAACATTTTTAAGGAAATTGAAGGGAACAAAACACTAATTATGGTTTATTCAAAGCAGACCATACGTATCACTGGACAAGGTCTGTTTTAAACCAAACTTTATTGCCTGTGTTAGTGAAAAGCTGGAGGGATGTGTGACCAGTTCATCTGGTCTGTAGTGAACTGAGACCAGAGGTTTCTGTTCACTTTGTGTTTTAAAGTTCTTTGAGAAAGGAGGTAGTTAGAACTTGTCTAGTGCTTCAACCTGGTGTCTCTGAAAGGTGGTTTTATATGGAAGATTCACTTTTCTGTAGGCTACTTTTAACCAGCAAGGCTTTATGACTTTCATAATCATTCCAGGAGAATATTCTCTACAACAAATTCAAATAAGGAACAGTGTTGTTCTAAGACTTGTCAGAAGGCAGCTGAGGCTGTGGTCAGTGTGAGAGGTGAAGAAGAAAAGTAGATTGAGTTTAGAGGGGTCAGAAAGGATCTGGAGGACACAGTAAGAATGTGGATTTTGAAGGACTTTTAATGGGAAAATAATGTCGTCTGGCTTATCTGTTGAGATCTCTCTGGGTTGCTCCATGGAGACACAAATGTTCTGCCTCACTGCCATTCCAGGATTCCCCTTCAATCAAAGGCAGAAGCTACTTTTGAATCTCATGTAAACCATATGCATGCAGTGGAGTTTAAACAGCTTGGCAGAAGGGAGTGTATAAAGGGAAGAATCTTTCCATAACATTCTGCAGAAAATACATGATGTGTGTTTTGAAAAGCGAGAATCACAGTATTAAAATATCGCTCAATTTTGAGTAAAACCATCTGCTACTTTCTTAATGTGTTTTATATCATGGGCAAATGGCATTTTCATTGCATTGAGAAATGGTGTTCTCTGCCTATCTTTTGGAAAAGTTAACAGTTAGGTTGATTATTTTTTGTGTTATATGGGAAAAGGAAATGTGCTTACGTTCACTTATGAAGCACTTATCCTTTAATTGAGTTTCTAGCCCCTTCTGATAAATTTGGTCATTACCTCTAAAGTATTAAAAGAAACTTAGAGTGATTTTCTGGTACTTAAGAACTTAACATAGTCCCCTTAGTGATTATATGAGTAAAGAATTGAGTATTAGGAGTTATAGTATGAAAGTACATTAATGCAAACATTCCAAAAAACTAACTTTTATTTTTCTGTTTTTTCCCCTCTAATATTAGTCTAATTAGTCTAAATTAGTCCACTTAGTCTAATTTTTAAGTTTCTTGATAAAAAATTTATCATTTTATGATCTTTTTAGTCTCTGCTATAATTTGTTAGTCTTTTCAACCTCAGTGTTGCTCATCTGTATCTTCTGTTTTGTTTGTTTGTTTTATTGATCAGTCTTAATAAGGGCTTATCTATTTAAAAAATTCTCTTTGAAGAACTGTTGTATTTATCGTTCTCTAATCCGTCGTATTCTTTTTCTGTAATGTCTTTAATTTCAACTCTTCCTTTTTTCTACAATCTTTGCTTTTATTTTGTAATTACATAATTTTTAGCCTTTCTTCCATTCTAAGATAAAATTTTGGGCTATATGTTTTCCTCTGTATACTGCTTTAGCTGTATCCAATAAATTTTCATGAGTAGTATTTTCATTATTATTCAGTTTTAAGTCTATTTTTAAAAAGTCATTTCATTTTTTCTTTGGCCCTTGAGCTGTTTAGTAGTTACTTTTAAAGTATTTGATACTATCGGTTTTTAAAAATTTATCTAGTAGTTGTCTTCTTACTTAATTACATGGCAGTCATGTATGTTCAGGCTTCCCTGGTGGCTCAGACAGTAAAGAATCTGCCAGCAATGCAGGAAACCTGGATTCGATCCCTGGGTCAGGAAGATCCCCTGGAGAAGGGAATGGCTACCCACTCTAGTATTCTTACCTGAAGAATTCCATGAACGGAGTAGCCTACTGGACCATAGTCCATAGGGTTACAAAGAGTCAGACATGACTGAGCAACTAACACTTTGACTTTCCTGTACACTCGGGAAGGTTATTTGTTGTTAGATACAGGATTTCATGTGTATTTCAGGATATCCATTCAGTACAAACAGATGACATAAATGGGAGAATACAATATTTTTGAATTGGAAGAATCAATACTGTGAAATGACTTTACTCCCCAAAGCAATCTATAGATTCAGTGCAATTCTTATCAAATTACCAATGGCCTTTTTCACAGAATTAAAACAGAAAGTTTATAATTTGTATGGAAACACAAAAGACACCAAATGGCCATAGCAATCTTGAGAAAGAAAAACAGAGCTGGAGGAATCAGGCTACTTGACTTCAGACTACTTGATTACAGAGCTATAGAAATCAAGATAGTATGCTACTTGACAAAACTAAAAATATAGAACAATGGATCAGGATAAAAAAGCCCAGAAATAAACCCACACACCTGTGGTCACCTAATCTATGACAAAGGAGGCAAAAATATACAATGGAGAAAAGATAGTCTCTTCAATAAGTGGTGCTGGGAAAACTGGACAGCTACATGTAAAAGAATGAAATTAGAACACTCCCTGACACCATACACAAAAATAAGCTCAAAACAGATTAGAGTTGTTTAAATCTTATTTATTCTTAAGAACTTTTTTCTTTACTTGAACAACAACAACAACAACAAAAACTCACAGACAAATCGTGTTAAAATCTCCCACTAAAATTGTGACTTTTTCCCTTTTTCTTTGTATTTCTTTCAGTTATTTCATAGATTCTAGGCTTCTGTTTTGAACTTTTATATTTTCTTGTTTTTTTTTTCTTTTATCTTTTCTTAATCAAATTAAGTCTTTGATTATTATGTAATAACCCTCTTTACCTCTAGTAAATAATTTTCCCTTGAGTACTTTGTGCCTGATGTTAATCTTGTCACATCACTTTCTTTTGTTGAATGGTACATGGTACCATTATTTATTTACAGTCTATCTGTGTCTATAGTTTATGTGAATCTCTTGCAAACAGCTGTGAGCTACCAGTTTCTGTCTTTTCATGGTAAGTTTGGTCCATTTACAATTACTGTGATTATTGGCATATTCATATTTCTTTTCACAGGGTATTTTATGCTTTCTATTTCTTCTTTTTTAAAGGCTTCCTTTATTCTCCTTTCCAGAGTTTTTTGACTGAGTTTGTTAACATCAGTTTTTTTCTTTTAATATTTTGAAAGTTATGCATGATATTTTTAGGGTCTAATGTTTAAGTGTTTGACATGAATCTCTTAAAGCCTAAATTTATAATTAATATTTTTAACTGTCTCTTTATATGAGGAACTTGAACATTTTAAATTCTAGCATTCTACTTTTGATTATACAGCTCATTTTTGTCTATTATTGTGTCTTACAGTCAATGTTAGTTTAGATTTACCCACATGTGTAACTATTTACTGTTTTTGGTAATTTAGACCTTGCTTGTACTTTGCCGACTAAGGTCCGTCTAGGCAAGGCTATGGTTTTTCCCGTGGTCATGTATGGATGTGAGAGTTGGACTGTGAAGAAGGCAGAGCACCGAAGAATTGATGCTTCCGAACTGTGGTGTTGGAGAAGACTCTTGAGAGTCCCTTGGACTGCAAGGAGATCCAACCAGTCCATTCTGAAGGAGATCAGCCCTGGGATTTCTTTGGAGGGAATGATGCTAAAGCTGAAACTCCAGTACTTTGGCCACCTCATGTGAAGAGTTGACTCATTGGAAAGACTCTGATGCTGGGAGGGATTGGGGCAGGAGGAGAAGGGGACGACAGAGGATGAGATGGCTGGATGGCATCACTGACTCAATGGACGTGAGTCTGAGTGAACTCCGGGAATTGGTGATGGACAGGGAGGCCTGGCGTGCTGCAGTTCATGGGGTGGAAAAGAGTTGGACACAACTGAGCAACTCAACTGAACTGACCTGAACTGTCATTTTTCAAAGACATCCTTTAGAAGCTCTCTTTCTCAGGGGCCATTGTTGTTAAACTGAATTTTTTGAGGTGAAAAATATCTTTAATTTGCCTTTGACCTTGCAGGATACTTTTGTTTGTTTTAGATGAGCAGTTATTTCAGCATTCCGAATACATTATACTATTGTTTTCTATTGAAATATCAGCAGTCATTCTAATTGTTTCCCTCTATATGTGATATATCTTTTCTATCTGGTTGGTGTCAAGAGCCTCTCATTGTCTTTGCTGTTCTCTAGATTTACTGCCGTGTATCCAACTGTGAATCTTTTAAAGAAATGTACTGAACTTCCTAAATTTGAGTGTTCATACCTTTTGCCTGTTTGGGAGAACTTTCACCCATTATCTGTTGACTTTTCTCCATTCTCTCCTCCACAAACTGATTAGATGTATGTTAGACTGAATCAGGGAGAAGGCAATGGCAACCCACTCCAGTGCTCTTGCTTGGAAAATCCCATGGATGGAGGAGCCTGGAAGGCTACAGTCCATGGGGTCGCTGAGGGTCAGACACAACTGAGCGACTTCACTCTCATTTTTCACTTTCATGCATTGGAAAAGGAAATGGCAACCCACTCCAGTATTCTTGCCTGGAGAATCCCAGGGACGGGGGAGCCTGGTGGGCTGCCATCTATGGGGTCGCACAAAGTCGGATACGACTAAAGTGACTTAGCAGCAGCATCAGCAGACTGAATCAGCCAGGAAAATAGAATTAATACGAAGTAGTTCAACAGAGGGATTTTAATATGGTGCCATGGTCTGAATATTTGTATTCTCCCCGAATTCATATGTTGAAACCCTAACCGCCAGGGTAGTGGTGTTGGGAGGTGAGGCCTTGGGGGCAGTGATTAGGTCAGCAGGACAGAGCCTCATGAAGGGATTCAGTTCAGTTCAGTTCAGTCACTCAGTCATGTCCGACTCTTTGAGACCCCATGAATCGAGCCCAGCAGGCCTCCCTGTCCATCACCAACTCCTGGAGTTTACTCAAACTCATGTCCATCGAGTTGGTGATGCCATCCAGCCATCTCATTCTCTGTTGTCCCCTTCTCCTCCTGCCCCTGATCCCTCCCAACATCAGGGTCTTTTCCAATGAGTCAACTCTTCACATGAGGTGGCCAAAGGATTGGAGTTTCAGCTTTAGCATCAGACCTTCCAATGAACACCCAGGACTGATCTCCTTTAGGATGGACTGGTTGGACCTCCTTGCAATCCAAGGGACTCTCAAGAGTCTTCTCCAACACCACAGTTGAAAAGCATCAGTTCTTCGGTGCTCAGCTTTCTTCACAGTCCAAGTCTCACATCCATACATGACCACTGGAAAAACCATAGCCTTGACTAGATAGACGTTTGTTGGCAAAGTAATGTCTCTGCTTTTTAACATGCTATCTAGGTTGGTCATAACTTTCTTTCCAATGAGTAAGAGTCTTTTAATTTCATGCCTGCAATCACCATCTGCAGTGATTTTGGAGCCCCCCCCAAAAAAGTCTGATACTGTTTCCACTGTTTCCCCATCTGTTTCCTATGAAGTGATGGGGACTAGCATCTTATAAAAGAGACCCCAGGGAGGTAGCTTCTCCCTTCCACCACATGGGTTACAGCAGAAACACCATGCCGTCTAGGAAGTGGATCCACATCTAATGCCAAGTCTATCAGCACCATGATCTTGGACTTCCCAGCCCCTGGAACTGTGAGAAATAAATGCTTCTTGTTTCCAATCCACCCAGTTTATGTTATTTTTGTTCAAGCAGCTTGAACAGACTAAGGCATAAGAGGATTTCATTATAAATGTTTTAGGATATTCGAAAGCCCAACAGAAGGTAAGGAGGTGATCTCAGAGTTAGAATCATAATCTTAAAAACTATCATTACTCCTTGTACTGTACAGTAACATCAAGGAGATGATCATACTGAAATGCAAATGCTGAGGCCGTCTAGAACCATGGCAGGTCTACCCTACAAAAACAGGGGCCTTCAGGGAGATGGAGCCACATGGACATACCACAAAGCTAGAGAAAGCAGAGGAGAAAGATCCTCCTCCCATCCAGTCTCCTGCCTGGCACACCCACTGACAGAATCCAACAGTGGAGGACACCAGTGGGACAGGGAGTTTGGGGAATCCAGTTTTAAGATGTCAACCCCTGAGATTCAGGACACGGAAGGTCACGCATGGATCTGAGAGCAAGCAGACAATTGCGGTCTCCCTTCCATATCTCTCAGTTTGGGTCTCCTGTTTTTCATTACTTTGTTTCCCTATACTGTGTCCAGAGTAGCAGTTTTTCTGTGGTAAAATATGCGTTACATACAATTTACCCTTTAACCACTTAAAAACTATATTCACTTCAGTGGCTACATTCACATCATTGTACAACACTCACCACCATCCATCGCCATAACTTTTTTTTAACCTTCTCAAACTGAAACTCTAGCTGTTAAATAATCTTTCCCACTTCCCTTCCCCAAGCTCCTAGAAACCACAATTATAGTTTCTGTCCCTGAATTTGACTGTTCCGGGTACTGTGTGCTAGTCATGGTTTATTATGTCCATTAACATTGACAGTGAAAAGGCACTATTCCATAAAATGAATGTTTTTCCTGGTTGAAAACTTCTATTTGAGGCATTTAATAAGATTTAATTTTTTTTGTTTGGTTTAACATTTACATTATATAGATGGCATAAACGCTTATTTGCATGAGTCAAGTAGATAGATGTAGAAAGTAGTTATCTTGTCACTGATTATGAAATCACTGAATTGGATGATTATTACTGATTACCTCCTACTTGTTTTTTTTGCATTTTGGATCAAAGGCACAAATTTCATAAAGATTAAGTTTTCTAAGAACTATTCCTAAGTGTTTTTTTTTTAATGTAGTGATGTAATTTTCAGCAGGCATTCATAGCCATTTACTGAATGATGTCCCCTTAAATATAATGAATATGATCATTATTCTGTTTAGATTTTCAGATTCTCTTTAGCTCCTTCTAATCCTTATTTCTCTCATTCTTTTTTTTTTGTAAGAATATTGATTCACTCATTCAGCATCTACATATTTAACATCTACTTTATGCAAAGACACAGAGTTAGGCACTATAAGATTTGTAAGTGAACTGAGAGGTAAGGTTTCAGCTGTCAAATTAACAGATAAACAAGTAAACATTTGCCCATTTAGCCTGCATTTACTAGTTATCTGTCATGTGTTAGATGTTGTTCTGGGAACTGTGGATACAGAGGTAAAAATAACAAGGTCTGTACCTCTGTAGCTTACATTCTGAAGAAGGAATAAAATATGCAGGGGAGATCTTTTTTAAAATGTGATATTTGAGCTGAAATATGATGGATGAGGTGGAACAAATGAAAAAGACTGAGGCCAGACAGCAGTTATGGACGATAAATAGAATGAACTCCTTCTGTTTGATGCACATTGGTTTGTGGTTTTTGAGATGGGAAGATTAAGGAGTTTATTGTTGCTTCCATTTTATCACTTAATTATTAAATGAAGACATTAGCTGGGAAGTTTGGTGGGAGAGGATGTACAGCAACGAGGGAACAATCTGAGGAGAGAGAAATTTGAGGATGGAGATCACTCACCAGAGAGAAGTGAATACACCAAGCAGGGAAGTGCAGTAGGATTGCTGGGCATCATTGAGGGTCTACTTGTAAGGTTTTGATCCTGAATTTAAAGTGAAATGGTTCAGCCCAGTTGTGTGGTCTTCTCCAGCTACAGGCACAGGTGTGAAGAAGATGTAAGGTTTAACTAGGGTTGGTTTTTTAACCCCAGGGGACTGGTGGTGAAGAAAGAGAGAAACAAGAATGTTTAGGACATTTGCAAGGAAGTTATAATAATTCAAGCTGTAGAATTCATGCTGTTGTGCTGTGTGCTGTGCTTAGTCGCTCAGTCGTGTCCAACTCTGTGACCCCATGGACTGTAGCCCACCAGACTCCTCTGTCCATGGGGAGTCTCCAGGCAAGAATACTGGAGTGGGTTGCCATGCCCTCCTCCATGGGATCTTCCCAACCCAGGTCTCCTGCCTTGTAGGGTGGATTCTTTACTGAGCCACCAGGGAAGCCCAGTTTATGCTGGGGAAGGAGAAAATGAAGTGGAAATGAAGACGGAAGAGAGTTGATGGATATAAAGAAAGTGAATCAATGGATTGGTGGATTAGATGAGGTTGAAAGTTGTAGTCAGACAGATGAATTTCATGGGCTGATATTAGTATGTGATATTAACACATTCATTAATAGACCTGTTTCTGTGTATATGTATACACATCCAGGAACAATTGCAGTCAACTTTATAGCATTGAAAAGAGTGAGGTTTTGCATGGTTAACCAAAAAATTCAGAGGACCACCACAGATGTTCTGGTTGGTCTTACTGTTCATTTTTTTTTTTCCTTTAAATTTATACAAAGGATTGAGTGTAATTTAAGGACAACATGAAAGGTTAGTAGCACTACTTGGAAGATCTTATCTCAGCTTATGTGTGAAATCTTTTTTAAAATCACTTGGCCTCATTGGCCATGTTCTCCTAATTGAGCACTGCGCCAAGTGCTGGGTGTGCAGGAATATCAGGTCACGGTGGGTTCAGAGGGCTCATGGAACACAGAGGTGGGCACACAACTCAGATGGGGTGGAGAATGGATAGGTTTGGAGAACATGACATCTCAGCAAATATGTGAAAAGATAAGTAGGAATTAGAGCTTAGCAAAGAAACCACAGACCCAAGTGGGAGTGAAGAATGTGTGTGAAGATGCTCAAGCAAGAAGGGGATGACCTGATGGATCCCAAGTGGGTTGGTTTGTAGGGTCTGAGGGAAGATGTAATGAGACATGAGGCTAGGAAATTAAGCAAGGGCCACATTTTAAAGGGTGTGGTAGGTTATATGAAAGAAATTTCATACTAAAAGCAATAGGGGACTGATGGCAATGGCAACCCACTCCAGTACTCTTGCCTGGAAAATCCCATGGGCGGAGGAGCCTGGTAGGCTGCAGTCCATGGGGTCACTAAGGGTCAGACACGACTAAACGATGTCACTTTCACGTTTTACTTTCATGCATTGGAGAAGGAAATGGCAGCCCACTCCAGAGTTCTTGCTTGTAGAATCCCAGGGATGGGGGAACCTGGTGGGCTGCTATCTATGGGGTCGCACAGAGTCGGCCACAACTGAAGCGACTTAGCAGCAGCAGAAGCAGCAGCAGTAATATAAATCACTTAAAAATGCTGCAGAGGATGTGAAGAAAAGGGAACAACCCTCCTACTGATATAGCCATTATGGAGAACAGTAAGGAGAGTCCTTAAAAAACTATGAATAATCCTATCCTACGACCAAGGGATCCCACAACTGAGCATATACTCTGAGAAAACTACAATTCAGAAAGAACCCATGTACTCTGATGTTGACTGCAGTGCTATTTAGAATAGCCAGAACATGGAAGCAGCCTCGATGTCCATTGACAGATGAATGGATGAAGCAGAGATTCAATATTCAATGGGATATTACTCAGCTATAAAAAAGAACGAATTTGACTCAATTGTGCTCAGGTAGATAAACCTAGAACCTGTTATACAGAGTGAAGTAAGTTAGAAAGAGACAAACAAATGCTGTATATTAATGCATATATTTGGAATCTAGAAAAATGGTACTGATGAACCTATTTGCAAGGCAGTATTGGAGACGCAGATGAGGAGACATATATACACTATCATGTGTAAAACAGATAGCTGGTGGGAAGCTGCAGTATAACACAGGGAGCTTAGCCTGGCACTCTGTGATGGCCTAAGTGGATGGGATGAGGAGAAGGGGAGTGAGGCTCAACAGGGATAAGATATATGTATACTTATGACTGGTTCTCGAAGGATGTGATCCAGGAGAAACCAACACAGTATTGTAAAGCAATTTTCCTTCAAGTAAAAAATAAATAAAAAAACACAATCATTTTAAAGTGTGGGATTTGCTTTGATGAAGAAATTGGATTTTTATCATTGCTAAGGTTTATTCTAAAATTCTTTCATTCATGAGTATAAAGCAGTAAATCAAAATGATTTAAATGTGTGCCTCTAATCTGAAAATAATTACTAACAGTAGCAATTAATATGGGACAGTATTAAACATAGAAATTCCTGCTTACAAAACATTATTAAACTTGTATTCATCTGTTTGCAAAAAGAATTGAAATTAAAAATTTCTTTGACTCTGAGTACATTTGGTTACTGCTGTGTATTTTCCATCATATCAGTGAAAATATTAGATAATTTCCCATGAGTTTGTGTGTGCTGTTTAATATTACCAATCAAATGTCAATGAAGCTCTGTACTTTTTCTCTCCAGTGATTTAAACTTTTGAGATGCTTCCATTAATTGGAAAATCAATCATCTTTGATAACTTTCCTGACCCTTCTGATACTTGGGAAATCACTGAAACGATTGGCAAAGGAACATATGGAAAAGTTTTTAAAGTGTTGAATAAGAAAAATGGTCAAAAAGCAGCAGTCAAAATTCTGGATCCCATTCATGTACGTCATGTTTTTTTTTTTTTTTCTTGTTTGCTAATTAACTTTAAAAAAAAATCTGTGTTAAACAGTTAAAAAGTCCATTGGTATCTTATCTTGATTTATTTATCACAATGTCAGTTGCAATTTGAAGGAAATGTTTGTTTAAAAATATCTTGTTAGATTTTCCTTGTTAAATGTTTAACATATATTAGAAGGTCCAATAAATACTTGATAAATAAATAAATATATAGTAAAGAGAAGTATGGGGGCTTCCCAGGTGGCACTAGTGGTAAAGAACCTGCCTGCCAGTGCAGGAGGCATAAGAGAAACAGGTTCGAACCCTGAGTTGGGAAGATCTCCTGGAGGAGGGTGTGGAAACCCACTCCAATATTCTTGGAAACCCACTCCAATATTCTTGCCTGGAGAAGCCCAGGGACAGAGGAGCCTGGAGGGCCCAAGTCCATAGTGTCACACAGTCAGATATGACTGAAGCGACTTAGCATATACACACACAAACATCTTCTCTCAAGCAGCTCAGTGGTTTGATTTAATATTTTTAGATTTCAGAGTGTTGTCAGCATATAGACTCACGGGTCTAGAATTAACCCTAAAATTGTCTAATGTCATCTTGGCCAAATTTTATTTTCCTCCTGTGTTTATTTAGGCTTCAGGCAGAATTCCTCTTATGCCAAACAAGAAATATATTTTAAAATTTCTTTCAAAAAAGGGAAATTAATTTTCAGGTTTACCTAAGTGTTTCTAAACAGAAATGGCATTCCTTTACAGGTGTGGTTCTTGTGAAGAATTCAATGTCGTGGTCAGTCCATATGGCCTCTTTTCCAGCAGTGCCAATGGTGCTTTTTTGGGGAATAGCAGTTGTGATCAGGGAAACTCATCTTGCTTTGCCTGTAAGAGCATGAGATTTGCCTGTTAGAGACAAGATTCTTTTTTCCAGGAGACAGAGGCTGGATGTTTGGGCGCATTTTCAGGTACTAGGACATATGTAGGTCTCCCCTAGCACATAGCGGAGCCAGAATAAACTCAGTGATTCCATAATCCCCAAACCTCTCCTGAGAGCAACTCCTCTAATTACTCAGCTCATGGAGAAGGAAATGGCAACCCACTCCAGTACTCTTGCCTGGAAATTCCCATGGACGGAGAAGCCTGGTAGGCTACAGTCCATGGGGTGGCAAAGAGTCGGACACGACTGAGCGACTTCACTTTGACTTTCACTTTGTGCATGTGATGGGGGTGTGGCTTGATGGAAATGATGAGATGTGTGTGGGGTAGGCCTCGGAGTTCTCGGCCTCGTCACAGCTCTGACACTCACAAAGCCTGCAAAAGGACTCTGCAAAAAGTCGCTGGCCCTCTGTTCATCTTGGGGTTGCTCTTTCTTTTTTGATAGTTTATTTTTACTAGATCTGTTATTACTACATTGTTTCATTTTCCTTTGAGCAGAGGAGAGAGAGGGTGGGGGTTTCTTTTCAAGAAGTAAGTTAGATAAGTGCATGCCTACTCAATCCCAAAGTTATATCTGACTCTTTGTGACCCCATCTACTGTAGCTCGCTGGCTCCTCTTTTGTCATGGGATTTCTCAGGCAAGAATACTGGAGTGGATTGCCATTTCCTTCTCCAGGGGAACTTCCCAACCCAGGGATCGAACCCATGTCTTCTGCATTGGCAGGCGGATTCTTTACCACTGGCCACCAGGGAAGCCCACTGGAGGAAAAAAAATGAGAAGCACTGTGCTGCATGTCTTCATATTCTGTTGAAAAGTTCTTACTGTTAAAACTGAGGGAAGAGAGACACCATTTAAGCTGTACCAGAGTAACTGCACCACTTGGCTTTGCAATACAAGTCTGCCCTTTGAACTTTGCTGTTAAGGATTGGGGTTCATGGTGGCGAGAGAAAGGGCTCCAGGCTGATCCCAATGTGTGGCCACACAATCAGACTCTCTCTCCCATTCCTCTGCTTCTTAGTGAACAAGAGCACATGACTTCTGAATACATTGACAGCTATCCTTTCATAATTTATCACATTTGCTATACAGCCTACCTTACAAATCAGGTTTTGATCTCTTGCTTTAATGAAACGTATAGGTTCATAACTGTAATATGAAATGTGTTCTTTTGCTGCTTTTATTCTTGTCATAGTACATGTATATTTTCCTAAGAAGGCTTTATTTACTCTTCATTCATCATGCCACAAGTCAAATAAAGAAAGATTTATAACCAGGAGATTGTAATCTTAATAAAATAAATTTAAATGCACCCAAGCATTTTTCAGAGTGGCTATTTATTTTCTTTTTTATTAAAAGGGTCTTACTGTTATGGATTTTGAACTCATAATCTCCTCTCCAAGATGGGGATGGAATGAGCAGGACTAGAAGGTAGTAGGCAAAAGACTAGTCCTGGATCACACACGAACCAGTTTTGTGACTCTAACTGCCTTGAGCTAGTTTCTTTTTTTAAAAAAATTAATTTTCTTAGCTTTAGTTTCTTCCTCTGAGACTAGTGTTCTGGTCTAAAATTCTTTCCAGCTTTGTGATTCCATGATTCTGTCTTAAAACAATGTGAACATTAAATGTTACCATAAAATATTAGAAGTCTTTTATTTATGACAGTGAATTGTTTTATGTATATGTGGTTTTCTAGATACATGACTTAGTGCGTAGTCTTGTTTGCATTTTTATTGACTGGGTTACAACCTACTCTACTTCTGGTGAATGAGTCTTTAGCTAACTAAAGGCTGTATGCCATCTTATATAACTTAACCCTTTCACATTTTTGGAAAGGTAGGAGTTGATTGCATGTATGATTGGTTTTTGATAGCCTTTAAATATCCCATACTTCAAAGAAACAAAAGGAACCAGCTAAAAGTTTTCATGTCAAAACAATAATTTTACCACTGAAATAAAGTTAACACTACAAAGAAAGGAAGATCACCTTAAGCAGTTCTCCATATATATTTTTTCCCTAGATTTTGTGATTAGAATTCTTTATTTTTATTTTTTAACTTAAAAAATTTAATTTAATTTGGCTGCATCAGGTCTTAGTTGCTCATGGGCTTAGTAGTTTAGGTGCCTGGGCTTAGCTGCCCAGCGGCATGAGGGATCTTAGTTCCCAGACCAGGGATTGAACCCACGTCCCCTGCATTGGAAGGCACTGGACCACCAGGGAAGTCCCTATATGTTTCTTTCTAACTGCACATAAAAATAGCCTTTTATTTATTTCTTTTCAATGAAATGAACATAATTAGAGATATTTTCGATTAACAGGAAAATCATGATCTCTCCCCTTAAGCAGTGTAATGAGAAATGTCAATACATTGTATTGAGCACAGTAGAAACTATTCTGACCTTGCTTTAACAAAATAAAATTCTACATTCGCTAGTCTAACTTATCTTTTTTTGACTTCGTTCATGTTTTTCTCACTGCTCTCTCCCCATTACTTTTTTGAAACTAGGATATTGACGAAGAGATTGAAGCAGAGTACAGCATCCTAAAAGCACTTTCTGACCACCCTAATGTGGTCAGATTCTATGGCATGTACTTTAAGAAGGATAAAATAAATGGAGATAAGCTATGGCTGGTTCTTGAGGTAAGTGTTTAGAATTTTTTCCTATGTGGTAATTTGCAGTGTGGTCTTGGAATGATGTGTTTAGTAACGTCACCCCCATAAACCAGTTCATCTGATATGTTCCATTCTATATCCTTTGTTGAATCTTGTTACCGGTTCTGGTCTTGCCATCTTTAGAAACATCAGTAAATGAAAGAAAATTAATTAAAGATTAAAAGAAAATGTTTCCATAATAAAAGACTAAAGAAACTAGGATATTTTCCTGGCAGAAGAGCGTACTAAAAAGGGACTTCATTATAATTTTTATTTATTTATCTGTGTTTGGTGCAACACGTGACTGAGGCTCAGTGCCAGGTGCTGTGATATGAGATAAAATTAATGCCGAGGCTTCATTAGGCGAAAATGGTGAGTTGCTAATTTCTTCTGACTTCACTGAATACTAATGACATAAACTGCAGAACCAGGTACTGTCAGTCCCCCATATCTGTGGGTTCCACATGGTCAGATTGAAACAGCTGTGATCCGTGAATACAGAGGATCAACTGTATTTGCATTTATGGGGGGAGGAACCTTACTAGAAGTGGTGTGGAACACTGAATAAGTTGCCAAAGGGGTACTGCAGAGTCTGGCTTTTCAGTTCCTGAGAATAGCTTGCGACAGTTCTCTCCAATGCAAGAGTATTAGAAGGTGCACCACTCAGGTTACTGCCACCCCTAGAAGAATGTGTTTTTTTCTGATTTCCACTGGGTATTTTTATTGAAGTTGAACTAATCATTAATTACAATAAAATCTATAAAAATTTCTTAAAGCTTCTTCTATCAAACCCAGGGCTAGTAAAACCTTTATTTGATTACCCTAACAGCATCTATTTATTGTATTTACATTATTTTATTTTTATAACATTAGTTTCTGGTGTAAAGTGAGGTGATTCAGTTATATATATTTACATGCTAGTTTGTATGTGTGCTCAGTCATGTCCCACCCATGGTGACCGCATGGACTATAGCCTGCCAGGCTCCTCTGTCCATGAGATTTTTCAAGCAATAATACTGCAGGGGGTTGCCATTTCGTCTTCCAGAGGATCTTCCCAACCCAGGGATAGAACCCAAGTCTCCTACGTCTCTTGCTTTGGCAGGTGGATTCTTTATCTCTGAGTCACCTGGGAAGCCCATATATTTCTATGTATTAACATATTTATACATATGGTTTATCACAGGATATTAAGTATTCCTTGTGCTCTACAGCTGGATCTTATTGTATATCCATTCTATTAATATATGTAATACTTTGCATTTGCTAATCCCAAACTCCCAATCCATCTCTCCTCCACCTCCTCTTCCTGTTGACAACCACAAGTTTGTTCACTGTGTCTTGAAGTCACGTTATTTTATTAGCATTTGATTATTTTATTTCTTTTTTTTTTTGGAATGTACCACTGATTTTCCTGTACAGTAATAATTTGCACATTGTCTCCATACTTCATATTTTTTCTATGATGGTTTTTAAATGAGTATACAAGTAGTGATTATTGTAGAGAATACTTGAAACTATAGAAAGAACCATTCTTAATTTTGAATATATTTTCTTCATCTATTTTTGTATGTTTAAAATGATTGACAATATCACTTATCAGTTTAGCCTATTTTCCAGTTCATATAATTTCAGATAGACTTAATCATTTTTATCTTTAAAAAAAATACATTCACTTGATTAATTTTTTGTTGTTCAGTCACTAAGTCAAGTCCAACTCTTTTCAACCCCCTGGACAGCAGCACGCCAGGCTCCTGTCCTTCACTATCTCCCAGAGTTTGCTCATATTTATGTTCATTGAGTTGGTGATGCTGTCTAACCATCTCATCCTCTGCTGCCGCCTTCTCTTTTTGCCTTCAGTCTTTTGTAGCATCAGGGTCTTTTCCAGTGAGTTGGTTCTTCACATCAGGTGTCCAAAGTACTGGAGCTTCAGCTTCAGCATCCATCCTTTCAATGAATATTCAGGGTTGATTTCCTTTAGGATTGACTGGTTTGATCTCCTTACTGTCCAAGGCACTCTCAAGAGTCTTCTCCAGCACCACAGTCCAAAAGCATTGATTCTTTGGTGCTCAGCCTTCTTTGTGGTCCAACTCTCACATCTGTACATGACTACTGGAAAAACCATAACTTTGACCATAGGGCCTTTTGTTGGCAAAGTAATGCCCCTACTTTTTAATACACTGTCTAGGTTTATCATAGCTTTTCTTCCAAGGAGCAAACACCTTTGAATTTCATAGAAAGCAGTAATACAGGACAGTATTACTGTAGATCCAGGTTAGTGGTACCACCTTTTCCTGAGCAGGTAGGTATGTGTTTTTCCTGAGTTGGTTGTTGAACCTGGAAACAGATGGTTCAGTTTCTCTACTCTTTCATTTTCTAATCCATGTTCTGAATGTTGGCACGATTATTGATTGCCCCGCTGGAATCCTACATCCTCCTGCTCCATCCTGGAGGTCTGCCAGGTGCCTGACCCTTGCTGCTTCTCTAGGTGGAATCCACTTTCCTGGATTCCTTGGCCTCTTCTTTCCAAGGTTCCTTCTCTGTTTTGCACATCAGGAATTTGTGTGTTCCTCCTGTTATTCACTGTACTGATGTCACCAAATATTGAGTTCCTTCAGTTAGTTTTTCTAGGGAGCAAAACCTCCAGTCTATGTGTTTGTGTGTGTGTGTGTGTGTGTGTGTGTGTGTGTGTGTGAAGTAGCTCTGGCAGGCTTCTGGATGTGGATATTTTGAATGTGGGGTAAGAAAGCATCAAGTCTTTTGAAGAGAGACTTGCAAAGGAAGCCTTGTTTTCTGCCCCTCCCCTCCGACCTCCTCCACTTTCACTATTATCTTGCCCTCTCTGGGTTAATCTGCTCAGGTGACCTCAGCGCAGCTCCCCCACCTAGCTCTTTGGTTTGTGGCTTTCTCTGTGTTGCTGGATCAGTTAACCACTCAGTCACCTGCATTCCATGTTGACAAATTTTGTTGCAATCTCTTCACTTCTCTCCCACTTTGTTCTTTTTTCTCTAGTGGTTTTATGTTTTTTTATTTTTTTATTCCTTTACTGGCATTTTCATGGAGATTCATGAGTAAGAGGAAATAAATGTATATATTTAATCTGAGACTTTTGATTGAATCACAGTCTTTCAAAATTACAATAGAATTTTCAAGAACCTTTTCAGAATCTGAAACTATTACTTTATAGAAGTTAAAAAAAATGTTTTAAGAGCCAGGCGTGTTCTTTGATGATAGGCAACTTATTATGATTTCAGAATTATTTTGTATTTCTCAATTCAAGATAGCTTTATATTTTTAGTTAAATCACACAAAAAAACAAAGCAAAACTTTTACTTCTCTCAATACAATTACCCAAGTAACAGAATATAAATTATGAACTTGAGCCATTTTGTCTTAAATTAATAGATAATTTACTTATTTGTGTTTGTGTATTTGAGATGTGATGCTCTGCAAATCCTTGATGGAGTCCCGAATAAAAATTTTGTATATTTATATCTTTCAGAACATTTTCAGTAATGCATCTTTTATTTTTTTTCCATGTAAAATAACTGGAAAATTAGCATTTGAAGATTCAGTTGTTCTGTTAGTTATAGGCCTAAATGGGCAAGGGAAAAAGTATAAATCTTTCCCAGAGTTTAAACTATTGAATAAGATCAGTTCAGTTCAGTTGAGTTGCTCAGTCATGTCCGACTCTTTGCGACCCCATAAATCACAGCATGCCAGGCTTCCCTGTCCATCACCAATTCCCGGAGTTCATTCAGACTCACGTCCGTCGAGTCATTGATGCCATCCAGCCATCTCATCCTCTGTCATCCCCTTCTCCTCCTGCCCCCAATCCCTCCCAGCATCAGAGTCTTTTCCAAAGAGTCAGCTCTTCCCATGAGGTGGCCAAAGTACTGGAGTTTCAGCTTCAGCATCATTGCTTTCAAAGAAATCACAGGGCTGATCTCCTTCAGAATGGACTGGTTGGATCTCCTTGCAGTCCAAGGGACTCTCAAGAGTCTTCTCCAATACCACAGTTCAAAAGCATGAATTCTTCAGTGCTCAGCTTTCTTCACAGTCCAACTCTCACATCCATACATGACCATTGGAAAAACCATAGCTTTGACTAGACGTACCTTTGTTGGCAAAGTAATGTCTCTGCTTTTGAATATGCTATCTAGGTTGGACATAACGTTTCTTCCAAGGAGTAAGCGTCTTTTAATTTCATGGCTGCAGTCACCATCTGCAGTGATTTTGGAGCCCCCCAAAATAAAGTCTGACACTGTTTCCACTGTTTCCCCATTTATTTGCCATGAAGTGATGGGACCAGATGCCATGATCTTAGTTTTCTGAATGTTGAGCTATAAGCCAACTTTTCCACTCTCCTTTTTCACTTTAATCAAGAGACTTTTTAGTTCCTCTTCACTTTCTTCCATAAGGGTGATGTCATCTGCATATCTGAGGTTATTGATATTTCTCCCGGCAATCTTGATTCCAGCTTGTGCTTTGATTCCAGCCCAGTGTTTCTCATGATGCACTCTGCATATAAGTTAAATAAGCAGGGTGACAATATACAGCCTTGACGTACTCCTTTTCCTGTTTGGAACCAGTCTGTTGTTCCATGTCCAGTTCTAACTGTTGCTTCCTGACCTGCATACAAATTTCTCAAGAAGCAGGTCAGGTGGTCTGGTATTCCCATCTCTTTCAGAATTTTCCACAGTTTATTGTGAATAAGATCAGCTGATGTCTTTTATGCCTAACAAATTCCTATTCTAATTATATTGTCATTTCTTAATATTATCACTCAGGGGTAGGTGGGAGTTGAAGATTCCAGATTATAGTTAAATGTTCTTTTGAGAGAGCAGAAAAGATTGATTAAAAAGGTCTTGAAACATCCAGTACAAGCAAAGTGGCAACCTGATGCAATGAATCAGCAGAGACTTAGCTTCTTTGAACTTTGTACATATATTTTTAAAATTTATTTTCAATTGGAGAATAATTGCGTTACAATGTTATGTTGGCTTCTGCCATAGAACAGCATGAATTAGCCATGAGTATACATATATCTCCTCCCTCTTGAACCTTCCTTCTACCCCACCCCACATCCCATCCCTCTGCATTGTCACAGAGCACCGGTTAAGCTCCCTGTGTTATACAGCAACTTCCCACTAGCTATTTTACATATTGTCTTTATAATTGTATTTATTATTAGATGTAAGAGTTGGAAATATCCCTTAACAGCTTGAGAAAAAAGAATAAACAATAGTTTATTAAAATAGTATTTCAGAAATCTGATCTATTTGAAATTCAGAGCTGGGGGAAAACATGGAAAAAGCAAAGAGCTGGCAAACTGTATGTAAGACAATTGATTTACATATGCAGGTTAGACTGATTATATATACACATAAGTGATACAATTACCTGATTTATAAACATGAATGGTGCAGGTGCTGCTTTAAAGGCACTTTCAGAAAATTGGCTTGTGGCATCAATACTTTATTCTACAAAATGACTGCTAATTATACCTCTTATCATAATAAAGCTCCAATAAATTATTTTGCTGGCATCCCTGGTGGCTCAGCGGTAAAGAATCTGCCTGCAATGCAGGAGACACAGGAGATGTGGGTTCGATCCCCTGGGTCGAGAACATCCTCTGGAGGAGGGCATGGCAACCCACTCCAGTCTTCTTGCTTGGAGAGTCCCCTGGACAGAGGAGCCTGATGGGCTACAGTCCATGGGTCACAAAGAGTCGGACACGACTGAAACAACTGTGCACGCAGCAGGCGTACAAATTATTTTCCATGAGGGTACCCAAAGGATGGCCAAATAGGAACTTTGGTAGTACCCAGAAAGTCATGCTAATAGTGCTAGACTTCTGACATGAATCTGCATAAAGACAGTGCTTCTTGGAGGGTCTGAGTAGCATCCTTGTTATCAGCCTGGCATATGTGGGGGGTGGGTGGACTGTACCAGCTTGGACAAACTCTCACCCAGAGATTTTTCATCTTGAAAAATCATTGTATTTATATTGCAATCCAGAATTGAAATTCCAAGAAAAGAATTACTTGCTCAGATTTTACTGGGCCAGCTATTTTCTCTATTATTTATTTGTGAGTTTTGAATTATTGCTTTCACTTTGATACAATTTTTCCTCCTTGTATTTTTCTTAAATTTTGTTATACTATGATTTCTTGAGCATGAATAATATACAAGGCTCTGTTTAGAAATTATTTCCTTCTAAATTCTCTGTATGTTCATTCTCAGAACATACAGAAGAGCACTAGTTAGTAGCCCTCCTACATTCCAGTTACACACTTGTAATGAAACTACAAAGGAAGAGAAGGGGTAGAAGATTTTCTCCTGTGGGAATTTATATATATATATATATATATATATATATATGTTATTTTCTTTTTGCAAAATGTTTATGGGAATTTTTATTCTCACTTAGTGTTTAGGTTTTCCTAATGATGTCAGCATAAAGGGAGAACTAGTTTTTTTTTAGTTATATCTTTTGAAGTACCATACTTATATTTAATATTAATTTTTGCTTGTTGCTATTACATATCTCTTGACTGACTTGCTTTGTAAAATATAGATACCTCTTTTTTAAATTTAAAAAATATTTATTTATATTTATCTATGTATTTGGCTGTGTTGGTCTTAGTTGTGGTACTCAGGATCTTTAGTTTGGGCATTTGGAATTTGCTGACCAGGGATCAAACCCAGGGCCCCTCCATTGGGAGCTCTGATTCTTAGCCACTTGTCCAACAGGGAAATCCCTGTAGCTTTTGCTTTTGCTT
The DNA here is from genome assembly GCF_032405125.1 of Capricornis sumatraensis. Lineage (NCBI taxonomy): Eukaryota > Metazoa > Chordata > Mammalia > Artiodactyla > Bovidae > Capricornis > Capricornis sumatraensis. The sequence goes on from NC_091083.1 coordinate 29,601,238, forward strand.
AGTGTTTCTTTTCACTCCTAGTGTCTACCGTGGAGGGTCAGGAGCAGGATGGATGGGGACCTTGGGAGGTGGGAGGTGGTTCGTTTCTGCATATCCTTACCACTAAACCAGGAGATGAGATGAAAAAACAGGGTTGAAATTGGATTAAGTTGGTCTGGTACTAGGCATCTACTGCAGATGGTCACAGAGGGCAAAATTGAGATTTAACTATAATTTCCCCCTTCTTAGTTGGATGAACAGCAACACCTTAAGTACAGAAGGAATATAGTCTTCTGTCTCAGCATCTATTTGTTCAGTGTATCCTCAGCCGTAAGGGAACCAAAATCCAGTTAGGACATCTTTTTGTTAAAAGGTCTTTCCCTTCATAATCCAGTCTTAGCTGTAATTGCTCCTTTCACGGAAGTACTGCAGGCTGAGTTCTATTATTTATCTGAATTAGTCCTGATTTGTTCATTCTTAATAGTGACACTGCTTTCTCTCTTTGCTTTCTAATTATAGCAATTTTTCTCTTTGAAATTATATCCTTTTCAAGAGATCAAAGGCTGGAAATTACAGGTGGCGTTTGGAAACACAAAAGTTCAGTAAATAGTCCTAAAGCCTCACAAATGCACATTTCTGGTAATGAAAGTGATTTTCATGGACCTGAATACTAACCTTCGTGCGTTATTGGTTATTCTGTGTTTATACTTACATCTAATAAGTAAGATATGGTCCATCATGAGAAAAGGAAACTATAGGATGACAGAAAGAAAATGAGTTAGAATGAATGAATGGTTTCTGTTTGCTCAGTTATTAGCTCTTTAATGTTGCTGCCCGGGAGATAACATGTACATGGAAGGGGACAGGGAACTCCTGCAGGCTTGTATATGTCCCAGGGGGCAGGGAAGCAGGACAGGGCTGCAAACCCAGGCTTCTGAAGCACTCCGATGGCACAGCACTGGTTCTCCCTTTCATTAGCTGTGCACAGTGGCAGTGGAGTAGACGAATGCCGATTCTTTTCATGCTCTTAGGGCTGGGACAACCATTCCCAGCTCTCATATAAAAGGCTGTTATTTGGTGTACTCACCACAGAACAAGACAGACAATTACCTAGAGTCGTCTCACTTTTTTGTTTAAAGGGCAGGATGGAAAAGCAAGTATGCATGCACTCCTTTATATTCTTATAACCCTGAAAATACATAAAAACATATGTAATGCTGGTATATCTTTTTTTCCTAATAGTACTTTGGTGCTTGCAAATACATCTGCTGTCTGAATAGGAGTGCAAGTTTATAATATTAACCACAGAGGGAAAAATGTGAGATGTTTTGCCATTTGGTAAATCAGTATATTTTGACTGTGTGTGCTAAGTTGCTTCAGTTGTGTCCAACTCTTTGCAACCCCATAGATTGTAGCCCACCAGGCTCCTCTGTCCATAGGATTCTCCAGGCAAGAATATTTGAGTGAGTTGCCATGCCTTTCTCGAGGGGGTCTTCCCAACCCAGGGATCAAATCTGTGTCTCCTGTAGCTCCTGCATTACAAGCAGATTCTTCAATGCTGAGCCACCAGGGAAGCCCATATTTTGACCAGGCAGATTAAAAGATTTCTTCTACATTTTCTTGTTTATCAAAGATATCTTGTTGCTCACATTACCGGTGTTTGATGGTGTTTTCCCAAGAATTTTGAAATGCTTTAGGATGAGGGATGCTGTTTAATATCTTGATTTAGTGGTTACAGGATTGTACACAATTACCAAAATACATCAAAGTGCATACTTCAGTGAGTCAATTAGAATGTGTGTCTGTAATAGCTTAAACATACTATTTCTAGTTTACAAGTTAGAAAAGTAATGTGAAAATTATACATATTACAGTATTACACATTAGGAAACATTATTAGGTGATGGTGTCACTCTTAGTAATCTTTTATCAGTCTTTCATTGGAATGCAGAATTTGCTACATCAGTATATGTATTTTATTGATATTGAGTCATACATTTCACACTTTGAAGAGGCACCTTCCATTTCATATAAAAAGATGGCCTTCTGTCATTATATGTGTGTACATGCATAAGTGTCCAGGACTAAAGTATATTCATCCAGTCACTTACTAATTCCATAAATATCTATTACTTTGGGCCAAGCATTTTGGTAGGTTCTGGATATTCAGTAGAGAATGTGACCAGCTGTCATCCTGGTGCTTAGAGTCTAATAGTGCAGAAAGGTAATTTAAAGCTTAATAGACAAATTAATTAAATAATTATACATGGTTATCGATACTATGGGCTTCCCTGGTGGCTCAGTGGTAAAGAATCTGCCTGCAGTGCAGAAGATCCAGGTTTGATTCCTGGATTGGGAAGATCTTCTGAAGGAGGGCGTGGCAACCCACTCCAGTACTCTTGCCTGGAGAATCCCATGGACAGAGGAGCCTGGCTGGCTACATACAGTTCATAGGGTTGCACAGAGTTGGACATGACTAAAGCGACTAAGCAGCAGTAGCGTTGATACTATGAAGAATAGAAATGGAGTGCTGATAAAGAATGAAAAAGACCTTATGTGAAGAGAGAAGTCAAGGAAGGCCTAGATGAGTGGGTAACACATAAGCTTCCACCTAAAAAAAAAAGAAACAAACCGAGGATCCTGTTAGTACCTCTGTTCTTTAATATACATTCCAGACACTCTGGTAAGACTCAGCCCCATCTCAAACCCACGGAAGCAGAAACTCCAAGAAGGAGGGCTCAGAAACTTATTTTTTAAACAAGTCCTAAGGTGATTCTTATCAAAGGAAAGTTTGGAAAATCCTGCCAGAGGTCCTTGGATTTCAGGGTGCATTAGAAATAGTCTGGGACTTCTGCTTCTGGCCATCACAGTAAATTGTGTCACATTGCACAGTTGTACTGTAAATACCTAAAATATTACATAGAATATATTTTTAAAAACATAACAGTTTTCCAACACTGTGAAAGAGACAGCTTAGGCTTGTGACATTGAGAAAAGGAAATTTAGAGGAACACCACAATCATTGCATCTTTATTCTGGGAGACAGTTTTCAGACCACGGGCATAAGGAGGACGTTCTCAAGGAGATCACAGCAATCTTGCTGAACTGAAAAGACTGTTAAGACAGAAGTGACTGGAATTTTCAGAGAGTTAAGCAGAAAAAACACTCCAGAAATCTGCATTAGGGGTTCTCTTGAGTCTTTGGAAACCAAGCTGGAGATGTATAGGGCAAGATTCTAGGCAGTTGGGCAACGAACAATAATAAGGGTAAGAATTACTGAAAAGCAGTGATATGAACAACTACTGGAGTTTGTGCAAGCTGGAGAGATACTTGAGTTCTGACCAGTCAAATTGAGGAATTTTTGTTGAACATCTAAGACGCTTAGTAGAGAACTTGCTGACAGGTTATGTGTTAAAGGAAGGGTTAACCTCAGCCTAGAATAAGAACTACCCTTGGCCTCCTATAAAAACTTCAAAAACAGAGCTTGAAATGTTCACGTCAGTCCACAAGTAGATGAACTGCCTAACAGAACAAAATTCAACATTCATTAAGAGAAGACAGCAAAATCTGAACATTTAAATGTGAAATTACTTATGGCCATCATTTAATAAAAATTAATAAATAGGTAAAAAAGCAGGAAAAGGTAACCCATTGTCAGAAGAAAAATCAGTCAAATGAAACAGACCCAGAACTAATCAGGATAATGGAATTAGCAGATAAAGACTTTAAAATAGCAATTATAATAGTGTTCTCGAATGAAACTTCAAGAAGAGTTAGGTTAAAATGAAAAAAGGAAAGGAGAGGGCAATTCAGATTAAAACCACAATGAAACTACTAGTACACACTCACTAAAATGACTAAAATTTAAAAGACTGATAATTCCCAGTGTTGGTGAGGTTGTGAAGCAAACTGAACTTTTTTAGATTATTTAGGCAGTGTGAAATGGTGCAGTCACTCTGCAGGCAATATAGCTAATGTCTTATTACATCTATAGTTACCTTATGATCTAAAAGTGTCGCTTGTAGGCATTTGCTAAAAATTGGTTTCTATAAAAAGAATCAAACACTTTTATAAAATGAGCAAAGTAAAACCTAGATGAGTGTCAGAAAATGAGTTTTGGCTTTTGTGGTCTCACATGGGATATTGTCACACTAAGTGAGGGTCTTAGAGCATTCAGTATAAACAAAAACAATGAAAAAGAGCAAAAGTCAGAAATGCCAAGTGCAGAAATCAGTAGTCCTTTTCCACAAATTTGAGTAAAAATCTCATATCCTATCCTTACATAGTAAAGACAGAATGCATTTTGAAAGCTTATAAAAGCTGTCTTTGGAAGTGAGTTGTAACGATCTGTTTAGAGATTTAGTTTTTTTTTTTTTCTTTAATGTTTGACTACAGCCTGAGTACAGAATTCACTTTTAGGGCTGCTCTGTTCTTTCATTAGTGTGGCTCTGGTTTAAGAAAATTATACTTCAATTTTGTTTGATGAGAGAACATGAAGGCCCTATAATAGCACTGTCACAAAGCGACACTTATGGGTTTTTTGGTCCCCTGCTACAAATCTCTTTTTAGTCTGTCTTGGTGATTTAAGAATTGCATAGGGTTAATATGACACAATTCATTTCCCCGGATGCAGTTCTTTTTAAGTGGAAACATATGGTCATTTTCAATTTTTATGATCTATTGCTTAATTTAAGAACATTTTCATTTCCTTTAATGTGTTTTAATCCTTCACATTCATTTAAAAACAAACATACTTCAGTTAATTTTTAAAAAATTTGTCTTATACATGAAAGGCATTTTATGCTAGTCGAACAAAAGTAGATTTCATTAAAGATGATATTTGAAATTTTGAATGAGGATTTAGAAAATTCATGGTATTATCTTGAGCATCTTTAGAAAAAGATCAGCCCCCAATTAACTTGTGGCTTATTGACATTTGGTCCCTGTGGTCTGTTTAATAAATTCCATGTTTGTTGTATTTGTCCTCTCCTTTTCTCTTTTCATTTTAACATATATTTTTTATATTTATAAAATGGCATTTTATATAACAGTAAATATTAGTGACAGCTTCATCAATCAACATGAATGAACTTTAGAAGTATATTATTGGTTAAAGGAAAAAGCAAATCCAGGTAGGATACTATTTGTATAAAGCACAAAGCAAAGCAAAACTGAACCACATATTTTAGAAGAAATGTATTTATAATGAAGAAAGAAGTTTTAAAGACAGGAATGATAAACACAAAATTTAGAATAGTGGTTATTTCTCATGGGGAGAAGCAGAAGGATGGCATAACACAACAGTAGGAAAGAAGAACCCTTAACTTGACTCTTCTTGAAGTTTAATTCAAAAGATCCTTTTCCATTCTGAAAAATTAAACCACAGTTCCTGCTTAAGTAGCAGCCAGGTAGTAGAATAATTATTAATGGTTTCTAAGCTTTATTTTTGGGGGCTCCAAAACCACTGCAGATGGTGATTGCAGCCATGAAATTAAAAGACGCTTACTCCTTGAAAGGAAAGTTATGACCAACCTAGATAGCATATTCAAAAGCAGAGACATTACTTTGCCAACAAAGGTCCATCTAGTCAAGGCTATGGTTTTTCCAGTGGTCATGTATGCATGTGAGAGTTGGACGGTGAAGAAAGCTGAGCACCGAAGAATTGATGCTTTTGAACTGTGGTATTGGAGAAGACTCTTGAGAGTCCCTTGGAGTGCAAGGAGATCCAACCAGTCCCTCCTAAAGGAGATCAGTCCTAGGTGTTCATTGGAGGGACTGATGTTGAAGCTGAAACTCCAATGCTTTGGCCACCCCATGCGAAGAGTTGACTCATTGGAAAAGACTCTGATGCTGGGAGGGATTGGGGGCAGGAGGAGAAGGGGACAACCGAGGATGAGATGGATGGGATGGCATTACCTACTTGATGGACGTGAGTTTGAGTGAACTCTGGGAGTTGGTGATGGACAGGGAGTTCTGGAGTGCTGCAATTCATGGGGTCACAAAGAGTCGGACACGACTGAGCGACTGAACTGAACTGAACTGAACTGAAGCTAACACTATGGGGCATCTGTCATAACTTGGATTAATTTTGCATGCCCTTTCATTATTAGTTGAGGACTTTTTTGAATATACTTGATGTTGGCAGCTAGATTTTAAAAAATTAATAGATTTTATTTTTTGAACAGGTTCAGGTTTGTGGAAAAATTGAGTGGTAAGTTCAGAGAGTTCCCATATCCTCCTGCCCAAGTTTTCTTCGTTATTAACATCTTGCATTGGCATGGCACATTTGTTATGGTTGGTAAGACAGTAATGACACATTATTGTTAACTCAGGGCTTCCCTGGTGGCTCCAAAAATAAAGAATCTATCTGCCTGAAATGCAGGAGACTTGGGTTCAATCCCTGGGTTGGGAAGGTGCCCTGGAAAAGAACATGGCAACCCACCCCAATGTTCTTGCCTGGAGATTCCATGGACAGAGGAGCCTGGCAGGCTACAGTCCATGGAGTTGCAAAGAGTTGGACACAACTGAAGTGATTAATATGCATGCATTATTAACTAAAGTCCATTGTTTACATTAGGGTTAATTCTTTGCACTGTACATTTTACAGATATTTTAAAGACTTTATTTTTTAGAGTAGTTTTATTAGCATCACAGAAGTATTGAGAGGTAGGTATAGAGTTTTCTCATATGTCCCCAGCCCTCACACATGCTCTGCAATGAGTTTTGAAAATTTAAAAAATGGCCCTAAAACTTAGTTCCTTTAAATAAGTGCTGTGCAGTTTAAGGGCTCTGAATTTCATTTCCATCAGTTTTGAATAATTTTGTGACCCCATCATGCTGGGCCACACTGGAGGCAGCGTGACCCTGTATTCTGCTGCCAGAATACTCTTCTGCTTATCCCATTAAAAGGTGTTCCCTTTCCTACAGAAGAAAATGTCTCTTTTGGAATGCCAGGTCTGCCCCTGCTCCTATAGAAGATGAAAGCTTTGTTTAATGTAAAAAGACACTAGTTATAAATGGAGTTGCATCTAAATGCTCATTTGTGAGTTCGTGTTTAGATTTTAAATACACTTATAGAAACAATATTATATAAGAGGGCTTCCTTGAAGATCCAATGGTTAAGACTTCACTGTCCAATGCAGGGGTTGTAGATTCGCTTCCTAGTGGAGGAGCTATGACCCCACATGTCTTGTGGCCAAAAAAGCAAAACGTAAAGCAGAAGCAGCATTGTAACAAATTCAATAAAGACTTTAACAATGGTCTGCATCAAAAGAATCTTTTAAAAAACAACTTTGATATCACACATGATGTCTAGATCGACCTGCCAGCCCAGACAACCTGTTGGGGGATCATGATGTATCATGATTAAATGTAAGTCTGGACTCTAAAGTCAGGCTGTCCAAGTTCCTGACTTAGCTCTGTCACTACAATGTGATCGTTCCCGAGTTACCTTACCATTTTGTGCCTCACTTTCCCAATCTTTAGTATGGAGATGATAATAATACCTACTTTACAGAGTGGTGAGACATATGGATAATGCATGTAAATGGGTTAGGAACGTGCTAGCATAAAGTCTGTGAGCAATACAACTGTTATTATATAATTCATAATGTATCAGAAGTGCTCAGGCATCCAATAAAATCTAATTACCATGTTAGAAGAAAGTTTGAGAGAAAATATGTTCAGTATTTCAGACAAGGATGTTACGAACGCACTTTCTTTCTCCTTTCTCTACTGTGTTTAGGTCAGTAGAGTCGAGGAAATGACAACTCTTAGTTATCAGGCACTGAGGTGACAGAGGAGACCCCAGAGGTCAGGGTAAGAGCAAGGAGCCCTGCGGGAGAGACAGAGCTGACAGCAAAGACTGAAGGATACCAGGTTGGGGACCAAGTGTTCCTGGGGTCAGAGCTTTGCTGGGGCCTTTTAGCTGGTTATGTCCCCACTCATGTTCCACTGTTGATGTCACTGTTTCTCTTCTCTGCAAATAGGCTCGTGCTTATCATGCTCACTTGCTCAGTCGTGTCTGACTCTTTGTGACCCCATGGACTGTAGCCCGCCAGGCTTCTCTGTCCAGGGAATTCTCCAGTCAAGAATAATAGAGTAGATTGCCATTTCCTTCTTCATGGAATCTTCCTTACCCTGGAATCGAACCTGTGTCTCCTGCATTGGCAAGCAGATTCTGTAACATCTGAGCCACACGTAGCTCCTTGTAATGTTTGCCGTGGGACTTCATGTTATCTATCTTGGAAGAAAGCTGGATGTGAAAAATTCCCCTATCATGTTCTTCCCTCTTGTTTTTCTTTTTAGATTCTTCTGCTCTTGGGAGATGCAAAGGGAGAAAGTTAGGAAATGTGATGTTTAAAATAGGTTTCTAAATACTATCTGTAATCCTTATTTCAGTGCACTCTGAGATTTTACCAGAGAGGAAGTATGTTTTCAGATTAATGCACAAATGAGGCAGTATATAGCCATGGACTGAGGTAATACTGTACTGTTAATTACACTATCAGGGATCACGTCTTTTTGCCTTTTCATACTGTGAAGAGCTGACTCGTTGGAAAAGACCCTGATGCTGGGAAAGATTGAGGACAGGAGAAGGGGGCAACAGAGGATGAGACGGCTGGATAGCATCATTGACTCAGTGGACATGAGACTGAGCAAACTCTGGGAGATGGTGAAGGACAGGGAAGCTGGTGTGCTGCAGTCCATGGGGATGCAAAGAGTCAGACACGACTAAGCGACTGAACAGCAATAGCTTCAGGAATCAAGAGTAGTTTTAAGAGCTCTCTCCTGCATTGCAGGCGGATTCTTTACCAACTGAGCTATCAGGGAAGTCCTTTTAAGAGCTTTAGGTCCTAAAATTTGAAACTAATTTGTAGAATCATAATTCTTATCCTTGAATTTAAAAATCAAGCCCAGTGCTTCTCCAGATTCTCTTCTAAAATTAATTCATATGGAAACTGTGTTCCAATAATTGATTGTATACAAGTTTATATGTTCATTTATAAAATCATAACAATGATGGGAATAATCATTTGAAACAAGAAATTGGATCAGGTTTTTTAAATGTTTTGAGAAAACCTTTTATAGCAAGTACTTAAAATGTCACATCCATTTTAATAGCTAAAAATATTCTTTTTTGGAAATATTCTTTTGTAGCTGTGCAATGGAGGATCAGTGACAGATCTTGTGAAAGGATTTCTGAAGGAGGGCAAAAGAATGAGTGAGCCCATAATTGCCTATATTTTACGTGAAGCACTGTTGGTAAGGCAGTTTAAATTATTCGTGCATTAATTATGAGGCAGTTCTAGTTAAATAAAAAATGTGTATCCTATTTTTAGAAAAAACACTTCATTAGTATTTATTGATGCAAGAGTAAGATGCAAAATCTGAAATATTTAGCATAACTAATTCCTCTTTTCCACTAAAAATCTACCCTCCTGTGTCTACAGAATCCTGAGTTTTGATCTCCTAGGTATATTTCTGAAATCAATGATGATGAAGGTAGATACTGTATATTTTTACAAATAGGTTTTTATTTGCCATTATTTATTTATTTTTAACAGCCATTATTTAGAATAAGTATTTAGAATTTTTCTTCTATTGAGATTAGCACATTCTAAATAAAATATTTCCTAAAGGCCAGGAGTTTGCCCTCGTTTTTCAAAATTTTTTTCAGTCCAAAGTGGACATGATGTACTTTGATTCGACTAACTCAATGTGAAACATTTACAAAGGTTTGAGTGTTAATTTTAACATGTGTTCACTATTGATTTTGTATAAATGCATCCTTCTGAAATAAAATGTGTTTTTATTTGGTATTTCCTTCAAAAGTCACCATATTTATTTTCCTCTTCCAGGGACTTCAGCATCTGCATAACAACAAAACTATCCACCGTGATATAAAAGGAAATAACATCCTGTTAACCACTGAAGGCGGAGTTAAACTCGTAGATTTTGGTAAATTTTGTTTGAAGTGCATGAATTAGAGCTGCAAAATGAGTAGTATGATTTGATCAGTTTCCATCAGCCTTACTTTCTAGGCATTGACAGTAGAGAGAAAAAAAACTATCTAATTGAGGTAAGAAAGTTGCAGAGATTTTTAAAACTTTGGCAAATGAGAGATTCTTAGAAGAAAGGATGAGTTCTTTCAAGTCAGCCAGCGTGTGTCTGTAATGCCCCTGGAGCAGTATGTGGTCGATTCTCTAAAACAGACGGGCTCCAAATGATGACACTGAGTCGAGGTGGTAGCACACGGCCCTTACTGTTGATTGCTTTACTGATGGGCAGGTGCCCAAAGCCAGGGTTTTGAGACAGGAGAGGAAATCTTCAAATGTCTCTGGGGTATCTTCCCTTCTAAGAAATAAGCTCAAGTCAAGATGGTTTCTTTCTTCCTTGGGGCCTTCTGTGTTTTACTGCGATGCCTGCAACCACCTGGTTCTATCCTGAGGTGTTCCATCCCAAGCCCTGAGAGATGGGAAGAAGAAGGGTCCTTGGTGACACAGCCAAGCCGCTAAATCAGCTCTAAACCTCTCCTGTCTCTGGACCTTTTGTCACATGAGATAATACATTTCCACACTGACTGAGCCAGTTGAGAGTATCTGTGTTGGAGCCAGGGGCACCATAGCTGACACCTCTGCTCCTCCTCTTCCAGTCATGACAGAGCTCTCTCCCCCTCTTCTCACTGGATCCCCAGTAATGCTCGACACCAGAGAGAGTGGGCGACATTATTCTGAGATGTGTTGGTATCGTTGTCATCCTCCCCTTCCTGCACTCAAGCTGGGGAAGGTATCTCTCCCCTGTATATTTCTGTATTTCTTTGCTTATCACAGAGGATGATAATGGTCTTTTTGGTCTTTGTATGTAGGTAAAGATACTTAAGCACATATTAGTAGATAGTCTGGGTCATTAAGAAGTGGGACTATGTCTTCTATTTTGTAGACTTAATACTTTGGGAAGAGTAGTTCAGTGAGTAATCATTGAGTGAATGAGTGAATCTTTCTTCACTTTGAATACTGGGAAATGAAGCTTAGGGAAAGTAATCAAGTCACTTTAGAAATGAATTGTTTTAATATCCAAGTATGTGGGTCTTTAGTGATCTGGCTTCACCTAGGAATGAACTTCAGAGCATCTAGACAGGAAGAGCTGAATAGCATATCTTTCAAATGACCACAGTTCAGTTCAGTTCAGTCGCTCAGTCGTGTCTGACTCTTTGAGACCCCATGAATCGCAGCACGCCAGGCCTCCCCGTCCATCACCAACTCCCAGAGTTCACTCAGACTCGCGTCCATCGAGTCAGTGATGCCATCCATCCATCTCATCCTTGGTCGTCCCCTTCTCCTCCTGCCCCTAATCACTCCCAGCATCAGAGCCTTTTCCAGTGAGTCAACTCTTTGCATGAGGTGGCCAAAGTACTGGAGTTTCAGCTTCAGCATCATTCCTTTCAAAGAAATCCCAGGATTGATCTCTGTCAGAATGGACTGGTTGGATCTCCTTGCAGTCCAAGGGACCCTCAAGAGTCTTCTCCAACACCACAGTTCAAAAGCATCAATTCTTCGGCGCTCAGCCTTCTTCACAGTCCAACTCTCACATCCATACGTGACCACAGGAAAAACCATAGCCTTGACTAGACGGACCTTAGTCGGCAGAGTAATGTCTCTGCTTTTGAATATACTATCTAGGTTGCTCATAACTTTTCTTCCAAGGAGTAAGCGTCTTTTAATTTCATGGCTGCGATCACCACCTGCAGGGATTTTGGAGCCCCCCAAAATAAAGTCTGACACTGTTTCCACTGTTTCTCCATCTATTTCCCATGGAGTGATAGGACCAGATGCCATGATCTTCGTTTTCTGAATGTTGAGCTTTAAGCCAACTTTTTCACTCTCCACTTTCACTTTCATCAAGAGGCTTTTTAGTTCTTCTTCACTTTCTGCCATAAGGGTGATGTCATCTCATATCTGAGGTTATTGATATTTCTCCTGGCAATCTTGATTCCAGTTTGTGTGTTTCTTCCAGACATGTGCTTTTTTCCCCTCAGCTGAGCGTTTGAAAACCAAGGAGCAGCTTGACAGCGAATGCAGCTAGTGTGTGTTACTAGTTGAGTTTAGAGCTGTGCGTTTGAACAATCTGGCTGAGTTAGGCTACTAATAAGACCTTGTGCCTGAAATTATAAAAAACAACAATAAAAAACACTCTTCACTGCACCATGGACAGAGCCATGACTCTCCTCAGAATAATTTTGGCTCCACTCTTAAAGGACCCAAACGGCGAACTTAGTATTTAACTTGAGCTCTTATAATTTCCTTGCTCTAAAATATGGCTACCATATACATGAGCCCAGTCACTTCAGTTGTGTCCAACTTTTTGTGACCCCATGGACTGTAGCTTACCAGGCTCTTCTGTCCATAGGATTCTCCAGACAAGAATACTGGAGTAGGTAGCCATGCCCTTCTCCAGGGGATGTTCCCAGCCTAGGAATAGAATCTGCGTCTCTTGTGTCTCCTGCACTGTAGGCAGTCTTTACCTGCTGAGCTAGGCTTGGTGGAAATTGTTAAAACAAGTGTAAATAAACATCTTCTTTAGTAACACACACCGCCTCCCCCCCCAAAAAAAAACCTTGATAAACCAGTCACTCTGAAAAAAGCAACTTTCTGGAACACCCTCCAGAGTAGTTCAGAGTAAAAATATACACCTGGATAATAAGTAAAGTGGCCTTCATCACGATATCTTTAGAAAGTAGTCATAAGTTGGAAAGCTGACAAAATGAGAACTTTGGTTTTATACTAATTGATTTAAAGACTTTGCTGTCAGCACCGATTAGAAAAGAGCCTATGATATGTGTTCCTAGTGTCTGATACCAAAATGCTATTATTTACATATAAAACAATGCTTATATCTGTATTCTCCATCATAAAAAGACATGGATTCAACTCACCTAAAATGGTTTAGGGTTTTCATATGGATTAAAACTTGAGGATGGGGGTGCATGCAGAGTAAAATTTCTCAAGGGCAGAAGAAATAAGATGTGCTAAGCCCCAAACTGCCAAATCAAACTGAAAATCAATGTCCTCATTTTATGTTTAAATCAGATTTTCAGCGAAGGCCACAGCTGGGAGTAAAGGGGTTTAGAGTACATTTTTATTTTAATTTCTCACCTCATAAAGTGTGTGGTATGCTCATTATCGGATATTGAAGATCTGTACTGGATGGCTGCCAGTCCTTCAAGTGTTCAGAATGGAACTCCACCACCTCATCCATCCCTGGAAATCTGTTTCTTGTCTTAGACAAAGTCTTAGTATCTGTTTTGTTGCTCAAGCCAGAAATGTCAGAAATCTCTGATTCTTGAGCTACCCATTATTTTCACCTCCTGCATCTACAGTGAGTCACAAGCTTCTCTCTCTCTCTTATAAATCCCCAGACCATGTCTTTATCACCCCTCCCTGGTCCTCGCCGTTATCTCTGACCTGGGCTCCTGCAGCTACACCTTACTAACCCCCTGCATCCAGTCTCGTTCCTTTCCTTCCAGACCATTGTCCACACTCCATCTGCAGCCAGAAAGCTCAGCTGACCCGGCCACTCTCTTGTTCCGTGTTCTTTTCAGTGGTTTCCTGTAGACATTACGGTCCTCTCGGCTGCCCCGGAGTAAGCACTTAGTCATTAACACCTGTTTTACCCCTTGGTGCTCTTGAGGGACTCCCTCTTCCTGTGACCTATGGGCCAGGTCAACTTCTTTCAGTCCCTTAAAAGTACCCACCCTCTTTCTCAGTTAGGGCTCTTATATATGTGCTGGAGGAAGTACTTCAAAATTGATTAATATGCTTTTCTCTTGTTTATGCAAGAATGTGATCTTCACCCATCTGCCAGAGGCATCTCTTTCTCTGGGGGGAGGTTAAGATTTGTTTCAGAAGGAATGCAGTAAGATGGCTGAGGTTAATAATAAAAAATAGGAGTGTATAGCAAGACCCAGTTTGTCTCCCCAGGAAGGTCTGTGTAAATTGCTTTATCTTCTCTTTAAAATATGGAGGGGGAACTTCCAAGAATCCATCATAGGGTTTCCCTTAAGACTGAACAGAAAGAGGATGGAAACTCTTTCTGGTTCTTGGGTAATTGTGAAAAGGTGAAGCAGAGAAGGAGGTGGGACAGCAAAATGAGCTTTTGAAAAGTGAAGGTGACAAGAGGGCAGAAGGGAGCTCTTAACCTCACCCTTTCCACCACTGTCCCTCCACGCCCTGGAGGAGGGCCCTGCAGAGCCTGTGCCAGTCCAGACGGCAGTGACCGTGTGGTCCTGACCTGGAGGTGGAGACCGATTAGGTAGAGGGAGCACTCAGGCATGCCAAAGTTCTCCAGACCCTTATCCTCTGTTCCCATTAACCCAACAATAACTCGAATCTGGCTGGGGAGTTTCTAGAGGGGTCTGCTCAGGATGGGCGGTGAGGCACAGAGCAGATCACCTAGGCTAGGTCTGACTAGGAATCACAGCCAGGCCTTAGACCCTTGTCTGCCTCAGCTGAGTCTTCATGTGCCAGGAAGGTCTGCAGGAAGGCTTGCCTGCAGGAGAACAGGCCACAGGCTCGCCAGATGCAGACTGTGGCATGAGAGGCCAGGGGGAAAGACACATGGCCCCAGAGACTGGAGACCCACCACACCCCAGGACCCTCCCTCTTCTCCTCTCCACAAGGTCTTATAAGCCACCCCAGGTCTTATAAGCCATCCCTCATCCTGTACAGACAGTACCATCTTCAGGAGGGAAGAAGGGTTGCCGTCTGAGAGATGGAGTGATGGCAGAGATGGAGCAAGGGCTTTCATCCAAGAGAGAATGAATTCTTTCTCAAAGGACTTAGGATTTGGGTCTAAGCTTTCTCCCAGCCAGTGGATAGAGGCATGCTTTCTCAGTCACTCAGGCATGTCTGATTCTTTGCGACTCCTTGGACTGTAGCCCACCCTGCTCCTCTGTCAGGGGACTTTTCAGGCAAGAACACTGTAGTGGGTTGCCGTTTCCCCTTCCAGTGGATCATCCTGACCCAGGGATTGAACCTGTGTCTTCCTGTATCTTCTGCATTGGCAGGTGGATTCTTTACCACTAAGCTACCTGGCAAACCCCTGGGTAGGGGCATAGGAGAGGCCATAATAGTGAGAGCCCAAATGAAGAAATCACAATTACATTCTTGCTATGTATCTAAGTATAATGTCATTGAATTTTGTGACCAGTTACAAACACGATGCTTTCCCTCCATAGAAGCCTCCCCTCGTTGCTGTACCCAGGTGACTTCTGTCTGCCTGGCTGAGAACCTCTCCAGCACGCTATTCTTTCTTTTTTTTTAATTTTTATTTTATATTGGAGTATAGTTAATTGACAATGTTGTGTTAGTTTTAGGTATACAGCTAAGTGATTCAGTTATACATATATATATAATCTGTCTTTTTTCAAATTCTTTCCCCATTTAGGTTGTTACAGAATACTGAGCAGAGTTCCCTGTACTGTACAGTAGGTCCCTGTTGGTGATCTGTTTTAAATACAGCAGTGTGTACATGTCAATTCCAAACTCCCGGCCTATCCCTCCCCATCCCACCCTTCCCTCTGGTAACCATTAATTCGTTCTCGAAGTCTGTGGATGTGTTTCTGTTTTGTAAATAAGTTCATTTGTATAATTTCTTTTAGATTCCGCCTATAAGGAATATCATAGGATATTTGTCATTGTCTTTCTGACTTACTTCACTTAGTATGATTATCTCCAGGTCCATGTTGCTGCAAATGGCATTATTTCGTTCTTTTTAATGACTGAGTAATATTCCATTGTATACATGCATCGTATCCTTTCTTCAGCCAGCCAGTTGTCACACTCTATTGTAATCATGTGTTTAATTTGGCTGCTCTCCCTGCTAAAGTGCGAGGTTCAGGATGGCATGCTGTTTGGTCTGTCACTCTGTCCCCAGAACCAAGTTTGGCACTGGCATATTGGAAGTGCTCAGTAAATACTCTTAAATGAAGGAGTGAATGGGAAGTAGGACTTTCCATATAATTCTGTGACCCTGAGAAGGTCACTTAAAATCTCCAGGAACAACAATAAGAAAAACAGTGTCTATCTCCTATGGTTGATCATTGTGGAAAGTAAATGGGATAATACAGGTGAACTGCTTAGTATAATTATTGACACTTTATAATTTTAAAAATCTGCACTATTAACATTATTGTAAAATAATACTGCCACCTCACCCCTAGCTCAGTATTGTACATATAGTAGGTACTTGAAAAATGATAAACAAATACTTTAGTTAAATAGTTGCTAAATAATAAAAAATCTGGTGTACCAAAATTGGTGCCTCTTTCTGTTTTTTTTTTTAATAGCCCTTTGCTAGAGTCGATTGGGTATTAACTTTAAATATCAAGCTATTTAATTACACTAATAGTAAGATTCAGTTTGCTAGTGCTGGTTATAAGTGCAGCCTTTAAGAAAACCTTTTGTCTTCTTCTTAAGTGGGCTAGACTTTCACCAGCTGCCTCAGGGAATAAAAAGACAAGTGAGCTTGCAGACATTATTAATGAAATACATTAACAGTCACTGGTATACGATCAATCAATAAATAACATGACTTCCCAGGAGAGAAACCCCTTTAGGCAAGTCAACTAAGGTCTGAGAAAGCAGTCCTCATTTGGAATAGAAAATGCAGGAGAGACCAAGGCAGTACTCAGTTCTCATTTCTACAGATTTCTCCCTGGGGACCTTCATTTCTAATGGAATAGTTAACATTTCAATACGAAAGTACAAAATGTACTTCTTGTGATTTATTTAGACATCGTTCTTATGACAGAGTATTTTATGGCTTTCAATCTCTTAGTACCCACGTGCCCAATTTTAGGCCAAATCCCCAATAAGTAATGTAGGTCAAAGAGAAGTTGTGACTTATTCATTAATAACCCGTTTCTGTAGCATCATGTGACGCAGGTCCACCTGAACTTAAAAACTACGAAGTTCCCTCAATTCCTTCCTTTTTTCTGGAATCACTTAAAAGCTGTTCAGTGGGGCCGAGTAATCATGGGAGTCGGGGTGCAACTTAGCATGAGGTTTGGGCATGAAAGGGGTGAGAGGGGTGTCCTTGGCTTGGGACGTTGAGTCCCAGAGGGGACAAAGAGAGTGTTTCTCTAGGGGGATGGTGGTGGCCCCAGTCAAGTTGTCAGAGCCTGAACTGGGTAAGAAGGGGATCCGTGTGGCTGGGGGTCTACATGGAGACAAGGGACAGGTTACATAAAGGAGGCTTGATACTATGAGGAAATATACTGAGATCAGTGGGAGTCAGATTTTTTACTGTTGGAGATGAGAATTATGAATATGGAAAGAGAACTGAACCCTATGATTCTGGATTGCATTGGAAGTGTCTCTGTGAACTCAGGGTTTTCAATATACAGAGAGGTATGTAAAAATAAATTTAATGTGTGTGTGTGTCCTGGTTACCTGGCTATGTCCACTAAAAGTACCTAGCTCTTAGTTTTGAAACACAATTCTCAACTAATAGGAAGCAAGGATTTGTGGGAAAAGACTGATTTTTTTAAGGCTGAACAAGCTGAGCCTGGAACTTGATGTGCCAAGAAGTAAAAAAAAGCTCAAAGAATGATGGAGACAATGTCAAAAGGACATAGAAGCCACATTGAAGTGATTCTCACTCACCAAATCTGGGACAATTTGAACTTCACAGTAATGATAATAATGAAGTGACAATGGTATCTACTGAATAAAGTAGAAATCCATAAATTAATACTTGCATACTTACAGACATCAACAAATGAATGGAAAAAATCAAAAGCTTTTCTTTACAGAAGAATGCCAACTTAATGAATGTAGAATGAATAGTGAAATTTTTGAAATTATCTTTTGGCACCCATCATAGTAATAATTGGAGACGGAAACGGCAACCCACTCCAGTATTCTTGCCTGGAAAATCCCAGGGACAGAGGAGCCTGGCAGGCTACAATCCATGAAGTCACAAAGAGTTGGATACAACTGAAGCAACTTAGCACATAGTAATAATTAATCCATCCAAAAACTTCAGTGGATGCTAAACTAGTGAGTTAAGTTTTTATATTAAAAATAGGATATTTAGCTTCTAAATACCTCTGCATAAGATACTTAGGTACAAAAGAGAAAGAGAAAACTTTACAAGCTAGAAGCCTGGCAGACACAGACTTAACCAAGTATACAAAGTGAATACAACCATGTGACAAGTGGAAATCACATACCACCTAATAGGAGACAGTGAGACGTCCCTTCCATGATGGTCCTGCCAAAAATATTAATCATGAGGGAGTATCTGACAGGTCCAAGTTCAAGAACATTCCACAAAATAACTAGCCTGAAATCCTACAAAGTATCAAGGTCGTGAAGTTCAAGGGAAGCCTAAGGAACTCCTTTAGATTGAAGGAGAGCAAAGAGACAGGACAGCTAAATGCAGCATGTGATCCTGGATTAGATCTTTTCGTTGGAAGGACATATTTTGTTGTAAGGGTACTTGGGACAATTGATGAAATATGAATGAAGTCTATAGGCTAGATGGTAGAAAGGGATCAGTGTTAAATTTCCTGGTTTTATTAGTTGTATTGCTGGTATGTAGGGGAACATCCTTGTTTGTAGCAATCATACATTAAAGTATTTGGAGGTGAAAAGGCATCAAGCAGCCCACTTACATTCTGTGGTTTACATACTTACATACTTATATGGTTGAGGAAAGAATATTATTTGTACTTCTCTTGCCAGCTTTTCACTAAGGTCGAGATTATGTCAAAAAATGTAAACTATGGAGAAAATTTGGAGACAATACAGATGTCTAAAGATGTTTATGTACATGTTTAAAGATTATGTAATAAGTACCAATACATATTTACCAAATGTGTGTATTTGTTAGTTGAATGTTATGCATCTTGAAAACTGGAGAACTGATGTTTTATATAATGAAATGATATATTGAAAAAAAAGAAACTAGAGGAAAGAACTATTTTTAAAAGGTGGCAGAGCTTGAGAATTTTCATACCTATACAAAAAATTAATATTTTCCTCAGCTCGAATTTATTTTTGTACTTCAGAGAGGTGACCTTTATTTTATTTGAAAGGAAAAACATTTATAAATTCTTTCATTTTGTAAAGAAAAACCATGAATAAATAGGCTCTTTATTTTAGACCTTGTGGCTCGAGCTGAAGCTGTGGTCTCCAGTGTTTCAGACTGAATATTTTCTCAAGTTGAACTAAGCAGTTTTATGTTACAGATAGAGTTATATGTCTTGGTCGAGGGTCTTTCAGTTGTAAGGACAGGAACCGCAAACTAGCTCCAGAAGTGAATAAGATTCACAAGGCAGTCTCCTGGGTAAGAAGAACAGGATGAAAGGGACTAGAATGGACAGAAGAACAGAAGGCAGGAACCAGGACAGCTTGCTGCCTCTTCCTCTCTCACTGGAGAAACCCGATCTTTCTTCTCTGCCCCTCTTTTTACATTTTTAAATTAATTTTTAAAATTTTGGCTGCTCTGTGTCTTTGTTTTGGTGCATGGGCACTTCTCTAGTTGCAGCACACAGGCTTAGCTGCCCTATGGTATGTGGGATCTTAGGTCTTAAGTGATAGACCCCCCTCTTAACACTGCGGTCATCCTAAGTCTTTGCATCCGTTCCTCTAGAGTGAACCAGTTTTGGTGTTTCTGGTTCATTCACTGGAGGCCACTTTTTGATCCATGTCTGAGTCAACCAGCCAAACTTGTTAGATGCAATGTTAGGGGTAAGCTGTCTGCTTAGTGGGCTCATATCAGTCACTTTAGCCTGATTCAAGTTTTATGTTTTTCCTTCCACCATATACCACATCCTTAATATCCACTCCCACACATATTCTCTGAATTTCTATCTACGTAAAGTTTAAAAAATCAAGTAGCTCTTTGTGCCACACCTGTTATAGGTTTAGGAGCAAAGAGAGGTAATTGGGGTGGATGTATATTAGAGGAGACCATTAAGGTAGTTTCCTTGGGCAAAGGCAAGGTTAATCTCCTCACATGGGCTACCTCTGCTGACAGAGAAGATTGATCAGAATTTAGGGGTTCAGAGCCCACCTTCAATAGGATCTTCTCACACACCTGCATTCCAGTTTTCGGGATCCCATTGCTTCCCAGTCAGTGCCTTGATTTTAATGGTAGACACCCTTTGAAGTTGGGGGAATTCAGTTTGCATCTTAATCCAGCCACTTGCAGGATGAGATTCTGGGTTTGGTTTTCATCAGTCTCAAATCTGGCTGCAGGAGAGAAGGGTCTCTTTTAGGGGCAGACGTGGAAGCTTTTGGGTCATTCATGCAGCACTTACTGGGAATTTGAATCCCTGAGCTCATCCTTTTCTTTCCTCATCTTGTCCGGCAAAATTAAAAGCAACAAGCCAGTCTCAATATACTTATTCATTTGACCAAAATGTTCAGAGATATCGTATACATGGTCACACTGATCTGTTCCTCTACTGAGTGTTTAATTATACATGTTCAATGATGGTATTTTGTGTATCTCTATTGCCATGTCATGCCATGGATTGTTGGTGCTCTCTTGACTCTTGGAAATGGAGCCGTTAATGTCTTTGAATCTAATCAGATTTAAGCGTCAATTCCAGAAACCCCAGGACCAGTTCAGAAAACTCATCTTTAAGATTCTGTGCCTCTGGCACCACTCTCAGCACTGATATCTGCATCTGTCAGAGTTCTCCAGAGACACAGCTCAGACAGGATGTGTACTGTGTGTATATAGAGAAACTTATTTTAAGAAAATGGCTCCTGTGACTGTGGAGGCCCGATGACTTCAAAATATGATGGGGGGCTGGTGGGCTGAAGACCCCAGGAAAAAATGCAGGTTGAGTCCAAAGGCTGTCAGCTGGCAGAAGTCCTCATCTGGTGGAGATCACTATTACAGTCTTTCACTGCACGAGCCTCATCCACATTAAGGACAATAGTCAGTCTTACCCAAAGTCCGCTGATATAAATGCTAATTCTCATCTGAAAACCACCTTCCTTGAAGTATCCATAAGGACATTTGACTAACTATCTGGGCACCAGGGCCTGCCAAATTGACACAC
The DNA here is from genome assembly GCF_032405125.1 of Capricornis sumatraensis. Lineage (NCBI taxonomy): Eukaryota > Metazoa > Chordata > Mammalia > Artiodactyla > Bovidae > Capricornis > Capricornis sumatraensis. Next base: position 29,622,296 of record NC_091083.1, read on the forward strand.
AAAATTAATCATCACAGTGTCCTAACCTCACCAACAAAATGAGGGTATTAGATGGTATAGTAAATTTTATGGTCCCAGTTCTCATCCCTGCAGTGTTTTGCTCTTAACAACAAAACCCCAAGCTCTTTGCTTTGCTCCCTTGAGATGTCAAGGGTCTTGTCCTGTGGTTATAGCAAATCAAGTTCCCTGAAGTCATCTGGTCTTT